>NC_081852.1:58714858-59914858 GCF_963259705.1 Myotis daubentonii | reverse complement strand
TATGGATTCTAAGAGAGAGTGGAAGGGAGGGAGGATAAGGGGAGAGAGAGAGAGAGAGAGAGAGAGAGAGAGAGAGAGAGAGAGAGAGAGAAACATCAATGTGAGAGAGACACACCAATTGGTTGCCTCCTGCACATGCCCCAACCCCTGACCCAGGCCAGGATCAGGCCTGCAAACCAGGTACGTGCCCTTTGACTGAGGATTGAACCTGGACCCTTGGGTCTGAGGGCCAACACTCTAACCACTGAGAAACCCGGCCAGAGCCAGAAGAATACTTGTAATCTTTAAACATGGTCCTTTAGTATTTTGGTGTAGGTTTTGGAAGATGCTCTGGCGTGCCTCCTGGCAAGGTCCAGCTCTCTGAAGTGCCTGCTGAAATGGAGTTTGGGTTGAAGCATGTGTGTGAGGGATCAGCCTATGAAGGGTTGTGCTGGGGGGAACTGGATGGGCAGAGGGAGACGCTGGACAAAGCTCGGTAGCCTGCGGGGCGGAAACGAAGGGTGAGAATCACCCCAGAGTTGTTCCACGTTGGGCCAAAAGCCCAGCACAGTGACCAGGTGAGATTTGCCCCAGAATGGCATCATCTCAGGGAGAGGCACCTGTACTGATGAGGTAAACTGAGGGGCAGACCGCAGGAGGCGGGCACTGCCTCTACTCATGTAGCTAGGCAACGATTGTTTCCTTGTAGAGCGAGGCAAGGACACCTCTTACGCAGGACACCTCTGCGCCCACCTTCATTAAGATGGGTCCTCTTCTAACTTCCTGAGCCTTTCTTTTCTACTGACCATAAAGTTTCATTAATGCCTTTTCTGCAGCTACTGAAAAATGCCCCCCTTATTTACCCTGTCACTGTAATGAGTTAGCTCACCTTTGAATATGTTGGACAAACTCTCCTTGGACAAGATGTCCTTTTTTTTGCCATGCACACTGCTGGGCTGGGTGTGTAATATCCTTTACAGAAATGCTGGCTCTATTTTCACAAATGAGACTGTACTGAATGTCCTCTTTCTTCTTTTGTCTGAATCCAATTTGATATCTTGGCTCTGCCAGCCTGAAAAAGTGGGTTAGGTGTGTTTCTTGTTTTATCTCTTAGACTATGAGACTATTTGTGTGAGACAAGGAGGATTCTGTTCCGGAAGATTGGCCAGAACTTTGCTATAACGGCACGTGGGCCTGGCAGGGTTTCCCTTGGAGGGGACGTGACCCTGGAGGACAGGAGAGACCTCTGCTGTTGTTTTTTATCTTCAAATTTCATTCTGTTAGTGGTTTTAGGTGCAACTAATGCAGCCACAATCCCTGTGCATTTCTCACCCCCTTTCCTATTGTGTTATGTGTTATCATTGTTCTGAAATCTTATTTGTTTGCCTGTTTGTTATGAGTCTTCCCTGCTAGAATGTAAGTTCAGTAGGGACTTTGCCCATTTTTTACTGTATTTTTAGAAAATGGAACAATCCTGCCCCACCGTAGGCATTTTAATGAAAATCCGAATGACTGCATGGCATTTAGAATATGGAGCTTTTCCTAAGAACCTGGAATTAGTCAATAGTCTCATTTATTGCATCACATTGTTATATCAGCAAGAAACATAGGCTATCTCAATAGAAAACACAATATATTCAGATAATAAATGTATTTTTTACTTTTTGCTGACTCTCACCTGAGGATTTTTCCCCCCATTGACTTTTAGAGAGATTAGAAAGGAGGGAGGGAGGGGAAAAGAGAGAAACATCAATGTGAGGGAGACACATCGATTGGTTGCCTCCCACCCAGCCTGGGGATCAAACCTGCAACCCAGGTACGTGCCCATGACCAGGAATCAAACCCACAACCCTTGGGTGCACAGGCCGAAGCTCTAACCACTTTGCAAAACTGGCCATTTACTATTTAAGCATTTTTTAAATGACTCTAAAGATTTCATAAAAGTAACTCCTGCCAAGTAATACAGTGTCGTAAATACAAGCACAGACATGTTTCTCCTGGATCTGCAAATATACGAAAGTGTGAAATATGCTCCAATTTCCAACCCGGTGGCTGACGGGATAGATGTGCCCAGGGGACTTATGAATAGATTGATGGGCAACCTGAATCCAAACCTTGCCAACAGTATGGTTGGTTCTCTAAGTAAGACGGGTCCGAGGGAGGGAAGGCTTCCCTCACTGGGTCTCTAAATGAGTAATGAAGTCTTTCCCCAGTGAACACAGAGTACACTTTAAGATGATAACTTACAGTTGACCCTTAACGCGGGCCTGAACTGTGTGGGTCCCCTTATGTGAAGATTTTTTTCAGTTACTACTGTACATGTGTTTCCTCTTGCTTATGATTTTCTTATTAACATTTTTTCTGTATCTTACTTTTTTGTGAGAATACAGTATATAATATGCATAACATGTAAAGTGGGTGTTAATTGACTGTTATTGGTAAGGTTTCCGGTCAACAGGGCGATTAGTAGCTAAGTTCTTAGGAAATCAGAATTTATACATAGATTTTCGACTGTGTGGGGAGTCAGGCCTCCAGCTCCCCATATTGCTCAAGGATTAACTGTACTATAGGACCTCGCAGAGCTATTAGCATACGAAGATTGGAGCAAAGCGCATGGGATGCATTTCCCCAGGCTTGTTTGGCGGTGTGACACCTTTTTATGCAGGATACCTAGAAAAAAATGAATCTAAAAAATGAAGAAGAAATAAATACACTTTCAGACGCACAAAAGCTGAAAGAATTCAGCACCCCAGACATGAACAAAACACAAATCATATTTCACTCCCGCCATATATCTCTCCTGTATTTGAAAGCCTTTAATGGGTTCCTGTGGCACCAAAAGATAAAAAATAAAAGTAAGGTATCTGAGAGAGAGAGAGAGAGAGACCCAAACCGTGTGCAGTGTCTTTCTGAGACCCATTTCCCTGGGCCCCGGAGGCAGGTTATAGGTCCTCCACCCCATCCTTTAGTTCTTTGAAGACGTTGCCCCATTGATTCCAGCACGAAGGCCTCACCGATATTACCTTTCTTCTTTTGTATGGAACGCGTCTTCTTTCTCTGAGCAGTTTTAGAATTTTCTCTTTGGCTGATTTTGAGCAGTTTGATGGTGCTGTTGGTGTGTAGTTCTTTTTATATGGATTGTGCTTGGGGTTTGTTCAGCTTCTTGAGTCTATGGATTTATAGTTTTCATCAGGTTTGTAAAGTTTCTTTTTACCATTATCACTTTAAATGTTCTTCTTCCCGCCCCCTCCCCCTCAGGGCACCAAGCACCTCAACACTGAGCTCTTTTCCATTTTTATAAATTATTTTTCTCTGTGTGATTTTTTTTTTTTTGATGGTTGCTACCACTATATCTTCAAGTTACATGGTTTTTTCCTCCTCAAAGTCTAATCTGCCATTAACCCCACACGATAGATTCCAAGCCTCGGGCACTGCAGATTTCATCTCTAGAAATTCAATTTAGGTTTTCATCGTTTCTACCTAACATATTCTGTCTCTCCTCTACCTTTCCAGACATTCGGGGCACAATCACAATAACTATTTAATACTGGCACCTACTCAGTCCCCTGTGTCCGTTTTCAGTTTGGGCAGCTTCATGTTTGGTCCACTATGGACTGTGTTTTCCTGTTTCCTCCTATGCCTCACAACCGTGCAATCGCTGTGAATGGACTGTGCTGGGTGTTGATGTTTTGGGATTTGTCCTGAGATGCAGCTGGGTTCCCGGGAAGTGGTTTGGTCCTTGCAGGTCTTGCTTGTCAGCTTTCTCAGTTGGGGCCAGAGCAGCCTTCTGTCCGAGGCTAATTATTCCTGTTACTGAGGCAAGACCCTGCTGGGTGGCTTACCTGCTGTCCACCCATGATGAGGTTTCTTTCACCCAGGTTGCCCAGGTGAGGAAGTGAGAATAAAGATCGGGTATGTGCAATGTTCCAGAATCCAAGAGAAGAAAGCGTCGCAAGGAAGGAAAAGTCACCCGCAAAGACTGTCCCCCGGCCTCAGGAGGGGAGCCAGGTTCACTGGCCCCTCCCAAGCAGGAACTCAACGCCCAGGCCATTTCACACCCACTGCTTCCCAAACTTTTAATTATAGGCCAGGTGGCTGGGTCAGGGGCTTGACCAATCGCCTTGAAGGGAAGCCAGAGGGGATAAAACTAACAGAGCGGAGCCCGTCAGGCGTGGGCGCATTTCTCCAGAGAGACATTTATTTCAGGCACCTCGGGTCTCGACTCCTTCCTCTGAACTGGACCGTGATGGGGGAGCAGTGTCAGGGGCCCTCCCGCTAGCTTCCCTCCGAGAGCCCCGCTCCCCACATGAGTGTTTTGCCGTCATTCTGTGAGCACAGAGCTGTCCGTGTTCCTGGAAGTGGAGTCTGCTTTCTCACCTGCACATCGGGCCACCCCATACCAAAGTGCCGGGTTTCGAAGTGAGACAGCAATCCCCAGACTCCTTCCCTCTCTCTCCCGTGAAATGATGGATCGGCTGATAGCATTCTTAGCTGAATTATCTCGTTTCGGAGCTGGTCTTGGCATGGGGGGGTGGGGGGTGCAGCATGGCAAGAGGAGCAGGTGATGGGTTTGTAATGCTGTTCCGCCTTCATCCCAGTGATGGATGGGCTGTGTGAGCGGTCCACCGGGGGAAAGGCCGACCAGATATTGTCATTTACTGGGCACCGGAGAAAATATGACTCGCAGTGGCGTAGACTGAAGCGGGATAGAGAAATCAATGTATTATTTCAGCCGGTCCCGAGCGTCACTTCTACTGTCTCCAGGCCTGCGGGGTTCTGAGGAGCGGACAACGGCTCAATGAAGACAATGTCCCGGCATGATTTCTGCAGAGCGATGTCTCTCCTCTCCCTCCCCTGGCAAACGATGGGCAGAACCGCTTGGTGGGATGGTGAGCGAGGGCGGACGCGCCCCTGTAAGTCAGAGTGGGCTCCGTGTGCGCATGCCTTTCTATGTCTATAACAAACATGTTCCCCCTCTGTGGCCAGCTCTGGAGGGGGTGCGGATGTCTGACGGGACTGGACGCTTCAGGAGCTGGCACCCCAGTCTTGGTCTGTGCGGCCACGAGACCTGGTGGTGCATCTGACGCCGCACCCCAGGGTCAATGGGTCAGCCTCCAGGTGGTTCCCAGTGGGACCATGGAGTCAGATCCCTGGGTTCCTGGAACTGGCAGGGTCCCCTCAAGTGCTCATGAGGGAAAAACACCACGTCTCCCCCAGGTCCAAGGTGGCCCAGCCCCAGAGCCACTCCCATCCCCATTCTGAGGCCCCAGGGCGGGCACAGCGACCCCAGGATGAGGGCTGCTTCAGAGACGCTTCCAGGGCTGGTCTGGGCAACTCCTCCTCCACAACACGCAGGAGGCGGAGCCGAGACCGCCCGGGGCCGGCCGCTGTCCAGGGCTTGGCAAGTCAGTGCTTTGTCTTCCAAGCCGGCTGCTGGGGCCGGAGACCGTGCCCTTCCTGCCTGTGCCCAGCCGTGGACGCCTGAGCATCCCTGCCTCCCAGGGAGGGGGAGCCCTCTGCTGTCCACGGGCCTCCAGCTCTACCAGCGGCACCTGCAGCCAAACAAGGGTGGCTTCAATTACCCACTCGTCCTGCCTCCAGGCGGATGGAGAGCCCGCCCAATGCGGGGCCGGAGGAGGAAGGGGCTGGCACGGGGGGGAGTCAGTCCCGCAAGGGCCACAGGGAAGGACGGCTCTGGGCAGCAGCGGGATCCCGGTGTCCGCGGCCCTGAGTCTGGGCCACACACAGAGGAGGGAACCCCACGCCGTGACCCACACCAGGTAGGTTGGTGGGGCCTGGCGCTGTTTGGTGTGTCCACAGCCACCTCTATCCAGGGCGCCCCCTCCCGGGCTGGGCTGCCGACCAGCCGGACCCAGAGCCAGCCGCTTAGCTGGCAGAGGAGCGGGAAACAGCCGCCCCCGCCCCCGCCCCCGCCCCGGAGTGAGGTGGAGAGGCCTTGGCGTGAGGTTGGCGATTTGGGATAAACATACAAGCTGCCACCTTGGCCATGTGTGTGACTGTGTTTGCATGAGCCTGGGGGCTTGTTGGACCCATGGCGCTGGGTCAGAGCAGGCCTTCCAGGACCCCCCGTCCCCCCAGCCCCAAGTGGACCCCTCTGGAGTCTCCCCAAATCTCGGCGTGGCTCCCGTCTCCCCACTCCCAGGGCAGAATTGGCCAGAAAGACTCCCGGCCTGTCACACATTCGGGAAATGCCCTTTAAAATGGCAAGCTGTTTATCCAAAGGCCTGATTCCCAGCCTCTCTCGGCTTTAATTAAAAACATTTGTAAACAAGCTAATGATCGTCACAAAAGTCCCATCCGAGAAACCACGAGAACAAGGGCGAGCCGCCGGCCTGTGCCAGGGAAGTGGGTTTCTTTTGAAGGCCCCGCCTGGGACTGCGCGGGCCGCGTGCAGGAAGGTCGGGGGCTGCGGTGCCCCCTGAATCCACAGCACGTGCCGTCTGTGTATTCAGGGCTCAGTGGGAGCTGTTTCAAAGCGTGTCCTGCAGCAGCTAGTCAGGACCCAGTGCCAGCAGACACAGAAGCCAATTAATTCTGGACACATTTAAAAACAAATACCAGCCGGCCACCTGTTTCCGGGTGACAGCTCTGCCCCGTTTCACCGGCTTAGAAACAGGCCGTCTGAGCCAGCGCCTCCCTGTTCGCACGCGCTCGCTGGGCCCGGACCAGGCAGCTCATTATCCTCCCCGCCTGCGAGGCCCGTCAATCTCAGCGGCCGGCAGCCTTAAAAGCTTTGCCAATTTGGGAGAAACTTCCCGAATCGCTTCCTGTTGGCGAACAGAGAAATTTGCAGTAAAATAAATAAATAAATCGGGATGATTTAAGGGGAGAACAAAGCTGATTCCGTGCGTTCCAGTGAAGAGCTCGCGTCCTTCCAGTCATGTGATTGGTTCCAGGTGTGCGTCCCCCGCATTGATCCCTCCTGCCCGGAGCCACCTTGGGGGGCCCAGGAGGGCCTGAGGCAGTGGTCGGCAAACTCATTAGTCAACAGAGCCAAATATCAGCAGTACAACGATTGAAATTTCTTTTGAGAGCCAAAATTTTTAAACTTAAACTATATAGGTAGGTACATTGTTATTAACTTAATTAGGGTCCTCCTAAGGCTTAGGAAGAGCCACACTCAAGGGGCCAAAGAGCTGCGTGTGGCTCGTGAGCCGCAGTTTGCCGACCACGGGCCTGAGGGACAACTCACGCCTGAGCTCAGGGAAAGGATGGCCTGGAGGGTCACAGAACCACATGGCGGCCAGCACTGCAAAGACCCTGCCAGCACCTCCTCCCCTCCCTGATGGGGTGGTTTCCTCGGAAGCTCCCCCCGCAGGCAGCAGGTGTAACGCCAGCCTGGGGCAGTGATAGGAGACAGGTGCTCTCCCCTGAGGCTTTTTTTGGCTTGAGGCAGCAGGCATTCATTTTACCAGGGCAGGAGCCAAGTACCCAGATGTGGAGAGGGGTGGAGGAATGAGAGCCGTGGCTGCCCCATGGGGACCTCGGCCAAGGAGCGGGGCCTGTGTGGGCAGAACTGGTGGCCCGTGTGAATCAGCGGGGCTGCAGGAGCAGAGAGCGCGCACCGGGCGGCCTAAACCAGCTCCCCTCTCTGAGCGCTGGAGGCAGGAGGCTGAGCCACGGTGTGGGCAGGCCGGCTCCTTCTGCAGGTGCCAGGGGAGGACGGCTCCAGCAGGCCTTGGCATCCCCGGGCCATAGACACGTCCCTCTAATGGTGGTCTCTGTCTTTACACGCCTTCTTCTACCCATGTCCCCCCTTGTGGACCCCCTGTCCTATCTCTTAGGACATCGATCTCTGCCTTTGATTTGGGGTTCGCCCTAAATGCAGGGGGTCTCATCATGAGACCTTATGTTACTTACATCTGCAAAGACCCTATTTTCTTTTTCAATTTTATCACAATTTTCTTTTTTTATTGTCTAAAGTTTTACATATGTCTCCTTTTTCCCCACTTGACCGCCCCCCACAAGGCATTCCCACCCTGGGCAAACCCCCTCCACCCCAGTGTCTGTGTCCACTGATTATGCAAATACGCGTGCATACAAGTCCTGTGGTTGCTCTCTCACCCCCCCCCCCCGCCCCCCCCCCCGCCATTTGTCTCTGGATCTATTTTTGTTCATCAAATTATGTTGATCATTACATCCCACATATGAGTGAGATCATGTGATACTTATCTTTCTCTGACTGGATTATTTCGCTTAGCATAATGCTCCCCAGTTCCATCCATGCTGTTGCAAATGGTAAAGGTTCCTTCTTTTTGATAAAAGCGTAGTATTCTGTTGTGTAGATGTACCACAGTTTTTAAATCCACTCACCTGCTGATGGGCACTTAGGTTGTTTCCAAATCTTAGCTATGGTAAATTGTGCTGCTATGAACATAGGGGTGCATATGTCCTTTCTGATCGGTGTTTCTGGTTTCTTGGGATATAGTTCTAGAAGTGCAAAGACCCTATTCCAAATAAGGTCACGTTCCCACGTAGAGGTGGGCAGGACATCTTTGGGGGCACTGTTCAGCCCACCCCACTTCCCATGCTCACTGGGGACCACTTGGTGAGCCAGAGCCCCTGGGGAGAGGAGGCGAGAGAAAGTAACTTGGAGAGAGGCGAGACCCCTGGTTAGAGATAGGGACCTATTCATCTTGCTGAGGCTAGAATGGGCTCCAGGCCAGCAGAGTGGTGAGTGTGGGCTTGGGTGGGGCTGTGGGAAGGGAGCAGGGGCACCCCTCTCAGAGCCCAAGTTCACATAAGCAAAGAGAAGGAGGAGGCCTTGTCCAAGCCAGTTTGGCTCAGTGGATAGAGCATCAGCCTGTGGACTGAAGGGTCCCGGATTCTATTCTGGTCAAGGGCACATGCCCGGTTCCGGGCTCAATCCCCAGTCAGGGGCGTGCAGGAGGCAGCCGGTCAATGATTCTCTCTCGTCATTGACGTTTCTCCTCTCTCCCTCTCCCTGCCTCTCTGAAGTCAATAACAATATATTTAAAAAGAGAGAGAGAGGAGACGGAGGCCCAGCCTCTGAGGTGCAGTGTGCGGACGCCGCCCGCTAAGGGATCCCTTCCCTGAATGCTAAGTGGGTCCGTGTGTTGTCCAGCCTCCAAATGCAAAGGCATTGTTCGCCCAAATGAATGAATAACTAAGCAAATGAATCAAGTCAGTAATGTACACTGCCAGGGTTTCAGGATTCCATTCAGTGTTCCATTTGTCAAATTTAAAATGAGAACAAAACAGCAGAAATGAGACAATCTCCCTATTCTAATCACAAATGCGCATTCCTCTGCATCGCCTCACATCACAATGTAGAACATGTTATTATGTTGAGAAATCAGATAACGCCACTCAGGTTATAAGGCTCAGAATTAAGCACCGAGGAGGGGAAAGAAACCGGGAATAGTAAAAGGCGTGTGTGAGCGGCCCTGGGCACTGGGAGGCGGCGCAGTCTCTGGTCCGGAGGCCGAGAAAGCTACTCCCTGCCTCAGCTTCTCCTCCGGAAGGCTCCCGGCTTCCAGTCGGGATCCCATTCGCAGGGGCCGATGAGACTCCGAGGCAGCTGGTTCGGAAGCTCAGGAGGGACTTGGCGCTCGGTGAGAACCCGCTCCCTGTGAGGAGCGAGGAGAAGAGGATGGGTGTGGGGAGCCCAGGTGGCCTGGGACCCGCGGATTCAGCCCCGAGAGGCTGGGCACGTTTGCGAGCTGACGGCGCCTGTGACTCACCTGTTTCTCCCTTTAGCTCAGTTTTTGCTTCAAATGTCTGAAGCTCCGTTAGGCACGGACACTTCGGTGAGGCCTTTCTGATCTCTGGACCCTTTTATCATGAAACGTTATCTGGCCTCTGGTAGTACTTCTCGTCCTAGGATCTGGTTTGCATGTTGTTAATAACGTAGCCACTCCTGTTTTCTCATGATTAGTGTTTGCCTATATGCCTACTTATAATTTACACAGATACAATTTTATGCACCCATGTATACTTTTTATTATTGTAAAATACATATATATATATAATTTTCCATTTTAAGCATACCGTTTCACAGTACAATTTCAGTCACGTGTTTTATGGCCACAACTATCTAGTTAAAACATTGTTTATCACCCCACACAGAAACTCTGCACCCACGGAGCAATAATTGCCTATCCAAGGTCTTTCTCCAGGTCCTGCAAAGAGATCCTTTAAAAAAATACATTTTTAGTCCAGATTTTGTGAGTGTTATCTGTGACACAGCTCAGCTCAGCTACTCTGTCATTAACCTCTAAAAGATTTTTGCTAAAGAGCTGGTTAAATGACACTGATTTTGGATTCTTAGAATGTTTTAAAAGCCATATTTTAGGCCAAGGCGAAAGCTAGAAATTCAACCTGATGGTGACAATAGCCTTAATCATTTACCTCCACTTGTCGATTTAAAAAAACACCACACAAAGCCGCCTCTGTGACTGTGTACGAGGGCCCAGAACCAGAGTATCATCACTGCACCCACAAAAGGCTGTTGCTGAGGTTCCGTCCTGTTCCTGGGGTTTCGATCACATGGTGTCTGAGCCCACGGAACCCCGAACGCTGGCTCTTGCCTTCTCGCAGGGATGTTGCCTCGCGAGCTAAGCCAGCCGATTGCTTTGGGTCCCGATGCTCCTTCGTGGGTCACGGGGTGGTCCCAACTATGAGCCCTGGGGCTTCTTCCGGGAGGGCCCCCTCCAGTCATGGGACACCAGGTGGATCCATGGCATGGGGTAGCCGGGCAGACACCTGACTTCTGAGCCTGGCCCCATGGAAGCAGCAGGTCCTGGCCGGGAGGTGGCATTTCATTCCCACGGCAGCGAGGAGCCTGCCCCGCTGCAGCGCCGGGAGTGCATGGTGGGAGATGTGGGTTTTGCCAGCGTGTCTGTTACTTTCTGTGTCGAGATACCCGTTGGCACTCCGCGGGGGATGGAGGGAAGCGAGCAGGCAGCCACAGCGGGAGGGTAACCGAGACAGGCTCCGGGAAGGGAGGGAGGGAGGGGACGGCTCGGCTCAGCCCATGGTGGGAGGATCCCGTGTGGGACAGCAGCTTAGCTCCATTTGGGTAGAAGTGGAGGAAGGAAGAGGCAGGAACACAGACATATGACAGGGAGGCCACACTCTCTATTTCAGCGGTTCTCAACCCATGGGTCGCCAACAATGAAAATACATCCTGCATATCAGATATTTACATTACGATTCATAACAGTAGCAAAATTACAGTTATGAAGTAGCAACAAAAATAATTTTATGGTCAGGGGTCACCACAACATGAGGAACTGTATTAAAGGGTCGCGGCATTAGGAAGGTTGAGAATCACTAGTCTATTTGAAAATGGAAGGCAAGCCAGCGATGAGCACTTTCTCTTGGCAAAGGCAGGCCAGTGTGGCCAGAACGGAAGCTCCGGGGGCCCCTCCGCCTGCCCCGCTGTCCAGGGTTGGGGTGCAGGGATGCAGGGAGAGGCCCTGCAGATCCAAGGTGAAAGGTCAACGGACCAAAGGTGAGACAGAGGCAACCAGAATCTCACAAAACTAGGGGTCACGTCCAGACAGGGATGTCCGAGGCCACGGCGGCCAGTCAGACGGGCAACTCCGAGCGCGTTGGCCATACACCCCGGAGGACACAGGAACCTGTTCTGAGGGAGATTGTTTTCTTCGCATTAATCAAATGCTATTTAGCTATGAAGTTAAATCCCTGTCCATTGACCCTGAGGTGCTGAACTATGGATGGATTTTACCTGCTGGAAATGAAAACACAGAGGCTCACCACGGAACACATCTAAATCAAAAGTTTTGTGATAAATGAGTAGAGCAAATTTAATTAGATATTTATGGCGATTATGAGTCTGCTTTGTGTTCCAGCCACAAGGAGAGAAATCAGATCTGCCTCCAGAGGAAAGGAGCAGAGCCCCGCGGAAGCCTTGAGGACACCGTGCCCCGTACTCACTGACTCAGGCCCCTGACAGGTGAGGCGAAGCCAGCAACCTTGCCCGGGCCCCACCTGCCGGAGAGCAGCTGCCCGCCCCCAGCGCACAGGCCCGGGGTCCAGGCCAGGTGGCGGCGACATCGCCAGCCTGCACACACCTGATTAACTGCCCCGCAAACTCTCCTGCTCCAGTCCACGTCGGAGGAGTCATGGTGTTGGAGCGCGTTCTCTGACAGCAGGAGAGCAGACGGAGGGCCCGTCGGAGCGGGGAGCTGAGGCTGGGGGCGTGGAGAGGTGTGCTCACCGATCCAGGTGATAGGGTTGGAGCCGGCAGCGGTCCTCCATTAGGGCCAGATCACGTGGGCAGTGCCTGTGGGTTTTTGTTAAATCCTGGGACTGACCTCGGTGCTTAAACTGGCGAGAATTTGAATGTATTGCAGCACCTGAGAGGCTGGGGTTTTGTTCATTTCCGAATGCTAGGCCCTAGCGCAGGGCTTAGAGCAAAACCCCATGCAATGGCCTCGTTGTGTGTGGCTCAAGCCATGTTAGAGCCCCTTCCTATTTGCACTGTTGGTGACGTCTCCCAAGCATCTGGATGGTTATCAGAGCCAGCGTGGCCTCCAGAGAGGGAGAGAGTGTGGTCTCTTTAGGAAGGGACCCCGCCCCCGCCCTCTGGGAAAGGCTTTCTGACTGACAAACCTGGGAGACAGTGCTCAGCTCCCGGAAATACAATGCCAGGTGTGGAGGGGGGGCGGCCGGGACCTCCTGTCCATTGCTGGTGCGGGTATTCATTAGTCTAATCACTCTGAAAACAGTTGGACGTTTTCTCCTAAAACCCACCTGCTCTGCTCCACAGACTTCTCTCCTCGGTAAGCGCCCGCGGGGAACTCTGGCCTGGGAACACCTGGAGACACGCATTAGCCAAACGCGCATTGGCCGGGGAACGGATGGAGAAACAGGGGTGCAGGCTGCTAGTTAGGTGTTCCAATCAAAGTGTCTGAAGAAATGCCGACACCACCCAGTACGGCTTAATCTGAGCAACCTAACGATGAGTGGACAATGAAGTCCCCAAAATCACACACAGGAAAAATACCATTTATATCGCGTTAAAACCGTGACATTAAAACATGTGGTGTTTGGGAAGGTATAAGACGGATGATGGGTGTGGGATTGAAGGTGTTCACTCTGGGTGGAAGGAGGTGAGGGCGGAGATGGAGGCTCTAGTGCAGATATTTTTGGTCAAGACGCTGATCTTTTATGTGGAGGTAAAGTGGATTTGCAGATGTGTATACTATTAGAACATGTAGGTAGATAAAATGTAAAGGAAAAGGCTTGTGTTCTAACAAAAGCTTACTCTCGTGGAGCCCTACTATGTGCAAGGCAGTATTTTGCAAAATTGATATCACAACATTCTCATCAGCAAAATACTCCAAATGTCAACGAAGGAAATAAGGCACTTTCTGAGCCCAGGCCCCCCCGTGTGCCTGAGGGGCGCCATCCCAGGCCAGCAAGAGGGAGGCAGAAGGGGAGTGAGCCAGGCTCTGCTTCATGCTGGTCTCGGGTGGACAGGAGAACCCAGCGAGGTCTGCGGTTTGGTTCACTCGGGTGAGTCCACCCACACGGGAGGCGGAGTGACTCAGGGGAGACGCCTGCATTGGGTTGAATGCAGTAGAAGGAGGCTAACGCACATTCCCAAAGTCTCACTGCTGGCACCTGGCAGAGCTGGGATTGAACCCACACAGTCTGGCTCAAACGAAGATGAGCCTCACCCACTACACTATGTCTCTGGGGTCAGACAGAGAGCTTCCCTCCTTGTGAGGTCAATGGTGCCATCAGGGGGAAGCTCAGAGGGGGGCCCGGGCAGATGGTAGAGGCGCCCCCTCCCCGCCCCCATCCCCAAGGAAGAGCTATCCTGGACAGGAAGACAGGGTGGAGATTTTGTTGTCAGTGTCATTTTCCCCTTCGCTCTGTTTTGCCATGTTTCCTAGCACCTGTCTACCCTGTTCTGGCCATCACAGAATGCTACTCAGTAATCAGCTTTTGTCTGTTTTCTCCACTGAAACACGACTGGTCTCCACGGCTGCATTTTGTGAGTGCACGCGGGT
Organism: Myotis daubentonii; assembly: GCF_963259705.1. Classification (NCBI taxonomy): domain Eukaryota; kingdom Metazoa; phylum Chordata; class Mammalia; order Chiroptera; family Vespertilionidae; genus Myotis; species Myotis daubentonii. The sequence continues at coordinate 59,900,852 of NC_081852.1, read as the reverse complement.
GAAAGGGAGATGCGCGCGTCGGTTTCTGGACGAGGTCCGGGATGCCATCTGCAGCAGCAGATAGCTGCGACAGGGATGTTTCCAGGATGCGGCCACCACTGCCCGGGAGGCTCGCCGTCCAGCTGTGAGATGAGGCTTCCAGGGCCTGTGCCGGCCAGATTAAACACGGACGGCCGCCTGGTGCGTCTCTCTCTGCCAGATCGCGGACCCGCGAAGCTCAGCAGTCCTCCCCCTTCAAGACAGCTAAACGCGTCGCCTAAAACAAACACATCTCCCCGTGCACGTCTCTGAGCTGGCAAAGCAGCAAAGAAAACCCTCAGAGCAAACCTGGGAAGCAGGAAGTCAGAGAAATAAGTCAACTCGGAGGCCACAGCTGCCCTGGTGACCGTGAGAGGAAATAGACAAAACCCAAGGCCCCGCCCACAGGGCAAGTGTGGCAGGAGTCTGTGGCAGAAAGCCAGGTACTGGAAGAATCGACTAGAAAAAAATAGCCCACTCCCCTTCTAAGAAGGAATATGAGAAAACTTACCTGGGTGATGGGGTGGGAGGATCTCTGAGAACCTGTAGTCGCCACATGACCCGTGCTTAAGTTATGGGTCTGAATTTATATTACACAGTTGGTCCAAAAAAAAAATCTCAAGAATTTACTTAAAAGTAGATGCAGGTGGATGGTGTTCTCAAATGCCTGGGAGTAGCAGAAATACATTAACTCAGGAAATTCGCCGTCCATCCCGGCCCCTGGGAGCTCTCACAGTTAGGGCTCCATCAAATGTGAGCCTAAAATAGAAAGTAAAATTTAATAAGTAAAAATTCCAAACCACGTGCAGAAACAAGACACCAGGAATAGGAGCAGCAAATGTGAGGCGAGAGCCGGATGTGCAAAGCTTGCAGTGCTGGAGTCAGCAAAACACTGCAAAACGCAACATGCTTTCTGTGCTCAGAATAGTGAGAAGGGCGGGCGAGGGACAGACACTCCTTGCTTGATTGTGCTCCGCAGATACGGCGTTTTTTACAAATGGAAAGTGAGACCCTCCACCAGGAAAAAGATGAGCAAATTTTCTTTTTAGTAAAAGTTCTTTCTAATGAAGCTATGTACACTCTTACACCTAGAGCTAGTGCACACCTAATGGACTATGTATAGTGTAAACATAACTTCTCTCTGCCCGTGGGAACCAAAACATTGTATGACTCACTTTATTGTGATAGTCACTCTATTGCGATGGCTTGGAACTAAACCCATCCCTCCAAGCTTTGTGTGTATTTAATATGAGAGTAAGAAAATTTTCAAAATTACAAAAGACTAGTCAATTATAAAAGCTAAATAGAACTTCATGGGGTTTAAAAAAATACTATTGAAAACTTGGCAAAAGAATGAAATAATAAAATGGAAACAACTGAAGATAAATTTAGTGAACTAGAAGACTGAGCTAAGTAAGAAATTATAGAACAGAGGAGAGAAAGAAATGGAAAGTGTGGAAAGAAGTGAGGAAAGAGGGTAGGGTGAGAATTTCTAACATGTATGCAGTCAGAGCTGCAGAAGGAATGAGAAAGCAGCAATATTTATAGAGATATAGCTAACCTTTTTCTCAGTTTATTAAGAAATCATGGGAATTAGAAGGGTTTTAAAAGAAGGGTAACTAAGCAGATATAATGGATCAATAAGCCATAGTTAAGTGAAACCACAGCACACTACCTTCAGAGAAAGCAGTGGAAAGAAACACAATGAAGCAACAGCAGTTAGATTGACAGCAGGTTTCACAAGAGTAAAAATGGAGTCTAGAAGATGATGGAAAACATCTCCAAAAGGTTTAGTTTTGTTCCTTACCATTTAAAATTGCAGACACAGCAAATCCATTGCACTGTAGAACCACACTGAAATGTAAAAAAAAAAAAAAAAATGTTCCAGAAGAATCAACTAGGCAAGTTCCCGACTCTCCCACCCACTGCAGGGAATTCTTGGGACATTCTCCAAGAACCCTCACTCTCAGAGCCAAGATCCATGCAGCAAGAAGCAGTGTTGTGCACCAACATTGATGCAGGTGGTGATACCCAAAGGGAAATGGACTGTGTAGAAATTACATAAGTGCCTGATTCCTGGGGGTGAAAAAGAGCTAGAATGGTGAACAGCCACAGAAAGTTAATGAGGGGAGGGGGTCATGATCAGAGTTCAAGTGTTTTAAAGAACCTGTGTTACCTTTTGTCTCTGTTTAGACCAGTGATGGCGAACCTTTTGAGCTTGGTGTGTCAGCATTTTGAAAAACCCTAACTTAACTCTGGTGCCATGTCACATATAGAAATTTTTTTGATATTTGCAACCATGGTAAAACAAAGATTTATATTTTTGGTATTTATTTTATATATTTAAATTCCATTTGAATATATAGAAAAATCAACCAAAAAATGAGTTCACGTGTCATAGGTTCACCATCACAGGTTTAGTCTGCAAGTTAAAATTCCAGCATCCCCCTGCAAGGGCAGCATGTCAGCGTGTTTCCTGCCCTGGGATGTGAGGGGGCGACACACCCCTGGGGACCCTGTGGCACAAAGCTGTGGGTGGTCTGGGAGACCCCAGACAAGACGGGGTGTCCGTCTTCCAAGCTGTGGAATGAGCAGGGCTTCAGCCTGTGAGTGGACAGCAACAAGGATGACCCTCAGAAGGGTCTGTGATCAGGCCTCCGGGAGGGACCCAGGGCGGGCAGTGTGTGACCCCGAGGGGACCTAGCCCTGCGCACTGACGCTTCCGGCGCTGGGAGCACACCCCACTCCACCCAGACATCTTTAAGCATCTCTAACAGGGATGTTTCGCTCACCCTAAGAGTGAGCTCAGGCGGGGATCCCTTCCTGACGTGCCGGTAATGGTTACGAGTTATTCCGCAGCAAGTCACCAGTCCCTGGGCCATTAGACCAAAGAGCTCAGAAATCAGAGCTCAGCTCTCACACCGAAACGTGTCCAACCTCAGTCCTCCTTTTCAACTTATTAATGTTACGGGAATGGAGTGCGTTTTATATTCTAAGAGTCTGTGAGCTTCAAGGACAAAGCCTTCTTTCCTTCCCTCTACAATTGTCAGCTGTGAATAAGGAAGGAGAAGCCTTGAAATCATCATCTCCCTCAGGCCGCCAACAGGGCTCTGAACAGGATTCTTGTTTTTGTTTGTTTGTTTGTTCCTGTGATTGGAATGGGTCCCCTCCGGCCTCCTGGCCCCTGAGGTGGCATGTTGAACCCTCAGGATGGCATTTGGGGGAGAGTAAACTTCTTTTGTATTCAACCAGGAGCTAATCATCTTTAATTAGTTTCAAAATTAATTTTCTCCCTAGAAATATTACTTATTTCTTCATCTATCAAGATGTCAATACAAGTGATTTGGAAACGGGAGGATTCCAGGAGTCTTAGCTTGGGGTGGGGGCGGGATAGAAATGGCATCATGTGCATACAGAGTGGTTTTGTGGTTGAGCCGTAAGCTGCACTGAGACTGCAGATAAAACACAGATGAATTTCTGTGATGTTGCTTCTGGTCAGAAATGGTGTTTTATCTTTGACCGGTAAGATACCATCTATAAAAGTGCATATATTTGAGGACTTTTCGGTGAAAATAGGGTAACACTAGTAACATCTTAGAAGGCTGTTACCGAGGTCCAGCAAGCGTGTGGGCGTGAGAGTGTAAAATGTGATTCTAAGTATCTGGTTTAGTTTGTTTTGGAAAGTTTGCCCGTGGTCAGTGCCCACCAGAGCAGGCCTGAGAAGAGTGACCGTGACCTGCAGAGCCATGGCAGGAGGGGTGAGGGGGTGTCCACTTACCTTCTCCAGGACCCAGAGACCAGGCAGGAGGCCAGCTTACCACACCCCCCAAGGCTCGGCGTCCGGGGGGCACAGCCTGGCCACAGGATGGCACGAGCCATCCCGACTCACCTCTGCTACCTGGGCACCAGCGAGCGGGAGCCTGCAAACACCTGCAGGGTCACTTCTGTCTATGAAGTTCGTGCACCTCCTCCACTCCCCGCGGCAGGATGGGTGCGAGGAGGCCGGGCTGGCCTTGGCCCTGGAGGGAGCTGTCAGGGAAGAATGAAAAGGCAGGCGATCAGGAAACTCCATCGGAAGGCCTGGCCCCCACCTGCACGTCTGTCTACCAGCCCGTCCCGAAGCTGGACACCCCACCTTGCTTAGCCAGCCCCTACCTGTCAGCCTCATTTCACGAGCAAATCTTAGGACAATTACAGACAAAGGCATTCAATCCCCAAACACTCCAGAGTGAATACTTTTCGGCATCACACCCTCGTCTTCTGAGTCCTGTCACCTCACGAGGCAGCTCCCTGTTCACACACATTGTTTCTCCGGTGAGAGGGGTGCGGACGGACTTTGGGAACACAGCAGGTGGGCCGCGGTCAGTGACCCTGAGCTGCTGCCTCCACCTCCCACCCTGAACGAGGTGAGGCAGAGGCCTGGCCAGCAGCTTCAGGTCCAGCGTGAAGGTTGCATGAAGGTCACAGCCCAGAGGCCTGCTTCCTGGCTTACTGTTGGTTCTTGTTTCAGTTTTTAATAATAATAAAAAAAAGTTTTTTTATGCCTGGCCTGTTTGTCTCAGTGGTTGGAACGTCAGCCTACAGACTGAAGGGTCATGGGTTCAATTCCGATCAAGGGCATGCGCCTGGGTTGCAGGCTCCATCCCTGGCCCTGGTTGGGGTGCATGCAGGACACAACCAGTCGATGTGTCTCTCTCACATCGATGTTTCTCTCTCTCCATCTCTCCCCCTCCCTTTCCACTCTCTCTAAAAATTCTGGTTTAAATGGTTTTGAAAATTTTTACCATGGTCAGTGCCCACCAGAGCAGGCCTGAGAACGTAGGAAAAACATCCCCGGGTGAGGATTAACAACAACAAATGTGTTTTGACCGCTGGGTGGTGAATTAGGGTTCATTTGTAAGAAGTTCCAGTCAATTGAGCAAAGGCGTGTTCCACCCCTCCCGCGGTGGAGAGTTGGTGTCCCAGGGCCACTGCCCCGGTCTTTCTCAACTGCGACCCCGCGCTCCCTGCTACGAGGGGCTAAGGCTGCAGGACGTGTGCCCAGCCTGGTGCCCACCACGGTCCCCGAGCCTCAGGAGCCTCAGCAACACGGGTGGACAGCCGTCTGGGCAGAGCCATCCTGCCCGCCCCGCCCTGTGCGCTGCACCGATGGCGACAGGCCAGCCTCCGCACTCCATTCTCTCCCCCGACGGTTCCGCCCCGCGCCCGCTGCACTCGGTAAAAGGGCCCAAATGGTTGCCTTGTCATTTTTCAAGCGGCAGCAGCTTCATATTTATCACACTAATGCATTCTCACCATTATCTCCCCACGGTGTCACCGAGCCTGGGAATCGGCCTCAGGAGGGAACTTTCATTTTCATTTAAAGTGACACTTGGAGCCGGCAACCTCGCCCGCACTTGCCGTGTGTGTCCCTCAGGGGGAGGCCTGCACGCGCTCCCAGGAGCTGCCCCGGGAAGCCCAGGCCTGTGTTGAATCATCTCCCCCGCCCAGCCAGTCACTGCGTCCCCCACCCCCCGGGGCCCCACAAAGACACCCAAATCCCAGTGGCTCCTGCAGCCTGGGGCGGGGACGCTTGAAGGAAGACGGACTGAGGCCAGCGCCCAGACGTGGGTTAACGCAGGGAATCAGAGCGGTGGCCCCGCGGACCCAGAGCAGCCCAGGGGCCCAGGCGTCTCTGCCTCTCCTTCTGGGCCGTCCAGAGGGTGGGACACATGTCCTGAGCGGGTCCCTGGGTGGAAAGGGGTCTCCCTGTCATGCCCCTGGCTTTGCCTGCCGCTGTCCAGGCCACCCTGTGGGGTCCGGGAGTGACCTTGCTTTGCTCTCACACAGCCCTAGCTCCGGTCATGGAGCCCGTGTGCCTGAGGACCTTAAGTTCTCCCTCTCCTCTGGGTCCCAGAGCCCTTTGTCATCACCACCCTCAGGAGCCTCTTCAGATGTGTCCCTGGCGTTGCTGCCCAGGAGCCGTCGCTGCCACAGGCACGTGTGCGTCTGCTTATGTGCCACGCGTGTAGTTGAGCCATCCGTGTGCAAAGAGGGGGCTGCCTGTCCTCCCCCTAAGACCCAGTCCTTGTGGAACACAGGCGTGGGAGCGAGGCCATGACCAGCCAGGCCCTGTGCCTGGCACTCAGGTCTGTCAGCACCTGGCGGGTGGAGGCAGGCATCAGGGTGCTGTTGGGTTGGGGGGGGGGGGCAGTGGTCTGGAGCTGGTCAGATTGGATGGAACCCACTTCCTACCCTTTTTTTAGGGCCAGTGTGAGCTCTACACCCTGAACCTGGGGAGCCTGCGCAGGGAAGTCTGAGGGGACCCCCTTATCCCTGGGCCGCCCTATCAGCCACAGCTGCCCCTCCACCACCCCGTGCTGGAGACACAACAGGGCTACGATGGGAGCATCCATCTTCCCCGAATTTCCCCCACCCTGCGGATACCCAGCCATGCTGAGCCCAGGGATCCCACGGGTGCCTCGTACCCACTGCCACAGGCAGGAAGCACAGTCTCCCTCAGGCACAGGACCAGCTCAGGGGAGGAGGGGACACTCAGAACCCTAGACGGCCACCGGCTCCATGGTCAACCGGAGATGGACCCGCAGCTCTTACGAGGCCGAAGGGAAGCCGTGACGCCCAGACCAGCCTGTGCCTTTCACACTGTGGCCCCGGCAGGAAGGACCCACCCAGGGGCGCAGCCTGGTCCCCGAGGAGCTGAGTGACTGAGGCAGTGCCTTCCAGAACAGAACAGGCAGGGTGGGAGGGAGGGAGGGGCTCTGATCCCCAGGACGAGGCCGAGAAGGCAAGTGTCCCAGGGAGATTAAAGGGCGCACCCAGGTTTAGGGGGGCGGGGAGCAGCGAGCTCCCTATGGGTGGCCTCCGGGGCAGGGCTCTCGAAGGGCACCTGCAGCGGGCGGCTGTGCTCAGGGCTCCAGCTGCTCTCAGCCCCGAGCTGGCGGGCGACGTGCCGCTCTGGGTGGGCAGGGACTGAGAACCTGTTCCCCAGAGGCAGCTCCAAGAGGTCAAGCTGGGGACGGAGCTGCAGAGGGGGCCGGAGTGGAGAAGCAGGTGCGCACGCCCCTCCCCACGTCCACGTCCTCCCCCAGGTCCTGGGCCCTGAGGATGTGGTGCCCCCACAGGACAGCCCGTGGGGTGCCCGCTGGCTCTTTAAGCTTCACGCCTGGCTGCCCTGAGATCAGGATTACGTACACAGAGCCTGTTGTATCCAACAGTTCACTATGAGGCCTCATGGGGTGACACTAATCCCCAAAAGACCATTTCTTATACTTGGCACCACACCCTGTCAAACTCACCGCCTGCATCTACCGCCCCCGCTGGCTCTCACTTCAGGCCGGCAGCGGTGTGACCTTCAAACACAAGCCTTCATGGCACACGAGGGGCTTCATCCGCCCGCGGCAATAAAAGCGACTGCAGACAGAGCTGGGACCCGGACAGGAGGACCGGCCCCGGCTCAGTTCTGAGGCTGATTCCTGGCTCAAGGTGTTGGAACAAAAATCAAGGCGATTTAGGGGAGACCCAAGGCCAGAGGAGCCGGCACAGAGGAAACCTGGCTTCGCACAGACTCGTGCTCCTGCCCCCGACACACGGGACGCAGGGGATTTCTCCAGCGCAGCACAGAACCCTCCCTGGGACGGGGCGCTCTACACCAGGGGCCGGGGGACGCTGGTGGGCTGCCCCGCACTGCTCCACCGAGGCCTGGGCGAGGCCGTGCTTGGCCTGCTGCCGGCCTCGATGGTTTGCCCAGAAAATCCGTCACCATTTGAACATTTTCCTCCTGGAGACACATCTGAGAGTCAGTGCTCAGAGCGGGAGTCTGCGTAGGTAAGTGAGTAAATTGGAGCTATCAATAGATTTCTCCTTTCAAATTGTGAGGGCAATAAACTGTGAAGAAGTGATTTTGATGGTAGCGTTTCAGAGCCGCAGTCCTGGCAGGGCTCCCAGGCTGTCGCGGCCCACCCCGCAGCCCTCCCCGTGGCCTCACCCGCGCCGGGTGGGACATGGGTTTCAGGGACCACAGCATAAAGGCCAGTCTGAGGACTGTCCACAGGCCCGTGCGACGTTCCATGCAGGCTGACCTCTGGGAAGTGGACAGGCCTGCACTGGAGGCGGCTATGTGGACCTGGGCACCATCGCCATAGTCTGTGGCCCTGGCCCAGGCACGTGGGTGGTTGGACGCAGGCTGGCTCTGAGGACGGTCCGGGGACCCGCCTTTACGCTTTACATCCGGGTACTGTGACCTCTCGCTGTGACCTGCCTTGTGTCCAGTGAGCCTGTAAGATCCTGGTTGCAGGAACCGCACATCTGTCACGACGCCTCCAACCACAGGGCAGGGCCAGGGTCGCCCCACGTCCCGTCCTGCAGGGACAGTGCCTTCATGCCCACGGTGCCCCTGGGATGATGCCTCCTGTTCGGGTCCCAGTCCCTTCTCTCTCCAAAGTGCCCTGGTCTGATGTGAAGCAGGAGACGGCCCATGATGACAGACAGCGCTGTCCGTGGTCCTGACCGGTCAGCACTGGGCAGCCCGCACCTCGAGGGGAGACCCTGCCCAGCGCGTCCCCCTTCAGAACCGGACGCAGAGGCCACTGTGCTCCTCACGGGTCCTCCCACGGGGACCCACCCTCAGGGCCCGGGTGGGGGGGGGGGGCTCCGGCTAGGCCTACCGTGGTTCACCCCTGCATTTTCTTGTTCACAGAAACCCCGTCATTCACAGTTTACATCACAACCCACATCCCAATCCGAGTCCCCGTGTGCCCGGGTGGGAGTTCCTTTCCAAAGGGTATTTGCTCAGAAATGCACCTTTGAGGGCACCTTCAACTTCTCGAATTTGGGCTAAGCTGCTCGAGCACGTGGTCACTCCGTTTCCTGTCCTCCGTCCGCCCCTGGCCCCCGGCACGTTTCCCCGTCAGACCGTCCCCCTGACCGGCTGGGTGGCTTCCAGCCTCAACACGCATCTTCCCATCACCCGCGAGGCCCCACACGCAGGGTGTTTGTGGTGGCTCAGGGCTCCTCGTCCGTAGCCATCTGCTTGTCTACCAGGTTTTGCTTTTTGTGTGAATCGCTTTGATACTTATGGATCTCAGTGCTGACGGCATTTTAAACTCCTTCCCTGCCCGGGCCTGTGTGTCCACTCTGCTTACGGAATCGTCTGTTGTCGGAAATGTAACATGAGCCGCCCTTCCTTCCATGACCTTTGCTCTGGATGTCGTATTCAAGAAACCTTTCCTGACCCCAGAGTCAAGGATACTCTCCCAAAAGTTCTTCTAAAACCTTTAAAAGCCCGTCTTTGACGCCTCGGCTCCTGCTCTATTTCTGACACGCGGAAATGTGATAAAATGACCTGGAGCCGCGCTCTGTTTCTCTGGCTTCCCTTTCCCGCACGGGAAGCCGATGGTGCGGCTGGGATCGAGCCCGCAGCCCCTCCTGCTCAGAAGTCAGCTCCCATCCTCGGGACCGCAGCCGCTGTGTAGCTGGTGCGGGAGGAGGGGGGCGAGGGGGAGGACTGCCCTTGACCTCAGCGCTTAAATCTGCCGTGAAGCTCCCTTGCCCGACCTCTGTTTCATCCCTAAGATCAACAGAAGCATTTTGGCATCTGCCCAAGCGGCTCCGTCCTTCTGCGTGCGTGGTGGGTATTGAGCGTTTATCTGTCTGGCTTGCTTAAGGCAACAGCCTTGACCTTGACCTTGCTCTTTCTGGGGAATTGGGCTTCTGTCAGGATGTAGACTCACGGCGTCGGTTTCCCCATCAGCTCTCAGCAGCCCCTCTTTAAAATAAAGCTCCCAGGACACCAGGCGGGCTGGAGGGTCCCCAGTCTCTCTCCACGCACCCTTTCTGGTCCGCAGGCATGCTCAGTCCCAACTCACAGGTGTGCCCTACTTACCACAGACCCGGCGCATGCACCAGCGACACGGCAATGCTGGGAGCCCAGGGGTGGCATACAGGTGATGGCCTGCCCTCTAGCTCTGTGCTTGTCCCCGGGGTGGCCCCGGGCACTGTGTGTGACAGACGATGCTGGGAGCCCGGGGGTGGCATACAGGTGATGACCTGCCCTCTAGCTCCGTGCTTGTCCCCGGGGTGGCCTCGGGCACTGTGTGTGAGTCCCCAAACACCCTTCCCCGTTGCCCCCAGTGTGGCGCCTTATGTCATGGTGCGCTGTCAAAAGCAGGAAACAGGCATTGGTGCCATATAATAGACTCAAATACAGTCTTTTGGGGAGTTTCGTCCGTTCTCATAAGGGCTCGCTCTGTTTTTGAATGTTTGGTGTGTCATACTATGAAAACTTACCGTAGATGCAGATTCACGTTCCAGTCGCACAACCAAGACGGTGACCTGGCCCAGCGCCACATGGACACGCCCTCACGCCAATCCCTGGCCGTCGTCTGCTCTCCACGGCTATAGCTCCGCCACAGCTAGAAAATTATAGTAGTGAAATTACACACATGTAGCCACTTGACACTGGCTGTCGTCACGCAGCATGACACCCTGAGGTCTACCCTTGGGTAGCATGTTGTGTGGACCCACAGCACGCTCCTTTTCATGGCCGAGCAGCATCCTTCCTGCAGATCCACCGCAGGTTGGCCACTCACTTCTTGAAGAACATGTGGTTGCTTCTGATGTGAAGTAACAGAAATACAACTGCTGCCCCCGCTGGGATGGCTCAGCTGGTGGGAGCATCGTCCTGTGCACCGAACCGTGGCAGGTTCCATCCCCTGGTCGGGGCACGTATGGAAGGCAACCAATCAATGTCTCTCTCTCTCTCTCTCTCTCTCTCTCTCTCTCTCTCTCTCTCTCTCTCTCTCTCTCTCTCCCTTCCTCTCTCGAAGTATGTCCCCATGTGAGAATTAAAACAAACAAACAAAAAATACCATTGCTAGGAACATGTGTGAATGGGTTTTTGTATGAACGTAGTTTTCATCTCTCCAGGATAAATACCCCTGATACTGCTGATCATAAAGCCACGCCTGCCTACCAATTCTCGGCATCTTGCCAATTATTTGGAAACTGCCAAACAATTCTCGGAACGGACGTGCCAGTCTGCACTCCCGCCCACAGTGCAGGAGAATGCCGGCTGTTCCGTGCGCTTGTCAGCACTTGCTACTGTCCGTAGTTTCTATGTCATCCATCCTGATAGGCATGTGAATTTATTTCATCCTGGATCTGCTTTGCATGCTACTCATGGTTAATGACGTTAAACATCTTTTTGGTCCTTTGCCATCACACCAGAGGAGTGGCCCTCTGCTTTTCCCTCCCGCCTTCGCACTGCGCGTGCTCCCTCCCACCTCCACAGCCTAGCAGCTTCCATCCTCCTGCCTGGACTGCTGTCCTTCTTTCCCCGAGGGCTCGGCTCAGCCATGTCTACATCCTCCCCTCCCTAAAGGGTTTCTGCGTCTGCTGCCATTCATGTCAGTGGCATCAGAGGGACTCAATCCACCATGAACTTGGTTCCACCCAACATTCCTAAACAGAAATAGAAATTCACCGAGGAACGAGTATATACCACAGGGGACACGGAGTCCCCTCTAGATGATAGGCTAGGGACACGGGACAGTCCCTGGGCAGATGAATCCATCTGTGCCCAGCTGGGCTCTCGAGTCAAGAATTTCAGGCCTGGCTCCAGCACCAGCCATTCTTGGGACCAGGACTGTGGACAAGCCTGGGTCACTCTGGTGTCCCACCAGCTAGAAAACCCATGAAACCACGTAAACTTTCCAGAAAAGGCCTCTGCAAGAACCCCACCCACACCCTTCAGGAGGATAACAGACTTGAAAAGGCTCCGACCTGAGTGCTGTCTTTGCACACCAGGCTGCAGCGCCAGAGATGCGGACCGGGTCACGGCGCGGTTAATTGTGGCTCCCAGGAAGGAGGTGAACATGAGCCAGTATTTTGCAAATAGCAAGGCTGCCCGGGGCTTGTGCCCTGGGGACCTCAGCCCCGCATGGCCGGCTTCCAAAGACCCGGCCCTGCGTTCACAGGGCAATTCAGATTACTCTGCACAATGGATGGGAATACATTTTGAATATTAATGCTAATGGTGTCAAAGGCTCATAATTGGACTCCACGGCCCTAATCTTAGAGCCCGCAGTGCATCCGTGCGAGAGCACAGGTCGGGGGCCCATGGCCATTGTCCCCGAGGGGTCGAGGGGGACCCATGGCTCAGCCAGTCACCTGTGGGTGGCAGGAGAGCTCTGTGTGAGCACTGACACGTGAGAATCCCAAATGCTTTGGTGCATTTCAAACTGGGATGCGCTATGACCTCAATACATTGAAAACAAAACCACCTGGGAGAATTGGGAGGAAATGGGTGATGCTTTCGCCTATTACAGCGTCCAGGTACCAGGGGGGGCGTGGCGGGTGCCGAGCCTTCCCAGACTCAGACCTGACGCCCAGGGGCAGGTGTTAGACTTGGGGGGAGAGGGGGGAGGAAGGGGCAGCCAGGTCTGTGACTCCGGAATCGGGGAGCCCAGAAGCCACAGTCTGTCCATCAGGGGATCCAGGAAGTGGAGTGAGTCTCACAGGAAAAAGATGGGGGACCTTTGAACCCCCGAGTTTGAGAGATTGTGGGTGAGACTAGCTGGTAGGGCGCTAGAAATGAGGCTCAAGAGCAGCGAAGCAGCAGCCAGAACCGAGAGTTGGGGTCACGAGGAGAAGGCGGGAGACCACGAGCTGACATTCTCCGCTGATTGGACACGAACGGCTCCCGTCGATGCGGATAACATGAAACCCCCACCACACGAGCCCCCAGGGGTAGCCGGGTGAACAAGTCACCGGTATGGAGGGCAGTGGCCGCTTACGACGTCAGAAAGGCCCGGAAATCTTACAGTTCGCACGTGAAAGAAACCTAAAGAGAGTTCCCCAAACTAGACCACAGTCCTGCACGTGTGCACGACACCCCCAAACTGGGGAAGCGGAGGAAGTTTCCTACACTGACCATTGAAAAAACACCAGCGTTGATCTGCCCTGGCTCATGTTTCTCTCCTGCTTACGAGACGTTTTTGCAAAACCACGTGAAACAAACAGTCGTGTGCGCGCGCAGCCAGAAAAGCAGCAAAAATAAGAAGGCTGCCTGGACGTTGGCGCTGACGGACGTGTGATGGATTCGGGGGCTTGTGAGGTCGGGCATTTGTCTACAGTTTTAAATTGGTCATTTGTTGTGATTTCTGTCGTCATTATACACAGGCACTTCAGTACCTCACTTACGTTTGTAATGGTATTGTCTCTCCCAAAGGTGGTTTATTTCTGGAGTTTTCCATTTTATATTTTTGGTCCACAGTTGACTGAAAGCGTGGAAAGAGAAACCGCAGATAAGGGGGACGGCGGTGGGAGGAAGGCTCCCGGCCTACCTTCGGCCAGTACCTTCCACCTCACGGAAAAGCAGGACCCTCTACCTGGCCGGCGTGGCTCAGTGGTTGAGCGTCGACCTATGAACCAGGTCATGGTTTGGTTCTAGGTCAGGGCACATGCCCGGGTTTCAGGCTCAATCCCCAGTAGGGGGTGTGTGGGAAGTGGCCTATCGATACTTCTCTCTCATCATCCATGTTTCTCTCTCCCTCTCCCTCTCCCTTCCTCTCTGAAATCAATACCAATATATTTAAAAGAAAAAGGGAAGCAGGACCTCTTAGGCGGAGGGAGGCCTCTTCTCTGAGGGTGTGTGCCTGCTCCGGGAAGACAGCCTGTCTGCTCCCTGAAGAGGGATTCCTGCACCCTAACCCTAGCCCCGCCCCCACAGGGTTCATCTGCAGAGCCTTCGGGGTAGGGGTAGGGGGGATAGGGCACACTCCCCTGGGCCCAGGAGGACGTGGGGAGGGGATAATTGGGGCCCAGGACAGGGTTTTCCATTCCCGCTCCTGGCTTTGCAGGGACCCCTATGGGTGCTGCCCTTCTTGACCGGGGGCTGGGCCTCCCCTCCCCGGCCCTCCCCTGGGTCTTCAAAGAGGCACTTGACTGAACAACAGAAACACAACACAACTGTCACCGCCATGGAGTGCGGCAGGCCACACAGGTCATCTAGTAAAGGTGTTTCTGGCAGCCGTGCTTCTTGAAAAGAAAAATGTTAGAAATATATGACTGACCCAATCTAAGGTATCGTCGCGGCAACATGCCATCGAACATGAATTGTTAATGAAGCGCTTTGCATGCTCTTCCCGCTAGGCAGGCGTTTGTGCTCCAGCACTCCTGTCCTCTCACGGGTCTCAGGGGCGCCCTGCCCCATCTCAAGTGCTCGGCCACCTCACAGGTCACGGCGCCACTCATCACAGTCACTCATCACAGTCACTCATCACAGTCACTCATCGCAATCCGGCTCCGAGCTTCCCTCACTGCTGCTTCCTCACGGCTCAGAGGGAGGGCTGGGCGGGCAGGGCACCTGGGTAGGTTCTGCCCCACCTCCTCCTCGGAGGGTGACCTGGGAAGACTGTTCACATCTCCAAGGCCTGCTTTCCTCACCCACACAAGTACTACAAGACCATGGACATCTCCGCGGTGCGACTCCAGGACAGAGCCCCATCTGTCCCCTGTTCCCTAACACCATCACCACCCGCCACTACTACCTGCTTCTCTCATCCTCCACCCACACTGCCCTGCTCCCACCCGCCAGCCTTACCCTCACCAGGTTCAATTCCTACAGTTTCTCTTACTATTATCTCATTAAGGAATTCATGTGACACAGAGTCAAACGGATCCTTCTCTTTCCTGAATTGCTCTGACGCTTGATAAAATCCCCTCCTCTCAGATTTGTCTCTGCCTCATCCTCCGAGTTTGAAACATGGGCATCTATTTCCCAGACGAGTGAAAGGCTTGTAAAGGATTGCTCCCTCCCCTCCACCCCAAGGACGCCAGTGATGCCGTGTTATCCATCACCGAGTCGTCGAATGAGTGATGTGCCCAGGGCCTGGCGTAATGGGGCCTATGAATATGTAGCATTTGGGAGAAATCTTCTGGACCCAACATCTAGTCATCATTGAGCACATGACTCCAAGCGGCTGCATCATTGGAGACGAACATCGTAGTTAGTACAACGCTACAGTGTGGCTCTGGTGTGACCATGGACAGTTAGAGCAGACCCCAGCGGTTGAG
Source organism: Myotis daubentonii (assembly GCF_963259705.1). Taxonomy (NCBI): domain Eukaryota; kingdom Metazoa; phylum Chordata; class Mammalia; order Chiroptera; family Vespertilionidae; genus Myotis; species Myotis daubentonii. The sequence continues at coordinate 59,885,762 of NC_081852.1, read as the reverse complement.
GGCACAGTCCCCAACAGGACTGCCCTCATTCAGATGCCAACTGCAAGTTCAGGGGCCCCAAGGGCACCCACTCTTCCAACCAACTGGCTCCAAATGTGAGGGTTTCTCGACCCTCCCCGTTTTGATAATTCACTGGGACGACTCAGAGAACTCAGTGAGGTGCTCTCCTTAGGATTCGTTCCAGGACAAAGGATACAATTCCGTGCCAGCCCCGTGAAGAGACACATGGGATGAGGTCTGAGATGGTCCCAGACACGGAGCTCCTGTGTCCTCACCTCAGGGAATCAGGACATGTCAACTTCCCAGCCGGCTGATGAGACTGCCAACTGGGAAATTCACCTGAGCCTGGTAGCTGGAGTTTTGATGGGGTTTCATTATGTCAGCATGACTGATTGAACTGTCAGCCACGTGACTGAACTTGGTCTCCAGCCCCTCTCCTTCCCCACAAGTCGGACTCCAGCATGGCTCACAGCCCCAGCCCTTAAGTTACATACTAGTAGCTGGTGGTTCCGGCATGGCCGGCCCCCACCCCAAGGCTACTAGTTACCATGAGCTCAGATGTGGTCCAGGGCCCACCATGAATAACACAGATGCTCACTCCCATCCCTGAGGAAACGCAGAGGATTGAGAAGCTGCTCTCAGAGCCCAGGGTGAAGATTTGGCCCCTGATCTATTCAGCAACAGCTCGATATTCAAAATGCATTGGGAATTGAGTTGTTCCATGTTATTTCTAGTAAATCAAAAATTATGAAGTTCTAAATTCTCTCTAGAATTGTGAAATGAAGCTTATATACAAGCACACCATTTTATACCAGGTCACTGGGAGCTCACAGTTCCCATAGTTAATACAAACAGAGAATTTTGCACCTTTACACAGATGAAAGTAAGAAAGTGTTGGATTGCACACACATACACGTTTAAAACTCAAAAATACGACGCATCAGACATTGAACATTCGGTTAGTGGATATATATTTTGAGCCTAAAGAGGACCATGTTCCCAGGTTGTCTATATCAGCACGTAGTGAGGGCGTGTTCCAGGCACAGAAAGTGAGCTTGCACCTCCGCGAACCGATGGGCGGGGGGAGGAGGCCTGTGTCCCTGCTGCTGTTGGGGTTCCCTGTGACGTGTCGGAGGAAAGAGCGTGTTCCCCAGGTCTGCATTTTCCCCCAGACTCACTGCAGGTTAGAATCTTATTTTTCTGTTTGGATGGAAAGTTGAATTTTTAAATTTTCCTTAAACCGCTCTATTGCCTGACGGCTTCCAGCCAGGTAGAGCGTGTCAAGCTCCATGAGCCCGACGGCTGCCATGAACACGTGTGAAAGGTCCAGGTGCCCCCGGACCTCCTTTAAAATCTCCACCCGGAGGCCTTGGGCAAACCCCCTCCAGGACAAAACACCGGCTTTTCAGCTTCTGGAACGGGTCCCTCTCTAGGTCTGACTGTTACTTGGGAGAGAAAATAAATAAGTCATTTTCCTGAGGCTCCAGTTGCCTGAGCTCAGTTTTAAAGGAAGCTTTTCCTGGTGGCTGAGTCCCATTCAAAAGAGGAACAGGGGGGCCCTTCCCCTCGGGCTGCTGGGATTTTTGCAAATCGCAGTGTCAAAGAACCTCATTAGCATATGGTTTCCCTCGGAGCAGGGGCTGCTGAGGCACAGAACCCGGTGAAACAGCTGTCATTACCGCCGCCTCACGGCCTCTCATCATCTTTATGGCCGGCGGGAGGAATTCAGACAACGCCTTTGCCGTTATTGATGCTTTTATTTGACATTTCTTTCGGCATCATCCAGGTAGCAGAGACGGGAGGGCCCCACTGAGTGCAGCTGCGCGTCCGTTCGCTCTGGTCCCTGAGTGGAAGGGGAGGAAAGGCCAGGGCCTTCGGTGGAGGCTGCTGACAGTTGACATGTTAGCCGTAATTTAGGCCGGCGTATCTGCATAGCGACGCTGGAGGGTTGCTCCTTCTGCAAAGACTGTAATTTAAACAAAACTCAAATTGGCTCCAAGGCAAAAGCTGTTCATCGAAGGCCACGCAGAAGAAGCCACATCAAAGTGAGAAAAGGCCCGGCCTGTGTGGTTCAATGGTTAGGTATCGACCCAGGAACCAAGAGGTCAAGGTTCGGTTCCCTAGAGGTCAAGGGCACATGATCAGGTTGCAGGCTTGATCCCCCCAGTAGGGGGCGTGCAGGAGGCAGCTGATCCATGATGTTTCTCTCTCATTGATGTTTGTATCTCTTTCTCCCTCTCCCTTCCTCTCTTTCTAGAAATCAATAAAAAAACATTTCTTAAAAAGTGAGAAATGCTGGCACAGCCCCAGGTCCTGGGAAGAAGCTGTGGGGGGGTGGCTTGGTGTGGGGGTGGGGAGGGGAGACTTCCTCGCCCAGAGGGGTGGCCCTTTCCAGAATCCCTGCCGTTTCCTGGGACCCACCGCACAGGTTCCCCCGCACTGTGCACCCAGGTGACTCCACTGGCGTCTGCTCACGTGGCCCGCACCCGCCTCCATCCTGCCCACTGCGCGGTCACCCAATCCTGTGCCTCCTGCCCGTGCGTGCCTTCCTTCTCCGCCTCTTTTCTAAAGCTTGAAGGGGTGTGTACCTCGGAAACTGTGGGAAGTGCTTTTCCAAGAGCCGCTCTGGCTCCGGGAGTCTTAGTATTCAGTGCACAGGCCAGGCTGCCCGCGCCTGGCAGCCCGGCGGCGCCGGTGCTTTCGCGTAAAGAGGAGCCGTCATGTTCTCTTGTCCCCAAGATCAGATTGCTCTCAACCACCATCAATAACCTGGAAGAGGGCTCCGCCACTACCATGGAATTTATCAAATTCCTAAGACGGGCCTGGAATGGCTGCCTTTCAAGAGGTTTTGTTAAGAAATGGAAGTAGGGTGTATGATTTTTCTCCGCAGAAATCCTTTTGATTTGCAGGAAAATCTGTTCTTCAGGGCTGGCCTGAACCTCATGCAAACAGGCCGCTTTGGGGGAGGAAAAGAAGAGCTGCCCTGGGAACAGCCTGCGGGGAGGCGCGAGGCGGGTGGGGCTCCTGGGTGGATTTCGCTGACGCATGGACGAGGGCAGACATGATTCAGGGCCACCGCCATGCTGAGAGCCACGGAGAGCGTTCCCTGGGAGAGGGGTGCGACCTGCATCCGAAAACCTCAGCCTGCCCCTCCCTTAGTCCTGCAGGCAAGAGCCCAGGGGAACATGGTGAGAAGCTCGCACGCGTTGCTCTTTATAGAAGAATCTGGGGCTCCTTCCAGCAAGGAGGGGTCGCTGACCTGCTCCCTGCGCCCCTGGGAAGTCCAACTGACATGGGCGGTAGGTGTTTACAAAGACAAGAAGGCTGTGCAGTGAGGGGTGCAGATCTTACCAATGGTGACCTCACTGGCCCGGGAGCACACAGAGCAATTTGACCCACACTGAGCTCAGAGGAGAATGCTGGCTCCTGGACAAAACTGTGCTCTCACCTGGCAAATTAAATTCTAGAAGCTCTAAGTCTGTTGCAAATGGATTTTTTTGAAAATCAGCGTTTTCACTCTTTCTGCCATGAAGATGAAAATCAACATGAAATGTCCAAGATGACAAGTGGCCATGTCCAAGGCCACCTCACTTTTCCTTTCCTTTCCTTCCCTTTCCTTTCCTTTCCTTTCCTTTCCCTTTCCTTTCCCTTTCCCTTTCCCTTTCCTTTCCTTTCCTTTCCTTTCCCTTTCCCTTCCCTTTCCTTTCCTTCCCTTCCCTTTCCTTTCCCTTTCCCTTTCCCTTTCCCTTTCCTTTCCTTTCCTTTCCTTTCCTTTCCTTTCCTTTCCTTTCCTTTCCTTTCCTTTCCTTTCCGTTTGTTAATCCTCACCCAAGGATATTTTCCCATTAATTATTAGAAAGAGTGGAAGGGAGGGGAGAGACAGAGAGCGAGAAACATCAATGTGACAGATTGGTTGCCTCACACACATGCCTCAACCAGGGCCAGGAATCGAGCCTGCAACCTAGCTCTGTGCCCTTGATGGGAATTGAATCCAGGACCCTTCAGTCCCGCAGGCTGACACTCTATCCACTGAGCTAAACCAGCGAGGGCAAGCCACCTCACTTTCAACTCGTTAAGCCCGGCTGAAGCAGCCTTCTCATAGACTCTTCCTGTTATGCAGTATTCAAATTAACTTTTTTGTTTTATTGGCTCAACTAAGATTTGTGTGAATTATTTTACATAAACTAGAAATCGATTTTTACACCAGCAAATTAAAGCTTAAAGATATTTTCTTCAAAATATATTCACTTTTATTAAAAATATTCATTTTCAATTAAAGCATAATTGTATGCAAATTACTATGAGCCTGAGTCAGGAGATTATAACTTTCATCATAATTTTAGAGCCCATGGTTAAAAAAAAAAAAAGTAAAGAACCACTGACCTTCTGGACTTTTATAACTTATACTAGAGGCCCGGTGCATGAAATTCATGCATGGGGGGAGAGGGGATGTCCCTCAGCCCAGCCTGCACCCTCTCGCAATCCGGGACCCCTCGGGGGATATCCGACTGGATCAGGCCTAAACCAGCAGTCAGACATCCCTCTCACAGTCTGGGACCATTGGCTCCTAACGCTCACCTTCCTGCCTGCCTGATGGCCCCTAGCCACTCTGCCTGCCTGCCTGATCACTCCTAACCACTCTGCCTGCCTGCCTGATGCCCCTAACTGCCTCTGTCTGCCTGCCTGATGCCCCTAACTGCCTCTGTCTGCCTGCCTGATGGCCCCTAACCACTCAGCCTGCCTGCCTGATTGCCCCTAACTGCCTCGGCCTTGGCCCCTGCTACCACGGCTTCATCAAGAAGGATGTCCAGAATGACATCCAGAAGGCCGTTCGGCTGTCTGGTCTAATTAGCATATTATGCTTTTATTATTATAGACCAGGGGTCCTCAAACTACGGCCCATGGGCCACATGCAAATACAAATATTGTATTTGTTCCCGTTTTGTTTTTTTACTTCAAAATAAGATATGTGCAGTGTGCATAGGAATTTGTTCATAGTTTCTTTTTAAACTATAGTCCGGCCCTCCAACCGTCTGAGAGACAGTGAACTGGCCCCCTGTTTAAAAAGTTTGAGGACCCCTGGTATAGATGATCAAATTTCCCAAGAGGAATTATTTGCAGTGCTCCTTTTAGATCGTTTAAATAACATGCATTAAAGAAAAGAACAATGACCAAGCACTGCAGCTCTCACAAAACAGGTGCCTGTGTGGTGTCTGAGCAAACTCACACACCCAGCCCAGGCCGCTTGAGGCTGCAGTGTCACCCGGCCTTGCTGCCCGCATCCCCTCACGGTCCCTCACCCGCGTGCTCAGGTCTCCAGGACATTGGCATTGGTCACTGTTTAAAAATAACCCAACTACCAAGACGGGAAAGCTTTTATTCTGGGTGATGCCCTCCCGGAGTGTGTGAGGAAGGGCCTTGGTCTCCTCAGCTGTGAGATGAGGGGCGGAAGGAATGAGCACTAAGGTCTTCCCGGGGCTAATGAGCCGAGATGGCCGTTCCCGAGTAGGGAGAAGCCTCCTCTCGCTCATTAAGCAATAGCACAGCTTGGCTCCCTGAGTGTTTGGATTGCGGGGGGAGGGGTTAGGAGTGAGCTGAGCTCAGTTCAGAAAATGCCTCCGCACCATTTCCTTGGCGTCTGGGCCTTAAAACAAGAAGGGCTGGGCCTAGAAACACCACATTCCAACTCCCAAGTCAGCACCTCCACTTGCCCGTCCACTAGAGGGCATGCACGGGTCATGTTCTTGCAGGGACCAGGCTAGATGCCCACTGCTCATCACAAGGAAGCTTTCCTGGGAGCCCCAGGCACACACACACACCCAGGCTGTGCCCATCCTGGACAGCCCACCTCTGGCCCCGCCCAAAGAGAGAGCTTCAGGGGCTTGGGGACACCTCCCCTGCGGCTCTCCTCCCACCCCAGCCCAGCCCACAGAGCCCCCCTTCTCGGCCTCAGGGGCCTCTTTCTGAGGTCTGGGCTCCCACACTCGGCCCCCGCTCTTCCTCTGCCGGGACGCTCTGGCCCACTCCCGTCCACCTGAGAAACCCCCACGGAACCTCAAGACCCGGCGCAAACACAGTCCCACTTACAAAGCTCTTCCCGGTTTCCCGTCGCCTGCCTGTCCTCCTCGCCGTTTCCAGGGAGTCGGCTCACACCCTCGCGACCCCAGAGAGCGTCCCTGAAGGCCAAGGCCTGCCTCTCACTGTGGATTCACCGGGCTTCCGGGCGAGGACCTAACGAGGGCCTGCAGCTGACGGCCTCCCCGTGAGGCCTGGCTGCTGCTGCACAGGAGGTCTTGGGGCAGTGGCTCTCAGCCTTGGCTGCACAGTAGAGTCACCTGGGAATCTTTTTAAAATCCTGATTTCTGGGCCTCATCCTCCGGAAATTCTGATTCTTTGTTTTGGGGAGGGGCCACCACATTAGTAACAAAGAAACAGAATTTCCGGAGGATGAGGCCTAGAAATCGGGATTTTAAAAAGATTCCCAGGTGACTCTACTGTGCAGCCAAGGCTGAGAACCGCTGTCTTGGGGTATTCGAGGGAGGGAGGGGGCCACAGACTGACCCCGACAAGCTCAGGGGAGGCCCGCGCGGCAGCCTTACAAACTCAGAGACCGGAAGTAACCACCTAGGACGGTCTGAAGTTAAAACCGTTTAGCTGAAAGCAGTTCGTGGCGGGAGTCTTGTCCGAGGGTGGTATTTTTCCCAACAAAAGCCCACCTTCTCCTTCATTGAGACGCCCCTGTCTTTTTGCACCCGGCACCACGTACCTGGAAACATGCCGTGGCCACAGCGAAGGGCTTTCCTCTTCTCTGGGCCCCTCAAAGCACAGGCACCAGAGCAGCGACCACCACCCCTCACTGCTGTCGTGTTAACGGCGGACGTTAACGACCCTGCTCCCCCCATCTGTGTCAAAGAAGCACGTGTCCATCATTTTACCTTCCATCCAATCCCAGAGGTTTCCCTGCTTGGCTTTCTCCCGCCTCCCTAATCGATCACCAATGGCGTTCACGTGACCCACTTACGTCTTCTCTTCTGATTGTCGTGTGTGAAATAAGGTACAAAACTGCCATTTGCCGGAGCATTTTCTCGGTCCGCTGAGATTCCGCTTCCCGGCAATTGTCGTCAGTTGGGCTCAAATAAACTTATACAAGTTCCCTGAAGGTCTGAACATTCCTTACGGCTGGAGGACGCTGTCCCGACCACAGGCCCACACACAGCGTGTCCGTGCCCGTGCCAGCCGCGACAGAGCCGCCGGGCTGCGGACGGTCACGAAGGCCCAGCCGCTGGAGGCGCCGTGGTAGGGAAGGCCCATTGGCCCAACCAGGCCAGGACGCCCTGCTCCTGGGCCACGGTGGGCGTCTCCGCCTTTTCCTGACCATCGGCTCTTCTGCTAAAACAGACCAGGCGCCAGGGGGCTTCCAAGCATCAGGACAGGAGAAGGGTGCGCAGGGGGGGCCAGCCGACGGGGTTCAGAAGCAGGGGCAGGCCCTGGGGAGTTAGTTTCTGACCTTCCTGAGCGGCAGCTGGCCGGGTCCCCCTCGTGGTCCCCCCCTGCCCAGGCCTTCGAAGGGCCTGCTGCAGCGTCCAGCCGGCCTGAGGACAAGCAGTAGCCCTTGCAGAGGCCGCCGTCCAGGGCCCTTTACTGAGAGACGTCTCTCTCCAGGTTTCCTGCCGGGGTTTCGGGCCCGGAGACCCGGTGTCCGGCGTGGGGCGGGCAGAGCTGGGGCCCTCTCTCCCTCGGGCACATGTGTTGTTTTCCAGGACAAACCAGAGTAGCCTCATTCTGTTCTGCACTGGAATCACAGGCCATCATCGGGTACCCCGGCAACAGCATCTTTCATTATTATTATTATTTTATTATTATTATTATTCTCACCCAAGGACATGCTTAGAGAGGGAGAAAGAGACGTTGATGTGAGAGAGAAACACCATCGGTTGCCTTCCATATGCTCCCCGAGTGGGGATCAAACCTGCCATGCAGCCATGTGCCCTGACCGGGAACCGAACCCGCAGCCTTTCAGGGCCCAGGATGATGCTCAACCAACAGAGCCAGTCTGGCCGGCCGGCCCCAGCACATCAGAGGTTACAAAACACTGCCACGGCCCTGGGCTCTCTGGAAAGGACAGCGAACGCCCAGCAGAGGACCAGGGTGGCAGTCCCTGGTGGGACAGGAGTGAGCCCCCCTCCCTCTGGAACTGCCCTTAGCAAGACTCCATGAGCCACACCTAACCCCCCGGCAGATCACACTTAACTTCTAAGGAGGAAAATAAAGAAACCAAAACTGTATTTCAATCATACACATAAAACAAACCGAATCACAATAAACCAAGAGGAGAGGAAAACAGACTGGAAAATGAAGATCTATAAATGTGTAATGATGTGTGATGAGGTGCTCCGTTAGTCAATAGAGAGCAGAATAGAAAGATCTGATTTTCCAGGAGGCTCAGGAAGGCTGCGGCTCTGGAGGAGGAGGCGAGGCGATCCGGGCTCGGAAACCACCCCCCAGCTCAGCCTGGGGGGCCCCGGGGCCCCTCTTTAGGGAGAGGCCGCCTGTTGCTTTCCTGTCATTATTATTATTTTTGGAAAGTAATACATGCTCATAAGAAATGCAAAGAAGAAACACATTGTAAGGACCTGCCCACTGTAACCGGGGTGAGCGCTGGCAGAGGCATTTGCATTCTCTGCGAGCGTTATGCACACGTATTTACATAATTGAGCTTATACTGCACATGCAATTTTATGTCCTGATTTTTTTACTGAATATTGTATAGTCGATTTTTTTTGCCAGTTGTTGACAATTTTCAAGAAGTCGTTGAATGGTTCTGTAATTTATCCGTTGTACGATCCGGCACCATTTAATTATTCCCCGATCGTTGGACGTGAGATTTTTGCATTTTGCCACTATTATGGCTAATATTGTGATGAGCACCTTTTCGGGGGAGTCTTTGATGCTCATTATGACTGTTTCCTGGGAATAGTTACTAAGAAAAGGAATCACTGAATCAAATTATATAAGCGGGAAAAGTCTGCAGTAGCTAATCCTTAAGCAGCAGAAGCAGGCTCACTGCTCTCTTCCTTAATGGGCAGTGACTACTGTCCTTATTTTTAAACTTTTCTAGCCAGTAAGTAATGAATGTCTCACCATTGCGGTGAATTGCTTCTCCCTAATCACCACAGATTTGGATCATGTTTGTGTTTATCAATACTTTCCTTGTAAATAACCTACTATTCCTTCAGCAGCTTTGCCAGAAAACAGAAGACAAAATCTTAAAGACCCCGATTGAAACAGCAAACATGCTCAATTAAGTAGGAATTGAGGGACATATCCTTGACATGATAAATATTCCTTAGTACCAAAGCCAAGCCCATACCTCATCAGAAAACATCTCCATACCTGTGGGCCATTGTAGAGGAGACATTAGCCAATGCAATCAGACAGGAAAAAATAATAGCAGGGCAGGAAGAAAACCCTTTCTGTTTCCTGTGATATGTGAGTATCCCCCAAACCCCAAGAAAATCGGAATTAAAATAAAGTTATTAAACTAAAACTAAAACCTACAAAGCAAAACAAATTAAAGAATTCAGTGAAGTACCATGGTATAAAATGAACATAGTAATAAATAGCCTTTGCACAATAATAACCTAACAGAAGAGGCAGTGGACAAGAACAGAGCATTTAACTAGCGATAAGAAAGACATAAAATAAACTTGGAAAAACTATGAACTTATATGAGAAAAAATGCCAAAATACCCCTTTTAAAACTAAAATTAGACTTGCCTGAATGGAGAGGCATCTCCTGCTCGTGGGTAGTAATATTCAAAATGATAGAGGCCAGTTTCCTCAGGTTAATGTATACATTTCCTGTGATACCAATACAAAGGCTAATGAATCTATCTTTTTCTGAAACCAAACAAGTAGATTCTACACCTCATATGGAAACTACTGCAAAATAGCTTAACAGATATTTTGAGCACTTAAGGGAGGCTTACTAGATATTAAAAATATGATAAACAGACGAACAGAAGAAGCCACAGATCAATAGAAGAAAATAGAAATCCATAAATAAACCCAATTACATGTGGGAACTGAACACATATTAAAGAGAGCATCTCTCAAATCCGCGGGGGAAATATAAACGTATGTTTTGGTGGTGTTGGAAACTTGGCAGCCACTTGGAAAAGTGGACTCCCCCCGCTCACAGCATTCACCCCAACGCATTTCAACTGGATCTGGAGGCAAAAACAGGAATGTGCAAATATCAGAGGAAGCAGGAGTGGCTGTAACCTGGAAATGAGAAACGCTTTTCTATCTGGAACTCAAATTTGGAAGCAATAACATGAAAGATGGATAAGCAGAATGGCATACTTTTAAAATTAGAGTGCACAAATCACTATAAACGAATTCAAGATACACAGCACACTGAGAAACTATTTACAGCTGTATTCACCATGGAGAATAACATGTTAAAATTGCATGTTGATCCCATTTATCCCCTTTCAGATTAACACAGTTTATAAGCTTGACAAGATGGGGGGGATGGGCACCCTGACAATGCTGGTGGGTGTAGAGAGAGTCGCTGTCCCACGGAGGGGGACTCACACCTCAGGAAACGACATGAGCACACACCATGGCCTAGTGCCACATGCCTACGAGTTTCCCTCAAAGACCAATGCCCCGAAATATGAACCAACATTGGCAAAAATTTAATGATTCCATCATCTTACATAGGAAATATGGGAAGCCCGCAGGGCGGAGGGTCACATGGCCAGGAGGCTGGAGAGATGATGGGGGCTCTGTGCTGACGTGAGGGATGGCCTGTTTGATTTTTTAAGTGGAAAAAAAAAAAGTGCAAAAGAGTGAACATAGTACATGATCGCTTATGTCCAAATAGAAGCAGACAAAGGGTGAGGGGTAATTTTCTATTCAATCACGTACATAGTTTACATTTGCATAAAACAAAAGTAAAGGAATAAAACGACAAGCCATAGAGTCAAATCCAAACAGAACTCCATGGACCCAAGGGTACAGCAAATTTATAATGAAAATCACACAAACAATTCAGATATCGTGTAAATAGCATACGTTCAGTGTCCACCCTTCCTGGGATATACATACTCAGAACAGCAGGAGAACTGGGGCTTTAACTGGGTTTGTTGGAAGGGCTGATGACGCAGCAAGAGTGAAATCGCGTGTCGCAGGAGTGAGCAGATGAGCATGTCATAATGGACGACATTGGGAGGTGGTGCTCACTGGGGGAGGGGGAGGGGAAATGCGGAAAGGCAGGCGGTGTGGGGACACCTGTGATGCTGGCTTTGAATTCGTGCCATCACCAAAGACCCATGATTGCAAAGATGAAGTATTTAATTAAGATGTAGCAATCCTTTTCTAGTGCAGTGGTCGGCAAACTGCGGCTCGGCAAACTGCGGCTCTCAAGCCACATGTGGCTCTTTGGCCCCTTGAGTGTGGCTCTTCCACAAAATACCGACTTCTGCGCCTGGGCCACGAAGTTTCAATCGCACTGTACGTGCACACCCGCACGTGGTATTTTGTGGAAGAGCCACACTCAAGGGGCCAAAGAGCCGCATGTGGCTTGCGAGCCGCAGTTTGCCTACCACTGCTCTAGTGTAATGAAAGTATGTATGTATATGTTTGTGTATATGACCTCCTCTATCTTCCCATTGAAAGGAATCAGGCTTCCTTGGAGAAATGGGTGACTCTTAGGCTGGAGAGGGAGAGCGCCTGTGAACCTGGGCACCCCGCCCCTCCCCCCACCAGGACCCCTGCCTGGGCAAGCCCTTCCGCCCCTGGCTGTGTGCTCCTTCTTCAGTGCCCAATCAGAGTTCCTCAGGGGACATGCCCCTTCCCTAAGCCACACTCCCTAAAATATGCTTGTAATATTGTTGGGCACGAATCCACTCACTCAGCTTGCGTTGTACACCAGCTCCATGACACACGATGTTTATGTGCTCATTACAAAAATGTTTATAGCAAAATAAAATGAATATTTCAAAAGGAGATTATGCATTTAATAATTTCTGTGCCCAAATTGTCTAGCACTGGCATTTTCCAGCAACTGTAGAAACGGGACACACGGGCCTCCTGCTGGGTGACCCTCCCAGGGGTCCTGCAGTGCCACGGCCCGCAACCCACTCCTGAGTCCCCTGTGAACAGATCGCCCGCCGTGAGCCACACTTCATCTTCCTTTTCATGCACACGCATACACACATGCACCCTTACTCCAAAGTGTCTCTCACTGTAAGGGGCACATTTAACCCACATGGCTCAGACCACCCAGCATCCCTGCTCTCCGTGAGAGCTCAAAGCATGTCCCACGTCCGTGGTTCCACTGGGGCTGTGGTCTTGGGTCCTGATGGCCCACACTGGGCCCCTGCTGCCTCCACCTTCGATCCAGCCCTCCCCTCCCCCCAGCCTGGCCCGGCCTCTGCTGCCGACCTGCCCAGGTCCCACTCCTCACTGAGTGCCATCCAGGTAATGGAGAACAGCAGAATCAAATCGCTGGGTTGGTGACCTAGGGCAGTGGTCGGCAAACTGCGGTTCGCAAGCCACATGCGGCTCTTTGGTCCCTTGAGTGTGGCCATGAAGTTTCAATTGCACTGTACGTGCGCGCCCGCACGTGGTATTTTGTGGAAGAGCCACACTCAAGGGGCCGCAGTTTGCCGACCACTGACCTAGGGCAACAAGGCCCCAGAGTGACAGGTGACCGCGGAGAGAACGGCTCTGACCCTGTAGGAGAGACCGTGTGGACGCTCCCCGGGAAGCTGACTTAGGTCCCTGCTGAGCAGGTGCTCTGGCCGCGGTCTCAGCCCCCAGGGTGCTGGTGGAGGGAAGGGTGGCATGTGTCCTGCGAAGCCAAAGGGACCTCCGTGGCCCCGGAGGGCTGGCACCTGAGCCATCTAGAAAGGGAAGGAAGAGCCCAAGGACACGTTCCCACGGTGGCCGGCCCCTTGGCGTGCTGTGCATGGGGTCAGGCAGCTTCAAGGGGCAGGGCCTGCACAGCCATGTGACCCTGACCTTCAGACCACGCCCTCCAGCTTCCTGGCAATGTCCAGCTCTTTTCTCCAGAATCCCACAGCCCGCCCTGTCCTGCGGTGACGCCTCCCCAGCACTTCTTCCTACAGACCTGTCACAGGCAGAGCAGGTCCTCCATCCACCACCAGCCGGGTGGCTCCCGGAGGCCGGAGCCGGACACCCATCACCAGCCCTCTCCCTCCACCCCCTGACCTCGGGCTGTGACCCCCATCCCCCAGGAGCAGGTGGGAGGCCTGTGTCCCCCTGAAGGTCATGAGGGGGGAGCTCAGCGAGGCCTGACTGCCGAACAGTTCACCCTCATCATCGTCCACCGGAAACCCAAGCTCCGGTCCAGGGCTGTGGGGCTGCAGCCTTCGCCCGCGCCCTAACTTCAGACTGGCCGGGAGCTCTCACTGTGTTTCTCTTGCAGAAAAATAGTCTTTCCATGAATCAAAATTTTACACATCTCTGCTGAGACTATCAACAAGCGTTTCTAAAGTTGCAAACTCTTTTGTCCCCCTCTCGTGACTGGGCCTTCATCACAAATTTATGTTTCAAGGTCCTGAGCCCAGAACAGGACTGGAGGCCGCTGGCCTGGAGCAGCGGGGCCGGGCCCCGGACGACCCAGGATGCAGCTGCACCTGCGAAGGCAGCGAGTGCCCTGGTCGCAGTGCTGAACCTTGTCTTCCCCGGTGAACCCAGCTGTGGCCCCACACCCAGGTTTTATCTCCATGGAAACAGGTCTACCCCTCCCCTCACCGTGGCAGCCTAAACAACCAATGGGAATTAAATCAGAAACAATCAGAAACGTGGAACCAGCTGTGGGTGCGTGGGGTCTGAGCTGCCTGCAGGAGGCAGCCCGGGCTGGGTATCGCCTGGCATCTCTTCCCAGAAAGCTCATCAGCGACTCGACCTAAAGACGCAGTCTGGGCTCTCGCCCTCGGCACCCAGCCGGCTCCCAGAGGAGCTCCTCGGGCCCATGGCGGCCTCGGGGGGTGGGGGTGGGGGTTGGGTGCCCCCAGCCAGACCTTTCTCTCTCTCTCTCTCTCTCTCTCTCTCTCTCTCTCTCTTCTAGTGTTGATTTTTTTAAAAGAACAGTTTATTGATTTTAGAGAGAGATGGAGGGAGAGGGAGAGGGAGAGGGAGAGGGAGAGGGAGAGGGAGAGGGAGAGGGAGAGGGAGAGGGGGAGGGAGAGGGGGAGGGAGGGGGGAGGGAGAGGGGGAGGGAGAGAAAATTGATGCGAGAGCACAACATCGATCGTCTGCCTCCTGCACGGCCCCCACCAGGGATCAAGCCCACAGCCAGGGCGTGTGCCCTGACTGGGAATCCAACCCGCAACTTTTCGGGATCTGGGACGAACCCAACCGACAGAGCCAGGGCCAGACCTTTCTCTCCTTATGTCACAGCCACTGGGACAGGGGCACCCCGCTCTGGGAACCCTGGCAGGAGCGAGAGTCCAGGTGCCCGAGACGCAGGGGATGCCCAGGTGTGAGCCTACCTGCCGGGGGTTGCGGGGGGCGGGGGGGGGGGGGGGCTGGGCCTCCTCTGCCAGCATCAGCCCAGGTGCCCACTCCTGCGGGGTCTGACGTGGGGGGCTGGAGCGGGGAGGACACCCAAGGGACCCAGCAGTAGGGCCTGGTTCCTGCTGTGCCATGAGGGTGCCTGGGGCCATTATTCTCTCCCCACGTCTATGCTCTTGGAAAATTCCATCATCAAACCTCTTAAAGGCCTAGTTCCTCCCAGATCCTCATCTCGTTTGAGCACAGGGAAGCCTCCTTCTCAAACAAGGAGGGTCAAAGGCTCAGGACGTGCGGCGTCTCAGCCACCTTGCCTGCCCGCCAGGGTGACACCTGCTACCCCGGTGCCGTGTCAGCCGCACCCCGTCCTGGGCGCTCGCACCCCCTGGGCCCAGTCTCCCCACGCTGGGTCTCGGTCATGGATCTCCACCAGGTCGGCCCACGGCCAGGCAGGGGCCATTACTCACCGACCCGTCACGGGCTGGCTCCTTCTCCGAGCTCATGGGCTCCCCGCTAAGAGCCCCTCCGAGCCTGTTGGCAAAGCAACCTCCCAAGCCACCAGGCTGATCCGGGCCGCTCGCCTCTCTGTCTGTGCTTCCCAGCGCCGCTGTCTGCCGGTGCCAGGGCTGCTGAGAAGGAGATGAATGTATGAAATATGCATGAAGCTCTCAGCAAGGCCGCCCGGGACCTGGTTCCCTCCCAGGAGCAGCCGCCACCGCACAGACCCCCACATGGCCACCAGGGGCCAGGCCACTGATGGAGCGCTGCCCCTGTGCCCTCCAACCAGGAGCTCCAGGCAGGGAGAGGCCACAGCAGTGGGGGCCCTGCTGCACCCCGACTCTGTCCTGACCGTCACCCCCTCTCTGGGCTTCCTCTCCAGAGCCACAGTGAGGACTCAGGCAAAACCCGTGAGGGAGGGTGCCTCCTAGTGGGAGCGGGGGGCCGGCGGCCTGGGTGAGGCCTCAGGGGCTGAGACAGATCCAGGGCTCCTTCCGAGCTGTAGGGACCCGGCTTTAGGGACCTGGTGGCAGACAGGTGGGTCCCGCCTCTGTGCCGCCGATCCTGGAGGAGCAGTAAGGGATGGCCCGGCTGCCTACAGGGCTGGGGAGCCACACAGGGTGACCCCGTAAATGACCAGTCATGGTGGCCTGGGCTCGGAGCTTTCTGAGCAGAAGAAACCAGTTCTGTCCCACTGCTGTCCCCTCTGACACAGGGGATGGCTAACACCTGGGACAGGTGTATGCGTCAGGGCTCAGCCCAGCCGCAGGCCCTGAGGCTGACAGGGCACAGGGGCTGGGCCTGCAGGGGGACGGGACCAGCAGGACCTGGGGGATGGCCGTCTCTCCACCTCCAGGCTTCCAACCTGGACCACACAGGTGTGCTGTGCACCCACAGGTGCCTGGCCCAGGGGCAGAGAAGCTGAAGGAAGGAGCCCGAGCAGCTGCCAGCACCCCCAGGGGAGCCAGCGGGTCTGTGACAAGGACACCCTCCCCGTTAGGGGTAGGAACCCCTCATGGAACTCACCCTGTACCTGTCCTGTGTTCTCAGCCCGTGGCCGAAAGGGACGTCTAAATCCTAAACATTTTCATGGAAATCTGTCTTATGCTAAACTCGTGAAAGTGAACACAGCTAAGAGGCTGACCCCCCACCCCTCCCCGAGATATTTCCATTATTTGATAAGGATTTAAATGGATTTTAACTACCTCCCCAGATAGTTCTTCTTAAATGTTTTAATTTTAAGACCTTCCTGGCTTAATACATTATATGGTGCATAATCAGGCTGTATATTCACTCCCCTATCTCAGCCTGAGTCATAAGAAGATGGGATAATAATACCTCCGACGGGTGATTAAGTACAGCAATTGGGGCAAGGCCGGCCTCCTCCCAGCTCCAGCTGCCTGGGGAGCCTCTCCCTCCCCTACCTGCCATCTCTTGACCTCCCCGCCCCCCCGCTTCGGCCCCACAGGCCCAGGCACCGGTCACTCCTGGGGCAGCCCGGCCGGACCAAGACGCTCTCTCTGGGATAAGGGTATGGCGCACGTGGCATCGATCAAGCCTGCTCTGTGGCTCACCTGGCCCTGCTCACCCTCAGCCCCCGCAGGATGGGGAGGGCTATTTGGAAAGAGCGGAATCCAATCTTTAGTTTAAAGACCAGCCCCAGGCTCAGCCGCGGGTGCCGGAATCTCTGACCCCACGTCTGTTTTAAACAGCATTGCCCAGCAGAGCGTTGCCCAGCCCTGGAGAGAAACGGGGACAGGTGTGCTAGCTCCGTGGGCCTGGGCAGGTGACTTGTGCTGCCTGGAAGGCATAGGACCGGGACTCCTGAGGGCCCACGCGCCCTGGAGGAGATAAGGGGGTACAGGGAGCTCTGAGCTCAGAGCCGGTCCTGGCTTAACCTCCCAGCGTGACTGTGTGGGGTCTTGCTGAGCAGTGGTGAGACACCAGGGCCCCGAGGCCAATTGCCTGCACTCCAGCCCGATCGCTCACTGCCTCTCTGACTCAGTCTGTCCGTCTGTAAAATGGGGCAATCTTGACTGCCCTGTGGGTTCCTGCGAGGATCACAGGAGTTAGCAGCCCATGGAAGCAGGAAGCAGGGAAATGTCTGGCAGAGGTCCGAGTTGAGGACGTCTGAGTGTCATTGTTGCCTTAGGGCCATTGCACCCCAGGCCAGCACGGTCCACTTCGCCACTCTGCCTTCTCGCACTCGTTGCTCCCGGGGGGCTGACTCTCCATTTCTGCCCCTGGACAAACCGGGCTGTGGCCTTGCTGGGGCTCAGTGGCTGCTGTGGCTGATCGCCACATGCGACCCTGTTGTTCTGCCCCCTCCACTCCCCGCTCAGCTAGAGACGAGGGGCATTGGCAGGGGACTCAGCAGCAGTGACCCCGCTGGACAAAGGACGCCCCGCATCAGTAACCCAGGCTTTGCTGTCCAGGCCTCGTGGCCACCAAGGTCAGGCCGACCTTGGAAATCAGCTCCGGGAACAGCTCCCTGCCAGGCACCCCACCGAGGCCACCAGCAGGCGGAGCGGACGCGGACGGCGTGGACGCGGTCGGATCAGTGGGCCTTTATGGGCCATTCCGTTCCTAAAATATGGCGTCCGTTGCAAAGTGACGATGCCTGTGGCAAGAGATATTTACCGTGTGTAGGACCGTAACAAATATTGCTTTTATACCCTAAATAAAACCGAAAAGTCCTGAATGTTTTGTGGGCCCCTTTTACGTCTCCCCATTACGGCCCCGGTCCAGCGGTTTAGCCAAAATTTAGTGGCAGTGAACATGAGCTACAGTGACCGTTCCCTGTCAGCGCGCTTCACCACCACTGTCCTGAAGGACCCCGCTCTGACCGGGACCGTCGGACGTGCCAGGAACAGCTCCCCAAAGCCGGGAAATGGCCGCTTCCTGCACACGCTGATTCTGTAATCGGAGGCCCGATTGGATCCAGATCCCTCGTTCCACATCCCGGCGGGCAGGGCGCTGTGGGAAGATAAGGTGAGGGTGCAGACACGTGTGGCTCCAGAGAGCCCCTCACCTGGGCCGGTCCGAACCGCACATTCGGGCCTCGTGTTAACTGCGTGTGTTGCCGAGGTGAGGAAGTTGGAAGGAGGGTGAAAATCATTCATTCCTCCGCACGCTTTGCCGGAAGGTGCCTTATGTTAAGGAGCACGTGGGACGCCCCCATCCCGAGACCTCACAGGCAGATCAGGGGCCTACAGTGGACACACCATCGCGGGTGGACGCGGAGATGAGCAGCAGCACCGCCCACTGGGGCCGGCGCCCCGCCCGTGCTGCAAGGGCAGAGGGGTTCTGTCCTCTCCTGTGAGCTGCGGCCTGTTCCTCTTCATGGTCCTGACTTCTGTCTCCTAGAGCTGCAGGTCTCCCCCCAAAGGACGGTCCCCACGGGGCCGAGACGGGGCCCAGGAAGGCGACTTGATGTCAAGGGGCTCAGAGAACAGACACAACCAGCACCAGCGAGGGGCACGGGGAAATGCAGGCATTCGGATGCTCCCCGGGAGGGACTGTGAGCAGGGGGTGGTGACAGAAGGTGCAGAGAGGGGACTACTGGGAGCCACACTTGAGCACCAGGTTCCACCATGGGCTGTTTCACGCACGTGTGCACACACCACACACACGTGTGCACAACACACACACATGGCTGCCGGCTCATCGCCATTTCGCTCTGCCCCCATTCGGTTCTGGGAACTCCACACTTGGGCACCCGGAGGGGATGTTTTTCTTGATAATCCAATATATCCGCCCCCTCCCCACAAAACAAAAACGTTTCGAACGTCTGCTCACGGCCACCGGCCAGCTCTACCTCACCTTGATCCCTGGACACCCGGTCCTGCTGCCATGGCAGGAGATGGGGTCGGACTCCTGTTACGGGACAGAAGACAGGACATGGAAGAAAATGTCTGGTTGGCCAGGGCCTGTCCCCAGTGAGCCCCCGTCCTGTGGATGACTACATCACGGGGGTCACTGCAGCTGCCCTGCACCCCTCCTCTGAGGCCTGGGTGGCCAGCAGCTGAGGACACAGGGGGGCTCTCCCGGGCCCAGAGGGGGTTCTAGCACAGGAGCAGCAGTGACATCCCTGCCACTTGCTGAGCAGATGTGCCTTCTCCAGCGAGGGCGAGACCTCTGCCTTTTTTCTAATATACTGATTTCAGAGAGGAAGGGAGAGAGAAACATCAATGAAAACAGAGAATCATTGATCGGATGCCTCCTGCATGCCCCCGACTGGGGATCGAGCCTCAACCGGGCATGTGCCCTGACCAGGAATTGAACCCTGACCTCCTGGTTCATAGGTCGACGCTCAACCACTGAGCCACACCTGCCGGGCGGGGAGGCACTTTCTGTAGAGGCTTCTCCGAGCCCTGGGGGTAATGGCTGCTTCTTAGGTCAGCTATCCCTCTGTCTGCCACCGTCTCTGTCCTTGCTGGCCTTAACATGAATCCGTCACCGTTAGTCTTCTTCCCCTGAAACGGCCCTGCTCAGATCACAAGGTGGTTTCTGGTTCCCGATGAGACCCTGGCTGATGAGAGTGGGATTGGTTTCCCTAGGAGCAGCCGCATATAAATCAGGAGGTCAAGGTTCAATTCCCAGTGATGCCCTAGAAGACACCCCGCTGGGCCACGGCCTTCCCCCGAGCCATGGCCCAGCACCTCACAGAGAGTGGCCTGTGAACAGCACCGGCATGAAGACCAGGGCACAGCCCAAGAGAGAGAACCCACGTGCCCAGGTGTGTCCTAATATGTGTGGGACTGACTGAGAGGCAGGCGGGGAGGTGGTGCCACTGTGGGCCAGGGGCAGGGGCAGCGTCTCTGAACAGACACTCCCTGCACCTGGGAGCGAGTAGGTGGGCGCTCCATCATTTAAAGAGCGCGATTCATTTTCCGGGGTTTTATCCCACGTCATTGTATGTTGAAAAGGAGGAGTTTTGTTTGAGTAGGATGTAGACAGCCCATCTGGGCCATCATCAATGTTTTTGTGAATGTTTCAAAGTAGAGTATCTTCAGTTACCACACAGCTTTGCTGCTTACGGTTGTGTCAGACGACTTCGCCACAAAAACACATTGGTTTAAAATATTTATTAATTTAAAAATTTTAAATTTTTTTTCTATACAAAGATGATGAGAAAAATCCCATGCACACTCTGGGCATACAATAAAAATAACTCAAATGTCATTGGATGGTTTTGTACAAAATAATTCTTTTTCGGTGGGACCTCCGACAGGCAGTGCAGCCCCCTCTCCGGACCGGGGTGTCCCGGGGGTATGAGGTGATTACTTTACGACACCTGGGGGTGCCCCCCCGCCCCCGTGCCCTGGTGTTCACAGATGTCACTATGACGAATGATAAAGTACCCTATTGCTACGACGCAGAAAACGAGATGGAGACGTGAGGACACTTGACTGAGGAGCGCCCCCCGGCTCCGGGAACTCCTGGGGGCCCGCAGGGACTCACAGAGGTTGGCAGGGAAGCTGCAGGGAGTCGGCTCAACTCGGGAAAACGCCTCGAGATGGTTTCAGATGGTGCCCGTTTCTGCCGCGTTACCAACCTGCAGTGGGTTTAGCATCTGTATATATTACAAGTCATTTGCAGAATTAAAACAACCAAGGGATCCACATGGCATGGCAATCAGAAATGCATCGAACTCTGCACGTTGTACAAAAAGCTTCAATATGAAACAGTAATCCTCTGAGAACTGAGCCGGCCCGGGAGGCACCCCCGCTGCGCAGCCTGGGCCGCCCCCACCGCCCACCCCTTTCCCGCGAAGCTCAGTCTTATTGCATTTTCCACACACTCATCTCATTTTCCGCAGCCTGAGTCTGTTTTCCTTGTCCCGTTTCTTAAGCGTAAGGATGAATTGGTTGAAAAAGTGCTCTTGGTCCTTCCTTTTTTGAACAAGTCGAAATCTCTGGTCCCGGCCATACTTCTCGGCAAACTCCTTGAATGTGGTCCTAAAAAGCAAGAGGATCCTGCTAAGCCCTCCCCTGAGCCCAGTCCTGGTGTTCCGGAACCGTGCCCACCGGCCTGCCCGAGAGGGAGGGCACCCCTTCTTCCCCAGGGCCAGGGGAGCAGGGAGTTTGGGGGAATCGACGGGCTAGAGGGAGTAGCTCTGGGCCTCCAACAGCTGACCCACCTGCTCCCCACACTGGGCTACTCCCACTGGGGCTGGCAGGGTCCTGACCCACTGTCACTTGCAGACCCCCCATCAGCACATCCAATAGCCTCTAGGAATGAGCCTGGCCTCCCTGCCTCTCCAGCCTCCTCGCTCTGAGCCCGCTGCTGCCCAGCTGCCCCCCATCGTTGTTTTGGCCACACAGGTCTTCTTCCGTCTCTTGCTCTTTCCAATCACCAACCTGCCACGGGTCTTGGCATATGCTGTTCCCTTGCCTGGCACACCCTTCCCTTATTTCTTCACTCATCATTTAAAGCCCACTCATCACTAGGCGTCAGGCCAACCATATTTTCCTTGAGAACATGCTCCCTATCTGGAGGGCCAGAGACCTGTGCATGGCTCAGGCATGACCTTCGTCACGGATACGACCTCCATAAGCCTCCATAGTGCAGTTTTACTGGATCCTCCCTCACGGGAGTGGGAACGCCAGTATCGGCTTTGTTCCCATTGGACATCCTGAAGGTCTGGCCCTGCGGCCGGGTGTAGTGAGCACCCAGATATTGGCGGACTGGATCCGTAACTGCCAGGCCAGGGAGTCCCTGTGAGGTCACTGGAGAGGGGTCCTGGAACCTTCGCCAGCGCGGGGTCCTCGGAGCTTTCGCTCCTTCCAGGTCTGGACCTGAAGCTCAGGAGCTGTGACAGCTACAGAGCGGCCAAGGCCAGGGGTCCCATGCAGGCATTCAGACCTGCCTCCCTCGGAGCCTGGCGGGGGGAGGGGGGGGGCCTGAGCGGCTAGGGCACCTGGGGAGCAGGGGAAAGCTCAGCCTTGGTCCAGGGGGCACCTCTACCCCCCACCCCCATTCCTGGTGTATCTCTCTCCATACCTGGGCGACACCTTCGACTCCTCCAGAAGTTTTCTGAATTCTTCTTTGGCTAGCAGCAATTTGCTTTTCTTTTCCTTGTATTCCTCTTTTATCCTCGTCTTGACAAACTGTTCAAATATCTGAAAACACACACAAGAGGAAAGTATTAGGGGCTGCGTGTCAGACATGCAACCTTGTGTTTCAGACACTACAGGGGACAGCGGGAGCGGAGGTGAGCCTTTCTCCTCCAGGGGCTGCAGCTGCAAGCCACGGCCCTTGGAGGGGTCACTGCCCAGGACTCCGCCTGGGTTCCCCCCGGAGGCCAGCGTGCGGCCCCTGCAGGCACCATCCCTCCAACACCAAATCACCGGGGGTGGCTGGCTGTGAAGGGCTGGCAGTGCGGACACCCATCCCTGAGGCCCCCGTGAGTCTCCTCTTGGGTCTCGGAGAGCAGCCTGCAGTCCCGTTCCACCAACTCTCACATCACAGCCAGCAACACGCAGAGGACGTACTCTGTTCTAGTCAATTCTTATGGCAACGTAATTGGCTTTGAGTCAGTGTGGCACCTGATTCCGCACACTCTGGCCTCCAGAAAGACCCCCCCTTGAGTGTGGTCTCAGGGACACCCTCTCCCGGGGGTGTCATGGAGCCTCCAGGTCACCGGGTGGGTCATCAAAGCGGAAAGGACCAAGAGGAGAACTGGCCTGGACACTGGCTGCCTGAGGTTGACAAGCGGTGTGTCTGCACTGGGAAGGGCGTGGATGCCGGAAGGCAAATCCCTCAGGACCGGGACGGTTTCTCTGGGGCACTGGGGTGGCCCTCCCCCTGGTAGGTTAAGGTGGCTCATTGTTCTAACGTCAGGAAAAGGGTCGTTCCAGATGCTAAAGCCACGGCGGACAGAGCAGGGCTGTTGGCTGCCCGTGCCCTCCAAGCCTCAGGAACATGAAGGAGAACATCAGCTGCAGACCCGTGGAAGGTGTGCGCGAACACAAATAAAAAGATGAATGAAAACCCCACACGGGATCCTATCAGACCAATAATGAGCAATTCTGTGCCATTCCGACCAGTGGCCCTGGCGGAGAGCGGGCTTCGACGTGGGTGCCCGGGAAGCCTCGCCTTCCTGCCGAGGGGACCGGGACAGGACAGGGTGGAGGGGACAGGATGGGCTGGTGGACGCTGCGGCTTGTCTGGCTCTGGATTCCATCCGTCACAAGCCTCTGGGACTAGACACACGGAATGCTGGGCGCCCCCTGAAGACGCAGCAGCAGAGACATCCACGCAGGGGACTTAGAGGGACAAGGCGCGCACAGGCACTAAGTCGGGATGTGACCGGCTGATTCCCCCTTCAAGGCAGGCGGTGATGTCAGCTCCCCGGTTGCCTGGTATTTTAACTCATCGGGAAGGTGGACGCGGGCTTATTACCCAAAGAGGAGCGTGCGGCTCTGCTGTTGGTGGGAGTCCTGCTCTATTCATTTTAAATCTGGAGAGCGAGCCCGGCCCTCTCTGCCCAGAGCCGTTTATCCGCCTGATCAGATGCCCCTCTTTCCTCCCCCTTTGCGCTCTCCGCCGCGTTATTTACGCAGCATCACTGCATGCTGCAGGGCTCGTCCCTCTTTAGCAAACTGGACCCGCTTTATTCAGAGTGGGGTCTGGCTTTCCCACAGAGACCCTGCTGGCTCTCGTCCCAGGATGGCATGTTCTAGTGTAACGAGATGAAACACCACGCGTTACCATAGAAACAGGTCTGATTGCAGGCCCTGGACCCCCGCTCCCTGTCTAGGCTCACCCGCTTCCCCTCCGCCGCCCCAGGAGCCTCAGGGTTCGCCATGACCACGCTACTGACGGGAGGCCCTCACAGGCTCCGAGTGGGATGGATGCTTCTGCCGGGAGCCGGTCCATCCTTGCTGTTTCAAGGGACCTGGCATATATGGCATACTGTTCTTAATATGTTTGCTCACCTTCTTGGCGCTGTGTTTTAACCAAGGTCACCTCTCCGAGAAAGGTTGAATCCCCAGGTAGGGATTTTCCCCTGAAGTTAGGGAGGGAATAAAACCCCTCAACTAAGTGCCAGGCGGGTAATTAATCACTTTAACTATGAACAATCATGCTTAAGCTACATAATCTTTACTCCCTGGAATGGAGATAAGAAATGCCCTAACCTTTGGAATAGAGATTGATAGGATTGGAATCAACTGGTATAAATACAGATGCAACAAGACAACAGACAGAATTCAGAACACAGAACCTACACAGAACGTTCTCTAGAGACAGAAGAACTTCGCTGGAGAGAACATGGCAAAAGATCCTGGACTGAACCTGACTACAGAAATTGGCAAGAGAACCTGACTAGAACCTGGGGACTGAACCTGGCTGGAGAACCTGGACAGAGCCTGGCTGGGGAACCTAGCGAGAGAACATGGCTACAGAACCTGGCTGGAGAACCAGCAGAACCTCTCTGGAGATCGAGACCAGATCCTGGCTGTAGATCCTGGCTAGGCTGCTGATCAACTGAACACTGCCTCTGTGTCATTCCTTCTTCGCCGACTCCGTCCACACCTTTGGGGACCCCTGGACCTGCTGGGGTTCGACCCCGGCATATGGCGCCCGAACAGGGACCCCTAGGTAAGCACCCCGCACTCGGGACGGATAGGACTCCACCAGGGTGCTACAGACCCCCCTATAGAGGATAAGTAGGGTAAGAAGGTGGATAGTACAGAACTTAGATTGAGAAGATGTGCCATACTGAGTCCAAAGAAAGAAGACTCTGTATTGATCCTTAGATTGAGAAGATGTGCCATACTGAGTCTAAAGAAAAAAGACTCTGTATTGATCTTTTAACACATATGCTTGCTAGCAGAGGAGTTAAGGTTACTCCCAGTCAGATGGAACATTTTATACAAGAAATATGTCCATGCTTTTCTGAGGAAGGAAAGGTGCCGGAAAGGTAAATGTAGAGGCATGGGAGAAGGTAGGCCCAAGGAGCCTTATCCTTAACCCCACTGCAGCCTTTCCACCCCGGGAAAGTGCAGGATTGGCAAGCTCTCCCTGGGATGATAGATCAGGACTCAGGTAATAGCGGAAAGCGTCAATCCTACTCTTAAAATGGATATAAGAGAGCATTTGAGGTTTTTCTTTTTAATGCCTGCTTTTAAAAAATAAAAAAAGGGGGAATTTGCCAGGAGCCAGTCCATGCTTGCTGTTTCAAGGGACCTGGCATATATGGCATACAGTTCTTAATATGTTTGCTCACCTTCTTGGCGCTGTGTTTTAACCAAGGTCACCTCTCCGAGAAAGGTTGAATCCCCAGGTAGGGATTTTCCCCTGAAGTTAGGGAGGGAATAAAACCCCTCAACTAAGTGCCAGGCGGGTAATTAATCACTTTAACTATGAACAATCATGCTTAAGCTACATAATCTTTACTCCCTGGAATGGAGATAAGAAACGCCCTAACCTTTGGAATAGAGATTGATAGGATTGGAATCAACTGGTATAAATACAGATGTAACAAGACAGGAGGAGACAGAACTTAAGAAGAGAGCCAAGAAGACAGAACCTACACAGAACCTACAGACAGAAGAACTTCGCTGGAGAGAACATGGCAAAAGATCCTGGACTGAACCTGACTATAGAACATGGCAAGAGAACCTGACTAGAACCTGGTGACTGAACCTGGCTGGAGAACCTGGACAGAACCTGGCTGGAGAACCTAGCGAGGGAACATGGCTACAGAACCCGGCTGGAGAACCTGTACAGAACCTGGCTGGAGATCCTAAGGAGAACCTCTCTGGAGATCGAGACCAGACTTGGCTGGAGATCCGGGCTAGAGATCCTGGCTAGGCTGCTGATCAACTGAACGCTGTCTCCGTGTTCTTCCTTCTTCGCCGACTCCGTCCACGCCTTTGGGGACGGGTCAGGGGTCCCCAAAGGCATGGACGGAGTCGGCGAAGAAGGAAGGACACGGAGACAGCGTTCAGTTGATCAGCAGCCTAGCCAGGATCTACAGCCAGGATCTGGTCTCGATCTCCAGAGAGGTTCTGCTGGTTCTCCAGCCAGGTTCTGTAGCCATGTTCTCTCGCTAGGTTCCCCAGCCAGGCTCTGTCCAGGTTCTCCAGCCAGGTTCAGTCCCCAGGTTCTAGTCAGGTTCTCTTGCCAATTTCTGTAGTCAGGTTCAGTCCAGGATCTTTTGCCATGTTCTCTCCAGCGAAGTTCTTCTGTCTCTAGAGAACGTTCTGTGTAGGTTCTGTGTTCTGAATTCTGTCTGTTGTCTTGTTGCATCTGTATATATACCAGTTGATTCCAATCCTATCAATCTCTATTCCAAAGGTTAGGGCGTTTCTTATCTCCATTCCAGGGAGTAAAGATTATGTAGCTTAAGCATGATTGTTCATAGTTAAAGTGATTAATTACCCGCCTGGCACTTAGTTGAGGGGTTTTATTCCCTCCCTAACTTCAGGGGAAAATCCCTACCTGGGGATTCAACCTTTCTCGGAGAGGTGACCTTGGTTAAAACACAGCGCCAAGAAGGTGAGCAAACATATTAAGAACTGTATGCCATATATGCCAGGTCCCTTGAAACAGCAAGCATGGACCGGCTCCCGGCAAATTCCCCCTTTTTTTATTTTTTAAAAGCAGGCATTAAAAAGAAAAACCTCAAATGCTCTCTTATATCCATTTTAAGAGTAGGATTGACGCTTTCCGCTATTACCTGAGTCCTGATCTATCATCCCAGGGAGAGCTTGCCAATCCTGCACTTTCCCGGGGTGGAAAGGCTGCAGTGGGGTTAAGGATAAGGCTCCTTGGGCCTACCTTCTCCCATGCCTCTACATTTACCTTTCCTTCCTCAGAAAAGCATGGACATACTTCTTGTATAAAACGTTCTGTCTGACTGGGAGTAACCTTAACTCCTCTGCTAGCAAGCATATGTGTTAAAAGATCAATACAGAGTCTTATTTCTTTAGACTCAGTATGGCACATCTTCTTAATCTAAAGATCAATACAGAGTCTTCTTTCTTTGGACTCAGTATGGCACATCTTCTCAATCTAAGGATCAACACAGAGTCTTCTTTCTTTGGACTCAGTATGGCACATCTTCTCAATCTAAGTTCTGTACTATCCACCTTCTTACCCTACTTATCCTCTATAGGGGGGTCTGTAGCACCCTGGTGGAGTCCTATCCGTCCTGAGTGTGGGGGTTCTCAATGGGGGGGGGCTTACCTATGGGAATCCTGTTTCAGGGGTTCCCAAAGGTGTGGACAGAATCGGCGAAGAAGGAATGACACGGAGACAGCGTTCAGTTGTTCAGCAGCCTAGCCAGGATCTCTAGCCCGGATCTCCAGCCAAGTCTGGTCTCGATCTCCAGAGAGGTTCTCCTTAGGATCTCCAGCCAGGTTCTGTACAGGTTCTCCAGCCGGGTTCTGTAGCCATGTTCCCTCGCTAGGTTCTCCAGCCAGGTTCTGTCCAGGTTCTCCAGCCAGGTTCAGTCACCAGGTTCTAGTCAGGTTCTCTTGCCATGTTCTATAGTCAGGTTCAGTCCAGGATCTTTTGCCATGTTCTCTCCAGCGAAGTTCTTCTGTCTGTAGGTTCTGTGTAGGTTCTGTCTTCTTGGCTCTCTTCTTAAGTTCTGTCTCCTCCTGTCTTGTTACATCTGTATTTATACCAGTTGATTCAATCCTATCAATCTCTATTCCAAAGGTTAGGGCATTTCTTATCTCCATTCCAGGGAGTAAAGATTATGTAGCTTAAGCATAATTGTTCATAGTTAAAGTGATTAATTACCTGCCTGGCACTTAGTTGAGGGGTTTTATTCCCTCCCTAACTTCAGGGGAAAATCCCTACCTGGGGATTCAACCTTTCTCGGAGAGGTGACCTTGGTTAAAACACAGCGCCAAGAAGGTGAGCAAACATATTAAGAACTGTATGCCATATATGCCAGGTCCCTTGAAACAGCAAGGATGGACCGGCTCCCGGCATGCTTCCATTCATAAACAGGGCTGTGTGCTTTGAATGGGGCCCCACTGTCGTCCCCCGATCAGGTCAGCCTCAGTTCCACGCCTCCTAGACTGCCGCCTCTCCCCGGGGTGGGGCGGATCCTCCTGAACGCTGGCGTCCACCCTCTGCGGACGCCCGTGCCCAGTGCATCAGCCACCGGCTCCTTCCCTTCCTCCTCGGCCTCGGGACCAAGCGCCCGTCGGCCAGACCTCCCTTTGAAACATGCTCCAGGCAGGCGACCCGCGATCCAGCCCTGTCCTTTGTGGGGACGTCCATCCGTTACTTAGGGACACAGTTCCCTGGGTCCTCTCCCGTCTCCCCATTCGTACAACAGACCTTTATCTCCCTAACACGGTCATCCAGGGCGAGCTCATCAAGCAGGTGACAGGACACCCTTCCTCCAGACCCACCACACACCGGCCACCAACTCCCGGGCTGGAGCACCCGTCCACACCTCCCCCGGACGGCGGCATCTGTCCGCCAGCCGTGCTCCCAGGCGGGTCATCCCGATGGCGCGTCCCCAGGCTGTCTCCTTGCCACCCGTACCTGTTTCCGTTCCTCGGAGTTCAGCAGGAGGTAGCGGGGATCAAACACGACCTTATGCAATTCTTTCTCCCACGTAGAAAACGCTGACACCTGCAGGGAGGGAGGAACAGAGTTGTTTTTAGCACCTGTGCTGAGCCTGCAGCTGCTGACAAGGTCACGGGCCAAGGACAGCCTTCAGGACGCCGGGGCGGGGATGCAGGGCTGCCGAAAAGTGTTCGACACGTCATGCTTCTAAGATGTCCATGCTGAGAGCATTAGGAAGTTTCACGTCTACTCTCGTGACCCTATTTCTTCCTGGGGCGTCTTTCGGGGCCACGCGTCTCTGACCAGAAGCCCCGTACATCCGTGGAGCTGTGACACGCTGGGCTGTCACAGCTTGAAGGAAGAAAGGGCACCGAAAACTTCAGCGCGCAGCCCAGGGAGACGCCACGCCCTGCAAATAGTCTGAGGGGAGCATCATTTTAGTTGAGTTTTAATTTTTTTTTTTCCTTTATTGATTTTTAGAGAGAGAGGAAGGCAGAGGGATAGAGAGATAGAAACATCAACAAGAGAGAAACATCAATAGGCTGCCTCCTGCACATCCCCTGCTGGAGATCGAGCCTGCCACCTGGGCATGTGCCTTGACTGGGAACCGAACCAATGACCTCTTGGTTCCTGGGCTGATGCTCAGCCGCTGAGCCATACCGGCTGGGCTTAGTTGATTTTGAATCCACACTTAACCCTTTCTGAGGTGGGATTTATTTTTTAAAACTATTTTATTTGGCAATAGTGTAAGGTTTACGGAGAAGTCACAAGCATATTGCAAAGTTGGCATGTACCCCACACCTAGATTTCCATATTGTCAACATCTCCACATTCTCTCGATTCTTCCACACGACCATCTCACAAAGCCCACCCTGCACTCAGAGGTCTTTAGTGTCCACCTAGTTCTCCCTTCCTGCCCAGGCTCCTACCTACGAACCACGTGACACTTAGTCTCCTGTCTCCTGTGGGCCCTGCCAGGGACTCGGTGTCACATAACTCACTCCACCAGTTTGCTGACACTCTTCAGAGGTGTAGATGCATAATAAAATACATTTTTAAAAAATTAACAGTATATCATCCTTGCCTTTGACCGAATCTACAATCTGTGAATACTTGAGATGAGCCACGTCGACAGCGACTGTGATTCACGGAGATAAAACAGGCGTCATTGTATCTCCAGGCAGCCATGCTAACCTCCTGCAGGGCTTGAGCAGTCGAGAGAGGGTGGCCGGGGCGTGGGGCCCAGGACGGAGGCGGGAGCCAGACAGCATGCGCATGACACAGGGCCCTCGCTGCCTGAGGGGGGCACAGCTGTTCCGGAACAGGGACTCTCGATGACTCGTTACAATCAGCCCCGTGATCGCCTCTGATAAATGCCCAGTCCCCCAGGCCTGTGCCCCCACAGGTGGGACGGAAAGTCCCCCCTATGGGGCAGGCTGAGCGCTTCTTGGGGCCGTTCTCAGCCCCGAGGAGCCCCGGGGTTCCCCCCACAGTAGGGTACTCTCTTCTCCACAGCACCCTTCACAGTGCGACGTTGTCCTGGTGACCCCCACCCTGTCCACAGGCCCCGCCCACACTGTTCTGGATCATGCACCCAGGGGTTCGGTCTTGGGGCCTCTGTAGAACTCTGCCCATGCACAGGTCCCCCAGACCAGTGCCGTTCTCTCCTGAACTTCCCTTCATCTCCAACACTGATCTCTACCCATCGCACCTCGCGCTCCCTGGATTCTGCGGCGTTTGTCCTTGAACAACGGGACCCTTCAGGCAGTTCACACCCTCCCTGTGACATCCAGCCTCCCACGGCAGCCTGACTGTGAGGCTGACTCCATGTCCTTCCGGAACCGTGTTCCCCACTCGTCGTGTCAGCTCTGGACAACCAGAAGCTGTCCTTCCAGAAACATCTGGGCATCCAGCGTGTGCCCACTGGTGGCCGGCGCTGTCCGTGGAGGGGGAGACGTCTGTCTTGGCGGGAGCGCGTCTGTTGTCACCGTGGTGGACAGAGCCGCTGGCCGCTCGCATTTACGCACGGTCTTCATTTCACCCAGGATTGGAGCCGTCCTCTGCCTGGGCAGTGGTGGGATGTGACCTCCCCACTGGGGGCTGCGCTGGCGCCGTGTCCTTGCCCCTGCAGCCGCCAGCCTCTTGGCGCAGGTCCTCTGACGTCACTATGTTGAGTGGCTGTCTGTCCCCTGCCGTTTCTCCAGCGGAGACACCAGAGCTGGTGTCTACAGCGCGGGCACAGGAGGAGCGGCAGGGCCCACTTCCCACCCGACAGATGCCACCGCCAGAAAGTGGCCACATCGGGCAGGGTCAGAGGTCACCGTGGTGGCTGGCTGGCATGGCGTCCCTGTGCGGCACCATCTGCACCTGCAGATGCCAAGGCTGGAGGGAGGGCAGGCGGAGGGAGGCTGCAGCTCAAGGTCAAAGCTGGTGTCCTGTCTGCAGCCCCTGGGACCGGCCCTTCCTTCTACAGCTGTTTCAACGCCTCTTCGTGAAAATGTCTCGTTTGGAAACCCCAACGACGTGTTTTATCAGAACAAACAGCTCCACTGTCTGCCTCTTGACCAGCTGAGCACTGGGCTGTCCCCACCCAGAGGACAGAGTTCGAGGGTGGCCCTCACCAAAGCCCCCCGGGGGTCAGCAGGCCACGGGGGGCAGGGCGAGGGTGAAGAGTCTTGAGCACAAAGGATGAGACGGCTCCGCCTCAGTCCCAGCATCACCAGAGCCCGTCCGAGCACTGAGCAAAGGGCCGCTGTGGCCGCTGGGGAGATTGCGTTTTGGAGGAAAATGGATCCTGTTTAAGTAAAGTGTCTGAGAGTTCAGCTCGGGCTAAAAGGTGAGATCACGTAAGTCCCTTAGCGCCCGATGCCGGCGACAGTCCCTCCGTCTCTAGACCAGACCTCGGCAGGCAGGGCGCCTGCGGGCAGCAGGCACTACTTTGATCTTCAAAGCCAAAGGCTATTTTGAGTCTCTGTCAATCCCTGGATCCCAGAGGAGGCCGGGACTTAAAGGCCGGAGGACGGGCAGGAAGATGGCCAAGGACGGCTCTGCCAAGTTCTGAATCGCAGGATCAATTGTCTGCCTCGGAGGGGGGAAGGTGGGGGTCAGTGCTGTCTGGCTCACTCAGTTACAGCTGAGGCAGGGGCTCCCCTCTGAGCAGCTGGGAACCCCGTCCTGGCTCCGTGTGCATCTGGGTGACTGTCTGTCTGCACCGCCCTCCTCATCCTTGTCGCCTCCTGCCTGACTGTATAGGGGCCCAGCAGAGCTGCTGCTGCCTCAGCTCCGGACCATGGCACTGGGGTGCCCAGGGCTCCGTAAGGGGCCAATCTCCATCTCAAACAAAAATCCACTTACTTCGGACGCTAATGTTTTTTAGCAAATTTTACGATCACACACACGCTGTGTTGGTAGGGCGACCCATGGACCACGGGCTCTCTCCCTCCTGCCTACTCCGGTCTCCCCTGCTCTCGGGGGGATGGACCACAGGCCTCGGGCAGGAGGGGCAAGGCCTTTCTCACCTGGTGGAGGGAGGTGGGGAAGCTGGCGCCGCGACCTGAGGGGCACCAAGGCCACTGGGGGCAGGCGGACGTGACAGTCGCTTAACCACACAGGAGACCCAGCGGCCCCTGAAGAAGGTGCATAAACGTCCCTTTGGCCTGAGCACCCCACGGCCGCCCCCCCTGAGCCCCAATGCTGCCAATTCCATTCTTGAGGAGCCGCCTGTCCACCCTCGGCCCTCCCTTCCAGCCCTCCCTCCCGTCTGCTGCTCAGGCTGACAACAAACACTGTCCTTTGCAATTAGCACTCACACCATTACCCTCTTTAGCCAATTTCCTGCAACGCTCGCCCGCGTCTTCTGTCTCTGGCGCGGGAGCTCCTGACCGTTACAGGCAGCGGGAGATGGACACCGCCAGGAGGAAGTGGACAGGCTGGAGGGGGAGGCTGTGCCCTTGGTGTGTCCTTGACAGTGAGACAGTGTCATCCTTTGAATTTCTGGGAAGCAGCCCTGAGACAGGGGCTGGGGTGCAGCCAGTGCACCTGGGAGGTGATT
Source organism: Myotis daubentonii (assembly GCF_963259705.1). NCBI lineage: Eukaryota > Metazoa > Chordata > Mammalia > Chiroptera > Vespertilionidae > Myotis > Myotis daubentonii. The sequence continues at coordinate 59,853,124 of NC_081852.1, read as the reverse complement.
CCGGGCTCACAGATTTCTGGGAGGTGATCAGGAAACCGGGCAAACAGATGTCCCTTCAGTCCGGGGCAGGTGTTCCCCTTACGGGGAAGGAGAAGCCACGGACGGTACAGGAGGCCTGGCAGGGTCCTGGAGAACATGCCGGAACCTGCCTGTGATTGGTCTCCCAGGGACAGGGAAGTGGGGGTTTGCACCCCGGTCCCCACCCCTGCTGGGTTGAGCAGATGTTTAATCCTGAATTTAGAGGTGAGAGTGGTCAGCCCGTGGAAAGTTCCATGAGCCCAGGTGAGCCAGGTTCCTGCAGGTGAAGCAGAGGGAAGCAAGGGGCCTGGGACACCTCGACTCCCACCCCTCACCTCCCAGCGCTCACAGTATTTTACTAATTCAGGGTTGTTGTTTCCATTTTGATGGATAAATACAATTGTACACTCTTATTCCACCATATGCTTGGCTGACTTAATTGACTTTGAGAGCTATTCTCCCACTCGGGGTCGTCTTCGCGGGTGGAGCCTGTCTAATGCGGACGGAGAGGTGACTGTCTGAAGAGCTGCATCCCCAAGGCCCTGGCGGCCCATCCGGGAAAGAGGACCCACAGCAGAGAAGCCGGGAGGAAGCCTCAACCGGAGGGAAAAAACAAGGAGATTCCCCAACGATCAACAGCAAATGCCAAGCTCCTCGCTGCCCGGTGCTGGCGGAGCAAGCTGGCCACAGGGTCTCAGGACCTCGAGCATCGCTGCCAGGAGGGCCTGGGGCGAGGAGCCTGCTTCACAACGAGCGGGGATGCTGGGCACGGGCTCACAGGGCACAGGGAACATGCCCTCACAATGACCAAGATCGCCTGGGGGGGGGGGGGGAGGTGCGCCATCAGAGCATCATTGAAAACAGCCAAATGGGAGATGCACTAAATAAAGGAAACGCAGGATTTTTGAACCAACAATTTCTGCCTCATCAAGAAACGTTTTCCAAAAATGTATATTAATATTTTTAAATGATTAGAAGGAGGAAATAGTATACAAGTATATAAACTAGGTAAAATATTAATGTTTAATATATATTTAAAAAATTAATGTTCAGCCACATTTAACTATAGCACAGTTCAATATTCATTATACTGTAAGATCAAATGTTCATTCTTGATACTTTTAAAAACTGTGTTATTAAAAAAAAAACACTGGGAGAAAATGCACCCAAGGAATGCACTGACTGTCTCTTAGGGTGGCATTTCGGGGGAATTCTTATTTATACTCTTAATATTGTGCACATTTTCTATAATAAGCATGCATTCTTTTACAGCATAACTTTATTAGCGGTATTATGTGTCTTGTGAGATTTTGAAGCGTTGCCATAGGAACCCGAGGCAGATAAGCTTCCCAAGGAGCCAAGAGGCACCCAGTGGAGCAGACGTCACGGCGCCCAGGACTCGAGTCACACATCATTCCTCTCCCTCACGCCCAGGGCCACCTCCCCGCCACCTGTGACCTGCACATGAGGACGAGCGAGCCCTTACAGCACCTGTGCTGGCCCAAGTGCCGTGACAGTCCCGGAGAGCGACGCCGTTTACCCATCACTCACAGGCAGGGCCCTCCTGCTGCTTGGGAGAAGGCGCCAGCTGCCCCGTCAGCCCCAGGCCCCCCATACCGAGCCTCTGCTTCATTTGTACCAACTTCACCCCAACAACCTCAGGTCGGTGGCTGTCTTAGTGCGGGTGGAGACCGGGTGACCGGGCTGGGGTGAGTGTGCTGTCTGCGGCGTCCTCATTCTCACACTCGGAGCCAAACCCCAGGAGCTGGCCTGTGTTGGTGCCGGGAAGCGGGCCCAGGGTCACCCAAAGAAGGGGCCCTGCGAGGACCCCACGCACCCCCAGCCCCGAGTCCCCGGATGAAGAGCTAGGGCTCCCGAGAGTCCTTCCCCTTCCTGGCTCCTGGGAAAGCCATGCTTACTTCCGAGGGAGGCCTTGCAGAAGAAATAAGGTCCCCGTAAATCATTCTGAACTCATTTACCTACATAGGCGGGATTAGATGAATAACCTGAGGTTCAATTACACCGGCCCCTTTAGACGCTGAAGTTTACCAGGAGGCTGCATTGTGGTTTGTGTAGGGAAACAAAATAAAAACAAAAGCTTCCACGGAGCCATCAATTACCTGCTACCAAACCACAAAGGCGAAGGCCCTGCCCCCACCCCAAGCCCAGGAATACCTCAAACGTGCCCCTCGTAAACTGGAAACCCACAGGACCTCGCCTCATCGCTCCATAAGCACATGCATTTCTGGACAAAGGCAATGAAACATCGTATTAATCACGCAGCTCATGAAAAAGTGACCTTTCTGTGCCTCATTGTTAAGCGACTAGAAATCTGATGGGCTCAGCTATAGCATCCTCATGGGCACCAGTAACTTATGAAGTCTGCCTGCATGTTTTATAAAGTCAAAGCCATAAACAGTGGCCTTGCTCTCTGCCATCAGCAGTCATTCAGTCGGTCTTTGCTACCCGGGGGCTGCGTGTGGGCTTCCTGGGACTGCTCAGGAGGCCTGAGGTCTGGGCTCGGGCTCCCCCGCAGCCTCTCTCCCCGGGAACCCAACACCGGCTGGGGGTCTCCTTCCCCGTGGCCGATGCTCAGGGGTGAGGATCTAAGGCCGAATGGAGCCTCCCACCTCCGTGAGGCAGGAATGATCTGGGAATCTCATTAGGAAAACCGCTCAACCAAGGCCACTGGGATCAATTCATGAGCCCATATAAACGCAGCCGGCCAGCGTCCCCTGGTAGGGTAGGGTAGGGTAGGGTAGGGTAGGGTAGGGAAGGGAAGGGAAGGGTAGGGAAGGGAAGGGAAGGGAAGGGAAGGGAAGGGAAGGGAAGGGAAGGGAAGGGGGGTCCCTCGGGCAGCCCTGAGCTCACGCAGGTCAGTGTGATGCGGTGACGGTGAATTGGGGCTGGTGGGTTTCCAAAGCAAGGAGATGAAAATGTAGATCTGAATAAGATGCAGCCTCAAGAAATGTCGGGAGGCCCCGACGCTCCAGGAGCTGCGGCTCCCTCGGTAGCTGGGCAACGTGATGGGAGGCAGAGCATCATACGGCAGCCGGGGCAGGGGCAGGGGCAGCAGGCAGGGCCAGGAAGGGGACCCCGTGCCGAGAGTGGAAGGAGGGGCGGGCAGGGAGGCCACCAGAGCTGGTGACCCGCGGTGACACTGGGTACTAGCCCCCAGGACCACGAGGCCAGTCCGATGGCCCCAGAACGAGCAACTCCATTGGGTGGCAGGGACGGCATCTCCGTCTCCATGGGCCTCGCACAGCTGACATCCCCCGGGACGCCCAGAGAAAGGGCGGGCAGATGGCTGAGCAGGAAGGGGCAGGACGCCAGGTGCACCCTAAGCCCCGCCCTCGCCCCGGTTCTTTTCATCCTGGTCCGAGGGACTAGGACCCTTTCTAAAATGAATTTGCAGCTTAAGATACATCTAGTTTTAAAATCACGTCCTGAAAAAACAAAGAGCGACCCCCTCCCGCTGTCCCTGGCATTCCCTGCCTTGCACCTGTGTGTGCCTCGGTGATGTGCTAATTCAGGGAAACCCCTTGCACTGTGGTTTCCAGTTCACATGTCCGCTTTCCTTTCCAGTCCCCTGTGGTCCGGGCTGCTTTTTATTTGGGGGTGAACGGTCGGTAGAGGAAGCAAGGGGGGCATTAAAAGTCCCGGTGCAAAGGAGGGGGGGGGTCTCCGGGGAGAGTGGCTGCGAGAACCCCCTTCTGATCCTTGAGAGCGGGGACCTTCTGTTCCTGGTGCCCGCGCTCCAGCCCGGCTCTGCGGGGCCCAGCTCAGACCGCTGATCTGGGGGAGCTCTCTTCCCCGTGGCCCCGCACCCCAGTTCCCAGGGCACCTGCCCCGGGGTGCTGACTGTGCGGAACTTGCTTTGGAATCCCCAAGGTCACCGACGCGCTCACTGCGATTACCTCACACACAGGGCCCGTGGCTGCCTCTGCGCTCAGTCTCATTTCCGAAGAATCCGACTGGGCTCACCTCGTGTTTCAGCGCGTTTCCTACCCAAAGGCCAGAGCAGGACATAAAAGGCACCGGGAGGAGATTCGATTATAACGTGTTTCCCCCCATTAAGTTCAACATGGGATACGTAGCCAACTGCAATGGAGACATCTTGGAAACGAAAAACTGTCAGATGAACCCAGAGCTGTGAAGACCCTGCCTGAGTCAGGAAGCCCAGGGGGGTCCCTCTGGGAAGGGTGGACCCTGAAAGCTGGCCGGGCGCCAGCAGGACTCTTAACACAGACAGGAGCTTCCTGGAAGTGGCCTCCGTGACTGGGGGCCAGCGGTGCGGTTCCTCGCTCCGAGAGCCGGCCCTGGGTCCGGGTGCTTACCCCCCTCTCCAGGAGCATGTCTCGGAAGTGGGTCACCCGCTCCTCCAGCGGCAGGAGGATCTGGGGCGGCGTCCCGGTGCCCTTGTCCTCTCTCTCCGCCTCCTCTGGGCCAGGGCTCACGAGGCCTTCGGTCCTTTGGGGCACAAGACACAGAGAGTTAAACGCACCCCATCGCAGCCTCCAAAGCCCTCGGAGGAGCTCTTTATCAACAAAGACTCTTATTCTCAGGAAATTCGTTTTAAATCCTGGTGCAGTCACCCCAGCGGAGGTGGAGGCATCGGCTCTCACCGTGCAAACTGCTTTGTTGCATTTCGGGCAGAAAGCTGAGACCGAAACCCCAACTGATGGGCAGCCGGCGAGGAGCTGGTGGAGGGGGCACCGGAGGGCCGGGCAGCCACGGCCCACGGGGAAGGAAGCCGTCTCACAAATCATCGGAGTTCACACCTGGCTCAGTTTTTTCCAGGAGAGGCCTTGGTTCTGTACAAACGCCTGGAGGACGGTGATGGGGAAACTGTTCTGTCACCCCTCAGGGTATGGCAGGTGTGGTCCTGAGTTCCAACCCAAAACGAGACTTCAGTGACAACAGGGAGACCGGGACCCCAGGGTTCAGGGGTTCAGTGGGTAAAGTCCCTCACACAGTCCCATCCGGACTTTCTTTTTGTTTTTTTTAGAGAGAGTAGAATGGAGGGGGAAAGACAGAGAGAGACACATCCATTGGTTGCCTCCCACATTTGCCCTACCAGGGCCAGGGATCGAGCCTGCAACCGAGGTACGTGCTCTTGACTGGGATCGACCCTGGGACCCTTCAATCGTGGGCCGACGCTCTGTGCACTGAGCCAAACCGGCTAGGGCACGTCCGGACTTTCTGACGTGCGTCTAGCACAGTGCTCGCCCCGGGTGACTTGCTCCCGGGACACTGGGCAGCGTCCGGGAACACCTGTGGTGGTCACACTGGGGAGGTGCTCCCAGCTCCCAGGAGTGGAGGTCAGGGGTGCTGCTAGCCCGGCGATGCTCAGGACAGCCCTCCTCGGGGACGGTGCGCCTATCTGGGGACTCTCAGGACGTCAGGCCGTCTGCACGACTGCAGACGGGACCGTTCAAGGTCATATGGTCACTTAGGGGCCAGGACCAGGCGGGTCCCCACCTCCCGACACCCTCCAAGCACGTGGCCTTCCTGCCCCTGTCTGTCCAGGGTATTGTGAGCATACATCCGACCAAGTGGGGGCGGGGGGCGGGGGGGAACCTGCTAAGCATATTCTGTGTCTCACAAGGGTTTTCACCCGCGAGGGTTGCAATAGGGATGAATCCTACTGATGCAAAATGTGCAAAGAAAAGAAATGATTGCTCAGCCCATCAAGAAATCTTATTTATACACCAACTATTTCGGGAGAACTTACAAGCTTTGCTTCATAGGTGATGGTGTGGAATTTTGAAAAAAGAAAATTACCAGTGGATTTGCAATTGTATAATCCGAAGAGTATAATTAGGATTTCTTCGTAATAGATTTCCATTGGTTAAAAATAGAAGTGTGGAAACCAGACTCGTATTGTTGTAACTTGAAATGAGACGAATAAGAGAGCCGGGAGCTCGGCGCCGATCTCACACTCAAGCTCATTCAGCAAAATGCGTGGTTCAGGAGCTCGGGGCGCTTTGCAGCCCGAGTGCTCGGTTCAATCAGAATTGGCCAAAGGCAAATGCAAACTTGCTAAATAGATTTTTAATATTCTCATGGCTGAACGACTTTGGTGCCATCAACTAAAGTAAATTCGGATACTTTCATAAAGCTCGCTCTGGCCATCATTGTCCCGAGGGAGAGGGCGGAGTCCCCCAGGCCACACTGTCTGGGTACCCGCTCCATCCTGACCGAGTGGGTGGGAAAGGTCTCTCCTGGGGAAAGGGTTTCACTGAGCCACCCTTCCCCGAGGGCGACAGGAAGCCACATGGAGTCAGCTCACGCAGGCGCCACCTCAAGCGTCTGCCGTCGCCTTTGACAAATGAAAACCCCGAGATGGAGGTGGAATTGCGTTGCCTCAAATCCCAAAGCCAGCGGGACAGAGCTTGAATGCCCACCTGGAACTGTCAGACCCCAAACCCACCCCCTACCCAGCGCAGGGCACCACCCAGCCCCTGGTCACCCCTGTCCACTCCTACAGGCTCCAGAGGCCAGAGCCACCGAGATGCCTGCCCACCACGTGTCGTCGCTGAGATGAGCCTCAGACCTCCCGCCTCTGTTCAGCGCTAAATCCCTGCTTTGCTCAGTCAACAGAGCCCAACAGTCCTTTTCTTTCTCCGCCACCTAATCCCCTGCCGAGGGAAGAGCCAGAGGAAGGACAGGACACCTACCGGTTCCTCTTGGTTTTCACGTTCGGGTCTTCCAGGCCGTCTTCGGAGCCCGACCCGTCACTGTGCTCGGCTGGAAGAAAGTGGGATTAGGACGGAGGAGCGTCAGCACTCTGCTTGGCAAACCACCAGGCGGCTTCCCTGCAGACTCATTGGGAAACCGGGCAAACAGATGTCCCTTCATGACCGACCTCCAACCCTGCGGCCAGCATTCTCTGGGAGCGCGTCCTTTCATGGCCGCCAAAGAGAAACCTCACTCCCTCAGTGCGGACAAGTGTCCCCGTCCTGCCACTGGGCAGCCAGGCCCTCCGAGTGGCCAGAGGACGGGAGATGAAGGTGGGTGTCCACCCCTCGCCCCTGCCCTTCCGTTCCACATCTGCCTGGCGTCCCTGTGCGTGAACCCCCAAAGCGGGCCCCTCCTCTCGTCCTCCGCGATGGATGATCAGATTTCTCCCACAGGCCACCTGCCCTTCAGTGGTGGCTCCTCGGCTACTTCAAAAAGCCAAACTGATTTTGAAGACAGTTCCCCTCCTCCCATCCCGAGAAGGTCGGCTCCGTCAATGTTTGATGAGCTTTGGGAATGAAAAAGTGAAACGGTGCCTGGATGTTTTATATTTGTCTCCAGAAGGAAGAGAGGAAAAATGAACATTATGACTCCCGTCCTGGCCGGCAGAGTGGTTTGCCAACGCTCCCCGGCATCGCCACGGCCTGGCGCCCTGGTCCTCATTCTCTACGTGAGTTTCCCCAGGAAGCCACCTCTCACCGCCGTGTCCCGGCGTGGCATGGGTGCCGGGGTCGCCTTACAGAGCCTGGCCAGGGCGGGCGCTGACCCGGAACTATGGGAACAAGTGGCCTGATTCTCTCATTGTGCAAAGAGGAGGCGTAGGCCAGGCCACCGGTGGGGTCGGAGGTGAGACAGGGTCTGTGGGAAGGTCAGGGTTCCTCCCGAAGAGCGGGGTGGGGGAGTTCTGGGGGGCAGGGTCCCCGTTTCCATTGACCCTGGTCTCGGATCGTGCTGAGCGTGGCCCCTGGCGCCCTGTGGCTGGAGACCGTGTACACTGTCCCTGGGCACACGCAGCTCGGGAAAGCACCCTTTAGTGTCACAGCTGTGTGCCCATGGGGACAGTGTATGTACGTTTGTCTTGAATTTAAAAGACTAAAACGTTTACAGAGCGAGTGCAGCCGGTGGCGGCTGGGACCCATCAGTGTGGAAGCCCCTGGCTGCTGTCCCCGGCTGCCCCTGCCGCAGGCACAGGGCCCAGGCTCCCAGAGCTCGTGTTAATCACAGCCTCAGAGCAACATGCTGTTGTGGAGTCAGACCCACAGGGTGCAGGTCCCAGCCCCCACTTCACAGCAGAGTAACCTTGGCCAAGTGATTACCCTCCTCTCTCTCATTCCCTCTCCTATAAAGTGGGGATCACGACGGTGGGTTGCAGAATAAGGCCCCCAAAGACGTGCACGCCCTAACCCTCGGAGCCTGGGGATGGATTAGTTATGAGGCCGAGGGAGATGAAGGTGGCCAAACAGCGGCCCTTGAGACGAGAGGCAACCCTGGATCCTCCAGGCAGGCCCCCGGGCATCGCGAGGACCCTAAGTGGGAGCGGGACTCCGAGGAGTGGGCCAGAGCGCTGCGAAGGTGCCGCCCTGCAGCCACGGGACCTGGGAGAGATGGGAGCATGTTCCTCTGGGAGCCGCCAGGAAGAACACAGCTCCACCCTGGTCACGGAGGCCTCTGCTGGGCTCCGACCTCCAGGGCTGTGAGATAACACATCTGCGTTGTTTTAAGCTGCTCGGTTTGGGAGCCACAGAGGCTCACACAGAGGCACCCACCGCGAGGAGCTGCGTGGAGCCATCCGTGTACCCCGCTGTCCCTTCCGTGTTCCCTCTACCTCGGCAGGCCTCACCGGGGTCTCCTGTCCTCCTCAGCCACTGGGAGGCACCAGCAGGGACAGAAGAGCAGGAGCTGCAGTGCTCATCGCCCGTCTCATCCTCCCCTCCTCCTGCCCACTCACAGGATGAGCCCCTGTGCTGTCACTGTCCCCAGTCTGCCCCCCAGGCTGCACCAACCCCTCCCGGAGGAAGGGCCTGGATTTCCCATTTGCACGGGGCAGGCAAAGCGGCCGAGGCCACAAGGCAGGGGTGTGGGGGCTGGGCTGCAGGAGGGTTCTGCCATCACCTGGAGCAGGTGACTGTGGCTGCAGGTAAGTACAGGGGCAGCTTCTCCACAGGTTGGAGGAAAGCTGACCCTGGGAAAACAAAAGTGAGTGCACTGGTCCCCAACTGACGGTGGTCCTGCTTAGGATTTGTCAACTTTGGTGAGCAAAAGTGACACACATTCAGCGGAAACCGCACTTCACATTCCGAATTTTGATCTCTCCTGGGCTAGTGATATGCCGTGGGGCGGGATACTCTCTCATGATGCCGGGTGGCGGGGTGATGAGGGTGACCCCCTGATGCTCAGCATGGCCAGTGTGTTCTCGGTGTTGTGTTTTGAGTTATCACATCCCGTCATGCCTACAAAACACCCACCCGTGTCCCCTGCTTCTGGGGAGAAAAAGAGGAGGCAATGGCTCGAGATGGAACGCAAGAGAATCGCCCACCTAGCGGGATGCTCTGAGCACCGTTAAGGTGGGCGAGGCTGAGCTAGGGCCTTCGGCAGGTTCAAGGCATGAGATGCACCTGTGGCTTATGATCGTTTGGACTTACGGTGGGTTATGGGGACGGAACCCCGTCATAGGCCGAGGAGCATCTGCCCCCTCTATGCTGAAAAGCTCGTAATAGCCGAGCACCCCGCAACGTGTCAGGGATGCGTGTGAGGGCTGGCACTTTCCATTTCACTTTTGTTCCCGAGCATTTATTCTCAGCTAACAGCACGGCTGCTAGGGCCATAAAAAATCTGGATGCTCTGCAAGATAATTAGAAAATAATTCAGGCCTTCGCCTTAATCTCTCAGCCCTGCCAGCACAGAGAAAAAGGGGCCCTTTCCTGACCTACTGAGTGATGGGCGGCTCAGTACTGCGGGCAGCTCTGCCTGCTGCCCCCCCGAGCTGCCATACACTCTCAGCTCCCACTTCAGTGCCTGCCGTTCCCAGGAAACACCAAGGTGTGTGCACGCATGCGTACATGCATGTGCACACATGCGCATGCACATGTGTGCATATGCGCGCGTATGTGCGCACATACGTGCATGCACACGCACGTGGATACATGTGCGTGCACACAGACCTCTAAACCTAATAGCAGCTAAATGTGGCAGTTGTTTTATAGAATTCATTTATTTTGCTTCCTCTTGAAAAATAGTGGCTATCAACTGGAATGCTTGATTGTTCCATCTCAGACTAGAAACAGGCATTACTACATTCAAATCCATAATAGTTAACAAAGTCTCCACCAATCACTACCGCTCCTGGAGCTGCTTCTTATCCTCATTAGGGTCAAATGGTTTAATGAGTCCTAGTGGATGACCAGCCAGGAAAAAATGCCACGGCTGGCGGCTGAAGGTCACAGCTCTGCCGGGAAATCCCTACTTATCCTCCAGAGCACCTCCTGTCCGAAACCTGCCGCAGGCAAAACCATGTGGGTCTCCGGAAATTAGAAGCTGTGCATTCAAATAGCAGGCAGTTCTACCCGGCAACAGGAAGTTGAGAATTGAGGTCACCGGCATAGCTTTAAGATTCGGGTTTTAAAAATTACTGGTTTTAGAACATCGCTTTGAAAAGAGAAAGCAAGGTTAAAACTTTCGTAACGACATGTAACTGTACCATCACACATCTATCTAGGTAGAGGAGTTAGGGCCACCGGAATAAGTGGATGGAAGACAAAAACACCTGAATATATTGAAGCTAAATTCACTGGTTGCTCCTGGTTGTGTCTGTGGGGTCTGAGGCTCCATTCTCCCCCCTTTTCAATATACAATGAGACGCGTGGTCTAGAGTGAAATGGAGCACTGACCTATGACCCCGTAATTCAGGTCCCTGTCATGAAGCTCGTTAAACAAGGAGGCTCAATGTGAGGGCGCCCCCACAAAGAAACAGAAATCTCAGCCAGGGCCTGCCTGGTGGTTATGGAATCGATCAAAACACGAAGACCAAGCACTCCCAAGGAGCCACTGGGCTTTGAACCACAGCCAGCCAATAACTTCCCTTCTTCGCGTCTGCCCCTGGGCCACATGAGTCCTTCCCTGTGGGAGGGGCGCTCCAAACCACTTCCGGTTCGGTGCTCCCTGATTAGAATCATTTTTGCTCAAATAAACTGTGGAAGTGTGTAACGTGCCTCAGTTTATCTTTTACCACCGTCCCTCCCCCTCCTGCGGTCCTCCAGAGCGTTGAACTGGCAGGTGCCTCAGGAGGGAGTCTGTGAATGTGGTTCAGTTTCAGTTGGCCCTCGCCTGGTTTGTTCCAAATGAGAGAAACGGGAGAGCAACTATGCGTGGACTGCTAATGAGCTAGCTGCCTTCTCGTGGCGACCAAGGTTGGGGAAAATAACTAAATAAGTAAAAACAGCACCCAATTATCTACAAGAATGCAGGCTGAACCAGGAGCCAGGAGCCTGCCTGCGTGATCCGCCTTCCACCAAGCAAATAGAACCATCGCCACGACGCACCTATGGTTTCTCACAGGCTGCGTGGTCTCCTGACATTCCCCAGCGTGCCGAGTTCTCGATCCCAGGGGATGGACCTCAAGAGGTGGCTTTCTATCAGGGGCTCTTGCTCCAGCCCTCGTTCAGCATGTTAAATATCCCTCTTAAAAACGGATGCCATGCCCTGGCTGGTTTGGCTCTGTGGATAGAGCGTCAGCCTGTGGACTGAAGGGTCCCGGGTCCAATTCCAGTCAAGGGCACATGCCTGGGTTGCAGGCTCAATCCCCAGGCCGGGGGGGGGGGGGGGGGCGTGCAGGAGGTAGCCAATCAATGATTCTCTCTCATCATTGTTGTTTCTCTCTCTCTCCCTCTCCCTTCTTCTCTGAAACCAATAAACTATATATATATATTTTTTTTAAAAAAATATGGATGCCAGCCCAGACGGTGTGGCTCAGTGGTTGAGCATCAACCTATGAACCAGGAGATCACGGTTCAATTCCCGGTCAGGGCACATGACCTGATTTGGGGCTCGATCCCCAGGAGGGAGCATGCAGGAGGCAGCCAATCAATGATTCTCTCTCATCATTGATCTTTCTATCTCTCTTCCTCTCATCACTGATCTATCTATCCCTCTCCCTTTCTTTCTGAAATCAATAAAAATGTACATTTTTAAAATGGATGCCTGCTTATCAAAGGAGAAAACCATCCCAGACCCAATTTCTATTGTGCCTGCCATCAGCTGAGGGGGAGCAGAGTTCGTCACCCCAACGCATGCCTCTTTAGGACATGGAATATTTTAACCTGGTTATTTTTTTTTTAAATATATTTTATTGATTTTTTACAGAGAGGAAGGGAGAGAGATAGAGAGTTAGAAACATCGATGAGAGAGAAACATCGATCAGCTGCCTCCTGCACATCCCCTTCTGGGGATGTGCCCGCAACCCAGGTACATGCCCTTGACCGGAATCGAACCTGGGACCCCTCAGTCCGCAAGCCGACGCTCTATCCACTGAGCCAAACCGGTTTCGGCAAACCTGGTTATTTTTAAGGAACAGAAGATGCAGAAAGAACTCCTGACCTTCCCCCTAATATTTACACCGAGGCCCTGTCCAGGGAGGCAGCTACATCACAGTAACCACAGTCACTAAGAACTAAGGGTCATAGACAGAGGAACCCGGCGAGGCCCTGTGGTTACTGAGGGCCCAGCAAACACTCAGTTACCAAACACTGGCTTTCCCAGGCCCAGGTGATGGCCCTCCTGCCCTTTGAAGTCTCAAACCACAACCATCCCCCTTCCTCTCCAGCTACGAATGGCGTATAAACCTCCTCGGCCTGCTTGTCCTTGCGCCCCTCATTCTTATGGGTCCCCATACGTACATCCACAAGAAATTTGGGACATTCTCTCCTGTTCATCTGTCTCATGCTAATTTGATTGTTAGCCCAGCCAGAGCTTAGAAAGGCGGGAGGAAAATTATTGTCTCTTCTCCCGCATGGCTAAGACTTTACAGATTCGGTTCAAGAGGCACCCAGAACACGCCTCTCTTTCCAGCATGCGCGGGCTCCAGCTCTCTGGAGAACGTCCTTATGATATTAACAGAAACGAACATATTAAACTTGTCATCTCTCCATCCTGAGAGACAAACACCGGCTTCCCAGGAGCAGTGGCTTCTACTCAGAGCTGTGAAAATGTCAAGGAAGCTTGTAGAACCCCCTCTTCTGAAGTCCAGGCAGATGCCTCTGGGTTTGACTAAAAGAGGGGGCCGCTGTCATCTGTTAGCCCTAGATCAGTAGAGATAAAAATGTCACTGCAAACCCGACAAACACCCACAAAATAAAACCAAACCCCTCTTTCAAGGGGTCAAGCGCCTGTGTGTCAGGTCAGCCCAGGGCTGACCTCAAGTGCCCCCCACAATGTGGCCCACGAACTGAGGGGGGGGGCTCGCCCAACACAGAGCTAATAAAAATGTGGGCGGTCTAATCGGAAAGACCCGACCGAGGACACGCAATGTTCTCGGGCTCTGGGACAGCTGGCCCGCTGCCCGGCACCGTCCCCTCGCCAAGCACATGGCTCCACGGGGTTCCAGGAGCCTCCAAGGAAACAACAGGTGGTTTCGCGCCCCCGGGGGAGGAAACGCGTTATCTGTGTACACCTGGTCTCTCCAGTGGGGTCCACGAGCCATTGAGAAAATGACACGCTGGCTAACGATGAGGCGGGAGGGACACGTGGAGCGGCCGCGGGAGGAAAGGCCTTCCTTCTCTGAGTTAAAGACTGACACGGAAAGAAAGCCGGAGCCGACCCTCCTGGAGGATCGATGTTTCGGCAGAAAGCGCCGTAAGAACGTAATTACTAAATTCTGAAGCTTCCTTAAAAGTCAATGTCCCCCACAACCAGGGAGAGCACACGTCCCGCCCGCTCCCCGGGAACGCTCCGCCTGGACACGCACGGGGCCCGCGTGCGGCCCGCGCTCACCGGCCGCGGCCTCCAGCTTGCGCTTGTGCGGCGGGTCCTCGAGGATCCGGTTGAGGTCCCCGCGGTGCTCCAGGTCCACGGGCTTCTCCCACACGGATAGCTGCATCGTGGGGTTGAAGAAGAAAACCCGGTCGTCGCCCGTCCAGACCACACACCTGTTCCGATGGAAAAACCCACCTGAGTTAGACATTCACGGAGGACACGGTGGGTCGGTGGGTCCCACCCCACGTGCTCCCAGGGGTCTGGTTTCCAAAGAAAAGAGACCACCTCACCTCCGGCCAGAGCACGTCCAGGGAGCCTGGCTGTCCCACAGGCCTCCACGGAGGCCACCAGCCCGACCTCCAGGGTCCTCCCTGCCGCCTGCCCTCCCCCTGAGGAACTGGAGGTGCTAAGACACCAGGAAGCATGGCTTCCAGAAAGCCCCTCCGCCCCCCCCAACCGTGAGGCCCCGGCATTCCTTACCAGGGGGATACACGCATTTTCCCACTGAGCTCCTGGGGGATTTTCCCCGTTGGTGCCAGTCAACTTAGGAAAAGTCCATTTCACTAAGAAAGGGGCTCGCGTGTTCAGTGGTCAGAGATCGGCCCACACACCAAGGGATCTCAGGTTCACTTTCCGGTCAAGGACACGAACCTGCGTTGTGTGTGTGCTCCCTGCCCCCTAGTCAGGGTGCATACGGGGGGCAACCAGCCGATGCGTCTCTCACATGGATGTTTCTCTCCCCCTTTCTCCCTCCCTCCACTCTCTCTGAAAAGCAGTGGGAGGAAAAAATGTCCTCTGATGAGGATTAAGAAAAAGATAATAAAAAGTTTTTTTAAAAGGAAGAAGCGTTACAGTTGGGGATTTATCTGGCCCCACTCTCTCCGGATCCTAGACTGTCTCTTGTACGTTTGCTGCATCAGGGATGCACCACCTCTGAGCCCAGAGACGCTGGGTCCAGAGACGCTCCCTGGACACCCTGGCTGGGGGGGACTCCAAAGGGGGGGATTCCCGACCTTCCACCACCGAGCTTCTAAGCAAGGGAAACACGCAGTGAATCAGGGGTTACTAGGGGATTGTTCCCCGGGGAGCGGAGTGACAGTTAGCTCGGTACATTTCTATCCGGGCACAGAGAGCCCGGCTCCGGGCCAGCGGGATGCGGTGCGACGGGGCCAGATGGCTGGTGGCGGGCATGACAGCAGCAGCTTCCCTTGAAGACACAGACCATCGACTCGTCACAGCTGGTTCCCACTAGACCGAGCCGCTGTACCATGGGACGTTAATTTTATGTATCGTTTTAAGTAATACGTGCATGTTCCCCTCCCTTAATCACAGCGTAATTCCTGGATGGTGGCCAGACTCCCTCTTCCCTGTTCCCACCCCCAGAGGCTCTGGGCCCTGCACCAAGTTTAAGTCCAGTACAGAGCACCCACACGTAGCAGCCCTAACACGTAAAATCCAGATGTCGCCATCGAACACAGAGCTGCTGCTTCGTGGGGAGCAGGATTCGCACGGTCACCTTCAGGTAGCAAAGCCCAGCATGCGCAGGCTCCACGGGGTGGGGGACATGTCGGCTTCTCTCCCAGCTCCGACCTCAGCCCCGGAGGGAGAGGCGACATGCCTGGTCCCTGCCCACCCGCACAAAGACACGCTGGGTCCCTCTCACCCTCCGTGTTTCGCCCTGTGCATCCCGTCCCAGGAGAAGTGTCCTTCCCAGGCCAGAGCCTGGTGTTCACGGGGTCACATCCCAGGGCTGAGTCTCGGAATTGAGAGGCAGTGTCCGTATGCCCTTTGCTGTCTTTTCTCTTCTCCTCATTCTACCCCCTACCCCTTTGTCTCAGGGAGGGGCTGACCTGGCAGCCTGGTTGAACAGTCCTGGCTGATCCCCAGGGCAGGTGGGTGAGGGGGCCATGGGATCTGCAGACACAAAGATTTAGGGAGGGGAGAGTAGAACCTCCATCCCACCTTCCTTCCTGTGATGTCCTGGTTTATAATGAAACTAGAGGCCCAGTGCACAAAATTCATGCACGGGTAGGTTCCCTAGCAGCTGCCAGCTGCCGGCCAGGGGTGGGGGTGGGGCTCCCTTCCTCCAGCTGCCTGCCACCGTTGCCGCCCCCTGGTCAAATTCCTGGTCAAACTCCTGTTTGAACACCTGGTTGAGGAGACAATTTGCATATTAGGCTTTTATTATATTATAGGATGGATGTACTTGATCTTTGCCATTTCTGGCACAGAGCTCCCCAGACCCTCGGGAAGAGAGCAGGCATGGCGAAGGTGAAATGGTGTGTGGTTATTCTCACCACAGGCGGCGTGGGACGGTGCCTGAGGATGGGCTGGGTGGCGACCGGGGAACCACCCCTGTGACGAGAGGGTTGGAACCACAGACCTCTGGGCAGGGGAGAGGATGGAGATCGGGTCCCATCACCCCTGGCCGATGATGTCATCCATCACACCCGTGTAATGAACCTGCCATAGATGCCCAAAAGACAGGGTTCAGAGAGCGTCTGGGTTGGGGAGCATACGGGTTTGGGGGAGTGGCACTCTCGGGGAGCCCGGGAGCTCTGTGCCCCTTCCCAGACCTCGCCCTGCACCCCTCTCCATCTGCTGGTCCTGAGTTACATCCTTTCATAATGAACTATGAGTAAACCGTCTCTGAGTTCGTGAAACATATGTCCCCATATGTTCATATCTAAATAACGAACAAATTAATTCCAGCAAATTAATCAAAACCAAGGAGGGGGCTGTTGGATCCACCGCCAATGGGTCAGAAGCCCAGGTGACAACCTGGACTTGTCTCCAGGGAGACAGTGTCCGACCGGGTTAAACTGGCCACCCAGCCGGCGTGGAAGAACCGCTCCGCGTGTAAACCTGCTCATCCCGTGTCGGGAGTGACGTGTTGCAGGGGAGTCTCGAGCGCGGAGGAGACACGCAGGGGTGTCTTTCTCCCCTCCCCAGCCCGTCCTCCAACCCCACCATCCCCAGCTCCAGCGCCCGCCCCCCGACAGCGTTTCCTTAGTGGAGCACAGCCGAGGCCCAGAGGTTCTGCTGGCCACTCTGGAACAGGGCGAGGCGGGCACAGTGAGGGGTGCCAGGCAGCTCTGAGCCTGGAAGCGCAGCCTCCGTGTGCTCACCGCTCAGCTCCAGGGTGGGCAGCTCACATCTCTCCCAAAGGCTGGCCAGGCTGGTGCCACATGAGCATCCAGGACAGCTGAGAGCAATGCCTGGGCACCTTTCAACTTGCTGTTTTCCTGCGGGGGGACCTCCTCCAGCCCCTCCTTCTGCGGGGAGGTGTGCCACACTGAGGGGCAGATGGAGACATGGGTGGCAGCCTGACCCAATGCCGCCCAGACAGTCCTCACGTCCCCACCCGCAAGGCAGCGCAGCTGATGGCAGAGATTCAACCAGACCTGGGCCACGTGTCTGCGCGCCCGACCACCATCACTTCAACTCCGCTGCCTCTTGCAAGACTGTATCTACCCATCTCTGTGGCTGCACAGAAACATATGTCCCGTATTTAAATAACGAGCAGCAGGAAAACGCCAGGGCCCGCAGCTGCTGGCGGCTCCGCTCTGTTGAGAGGAGACGTGAAACCCTCAGGCGGCGTGGGCTCAACACCAGAACGACGGCCGGGACCCAGCCTGTCCCCACAGCGCAGCTTTCCGGGGCTCCATCTGACAGTGGCGAGGGCTTCCAGAAGAGTCCGCCCTCCGAGAGATTCAAAGTGCACCTCCTTCGCCGTGGCATCCATCAGAGCCCGGCCAATCTCGGGGGGATCCCCACTGCAGGCTTCCCTGCCCACCTGCCCACACAGGTGCAGCCCATGGCTGTCTCTGGGTTCGAGCGAGCTGCCTGGAGACTAACAAGAATAAGCCAAGAGCAGGACCGGAAGGTCACAGCCCACAGGGTTCCCCGGGACACGCCCCGCCGACGGTGCAGACGGCACCTAGCATCTGCCGTGGCTGTGATGTCCGCTCTCTCAGTGCACCACCCCCCCCTACCCCCCCACACACACACACACAGCCCCCACAACCTCATCCTGCTCTCTAAGCTCCGGTTCTAAAACTGCTTTTTCCTGGAATAACCTTTTCATTCTGCCTCCAAATCACTCCATGCTGAAAGGGCATTTAAGAACCCAATGCTGCTCACTCCCAAAGGTATTTGCAGTGTGACTCCTTGGAGGAGTCCTCACCTTTTTCTGTGTGTTTAGCAATTTTACTTTCACTGGTGTCGTTATGAACAGCCACCCGCTACTCTTCCTGGGCACAGGGAACCCTCTGGAGCTGGAGGCACGCATGCGCCTTTTCTGCAGACGCCGGGCTCGCTGACGCACACGCACCGGCATTCTTATTTTAATACATGTTCGCAGATGCCCTGCTGCGGCACCGCATCATGTAAACGCCGCTTTCCCCCCTGCAGGATGTGACCGCGTGCAGAGCTGTACCTGCCATGAGCTGCCAATTAACGTTTAAGCCCCGTCTCACCTGAGGAGCACGCATCCCTCTCTGGTGACAAGGCAAGGCTCTAGTCAGCCGTGGGCAAACTACGGCCCGGCGGGCCGGATCCAGCCCGTTTGAAATGAATAAAACTATTGAAAAAAAAGACCGTACCCTTTTATGTAATGATGTTTACTTTGAATTTATATTAGTTCACACAAACACTCCATCCATGCTTTTGTTCTGGCCCTCCGGTCCAGTTTAAGAAACCATTGTGGCCCTCGAGTCAAAAAGTTTGCCCGCCCCTGCTCTAGCTCCTTGCTCTCGGGGTATAGGGCCTCTTACCAGGGGGAGCCGGGCACCGGAGTGGAGGCCACGGGTCTGCTGCCTTTGGCCGCGCTGTCCTCTCCTGTCACGAGGATCGGTGGAGGCTCCTTTCAGCAGAAAGAGAAGGAAAGCGCCTTTTATGCTTTTATTTAAACCCTTGTCTTCAATGACAGGCAACCAAGTAAAGAATAACAAGTCTCCTGCAGACAGCCCTGCCTACAGTGCCCGTGAGATAATGACCTGCTCTGAACAGCACAGCCAGAGGGACCAGGCAATTAGGCTGAGAAGATGGAATTCGCGGCACAGCAGAGCGTGGGGAGTAACTCAGACACAGGCACCCTAATTATCCCGAAGGAGCCACACCGTCTGCTTTCACAGGCACGAGACGGGCAGAGCAGCCAGAGGTGGCTCCCGGGTGCCGTAAGTTCTTGGCGGCAGACAAGCCCGCCGGATTCATCTCCGGAAACAGGGTGACCCAGCGGCTGGAGTCACTGTGGCACCAAAACACTACAGTCGGGGGCAGAGAAACCGAAAGCTGCCAGAGACCCTGGTGCAGCTGGGGCTGGCCCGTCCCTTCCCTTGACAGCAGGAGGGAGCGATGAGCCACGACCTTGCAGAGGCTGGTTGCGCCCTTGACCGTCCCCTCCCGGAGCTCCCAGCTGGGGCCAGAGTTCAAGAGGCAGTGCAATGTGCAGGTGGTTTGTACACAGCTGGGCTTGAAAAGCACCGTGTTTCTGTGTCTCTATGTATAAAATAAAGAAGAGGCTGTGAACACCTAGAAGAAAATGGAGATTTATTTTCCCTAAACTTAAAAAGAAAAAGAAGCCAGCCGGCGTGGCTTAGTGGATGAGCGTCGACCTAGGAACCAGGAGGTCACGGTGAGAGTCCTGGTCAGGGCACAGGCCCGGTCGAGGGCTGGACCCCCAGTGGGGGGCGTGCAGGAGAAGCAACTAATGATTCTCTCTCATCATTGATGTTTCTCTCCCTCTCCCTTCCTCTCTGAAACCAATAAAAATATATTTTTAAAAAGGGAAAGGAAACCCCACGTGTCTCTAAGGTGAGCTAAATCTCCAACACATACACCAACCGTGCTCTGTCCAACGTGGACGACAGAGGGAGGCTGCGGCCCGTGGACACCGTCCACCCGTGAGCTGAGGGCCGAGAGGGCTCATGTCATCGGGACCAAATGGCCGAGAGGAGGGACGAGCAGCCCTGGGGTGGAAACGTTCACCCGGGAGCGTCCCCGCGTGGTCTCCGGACGGGCACGCTGGCCGGGGCGTCTGCTAACGGACAGACGAGTCAACCCAGGAAGGAGGGGTCATCCATTCACACGCGCGCCTCGGTGTTGTCCTGGGTCTCCCCATGCCCCTCCGTTCTTTGCAACAAGTAACTACCCGACGGAAATGACTTGTAAGTATATGGTTGCCCCTCGGTTTGTAAGCTTCAGAGTGATCTCTCTTGGAACTTCGGGGTAGAAGAAACTGCCTTTGCTTCCTGTGATCGAACGAGGCCGAGAAGAATAATTCACAGGACAGGGAATATTCTGAAAGGGTTGCGTTGAAAAATACATTAAGACCGGAGTTTATATTACTAATCCAATTAGAAAAACGAGGGGAAAGTTTCATTATGGGGCTAATTGAACAGGCGCAACCCAGTGAGGGGCTGCGGAGTAGGAGACGATCCTGCTAATGACTCGGGGAAGGACGGTGGGCCGTGATTTGTGAGGGGCGGACCCTTAAATTCGGCGGCGCTGGGACTGGGAGCCGCTAATTGCCGAGGCCCTCGCTCGTCCCGAGGCCCGCGCAGGTGATAGCTTCCTGTTGGTGATAAAAAATGGCTAATCAAGGCGTAACGCTCCCCTTCCACGCTGAGGTAATAAAAGTGAATTAGACACGCAGAGCAAAGTGATAAAGAAAGTAGTTAGGGCCCTAGAAAGACTGATTAATAAATGTCACCCTGGTACAGCTCGGCTCTCTCAGAGCGAAACCCTCCACCGAGGAACAAAACGTTCATTTGCACTAACATCCGGGATCCGTCCACACCAGTTGCTGGGCACTGAGGTGGGCAGGAGGCCGTGGACACCGCGGTGGTGCCTGGACTGCCGCGCGGGCAGGAAAACCGGGGAACGGGGCCGTCACGGGCCCGAGGCAGAGACCGCCGAGCAAACCGAGTGAGAGGGAGTGTGAACGAAGCACCGGGCGGACCAGGGGCCTCAGCCCATCTGACAGAGCCGGACAAAATAAGCCCCAGCTGTGACTCCAATGCAGCCGCCACAGCGGGTCTCTGGGGTTCTTCACGTGACAGCAACGTGCCCCGTGCGTCCATGGTTGGTCCTTAAAATGCCCTTGGCAATTGGGCACAGAGAAGGTCTAAGACCAGAACGTGTTAAAAAACAAATGCGTGTTGGGTTTTCTTGAAAAGTCACTGCCAAGCACCGACACGCCTTGCCCGAGGGGTGCCTGCTGCCGCAGCCTGGCCGCTCCGCGTGCACAAGCTTCCCGTGAAATGTGGGGACAAGGACACGGGAGCGAGGGTCACACCCAGCGAGCTCCGCTCTCCCCAGCCTCTCCCACGCCGTATCCTTCCCGGGGCGTCCGCTGCAATTTCTGGGTGTGACCGTCCTGCACAGGGACTGGCCAAGCATCCGTGCGCATCCTCACGTGGGAAAGCGGTGGGAAGGGTGTGCGGCCCAGACCGCCCCGCCCCCACCCCCCGCCCCCGCCAGGATTTCACGTCCCGAGACCGACCTTGTGTCCTTCGTCCCTGGCCGGGCTCTTCCTCTCCGCGCGCAGCATCAGGGCAGGAGGGCGGGGCGTGCGGACCCGGTCCCTGCTTTTCTCTGCTGGACCAAAATAGTCGTCATTAGCATCCCCTTGGTCACGTCCGTTTGGAGAAAACTAAACGAGGGCAACATGTGGCCTGGACGGTGGTCTCGTGGCAAGTCCCTCCAATGAGGCCCAGCTCCTCTGGTGACCCCATCTGTGCCTGCTCGCAGCCCCACCCCCAACGCTGTCGGCCACACCTCACGACCAGGCCACGTGGGCTACGGGTGGAGGGGACACGGGCTCCCTGACAAGGACAGGAGGCTGATGGGGACCAGGTTTCTTAGGCTTCCACGGCTCATGGCCACCAATCCTGTCTGCTCATCGCTAACGTGGCCGCTGGCTTCGCCATGGACCAGACAACCCTGTACTTCGAAGAGTAGTTGTTTGGGAGACAGAAGGAGAAACGTCAAAAAACCTGGATTCTGAACATAAAACAATTTAGGTTTCATCTTGTTCTAAAACGTCTACAGAGACCTTAAACGTTTGTGAGTGGGAGAGAGGTGCCATGAGCAACGCCGGGATTAACCACTGTTCATACCAAGAATTAGGAGAGGAGCCCAAACCATCAACCTCCTACCCACCTCACAGCCACAGCCACCGAGGAGCCCTGAGGCGCCTCATGGCCCTGCAGGCCAGGACCCTGTGGAAGCCTCTGTCAGCCCAGGAAGGTCCAGGGAGGGCCCGGGGGGAGGGACAACATGAAGACAGTGGCACCCCTTTACACACGTGTGTTCCTCTGCAAATGCACACGCACACACGGAAGTGGCGGGAAGTGGCCTCGAGGTCCCCTCCAACTCAGGCATCTGCATTTAGAGGGTAGAGGTGGGGGAAGAGCCAAAGAGCCCATCCCACCTGCACCCCATTTTCCTCAAGACACGGCCACTCTGGCCTCCTCTGACCCCCATTCTGGGGAGGAGGTTTGCAGGAAGGGACCACGTAGGCTGGACCCCACGTGGGGCCCGAGCATCATGCCTCTGGAGGCGTCTGTACCGGGAACCCTCGTGGCTGCAGGCAGCGCAGGGGGGACAGCCCTGGACCTGGACCGATGTCCGGTCCCCACGGGGCTGCTGCCTCTGGAAAGGCCAAAGCACATGGAGCCGACGGGCGCCCTCATCTGTCACGTGATAGATGGGTGGACAGCAACGTTACGACCACAGCGAGGCTTGCTGCCCACTAGCTGTCACTCTGAAGACCCAGACCCGGCAGGCTCTCCCCAGCAGCCAGCTGGCGGGTCAGGCTGTTAAGGGGGCCCGGAGCTCAGGCTGGTGGCAAACAGGCCATGTCCTCACACAGAGGCAGCACTGGCCCCAGAATCCTGAGCAGCTGTGGCCACAACCAAGAGGCATGCCTCGGGGCCCGGCCATGCCAAATACCGGTCTGATCACGACTGGCCTTGGGGAAGGTGGACAGGGAAGGTCGCCTGGAAGTCTGGGAGGGGGTGGGGGGAGGGGGAACGGGTTCCACACGGGAAATCTCTACGTAGATCACCTGTTGAGTATGTATTGCCTGCTCACGGGGAGCCAGAACAGCCTGGGGCGTTTGTGGGAAGCAATCAGCTTCTTCCCTCAAAACGCATCAGGACCTGGCAAGGCTGACCCAAGGGCAGGAGAGGAGCCCTTGGGGGCGGGGGTGACAGTGGCAGGACCTTATCCCCTTGAAAAGTGGGGACAGAAAAGCCGGGCTCCTTCTCTGGGGCAAGACGTAGCTTGGCACTCTCTCGCGGCTCAGCAATTCATCGACCTCGTTCCCGTAAGAGAAGAATGCGGCGGGCTTGCCCGCATCCAGACTCCACGGCCAGCTCTCCAGCCGTCGCCTCTTGGTCAGGAGTCCAGGTCGAAGGCACCTGCTCTCTGAGAGTCTCAGAAATGAGGACGCAAAGGCACCGGTCATCCCCTCGGGTCAGGCCCCAGATCAAGGGCAGCGTGGACACGACAGGAGGGGACGGGCCAGGAGTGGTTGTGTGCCCTGGCCGCGGCGAAGGAGACCCACGCCGAATAAAGCACTAGGATGTGTTTAAACGTTCAAAAAATGGCTTTTTAAAAATGACTGAAACAAAGAACTATGGCAGACAAGTCGAAACGGTCTAACTTGTCAAAAAGATGCCCGGCCGGGGTGGCTCACAGGCTGTCACAGTTCGATTCCCAGTCAGAGCACGTGCCCAGGTTGCCGCTCCATCCCCAGGGTGGGGTGTGCAGGAGGCAGCCGGTCAGTGATGTTTCTCTCTCATCGCTGATGTTCCTATCTCTCCCTCTCTGAAATCAATAAATATATTTTTTTTTAAAAAAGAAAAGAAGACCTGAGAAATATATCAGCATCTCCTTATTCGAAGAGTGATTCTGAAATTCAACCTAATTTTAATTCAATAACATTGACATCTCCGGTCTCAGTTTCCTCATCTATGAAATAGTCTCCTAAGTCCCTTCCCGTTCTTGGATTCCGAAAGTCCACAGGAAACCGGGAACTGCCTGGCGTATACCCCAAAGCAACACAAGATGAACATGATGGCCTCGGAGGGCCGGTGAGAACACGCTTCCTCTAGATCCTGCTAGGGAAGGGGGCTCATTCCCAACTCAAAGACACGGAGTAGCCCAAGGAGTAGGCAGCACAGAGGATTCACTGTTCCTGTTCTGAAAAGCTAAGCAACCTCTGACCGACTGTCCCGTTGGAACCAACCTTCTCCAAAGAATTTGTGGGAATCCTCCCCTTAGCCCGAGAGGACCCCCGGCCCACACATGATCCGAACCACATGCCCTGGAGGTGCCGTAGCTCGGAGGGGGCAGTGGGATGAGGAGTTCCTGGTTGTCACAGAACACTGGCCCTTCTGGGAAGGGTTTGCGAAGAAAATCCACGGCGACACCTGTGCACCTGGCCTCAGCCCGCAGCCAATGGAAGGCCTCCTGGGACAAGCTCGGCAAACAGGTCATCGTCGGGGACCCGTGCTGGGGACAGATGACTCTCCGGTGACCTGTTCTTGGTGAGGCCCGGGTGGGATGTGGGGGAGGCAGGGGACAAGCCCGGAGCCACTGGGGCCCATTTCCTGTCGGCCATAATCCAGGGGCCCCATTTCTGTGTGTAGATGTTCTCACCTCCAAGAACACATAACAAACACCCACCTACAGAGACACTGTAAGGCAGTGGTTCTCAGCCTTCTGGCCCTTTAAATACAGTTCCTCATGTGGTGACCCAGCCATAAAATTATTTTCGTTGCTACTTCATCACTGTCATGTTGCTACTGTTATGAATCGTCATGTAAATATCTGATCTGCAGGATGGTCTTAGGCGACCCCTGTGGAAGGGTCGTTCGACCGACAAAGGGGTCGCGACCCACAGGTTGAGAACCGCTGCCGTAAGGAGAAGAATGGGCGGCATTTTAGTCCAGCGTCTGCCCGTAAGCGCCACCTGAAAATCATTTCTGCAGCCAGCAGGGCAACCTCCTCGCTCACACAAAAGGAAAACAGACGAGGTGCGCCGTGTTCCAGGTGACAAGCGAGCCTCCAGGGAGGGCTACGATTATTTGTCCATTTAAGCAGCACTGGGCTCCTTTGAGAATCGTGATAATAAGGGAAAAATGCAATTTATGTTGGAGATAATAGAGATGACACACTCAGGCCCACTGTCTGCGGCTCTCAATGAGGCTTGAAGAATGCATTGATTTTCAGAGCCGGCCTGCTCCGCAAGAGCGGAAACACTGAGGGGACGGGGTCCTGGGGAAAGCGGCCGGAGCCCGGTCTTCATGCTGCCCTAAGGGTAAATCGCACAAGCTGCTGGCCCAGGTGCTAACGGAGGTGAGAGAGACACAGCCAGCCCCAGAGAAGCCTGGGGGTCCTGGGGGCTGGGATTGACGGGGTGCTGGGGGGGGGCCTGGCTGCAGCTCAGTGAGGGGAGCCCAGCACAGAGCCCAGGCCCCCTGTCCTTGGACATGGTCACTGTCCAGTCCAGCTGGGAGCACGGCTAGGGGGCTGAGAGGAGGGATCCTGGGGTTCCGGGGGCACACACCGGGCCCTGCTGCCGGCTGTGATGGAAGCAGGCACCAGGGCTCAGGGACCCCCCATCTGCACCCGCCTCCCCACACACGCACACAAAGACAAGACCATTATTATGATGATGGGTTTGTAGCGATTACAGGCGATAGATAAATGGGTTCCTCTAAATCCACTGTTTAGTTAGAACGGAAAAGAAGCTGACGCATGTATGCAAAACACAAGCAAGCAAAATGTCAGCATTGCGACTTTCCAAAGGTGACATAAAAAAATAAGTCGTCTGTTATAGTAAAAACCTCTGCATAGCAGGCTGCTTCGAGACGGGGACGGAAGCTGCCCCAAAGTGTACGGTTCCCTGATCGGGGGTCCGCCTCCCTCCTCTGCCACCAACGGCACGTTCTTGCCTCCTGCTCTGCGGGCACGAACCCCTCCCGGGCGTGCAGGGGGCGGGCGAGTGCTGTGCCTGGTCTGCCACGGCCACAGAGGTGGCAGCCCCGCAGCAGGGACAGAGTTCCCGGGGACGCCAGCCTGCACGCCTCCTATCCCCGCGGGAGTCTGACCGTGCTCTCCCACTGCCGCTTCGCTGGGTCTTGAACAAGGTCTGTCTCCACTATTTTTCCTTCTAGCAATCGACCTGGTGCGCTGCCTTTTATCTCCCAGCCTCTTCAGTGAGACAGTTATGAAGTCTCACCCCCAGGCTTTTCATCTTCCCCGAGATCTCCTCGGAGCTTTAACAAACCGCTGCCTCCACAGGGGCCTGGAGTTGTTGGAGTGGAAACAGCAAAGCTCGAGGCCCCAAGGCCCCTGCCCCAGCGGGTGCAGACCCCGGTGGGTGCAGACCCCGGTGGGCGCAGACCCCGGCGGGCGCAGACCCCGGTGGGTGCAGACCCCGGTGGGCGCAGACCCCGGCGGGCGCAGACCCCGGTGGGTGCAGACCCCGGTGGGCGCAGACCCCGGCGGGCGCAGACCCCGGCGGGCGCAGACCGTGGTGGGTGCAGACCCCGGTGGGTGCAGACCCCAACGGGCGCAGACCCCAACAGGTGCAGACCCCGGGGGGCGCGGCCACCTGTCTTACTTGAGCAGGATTATGGATGCAAAGCAAGACCGCGGCATGAACGACCTCTCAGCAGCTCCGAGGAATGAGCGAGCCGATGGCGAGAGGCCTCGGATTGCTGCTGGGGAAGGCTGACGCAGGCCTGTCGCTGAGCGGCCCTCGTCCCCACCAGCTGGGCGTGGACAGTGCGATCACGAGCATCACAGCTGGTCCCCGGGCTGGAGAGAGCCGTCGTGGCTGCGCGTGCGCCCCGGCTTTCCTCCAGAGGCGGCTCCTCACCCTCTCGGCCCAGGACCCCTGCTCTTGGGGTGCGAGCCTGCACTTGGAGACTGGCCTGGGGACCTTCACCCTCAGGAGCCTGCAGTCTCCACAGTCCCTGTCACCTGGTCACACTGTGGGGCCCTGGGAGGCCTCCCGCCCCACCTCGGTTCCCCAGGTCCTCGGACCCACCCTGAGCCCGGCCTCCTCGGTGTCTGTGCTCCAGGTCGACCACCGCGTCCACCCGGTTGGCTGTCCCTCAGGCTGAACAGAACCAGCCTCCCTGAACTGTTTCCTGAGGAGCAGGCGCCTCCCCAGAGCCCGCTAACCTCTCCCTGACTCAAGTGCTCAGCGACTCAGGTGTGCTCGCCCCATGGGGACACGCTCTGCTATGTCATCACTGAGGGGCTCCTGGCTCCCTCTTGTGCAGACGTCAGCCCCGTCGTGCAGCCTCTGCTGACCAGAGTCAGTGTCACAGCGTGGGGGTTCTGGGGGACTCCTGTGAACACCCCCCGCCCTCCCCTCGGGGGGAAGAAGCGAGTCTATGCTGAAGGGCAGGGGCGAACAGACTACTGTCAGAGCCGGGTGGCTGGGGCACCGGCCACCTGGGCAGGAGCTGCAGCTGCGGTGACCGTGGTGGAGAACCTGCCTGGTCCCTTTTCCGGGGTCACAGTGAGAAGCCAAGCCATACTCAGAGGTGGGGCTGACCTGCGTTATAAACACCAAAACGTCAAAAGTTGTAACATTTAAGTAGGTGTTCAAACTATTCTTTCCATTTGAAAGTGCACTAAACAGAGGTCCAAAGAACATGCCCCGCAGAGCACCCTCCCCCGCGGCCCCTGCGGTCACCTCGGCTCCTCCAGCCTCTATGGCAGCCGGTGTGGCCGAGCCGGCCCAGCCTTGTGACCCTGGGAAGTTCAGGCAGAGTCCCGCCCTCCAACACGACCACCTTCAAACCCAAGTTGTCAAGCAAGGATCACAGATTTTTCATTTTGATTTTGAGGTTAATGAAGATTTTGCTAATCTATACTCTATACTCTATAATCACCTATAATCTATAACCTATAATCTATAACGAGTAGAGCCTTGAACATGCCAGGAACAGCCGCGGGCAGCCTACAGCTCTTTCACGGCACTAATCGCGGAGGCCCCCTGTGTGGTCGGGGCGCAGACACCCTGAGTTCCCCGGCAGCCACTCTGGCCCCACCACAGAGAGGTGTCGCCTCTTGCCTGGCAACATCAGTCCTTCCCGAAGACAAAGGGTGATAACTGTCACTTCATCTTTTGGCCAAAAATATGTGTCCGGCTCTCAGCTCGGCCTGTGAGCTGTGTCTGGCCGGCAGTGAGCTGGGCAGGTGACTCATACCCATGATGACAGAGACTCTGGGACAGTGACATTAAAGGGAGACCCCAAAGATGGGAAGGGATTGGGACCAGGGGGTAGGGATGTCATATGGAGATGAGGAGCTGTAAGTGCCAAGTTCCAGAGCGGAGCCATCTGTGACCCAACTCTGACCCCCAGGTGCCTGGGCACAGTGAGGGTCAAGATGGGACCAGCAGGGGAGCCCAGGTCAGGTCGGGCTCAGTTAGAACCGTCACCCCTCTTCCCTACCCCAGCTCCCCACCCCCCATTTGTACATTGCAAGGAGAAGTGGAAGCTGAAAAAACGTAAGGACAACGAAATATGAAATTTAGCTGTAAATAATGTCATCCATAATATATGTAGCATATTATGCAGTGTTTTTACATACAGTCAAAATGACTGCATCTTATTTTCACACTGAACACGGTTTTCAAGGCCGCTTTCTGCTGTTACTATTCTTTCAGGGAAGAAAGGGACTGGGGGGGGCGGGGGCTGTGCTATTCTTAGGCACATTGTGACGACGCTAAAATTAAGTGCTGCGGCCTCAGATATCGCACTTAATACCTTAGCTACCTCAGCGTGAGTAGTCACAGCTTCGGATTTCAACCCTTCTCCAAGTACCTTTTTATATAACCTTCACTGATACATGGACGATTACATACATTCTGTTCTAAATTACATTATCCAATTTTATCAGAAGAGGAACATTCCTGTAAAAGAAAAAAGGGGGATTCAATATTAAAGCCACTGGCGTGTAAAAGTGAGGTTTGTGAGGGCTGAGTTGTGGAACAGGGGTCGCGACCATTGAGTGTGGCCTGCTATGAGCGATGCCTTGAAGGGGAGCCTCACCGCTGAGCCTCTGGGTCCGGCGCATTCCCAGGACAGGGAACGTCAGGGCTCAGGCGCCCGCTTGCTCACACACGTGCTGCCCGCCGTGGAACTGGGCCAGCACCCCCCAGTCTGGAGGCTCTACGCTGTCCCTGGTTCGAGTGCTGGAGACCGACTCTCCAGTTCTCTGGACGGGCTGGGACCTCCCTCACCATGGAGGCAGGGCCTGGGAGGAGGGAGCTGCTGTGGGGTTCGGTCAGAGACCTGGCCTGGGAGGGCCAGGCATCAGGGAGGGGGAGACAGTCGCCACCTCTCCCTCAGGGACCAGATGAGTGTTGAGCTCAGCACAGAGGCGAGGTTGGGAGTCAGGCCTGGGAATCCACCCAGCTCTGCCGCACACTACCTTGAAGCCAGGGAGCAATCGCTTACCCTCTGAGTTCCCATTTTCCCAACAGAATGAGAGAAATATGGCACCTTGGGCTGCCATCACACAATGGCAGGGAACAGGCGGCTTAAACAACCGGTATCTAGCCCTCACAGCTCAAGGTGTTGGCACTGTGGGATTCTGGTGCGAGCTCCATTTCTGGGGTGCAGACACCAGCTTCTCCCTGTGCCTTCACATGCCAGAGGGGGAGAGCTCTCAGGTGTCTCCTCTTAGGACACTAATCCCATCACAGGGGCCCCACCCTCATGACCTCATCTAACCCTAATCACCTCCCAAAGGCTCCACCTCCAAAGATCACCCCACTGGGAACTCGAGGGGTATGGAACAAACATTCAGTCCACTGCCACAGGGGAGATTCGGCTACGAACAGACACGAGGCATACAGTGCCACACACAGTGTCTGCCGTGGGGGTGCTCATGGGACAGGATTCCAGCAGTTTTGGGGCACAAACATCTTCAACCAGCCTCACCCACTATGCAGGGTGAGCCTGTGGTTGAGCAAGCGAGAGGGCCCAGCCCAGAAGGAGACCCTCCTCCCCGCATGTGCAAACGCAGCCCCTCAGGGCCAACTCTCTTTCTGTCCAGCACGCCCGCTCATCCAGCTGGTCTCCTGAAGAGCTGCGGTTGCATTTATTCTTTCCTGACAATTTCATGGGGAACACTGGGCAGTTTCCTTCAAACACTTTGGGAAAGACCATCCATTGCTCCCACGGCTTCGTCGCTCATCAATCCATCAATCCATCAGACGCAGCAGTGCATCGAATCGCATCTGTACGCGCGCGTGTGTCTGTTTCCTGTTTTACATCAAACCGCCCTACTGAATATTCTAGACCAGCGGTTCTCAACCTGTGGGTCGCGACCCCTTTGTCGGTCGAACGACCCTTCCACAGGGGTCGCCTAAGACCATCCTGCAGATCAGATATTTACATGACGATTCATAACAGCAGCAACATGACAGTGATGAAGTAGCAACGAAAATAATTTTATGGTTGGGTCACAACATGAGGAACTGTATTTAAAAGGCCAGAAGCTTGAGAACCACTGGTCTAGACCCTTCACGGGTCCCTGAGTCTCCCGTGTGAGTGCACACGCCTCTTACAAAACGAGCCTGCACTGTCGCTGCATGGAAGAGAGGAAAGCACCCATGAAGGGTATGTTGGCGTCAAGTCTGAGGGCCGCCGGGAGCCTCGCTCAGAGTCTTTGGGCCTGGCACCAGGAGGGCCTCAGGGGGTGTCTCATTCAAGAGGAATAAACATCTATTTTAAAATAGATATGAATCACGATTAGTGATCAATGGGCCCTAACCTAACCCATTTGAATGACTGACGCATCTGCCCGACGCACAGAGGTGCACGCTGGCCCACAGCGCCTTTGAGGCCTCCCGGCCGCCACCCCGCACGGGCAGCCGCTGTTCTCCGAGGGCCCGGGCGGAGCGGCCCTGCCTTCTGCAGGCTGATCCGCATGGGAATGCAGACCTCACCTGGCTGGCTTACTTCCACATTTCCTGCCACAGAACTGATGGTGCAGGGCTCATCTCTCAGTTGCTGAAATTAACTCGGACTTTTTCTTCTTTTTTTCAAGCAGCTTCTTTCAGTTATTTTTTTTTTTCCAAAAGGGAAGTTATTCCAGTCATTTGATACAAATGGCTTTAATTAGCTCAAGGCAAACATAACCTTGAACAAACACAGGCTTGGGATGGCGGCTCTGCGTGCCGGGAGGAAGAGCTGTGTGTGCGCTCCCAGGGCCTGGATGTGTCGCATGGCATCGGGGAAGCCACCCCTCACCTGGCAGAGCAACCCCTCTGCGAGGCGAGGAGACGCTGGCTGGTTGTGCACACAAATGTGGATTTTCATGGCAAGGGCAGGTGCCTCTTGTTGAAGGCTGGGGAGGAGGAGACCCGATGCACCTGAGTTCTGTTTGCTCTGCTCACTGCTACCCAGGGTGGGGGCGTGCGCAGGCTGAGAGCACACTAGGAATTTTCCAAGGAACCTGCATTTTTCATGACTACTTCCTTTAAAAGGCATTAAAAATTTAAAAGCCAAGCCTACACTCATCAAAAAGCATCTGGTAAAAAGAGACCCTTTACTTCGGAAATAACTCAAATGAAGGTTCTTGTCTGAGATTGTCCTTCCCCCAGTTCCGTCGGGCCGGTGACCACGTGGGTCAACCAGAGTCTGAATTTCCGGTGCCTAAGCCAGCACTTCCATTGTGCACCGACCTTGGACGCCCGTGCCCTTCAGTGGCACCTCACCCTCTGCAGGTCAGAGTCTCACCCCTTCCTTCCCCGTCGATATCTAGTGCCCAGGATTCTCCACGGCCGGGACCCCCTCCCCAGAGCAAGCCCGGGGTGCAGCTTTAGCACTTGCTCCGTCTGGAGCAACGGTTCTCAACCTGTGGGTCGCGAACAATGAAAATACATCCTGCATATCAGGTATTTACATGACGATTCATAACAGTAGCAAAATTACAGTTATGAAGTAGCAACGAAAATAATTTTATGGTTGGGGGTCACCACCACATGAGGAACTGTACTAAAGGGTCGCGGCATTAGGAAAGTTGAGAACCACTGGCTGGAGTAACCTTCCCACTGCTCCCCCAAACTGAGCTGAGACCCCTGCTCTCTGGGGCGCTGTCCATGGCTCTCTACGCTGTCCTTGCTCTGCCCTCCACTCTGTCTGCTCCTCCTCGCTGCAAGGATTGCCCTACATTCCTGGCTGACGCATCTCTCCTCCTTGGAAGATAAACTCCAGGAACCGAGTCTTCAGCATTTTGTCTGCCGTGCGGCTACCCGGCCGTGGTGCTCAGTGGGGACCCACTGACCCCTTTGGCCATAGTCACTTCCCCACCTGGATGACAGTCCTCTCTGCGCCTGGCTGGGCTGAGCTGTGGGCTTTTCCAATCCCCCACCTCCGCACTGGACATTGCTAGTTCCCGGTATCTGCCTCCCTGTCTGCCCACAGTCCCTCCGGCCTGGAAGCAGGCCAGCGCCCCGCCCTCTGCAAGCCCGCCCCCAACACTACGGAGTGCGGACCTCACTGTCGTCCTGTGCTCCACAACGCGTTATGCATATTTCCACTCCAGCACGACACATCTAATGACTCATTATGTGTCTGCGAGCTCCCTCAGAGCAGACGCCACGCTTCTCATCTTTAAATCTGCTCTAAACCAACTGTGTGATTGACACAAAATAGATGCTTAATAAATGTTGGATGACTGGCTAAATGTGCACATCAATGAATGATCAGCTGCCCCCTGGAAGACATCCGCAGGCCTGTCAATCGGCCCCTCCCACGTGCAGAGCCATCAAACCACAGAGAACCAAATGGCAAATAAACAAGACACTGGACACACGCTCGGCAAGAGCTGCGGCTTCGGTGGGGTTCCCACTCCAGAGCCAGGCCCTCTGTAGCTGGGAGCCCACCCACCTCAGTACAATCTATCTCCAGAGGCTCTGCAGGGATGTCGATCTAGAAAGTTCCAGGAAGAAAAAGAAAACCCGATCTTCCTACGGAAGGATGAGGACAGCTGAGCACTGAACGGGTCACTTGTCCTTGAAGACACTCGTCTTCGGGCATCTGGTTGGACAGGTGGAAGGGCTGCGGCATGAAAGGTTCTAGATCCCACCTGGGACTCTGCCCTGGGCACTGCACTCACCTCACCTTCGGTTCTGCTCCTTGGTTGGTTTTCGCTTTTCTCAGCAGCCTCCGAGGGATAAAGGGAGGTGTCTGCTTACCCCCCAGACGGCTGTTGGACTAATGAGGTACTGAGGCTAACACAGGGTGGGGCAGCTTTGCTGAGTCGGAAGCTGGGGATGAGACCTCATCCGAGGGTGCAGCCACTTGCCATCTGACCCCTACCACACACTGCCACCCCGTGGCCAGCTGCCCTTTACCCCTGAGGGTCCTCCCCTTCCTGCCCACACCCTCCCCCGTGTCCTACACACAGCTCTGACCCTTATGACTCAGCAAGTCCACCTGAGCACACACCCCGGCCCCAGGGATAACAGAGAGGCACAGGCAAAAAGCCGAATAGAGAGCAGAGGCTCAAGATACCAAAGACAGTGGCCTCAGTGATGGCAAGGGTCATAGGTCAAGTTCACTATCACTCCACCCCCACCAAGCTCCTGGTGCAGGAGGGTCTGATGAAGAAAAGAGTGATGAGTGAGGAGCAGCTATTTGCTAGGCCTACATGACCTCGGGCTACGTCCAAACGAATCCTGCCCTGTGCTGGACTCTCCCTTGCCCAGGGCTCCATGAGGCAGATCCAAGAGGCCTCCGAGAGCACTCCCCTGGCACTCGCTCTGCCGGCATTCAACCCCGTGGCCTCACGCAGGACGGAGCCGCTCTGTCCTGAACTGAGGGAACCGAAGGCTGAGAGCATCTGCCTTGGTGGGCAGTGCTGTCTGCTGTGCCCGCTTAGGTCTTGAGCTTCCCAGCTTCCGGCCAGCTCCCTGCACTGTCCCTCAAACACAAAACTGCCCTACGTGGCGCGGTTTGGGCCACTGGTCCTCCGGCGGAGCTGTCTGGCAGGCCCTACGGCTGCCCCTGCAGAGCACTGTGCCCGGGGAACTCGGGGGGACAGGGGAGAATAGGCAGAATGCCACCAGGTGCTCCACGGAGCCTCGCTCCAGGTCCCCGCCGTCACCGCACCTGCCCCGGTCACCGCCCGCCTGACGGCAGGCCCCCTGTGGAAGGGAGTTACCCGATGCTCCGCACCTCGGATGCTCTCGCTGTCCTGAAAGGCGGCCTCTCCTCCCCTCTGTCCCCAGCACACGCCCAGCAGGAGCCGGGCAGACACCGCCATCGCCAGCCTCGGGCGGGGACAGTGCCAGGAGCACGGGACTTCTGACAAGAAGATGCAGGGCGTGGCCGTCCGGAAGGCTCATCGGTGGCCTTAGGTAAGAGCTCTGAACGCTTGTGAAGTTCCCCGGCTGTTTCCGATGCAAGTCGTGGTATCGGTGGGCATGCTTATGAGTTGAAATAGTGGGACTCCAAGCCCCTCTGACAGGAGGGGACATCGTGGAAACAAGGGGCCTGGCCCGCTTCACGCAGAGCAACTGGGAAACGGGTTCCGAAGTTTCACAAGGAAACAAGTCTCCTGCCGCCTGCACAGCCGCTTCACCCACTCGGAAACACAGGCCGCGTCGGAGGCAAACGAGCTTCCGAACCAAACAGCAAAGACACGCACAGACAGTTTCCCTCCGCGCAGCCGGCATCTAATTAGCACCGGGGAAACAAAGCCCCATCTCTCTGTTCCGGTGACTTCTGCGCTCCGTAATGCGCACGGAATTTACATCGATTCAGGGCAATCATCACAGAAAATTCCAGAGATGCTTCACACACGTTTCCATGGTTTTGGCTCTGGATGTTCTGCATGTGCGAGTTACACACACACACGAGGCGTGGCTCTGTGCGTGTCCTTTCCAATCAATGTAAACTTTAGCAGGTGATGCATCCACTGTTAATTATTCAAATTTCAGAGAAAATGTAAACGCGCGAACCGTCTGCCTGCACTCCTCAATCCAGACACGCATCTCTCCTTAGAATGAATGAATGTTCCCATGCTCCCGGGTGAGCTGCCTTCGATAATCATGCATTCGCAGACAAAGATGAGTACACATGCTTTCTATTTTTTTCTGCACACAAACATAGCTTCATAAATACTTGCTTTGTACCTCTTTTTTTTTTTTTTAATTCTTACTCGGGGATATTTTTCCATTGATTTTTAGGAAGAGTGGGAGAGAGAGGGAAAGACAGAAAGAAATATCAATGTGAGAGAAACACATCGTTTGGTTGCCTCCTGCACGAGCCCCGACCAGGGCCTAGGCCAAGGAGGAGTCTGCAGCTAAGGTACATGCTCTGGAGCGGAACTGAACCCAAGACCTTTCTGTCTACGAGCCGACGCTCTATCCACTGAGCCAAACCAGCTAGGGCTCACCTTTTTCCAAAATCTAGTGATATATCTTTGGGAGCCAGGTTAGTAAAGCATGCTTCATCCTTTTTAACAATATCCATTGCAGGGTGGCCAGCATTTGCACTGACCCCATGGGTGGACACAAAGATCGTTTTAGCCATTTCCTGTTATAGTTCTCGTGGCCATGAGCAGCCTGGGGGTCCACGTGAGGGTAAATCCCACAGGCTAGTGGCTGGCTTGGAGGCTGCACAGCTTTGTGTGCCTCCATTTAGCAAATGTTTATTAGAACCTACTATGTGCCAGGCACTATTCCTGGCCGGGGGTGGGGGTGGTGTGGGGAGGATGAGGAAACCAAAGAGGTGACATGGAACTTCCGATGGCGATAGGCAATCAGTATGACAGCCTCCGACCTCCTCCCCCGTGTTGAGGAGACCCCTGTGCTGTCTCCCCTCCTCCGGGGCTTTCATTCCTGCCTCCGCCGGCGTCCCTCCCGGGAGGCTGTCTCCGCCTGGCAGGTGCGCAGGCTCTCTGGGCTCGGACAGACCAGCGAAGCGCTGCTGTCCTTCTGACCTGCGTGGTGATCATGGCTTCGTGCCCCAGGCTGTTATTTGTAAGGGGGCAAACCGACTGCTCCGTTCTTTGGGGGCTTCTGGGTTTGTGTTGTGTCAGATAAAAGCCGCCTCGCTGCAAAGCACCTCACAATCCTGCCACGATTGGCTCTAGAAGTTCCAGGGTGTAGTTTCCGCATGTCCATCCGGACCCTGTCCCGGCGAAGGTGCGTGGTACGGATACACCTTCATGTTGCTCCGCCTGGCAGCTTCCCTGCTTCCTCCTCTCCATTGCCCCACAACCCCTTTCACCCAATGCGAAGGGCCTGCCTCATCGCCAGGGGTGCCCGTGGGTCTGAGTCTGTTCCTGGACCTGACACACACAGTCACATACTCTCACGCAGACCAAACAGCAGCCTGAGCCTGTGGCTCAGTGGCTAGATCGTCAGCCTGTGGACTAAAGGGTCACAGGTTGGATCCCCGGCCCTGGGCGGGACTCACGCAGGAGTCAACCAGTCGATGTGTCTCTGTCAATGTTTCCCTCTGTCTCTCCCCTCCTTTCCACTCTCTCTAAAAATCAATGGGGAAATATCCTCACGTGAGGATTCACAACTAAACAGAAAACAGTCACAGACGGAAACACTGAAATATTCTAATGTAAGACCATTACTTGGTCCTTTATGCCAAGAAGAAGTTGGGGTCAGTCTCCCCCACTCCTTGCTCACTGTATCGGTGGGAGGAGAAGAGATCCCCAGCCCAGGTTGGAAACATCGTGGCCTCTAAGCCCAGGGTCACGTCCACAGGCTGAGGGTTCAGCCAGTCTGTGTCGGGATCCGGTCCAGGACCTGGGCCTCTGCCCCTTCGCTCTTCCTGGGGCCCCTCTGAGAGCCCCACTGAGTCACGTCAAATGGCTCCTTCCCTAACCGGGCCCATCCTCTCGATCCAATCTCATCACACCTGGTTTTATTGCCTTTTGTGCCTGATAAGTGGCTCCCATAAAAAGAGAACGAAAATGTACATCTTAGCACTTTCGCCTCCGTCCCAGCAGACCCCTTCGGTGGAAAGCTGCAGAATTAAGAAGGGAGGTCGCGCGGCATAAATTAGACGCATCCCGGCTCCTGGCTGCAGCACCGACTTCTGAAATGTGAAGCCATGAAACCTAAACAGGGTTTCAATTTCTTCTGATGTCAAAAAACGGCAATAAAATCAAAAAGTGAGAGGGAAGGGGGGAGGAGCGGGACTCCGAGGCGGCCTCCCCCGGGACCCGCGGTAGGTGTGATTCGTCCCCCGGGACTTCCCGCAGAGCCGCCTCCTGCAGCCTGTCCCTCACCCTGACACTCGCCCAGGCTGAACTGTTATTTGGGGGGAAGTGACAAGTTCCTACAAAACAGCTCCAGCTGCAGGGCCCGCTTTCTGAGGCCTCGCTGTGCAGACCACGCCCGGATGGGAGCCCAGGAGGGCCCCCCCCCGCGGAGGGGTGCTGCTCCCCCAGGCCACCTCACTGAGGGCATCGTCCTGTGGGCCCAGCATGGCGGAGACCTGACTGTTTCTGTCCTGCACGAGTCGGCCAGAGGCAGCGGGAGCCCCGGACAGAGTCCAGGACGCGCTTGATGACCAGGGCTGAGGCGGCCTCCCGCCCCACCCTCCCCTCCTGCCCAGCCATCCTCCTTCCACGGCGACCACAGAGGAGCACTCCATGATCACTACATGCTATCACTGTTTAAACGTCCATTAAAATAAATTATAACATAACCATTCATAACTGGCTAAATGTAAGCATTTAAATCAGTTGAAGCTGGGAGAAGACTTTATGTTCTAACATTAATTGTCAAAGATAAATGCTTTCTAAATATTATTGTCTCACACACCAGGATCTTAATGGTGGGATAACCAAAATCGCCAGATTGCAGATACATTTCACACCTACAGCTGCAGCATTCACGGGTCAGGCTGGGCCTGGAGCCGCCGGGACCTCACTGGGCTGGTCAGGCCAACAAAGGTGAGGATTTAAAATCTAGAGGATACTTTTCTGAGTTTTCAAAATGTATACTTGGCTAAGCAAGGAACGACAGTGAGATAAGGGCCACCTGGAGGAACTAGAAGGCCCACCCCGAAATTCAGGGTAGCTCTGTAGATCTCCAAACATCTCCATAGTCATTCATATCCTTCCTTCCTCTCTCTCTCTCTCTCTCTCTCTCTCTCTCTCTCTCTCCTCTCTCTCTCTCTCTCTCTCTCTCTCTCTCTCTCTCTCTCTCTCTCTCTCTCTCCCTCTCTCTCTCTCTCTCTCTCT
Organism: Myotis daubentonii; assembly: GCF_963259705.1. Classification (NCBI taxonomy): domain Eukaryota; kingdom Metazoa; phylum Chordata; class Mammalia; order Chiroptera; family Vespertilionidae; genus Myotis; species Myotis daubentonii. The sequence goes on along the minus strand of NC_081852.1, from coordinate 59,815,138 downwards.
CTCTCTCTCTTCCCGAAGAAACAGGAGTTGTCACTGTGCCCATCCTGCAGATGAGGAGACTGTGGTCGAGGTCTCTCTCGAGGTCCCCAGCTTTGCAGGGAGTGTCAGCTCAGCCTCCAGGGTGCCCGAGCAGAACCCAGAACCCACCCCGCTTCTTGCTTTAGTCGCTGCTGTGACCAGAGCCACCTCTGACACAGGCTCCCTGCACAGCCCCTCCGTGGAGAGACAGCCGAACGGCCGTGCTGGTGGGCAAACAGGAGAAAGGGCCACCTGGGCAGCAATGGACACTGCGGCCTCCAGGCTGCTCAGCGATGCTCTGCCAAGTCACTGAAATCTCCGGAAGGTAAACTAAGGACCCTGAAGAATGCACTTCAGCTCTCAGAGGGTCACAGGGTCACATTACGTCACAGGACTACGTTACGTGTCACCAGGAGCCTGTCAGGTCTGTCCTGGGGTGCCCTGGGCTTCCTCCCCTCCTAGGGGCCCCTCCCCCTTATTATTCCTCTTCCCTGCTTTGCTAACTACCCCATCAGGCCCAGGTTACAAACATATTCTGTTATTAGTAATAAATTATAACTGCAGTCAATAACTCATTTTCCAAAAATTAATTTGGCAGCGATGGCACGCAGTTTCCCATGTAAAATCAAGGAGGCATTGCAAGCCATTATTTCACGTCGGTCCTGGTTTCTCATTTTCCTCCAGTAAAGATTTACAATTTCCATGAGAGCTGCCGTGCACTTTAATGTTTTAATCAAAATAAAATGTCCAGAGACATTCCGTTCAATCTCTCTCTCTGACGCAGACCCACTTCGGGGCCTTCTGAGTGCTTGGTTTGGGGCAGTGCCCACGGCATATGCATCTGAGCTCTGGGGGCGGCGGCACAGGGTCGTGGGAGGCAGAAGAGAGGCAGGGATGCTGTGTGGGCGGGGGGTGGGGGGTGAACTCCACAGTCCCACCCAGCATGGCCAGGCCCTTCCTGCTGGAGGCCCCACAGCCCAACGCAAGAACCAGGCTGGCCTGGAGGGGCCAGGAGCCATGCTAAGCTCCCAGCAGGTAGGACTAGAATTAGACCGGATCCCCCAGATCCGACAGTGTCTGGTGACCCTGGGGAAAGACTGGGCACCTCAATATGCAGGCAGCCACAGCTCTGTCTTACCCACCAACATGCCTGGAGGGGGCAAAGGAGAGATTCCTACTATTCTGGTCCCATACTGTGCTGGGGGCCCTGCTCTTAACCACATTTCTACCACCACTGCTACATATCGCCCACTACTACCACCATCATCACCACCTCCACCACCATCACTACTACCACCATCATCACCACCTCCACCACCATCACTACCATCACCATCATCACCAACTCCACCACCATCACTACCTCCACCACCATCACTACCATCACCACCATCACTACCTCCACCACCATCACTACCATCACCACCACCTCCACTACCATCACTACCATCACCATCATCACCACCTCCACCACCATCACTACTATCACCATCACCACCTCCACCACCATCACTACCATCACCACCACCTCCACTACCATCACTACCATCACCATCATCACCACCACCACCATCACCATCACCGCCATCACTACCATCACCACCACCTCCACTACCATCACCATCATTACCATCACCAACATCACCACCACCACCACCTCCACCACCATCATCACCACCACCATCACTGCTTCCACCACCATCACCATCACCACCACCACCATCACCACCATTGAGGCCGCCATTACCATCCTCATGACAACTACTAATACTTTTGTGCCTTACTCTGTATAAGACCTCGCACTAAGCATCCTTACATCCAGTATTTCATGTAATTCTTCCATCTACCCTCTGCACTATAAATAGCCACATTCTTAATGTATATTTTATAGTGAAGAAACAGGCACCGAGAAGTTGAGTGACTGTCCTAAGATCAGACAGCTTTTATGGGATAAAGCTTAATTCTGAGCCTGGCTCTTGGACCATGGTTTCTAGGCCCTAAACCACCTGCCAGGCCCTAACACTGCCCAGTGCCCACTGTTCCATTCCTCTTGCCTCTGGGCCAATGCCTTGCCTCTAGTACCAGCCCTGACTGTGGGAAGTGAGGCTGCCGCCCTGACTCCCCTCTGTGAGCCCTGAACCCACACTACAGTGTCCTGGACCTCTGGGTAGTGGCTGGCATCCCCAGAGCTGGAGAGAGATCCACCAAGCCAGTTCTGACTGCCCGCCGACCTTGGCTGGCTTTTCCCAGCCCCCGGGTCGCCCCGAGCTCCGCCCTCCACCTATGACTGTCACGCTCAGTGAGGTTCTCAGGGGCAGCACATGGCCCTGGACTGAATACAGAGCCACAGGGTCGGGGAGGATGCAAGGGCTGAAGAAGAAAACGCAACTGGAAACAGACACAGGCAGGCCCTCAGCCTAGGAGTCAGGGCGGCTGAGGTCGGGGTGCCCAGGGAGAAAACGCCCACCCTCCGCCAAGACCCAGCAAGGATGCTGTGAGGGGGGGAGCACGAAAGCCAGGTTCCCACGGTCCCTGTGCCCAGCCGAGCCTCTCTCTCCGTTTCTCTGCATTTCTGCCCCTCCCCCCGCCCCCTCCCCACACTCTCTCTCTGACTCTGTTTCTTTGTCTTTCTGTCTGCCTCTCTCTCTGCCCCATCAGCTCACACATGGACACAAATACATCAGAGAAGAACAGAAGGCTGGGGGGCAGGGACCTCCACCACAGCCTCGCACGCCAGGAGCAAGGAGACAGCTTTAGAACGAAATCAGCTGGCACGCAAAGTGCTACCGAGACCCCAGCAATCACCTGATTTGGACGAGTTGCAAACCCCTGCTGGAGGCACGCCAGCTGCTAATGATGCAGCCGGGCCCGTCGATTCAGCATCACCAGGTCAGAGAAGCTAAAGAGCAGGGCTCCTCGCGGAGGGACCAGAGCGCCCACGGCCACGGGGGCACAGAGGGTCTCACGGGCTGTCTCCCCTGTTCCGGAGCCTGGCCCTCCCCCACGCGGAGTCCCGGTGCAGGGACAGCAACGCTGTGGCTCGATTCAGACCAGGAAACGTTAAAGAAGGAACTAGACTCGGCTACAGTTTCTTTTGCAAGAGCCGGGGTGTGGGCGGTGCCGCCCAGCGGGAGACTCTGGTGATGACAAGCTCCAGCGCCGGGAACTCAGGAGCCAGCTTCCGACCCCTGGCGAACAGCATGGCAAGCACGCCCTGCCATGTGGGAACTGTAAGACACCAAAGTCACCGAATGGACCGAAATTCCCTCTGCGTTTAACCTACACCGTCTTTTTGCTGTTGCTGAGAACATTCGTAGCTCTTCCAAGATGGGTGAGCATTTGGGTCCCGGCCTGCCCCCAGGATTGCTCTGACGACTGTTATTATTCTTGGGTGGGGTCATTCAAAACATCCGCAAACGAAACCTAGATCAATGGAAGAAAGCTGCCGAGCGGCCTGAGTTAGCTTAGAGAGCGATACTCCCAGGCGGGAAGCAGGCAGCCGCACCCACTGCTGAAATCTCCCAGCCAAACCTACTCTTGGTTTCTTCCTCAGTCTAGCAAAGCTCACAGACAAACAGAACAATGACTGGGTGACTCAAGGGTGCAGTGTGGCCAGGAGGACATCCTAATCTCTCCGGTGGATGAGAGACCGTCTGTCTCATCCTCCGAGTGATGCACAGAAGTGTGGGCAGGCTCAGCTAAGCTTGTGTCTGCCTCGTCCCCTCCCTCGCCGCTGACTCACAGACTGGCCAAGGTGCAGTTTATTCTGCAAGGTCTGAGTGAAAAGGCCTCTCCAAGTCCTTCTCAGTGTCCACGTTCATGCCGTAAAGTTAAGAGCATCCCAAAGGATGATGGAAAACGTCAATCACCCAGCTAAAGGCATGATGGGAAACTTCATTCATCCAGCCATAGGCACAATGGGAAATGTCAATCATCCAGCTAAAGGCATGATGAAAGCTTCCTACATATTGCTAATTGCATGACGAAAAGCTTCATGCATCCAGCCAAATGCATGATGGGAAACCTCATGCATCGAGCTACATGCATGATGGAAACTTTCATTAATTTAGATTTGGCATCTGTAAGATCAGAATTATTAGACTTCACCTAATGAGTCCATAATTACATTTAGACTCCAAAGTGGAACAGTAAATAAAAGCGAGGAGGTTCGGGTGGTTTGACAAATGCATGTAGATGATGCTTTGAGGTTTCTCAGGAATTGCAAGGTCTGCTATTGCAAGATTCTTAATTACACCTGAAGCTAACAAATTAGGCCTATTTACCACTGGCTAATAACACAACTAATTAACTTAGGAAATGTTTCTGAGCAAACACAGATGCAAATAAAATATCATTTTGCAATGAGAGTTGGAGAGCTAAGGCGAGTGAGAGTAGTTAGGATGGTTTAAGCCAGGCCGTTGGTCCAGGCCTGAGATGACATGTGCTCTAACAGGTGATGGAGGTGCCCCGCCTGGGCCACAAGACTGACACCCTATTTACAGAAAGGCTCCAAACACACTGTCCTCTCGCTGGAGAGTGTGACCTACAGCCGCACGCTGGAGCTGAAGACTTTAATCACTAATCAGCCTGAAAATGCCCTTCTCTTGTCTTACAAGGCAGACACCCCAGAAAACTGTTTCCTAATCAGCCTCAATCAGAGGCTGCATCAGCAATAAGAGAGTGTGCCATCCAGCCAAATGCATGATGGGAAACTTCCTGTGGCTGGTCCTCAGCCCCCTAGAGGCCACGTGGGCTCCTGTCATGGCCAGTGCAGCCCCAGCACCTGGGAAGATGGCACGTTTCAAGGCGGACAGAAGAAACACCCAGACCCTCAGCAAAATCAACACCTGCAATGACCTTCCCACGACCTTGGAGGGCTTGAAATCCAGGCGGCCCACTTGTTGGACATTTGTACAGAAGCTCGAAGAGAGAAAACAGACACACTTGGAGCGGGAGTTCGCGTTATAAAATTACTTGTCACTGGAGTCGGATGGTTGTGAACTCCCATACGGTGCTGAAATGTAATTCTGTTCTTCAGATCCTTAGGAAAATAGCAGAGAGCAGCGACGAGCTCGAGAGCCTGCAGCCTCAGTTCCGACTCCAGCTCAGCTGGGCCACCCCCTGCCGGCCTGGCCGGGCTGTCCCTCCGGCCCCTACCCAGGGCCTGGAGACAATAACTGGAGCTGCCCAACCCCACACCCACCCCCACCTCCACCCCCCCAACCCCCCCCCCCCCCACACACACACACACACACACACTGCTGGGACAGTCCCAAGAGCGCACTTATGCAGAGCACTGGGAGCAGCACCTGACTCCAGGGAAGCCCTGAACACATGGGATTCTGTGTCTCTTGCTCTGCTGTTTGCCGAGGCAAAGCCTAACGGAGAGAGCAAGTCACACATCGACACCTGATGAGCTTAGCTCTGCTCCTGCGCTGGACAAATCAGGCAGAAAGGCAGACCCCTGCCCACAGGACGCCTGCCCCACAGGACGCATGCCCCACAGGACACCTGCCCGACAGGACCCCGCCCCACAGGACGCCTGCCCCACAGGACGCCTGCCCCACAGGACCCCGGATGGTGGGGACCTGAGGTTACCCAGGTCCCAAGAAGCTCTCACAGGCACCGGTGAGGACAGTGGGAAGGGAATCAACTTAACCTGGTAGAGGCCCCTGTGTGTCGGGATGAGGGCAAGTTTTTAATACAAAACCAAACCAAACAGGAGCTGCCGACGGCAGAGCCAGGCACACTGTGTGCATTCACAGCTCCTTGCAGAAGCCTGGCTTCCCGGGACCTGTGCCCAGGGCTGGGGCCCAAGGGTCTGGAGCTCGGCCAGGGCTCAAGTCCAAGGCCAGCTGGGCAGGGGCTGCGCTTCCCTTGTGAAGTCGACTAATCCCTAATCCAGCCCCAGGGTCCCTCCCATCGTCACCACACACCCTCCTCACGCCCAGGACTCGGGTCCAGCCCAGCCAGCCTGCCTCGATGGGACGGCCACACCTCACAGGGGGCGCTGGGGTCTGCCACCACTCACCTCTCTCCTCCCCACCAAATCCGCTTTCACCTGGAGGCGCCTCAGCTCATCTCACGTCTGTCCGACACCTTCACCCCGTGGGACCGGCCTCTTGGTTTGGGAGCACCCCCTCCTCCTGAGTCGGGTCCTGCTTTTAGGAAACTGGAGTCTTTGTATTATTTAATAAGGGGCCTGCGGTCCCGGTCACCACCTTCTAGATCCCCCAACAGTGAGCGTCAGGAGCGAAAGGCATCGTGTCTGTCATTTCAGTGTTTCCCATGAAGTTTATCACTGCTTTTGGGTCTCAGAAGTGCCACATACTTATGGGGGGGGGGGGGGCGGGGGGGGGGAGAAGCAGGCTTCAGGTCAGCTTAAAGAAGGATTTCGAACACGTGAGGTGGTGGGCCGAGCAGTGGGACCCAGCCAGGCCCGGTCCGTTCAGCATCCTCCCCTGGAACCAACATCCTCGTGTCGTTTCTGAGTGGGAGATGCCAACAGAGGTGCTACTTCCTTTAAAGCCAATGCCGGTCCCGACCCACCCACGATTTCTGATCCTTCGGAAACCTCTGGGCCAGAGTCTTCCCTGGCTCCCACGTTGCGCCCACCCACGTCGCCCTTGGGAGCCAGGAAGGAACGGCTGATCAGACCCGATGATACCAAAGCCCATCCTAGCGTTTCAAATGGGGGACGCACCACTGGATAAGCATATGAGCTGCTGAGAGGAAATTACCTTAAAATGTCTATTTAAATATAAATGGAAATTTTAACTCCAATTTAGAAAGGAAGAGGCGTAATTGGGGAAAGCACAGCCTTCCGCGCCTGGAGGCTCTCTGCTTGTTGGGGAGATAAGGGGTCACCAGCGGGGATGCTGGAGCCCCAGCTGTGCAGGCCCCGCCCAAGGGGGCAGGCGCTCTGAGGACACGCATGGAGGCACAGGCTGGGAGGGCGCCTGGCCCACGGCCCACGGGGAGTGCAGCCCGCGGGGGAGAGCTGGCTGTGGTCAGAGGGGCCGTGGAGGGGGAAGGGGAAGGACGTGAGGCCCGGGCTGTCGAGAACGTCGCTGAGGCTGGGAAGAGCGTGGTCAGGGGCCAAGCATGTCCTCTGACCTCTCGTGGGTCAGAAACGGCACCGAGAAGGAGAAACCAGGGTTGCAGGGAAACACAGAAACCTTCCCACAGCAAAGTTACCCGCCCAAGAGACACGGGGACCAGCCTACAGTGCGAAGAGCAGCACCAGATGGCTGCTGCCGGGAACCTGACCTGACGCGGCCACGGCCCAGCCCCTGCTGCCTGGCCCCACACAGACACAGACCCGCACAGGCCGCAGGGAAGGGCAGGACGCGCGGGCAGGTGGCTCTGTCCCTGCCATGGCCTTGCAGGTGGAGGCGCACAGGAGGAGATCAGTTCTGTACGGTAAAGCAGTTGACTTTGGCAAAATCCAGCCAGGAGTCATCGATGAGTCAGTTCCTGTTCAGCCTCCCCTTGATTAAGAAGAAGAAATGGACAAAAACAGTCCCAACCGTATGAACAAAGCCCAAGGAGACACATAAAGTCAGAAGTGGGTCGGGGGTGAGACATCAGGGCGGGGTGGGGACTGAGGCCAAGTGGAGCTGGCAGAGCCTCGGGCCTCTTCCTAAGCACTCCGTCTCCAGGCCTGCAGCTGCCGGCGCACCCACTACAGTAAGGCCTTCACTTAGACAATGTTTTTCCTCTTCCACAGGTTGTTGTGAGAATCTTGGATGAAAAGGACATCTACCTGCTTTGGGAACTCTAAAGCAGGTTTTATCGTGCCGTTCTCATATCACAGAGGAGGACACTGAGTCTTCCCAGCCACAGACGGGGCAAGCACCCATTTATCTGACCTTTCATGTTCTCTTCCGCTTCACGAGGGCTCCAAGGGGCAGCAGGACGATGAACGGGACACAGCCTGCCCATCACCCAGGGCGCTGGGTTTCACCGCCGCTGACCACGGCGGATAAGTAGATCCTGATGGCTTTTATAAAAGGACGAATTCCCTGCCCCGGGAGCTAAGGCTCATCAACCAGAATTGTCCATTTATTCCTCGAAAAGCAATTTACACCGGGGTTGCTAAGAGAAAACAGTGCATGTGATGGATGGGGAGGTAAAATCAGATCCATTGTTACAATAACTGCTGCCGTTGAAACGCTGCCCCGCTGCCCGCCTTGGCCCCTCTCTGGAGGGACGTGAGTGGAACCCCAGCCTGTGGAGCCCCGATAGCCTGGGCCAGCCCAGAGCTTAGAACAGAAGAGTTCCTTCGGACTGTCTGCTCCCTGGGGGGTGAATGCAAGAAGAACGAGGGGCCTCCGACACTCCACATGGCTCCCATGGGGATGTAACAGGCTCCTGGCTGTGGACGCAGGACAGAGCCCAGGACGGGCTCCCCTACTCGCCCTGTGGCTCCTGCAGCCTCAGAGCCGGTGTGTGGTGATATGTCCTGTGACTGACCATGCAGTGCTGAGGCCGGGACCTCGCTGCCAGGACGCCTGCTGCTCTCAGAACCTGGGCAGCGAGAGAGGAGCGGCCAGCCAAGTAGGGTCACAAGGAGCCTGACACGGGCCAGCCTTGTCCCGGGGCCCTCGGCTTGGGGACTGGAGGGGACACAGCCCGGGTCTCCAGATGGGCCGTGTGCAGGGGGCAGGGCTGCCCATTCAGAAAATACCTCGGCGTTTCCCTCCCCCACACACTGGCTCGTCCATGATTAAGGGCGTGACACACCGCCTGCCTTGCGGAGTCCTGTTCATGTGCTGCCTGGTTTGCTCTGGACGAGAACACGGGGTGCACTCAGCTTTGTGATCCCCAGTGTCTGTAGGTCCAGGACTGGGTTCCAGAGAGAGAGGGGATCTTCCCTCTGCCCGCTGGCCCCCGGCAAACGAGCCCTCTCTGACCTGCCACCCCATGCATGGACCACAGCCATCACAGGAAGGAGCCCTGCACTGGGCACAGGGCACAGCGATGGCAACAGGCCAGTGACGCACGGCGTCCTGATGTCACATGGTGGGTGATTCCAGCTGTGCACACGGACAGTCACGTGCTGGGAAGGAGTCGGTGCCCTAAGAGAAAGGACGTGGCCAAGGGGCCCCAGAGACGCCCAGCAGCAGGGCTTCTAAACTCAGTCCTCACTTTACCCAGTTCCCCCATCCCTCCCCCTCCGACCCCCCACACTCCCCTGCCATACGTGCCCATAACTGCCACCCTCACGGAGAGCACGGCTGTGCAGGTGGCCCGGGAGACCCCGAGGGGTGGGCGGGGCTTCAGTAAAGGGGCGATGAGGCCTGCGGGCGGGGTTGGGCATAGTCTAACTCATTTACAAGCACAAAAGGCTGCTTTGGGGTTCCTTGGGCTGCGGCTGTGACATCCAGGCAAGGAATGGGAGAGTCCTGTTGGCCAACTGGGACCCTAGCCCTTCTGAGGGACACTAGTCTAGTTTATACACAAAGCTCCTGTTTTTTAAAGTATATTTTTATTGATTTCAAACAGGAAGGGAGAGGAGGAGAGAGAAACATCAATGATGAGAGAGAATCACTGATTGGCTGCCTCCTACCTCCCCCCACTGGGGATCGAGCCTGCAACCCGGGCATGTGCCCTGACCAGGAATCAAACCGTGACCTCCCGGTTCATAGGTCGGTGCTCAATCGCTGAGCCACACCCACCGGCTGGGCCAAAGCTCCTCTTAGTCTATGAAATGCGCTGTGGTTTGTCGGGGCGTGGAAGCGTGTGAAGGGACTCCGTGCAGGGAGGAGGCACACTGATAGAGCGAGGACGTCTCAAAGCCATCTTCTCCTGAAACCGCCAGGAGGTGCCTGAGGAAGGCCCGGCAGACCCTTCCCACGTCAGCGCACGATCCTGGGAAACCTACCTCCTCCCGAAAGGGGAGGGCAGCCCGCAAGAGACGGGGTCTCCTCACCGTGGCCCGCGTCTCCAAAGGGGAAATTTCCGAAAGCTTAAAACAGGGCTGTAGCATTGGAAAGTAATACATTTTAAAACTATGCCACGCATCGGTTAAAATTACATCTGTTATTATGACTCATTAAAAACACATTAGAGTTCTTCGCAAAATTAACTGGTTTGGGAGCATTTTTCAGAGCCGGCCCAGCCCCCGCAAGGCTGTGCAACCCCTAAACACAAGAACGCGTCGGAACCCATCCTGCCCGCACAGGGGGTGGTCTGGATGTGCGGTCCTGCCACCTTCAAACCCTCCGGGAAGCAGAGGCCGAGTTTCTGCAGACAACACGCCTCTGGGACATTTGCAGGGTCCGGCAGACCAGGCCCCGTGTGGTCACCCAACTCCTGTCACCGCCACCTGCGGCTGAGGGGAGAAGCCGTGTGGCCACGCGTGTCCTCGTGCCCGCCTGTTTCTGGGAGCTGGCTGCACGCGCCCTCAAGTCCTGTTCCTCTGAGAGCGTGGAAACACACAAAACCCTCCTGATCCCCGGAAGAAATCATATTCATCCATAACCCAAACCCGTGCGAGAATCGCCTCGTTCAGTCTGGAGCGCCACCGTGTAACATATGACGCAATAAATATGACACAGCCTACAGGTTCCGGGCCATTAAGGTGGCCGTTACTCTGCGCGTGCGGTGCGAGCGCGGCGGCGGCGACAGTCCATCAAAACAATGAGTTACCGACGCGGCGTCGGGGCCCTGAGCGTCCGCCCCCGACGCGGGCCTCACCATCAGCCGCAAACGGCACTTGAGTTTGGACATCGATGGCTACGTGTTGAACGGCGCTGGGTCCTTCTGTGAATTAGGGCCCGGGGCCTGAAAAATGTGTTGGCTTCTTTGCACGAAATTTAGTGTTCGGAGAAAGCCCTGCCTCCATCGGAGGAGCGGCTCCCTGACATGCCCTCAGCCCGCTCTGACATGCCAGCCCACGCATGGACCACAGCTGCCATCACGGGAAGGCCCCGCCTCCATCGGAGGAGCGGCTCCCTGACATGCCTTCAGCCCACTCTGACATGCCAGCCCACGCATGGACCATAGCTGCCATCACGGGAAGGCCCCGCCTCCATCGGAGGAGGGGCGGCCTGTCAGCCCTGCACCTCAGCCCTGAGAACTGAAGACTTCCGGCCGGAGAGCCAACACTGGTCTCCTGGGGCCAACAAGCCGAGGAGGCGACACGTCATTGCTGGGACAGCTGTTGGCCCAGAAACGCAGCCAGAGACTCACGCTCGCGGCATTCCACATAAATGAGCCACCTGCTAAATACGTGTAATCGAAACTAATGATGGTTTATAAGTGTAAACGCCAGGCAACAAAAACCTGTTTCATTCAGAAAAAATAAAAATAAAAAAGACTCCTGACCTTGCCGGGGGAAGGGGGACAGTGAAGCGCTGTCTTCTAACGCCTGTGTGAGACGCAGCGAGACGGAGGCTTTCCTGCTTCAAGGAAAAGCACAGAAGCAAAACGAAGGCCTGCGTGCAGGAGGCTCTCCCACCCGGGGCTCTCACCCCCGCCTGGGCCCCGCCCCTGCGGCACCGGCCAGTGGGCTCCGGGCTCCGGGCTCCGGGCAGCAGGGATGCGCCCTCCCCTCTCCCAGGAGCTGGCCGCCCTCTCAGGCGTGTTCCTTGCCACCGGCCTCCTCACAACAGCAAGGCTCCAAACTGGCCTGGCCCTTTGCCCTCAAGGCCCCAGAAGAAAGCAACACCCCATTCAGAGGCCTGCCTTCCAGAACTTTCTGTGGGTGTGGCCACTGGCCATGGGAAGGGAGCTTTCCTGGAGTCACCACCAGGGCCAGACATGCCATGGCTGGTGGAAGCCCAACCCAGCGCCTGGCCCAGTGGGGACTCCATCTCTATGCCTGTGCATGTGGTTTTGGGAAAGGTACCCCTCCCTCCTTCCCCCGGGCTGGGCTCGCAGCTGCAAACTGGAATTTCAGGGTGCACTTAGGGGCTGAGGGGTGTGGGCAGAGGTGGACGGAGTCAGCCCACACAGTGGCCTCGGGCTTTGCTTGGTCCCAGGCCGACCTCGGCTTCCCTCCTGTCTGGGCGCGGGCAGGGGGGTAACCCCCACAGCACACATACAGCCTCATGCAGCCTCGGGCAAGCACCTCCTAATGGGGTCCTCCAACTCAGCTCAGAGGGGACTCAGGGAAACCTCTGCATCACACACACCTGTGGTCTTCACCGAACGGACCTCCAGCGCAGCCAGTCCTCCCGCCCAGCGGCAGGTTAGCCACCTGTCAAGCTGGCTGTCCGGCTACCCCGGTCACTGAGGCCGACTGGATGAATGGGTGACAGACCGGAGCACAAAGTCCAAGCTGCGCACTGTAATTAGCACAGAGATCACGGTCATTCATTCAGATGCTGATCACTGATGGAGAACGTTCCTCGTTCTCATTTTTTCACAGAACAGGGGGCCTCTTATGGTATCTGCGTAACATTTTCATTTTCATTGAGCACCATTATCCTTATCGAGCGCCGGCTGGAGACCCTTCTTCTGGCTCATTAGTATCTCAGGCTCCGGGTCCTGTCATTCCTGCCGCCATCCCATTTCTGTCTGTCTGTCTCTGAGACCCGATTCTGACTCTCTCCTCCCGGCTCCGGCCACCACCTCTCCTGCCCGCGCCCGAGCACGGCTGTAGCAGCCCAGCTCTACGCACCTGGACTGTTCCCCAAGGACCAGCGTCCAGAGAGGTGCCGCTCCGTGACCTGCCAGTCCCTTCTCCTTGTGTAACTCCTGGGTCCCGGGTGTTACCAGACTGGACCTGGGGCCACACTTCCCCAGCCCGACACACACTCAGGGACAGAGCCCGGGAGCTCATTCTTCCTTCGGAATTCCACCCCAACTTTTTATTTCTTTCCAAGTAGATGGATCGGGGAGGAAGCTAATCTCCATTTGCCTTCACGGAGAATATCAAGATCTTTGAGAAAAGTCTTGGCCACCCATGGCACACTCATGTGCTATGGGTCCCACCCTCACCTGCCAACTACCAACATGCCCTGGAGCATTCATCCCTGACTCTCCCACGGTCACGTGGGGCGACGGTCACGTGGGGCGACGGCTCGTTAGGGGATGTGGTGCAGCTCGCTGCCTAAGCCCGGGCACGGTGGGCTGGCTACCGCTCACGGCTCTGCCAGCCCTCGAATGTGGCTGGTGGGCTGGGCAAAGGATGAGGGGTGTCCACACAGACGCCCCCCATCTCCCAGAGAAGAAGGTGGGAGCAAGGCCTGTCTCATGAACATCTCCTCACCCTCCTCGTCTCTCTCTCTCTGCCTCTGAAACACGAGATGTGGTCAGCAGTTCCCGGTAAACTGTGGTCTTTGCAAATAGTGTTTGTAAAAGGCTACAGGCTACAGAGAAGAGTCACTTCACAGAACAACTTACCTACAGTATCACAGGAGAGGCAAGTCGCTGCTAATGTTTTAAGTGTCACAAATAGCTCTCCCTGGAGTAAACTGCATGCATCCTAAGACTGAACTCCCCTAGAGGGGATGGTAGGTCGGAGGACATCAATGTGGGAGGAGAATGATACACACTCGTCTCCAGAAAGATGCTCTATCCTGCTGACAGCAGCGCCTGAGCCTGTCTCTATAACGCAGGGTAACGATGTAACGATGTAACGTAATGTAGGAGGGGGAAGGGGGGTCACACAGTACCATTGAGGTCTCATTGTTACAATTGGCATTCTTTGTTAGTAACAAACTTACACGCGTTCTGTACCTTTATTAGCTCATGTATTTCTACTTTCTGGATCCCTTTCTTCATGGCATTGCATTGTTTAAATAAGAGCTAGTGTTCATATATGTGGGTGTATGACCTATGTGCCTATATATGCATATATGCAAACACACATATAAGATTTAGAGTATTCATTCCAATGTCTCAGTCTTTTCTGTGACTTTTTTCTCTCCTGTCTACCATTTACTGGGTTTTTCTGTCCAGATATTTCCCCTTGTTAGCGCTGTTTTTATATGTAATTTTATAACCCATTTAGAGCCGCATTAAAACATCAATGTTGAAGCGATGGGATATACAGTGCACTAAAAAGAGAATCTGTCATTTTAGTTTCCATTAAACTTTTAAGAAATCACTTCATTCCTTGAAGATTGTTGGAAGCATATCGCCAGTGTCTTTGTTGTGATTATTTCCGGCTCATTCCCCCACCCCTCCTTCCCCCCACCCCCCACCCCCTGCCACACTGCACCTGACAGACCGTGTACCTGTCGCGCACACTGTTGGAAATCCACGAGGTAGTAAAATACGCTAACTTTCCTAATACCGCCTGGCGAATGACGGCGATAGTTCTGCAATTTATCACTGGCCGGAAGCGCACCGAGTTGTTAAAATCGCGGAAACAAACACGAAACCCGTGGAGCACAAGGAGACCATTTTCCGGGCAAGTTTTGAGACCGTGGCGGTTCCCAGCCGGAGGACAGGCTGACCCAGGGGACCTAGGGTCAGAGCTGACCCCCCAGGAGTGCGGACCCTGAGAGAGGCCACTGTGTCCGGAAGGAGGCGCCGCCAGGAGCCTGTACTCGGAGCAGGAAAGTCTGAGGCGGAGAAGTGAGGACATCTGTGTGTCCCCAGGGGCTGCCGCAAATAGCGTCGCCTGATCCATTCTCTCGACGTTCTTAAAACCCCCTCACACACGACACCTGCTTCATCGCTCGCCCCAAAGGCTTGCTCTTAGCAGCCAGCGGCCCTTTCAAACCAGAAGACATCTTTGGCGCATTTTCGCTCCAAACCCTGCAAAAGTCCCAGTTCACTTGCTGTAAAGACATTCCTGTGATCCCTCGTGGCCCCGCTGCCCATCCTCTGCCCAACCCCCTCCCACCACGCCCGTCTGCAGCCTCCCGATGGCTCATACTCATGGCAAGCTCACCCCAACGCAGGCTGTTCCCTCTGCTGGAATGTCCCGTCCCCAGACAGCCCCCCAGCGGGATCCCTCACCTGCTCCCAGCTTTGCCCAAAAGGTCTCTTCCCAGTGAGCCTGCCCCCTCACGCTACGCACAGCGTGACGGGCCCCTTTGCCTCCGAGCGCCTTTGTTGTTGGCCAGGCCTGTTTTCCACCACTGATCACTGTCTACCGCCCACATCACTCACTCACGTGCCCCATCTTTTGTTAGGGTTTGCTTCTCCCCATAGGTGTACACCCTCAAGGACAGAGATCTTTATTTTGTTCTTCAAGGTTTGCCAGGTGCCAAAAACAGTTCCTTGCACACAGTAGGTGCTTAGGGAATGTTTATTGAAATGAGACAATGAATAAATAAAGGAAGATAAATTAGTGCATCTGCTAATTTAATATGTAGGTGCATTGTACCTGGTGAAGATGGGTAATTTGAGGGGCTGGCATAAAACTTCACCATTTCACACAGTGCTTTAACACGGTGCGAATGTTTCCCACATTAAAGATGTATGTCTCAGGCATCGCTGAAGCAGACCCTCCTGGTGGTGATGGATGTGTGTGTGGAGAGGGAGGGGGAGATGGGGAGGGAGGTTGACATTATTTGCAGAACTAGTGCTTGGCAAGGTCAGGGACCGGAATGCCCTCTGTGCGATGCCAGGCCACCGGGCAGTAAATCTCCGTTGGATGAAGGGAGTTAAAAGTGCTTCCAGGTGGTGCTTGGCTGAGCCACGTTCTGAGCAGAAACCTGTGTCTGCTGCGTCTTTATATGGAGTATCCGGAGACGTGAGGCCACGGAGGGCCAAGACCCGCACAGCCGTACAGCGTACAGCATGGCGTGGGTGGGTGCGGGCAATTCCATGGAGGTCCTGGGCCACACTAACAAGATGGGAAAGCCGCCGACCTACGCAGGCCTGGGGAAGGGTGTGGCCACGGTGGGAGCTCACCACCTCCCCTGGCACAGGAAGCCTCTGCCCCTCTCGGCTGGAGTAGCTGCTAGGAACACGCCCACGCTGGGGCTCAGCCACGCAAAGCGCTTCTCCCAGAGGTTCCCGCAGGCAGAGGGCCCACCCTAGCCCCAGGGCGAGGGCTCACGCCCTTCTATCCTGAGCCCGGGCTGCTGCTGCCTGGGCTCCTCCTTTAGGAATCTGATTGATTCGGGAGCGAGAGTGTTCTGTGCAGCCCTCTCACCCCGAAAGCCCTAATTCTGGCTTTCCTAACTCAAGCAGGGTACAGGAAATGGCTTTATTCTCGTCAAAATACTCTCATGTTTTGAAAGTCAAAGCACCATTAATGACGTCAGGGTTTTCCAATTTCCTTCCACCACCCCTTTCCCCCCCAACCAGCCTCGACCTCTCCCCCACCACTGCCACCCCAACCGCGGTCAGCCTTGCCCTGCAAGTCTGCCACAGCACAACCTCAGGAAGCGGCCCTGGCAGCTGCCCCCAGAGGGGCCAACCCTCTGGCCACCAGGACGGCTGGGCTGAAGGGGGGAGGCCTGGCTGCAGCTTTGGCTCAGCATGCAGTGCCCGGAGCCTCTGCCCCGCAGTCCTGGGAGCCATCCTTCCTGGTCAGGAGGGTGTCCTGGCACAAACCACACTCCAGGCACACCCCGGTCCCCTGGCCTGCCGCAGTCTTGACTCTGGGAACCTAAAAGCAAATGCCCCTTGCCCAGCAGCGTGGCTCAGTGGCTGAGCATCAACCTATGAGCCAGGAGCTCACAGTTCCATTCCTGGTCAGGACACAGGACCAGGTTGCAGGCTCCATCCCCAGTGGGGGGCGTGCAGGAGGCAGCCGATCAATGACTCTCTCTCTCATCATTGATGTTGCCATCCTTCTCGCCCTCTCCCTTCCTCTCTGAAATCAATTTAAAAATATATAAAAAAGCAACACCCCTCCGGTACTTATTCATCTGCTGTGACCAAAGGACAGCCCCGTCCAGTCCAAGTGTGCTCACCAAGGACAGTCCGCTACGGCTGCGGATCCCGGGAAGCCGGGACGGAGCGGGCCCGGGGCGTGGGCACAGCCTGTCACTCTCACCGACGTCATATCTGCAGCTGCCTGAGGAAATGGAATTTCACGCCTTCGCTTGAATGCAGCCTTTATTGGACACAGAAAAGTAAATAACAGCCCATAAACTGTTTGCTGATACAGGAACCGAAGATCTGCTGATAGCACACCCGCTGAGGAGGCATTCATGCGACGCCCAGAATAAAAATGAGAATTAAATGTCAACATTCATCTTATCTCCTAAGAATAAAGGCATATGGGACAATGAGCACGTCCCTCTGTTATCTGTTTATTTATTTGTTATCTCGAAAGAAAGCTGTTTGCAGATTGGGACAAGTGGTCGAACAGCGCAAACAAGTTGGGTGATAATCGGACCCGGTCAGCAAACACGCTGCGGCTTCCCTCCGCAGGGATGTGGCCAAAGCGCCAGCGCTGCCCAGGGAGGCCCGGAGACAGAGGAGAGGGCAGGGCAGCAGGCAGCACCTGCCGGGGCTTGGGGGTGACCTCGACAACCGTGACATCACACACCAGGGAGAGATGGCGCTCAGAAATCCTGCCACATGACTGAATGCCCAGCTTCTGCACGACAAGGCTGAGTCCCTTCTCACCTGCAGATGCCACACCTGACTCAGGTCAGAGTCAAGACCCTCCCAGGGTGCCCGGCCGGTATGGCTCAGTGGTTGAACATCGGCCTATGAACCAGGAGATCAGGGTTCGATTCCCAGTCAGAGCACAATGCCGGGTTGCAGGCTCCATCCCCAGTAGGGGGCATGCAGGAGGCAGCCGATCAATGATTCTCTCTCCCCACTGATGTTTCCATATATTTCTCCCTCTCCCTTCCTCTCTGAAATTAAAAAATATACATATTTTTAAAGACGCTGGGCTCCTGATTGCCCTCAGAAGGGATGGGGCCTTCAAGAACCTTCCCAGAACATGGAGGACGACATCCAGGCCAGACGGGCAACAGAGAACAGACTACGATGATCCCCGGGAGCCCCGGGAGGGGGGCAGGTGAGTCAGAGAGAGAAGCGAAAAGGAAAAGGACAAATGCTGCATCCACAGGTGAGCAGATGCCCCAGGTGCCACAGGCAGAGCAGATGGTGACCGAGGGCAGACAGGCGTGCTCAGGGGCAAAGGGCTCCTTCCAACTCAATACACTTTGAAAACACAGGAGGTCCAGAGGCCTCCCAGGATGTGGGGGAAAGTCAGAGACACAAAAGATGAGAGAAAATAACAACACATGAGGGGGGACGATCACGATGGCTGCCAGCCTCCTGCTGCGACCCCAGAAACACAGCATCCCCACGCGGGAGGAGATGACATATAATATGTTTGTAATCGATGTAAAGGTCATGTGAATACATCATACTCTCTTACATGTAATTTCTCTCACACTACATGTAGTCACATTATACTCTATGTGGTACATGTAATACAAAGTATAACGTGTAGCACAATATAAAATGCAATCTATAATCTATACTCACAGCACATGTGTGTGTACGTCTGAGTGTGTGTGTGAATAAGAGAATTTCCCAGCAGTAGAGAACAATGAATCTGAAAAGGCCCACAGACTTTCCCCCAGAATTAATATTTTTAAATGTGTAGCTACCATCAGAACATCCCTGTAGATCAAAGATAAACCTGGTGCCCTCGCCATAGTGTCTTTCCAGAAAGAAAACACACCTGTGAGCTCACACGGGCTGGAGTGCGCCCTTCCCTCCGCGAGTCCCGATTTTAGAAGACGGTGAGAGCAATTCCTTAAGAGAAAAACAACTCACGCCCGTATTGTGTAAACTTGACAACCTATCCGTCAAGTTTGCAGGCAAATGAGAATTTTAAACATCAAAGAGATTGGAATTTCCTTTTATTGGGACATTACGGTAGCAGATGCTCCAGGCAAGTGTGGCTGGGATAGGAGTGGAGACGCCGAACCCCGAGACGTGGCTGTCAGCCAGCAGACGCCGCCCGCATGGCAGCTACCGGGATGCAGGAGGGATGATTCGGGAAGATGGATGCTTTGAGGAACGGAGGCCCTCGGGGGCTGGGGTGGGGAGAGAAGAGGAACTGAACGGAAAGGTGCCGAGAGGAATCTGAAGACCATCCTGGTGACACACAAGAGCACAGAGTCGGGAACAACCGAAAGGAGACGGGAGGAAGCCCGGGCCTCAGCTGCTGGGGGTTAACAACGAGGCGAGTGAAGGTGTCCGCTGGGTTCTGGTGCCAAGTGTGGTCCTGAGGTTGGGACTCTCATGGGACAGCACTTATCAATATTAACGAAATCTAGTTAATATTAATGACATCTAAATTCATGTCACCATCTCGCCGGTAGGCGTGGCTCAGCGGTTGAGCGTTGGCCCATGAACCAAGAGGTCACCGGTTCAATTCCCAGTCAGGGCACATGCCGGGCTCCATCGCCAGTAGGGGGCGTGCAGGAGGCAGCCTGTCAATGATGTTTCTCATCATTGATGTTTCTATCTCCCTTCCTCTCTCTCTAAAAATCAATAAAAACATATTTTAAAAAAAAAACAAACATGTCACAGTCTGAACATGCTTTCCCTCCGTGACTTCATAGACTAAGGGACTAAGGGGCTCAGGTGGCCCCCGCCCCACCCGCTCGGCTGCTGAACTGGTCTCCACGCCAGCCCCGGGGTGAGGCTGGGAATCACGAAACCTGGCACATCTCCCTTCTCCTGAGCACAGGAGGGTCGCTGTCTTCCTGCCCAAGGACACTCCGGCCTTGGGGCGACAGTGTGGCGGAGCTGGGGTGACCACAGGCCGAGGCGGGTTCTGCAGGGACCAGGATGGTTCCCCTGGTGGGCATGGGGTGGAGAGAAACCCCGCCAGGGCCAGTTCTCGGGCACCTGGAACCAGCAAGCTCCACCCTAGAGACGGGGCCACCCTGTGGCGGCATCGCTGTCAATCACGCCGGGCCCAGGCCTGGCACTGAGCCTGACTTCAGTCCCATCCTCCCCGCAGAAGAACCCGAACCTCTCAGAACACATCTGCGCTGAGGAAGGGCTGGCCGGCCTCCCACACTCTCTCAGGGGCGTAGGCGGCATCACCGCCACCAGCGTGCGGAGCAGGGACCGCGACCCCACCGCGTCCGGGAGAGAGTGTCGGAGAAACGTAATTAAAGGGTCGCGAGGACGGAGGCTGAGGGAGCCGTGCTAATTGCAGTGTGTAATCCGCCAGGCGGTCCTGCCAAGCCTAACCTCCTCGGAATTCTTTGGACTCGTCTCCGATTAATTATTTTTGGAAATAACAGCCAACATCATAGCTTGCTAATAGGCTTAAAATAATAAATTGGGGGAACACCGAGAGGTTTACGCCGGCTTCGGCTAAGCGCCCACTGTGACCTCACTGTGCAGGGGGTGCGTGCTCGCCCCACGGAATCACGGCTCTCCGAGTCGGCAGCCATTCCGCCCAGAGGACACGCGCCTCCAAGGGCAACGGCCCGACCAGAGGTGGGGCTTCTGAGGCGGCCGTGGGGAGTCATTCTGGCGAATAGTCAAACCTGGTGCCCTAGTGAAGAGCCGGTCTGAGGTCGGCCTTGATAGAAGGGATGCAGTGTGTGTGCGCGCGCGTGTGTGTGTGTGTGTGTGTGTGCATGTGTATGCGTGTGTGCATGTGCATGTGTGCACGCACGTGCGTGCGTACATGTTGTGAAATTGGTGAGACATTCCCGGGCCCTCCCAGTGTGAGAAGGGGGCTGTGCTCCTTGGGCTGCGAGAGGCGTCAGGACGGCTGCCCAGGACGCAGCGGGAGGCCCGGGGGTGGAGTCCCCATGGCGGGCGGTGTGCAGACTGAGGGTGCCGCCTGTCAGCATCACCCCGTGCTTTGGTTGGTCTGGGCCCCATGGGCACAGTGTTACTTCAAGCCCCTGGTTGCACGTTGCTGAAGCTCGGCTGTCAGGCCAGTGAGCATGGCTTGCGTGTGAGCTCACGTCTGTCCAGTACTCGCGTGTGAGGGCTAGGGAGCGAGGCCTGTGCATGTGGAAAGAACATCGGCACGTTCTTGCCCACGATTATCACATTTTGAAACGTGTGTGTAGAAGCAGCAGCACCCGCTCAGCCTGGCCTGTGTTTATCCGCTTCTCGCCCCTCAACGACCTTAACCACCAACAGGACACCCGCCCGGGTGAGCCCCTCAGTATAGAAACAAGGCCAGGTGTATGTGACACAGGCGATCACAACCGGAAATGACACCAGATCCGGCGACAGGGATGCACATGAGCGGAGACGAGGCCTCAAGCCCCAGAAGACGCCACAGCGGGTTTCAGCGCTGATTCTCCGACTCCGCCTGCCGTCCATCCTGATCCACCGCGGGGCTGGGCCCTCACGCTTCTCCCGATGGTTCTCCAATCCGCCTCCCTCTGACCCCCCACGGCACAGCACCTGTCACCAGCGCCCCGCGTGGCCCAAGTCACCTGACAACACACCCAGCCCACGCACTGACCCTCACACTCGGGAGCACACGCGTGTGTGGACATGCATGCTCCCACAGGCACACGGGTTTAGTTGGGGTGACAGATTCTCTTTCTGCAGGTCCCCTTAGTCCAGTGATGGCAAACCTTTTGAGCCCGGCGTGTCAGCATTTTGAAAAGCCCTAAGTTAACTCTGATGCCGTGTCACATATAGAAATTTTTTGATATTTGCAACCATAGTAAAACAAACACTTATATTTTTGATATTTATTTTATCTATTTAAATGCCATTTAACAAAGAAAAATCAACCAAAAGATGGGTTCGCGTGTCACCTCTGACACGCGTGTCATAGGTTCGCCATCACTGCTTAGTCGCATCCTGGGTTCACCTCTCACAGGGAATGAACCGTTCTCAGGAGGACCAGGTCCTGGGCGGAGGCACAGGTATAAACAAATGCGACACCAACGTGAAGGGGACGGCCTTACAGCCAGAAGCACGGGCGGGAAAGGCTTTGCGAAGACACCTCGTTTTGAGCAGAAAAAAGGCCATCACAGAAGAACGAATGAACTCTGATTACACTGACGCAAAAGGCAGAAAAGCCACAGCTCCACAGCGACTGCTAGAGCCGCACACACCTGGGCGCACGAGGTCATGGCACCCGCAGGGAGCGACTGTCCCCGGCCCGCAGGAGCCGGGGCTCCCCGCATCAGGGCAGGGAAATGCCCCTTCCTTAGGCTCAGCGGGACGTCTCGGGCCTGTTGTCTAGCGTTCTGTCCACGTGGCACACACACATGCGTGCTGTTAACGTGAGTGATGCGTTTCCAAGTTCCTTTCCAACAGCGGATGGAAGCTAACAGGGGAGATGGCTAATGCCGAGCCCGGAGTTCCCTCCCCATAATGGAGCCCGGTGGGCAGACACCACGGAATGGAGCCCGGTGGACAGATACCACGGAATGGAGCCTGGTGGGCAGATACGAGCAGAGGAGGTGGGTGAGCAAGAGCAGACTCCCCTCCTGCCAAGCCCTTTGGATTCCAGCCAGGGGCTCCCCGTTTAGGAAACTCTGCACCTTACACGCCTAAGGTGCACACGTCTCTCTCTCCCTCCCTTCCTCTCTCTCTCTGAAATCAACAAAAACACCTCCTCGGTGAGGAGCGAAGAAGTGTGGCAGTGCCCGCGCGGCCACGCGGAGCTCGCATCCTTAACAGGAGTTCATTTGTGGAAACAAACTAGACAAAGTCTTTTTTCCCCAGGTTGTTTAAATCCAATATTTTTCCTCCCGAGAGCTGCGCAACCCCTGTATTCGACACACAGCTGTCTCTCCCACAGAAGCCAGCTGAGTCTCCGACACTCTGGAGTGTAAGTAATTGTGCTGCGGTGCTATTTTTGTCGCTGAGCCTCTCTGAAATGTTAATATGTATTATGACATTCTTCATTGCAGTGGAGGAGGAAACAATTCCTGGATTTTTTTTTTAAAAAAAGGGAAGAGGCTGCATCCGCCAGCCCCGGTGCCTGCTGCCCACCCACGGGTTTCTCCAAGGAGGCAGCGACAGCCACGGATCGGCTGCGCCCTCGGTCCTGGCACGGGGCCTTCCTGACGCGGTGGCTCAGTGGGTGAGTTACTGAGAGGGGGAAGCAGTCACGCCCAGCTGCTCGGTGGCGGGACAGGAAGTTACAGCCACCCACTCACTCGCCCTGGAGCGAGGACAGGTGGCGAGCGGCTCCCGGGCAGATGGCTCTGCCTCCTCCCTGTGCTGCGCTGCCTGGTAATGACTCCATCGTGGCCGCCACTCCCCCCACCTCCTCCCTTTCTCTCCTGGATGCTGACGGAATGGTGGGCAGAGGGTTAAAAATAACCACCGTCACTCTTACCCCGAGGCTCGCCTCGGCAACGTCATCGCCTCCCGCAGGCTGCGCCCACCCGGCACCTGGGCCAGGGCGCCTGTGGACACTCAAGACGTGGGTCTGGCCCTAGCAGATCAAGGGGTAGAGCGTCAGCCTGCAGACTGAAGGGTCTTGGGTTCCATTACGGTCAAGGGCACCTGCCTCAGCTGCAGGCTCAATCCCAGCCCTGGTTGGGGTGTGTGCAAGAGGAAACCAATCGATGTGTCTCTCTCACATCGATGTTTCTCTCTGCCTCTCCCCCTCCCTTCCACTCTCCCTAAAAATCAATGGGAAAATATTCTCGGGCGAGGATTAACAACAACAACAAAAACATGACGAGTCTGAGGACCCACCCAGAGATGGGGACAGCGGGCCCTGCTCTGCGACAAACCCTCCTGCAGGACTGTCTTTCTCCCCTCGGTAACTTCACCTCCTCCTTACACACCAGGAAATGCACAGGGTGTCAGATACGTTTCACCCCGAACGTGTTTGTGCTTGCACCGAAGTGCTAAGGCTTCAGGGAACGGTCAGAAATGAGGAAGGCTGTGTCACTGAGACCTGCTTGAGGAGAAGGGAGAGGAGGTGCCCGCTGCCACCATCCCCCATCGCCCAGCTCCCCCGTCACTGCCCACACCTGCAGGTAACCCTGCTGTGCCCGCCTCCTGCTACTGCCCCTCAGATAGGAGCAGACCTGTGAGAGGGAGCATTCGAAATCCTGTGGCCCTGGCCAGTGTGCTCAGTGGGTTGAGCACTGTCCCGTGTACTGGAAGGTCATGGGGTCAGTCCCCTGTCAAGGCACACACCAGGGCGCAGGTTCTACCCCCCGTCTGGGTGCGTACAGGAGCTGGCTGATCGATGTGTCTCTCTCACATCGATGTTTCTCTCTCTCTCTCTTTGCCTCTCTCAGCGCCAATAAAAACACATGCTCGGGCGAGGAATAAAAAATAAAAGGGAAATTCTGTGAAGTCGAATAAGTTACACAACCTGCTGATGCACAAAGTGGAGAGTGGTCACGGGAGCCGGAGAAGCTGCCGTGGAGTCACGTGTGGAGCCGACGTGTGAGCGCGACCCCGGTGCCCGGGGCAGCCCGCCAGCAGATGACTGACAGCCCAGGGCGGGGACAGGTGTGAACAGGCTGAGGTGAGCAGGAGGCCAGGAAAGCACGGTCCCTGAGAAGAGCAGCCGCAGGGACGAACTTGGCTGCAGGTGCCGGCCACTTGGGCAGAGGAAGCACCGCTGATGGGAGACTGGAACAGGCCATGGGTTCTTTCAACATGTGCCCTCTTTGGGCTCTAAGTCACGCTACGGGTGTGTAATGTTAGCGTAACATGGCTGGCCTTCCCAGCTCCCCGCCTACTTCCTTCCAAGCCCTTCACTTACTGGGTCACTGACGCTCCCGATGAGGGCAGACCGTCCACACCCCAATACGGGTTCCCACCGTCGATGTGGAATTCTAGAATACACACCGCCGTGTCCGGACAGGCACCGCTAACATTTGGGGCCAGACAGCTCTTCACCACGGGGGGGGGGGGAGGAGAGGGGGGCGGGCTGTCCTGGGGGTTGTAGAACGTGGGGCGGAACCACTGGTCTCTACCCACTAGAATTACATCCCAATAGCAACCCCCCCCAAATGCCCCCAGTCATTGCCAAATGTGCCCCAGGGGGAACACCCCAGCCCATTGGATAAAATGGGAGTGATCGTCTAAGTGCAAAAGGATTACTCATCGCAGCGACATTGAAGTTCACCTGCTTTGATAAGATCCGCTTGAATGCGGAGCAAACCCCACAGAGAGCTGCACGGCGGTGGTCTATGAGCTCTGCTGTGCTAGCAACGCCGCCCTCGCTTCCTCCTCCCCTCCAGGCACCTACGTTCAGGGCGGCAGGGATTGCCCAGCAGGCGGCCCGGACCCCACAGAGAATGTTCACCAGGAGAGTCAGCTCTTCAGTCTCACAGAACCTCGTTTGTGGGGCGGCTGACGGCTCAAAGCAGCCCTGACAGACACCCCTCGGTCCCTCCGTGGCCCTCAAGCCCTGGCTCTCAAGGGACATTGTGTAAAGGTGGTCACCGGGACCCTGGCCAGTCTCACTGGCACACCTCCCGCTGAGGCCAGGAGGAGAGAGCCAGGAAAACATTATTTGGAAGTCGCATCACCCGAAGACCCCCACACTGGGGGCACGTGACATCCCCTGATGCTGGGGATGGGCCCCAGAGCCCCGGGACCACCCCCTGGCTGGGGTCCTGGATCCAGACCCAGCCTCCAGCCTGCATTTCAGCTTCACCCAGGTGCCTCCTCAGTAAAGCCAGGTTTCCAGGAACTAGACCAAGGCCAATACTGTGAAGGCCATTCTAGAAGCCGCCTGAGCCCCCCTCTGCCCCCCCCCCCCCCCCCGCATCTCTTTGGCAGCGTCTGGGCGGTTATCTAGGAGACAAAGCCGAGGCCTGTCTGGTTTCTTCCCGAAGGCACATTATGGCAGATGTGATTACAGAGCCTTACAAAATGCAGCGCGGAGAGATGCCTGATGAGCATCTACTTTATAAATCCCGTGAGAGACCCAGGAATGAAGCTACTCCTGGTGCCATGGTGTTCGGTTCTAAGAGTAACTTCCTTGAAACACAGTCAGTCGTCCTTAATAAGCGCCAATGGATTGATGGATCTGAACCAAAATCTTGACACGGCTGTAAATTATGTTCCACTCAAGAGATTATCTCTGTGGTTTACTCATTTCCCCGTCACACCCCAAATGCATGCTCAGTAACATGCCGAAATAGACGTAAGATTTTGTCCTGGAGAGTACAATACACCGCTGACCAGCTAACTTATCAACCCGGCGGAGAAAGATGGAAGCCGGCGGCCGTGTTGAGAAGGCCACGTTGGAGTTACCAGATACCAGGTGAGCAAAGCAACACTCCCCACACTGGAGACAGCCACGCTACCTCCCTTTCTACCTAGAACTCGTACAGGTGACAATCTAGTGATATTTGTTATTGCCGATAACCAAGCAACTCATGATACTAGTACTAGAATTCTAGCCCAGCCGGTGTGGCTCAGTGGGTGAGCATCGACCTATGAACCAGGTGGTCATGATTCGATTCCCAGTCAGGGCACAGGCCTGGGTTGTGGGCTCGGTCCCCAGTAGGGGGTGTGCAGAAGGCAGCCGATCCGTGATTGTCTCTCATCATTGATGTTTCTATCTCTCTCTCCTCCTCCCTTCCTCTCTGAAATCAATAAAAATATATATTTTTAAAAAGAATTCTAGCATTATCTCCAGGGTACAATTAATATTAGAACTCTGCAGGCCCTAGCCGGTCTGGCTCAGTGGATAGAGCGTCGGCCTGCGGATTGAAGGGTCCCAGGTTCGATTCCAGTCAAGGGCATGTACCTGGGTTGCGGGCACATCCCCAGTAGGGAGTGTGCAGGAGGCAGCTGGTCGATGTTTCTCTCTCATCGATGTTTCTAACTCTCTATCCCTCTCCCTTCCTCTCTGTAAAAAATCAATAAAATATATTTTAAAAAAAATATTAGAACGCTGCAGAATTTCCGTTTGTCTTATGGAATCACACAGAAAGCTAAAATCAAAGAGCACTCGCCCAGGAGACGTGGCTTTTGCTACGTGTAAGGAAGGGACCTAACCGTGCGTTCACAGGACGGCTTGGACACATGACGTCGTGGTCACAGTCCACAGACGCCCATGTACACTGTGAACACGTGTGGACAACGGAGTCTCCACCCATCGGGACCGGGCCTCCCACTTCCCTCCTGAACCTCCCGCAGGCATCGGGCATCGGTCACTGTGCAAGACACCAGGATGCCTGCCCCCTGAGCCACCTGAGGACTTTTCAGAAGAGACACCCCTCACCCCCACCCCACGGCGCCCGGACTCAACACCTTCGTGGCCATCCTGGCCGTCAGGCACGCCCACAGGCTCCAGCAGGCTTCACAGAGCTCCTGCCGCGGTGGGCAGACCCCAACCCTGTGCTCGGAACAGGCCCAGCTGCAAGGCCAGCTGGGCTCCCAGGCGCCGAGAGTCCATACGAGACCCACGGAGTACGTTTCGTTTTGTGTTGACTGGGATGCTTGACTGCCTTCTGGCACGCTGCCTCTGCTTCCCTTCGTGTTCTGGTAAGAAAATCTCAAACTTCTTGGTGCCGTGCCCTGTCCCCTACGTGTCCCCTCCCCTAACGAGTTAGCAAGGGCCGTGGCACTTCTCAAACAGAAACCGGGAGCTTTGCCCTGTGGCAGAAAATGCCCGGGTTGACTTAACAAAGCCTTGTTGAAGGGACCCAAGTCCCTTTGTGTAGATGGGTGATGAACAAACCTGAATACCGCCTGCCCCGCCCCACCCCTGGGCCAGTCTGGCTGCCCCACAGCTCACGGACCCAGGAGGCCAGGCGCCTGCGGGTGGCTGGTCCCACCTCCTGCTCCTTATCGTGGATTCTGGAACCGACTCGCAGCTCTGAAGGCCGTGCTCTCGCTTACCAGGGAAGGGGACAGTCCGCAGGGGTATCTTGATGGGTGCCAGCGTCAGGAAGTGGCAGGGCTGCGCGCTGGAGGGGGACGGGCCCCCAAGTCCCTCAGCGTCCACGGAGACCATGGCTGCGGCCGCGGCGGCGATGGCGATGGCGGGGCTGCTGCCCACGGGCTTAAGGCTGTTGTGGCAACCACCTGCGGGAGAGGGACGGGAGGTCAGCAGGGGACACCAGGGCCACGGGAGACAGATGCCATTTCATGATGCAACGCACGAGCACAGAACACAAGAGTGGGCCAGCCCCCTTTCTTGGGAGTGGACGCTGTGCCACTGCCCCAGGGCTAACGTGATGCGTTCTCAGATGTCCAGGTGACAGAGCACACAGCTCTGCGACGGTCGCGAGCCGCCACGCGGACCGTCGCCAGCTCCTCGGAGAAGGGGCCAGGATGCAGGGCCGTGCAAAGTCAGAGGTGACGCTGGGAGCAGGAGCTGAGGGGGCCCAGGGACCAGCACAAGCAGCATGGGGGGTGGGGGGTGGAGCGGGGAGCTGTGCTGGGGGCAGAGAGGGCCCTGGGCACGTGGCCGCCACCCAACTGGCCACCACCGTGGGGAGGCCCCACCCCTCTCGGCCTGGCAGCTCCTTGTGAGGGGTCGGGCTGCAAATACAGATCCAGCTGGGATTATTCGGCATCACCGGAGAATGCGAAAGCCGACTTCTTCTCTGCTTTCTCTGTAAAGCTTAAAAAAAATAAAAAGGGGGCCCTCAGTGTCTGGAATAACTGGTTTCTGCAAAACACTTTGTAGGCACCAGCTTATATTGATGGTGGAAGTCTTGTTTGCTCAGCTCTGGAAAGCAATCTGGAAATGTGTTTTCAACGAAAGGACTTGTATGCATGCATATTAGCATAATCAGCGGACACAGACATTGGGGCAGTGGGGGCTTGCCTGGGGTGGGAAGGGCTGGCGGGGTGGGGCAGGGGGGTTCAAGCAGGGAAAAAGGAGATATATGTAAAACTTTAGACAATAAAAATAAAATTTAAAAAAAGAAAAGAAAGTATGATCTAAAATATAAATAAATAAATAAATAAAAATTCCATAATACCTGTTCGCAATAAATTGAGCTATCATTCTCAAAGGACAATAAAATTAATTGTGCAATGGGAAAAAAAAAATCTTAATACAGTTCACAACTTTTAACCTGGCATTTCCCTTCCTGTAATTCATCCACGTGCCCGATGCCTTAAGACAGAGGTTTTTAGCAAGAAACTAGAAATTATCAGCGAAAGGCACACCGCTGCATGTGCGTCCACTCAGTGAGACGGCAGCAGCCAGCGCGGTGTGGGGAGGACACTCGGTGAGCAGGGACGGCTGCGATGTGCTCAGTGAGCAAAGCAGATCACAAAACCACCTCTGCCCGCACGGCCTGCCCTTCGGCCAACGGTGCCTCGTGGGCTGGCTTGATGCCACGCACGTTTAGCTCCTGGGGACAGAACGCAGCCCACAGAAGCCCGCCTTCAGGAGCACACCTGCCCGGAGGGGAGCGCACGCGGGCTACGCTCTCCTTGTCGGTTTGCTTTATATGAAGGCCGATGGCACCGCGGAGAAACTGGGGCAGGGAGAGAGGACGGAGAATCGGAAGGTGGGTTTCAGCTTTCGATGGGTTGTCGGGAAGTCCTTACCGTGAGGTGTTTCAAAATACACTTCCCTTCTCATCCAAGGGCCTCCCCGGGTCCAGCTATGAGTCAGAGCCCCGTCTCCCGGGCCAGGGACCCGCCACACAAACTGGCCGCGTCCACCTAACCAGCCCACCACACTAGGTGCCGTCCATTATCAGCAACCGTGACCTGCACAGCCGCGCCAGCATGGAGACACGCGTGCGTCAGCCGATGCCGTGATGTTGTGAAAGCCCCTCTCAAACGCTTCTGCTTCCACCTGCCTTGCCCTCCGGCTCCCGCAGGGGTGCTCTTCGTCTGCAGGTGTTTTCCCGGGGATTCACCCACATGCCTGCCCGGCTCAGGGACAGGTCCGCTGCTGTGGCCCAGCGGGAACCACCAAACCCGATGACTCCGGGCTGCTGCCCAGGGATCCCGGGCATGACGTCACTTCCTGTTCACACAGCGGTTTACCTGGGAAGGGTACACTCCCTGTGTTCTGAAGGAACGGATGCTAAGGCAAAAGCTGCTTTGTAAATGGAAGTGTGGGGACGTTTCTATTACCAGGCGACGATTTTGCTGTCAGAAATGATGTGTCAACTGAAAAGGAAAGTTAGGAAGCAAACTGATCTGCCTGTTTAAAAACAAACACGTGGAAAGATAGTTTGGGGCTTGTTTTGAATTCATTTGGTTACCAACTCACTCCAATGAGTTCCCCAAATCGACTATTATCAGTGGAGACAGAAAGTCAATAACCAATAGCGACAACATTCTTTTCTGAATGGGGGGGGCGGGGAGCTGGGAGGAGGCCCCAGGCCTCGGCCAGGGGCGAGGCGTGCTGACATCAGCACAGGTACCTGTGGGGAGCAGAGCCTTGCTCCCGCCGCCAGCACAGGAGCGCCCTGGGCTCAGACACGGGCACCTGGTGGGGGGCAGAGTGTGCGCTGGGAGGAGGGAGCCGAAGAACTTCCGCTGCTGGGTGTGCAAGATGAAACGGGGGGCCTGGCGTTTTCCTGCGCCCCCGCCACAGTCAGGCATCTCGCTAGCACCTCTGCTCACCCGTCTGCACAGGCTCGGCCGGAAAGACGATGATGCCGCAGGGAGCCCGATGCAAACAGATAAACGCCGCAGGTACCAGCTGCCCACGGAGCCACCCAGGCGCAAGGGCACCCTGGGATGCCAGCCGTCCCCACCCCCACCCCCCAGAGCCTCTTGAGCTGACTCTTGGAAGAGGAGCAGGCACTCAATAAATTGTGCCGAAGGATAAATAATTAGCATAACTCGCTTTCCCCAGAGGACGGCAGAGAATCCCTGAGTTGGGTAAATAACAGTGAGATAAGAGAGGTCCAGCCAGAGAGAAAATAAGAAAACTGCTAAGCCAGCTAAGAGATACGCCAGAGATGCTATCCCATAAGGATTACTTATAAAAAATCAATGTTTTAAGCAAAACAGTGATTAACCCTGTGCTTCCCTCGGCAGCGGCCTGGGGAGGCGAGCTCCGTGCTGGGCCTGCGCTGCCCTTTTGTTTATCATCACCGTCTACCTCCTCCAGGGCCAAACTTGCAAAGAGCTGTGTCGGCACATTTTGTCCCGAGAAACCTCCTGACAGCCACGCGTACCTGTTTGCTGCCAAAGACAACAATCTGGGGAGGGTTAAGGAACTTCAGGCAGGCCTGGGGACCATGCCAGCACCAGGCAGGCCCGGGGACCATGCCAGCACCAGGCAGGCCCTGGGACCATGCCAGCACCAGGACGCTGTGTCTGACCCCAGGCCCTGCAGGCCCACCCCCCGCCGAGACACCTGGCCACCCAGGCATCTGGAGGACTCACCTTGGCACCCACCTGGGCCCTATGCACGGAGCCTCTGCCAGCGGCTGGCACGCTCACTTACTGAAACCTCCACTGGCCTCAGCAACACGGAGGGGGCGGGGATGGGGGCGGGGCAGGCGGGCTCTTATAAGACCTTGGCCAGAGAGAGGTCACATTTGAATTCAATGTGCTCACAGAATGGGCACTGAGTACATTTCTTTGAAAGGCTTATTTAAACTCCTGGTTGAGCGGTTTCTCTACAATACACTCACAGAGAGATTGTTGAGAGCCCCACAGATAAACTTAGCTTCTCGTGCTACCCTGTCTCACCCGGGAGAGATTGGCCACATGTGGCTACTGAGCCCTGACCTGTGGTTCATGGCACAGGGATGTGCTCTGGGTATAACACACACTGGGTTTCAAGAGCAAAACCAAAGAAAGGGTAAATGTCTCGTTAATAATTTTATATTGATGACATGGTGAAGTGATAATGGTCTGGATATTGGACTAAATAAATGACTAAAATGAATTTCACCTGTTTTGTTATGTCTTTTTTAAAAATATTTTTTATTGATTTCAGAGAGGAAGGGAGAGAGAGGGGGGGGAGAGAGAGAGAGAGAGAGAGAGAGAAACATCAATGATGAGAGAGAATCATTGATCGGCTGCCTCCTGCACGCCCCACACTGGGATTCAAGCCTGCAACCTGGGCATGTGCCCTGACTGGGAATCGAACCGTGACCTCCTGGTTTATAGGTCAATGCTCAACCACTGAGCCACGGCAGCCTGGCTTGTTATACCTTTTGAAATATGAGTACCAGAACATTTTAAATTCTACATGTGGTTCCCGTCGTATCTCCTCTAGAGACTGCTGCTTTCCAACATCTGGAAACTTCCAATGAGATGAAAGTGAGGCGATAGCCCTAATTTCCTAAGTCCGCTTTTATGGAATTCCGACATCTTCTTTGTCATTTCCTGGCCCCATCTCGGCACTAGTATAAAGAATCGGTATCACATCTGTGACTTAGAACTGTCACCTTGCATGGAATTGATTCATTACGTTGTGGAATGTCACCCATAAATTCAAGGGGGGGAAAAAGATCACCAGCCATAAATTCCTCATTTTTTAAAATGATATAAGTTGTGTTGGTAAACACAGCCCTCATTTAAGTTTTTCATTATCTAGGCAGTCTCTCAATTTTAGTTGATGCCTGAATAATTTACCACTGGGTCTGGAGACACAACCAATTTTCATACAAATGGCGCCTTGAGGTACGTGTGATACAGACAAAATATAAGGCATCACCGGGGAGCTGCTCGCCCGGTTCTTCTGGGGAGGGTCGCCGCCTCCCTCCTGTCCGGAGCGGCGTCTTGTGGGGATTATCCGTGAGAGCAGGTGGGTACCGCCAGCACGGAAGATGCCACTGATGTGCTGCACTCAAGTGCCCACAGCTAGCACACAGCTGGCGAGTGGCAGGACCGTTTGGAACCCAGGCAGACTGGCATCAAAATCCTTCTCTCAAAGCAGAATTTTAAGCCACTTGCTGGGGGGGGCTGAGCAAGCGCTTTCCATGTGCGGCATTTTCTGGCTTCTCCCAGATGGCCCGATTTCCGGTGCCTCTGGGATCCCCCCGTAGTTTTCTCTGGAACCAGAATTAAGCGCCGACATATCTATCCACAGACCACAGGGCAGAGCCCAGGCTGACCCCCACCAGCCTGAAAGGCCCTGAGGGTCTCCGGGCAGCTCTGAGACTCAGACACAGCTGCATCTTCTGCTAAGATGTCTGCTTTTCCATCCCAGACAGGCAGCGTGTCTCCCCCAACGCGCTAAGCAATGTTGGGGGTTCCCAAAGACTTCTCTGTGCAGCCTATGACTCCAGATCTCTGGGTACCAGGCGCCCCGTTTGAGGGCGACGTCACAGGATGGGTTCCGGGGAGCCGACTGGTTCCGGACCAGGGCTGACTGGCTTCGGTGACACTTGACTTCTGGCTCTCTCCACATCACCAGCACCCGGACACACAGTCTTCGGTGGGGACAGACCGCTGCACTCGGGATGGGCGCTCTGTGGGGACGCTCGCTGTCTGGGAAGCTGCGTGCTGCCACGTGTGCTGGAACCCATGGATCCACAGGGCATGTTTGCAAGGATGCAGTGAGAGACCTCTTCCCCAGGCTCTTCCGGACGCTGATCCTTCAAGGACGCAGCCCTTGACCTGACGCGTGGTTAAAGATACACCCGCATCACCCGCGCAAGGCGGGGCCCTTGTGGGACAGGTGGGCCGGCTCCATTATCTCCTCGGTGGGTGTCTCGGGCGGACGAGCCCCAGCAGCAGGTAACACCCTCATTTTCAATGGCATGAGGAAGAGAGAAGCACTTCCATGTATCCTATGGCTTTTGTCTGACTATAAAAGTAATACCTGCACGTTAAATATGGAAAAAAAGCCCTTGCCGGTTTGGCTCAGTGGATAGAGTGTCGGCCCTCAGACTGAAGGGTCCCAGGTTCCATTCTGGTCAAGGGCACGTACCTCGGTTGCAGGCTTGATCCCTGGACCTGGCTGGGGTGCACCAGGAGGCAGCCGATCCATGTGTCTCTCTCACATTGATGTTTCTCTCTCTGTGTGTCTCTCCCCCTGCCTTCCACTCTGTCTAAAAGTCAATGGGAAAATATCCTCTGTGTGAGGATTAACAACAACAAAACAACAGCAAAGGAAATAAAAGATATTATAGAGATGGAAATAAAAGTACCCCTCACCCCGGCAAACAGCAACCAGAAATAGCCACAGTTAACATCTTGATGTGTCTCCTCTGTGTGCTGTCAGTGTGCGCATGCCTGAGTGTGAGCGTGTGTCTGGTGCTCCAAGAATTCGGATCATCCGGTTCAAACGGTTTGTCCCCTGCTTTTAAACATTTACTAAAATAAAATAAAAGCATTTGCTTTTGTCTAAATTATCTTCCAAATGCGATTTTATTAAAAGTTGGAGGTATTTTAAATCGTGATGTTTCACAATTCGCTTGGCAATTACCTAGTCAAGGACATTGAAGATTTAATTTTCCTCTTGGGATTATAAATTGTCACGTGCTCTTTCTGTAACCGGCCATATACATAGATTCATGGAGTGAAATGATGTTAACATCTTAAAGGATCTGAAAGTCCAATCGTGCCGGTGTCCAACCCCAGCAGGTCCAGGGGTCCCCAAAGGTGTAGACGGATTCGGCGAAGAAGGAAAGACTTGGAGACAGCGTTCAGTTGATCAGCAGCCTAGCCAGGATCTCCAGCCAGGATCTCCAGCCAAGTTCTGGTCTGAATCTCCAGAGAGGTTCTGCTTAGGATCTCCAGCGAGGTTCTGTAGTCATGTTCCCTCGCTAGGTTCTCCAGCCAGGTTCAGTCCAGGTTCTCCAGCCAGGTTCAGTCACCAGGCTCTAGTCAGGTTCTCTTGCCAATTTCTGTAGTCAGGTTCAGTCCAGGATCCCTTGCCATGTTCTCTCCAGCGAAGCTCCTCCATCTCCAGGTTCCGCGTAGGTTCTGTCTTCTGAATTCTGACTCTTGCTGTCTTGTTGCATCTGTATTTATACCAGTTGATTCCAATCCTATCAATCTCTATTACAAAGGTTAGGGTGTTTCTTATCTCCATTCCAGGGAGTAAAGATTATGTAGCTTAAGCATGATTGTTCATAGTTAAAGTGATTAATTGCCCGCCTGGCACTTAGTTGAGGGGTTTTATTCCCTCCCTAACTTCAGGGGAAAATCCCTACCTGGGGATTCAACCTTTCTCGGAGAGGTGACCTTGGTTAAAACACAGCGCCAAGAAGGTGAGCGAACATATTAAGAACCGTATGCCATATATGCCAGGTCCCTTGAAACAGCAAGGATGGACCGGCTCCCGGCACAATCGCATGACTCAAAACAAACCACTTCTAATAGTTGTGGAAGAATGAACACTGTTCTCTACTGCACACACTGAGGAGAGCCAAGGTTTTTGAAAACCTGTGCCAATTTAATAGGAGAATGTTATATTTGCTGGTTTAAATTTGCATTTCCTGAATTACCTGTGAGTAAACCACATCTTGCATAATAATCATAATTATAAATAATAATTTATAATAATGCTGTGAGTCATCCCTTTGTGTCTATTTTTTTATTATGGTATTAGAACATTGTCCTCCATAACAATTCTTTTAAAACTTATTACGTTAATCTATATGTAGATTAGTACATCAGTACCACATTTTAAAAACTGATGTAACTTTAGAATAAGTTAAATCCCTCTTACAGATTTTTAAAAATATTTATACAGGGTGTCCCAAAAAAATGTATACACTTTAACACCTGACAGCTCAATTTTGAAAATTAAATGTGTTTTAATAAATATTTCCTTTCTAATTATTCAGAGTGTGTGTATACATTTTTGGGGGGCACCATGTATTTGTTCATCTCAGGTGTATATTCCACGATCAAGATTTTTAAATTTTTTCAAAAAGTAATATAATTAGCATTGTACTACATCCATAACTTAATTTGAAAATCATTGATATCTCACAATGTTCCATTTTTCCTACCCAAGTCCATAGTGAGTCTCTCTAGTTGAAAATAATTCCACAAATTCTTAGTTTCTTTGTTTAAGGTTCATACATAAGTGAAGGTTATGAGCCATTTATCTACATGCCCTGACAGTTGTGCCCAGGTACTTTATGATTGTCTGTCCCATATGAAGACGGCATCCTCCCCCTTGCAACATCTAAGTAACTGTTATCACGCAGAAAATCTGCTGTCTTTTGTACATTTGTATTTTATCATCCATTTTGCCAAACTGTTCTGTAAGTTCTGAGAGTTATAAAGTTGAATGTCATGAGTTTTCAAAATATAAAAGTTATAAACTTCAAGTGGCATTTCCTACTTGTCTTTCATTTCCTATTGCATGGGCCAAAAATGATCAAAGTAAAAGGTAAATAGTGAGTGATTATCATGGAAACACCAATGGTGTTGGCCATGTAATGTAGCAGATTTTGGATACATTTTATGTATCATGTTGAGGGATTACACTTTGGTCTTTAGTTTTCTGATTTTCCTAAATGGCTATTGCATTTTATCAAGTCATATATCTTCCTATCCTATATAATAAAAGGCTAATATGCAAACTGACTGAACGGCAGGCAGAACGAGGGTTGCTGTGATGCGCACTGACCACCAGGAAGCAGACATTCAATGCAGGAGCTGCCCCCTGGTGGTCAATGTGCTCCCACGGGGGGAGCGCCGCTCAGTCAGAAGCCAGGCTCACGTCTGGCGAGCAAAGCGGTGGTGGTGGGAGCCTCGCCCGCCTCCGTGACAGCGCTAAGGATGTCCAACTGACGGAGGGTGTCTGACTAACAGGAGCAGGCCTAAGCCGTCAGTCAGACAACCTGCAAGGGCTCCTGGACTGTGAGAGGGCACAGGCTGGGTTGAGGGACGCCCCCCCCCCCCACACACACACACACAGTGCATGAATTTCATGCACTGGGCCTCTAGTAGCCTAATGAAAGAACATATTTTTTCTTATTAAACCCACATATATGATGTCATTGCCATGCTTTTCTTATTTTTATACAATTTCTGCAACGCTCCACTGAGTCCTGGCAGGTGTTATTGTTACCAGACTGTTACATTCTCAATAATAATTTTAGGATTGTTACAGCTCCCCTTACAACTGAAATCTGACCATATAATTTACTTGTTTCTGTTTGTTTTCTATTTTCTAAAAACATTAGTAAAATGGGTCAATAATTTCTATAATCTATATTAGCATGTCACCATTTTCTATGTTCTGAACAAACTATTGTTATTAGAGGGTTCTCCTTGGAGTTTGGGAGACTTTACTGGGGAAGCTTGAGAAGTGTCAGGCTCAGAGGGGACTCGGGCTAAGGGGCAGGGGAGAAGGAGGTGTCCGAGCAGAAGTCTGGTCAGAGGAGGCAGGAGTCCTGTGGGCATTTATGCAGGTGTCCATCTTGATCCAAGTTGACCACCTCCCAGGAAATATCTAACCTAATCATTTAAAAATGACTAATACTGAGAAAAGATGTCTCCAGTTAATGTATTTCTGTTTTTATAACCATCAGTGCGGACAGCATTTTTCATCAATTGAATTTATTTTTGTGTTTAAAACTATAAATGTTTGCCTTTATTCTTATGTTTTGCTTCCTCGGGTTTTCCTTAGTTTTCTCTAACCTGCTATTGCCTTGATTTGAAAGTGAATTTACGCTGGTGCCCACACTTCCATAGTTCACATCATCATCATCATTTCGAGCTTTGGATTCGCTCGGTAGTACCACTGCCCACAACTCATCACTCCTAACAGGCACAAATCATGTTTGCTTCTGACATAAAAGGTCTAGTTTTCTCATCTTGACTTGTTTCATTCCTTTATTTCCGGTAGTCTTGTAACTTCAAGGCTGCCGGGTGTCTCTTTAGGGTTCATCTTTAATTTTCACTTCCACTGCACTGTGGCAGGCAGGTGAGAGCCCCACTGTCACTCTGTCATTTTTTTTGAAGTGTGCTTCATGGCGTTATTTTTTTTCTCTTCGCTACTATGGAAACTTCCAGCAATAATGCAGTGGAGAAGAGCACCAAGAGCCCCACGATCGCGTGACCACCGTCCACGGTCACCAGCTGGCGGTGGGCATGTTTCCTCATTACACACGTGTCCCCCA
This sequence comes from Myotis daubentonii, assembly GCF_963259705.1. Lineage (NCBI taxonomy): Eukaryota > Metazoa > Chordata > Mammalia > Chiroptera > Vespertilionidae > Myotis > Myotis daubentonii. Next base: position 59,777,324 of record NC_081852.1, on the reverse strand, counting down.
GCCACACGCCTGGATTCAAGCACACGCGGCGTGGATTGAGCTTCTCCTCACGTTGCAGTAGTCAACTCTAAAGTATAAGAGTTCTTTTAAAAAGCGTAAGCACAGAACACCTGTCACACCTACAGATTGATAGGATTAACATAATTCCTTAATATTATTCAAGACATAGTCAGTGTCTGGATTTCCCCAGCTGTCTTCCCATCTTTTTCTTTCAAACCAGGGTCAGATAAACTTCACACATAGCACTGGGTATGTCTCTTAAGTCTCTTTAAAAAAGCAAGTGTTGGGTGCACTGGCGTAAAATTTGCATTCAGCTAGTTACTCTTTTCAGGTGCACAGTTCTCCGAATTTCAATAAACACAAGCAGTCATGTAACCACCACCACAGTCAGATACCTGTCCACAACCCCTAACCCTCTCCCCGCGAGCCCCCCATCGTCAATACCTTCCTCCAAACCCTAACCCTGGAAACCACTGATCTGTGTCTGGTCTTAAGTCATGAAAAGGGCATCACGTATGACACGGATGTTTGCTTCTGGATCGTTTCACCTAGCATCACGGCTTCGGGGTCCAACCGCCGGCTGCTTGTACCAGAAGCCGTGCCTCGGTATCTCCGTCATCGTCCATCACTCACCAAGTGACGGACATTTACATTGCTCCCGGGTCTTGTTGCTTACAGACAAAGCCTCTGTAAGCCGTTGGGCACAGGTGTCTGGGTGGGCATATCTGTTTTTCTTGGGTGACTGTGTAGGCATGAGATTACTGGGTATCGGATGTGGGTATGCCTGTGAGAGACGCCCACACTCACCCCAAAGTGACTGCATTCCCACCAGCAGGTTCTGAAAGGGCCGGCCGCTCCCTGCGTGTTGAAGTTACAGCCCCTCTGAGAGGTGTGTGGGCCCTCACGGCGGACTCGGTGTGCCTGGCCCTGATGAGGGCAGCGAGCATCTTTGCGCTCATTTGCCGTCCACACGTCTTTGTTGGCGACGCGTCTGGTACACATTTTGCCCATTTTGTTGGGTTGTTCGTTTTCTTGTTCTTGACTTGTGAGAGTTCTTTGTGTGTTCTGGATATCAATTATTTATTAGGTATATGCTTTGCCAGTATTTTCTCTTAGTATTTGGCTTTTCTTTCCATTCGATTCAAGTACTTCTAAGCGCGGCAGCACTTCATATGGATGAGATCTAGTCCATCCATGCGTTTTCTTTTATGGCTCACGCTTTTGGTGTCATATCTCAGAAACCTTTGCCTAATTCAAGATCACAAATCTCTCTTTTATGTGTGTGGGTTGTTTGTTTTTTTCCCCAGAAGTTCTAGGGTTTGGGGTTTTATAATCACACCTATCATCTACTGCGAGTTAATTTTTGTATATGATACAAGGTATTGGTCAAGGTTTGTTTTTTGTTTTAAAGACCAGTCCCCAAACCATTTATAGAAAGTCAAGCTTTTCTCTATTGAGTCGCCCTTATGCCTTTGTCAAAAATCAATTGACCACGTATGTGTGTGCCTATTTCTGGAAGGTCTATTACTATTCCTATTGATCTTTGGTCTTATCCTTTTGCCAATTCCACAAGGCCCGCATTCTTATAGCTCTATCACAAGCATTCAAATCACTTATTTATGCTTCCTCCACGTTTAGTTTTCTTTCTCAAAACTGTTGTGGCTACTCTACTTCCTGTGGCTTCCTATACCAATTATAGAATTAGCTTGCAAGCCACTAAGAAACTGGGGGTTTTATTTAGGATTACATGGAACGTATAGGTCAACCTGGAAGGAAGTGACATCTTAACGTTATTGAGTCTTCCAGCCCATTAACACAAAATATCCCTCCATGTATTAATGTCTGATTTCTCTAATCAATATTTTCTAGTTTTCTGGGTACTTATTTTGTTAGCTTTATCTGTAAACATTTCATGTTTTGGGTGCTTTAATGTACTGCTATTTTATTTTCATTTCCAATTGTTCATCAGCAGCTATACAGGGCTGCAATTGAATTTTCACATTGACCTTGTATCCTGCAACCTTGATAAACAACCTGTTGGCAGTAGCCGCTCTCAGTAGACTCTTAGGAATGGTCTACATGCCTCGTTTTGTCTGCACATAGAGACAGTTTCGTTTCTTCCTCCCCAATCTGTATGCATGCTCCTCATTCTTCTTCTTTTTTTTCTTGTTCCTTTTTGCACTGGGCAGGCCTTCCAGTACAGGCTTGCATAGGAGTGCTGAGAGCACAAATCCTCGTCCTGTTCTCCATCTCAGAAAACATCAGGCATTCGGTATGAAATATGACTGCAGCTATGGGTCTTTCCTAGATGTTCTTTGTCAGTCTGATGATGTCCCCTTTAACACTGAGTTGAATTAGAGGTTTGTTTTGGGATTTTTTTAATATCTGAATAGATTTTGAGTTTGACAAATGTATTTTCCGCATCTGTTGAAATGATCCTGCTGTTTTTGTTCTTCATTGTTTCTGTAAAGTAAATGACATTGATTTTCTAGTGCTGGGCCAGCATTGCATTCCTCAGAAAAGCCCCACTGGCTCCCGGTGCGCTGTGAGTTGTGTACATTACTAATATTATGTTGAGGATTTTTTTGCACTTATGTTGATGAAGCATTTTGGCCTGTAATTGTCTTTTTGGTAATATCTATTTGGTTTTCATATCAGAGGGATGCTGACCTAAAAGAAATAACTTGCGAAATGTTGTTCCTGCTTTTATTTTCTGAAGCAGTTTATTTAAACTTGGTCTTCTTTCCTCCTTAAACACTGGGTAGGGCTGCAGTGGGGCTGTCAGAGCCTGGTATTCGCTGTTGGAAGAACAGAACTGGCTCAGTGCTTTTGTGCTATCCATGCTTTCTGTTTCTTCTTGAGTAAGCACAGGTAGGGGTGACTTACAAAGGATTCGCCTGTTTCTTCCAGGCTGTTAAATTCATTGTTATGGAGTGCTCTATATGGTTTTCCTATTAAATTTCTAGTACTAAATCTACAGTGATGCCTTTTGCTCATCATGACTTCAGCAATCTGTGATGTCTCTCTTTTTTCTTATACTCTGTAGCCAGGGGGGTTTGACTGTACTGATCATTCTTTAAAAAAAAAAAAATAGAACTTTTGGTGTCATTGATTTTCTTTCTATTTTTCTACTTTTAGGCTCTTTGATTCCTGCTCTTATCTTCACTATCTCCTCCCTTCGGCGTCTCACAGGTTAGCTCTCCCTTTTCTAGTTTCTTAAGATGGAAGCTTAGCTTGTTGATTTGAGAACTGTCTTGTTTTTTGGAGGTGTTTGGGGTTTTGTGTTTTGTGAGAGCGCTTGAGGTCTAGTCTCTGGGCAGCTTTGTTGTAGGTGGTTCCGTCTTGTTGACTATAATCACGGGCTGTGCGTTAGTGCTCCAGAACGTATTCGTCTTCCAACAGCAAGTTTGTACCTTTGACCAACATCTACCCACGTCCGCTTCTCCCAGCCCTGGCAACCACCAGTCTGGCCTCTGCTCTTTTAGATCTGGCTTTTTTAGATTCCACATATAAGTGAGATCTCCCAGAATTAGTCTTTCTGTGCCTGGCTTTTCTCATTTAGTATTACGCCCTCGAGGTCCATCCATGTTGTCCCAAAGGGTAGGATTTCTTCCTATCTCATGGCTGAATAATATCCAATTGTATTACAGATACTATATCTTCTTTATCCATTCATTTATAGATGGATACTTATGTTGTCTCCCACATCTTGGCTACTGTGAACAATGCTGTAATGAACATGGAAATGCAGGTACCTCTTCGATATCCTGCTTTCATTACCTTTCTATACATGCCCAGAAGTGGTATCACTGAATCATATGGTGGTTCTATTGTTAATTTTTTAGACTTCTATGCTGTTTTCCATAATGATTGAACCAATGTACCTCCCAGCCGTCATGCCCAGGGGTTCCCTTTTCTCCACATCCTCACCAACTTCTTGTTATCACTTATCTTTTTTATAATAGTTATCCAAGCAGGTGTGAGGTGATATCTCATTGTGGCTTTGATTTGCATTGCCTTGATGACTAGTGATAATGGAGAATCTTTTCTTGTACCTGTTGGCCATCTGTATGTCTTCTTTGGGCAAATATCTGTTTTGTTTTTCTGCCCAATTTCTAATCAGATTGTTTGTTTGTTTGAGGGGGTTGTTATTGAGTTGTAGGAGTCCTTTATATTTTTGAACTAGAGGCCCGGTGCACAAAAATTCATGCACTTGGGGGAAGGGGATCCCTCAGACCAGCCTGCACCCTCTCGCAGACCAGGAGCCCTCGGGGGAGGTCCGACTGACAGCTTAGGCCCACACCTCTGTGGGAGGTGACCCGCGGGATGATCCAGGGACAACCCCTCTGATCACCCCTCCACTACCACTGGTGGCCACCACCCCCCGATCGCTGTCTTCTCCCTCTGCCCGCTGGCACCCACCTTGGCTGGCCTGGCACCGCCCACTCACCAGCTCTGGCCCCCACCACTTGGTCGTTCTGCTGTTTGGTCGATTTGCATATTAGGCTTTTATTATATAGGATAATAGCCCCTTATCAAATATATGATTTAAAAATATTTTCTCCAATTTCCTAGGTTGCTTTTCATTTTTTTGATTGTTTCCTTTGCTGTGCAGAAGATTTTCAATTTGATGCAGTCCCACGTGTTCGTTTTTGCTATTATTGCCTATGTTTTTGGTGCCGTATCCAGGAATTGTTGCCAAGACCAGTGTCAAGGAGATTTTCTTTATGTTTTCTTCTAGCAGTTTGATGATTTCAGGTCTTATGATTAAGTCTTTCATTCATTTCAAGTTAATTTTTATAAGTGGTGTAAGATAGGGGTCTAATTTCATTTTTCTGCATGTGGTTATCCAGTTTTCCCAACATCATTATGAAAGAAACTATCCTTTCCTCATTAAGTACTTTTGGCTCCCTTGTCAAATATTAGTTGACTGTGTGTACAGGAATTTACTTCTGGGCTCTCTATATTCTTTTCCATTGGCCTATGTGTCTATTTTTATTCCAGTGCCATGCTGTTTTGATTACTATAGCTTTGCATTATAGTTGGAATAAGGAAGTGTGATGCCTCTGGCTTAGTTACTTCTCAGAATTGCTTTGGCTCCTCAGGGTCATTTATGGTTCCATAAATATCTTAGGATTCTTGTTTCTATTTCTGTGAAAAATGCCACTGGAATTTTTACAGGAATTGCATTGAATCTATAGATGGCTTTGGGTAGAATGGACGTTTTAATATTAATTCTTCTGACTCATGAGCACAGGATATTTTTCCATTTGTTTGTGTTTTCTTCCATTTCTTTTGTCAAAATCTTGTAGTTTTCATTGCTTGGATCTTTTCCTTCCTTGGTTAAATGTATTCCTGAGTATTTTCTTGTTCTTGATGCTATTGTGAATGGGCGTGGTTTCTTTATTTCTTTTTCAGGTATTTCATTGTTACTGTACAGAAACTCAACTGATTTCTGAACACTGATTCTGTATCCTGCAACTTTATTGAATTTGTTGACTAGTTCCAACTGTGTTTTGGTGTTGTCTCTAGGATTTTCTGTATATAAGATCATGTCATCTGCAAATAAAGACAACTCCACTTCTTCCTTTCTGATCGGATGTCTTTCATTTTTGCCTGACTGCGTTACCTAGGACTTCCAATACTATGCTGACTAGGAGTATTGAGCGTGGGCATTGTGTCTTGTCCTGATTTTAGGGGAAACGCTTTCAACCCTTCACCACTGAGTATGATGTCATCTGTGGGTTTGTGATCTATGGCCTTCATTATGTTGAGGTGTGTATGTTTCTTTCAGACCCAATTTGTTTTTTTAAATCATGAAAGGATGTTCCCCTTGAAAGAGAGTTGCCATCTTGGAAAACATCATGGTTCTGGTGGAGTCCGGGAAGCTCTCCCTCACCCTGGGTATTCCTGGTATCTGAGAATCTCTGTTGCCCTCTGGGGGGTGAGGCAATCCTACAGGGATACCCACCACATCTGGCTCATGTGGAGACATGCACATAAAGGCTGGTTTCCCAGGAAGTCTGTTCAGACTCTATGCATCTCAAAACACACACACACACACACACACACACACACACACACACACTAATATTAACATGGGAAATCATGCCTTCAAGGCCAACAAGCCCCATGACAGTCAACCTTCCATTAATTCTAAAGTGACTTCTAGATTAATCTTTTTGTACGCACCATAAAAAACTATAAAATTAGGAAAACATATTTAATTGGTCTCTCGAAGCGTTAAAAGAAAGATTTAGATGAATAGATCAACCAATGATGTTGTTAGGTGTCAACCCAATTCTTTGAGGTATTAAAAATGGCTGTCCTTATGTTAAAGGGGGATGCTCATTTGGAACTTGACTTGTCAAGGAAAGATATAAGTTGTAAATGCCTCCAATACAAAAAGTGGATCCAACTGTTCTTTCATAAACTAATGTTAGTTTTTCTCATGGATAAAAGATATGTTTCTGTTTGTTTGTCTGTATGTGCCTATGTATGCATGTTGTAAATGTAAGGTAATTTTCAACTTCTGCTGCTATTGTTAAAATTAATGGGAAGGCCAGCACTGGTAAGAATTGGGTATTCTAAAATTCTCAGAAATATAGAAACTAACTCAAATGCTTTTCAAGTTCACAACTTTAGATTGATTTTTACTAAATAAAAGCTATTTTAAATTTGTTGGTTCAAGAACAGACATGTCTTTTGAATCATTAATTAAATATTTATATTTTACCCGAGTTTATAAAAATAAGTCCATGTCAGTAACTGACTCTGATGTCAACGGAATATGCTTCTAGAGGTTATAAAATATCTTCACAAATTTGCCAAGTTAAAGAATGCTAGTTGTTTACTTCTTAGTTTTCATTGGACATTGAGATTTTAGGGGTTAAAATCTCAATATATGTAGGAATAACTTTGCAGCTAGAAGAGCCCCTGGAATACCTCCAAGTTTTGTTTTTCATGTTAAAGTACATGGAAATCATAGTACAATAAGTGATAGAAAACTACCAGGGTATGTTGTATGGGTGAATAATGGTTGTCAATTAAATGAATAGTCAGGGTTATTGGAAACCCAAAATAGCTGCTTGGTCCTTCCCAGGCTCGCTGGCAAACCCCATTTTCTTTTAAGATGGACTTGGGTGAAGTAACTTATGAGTTGGCATTATTCAAAGGAGCCATCTTAGCTATTATCAAGGTTTGATAAAGTCACTTCAAGAAAATGTCAAATGGGTAGCCACTTCCTTTCACAGTAAACTCCCAGGAGACACAGACTTAGAGTTCACTGATTGCTACCTGGAGATTTTGTTTATTGGAAAGGACAAATATGAAAGACACTCTGCAACTTCATTGGAAGGGACTTATCAGGTGCCTAACTGTGAATGAACATCTAGCCTTGTCTCTGCTACGCGCCTCCGCCTACAACCGTCATCCGAGACTCCTTGAGGACGAGAAGCTGCCAACATCAGAGTTAGACAGCTGTCCCAAGACATCGACAAGGCCTGTATACCTACAGATTGATGTTTAACACAGAAAACAATTGATTGTCTTTACCAGTTTGCTAAGAACATTAGTCCTAATAATAGTTATACTTGTTTTGGAGGTTTTTCATTATAGCTCAACTGTTCCTGATGACTGAACATGTATAAAATAACTTAATACTCTCTTTCATGGCTTATATAAATGTCATACGAGGTATCAAATACAGAAAAAAAAAATGAGACAGAAGACAAAACTCAAATCATGACAGTTCACAAGACAGAAATGATCCAATGGTCTTCAGAGTGAAAGCCATAGGACCCAAAAGCCTTCGGTTTACCTGCCCTTCCCTTTTGGGGAAAAGTTCAGCCACATATCTCATGGTAATAGCATTGCCCCATCCCCAATGGTCCACCATTTCAACAAGACAACATTAATACTGAGCCTTCCTAGAACTGAGCCTTCCTAGCCCCGTGAGACCACCTTGTCCAACTTAAGGTTGGTCATCAATGCATCCTTCAGATTGATTTATAATCAAAAGGGGGAATTGTGAGAGGTAAAAAGGTTCTACAGAAAGTATCCTCACACAGTGATCTGACCATAAATTCCTAACTGGGCAGGTCATGGTGGGTAGTAACCCTGCAGGCCTCTAACTTCTTTTTTCTTTTTTATTAAATGTCTTGGGGTGACCGTGGTTAATAAAACCCTACAGGTTTCAAGTATACAACTCAATAACACATCATCTGCCCACTGCACTGTGCACTCATCACCCAAAGTCAAATCTCTTTCCGCCATCATTTATCCCCTCGCTGCCCTCTTCTTCAGCGAAAGGTTTTAAGCCAGCCCTGTTCATTGTTCTTGTGCACCTACCTTAGCACACCTTCGAAATAACAAAAGTAATTACCACCCTCAAAAGAGTACATAATCTTATTAACTATTCTGTAATCCGATCCCCGCCTTGCTTTCTCTAATCTTCCCTGGGTTCCCTCCTTAATTTCAAATGCATAAAAGAAGCTGCAAAACGATTATCTCAGGAGTGTTTGAGATCTTGCTTCCCGGCAGCTGTCATCAGTTTCGCTCAAATAAACTCTTATTAAAAATTCTCTCCAGGTTTGGACGTTTCTTACATCGACAGCTTCTTCAACTAAAGAGATATTTAGTGTGTTCATAGTATGAGTGTTCTCGGAAGAGGATTAAGGTACACTGCAAAATGTCTATGATACTCAAGGAGGAGCTGAGAGGTGGGAAGTTTCCGCAAAGATTTTGCCTAACTAGTTTAACCAACTTACCTATTTTTAAACTTAATTTCTAATGATTTGGGTGACAGCTATTGCTGATGCGTTAGGAAACGAAAATATTTTTCTTACATATACCAAAGAGCCACCTGCAGCCACGAATCCTTGTGTTAACACACGCAGCCTAACCACCTTTCATCATCATTACATGAAATAGGAAACATAATCATCTCAGTGAAAAATGTTTATAAATGCAAGTATGGATGTTGCTCATGCGGATTTTAATAACATGGTAATGCCTACTTACAAGGCAAGGAGAGAAGGCAAGTTTCAGTCAAGAATCATTAAGACCCATGAAAAAAACAACAAGTAATGGAATTGTTCTTTGTGACTTATTACTAAACAAGATCCATAGCAAATTAGAATACGTAAGGTAGGCAAACAGAGAAGCACACAGATCTATCTCCTCGACCATCACATTAGCCACAGGGCATGTCCTTATTACTAAATTTTAGAGACACCCGTTGAGACAAGCGTGGTAGGTAGGAAATTACAGGAAGCTAATGTAATTCTGAAGTCATAAAATATTCCATAATGGAAGGTGTTGCAAGGTAATTTTGGCACGGGCAACATTTGCTTTTATAATATGATCGTATGTTAAGGTGATTTTAAAAATCAATTTAAAAATTCATAAGACGTTTTACTCTTCTGTTACTATATGGGTTTATTATACAATCTTTCATGCGGGGATTATTTCAAGGGAGTTTATTCCAAGACAAGTGTTCTTTCAGGTCACTAAGACTCCAAAGACAGAACAAAACCCATCTTCCAAATAGGCCATGCCCAACATCACCCCCAAGGGGAGGCCACAGAAACCTCGCATGTCCTGCAGACCAGGCAGTTTTGACGCGTGCACCTCACCCCACCCAAGAAACATTTCGAAATGAGTGTCCTGATCATTTGGTGCCCCTGTGAAGAGCGACCAGCAGAAGCTGTGGTCCAATTCTAAAGATAAAGCACCAAAAATATGGTCCTGGAAAATCCCTTCTGCCATCTCTTCATCTTAAATCAAATTCCATGCCCCCCAAACACAGTGAAGTTACCCCAAACTCCATTTTGTTATCAAAAGGAATCTTGCCAATGGAAAGAAATGATATGTTACTGAAAGAATTTAAGAGAATTGTTTCATTAAAATGACAAATGCAGTGTTCAGACCTAGAACTCACTCACTTGCGGCTAGAACAAAAAGCGGGGTGGGAGGGAAGGACACTGGAGCGGCTATTTGGACACCAACCTGGTATAGGCTGAGGTGCTAACACCACTGTGGGAAGGGGCCTGGAGGCAGGCGCTGGCCTGGACAGAGACACAGCTACTTGATTTGCCAACAAATGAGGCTTTCCATACCCATGGAACAATCTTGATTCCTCGGGATATATCCACGTTGAGTCCAGAGCAAAGGAATTATTTAAAAAGATCTGTCCAAAAAAGAAAGCAAGTGTAGCATTTCAGACCATGCACATGAGAAAGACTAAAGGCTACTGTAAAATATTTGTCTTGTCTTACATTGATCAAATATTGGAGAGTCTATAAGTGAGGACTCTATAAAAGCATCCTTCTCCAACCTAAAGATCCACGGGGCTCCAATAACAATCACCATGAAGTTACCATGATCTGCGCTGGTCTTCAACTATTGACTTGATTAATTCAGCACAGCAGCCCGTTTACAGACTAAAGAACCGTCACCAGGAGGTCCGTTGTGTGGCATAGACAAGTCACCACACAATTTTTCTTTTCTTTTTTTAGTTTTCAAACAAAGTGTAATTAGTACATTTGAATTCAAACGCCAAAATAGACCACCAGAAGGAGGAATACTTAAAGCAATCATTGCAAGAAAAGCTCGCTTTTAAAATTTATACTTGAATTATATCATGTTTGAGGCCATCTGTTGACCCATTGTTACAGATTTGAAAACTGAACATTGTCAAGAGTAGATTCTGATTCACAATGGAAAATTCTGTATTGTGCTAGGGAATCCAAATATATCAAGCTAAAACAAAATACCATTCCCCTTCCGACCCCCCCCCCCCCAATCTGCTGGTGTTTAACAGACTGATCTTATTCTGAAAAGATTCCTCTTTAGATCTAGAAGGTCAGTCTAGTGCAATTAGCAAAGAGAAAACACACAAAACCCATCTTCCAAATAGACCTTTCTGTTGTTATGGAAATACCCAACGACTCCATAACTGAATCCCACTTATCCAATGAAACTACTTGCATTTTTACCTTACAATTGGGTATCCGTTTGTCTATCCAACCTTTCCCAACAGGAGTGGGGAGAGCAGGTGGGCAGACATGTGGGAAGATGGGCACCAGCTCCACAGTGGAAGAGGGGGACAGTCCTATTGACGGAGAAGGGCCACCGAGTAGCCACTGAAACCCAAGAAGAGAGAAGGGAATACGTGTTAGCCCATAGCAATCAACTCTAGTTTGTCCCATAAGCTACTGGGGCAGCTGCTTTTTAATTTTTTTAAAGGGAATTATAAAATATATGTATTTAATTATGAGAAAAACCTCCTCTTTCCCCAGTTTTTTTTTTAAAAAAAAAACACCCACGCATTTTTAAAATGCATAAGGTTTCCCATCAGAACCATCACAAAGCATTACCCACACTGCGCTCTTCAATACTGAGAAAGAACTTCTAAGCACAAAACCACGAGAAGCCGGTAAGAAGTGGGTTTCTGCCTGAGATAGAAGGAACCACGATGGAAAGGGGAGATGCTGGGTATTCCCTGTATGACTCGTGAATTCTTTTCATAAGCAAGCAGAGAGCTGTATGTCAGGAGAGTCCTTTCAGTATAGCATTTTGTATGAATTATACTTACCTTTTTAAAAGATAAGCACAAATAATATTTTCAAAATAAAACTCATTTAGGGGTTAAGATTGAAAGTTGCCCACGGCTCACAAGTGCAAACAGATTCCAAGGCAAAGGAGACGTAAGGGTAGCTCATCAATAACCGAAGATCCCAAAGCACAGGGTCAACGAGCGAACACCGAAAGGGGCAGGCCGTCTGGGAGACAGTCTCCCTCGTTAAAATAACTGACTCTCCACGAGCAGAGAACTGATAGAATCGTGGCTCAGTGATATGGAATGCTTCCACATCGACTTCTTTTAAGATCAGAGAAGCATTTTTTAATTTTCCTGTTATGTGAAAATGTCCTTCTGGTTCTAAATATTGTCACTGAACAGAAAACATGGAGCACAAAAATATTTAAAAGAAGAAGAATACGGTTTTTAAAAATATATTTTTAAATTTACACCCCCCAGAAATGCAGTGTTCTATATAGGGGAGAGAAAAAAATGTAGTTCCTAGGCATTATATACCTCTAGTGGTAGCACTCTGATATAGCAACCCCCTGAAAATGCCCAAAAAGCTACCAACCATTTATTCAATAAAACCCAATATGAACTGCATCGCACATCAAAATAGATATCTAGGACTGCATATGTGATGTATCATTAGGTCTAAAGATCAGCGTGGGCGGAGTTTAACAACATCTTTAAGGAAAGCTCACAAGATACCATAGGAATAAAATTAATTAAATGGATTCTAACATACCGCTTATTTGAATATGCTAAGGAAGACTATCCTTGGAATAAAATGCGTTTTCCCCTGATTTAAATGCATCTGCATAGTTAGATAGCAAACAATGGATCTTGCCAAAACCAGCCTGCCTTGCTCGGTTGCACCATTAATCAAAGGTACAGTCACTTTTCCTTTTTCATTCCAGGCTTTAAATGCCAAAGTATTCCAAAGTGCGGTATGGCACTAGCTAGCTAATGAGGCGGGCACGGGTGGACCTAGTTTGGGGGTGAGGGGCGGCGGTTTATCACCGGTAACATTTCTCGGTATTACAGGCAGGGTTTCCCTGCACTTCCATTGGTCTGAATTCTCTTCAGCATTGTCCTGAGTCTATTTTCACATAGAAAAAAAAAAACCCCAACCAGATCAGCATCAGAAATAGCTATTGATTCCCAGCCTGCTTTTCAAGTCTGGCAGAGACTGTAAAAGTATTAACTTCTCTGCGATAAGCCGGCCACGCTGCGCAGCTGCCACGCCGGCTCCCGCGGCGGCGACTTCAGCACCGCTCTCTGGACAGCGACCCCGGCCCCGCGAAAGTTGTGGCCACCTCGGTCCCAGCTCAGGCCTTGGGGTGCTGGTCCCTAAAATGCTTGGCTGGGAGACCGCGGGAAAGACTGAAAGACTGCCGGGGGGCAGAGCGGGGCGGCAAGGCATGAACTTTGTGGACGATGCACGGCTGCCAGGCTGGTGCTGTTGGTTGGGGAGCCTGGACCACCAGGCGGAAGAGCACGAGCCCCAGGCCGGGGCCGCCCGGGGGCCAGCGAGAGCCGCGCCCCGGGCAGGGGGGCTCGCAGACCAGAACCCGAGACCGGGGGCGGGGGCGCGTTACCTGCCCGTGGAGCAGCGGGTAGTAGTGCGCGGCGGCGGCGGCGGCGGCGTGGTCTGGCGCAGAGGGCAGCGGCACCAGCGGCAGCAGAGGCTCACCGGGGGCTTGCCAGCCGGGCAGCCCCGGGAGCAGCGGAGCGGCGGGGGGCTGGGCCGCTGCGAGCAGCACGGGCGGGGGCGCGACCCCAGCGCCCAGCCGGAGCAGCCCGGTCGAGCCGGGGACCATCCAAACCCAGGGCGGCGGCGGCGGCGGGTCTGCATTCATCGGCCAAAGGAGAGGCTGCCGCCGCCGCCGCTGGAGCCTGGCGCCCACCAGCATCCTACATCCCCGCGCGGGCGGCGGCGGCGGGGGCGGCGGGCGGGCGCCGGAGGTGCGGCCGGCCACAGCACGGGCTCCGGAGCGAACTCACTTGGTTCCGCGGCGCCGCCGCTCGCTCCGCCCCTGCCCCGCGCGGAGAGCCCCTCCTCCCGCCCACCGTCCTCCCCTCCGAGCGCGGCCGCCGCGCAGCCACCGCCCCCCGGACCTCAGCCCGGGCCCCGCCCGCCCGCGCCCCCAGACTCCCGGCCCCCGCCTGACCGCCTGCACCCCTCCCGGGCTCGGCGCTCCCGCGCCTCTGGACCCCTGGGCAGGCGGGGCGGACGGGGGCGCTGGGAGCTGAGGGCGCGCCTGGCCGGGATCCCGCGGATGGCGCCCCCGGGCTCTCGGGCGGCCGCTGGAAGCCGCTGGCCCTCGCAACGGTGCGCAAAGCGCTGGAGCCCGGAGCCGGAATCCACGCGCGGTGGCGAGCCGAGGCCCAGGTGGCCGCGCACAAGCCGGGCACGTCCCGCCGCCGGGACCGCGCAAGGTCCTCTCTCTGCCTGGCTTTACTTGGGTCAAGGGCGCAGGGCCCGAGGGCGTGCTGGTCGCAGACCCCGACGCTAGGCGGCGCTGATTGCCGCTGGGGATGAGCAGATTTCTCTTGGGAAAATGTGCCAAACACTTTCCTAAGCCCCCAGCGGGTCCTCTTTCCACGCGGCCTCTACCCCACGCTCCACTAACTTCTGTGCAACGCACCAGGCAGGTCGCCTCCGGGCCTTTGCACAGGCCTTTGCCCTGGTTCCCGCGAGAAGCCCACTGTAAACTAGTCGTGGGTTCCCGTAGGCACAGAACTGTGCTCCTCCTCTACCCACCGCACGCGGCCCCTGCAGTGCACCGTGAGCTGCCTGGGGCCAAGGACAAACCCTTCCTCGGACCCTGGCTGGCCCACAGCCTGGCTCGGCGCTGCTCCAGAGCCGTCACCGCCAGGCGGCGAGCTTCCCAATAGCTCCCGCGACCTCCCTCCTGCCACAGACCCGGTCCCTGGGAGGCCCAATCACTTGCTTGTGATCCCCTGGCAGCAATAGCAGCTCTGGGAACCTCGCTCAGTCATGGACGACTTGTGCTGGGGCGGGATGGAGACTTCGCGTGCTAATTAGGTCCTCAGGTCGCTAAGTGGAGAAGCCCAACCAGTTACCTGCGGCTCAAGCCCGGTGCTTCTTGGGAGGCCTGGTGACGGCTTCCTGCTGCTCCAAGCAGAAGGGGTGTTATGAGGCTTGCATTCAAGAGCATGCAGAAAAAACCCGCCCTGACCTGGGCGGGACAGCGTGCATTCACCTGCCTGCCCCCACCAACACACCTGGGACTCTCCAAACACGTGCTCCTAATCACCTCTGACCTGGTCCACACCGCCCTCCGAGGCACAAACTAAGCCACCTGAGTCCGTTCCATTTTCTTTCAGGGATGTTTCCACATAACCCTAATTTGCTGAATTTCCTCCTGCTCTGGCAGGATTTCTTTTAGATCTGGGCATATGTTAATTTGCATAGCTGGCATCTCCATATTTTTCTCCATTTTTCAATTAGCAAATTTATCTCTTTCTTTGATGCAAAAGTACTGGCAAGATTTTGTTGTGTTTTTTTTTTCCCCCTCACCTAAAATCAGAAAGCTCAGCAGATTTGAAGCCTGTTATTATTCAACTTAAGCTTTTAATTCCTGTGCCTATGTTTGTGAGTGCCCACAAAGGTGATGTGTCTTAACCTTGATGGGCACAGCCAGACTAAGGTACTGAGGAGGCATCTTTAGGCAGGTAATGGGACCCCTGTTTGAGTAAGCACTCTTTACCCTTCTCCGTCGTTTGGAAGCTGGGCCTGGGGACCAACCATGGCAAAGCCCGGCTTGCCTGGTGCTCTCTGCACAACATGCTACACGCACTGACCCCACGCTCCCGGGAAGGCGGGGTTCAGCCATCTGTGGCAGCTTCCTCAGGCACTGGCAGGGTGTCTCACCCCATCCCCACACAGCTCTGTCCTTGGAGTGGTTTTGCTAAAGTCCGAGTTTGTCAACCGGTGATCCATGTTCCCTCCCTGGCTGCCCTGGGTGTGCCCCGGGCGCAAGGCGCCTTGGGCAGCTGCTTGACTCAGCGCCGAGCCCGAGCTGGAAGTGACGAGGGACTGTTCGTTCACTCAGAGAGCCTCAAAGCGGCCACACTCCTCTGCCAGGCCTCACTGTATTCACTTGACACATGCTTTGGGCCCCTTGGCCATACCCTGCTGCCGCTAATTCTAGGGACACACGCAGGGCGGTTTCCAAGATGAAGTGAGATGATGGGGCACCCAGGGTAAGGGCTCTTCCCCTGCTTCTGGCTCTCATTTCATCTCAGGGACCCTCCCCCCACCACCACACACCCAGGAACAGCCCTACACCCCCGTGGATGGGAGACACGCATCCCCACGGGGATTTTAGTGACTCAGAGCAAAAAGCACTGCTCCCTCAGAGGACCAGAGATGGGAGCCAGCCCATCTGTGAGCAGAGGTCCGGTGCCAGGCAGACCTGTGCTGCTGGCTGGCAGGTCTACTGACCTGTCAGCACCCCCATGGGTCAGACCTGGGCAGGGCCCGGGCTGGTGCCCCATACACTCGGATAATAAATCACAGTGAGAAGTTTTCTTTATAAAGAGCTTTCTACACAATCGAGTCTTAAGTTCTCCTAACCAATGAAAACAACCTAAAGTCTGCCCATATTATTCAGGCGACACCAGCAGAAATCCCAGCTGAGGTGAGGATAGCACCTAAGCAAGCGTAGATCCATGCGTGAATAGCTACACATGCTAATTGTTTTTACCTTTGGGGAAGAAATAATGTTGGGTGTTAGGGAGAGATCAGTGAAACACGATTTTGCAGCCTGTAGGTTTTTCTTTCAAATTATTTTACTCTGTTGTTTTAAAATATAAGAATCAGAAGGAGAGAGAGACAAAAGTGCTGTTTTTTCAGGCCTGCTGAGTTAAAATAAACCCAGGGGAATGGGGGGGCGGGGGGGGGGGCGCAAGATGTCACCTCAGGAGTGCCCTGCTCCGCCCAAACGCCAGAACGACTTTCCAAGCAAATGCTGACCCTGCCGGGTTCTTCCCTCCTGAAAAATCTCCAACTGTGGGACCAGGAGCCCTGGATGGAAGCCACGCAGGCAAGCGGGAGGCGTCTCCGCGGGAGGAGGCAAGTTGGCAGTTGGATACCTGACTCATCAGAGCGAGGAGATGAGTGGGAGCGAATCCCACAGCTCTGCTCAACTTGGAGTAAGCGCAGCCAAGCACCCCTCCCCGCGTGAGGAGCCTTGGTGCGGGTGGGGGCGGGGGCGGCAGAAAAGAGAGGAAGGCTGGTTGTGGTGACTCTGAAGGCTCGGGGCCACATGGGTCACAGTGGAAGCTTCAGTCTGGGGCTCAGGGCACAGTCTTGGATGGAGGTTCAGAACTAGAATTAGCACAAGAATTGAGTGGGACAGCTGTCCCCTGCCACGGAAATCCAGGTGTGGACAGATCACCTGGCCAGCACAGATTGGGAGAGGAGAGGCCATCCATGGGGCCCGGAAATGGGAGCATAGAAAGGTAAACCGAGGCAGGCGGTGGCCACGACACCAGTGTGGACGGACGGGAGTGCGCTGGTCTGATGAAGGGCCTCATTGTCACTTTACTGGCCGCGTGTTACGGCAGCGTGTCTGGAAGGCGCCGGAAGCACGGTGAATCGAACTCGGGCAGGGAAACGGGTGTGGCCCTTCGGGGCCTCCCCTCCACAGTATTTTTTTTCTATTAATCTCTCTCCATATGTAAGATGATAAATATGTTGTATAGATTAGACATTAGTTATTAGTTATCTAATAACATTGCATTTATAATGAATAGTTTTAATTCCAGCTTGTCCTATGCAGACCTTTAGATCTTATTTTTCACTCAATATCATAGCAGGAGGGTATCTCCTCATTTTGAAAGTTTCTTGGAGGACCCCCCTTATCCACAGCAGAATAATACCTCACTGGGGACATCCAGGAGTTCAGGCAAATGCGCTTCTACTGGAAATTCAGTAGCCCATTGTGGGACAGACAGACCACGGGGACACCCCACCCCACAGCCTGTCACACAGTCTACAGTGTCTGTCTGTCCATCACCTTTCTGTCTGTTTCTCTCAGACAGACACAGAATGCCCTGCGTGCTGGAATGCGTAGAGCAGCGGTTCTCAACCTGTGGGTCGCGACCCCTTTGGCGGTCGAACGACCCTTTCACAGGGGTCACCTAAGACCATCCTGCATATCAGATATTTACATTATGATTCATAACAGTAGCAACATTACAGTTATGAAGTAGCAACGAAAATAATTTTATGGTTGGGTCACCACATGAGGAACTGTATTTAAAGGGCCAGAAGGTTGAGAACCGCTGGCGCAGAGGTTGTGTGGAGCAGAGTCAGGTCGCTGTCAAATCCGACCCCACAGGCAGTGGCTGGGCTCCCAGAGAAGGACGAGGCAGAGGCCCGTTGGTGGGAATTGCCATCATTCCTGTCCCTGTAGGGAGTCACGGTGGCCGTCACTCAGCCTAATTGCACGTGGCCGTGCCACATGCTGACATGTAAGAGAGGCCACGGCTGGACACGTGTTATGACAAATCCGCTAATTGGAAATAATTCAGGAGCGGCGGCTGGGGCTGGGGTGGGGGAGGGTGTGGGTGATGGATGCAGTTCCAACGCTATCTCGCTGGGATGATGTCACAGGAGATCGAGGGAAGCCCCGCGGAGCCGGCCGCAGAGCAGGCGAGACCCTGGCAATGAGCACTGAAGGCGCCCATTTCTCTCTGCAGCTCAGCTCTGGCTGCACCTCCAACCAGGTTCAAATTAGCACCAACTGCAAAGGTCAAGGTCTGATCTCATGATGTAGCTCCAGGCGCCTTGGTGAGTGGCGCCAGGAGAGCAGATCTGGGGGAGACGCCGGCTGGGAAGCGGGGATCCTGGCGGTTCGCACCTGCCTGCCTGTGCCCAGCTGACCACAACTGAGACGGTCACCAAAGGCCGCCCCTGGTGGAGCATGTGAGCCGCCCGATGGCGGTCCCCACGCAGGCTCGCTGGGCAACGTGACCGTCGACATCTGAGTCCCGCCCGAGAGCAGGTGCGCCAAGCACAGGGCAGAAGTGGGTCCTTTGACAGACCCAGTGGCCAGGGATGCTCGGGCCAGGTGGGCACGTCCAGCTTTGGCCTCCGGACAGGCTCCCCTCTTTCCTCCTCCTCAGAGTCTGGGCCATGGGTCTTTGACTTTACCGACCAGCTCCACCTCCTGCGAGGGGACGACTCTGAATTCGGCAATCAGAATCCTTTTCATCCAAATGCCCTACTCCTGATTGTAAATTATTTCTTGACAGCAAAATAAATAAATAAATAAATAAATAAATAAATAAATAAATAAATAAATAAGGCAATGACTAACGATACACCATTGATTGTCCTAATATTTTTCTCCTTGATAAAATATTCTTAGGGTGAGAGAAAAAAAAAATAGAATGTGTTAGAAGATAGCCTGTGTTTTCTTCCCTGAACTGTTAGCTTAGATAATTCTGTGCGCTCAGCGATTCTGCCACTTAACCTTCCCTCTGACTCTCCGCTCATTAATAAACATATGGAAATATACTGGCTCCGGGACCAATCTCGGGGGCACCCGACTTCTGCCCTTTTTCCATGTTCAAAATTAGACAGGGCAAAAGTTGTGATTATTTAAGAGCTAAGTGGTGAAATGTGCAGGCACACATGCAACGGGGCCCTGAGAGTGGGATTTTTCATGAGGACACTGGTGGAGGGACAGCCAGGACAGCCCACTGCTGAAAAGCCTGCCCTGTGAGCGTCCGAGCTGCCCCAAGGCCAGGCAGGGGGCGATGACCCAGCCAAGTGGCAGACCCTCCCTCCACGCAGCCATTTCCTAGGGCCCACAGGAGGTGGGGGGATAGACGCCCCATGACCCCGCCTCCAAGCCCTATGGGGGGGTCATAGGGATGCTGTCCCTCCAGGTCCCTGATGTCACTGGACCTCAAGTGCCCATTCGTGAGAGAGGTTTGGCCCAACCAATGGCTGTCACACAGAAGGCGGCCCCTCAAGACCTCAGTCTGGGCCCTGCTCTGTCCTGGGGGGACCTGTGACCTTGGAGAAGTCCTGCCATCTCTGTGGGTGCAGTTTCCCCCAAAGGAAGCCAGAGGTAAGTCGCAGCCACTCAGCAGGCTCCTGCGGGAGCACAGGGAGGAAGCACAGGGCTGTGTGTGGGCACAGAGGTGGGATGTCCTGGAAGTGGGTGAACTATAGGTGTCCCGTGTTCACCTCTTTCTCTGTTC
Organism: Myotis daubentonii; assembly: GCF_963259705.1. Classification (NCBI taxonomy): domain Eukaryota; kingdom Metazoa; phylum Chordata; class Mammalia; order Chiroptera; family Vespertilionidae; genus Myotis; species Myotis daubentonii. Next base: position 59,757,493 of record NC_081852.1, on the reverse strand, counting down.
CTTGGTCACGGCAGTGTCCCCGCTGTCTAGGGTGGGGCCTGGGTCACGGTAGCTCAGTAAGAGAGTATCCTGTGTCTGAGCCCCCACTGCAGCTGCTCCAACGAGTACCACCGACGGGGACACACACCCCTTCACTTCTCACAGCTCTGAGGCGGTCAGTCCAAGGTCACGGTGCTGGCAGAGAAAGCGGCTGAGGACCTGCTCTCTGGCTCCCCATCAGCCGCATCTCGCTGCGTCCTCACATGGCAGAGAGCAGAGAGAGTGAGCTCTCCAGGACCCTTAGAACAGCGGTTCTCAACCTGTGGGTCGCGACCCCTCTGGAGGTCGAACGACCCTTTCCCAGGGGTCGCCTAAGACCATTGGAAAACACATACATAATTACATATTGTTTCTGTGATGAATCACTATGCTTTAATGATGTTCAATTTGTAACAATGAAAATACATCCTGCATATCAGATATTTACATGACGATTCATAACAGCAGCAAAATTACAGTGATGAAGTAGCAACGAAAGTAATTTTATGGTTGGGGGTCACCACACCATGAGGAACTGTATTAAAGGGTCGCGGCATGAGGAAGGTTGAGAACCACTGCCTTAGAAGGACACCAGGCCAGTCATGGGGGATCTGCCCTCACGACCTCATCCAGCCCTAGTCGCCTCCCAAAGGCCTCGCCTCCACACACCACACACTGGGGGCTGGGTTTCCACATATGGCTTTGGGGGGAGAGACACGAACATCAGACCAGAACAGCCTGCATGTGCAAGGCGTGCTGAGCGCCACCCTGAAATCGCACGAAATGCACAGGGGCCCCAGGAGCGGCACTGCCGGAGGGGCCTCCTGCCCTGAGGTGTGAGGGCGGAGCACCAGCCAGCGACCAGCTCAGAGCCTCACCCACCCGGTCCGGGCACTCTGGAAGGCCCGCTCCCCGCAGGTACCCTGTCAGGTACCTGCAGGCCACCCTCCGCCACCCCTCTGGGGCCTCCCCTGCCTCAGAAGGGACAACTTCCTGGGCACATTCAGAGGAAAAGGCAAACAAGAAAATAATATAAATAAAATAGCCCCGGGAGAGGGCAGAGATGACGCCTCTCGGCTCTCACAGCCCTCTCTGCCCGCAGGGAGCTCCCTCCACATGCCCAGGTGAGATTCGTGCCTCCCAGAACCCAGGCCAGGCTGGGGCCCAGGGCCCTCTGGATGCTGCCTTGGCCTTGACTTTGCGCGAGAAGAGGCACCCCACCCATGCGGCTCCCAAATCCACCCAGAGATGGTGGGGTGGGAGCCCAAGGACACACCTCCTTCCCAAGTCCCCGCTGCGGCCCTGGGCACCGGATCCCAGGTGGCGGGAAGAGAAGGCCTCCTCTGAACATTACAGCCGCAGGCTGGCCTCCTGGGGCGCCGGCGTCAGAATTCACATTCCCTGTGGGACGTGAACAGTGGGTGAGGTTGTCCCGGAGGCAAGGTGGCCCCAGGCCCCTGGCAGTAAGAATAGGAACCCTCTGAAGACGGACATCGGCGATCCCGGCCCCCGACATACGCCACAGAGGAAGACCAAAGGGACGGATCCAAGAGCCCGGAGGAAAGAAGCCATCCTGACGGAGGTTTGTAGGAAAAATTATAACAGAAAAACCAAACCCCCAAAGACGGAAAGTGTTAGGATCACAGCACATGGAATATAAAATATGTGTGCTTGATACAGTCAAATAAAATTTAAATATTTTAGTGCACTCTTTTAAAATATTTTAAAATAATGTACTCAAGTTGCAGCTGAAGAGAGATTATAAAAAAACAACAGGTGAATTTTTAAAACCGATTTAATAAACCTTTTAGCTATGAAAGGCGGTGTTTGGGGTTGAACACACAACACGTGCACTGAAAGGCAGATGAGACCCCGCTGAAGAGGTGCTTTGTGGACGGGGAGAGATGGAGGAACTGCCCGGAACACACCACCGGAGGGGCCGCGCGACGTGAGGCCAAGAAACATGGGGTTTAAGGGAAAAGGCGAATGTCCAGTGAGAGTTCCAGAAAGTGAAGAAAGAATGAAAGGAAGGCGGAGAGAGGCGCTATTCGGGGTGACAGCGGCCAAACATCTCCCGGAATTGGCGGAGGTGGCAGGCCCGTTCCTGGAAGGAGGGCAGGTCCCACGGGCTCCGAAGGAGACCTCGCGAGGGGCCGCCAGCAGGAAGCCAGGGCCGCGCTGGGGGCTGGCGGAAGGCAGTGCTGGGGCTGAGGAGGAGCCTCTGGTGATGGCGGGCCCTCGGAGAGCGTAGTTTTTAGAGAGGCCATCTGTGTTCACGGGCTTTTTTGCCGTCGGTACATTCTGTTTGGTTAAATGCCTCTTCGTACCTTTGCCTGCCGTTCAATGGGATCGTTCGTGTTTTTAATGCTGGGTTTCGAGCGCTGTTTGTGTACATTTAGGCAACGACTCTTTGTGGAACAGGGGATTTGCAAACATTTTCTCTCGGCGTTTCCCTTGCCTTCTCATCCTCCTCCCAGGTTTCTCATAGCGCGGAACACTTTCCTGTCGATGCGTCCATTGCATCGCTTCCCCCTCCTTTGCGCCACACTGTTGGGGTCAAGAGCGACTCTTTGCCAAGCCCTGGATACCAAGTAAGTTCTCCTGCGCTGTCTTTTATTCTCAAAGATGCGTGGTTCACATTTTACATTCAGCCCATGGTTCATTTTGACCTACGTTTGAGTAGCACACGAGGCCGGTCCAGGCCCACCTTCTGTGCTGGGTGTGACCCGGGCGGCTGGGCTCCGGCCTCCCGTCTGCCCTGGGAAGACCCTTCCCCGCTGGCGACTGTGCCCCGCTCCGATGGAGGGCCCGGCCGCGGGGCTCCTGCCCTTTCTCTCCGGTGGCTCCCGCAGAATGACTCCTCCACTCGGGGGACCCCGGGCGGTGGCCCTGTCACGGCAGAAGGACCCTCTCCTGGACGGCGTCCAACAACAAGTCCCATTCAGAGTCCTTACGGAAGAACAATCAGTAAACCTGCAACGAGCCCCCAAGGACGCCACTCCTGCTGTTCCGTTCAAACTTGACCTTCCACAGGAAAACGCATTAAAAAGCCATATTTACAGATTGATGAGTCGCTCTACAAGAATAATTCCACTCCTGCTATCAAGTGGCACGACGCTTTTAAACACCATCACTCACGCTGCCGCCTCGGTCCCGTGGGAGCCTCCTCTCGGAGATCGATGAATAAAAGATGCCAAGCGCCATGGCTTGCCTGGGCTTGGCTGCGGCTGGAGGGGAGGAGGGCGGAGCCTGGCCCAGGTAGCCTGAGCACCTTCCCACCCCGGGAACGACGGGAATGACGTTTGCCAGCACCAGGACAGCCGCGGAGCTGTGCCTGCTGCCCTGAGCTCACTGTGGAAGGAGGCGGCTCCTGGACCGAGTCACCCTGGCCCCGACCGGGTGGGGGCCGGGCAGCTCAGGGGACTGAGCCCGCACCTCTCGGGGAGCAGCAGGACACGCTCCTGAGGGAGAGAGAAACCCCCAGGAAGGCCCCCAGAGGCCACACGGGTGCGAACCTGCCGGGGAGTCCCGGAGAAGACGGGGTTTGAGCCCGCGCTGTGCTTGCCCCTCCACTCCTCTCCTGGATGCTTCCGTGGGACAAGACCTCCTCCCCACGAGCTTTGTGAGTGAAGACAGGACCCACAGGAAAGGCGAGCAGAGGAACAGTCTCTTTAGAGAGTGGCCCAGCCCCATGGGTGAGAAGTCCGGGGAGGAGGGGGGCACGGGGGGGAGTGTTGCAGGAGAAACAGGTGATGCCTGGGCAGTCACAGGGGACGTCCTAGAGGGCGAGTTCTTCGTCCCGCAGCCCTTGGTTCAGTCTGGACTTGGTGGTCCTGTCCTGGACGTGCTGCTTCATCCACATCAACCCTCCCTCTCTCCAAGGCCCACCTCATGTCGCTTTCGGGTGGGCCTGGCGCCTCCAGACAGCTGGTCGCCATCTCTTTCTCCTTCACAGAGCATGGGCACAGGGGGCCACGGAACACCGTCAGCTCGGTCTTTCCACCCAAGTGGGAAGGCCTGCAATTTCCCCAGGACCCGGGAATGTTGCACATTTCATCACTGTGCACATTAATGAGTGACAAGAGAATGAATGAATGAGTGAATGAATGAATGAATGAATGAATGAATGAAAAAAACAAATGAAACCATTTTATACTGTCAATGTAACTCCTGTGATGCATGGCTAGCTTGAAAATGCACACTCTTGCCCTTCCCAGAAATTATCGATAAACAAGATGCAAAATCTATTTTTACAAAAAGGGAAACACCTTCAGCAAAGTGTGGACGGCACTGTTCTTCCTTTAATCTGAGTCTACACCCCAATTCCTTCCCAGCAAGCCAAAACCAGCTCTGTTGCAACAATAATACAGAGTGTTCATTAGGCCATTTCAAAACCAAAAAGGGTCTCCCAGCTGCTTGGGCATCAAGTGGGAGGGTTCAAGGGCCCTCCTGAGACCCACCCCACCCCCAGCCCCACAGCCGGGGCCGCAGCACCCACACTCCCTGCGTTGATGGGGAGGGAATCGTGTTTCATGCCAAGGACAGACTTTTCCGGAGGCATTAATTACCATCCGCCTCCACAGTTCCATTGCTCACAAATGGCCAAGAAGGGGCTGCTGTGCAGAGCCCAGCACTGGGGACAGTTGGTATGTGGACCACTGGAAGTTACTTAGAATATTTATGGGGGCGGTGGTGGGATCCAAAGACACTGAAAAATAGTATGTGTGCCGATTTTCCACACCATTTCTGTTTGCTCATCCTCACCGAGGACATTTTTTCCATTGATCCTTCAACAAGAGTGGAAGGGCGGGAGCAAGGGAGAGAGGGAGAGAGGGCGAGAGAGAGGAAGAGGTGAAGTGGGGAAGAGGGGGAGAGAAGGAGAGGGAGAGGGAGAGAGAGGAGAAACATCCATGTGAGAGAGACACATAGTTTGGTTGCCTCCCCCACGTGCCCGGAACTGGGCCTGGGGTTGAACCTGCAACCCAGGTACGTGCCCTTGACCCAGTGGGGGCCGTGCAGAAAGCAGCCAATCCATGTTTCTCTCTCATCCATGTTTCTATCTCCCTCTCTCTAAAAATCAATAAAACATTTAACAGAAAACACCTCAATTACTTCATAGGAAAGAAACAGGCTTTTGGATGGCAACTAGCAACCTCGACCATGGAGGCCCTCCCACGAGAGTTCACACTTCGCATCCGCACAGCTTCCCAGGGTGTGGTGCCGATGGCCTCCCAGCGGACCTGTGAGCGACGACACACGTCTGTCTGACCACACAGGCTGCAGACTGTCCCTCTGAGGAGACACCACGCTCCGCACTCGGTTGCGTGCCTGGCTTGCGTCCTGACTCGGACTCGCCTTCGCTCTGGGAGCAGCCCCTGCGCGCGGGGCCTGGCATGTGGCCGGCGTTCACACTCAGCTGCACAGCCACCTGCGGCTGGCGCTGTTTGTCTTGTGCCCTGAATGACACTGAGGCCTCCCCCAGGGCCCGGAGGGGAAAGCTAGCTCAGTGAGGGTGGTGGGGGCCAGGAGAGAGAGGCCATTCTCCTGGGACAGATGCTCCTGAGGTTGTGACAGTCCCAGGTTAACTGACAGAGTCCAGGCGCAGACCGTCCTTCCCAGCGCTCTCCTAGCTCGTGCGGAGTGCTGGTCTCCGAGGGCCTCCTCAGTGAGGACGAGGCTCCCAAGAAGGGTCTTTGTTCTCCACTGAATCAGCTTGATCTTATATTTCATTTATTGGATCTATTCATCCATCCCGAAAACTGCAGTTTCTTAAGCAGCTTCATCGTAAGTTTTAGAATCAGATGGCATGATCGTACGAAATTCAAAATAACTAGAGAGCCCACACTAATTTCAGAAAAGAAGAAAGCCTGGGAACTTTAAATGAATTTAGCTGGGTCAGCGAGTATGGGGTAGTCGTCCGCATCAGGCCCGCCAGTAGGCGAGGAGTCCCCTTCCAGTCTCGGATGTTGACTGACATTATGAAATGCATTTCTCACATAATATTGAGGTCAACTTTTTTTAAAAAAAAAAAGTTTCTTTTAACATGCCAAATTAAATTGCATTCTGAGAATAATCACCACTCGATAATATGTTATTCTTTTATATATGGCTTGATTTGAATTGCTAATACGTAACTAAATTTTTACATCTATATTCATGAGGAATATTGGTCCTCGCTTTCTTGTGAACTTTCTTTTCATAAATGAGTTGGAAAGTGTTCCATCTTCTATTTTCTGAGGGAGCTTATGTAATGTTGGTATTATGTCTTTCCTAAACTTTTGATAAAATTCACCATTAACGTCACCGTGTCTGCAGTCTGCTTTGTGAGTAGGTTTTAAATATAAATCCAAATACATTAGTAGATAAGATGTATTTATTTTGTGTCATTTTTGGTATGTTACCATTTTTAAGGAATTTGCCAGTTTCATCTCTATTTTTATGATTATTGGAATACTGTTGTCCATACTAATGCCCTATTAATGTCTGTAGGAGCTATAGTGATGTCACCTCTTTCACTCCCGATATCTGTATTTTTCCTGTTCTTAAAAATAAGTCTAGGTAGAGGCTCATCAATGTTATTGATTTTTTAAAAATATCACTTTTCATTTATTTTCTGTTTTTGTTCATTTTTTACTTCTTCTCATCTTCATTATTTCATTTCCTTTACATATTTTGTTTTTATATTGTTTATTTTCTCATTTCTTAATGTAGAAGTTTTGATGATTAATTTTAAAACTTTCTTATTCCCTGATATAAGCATTTAAAACTCTAAATTCCTCTGTCAGCTTTATCTGTACCCTGCAAATTTTGATATGCTCTGTTATCATTGAGTACAAAATGTTTTTAATTTCCAAGTATTTTGAGATTTTTCTAGACATGTTTTTTATTGATTTCTAATTTAATTTGTTTGTTCAGAGCTCATAACCTGTATGACTTCAATCCTTTTAAATTTATTTTTATTCATTTTGGCCCTATATACAGTAGATTTTGGCAAAGTTTTATGTGTACCTGGCAAGAATGTGTGTTTTGCTATTGTTGGGTGGAGTATTCAGTGAGAACTAAGTCAACTGGGCTGTTAGCACTGTTCAAGTCTCCTGTGTCCTCACTAATTTTATATCGACCTGTTCTTGGATAACTTAGAGAGAAGCTGAGAAATATGTAACTATACCTGTTGGTTTCTTTATTTCTCCATTAAATTCTGAGTATTTACTCTTTCAGTATTTGGAATTTGTTATTGGGTGCATATGCACTTAAAACTGCTGTGTCTTCTTAATGATTCTATCATTCATCCTTGTGAAAGTTTATCTCTTACGATATTTCCTCTTTCTGTAATCTTTATCTAGTAATTATATAGCCATTCCAGCTCTTGTATCAGTAAGAGTTCCATGACATAACTCATCATCTTTCTACTTTTTCTATTTAAAATACATAAAAGGGGGCATATGTAATACTTTCAACAGTAAAAATGTAATTCTAAAAAAAATCCTATGTAATAAAAGGCTAATATGCAAACTGTCCCCTCGGAGTTCGACCAACTGGGAGTTCGACTTACCGGGAGTTCAACCGCTCACTATAGCATGCGCTGACCACCAGGGGGAAGTGCGGAACAAAGGAAGGCCCCAGCCAGCAGCGGGCAGCTGGGGGAAGGAGGCCCTGATGGGCCCTGATTACTGGCCAGGCCTAGGGACTCTACCCATGCACAAATTTCATGCACTGGGCCTCTAGTAATAAAATAAAATATATACATCATGAAGACAGCATAGAGTTATATTGCATTTTTCCAGTCTAATAATCTCTACCTTTTCGTTGCAATTTAGATAATTTACATTTAATGTACACTCTGATATGGTTAGGTTTAAGTCCACCATTTTATCATTTCTTTTTCTTCCCCATCTGTCTTTTCTTACCTTATTTCTACTTTTCCTGTTTTTTACCATTACTTTGGGTTGATTGAGAAATTCTAGTGTTCATTTTCTCTCTCCCGCTGGCTTATTAGCAAAACCTTCTCTTTTGTTTGTTTTTTATTAGAGGCGACAGGGAATAGGCATAATTACAATGTCTCAGTCAGCTTTCAAATAGTATACAGCTTTACACTTAATATAAGAAACAGACAGTTTCCACTTCACTCCATTACATGTTAGGAACTCCACAATTGTTCTTATTCTTCCCTATGACTTTGATGAATGGTCTGGAGTTAAATAAGGCCACTTTGGCCACTCAGCATTCAAACATCTTCGAGCTGTGTGGCAACAGGAATTGTTCAGTTCACAGCCAACAGCCACACTCCCTCACTAGCTCTATGGAGTGCCCCATGGTGGATGTGCAGCTGCATCTTCAGCCAGAGGCGCCATGAGGATCCTATGAAACTCTCTGGGGCCCTTTCTCTGCTTCGCTTCTTCCTCTAAGGCAGCGGTTCTCAACCTTCCCAACGCCGCGACCCTTTAACACAGTTCCTCATGTTGTGGTGACCCCCAATTTCATTGTGACAAAGTGAACATAATTAAAGCATAGTGGTTAATCACAAAAACAATATGTAATTATGTGTTTTCCGATGGTCTTAGGCGACCCCTGTGAATGGGTTGTGACCCACAGGTTGAGAACCGCTGCTAAGGTGACCTGCTCTGCAAATTCAGCCACGTCACCTTGCTCAACTCTGACCTGTGTCCTCAGCTCAGCAAGGCTGCCACGCACCCCTGGGACCCACTCCTTGCGCCACAGTCTGGTAATACCTCCAGGAGGAATGGGTGAGCTGGTCACGGGGCCACCTAATTTGTTTCCTGTCTCTCAGGGGCTGCAGTCTTGGATTCTAATTAATGAAAGACTCCAAAATTTTGTTTTATATATTTTATCCAGTTTTCTGCTTAATGGAGTAAAGATGGGTCTGTATCACCTGATCTGTCATGGACGGAAGTGGAATATAAATTATATAAATTATTTTATGCTTTTCTGTACCATCTCCTACTTTCTGTACCATATCCTACTTTTATTCAAATGTTTTTATTTGAAGTTATCTACTATTCTTTCTAATTATATATTTCAATTTTAAAGCCATAGCCCTCCAGTGTTTTTTGCACACTGTCTCTCACAACATTTTATTTATATATTCTTGCATTTATTTTTAACTTTTCTCTAAAACCTGGTTTTCTGTATTTATGTTTTCTATTTTATTGCGGTTGGGTGAATACTTTTTTTCTTTTGTTCCTTGTTTATCTCACTTTAGCAATTGGTCATGGCATCTGTGCCTCACCCCACTTCCTGTTATTCTGCCATTCTATGGAAATCATTAAAGAGAAAAAGTATTGTCCGAATTACTTAAGGTAGGTAAAAGGACACAGCTCATCTACATCCAGATGCTGAAACTTCCATTTTCAGTGACTCCAGACAGAGAACACAAATCTCACACTTAACGCAAACTTCTTCATGCAAATGTTTGTTTCAAATTATCTTTTACTGGTTCGCAGACTTTAAAGTAAACACACATGATGGAAAATATTTGCAAGGATTCAGACACATAAAGAAGAAAATGAAACTCAACTCTAATTCAACAATAACCCAGAGATAATTACTGTTAAACTTTTGGAGTATATTTTTCTTTACTCCAAGTATAGTAGAGATTGCTGGTTGCCTACCCAACAGCCAGTATTCCTCTGCTCACAGTCTTTGCTGGCAAAATTCTTGACCCTGTTCAGATAGTAGGTGACTACGTGCTCGGGGAACATAACTCCTCCCCACCTTCAGAAAGTGAGTGACAGCTTTGTCTCATCCACTCTCATAGCCCAAGGTTAGTTTTGGCATGGACATATTGAACCACGGTCAATGGAAGGCAAGGGCCAGTCTATTAGGGACTTATTTATGAAGATGGATGGATAGATGGATGGATGGATGGATGGATATGGCTGGGTGTTGGGTTTATGTTTTGTTTTTAACATCTTGACATAGCTGTGCGTCCATGACACTGGCAGTCACCTTGTGAGCAGCAGGAGGGACCAGGACAGTCAAATGGCAGAAAGGAAAGATGAGAGTGCTGAGTCCTCGAAAGGGTCTTGGACTAACTCTACAGATACTATGTCCACATGTCTTGCTGTGGATGACAGTAAACTCCTTATTACATAAGACACCCTAAGTTCACACATTGTTACTTGCATCTGAAAGCATGCTGCCTACTGCGTACTTTCTGTGGCTATAACACTCAGAGCCACAGTTTGTAATGTAAATTTTACTTACACCATCATTACTTTTCCCTCTCACTAAACATTTCTTACAAACATGATTTTAAGCAGCCATGCAAGAACCTATATGGTGAGTATTCCATACCCCTCTCTGGAATATTTAGGGCTCCCCAATTTTGCTGATACGCACAATACTGTATGACCGCCTTTGCATGTAAATCTTTATCTTCAGATTATTGAAGGCCAAAGGGGCAGACCCTCCTAAAATCCCCATGGGCATTGCTCCTAAAATCCCCATGGGCATTGCTCCTAAAATCCCCATGGGCATTGCTCCTAAAATCCCCATGGGCATTGCTCCTAAAATCCCCATGGGCATTGCTCCTAAAATCCCCATGGGCATTGCTCCTAAAATCCCCATGGGCATTGCTCCTAAAATCCCCATGGGCATTGCTCCTAAAATCCCCATGGGCATTGCTCCTAAAATCCCCATGGGCATTGCTCCTAAAATCCCCATGGGCATTGCTCCTAAAATCCCCATGGGCATTGCTCCTAAAATCCCCATGGGCATTGCTCCTAAAATCCCCATGGGCATTGCTCCTAAAATCCCCATGGGCATTGCTCCTAAAATCCCCATGGGCATTGCTCCTAAAATCCCCATGGGCATTGCTCCTAAAATCCCCATGGGCATTGCTCCTAAAATCCCCATGGGCATTGCTCCTAAAATCCCCATGGGCATTGCTCCTAAAATCCCCATGGGCATTGCTCCTAAAATCCCCATGGGCATTGCTCCTAAAATCCCCATGGGCATTGCTCCTAAAATCCCCATGGGCATTGCTCCTAAAATCCCCATGGGCATTGCTCCTAAAATCCCCATGGGCATTGCTCCTAAAATCCCCATGGGCATTGCTCCTAAAATCCCCATGGGCATTGCTCCTAAAATCCCCATGGGCATTGCTCCTAAAATCCCCATGGGCATTGCTCCTAAAATCCCCATGGGCATTGCTCCTAAAATCCCCATGGGCATTGCTCCTAAAATCCCCATGGGCATTGCTCCTAAAATCCCCATGGGCATTGCTCCTAAAATCCCCATGGGCATTGCTCCTAAAATCCCCATGGGCATTGCTCCTAAAATCCCCATGGGCATTGCTCCTAAAATCCCCATGGGCATTGCTCCTAAAATCCCCATGGGCATTGCTCCTAAAATCCCCATGGGCATTGCTCCTAAAATCCCCATGGGCATTGCTCCTAAAATCCCCATGGGCATTGCTCCTAAAATCCCCATGGGCATTGCTCCTAAAATCCCCATGGGCATTGCTCCTAAAATCCCCATGGGCATTGCTCCTAAAATCCCCATGGGCATTGCTCCTAAAATCCCCATGGGCATTGCTCCTAAAATCCCCATGGGCATTGCTCCTAAAATCCCCATGGGCATTGCTCGCTGGTGGTGTGGGAGTGCCCTCAGGGAGGTTATCGCTTTTCAGGCCTTTGGCTCTGGCTGGTGGCAGTAATCCCTTTCAGTAGTTTAATTTATATCTGCTTGATTCCCAATGAGGCGGAATCCTTTTGGGAAAGGCGTTGGCTGGCTGGTGTCCCTGTGTGTGTCTCAGACTGTGAATCACTGGCGGATGCTGCTTGCTCATTGTTCCAAGGCACCGAAGTCTTTTCTTTACGTGAACGCTGCCTGAGGAGAGGAGGCTGCCCGCCCCCCATCCGCTTTTCCTCACACGCCTCAGGCCGAAATCCAACATCTCCACCTGAGGACAGCATCACCTCACCTCCGGGCCATTGCTAACCCACGCCTTGCTCTACTCCCGCGGCCCGTTGTACGTCTTCATCACACTGCTGCATCTTCTTTTATGTTTCTCTGGAGAACACGAGTTCTATGTCATCTGTTTGTGCACAGTGCGCCTCAATAATACTGCCTGGATGCATGGATGGATGGATGCGTGGATGGAGGCATGCATGCATGGGTGGATGCATGGATGAATGGATGCATGGATGCATGGGTGGATGCATGTGTGCGTGCATGTGTGGATGGATGCATGGATGGATACATGCATGAATGGATGCATGAATAGATGGATGGATGGATGGATGCATGGAGAGATGCATGGATGAATGCATGGGTGGATGCATGGGTGATTCCTGCTGCTGCTCTGATAATGCCGAGGCTCCTGCCTCAGTGCTCACAGGTCTGAGGTGGGGACAACAGCAGGGATGCTTGGTTCTTCATTGGAGAAGGAGCTGGGGAAACTGGCCAATGTTCTTGGAAAATCTGAGGCCACATGAGGAGACTGGCCCTATGCAAGGGCGGAGGTGGAACTATGGGCCCTGAGCAGAGAGCATGGTTGGACATGGACCCTGGCTGCGGCTCAGGCTGAGTCAGACGGGCAGTGGTAGGTAGTCAGGACTCCATCGCCGCTCCCAGCAAAGCCACAGTCAGTGAGTCAGAGGACAGCGGGCAGGAAACATGGGCAAGACGAGCCGCCCACCCTCTGGCCTTCCTGGCCCTGGGATGCCCTGTCTGTGCCACAGGCGGAGTGCCCAGGTCAGGAGCCTCGTTCCTGGGCCGCTCCACAACCTGCTTGCAAGGAAGCACGGACAGGTCCTCCAGGAGAACGCGGACTCCGCGGCTCCGTCCGTCTCGGTGGGGCCTCACCCGCCCCTGCTGCTCTTCCTGACGGAGCCACATGAGTGAAGACAGTGGCATGGGGGTCGGGGGCGTGGGTTTTGGCTTTGTGCCCCCTTGACAGTGAGAAATGGACACTTGCTCCTTCTCTGGATTATGGGAAAGCAAGATTAATGGGGTATGCTTCTTGATTCTAAGAAGTACTTTTAAATGTCACCCACAGGAAGGGAAAGGCATGTCAGGCGACACAGTGAGCAGTGCCTCACACGGAGCCGGGCTTCCCGCAAGGTCAACGGCGTATGGACGTTTGCTCAGTGAGAGTCATTTTTATGTTTTCCTCTGGCACCGAATAGTTAAAAGAAAGCTGTTTTAAATTGCCAGCTTGTCTCATTTTCAAGAGTAATCGAGACCCAGAAATAACTGGATGAAATCTCTTTAAAAAATGTTTACAGAAACGAATTTTTCTGTAGCTCAGATAATGGGAAAGCAGTGTCGGTTTCTGCTTCAGATCTTTGTTTAATTTAATTCCACCAATCCCGTCTTCCGCGGGTTCGTCACTGTCCAAACACATCATTTTATCTGCTTAGCGCTGATTATGGTGTCGCCGTGCCGTGTACGCATGTCAAGCCCTGCAGCCGCGCTGGTGGGGAGCTGAGACGCTCCGTTTCGGGGAGGAGGAGCCGCCTTGCCCTTCGCAGGTTCCTGATGATGATTCATTCTTCCCCGGGGAGGGTCGGGGAAGGGAGCGCACTCCCTGCTAGGCTGTCTCCCCCACAGAGCACAGGTGCCATCATTCAAACCACAAGACAGGAGGAGGGGGGCTCTCTAAGCACCCCGGGGGCGTCTGTAACCGAAAGAGCTGGCGGGCAGCTTCCTGTCCGTTTCTACAATAAGCGGTGTCCTCCGAGCTTTGCCTGGTCAGGGGCAGACGCCCAGGTGCCCTCCTGGCAGGTCTCTCTCCTCCCAGCTCTCCTGCCCTCGGGGTTGGGCCTGCAGCTGCCTGCACAGACCGTGCTGGCGTCTCAGTGACCTTCCACGGAATCCAATGCGTAACAAGCGATCCCCACACTCCATGGCTTGACACCATCAACGCTCATCTCCCTCGTGAACCCACGGGTTGGCCAGCTGCCCCTTTGGTCTGGTGGGCGCTCGCTCACTCGTCTGGAGGCTGCAGTGGGTCCCTCCCTCTGCCCCGTCCTCCGCAGGTAGCCGGGACATGCTGCTACGGCCAAGGCCGACTGAGGGCAGCCTGAGATGGCCTTCCCAGGCCTCCGCTTGCCTCTGGTCTCTTCTTACAGAGCGCGTCCCGGCTGGTGTGGAGTCAGCGCGGGAAGACGCCATGGGGATGGCGATGGACCCAACCAGTGTTGGGGACCCTCACAGCAGCATTCCCCTCTGGTGACCGTGGGTCCACCCTGAGGACGTCCTTCCCCTCCCGCGGGTGGGATGGGTCCGAGGCAGTCGGGCATGGGAGAGAAAGCCCGCCTCTAGGGCATGGTCTCCGAGGCACCAAAGGGCTCAGCGACGCAGAGCAGCCGCCCCTTATCCTCGGGGGGGCCCCTCGCCTGGACCAGAAGGCCCAGCCTCGGCACATGGCCACCACCTCAATGTTCAACAAGAGTGCAAGTGGGGGCAGTGGACCCTCAGGGGGAGTAGGGGCGAGGATAAGATGGAAATATGGGATGAGAGGGGACAGCTAAGGAAGGGCATCTCAGAGTGGGAAGCCAACCCGTAGGTGCCCGGTGGTGTGTCCTGAGACTGAGCCCCTACAGTGAGTCAGGGACCCTGGAGGGACCTGTCCCCTAGGCCCCGCCCTGCTGTCCTGCTGGCATGGCAACCTCATGTGCCTGGCCAAGGCCCCTCCCCACACCAGACTCCGGGAGAAGGGACACCATGTCTGTCCTCCAACTGGTTTCCGGGGGACACGTCCTCTGTCACCGCAGGGAGAAGTTCCCTTTGGATTCAGCTGCTGCCTTTGCTATTCCAGTCACGTGACCTGCGACCCTCTTTCCACCACATGGCAGATGTGCTTCCAGCTCGTTAGGGTCACGGTGAGGAGTGGAGATCTTACCTGTAATCCATGCATGTTTCTGGGCACGTGGAGATGCACATGTATGTCCAGCATGTCGCATATAATATGTCGATGGCACACTGTTAGAACACCACCACCACAGTGTCCTCGGGGCGCTGGGTGTGTCCTAGACTCGGGTGGTCCCGTGCTTTACCTTTGCTGTCACTGTTTAATAACATGGGTCCTGAGAGGTCCCAGGAGGCCCACCTGCTCAGGACGATCACCATGTCCTGAGATCGGCCTCGGCGTGACCTCGCTCTCCCACACCCGGCCCGGAAAAGTCGGGGTCTTCTCAGATTAAAGGGAGCCTGGGTGCAGGGCGGGCACCAGGCCTATCAATGGGAGGTGGCATCAGTGTGGGTTTTGTCCAGCGTCACAGGCCGGCAGCGGGTGCTGAGCTAAGCCGAGAAAAGTCAATGAATAAATATTTGCTAAACAATCCAACTTGTTCATTCAACAGCAGCTGTTCTTTGAACACCAGCGGGACCACCCCCCACAGGGTAGGTTAGAATCTTAGACCACCGACATCCACGTTAGACTTGGAGGAGCTCGAAGAGAGTGGGGGTGATGACAATTAACTGACTTTCTCCGTCCCCTTCTCTCTTTGCTTCCCCCTCCCCTCCTTCCTTCCATCCCCTCCCTCCTTCCTCTGACATGGTTTTCCCAGATCTTCGGGCAGCTCAGGAGGCACAGGGGTGTGAAGACAAACCCAGTTGCAACTATGGCAGCAACTAGGAAAAACCGCCTCTCGCTTTCTTTCTATTGTTATGATGATTTACAACTTATCAAACACTCCACAGCCTGACGTCCTGTGATAGAAGTATTTCTGTAGCTGGTTGGAACGCAGTAAGTCTCTAAAAATTAAACTGCTCTGTTTGAAACTCAGAAGGCACAGGTGAGCGGTGACTTGCAGGAATTCACGGTGCAGAGCAACGCCTGGCAGACAGCTGATCGTGGCACCGGACCCGGCGCCTTCCTCCAGGTAGACAGGCTGTGGCCAGTCTGTCCCGTGCTCTAATCTCAGAGTAAGTGATGCGGTCACCTTCCAGGGAGCCTGCGTGCTCTGTCTTCATTACCGAGGGTCAGTGGTGCTCCTGGGTGGGCCGTGCGGTGTCCTGTTTACCCACGCGCGCTGGGCTATTGTCAAGCCCGTTCCTCTCCAGAGCCCTCAGCTGTCCTCCAGCCAGGGCGCCCGGCTGAATGATGGTGCATTGACCCTCTCACCACTGATGCAGCAAGACACCCAGAGGTGCAGCGGCAGCTGGGATAACAGAATTCGACTCAAAGACGGACACACTGTGCGGCTGCTGTGAGCGTGTCTTTGTGAGTGGAGTGTGAGACTTTTTATTGACCATAACTCTCGGCGGGCCGAGCGGCAGTTGTCCCTGCCGGGAGGGAAGGATCTCCTGACGACATCTTGCGTCTCTGCAGCAGCACCTGTTCCCAGAGGCGGGGCAGTGAGCTGGGGCTGTGCCGCGTGGAGGGCCGCCTTTCTCCCCAGGTCCTGCCCGTCAGAGGAGCCAGGTGGGAGCATGTCCACCCGCTGTCAGGGAACCCTGGGGTCTCACAGACCAACCAATGGCGCCTGTCTCGCTCAGAGTGAAGCCAAGGCCTTTATGTGGGCCAACCAGCCCTGCTCAGCCGGCCCTCGTCCCTCCCTCCCTCCCTCCATCACATTCCCACAAGTCCAGCTCCACGCGGCCTCCTTGCTGTCCCTCTCGATTGCCAGGCCCTCGCTCACTCACCGGGAGCTGAGCCCTTACTGCGCCCAGGTGCGCCCAGGGCTCGCCTCCTTCACATCTGCTTAGTGCTCCCCAGAGCTTTTGCCACCTAATGGGTCACAGCTTCCCATCATTTCCTGTCTACGCCCTGGAACGAAAGCTCTGAGGGAGGACAGGGGCTTCGCGGTGGTTATGTTCTTTGCCTTCAAACATCACGCATCTATTACCTCCCGTGAGTCACAGGTGAGCCTACGGCTCCGTGACCCGGGCCAGTCTGGCTGACTTTGGCAGGACTCATTCGTGCCCCTCTTGGAAGGCAAAGGTTTCTTACTGTCCTTCCTGCCCTGGTGTGTCTTCAGCCCCTGGGACAGCACCAGGTGCAGGGGGCGGGGCGGGGGGAGCTCAGTGACCATTTGCTGATGAAGGAACCCCAGGCTGGCTCGGGATGGGCACTGCACCCGGAGCTTTTCCACTGCGACCAACTTGATGGCATCGCTGAGGGACCAGAGCTTCCGTGAGCCACCTCACCACTGAATGCTGCAGAGCGCAAGGGACCGTCGGCACGGAGACTCGCGTCTCTGCTCACCTCCCTGTGCTTGGCAGAACACGATCGCGTTCCTTGCACCAATTTGGGGGCACATCGCAGGGCGCCCCGGGCAGCATTTGTTGATAACTCAGGACCCTTCGCCTAACATTTGGACCCATTTTGATGTCAGGGGCTACCTGAAGGACATCTCATTTTCTGAGTATTAAAGGAAATTGGGGGTTATTTTCAATGACATCTTGTTAAAATCAGAGCTGACCATCCTGTAAAGCCTCGCCAGGCAGTGAGCGTCCTGTTTACTGGGGCCTTTTCCCAGCGTGAGCCAACAGCCTCTCCCCCCTCCCACCCCGCCCCCCCCGCCCCCACCCCCGCCACATTGTAGACAATAGTCCCCCTTCCCAATTGGTTTATCTCAGTCCACGGTAGCTTACAGCTCCGTGTCAGAAACAGCAGCCGGGCCCTTGAAAGTGGCTCAGCACAGAATTGAGAATGACAGCCTCAGCCAGTGGCTAATGTGCCTGTGCCGCCACAGACCTCTCTGTGGGAGTGAAGGGCCAGGCCACACACCGGGAGACAGCCTGTGACTCACAAACTTCGTTTCCACCCAGCACTCGAGCGTCCACAGGACGTCCATCGCCAGAACTCCGTCCCCCAGGGCCCAGGGCCCGGATCCGTTCCCGTTCGCGCTGGGACCTGGGCCCGTCAGGTCTTCGCTCCAGGTTTAGTGTTCTCACCCCAGAATGATTCGCTCAGAACAGAGTGTGAGCTGTGCCATGAGCCCCCGTGAGCTGCTGTGCGTGCCTTTTCCCAGGACCCAGGCTTTGATGAGTGGGGGTTTGATGAAGCACTGGAGAGAGGAGACAGGGTCCCAGGAAGGCGGGTAGCAGGACCCCAAGCCCTAGAAACCGGCCCCACAGATCCTACTGGCGTTGAAATGACTGGGCGGCGTTAAACATCTAAACCGAGAGGTTAACGTCACGCAGGGTTCCCGTTCCTTCGGTGGGGATGCAAGTTCAACGAAAATGCGGGACTAACGTCTCCCGCGGGAGAAAGGCTGCTCTTCGGGCCTTTGCTCCCATGTTGGTACAGCCGGGTGTTACTGACCCTCAGCCAGCATGGAGCCCCATGAGAGGGTGCAGGCCCTGCCACGTGCCACGCAGGCCCCGGTGGTCCCGGTGTTGACCTTGCTATCCGCTGGGTGCCACCCCCAGCCCAGATGACAGTTGCCAAAGGTGATGGTGCCCTCACACTGCCCTCAGCTTGACAAGAGGACACCCTGGAATCACCCGAGTCCCCCAGGCAGCTCGCTATAACCACGGGGTTTAATGGAGAATCCTGACGCCTCCTGAGAACAAGCAGATGGTTCCAGATCCGAGATCCCAGGTGACCATGAAAGGGCCAGGAGGTGCAGCACGTGTTGTCCTGTAGAGACGCTGGGCAAACAGAGCGAATCACCTGCCAGGGTTTAAAGTCAGTCCTTCCTCACAGGTGGTCTCTGACTCCCCTGCAGCTGGGCCCTGGAGGCCTGCCGCCGGCACAGGGTGTGACCGAGTGACTGGCGATCGCACAGGATTCTGAGCAGCGGGATCCGGAAGGTGCCCCGAGAAGCTGCACTTTAACAACGAACAGGGAAGATCGCGTTTTCTCCGGGAGCTTTAAAAATCAATGGCTGCGGATCTGCCGTGGGGAGCCCGCCTCCTCAGCATGCAGTGTGCACCTCCACGTTCACGGGAAATCCCCGCTGGCTTTCGGGCTCCGCAGCGCAGCTCCCCTCGCCCTGCCCGGCTCCGGCTCCGGGAGACCCTGCTGGCCCCAAAAGGGAGAGGGTGGAGGGCTACCCGCCCGCCGTACCCGAGTTCAGCGCTTCATTCTGGGGCTCTCAGCCTGAATCCCAGCCCATCACTGTGTTCCGAGGGCTGCGGGGGCTGGGGGACACCACCAGGCAAACCTCGGGGACGAGGTGCTCAGCCACCTCCAGGCCCTGCTGATGCCTCTTCCTGTCCTGTCCCCGACGATCTGTGGCTTTGGTGGAGAACACAGAATGTCACCCGTGGACAGAGCACGTGCTCAGAGCCCACTGTGTTGGCTCCAAATTTAAGGTTTCGCTTCTGGTTCTTGCATTCTCTGCCACGGACACTGTGACTTAACGCCTCCTCATAGAGCTGTTTGAGCCGGTTCCCATCAAAACCTTTTCAGCAAATGAAACGGAAGGCACCCTCCCTTAACTTCAAACGTAAGCCTGCGGCAGCGTCTACTTTTCACAGGAGGGCAGCCGGGAGGCCGCGTGAGCGACGTCTCTGGTCCGAGCTCGGAGGCCCGCGCTCCCCCGGCACTGGCTTCTGGAAGGCGGCGATGACCTGCTCACGCGCCCAGCCGCCTGCCCGCACTTCCTTCTGAAGCTGGGAAGGAAACGCGTTTGGCAAAATTCCCCGAAGCAGATCACGTCCTTCCGCGAAGGGATGAGAGCAGAGTCAGGGCTCAGCTCCTCCCGCCACTGAAAAGCGGCCGTGGCCACGCGTGGCTCCGGAGGTTATTGTGGGACGAATTCAGGCGTCGCTTCCAGGAGCAGCACTGAGCCCTCCCGGCCCTCCCCCCACCACGGCACCCGGACCTGGCAGCCCACGCCTCCATCCCAGCTCTGAGTCTGAGCTGTGCGTGTGTGTGTGAACACATGTGTCTGGTCTGTGCATGTGTGTATCTGAGAGCCTCTGGGCGTGCCTGTGTGTGCAGGCACATGTGTGCGTGCGTGTAGCTGAGGGTGCTCATGTGGGTTGATTTGTGTACGTGTGTGCACACATGTGTGGCTGCACATGTGTGTGCACGTGTGTATGTTCTGTGGGGTAGGGTTGCTGGTGGATGGGTTAAGCATATTGGGGAGCACAGAAGGACACTCGAAGCTCTGCGGTGACAAGGGCTGTGCCTTGCTCCTCATGGATCGCGGACACTGGCCCAGAATCGGCGAGTGAATACATGGGTAAGAGCAGGTCAGAACCAGAGCGAGAGCCCGCCCAGCCCTGTCACATGCAGCTCAGGTGAGGGCACCCATCCCACCTGCCTGCACCCCAGCCCTCCCACCTGTCTGACCCGCCTGCACCCCACCCTCCCGCCTGTCCCACCCGGCTGCACCCCAACCCTCCCACCTGTCCGACCCGCCTGCATCCCAGCCCTCCCACCTGTCCGACCCACCAGCACCCCACCCTCCCGCCCATCCCACCCGCCTGCACCCCAACCCTCCCACCTGTCCGACTCACCAGCACCCCAGCCCTCCCGCCTGCACCCCAGCTCTCCCGCCTGCCTGACCCCTGCGACGAGAACTGCCATTGAGATGCGTCTGCTCAGGCCTGAGCTGACTCCTCCAGCAAACACAGAGGCTGCCCGGGGAGTCAGGCTCTCTCCGCGCCCCCCGTCGCTGGAGGGAAAGTCACAACAGGCTCATGCATGAACAATGTGCAACATTAAAAGATTAAACCCAAAGCAGCTTCACACAAGTGTCTGCTTAATTAAAAGTAATCCCCGCAGCGGGGTAATGTGTGTCCCATTTAAAGGAAACCCCACACAAACTACCCCTGATTCGCAGAAACCATACATTAGCACGCACTTATTCGCATGGCGTGATTTTTCTTCCCTTTGCCACGCTTTCCTTCATTCACTTGTTCAACAAACGTCCCCGGACCCACACTGGCTGCGACGATAAATAAGACCGACACGAGGCCTGTCCTCGGGGGCCCATGCCAGAGCTCGGGCGGCGGGCATGCAAATGAGCGCTTGGAACATGTGACAAAGTGCCCCCGAGAGCTGGGCTCCAGTGACAGCAGGAGCCGAGGGAGCCCGCGGGGCTGGGCACGGGGCGGAGAGCGCTAACTAGGGACGGGGTCCGGTGCTGCTAAGAGGCGGTGAAGGGCCCAGAGCAGGTGCATTGGTGACCGTGGGGGAGCTCAGGCGGTCACACGTCTCCACGCCTCTGGCCTTTGCGAACAGCGTTGGACCTCTTGCTCCCTGGGGTTCCGGGACCTGCCAGGGAAGTGCCTTCAGGTGGCGACTCGGGATCAGAGGTCAAGGCCAGACCTGGAAGCCACATCGTTGGGCGCTCAGCTTCCTCCCCGACTGGGGGGCTCACGCTGACGATGAAACACTTGGGCTGGTGGTGACGGACGCACAGCAGTTCTGCCCCCACCAGCCCCGCGGCCCCTCCCTCTCAGCGGGCCTGGCGGACGCTCTTCCTGTCCCGGGAAGGACCCAGGGACTGGGCCTGGGTGCGGCGTGTGGATGCCTCGTGGGGGTGGCGTTCCCACCAGGAGACCCAGAGGCACTGAACCGCCTCACAGAGCCCGGAACAGTGAGTACATGAGCTGCCTGGACCCCGTGGTGAGGAGACGTGGCCGGTTATGAGGCTCAGCCTTTAATTTCAGCTCCGGGACTCTGATGTGTCAGGAGGACCTGGTGGAACATTCCACAGGTTGCATCGCCATCACCTGGTCCGACCGGCCCTGGCCTAGCTCGCTCCTGGGCTCCTGACGGGTGGACTTTCCTCCATCCGTTCACGTTGCCTGCACCCAGCCTGGCCGCGTCCCGCCCTGGTCCTCTCCGTTCTGGGTCCACGTCTGCAGGTTCTCCTCTCCAACCTCAGCACGCCGCAGGCTTTCCAGCAGCCAGAGCTGGGCCCTGGGTGTTTCTCAGCCACACCGCCCTTGCCATGCCTTTCCCCTCGATGTATCTTCCCTGCGTGGCCTCAGCCACCTGCCACTCAATCCCCCAAATAGCCGGTCTGGCCTCCACCCCCGCAAACTCCAGGCCCCACAGATCTCCAGCTGCACAGCCCAGACCGCAGACACCAGGGAAGGCCCACAGCTCGTTACCTTTCCCAGACTCCCACCGGTCTGTCCCCTGCTGAGTTCCGGCTCAGGTCAGGGTGCCCAGCCTCCCAGCACCCATGGCACACACCTCAGTGACATCTTGCTCCTCACTGCCCAGCCTGGCCCGTGCAGTCGGTCTCTGGTTCCTGCTCCATCCTCCGTTATGTCAACAGGGAGAGTGATGGAAGGACAGAGCCTGTGAGGAGTGGGGGTAAGTCTCAACCGATGGGGTCCTTGGGGGCGGCGTCCAGGGAGAACGTGGAAGGAGGTGGAGAGGAGCTGGTGGGAGAGGAGGCGGCACCTGTCCCTGACAGTGGAGCCACGCACCTGTGCCCCGGGCAGCGCCCGCCTCTCTGTCAGCCGGGAGTGTCGCGCTCTCTCACACTCTCTGCGCTTTAGGAAGTCATGATTTACTTGTCAGAAAAATTACTCAGCAATAGACAACTGCAGAAGAGAGGACGCATGCAGGCACTGTTTCCCAAGAAAGTGCACCCCTGCATCCTAGTCAGTGATGGGGAACGCTGCTTAGCGGGGCGACGCCAGCCCCTGCGTGTGAGACCGTGGAATGCGTGGAACCTGAGCGCGCCCACCTGCCCTTGGAGGGCGACAGGTGTGTCGGGAGTACGGTGAGCACGGACACGCTGGGGGGCCCACCGGGACGCGGCCTTCCGTCTGCCTGTTTAGATCCCTGTTCAGGTGACTGAACATCTAACTAGAAAGATCAGAGAAGGGACGTCCTGGCGGGTCCCGGTATTTCATCCTCGGGGGTCTAACTCAATCCCAGGATTTTCAAAATATATTTTTATTGATTTCAGCGAGGAAGGGAGAGGGAGAGAGATAGAAACATCGATGATGAGAATCATTGATCGGCTGCCTCCTGCACACCCCACGCTGGGGATCGAGCCTGCAACCCAGGCACGTGCCCTTGACCGGAATTGAACCTGGGACCCTTCAGTCCGCAGGCCGAGGCTCTATCCACTGAGCCAAAGCAGCCAGGGCCTGGGATATTTTTTAAATGAAGAAGTTGGGGCTCAGAGAAGTGAGGTCACTCAGTGAAGCTAAGCGGCTAAGTTGACCCCCACGGAAGCTCCGTGCTCACTCCCCTGGCCCTGCCTCTCGCACGCTGGCTATTTTTTTTTCTTTTTTAAGGCTGTGGTCTTTCTTTTACAAATGTCACAACTATCCGGCAACGCAGCACACCTGTCACTGGAGGCTTTATCACCGCTGCCAAGTGCTCGGCAGCGGCTCTAGGACTGGTCACCCCAGATGTGAGGGAGTGGCGTTCTCACACGCAGCACGTTCACACACACAGACACACACGCGTGTGCCCACACAGGCGCTGCGGCACAGTAACAACCTGGCCTCGATGCACGGTTTTAAGGTACATGCTGCTGCTCAGCTAATGCTAAAGGGCGAGAGGAGTGCTAGTGGGTGGATCCTGTGGAAAAGACATCATTTCAATAACCAAGGAGCACGCTGCCCAAGACCTTGAATCCTGGGCAGAACTAGCTCTCCTGCAGCTCTCGCCCCGTGAACCACATGTTCATGCGTCTCAGGAGTTGCACAAGATTTGGAGACTTCTTTTGTGTGTGGAATGTCCTGTATGCCGACTTTGCTCATGTCCCTGTCTTTTTTTGTTGTTGTCCTTAATATCTTTTTATTGATTTCAGAGAGGAAAGGCGAGGGAGAGAGAAACATCAATGATGAGAGAGTCATTGATTGGCTCCCTCCTGCACCCTCTACTAGGGACGGAGCCCACAACCCGGGCAAGTGCCCTTGACCAGAATCGAACTGGGACCCTTCAGTCTGCAGGCTGACGCTCTATCCACTGAGGCACGCCGCGGGGCCTCAGGTCCCTGTCTTGAGAAGCCTGTCCTAGGACTCGAGTCGCAAGCAGCCCCCAGCCTGTGAAAAGGTGACCTTCCCACTCGGGCTGTTTTTCTCCAGTGAGCCTTCCTCTGCGAGACCTGGGCGACGCACTGAACCTTGTGGTAAAGAGCAATGTCTTTTTCATCGTCTCTGACACCCATGTCCCCAAAGCTTAATAAATGGAGAAAATGTTTCATCACAATAAAGATTTAAAATATATTCAACCAGTGGCTAAATATAATTTTGTAATTACCGGATAGTCTTATTTTATATTATTAAAGTGGGATATTTTAAATGAGTTTTTCTATCCCCTTGAGCAGCCCAAAATTCAGGGTTTTTTTTAAAAATAATTGAATTCCTCTACATTTTGATTAAACCCTCAACCAGGATCACCATGTATGAAGGAGGAAATGAAACCACTTTCGAAACTATAGTTGACTTTGACATTTCCATCGACGACCTGACTTTAAATGCATTTATTTAAAACTTAGGGAGCTATCACCCCCATTTTGTAATTGTCTGGGCAGACCCCACCCAGCGTCATCTCACACCAGCCGCGCTTGCTCTCTGGGCTCCAAGGACTGGCCTCCCACTGACCCTCTGCTCAACACAGCCCTTTACACACACTTCTGTCTGCATTTCTGCTTGCCCAACACACAGTCCTTTCCCCCAGCCCCTGATAAAGACCTCATCCCAGGTGCCACCCCCACAGAGAAGACTTCTGGACCCCAGCCCACCGCCAGTGATAGGAGACCATTAATCTGATCTATAAAGCACCTGAATTAATCTGAAAAATAGTCATATTACTTTCAATCTCAGACACATATACTTATATGAAGAGGGGGGTAAGTTTTTCTTAATTTTCCTTTTCAAGTCCTGTGCGAAGCGATTGAGGAGGTGACTCAGCTGTGAATCCAGGAAGCAGAAGCAATAAGCAGGGTCAGACCGACCCACCAGAAGTCAAAACATCATCATCTCATCAACATCGTCTCATCGCCTGCGGACCCCAGGGCTGCATGTCCAGCCTCACCCCAGCCCCTTCCCCTTCATAGTCCCGTCCCCTCTGCCTTGCTGAAAGAGGATCTGAATGCTTTTAAGCACTGTCTTCTTGGTTGGCCAGCCTTTTCAATAAATACCTGATATGCAACGGACCTAAATTGACACTTTTCAAAAGAGGACATAAGGCCAAGGGACATATGAAATATGCTCAAAGTCACTCATCATCTGAGAGATGCAAATCAAAACAACAATGAGGTACGATCTCACACCTGTCAGGATGGCTACCATCAACAAATCAACAAATGACAACTGCTGGAGAGGATGCAGAGAAAAACGAACCCTCATGCACTGCTAGTGGGAATGCAGACTGGTGCAGTGACTGTGGAGAACAGTATGGAGTTTCCTCAAAAAAACTAAAAATGGAACTCCCATTTGACCCAGTGATTCCACTTCTAGGAATATATCCCAAGAAACCAGAAACACCAATCAGAAAGGACATATGCACCCCTATGTTCATAGCAGCACAATTCACCATAGCTAAGATTTGGAAACAGCCTAAGTGCCCATCAGCAGATGAGTGGATTCAAAAACTGTGGTACATCTACACAGTGGAATACTATGCTGCAGTAAAAAGGAAGGAACTCCTACCATTTGCGATAGCATGAATGGACCTGGAGAGCATTATGCTAAGTGAAATGTCAGACAGAGAAAGATAAATATCACATGACCTCACTCATTTGTGGAATATAATGAACAACATAAACTGATGAACAAAAACAGATCCAGAGACTGAAGCATCCATCAGACCATCAAACCTCAGAGGGAAGGTAGGGGAGGGTGGGGGTAAGGGGTAGAGATCAACCAAAGGTCTTGTATGCATACATATGAGCATAACCAATGGACACAGACACCAGGGGGGTGAGGGCATGAGCCAGGGGGTAGGGGGAAAGGGGGAGATAAGGACACATATGTAATACCTTAATCAATAAATAAAATTAAAAAAAACCGCCTGATAAACACTGCTTTCATCATTGAACATGACCCAAGCCCACCCAGGGGCTTCCTGGTAACACCAGCCCCTCCTGCCCCAGGCCCCTCCTTGGCACTTATCACACCGAAATCTCCATCACGTGTGCATGACTGCAACTGTGTCTGCCTCCCCCACTGGACTGTAACCCGGGGGCCAGGCTGCGTCTCGCCACTGAGGGTGTGTCCCCATGCTGTGCCCCACCCACGCCCGGCGGTCCACGTGGTGCCAGGCTGGCGGCTGTGCCTCTGGAGGGCCTGGTGCCTGGGTTAAGCCAGGATCGCGGGAGCCCTGCCGGCCCCTGTCGAGAGCAGTCCCACTGCACCCAGACGGCTGAGCACCAGCTTATTTTCATGAAAACAGCCTCTGGGATGATGTCATTTTAGCGAAAGCCACCTCTGGACCTCGGGAACCTAAACTGCCGTGTGGATGCCGCCACTGCAGTCGCCCGCGTGGCATTTCCTTGTTCTCCAGGCCCTGGGAGCAGTTATGTGACGTTTTCATTTCAAACGTTTCTCTCTGGTGACAGGACTTTCCTCCTTTCCCACCACTGGAAAGAGTCTCTGCACCTTCCTCATGGCCTTACCTGAGGGCTTGCGAGCCGTCCCTGCCTGTCCTGGCTCCCTTCCCTCCGTCTGCAGGGCCCCAGGGGCTCCTGAGCCGCCTCAAGCCGCAGCTCCTGCCTCCCTCTTCCTCCGAGCTGGTCAGTGAGACCACAGCTGCCCCCGGGGGGGGGGGGGCGGTAAACAAGCAGGAGACTAGCCCCGCCCCAGGAGCCCACCTGAAGCTCCAGGGCTGAGCACAGACCCGGGTCAACAGCGGGGCCAGGTGTTACAGGCTGTGTGATTGGTCCCGACGGGTGATTAGCAAGAGATGCTTATGACCCAGAGCTTTCGCACCGTCTGGTGGACAAGCACTGATTTCTCCGTTTGTGGCTCCACCTGACTCTTGGAGGGAACCGCGGCTGTCAAACCACTGGGAGTGGCGGTGGGCTCTGTCCGCAGGAGGCGGCCATGTGGGCCGGGCCCAGGATGCACGGGAAGGAGGGGCCGCAGCAGCCTGATGAAATGTTATTAAGGAAACTGTAAGGGAGGTAGAAACTGTATTTATCAATGCTCCTAAACACATGCCGTCTCTTTGCAAGATGAATTGTCAGTACCTACAATATCGTCTTATCAGATACAAAACCCTGAGTGTTCCATGTACCACTGACACGAGACATCAAAAACAAACAAATGTGGGAAAGAAATTCCTACCCATTTACAGCTGCAACGCCTCGGGCATCGATGACGGAGCAGCAGCTGCGGGCGGCTTCACGCAGCCCAGTGCGACCCACAGGCCTGCACGCTCGCACACGAGGCGTTAGAGAATTGTCATGGGACACGGTGTTACAGTCACGTTGACAGCACAGCTTCGGAAAGATTATTGCTTTTTTATGAAAAGGGACTCACCTGTGATGGCAGCTCGATGCACTGTTTCTCCAGGGACAGGAAGGGGTGCATTCGGATGGTAACGTAATTCTTGGAAAGGGAGGTCACGTGCAACGTCTGGACAGGTTCTCATTGTTCCGGGCCCGATGGCTTCCACGGCTGTTGCTATAGCCAGGATGCATCTCCGGGGTGTGACCCTCCCTGACCTCACGATGCTCTCGGCCGGGTTCTCTCCACAGCCCGGACCATCCTTCCAGGGAGACCGTGTGTGATGAGACTCAAAGGTCCTTTCCACCCCCCATCCAGAGGCTGAATCAGAGACACTGGGGGCAAGTCGACCACTCTGACACCTTTGATGGTGAATTTATGGGGTTCTGGGTGGCCGGGGGCGTTGTCCCATATCAGAAGGACTTTAAAAGGCAGTTCCTCTGGTGCCAGCTACTGCCTGACCTCAGGGACAAAGCATTGAAGGGACCAATCCTGAAACAGGTTCCCCTTATCCAACCCTTCATGTTGTCCAACCCGAAGGCCAACGGGGGGGTTGTCGTCCCTCCTCGGCTGACACCGAGTTAGCCCTCTCTTCCTCCTTAGACCCCGGAGCGGGAGCCTGCAAATGCGCAGCTCCGCGGACGTGGAGCTGAGCCGCCTGAACCTGGCACGCGGGCGCCTCCCCCGGCTCTCCTAGAATGCCAAGGCCTTTGCCACAGGGACGGTCGGCGAAGGCTGGCGCAGTGTCCTGCTGAAAATAAGCAATTTGAGTGAAGGGTGTATTGGATCTGAGGGAGAGGGTCAGATGCAATAAGCACAAAGGGAGAAGACAGGCGCATAAATGGAAAGCGTAGAATAATGTCTAACTATTAGCAGGTTCTGAAAAATTCATTTGATCTATTCAAAAATCTCTGCGTCCTGGGAGGGGGGGGGCCCGTCCGGCTGGAATCACCGGCTCATGTTATTCATAAGCAAACGCATCAGCCTCCATCCAGCCGCACATGTTTCTATTCCGTCCGATTCCTCTGGGCAGCGGCAGGAGCAGGTCCTGCCTCACAGACCCCACGGAGCAGGTGAGCAGGGCTGCTCATTCCGGCACCTGCAGCTGGGGGCCCCACCCAGGTCATCGTCCGCCCTAATGACACGGCTGGCTGTTGGATGTAAAGAGTTTGTCATCAAGAAGCTCTGTCTAACGACAGTGCTCCGACAGCTCATTGCTGAGCCCGGTGCTCTGAGGGGACCTCACCCGAGGGGGCCGGGTGTCCCCGCGAGCAGGCAGACAGCTCGCCCCAGCTGTGGCTGCAGCCCACCCACTGTACCAGCCGGCCTCGGCCCGGGAGCCTCGCGGGCACCCTGCTCTCAGTCTGCTGACGATTAAGACAGTGGAAACACAGACACCCACGTGCACACACAATATGTTCTCGAGGATTTGAGTCCCAGCAAAACAGATTACTCCGTTTCAAATATGGTTTTTGGCCCATAAATAAAAATAAATCCTCATCTTATTCTTGTCTTTTTCTTTCAAATAATAAAAAGCATGTGACTCTCTTTGCTATGAGTATATTAAACTTTAAAAAAAAACATCAAATTTTACTAGGCTCAAGGAAATCTTAAAGGATTGCTTGCTGAGAGATCGCGGAAGATTTAAAGATTAATCAGCTGTGCGTTCTCTGAGGCAGGATACGGCTTCCTTATGGGGTAAATAAAGCTAAGAACGTGTCCTTGCAGCCTACCCAGTGCTCTGGTTCATCGTTGGTTTGCATTATCATTTTCTTTCTGCTCTGCATGTGCATGCACGGAACTGTGACCTGGAAAAACTTATCAGAATCCGCTTTGGAAGTAGCTGAGCACCGAGCCAGAGGCCTGGCTGAGGCGCCCCTGCAGGCAGGCCAGGTCGGCCCCGCACCCTAACGCCCGCCCTCCGTGCTCT
This sequence comes from Myotis daubentonii, assembly GCF_963259705.1. NCBI lineage: Eukaryota > Metazoa > Chordata > Mammalia > Chiroptera > Vespertilionidae > Myotis > Myotis daubentonii. The sequence goes on along the minus strand of NC_081852.1, from coordinate 59,728,245 downwards.
GGGCATCTTCCCGAGGCGGCTCACCTGACCTCTCTCGGCTTCCTCAGTGACCCTGCCTCCCATTCCTTAGAACAAATATGAGGGTGTGCGATGCCCCATCCTCAGCGGCAGCCAGCTCAGCCCTGGGCTGTTTTCCACTTTGCTGTCACCCGTTTTTAGTAAAGAGACCCCCCCACCTCGTGTCGTCACTGAGAGACCCTGGTTCTGGGGCTTTCCCCTGCCCCTCCAACACCTCACCCCAAATTCCCCTCCCCCAGCAGGGGCGGGCCACCTGCTCCTGCTTCTGGTGTCAACAAGCCCAGGTGTGGAGGCAGCAGACTGGCATCAATTAGAAGTCGTGATTGAAGCTGAACGTAATCAATTACATAATTTGAGCGATTCAGGCTTTAATTATACTAACATTGCCTCATACTCCCGGGACATTTGCAAGGATCCCCAAGCAAAGGCACCTGGCTCACGCCTCCTGCTCAGGCCGCCAACCGCGGACCACTCACTGCACACTCACTCACAGGCATGTGGCCTGCACACCCGCACACGCGGTCACCCTCCTGGGGGAGTGGGCGTGGAGCTGCTCCACGATCAATGGGAGGAATTACCTGTGGCTCAGGCGGCCCGACTGCATTGCCCTGGTATTGCCCACGGCAGCTGCCGACACCTTTCTCATTCCACCTGTGGGTCTGAGGTTTGGGTGACACAGGGCAGCAGGGGTCTTCTTCCGGCTGCAGCTTAATCTGAGCTCCGAGCAGTCGGTGTCGGGTCCTACACCTGGACGGGTCGCTGTGGGGCCGGTCGCTGCTGGGATGCTGTAAATTCCCATGTGGTTACTTTCTTGGGAAGCTCGGCAAAGTAGGACATTCGCTGTGACAGTGGCTTCTTATTCCTCGGAGTGGCCTCAGACATGGTCACAGGCATTGGACCATTCGTTGCACAGCCTGGATTCCCCCCAGTGTCACTGGAGAGTAAATGTCCCCAGAACAAGGGCCCCTGAGCTGCTCGGGGGTCTCCAGGGAGTGGCCGCCCACTGTGCAATGGACAAGGGATCTCCCTTGTGGAGGGGCCTCTGCAGGAGCAGCCCTGGAAATCAGCCCTCCTGACTGCCAGGCACCTTGCTGGCCCGGCGCTCATCACACCGGTGGCCTCTCTGGCTCTGGCCGTGGCCGTCAGGACTGCCTTCCCACGTGGCTGGCTCACCATTAGCAGAAGGAGAGCTGAGAGGCGCAGGCCACCTTGTTGATGGGCCTGGAGCCTGGCCAGGGCCGTCTCTGGTCTGGGAAATGAGCTTCATCCCCTCAGGGACACAGACGGGTGCTCTCGACCGCCCCGCGCCCAGCTGGGGGCTCATTCTCTCAGCCCACCTCCCACCCGGAGCCGGAGCCGTGTGAAGTCCCCCTAGGAGCCAGCCTGCGCTCAGAGCCTCATTGTGGTCGGCGTTCACCTGGTCCTTCCCACGCCCCTGGACGTCTGACCACCTGCTTGTTCTTGGCTCATCTGACCTCGACCCCCAGAAGCTGTGCGCTAGTGATGACTGTTTGTAGGAGATGCCATCAGGGTTCTCAGGAGTGTGGCCTCTCCCTGGGCTCCAGCACCGAGCGAGTGACCAAGCCTCCCATACCCCGGGAGGGACGGTACCCAAGGCCGGCGCCCAGGCTGTGGCACTGGAAGCCACAGGTGGATGTGGAAGCTCTCCCTAAACGCTAACACTCAGAACGAACATTCAGGGTGACAGCCCTCACATTCTATGTGAAATTCCCTGCCAGCCACCCAGTGCCTTCAAAACTGTTGGGCCAGCAGATCACAGAGTGAATTGCTCTTCCGGCTCCAATTCCAGGACACCCGGCTGTAGGGACGGAGCTGTCGCCAACGCCGCGTGCCCTCCCTCGGAAACGCAGCCATCGGTGCTTCTTGGAGCCGCGAAGACAGCTGTTGGCCCACACGTCAGTGCAGCGCGCTGCCCTTTCGGGACTTGTTCTGTCAGCCGGGATGTTCAGCTGAGCTCTCGGGGCTTGGGAGCGTGTGTGCTGGCTCAGCTGCATGTGACAAAGGCCTTCATAAATAATCATGACCCGTCGTGTGGTCTTCTTGCATCCTAATAAATCACATGGACCAGGTGACAGGACCCATCGATTTGTGAAACATCGGACCGTCACCAATTCTGTGCTCCTCGCCCGCCCCCGCCCCCCACACCTGTAACACATCTATTCCACGGAGCTTCTCCCAGGGGGTGGAGCCAGCCCACGGGGGAACCAGGGCTCTGATCTCGCCGAGCCAGGGTTTCAGACGATGGCGTTCACCGGCGCGCAGACCCGTAGGAGACTCTGCAGAGGTGGGAGGCTCTTCAACCCTCGGGATAGTCACTAAGAAATGACTCACAGGTGAAAGCTCTTGCTGCAAATGGCCTGTGGTTCCCGAGGTCCCGCTGAAGCAGGTCCCAGCCCCGGTGGAATCTCTCTCCTCGGCAGAGCAACACGCCAGCGACTGAGGCAGAAAGTGGGTGGCGCCGGCTTCACGTACAGGCCCGTGGAGTGATGAAAGGAGGCATGCAGAGCGGGTGATGTTCATTGTTGTTAGCTCGGCCTGGGGACGGCTTGCTGACAGCAGCCCTCTGGTGGCGATGGCACTGGGGACCCCTGTGGTCTGTGGGGGCGCGTGAGCCTTCGCCGTGTGGGTATGAGTCCGCGTGGGACCCAGCCCCTCTGCTCAGCCACCTGCGTAAGAGTCGTCGATCTCTGCTGATTGGCCCTTTCCATGTGGGGACGTGTGACTTTAGACTGAGCAGGATTTAGTCCCCAGGAGATTCTCTGTGCCCCCTTCTACGTCTACCGTTGATCTCCTTCCGCTCTGAATCCTCTAAGACGCTATCGCCTGTTCGTTCATTCATCCTCCCAGTAACGCAGCCGCAGCCGCCACCGCCCGATGGACTCGTGTGCTGCTCTCCGCCGCCCCGTGTAAATGCCCCAGGGCCCTGGCTGGTGTTTGCTGACCCCTCACAAGTCTGGGGACATCAGCCCCAGATGATGCCTGTACCCGAGTCCCTCTTCACCTCGATCCCAGCCTGCTTCTGATTCCCTAAGCCCAGAGCAGACGCTTCTGCTGAAAACGGGCAGCTCGGCAAAATGAGGCTCACGCCTGATCCTGAGCGGTGCTAACGGGGCGGGGTGCCGTCTCCACCTGATCAGCACAGTCCCGACCAGAGCGGCTGCGCGTCCCGTTGTCTCAACAGGAGCCCGGCCAGGGCGATGCTGATGGAACGGCGACGTGTCGGAGCTGCGCAGCCCTCACCAACGTGTCACTGCTGCCCGGAGAAACCGCTCAGCGCAGTCAGGTTGGCAGGGGAGTGGCGTGCGGTGGGAGAACCCGCAGTTACATTACCTCGGACTTCGGCAGCGCTGGCTGTTGTTTAGCTGACTGACGAGCAGCGCCGTCATCCCAGTGGGTCCCCAAAGGCACAGAGGAGGGGACAGCTTATTCCTGTGGGTGGAGGAGGCAGGTGACCTGAGGGCTCCCAGGGTGGCTTAGGGTTCTCCCTTCCAGGCGCCCTCCAGGCAATGGTCTGGTGGGGTGGGGCAAGGCTATGTCACCACACACACACACACACACACACACACACGCACACGCACACACGCACACATGCCCGCACACACGCCTGCACACACACACATACACACACGCCCACACACACGCACACGCCCGCGCACACACACGCACACACACATGCACACACACCCGCACACACACGCATCTTAGAGGAGGCACAAGTGCTAAAACCCAGAGAGGCCAGGATGCTCGAGGCATGTTCGACATGGACTTGGAAGAACCTGTTGGCCTCCTGCTGCCCCCTGGGGGGTGCCAGCGGGTCCATCTGCCAGCTCCCTAAAGACCGTGCAGAAGGCAGGGACAGTGCCACAGCCAGGACATGTAGCCACGTCCCGCTTGCCACATTGAATGATGTGCTTCTTTCTCACCGAAGTTCAATTCTACAAAGTCCTTATATCAGACTGTGGGGGAGACCTGACCCTCAGCAGGGCCTCATCACAGAGACCTGAGAGCCCCAGAGACACGTGACTACGAAGGTCGCCCGGGCCCTTTTATTGTGTCCCCCTCCTAATAGGTTCTATAACATAACGATCTTCCTTCAATTTGAAAACCATTTCCCTCGTTCACCTTTCCAGAAAAATGTAATACCCTACGGTGCCCGCTACAAAAACCGTTCTGCAGGCCGGCACGCCAGCCATTCAGAAAAGAAGATTACCTATCGGAGTGGCCGGCGATGATGGGATTATTTTAGAAAAGCACTTCACAACAGATGGACAGTGTGGTCCCACGCAGCCTCGGTTTTTCTCTTTTAAAGGGACAGCTGGACGCCCGGCGGTCACGGCCAGCCAGAGAGAAAGGCGGGGCCAGAGCGCCGGAGATGAGTGATGTGCGGGGTGTCTCGGGAAGAGAGAGAGAATTTCATTTTCTCCCTTATTATCCCCATCTAAGCGTCACCAGTGGTCTGTGAAGGGGAAAATGGAGAGGACCACAGTAAATTTTCTCACCTCGCTAAAGAGATTAGGGAAGAGGCCGCGTGAGCTCGAGGCTTATATTTTTCTGGGAACTTTAGAAATTAGTTTACTGAGCAAATCTTTTAATATTCCCATTGGCTTCGCCGAGGAAGAAGAGCCAATGACTCGATCTGACAGCTGGGAAAAGTTGTCTTAATAACCCAGTGCGCGTAAGTGCCCTTAGATGCTCTGGAAAACTATAAACATGAGGTATGTTTCCACTCAGCCCCATTCTCCGCGTGTTCCATCGGCTGCTGCTAAAACCACGGCCCGCGGGCGAGGCCGGGGCGGGGGCGCACTGGGAATTAGAACCCGAGTCGTCCCGGTCGTGCACACGGAGTGTGTGACCTTGGAGAAAAGTCTGTCCCTTCCTTGTCGGTAAAACGGGGACTGTGCCTGCCATCACTCAAGGAACCACACACACGGTTTGCGTCTGGACTTGCTTCCACAACATTGGTCCGTACGCGTCCATCTTTGTTCCAATAACCAGCTTTCTTAAATCTCGCTGGGAATAAATATTGGCAGGAGGGAGCTCAAATTCCCTCGCTTTTTCATTTTCTTCAATGTGCCCTTGACTGTCCGGCAGCCTCTACATTTCCAAATAAATTTGGGAGTTTGCTTGTCCATTTATTTAAAAAATTAACAAAATCCCAAACAACCCAAACCTGCCAGTGTTTTGATTGGTTCTGCCTAATCTCTAATCTCTGCCGGTAAATTTGGGGGAGGATTGATTTTTTTCAGTTCATGCTCATCACTTATCGCTGCATTTATTTAGGTCTGAATTCCCTCAGCACAGTTCTCCCGGCTTTCCTCATTGTTCTCGGTGGCAGTGTGGGTGTAAATTAAGTTGTCCACCATTTCCAGAGGAGCTCACGCGTGTGTTGTCTTCATTTACAGAGAGTGTGTCTTCATTTACAGAGGACGACGCCGTCGGCATTGTTATATTTCCTTTACTCGTCCACTGAACTCCATAATCTGTGCCGATTTGTGAATACCTACTTCATCACTTCTATTTGCTTCATGGTCATCCAGCAATGTCCTTCATATATAAGGAAACCTTACAAAACAGTAAGATTTAAAAGTCTATATGAAAAGGGATAAGGACAGAAAATTCCCAGGGAAAGTCCATGCAAATGGCCATGAGGTATAAGAAGAAACACTCAACCTCACTAAAAAAAATCAAAGAATTGCAAATAAGAACACCACCAGCCACCGCCCTTTCTATCAGATGGGCAAAGGTTACGAAACACTGTAATACCTGAATTCCGTGGGACGTGAGAGAAGCCGCCACCCATTGTCCGCTGTTGGAGCTGGAAGTCAACCTGTGACTGTCTAACGAAGTACAAAGTGTGTGTTTCCTTTGAGGCGGATTGTTGTCTTCTTGACAGTTCTCAAAAACACCACCCCACACTCAACAAACAGGCCTGTAATGTGATCATCACTGTGGCACTCACTGGGCGTAATAGAAAAGGGCCCTGAATACCTCACCTGCCCGTGAATAGAAGACTGAGTACCTCAGTTCTTGGTCATCCACACAAGTGATAGAGTTTGCAGCCATTAAAACATGACCTAACAACCGACATAGAAAGATGCCTAAGTTACGTGGTGAGCTTGGCAACAGGTTTCAGAAACGGGAGTGGGTTCCAGAACCGCCGCGCTTTGTAACAGAGTGGGTTGTAATAAACAGCACACGGTGCGGGGACAGGCGGGCGCTACCGTCACAGCACCTGAATCGAACCCAGGCAATGCTGGGTAAGTGTCATAACATCCCTGTGTCTCACGAACTAATCTGTGTAAAATACTCCGGCATAAAAAAAATGATAAGTAAGTGTCACCCATTATTATATAAATGCACACAAAAAGTCATAACTATTCACGGGCAGAAAGCTGTCTGAAAGAATAGACACAATATTTTTACAGCGATTATCTCTGACTTTTATTTCTATGTTAATCATGTTTGTAATGGTTGAATTTTAAAATGAACATTTGTTATTTTTGATCTTTTGTCATTGGGAAACAGAATAAAGATAAAATGGACTTTTTTAAAAAAAAATAGAAAGTGTTGTGGATCTCGTTTTAGGTACTGCATACCCGCCAGCTAAGTCTTGGCTTCAGCCTGGAGGGTGAAGCGCCTTTCTCATGTGGTGGCTCATGGAAAATGAAAGGAAAATAGGGTGGCATCAGTCACTTGTCACCCCAAAACATACCAGACAATGACTTCTACAGGGAGTCCTTGAGCTCCAGGCAAAGAGTGATATATGGAGACTCTTAAAAATAAATATATCTTCGCAGTTATTCTCTTTCCCCTTGTATTAACTTTTAAAGGTTATTGAGCATTATATTTTCATTAAGAAGCTGGATAAATAACAATGCACTTGACATTAAAATTAGTAAATTCCATTCTAAACCTCAGCGATGTAAGCCTTTCAGCTGCTCATACAACGCATTTAAAGCTCTGTTTTTAATAGCTCACATGATAAAGGTGTGTGGCTAATTTAAAAGCAAATGCCCAGGGGGGAGGGAAGGGGGACTGGGAGAGATTAACCAAAGAACATATATGCTTAGCCCATGGACACAGACAGTATATGGTGAAGGCCTGGCGGGGGGGGGGGGATGGAGGAGGGGGGTACACAGCAAAGGAGTGACACCACATGGGAGGATGCAAATGACTCAAGTCCCACCCTCAATCTCCTGCTCCACCCCCATTCCCACTCTACTTTTGTGGGAATAGGATAGATATAAGGATTGCTGTCCCTGAGGTTCCCAAGAGCAGCAGTGGGGAGTCTAACCAGGTATGCTTGGAATCTACCCTGGTCTCAGCCCAGAGTTTCAACAGCAACCAGCATACATCCCGGCGCGGTGTATACTCTAGAGGGAGGTGGGGAGGGAGGAGAGAAGAGGGGTAAGAAGAGAGGGAGGAAGGAAGGGAGGGAGGAAGGAAGGAAGGGAGTGGGGGGAGGGGAGAAGCCCTATATATTTGTACAGAGACGTCAAGACTGGACTTACTTTGTAGGGGCTGCAGCAGCTGGATCTGGGCAGCTGCCCAAGTTCTGGTCAGAACATGGGGTCAAAGCTGCTTCCAGACCCTGGGCCATTACTATTTACTGTCCCATCATTCAAGTTTAGGAGACCCTGTGTCTCAGATTGTAGCTGGAACCAGTGGCTTCAGGACCGAAATATCATGGAAAGGGAGCCACTGAACAAAATCGTGGACACGGGAGGCCTCTCTGTTGCTGCCCCTGGACGCAATGCCCAGCAAATGAGTGGCCTTAAATGTACGTGCACACACACGAACGCAATGGGCCCTCCCATGCTTACACAGATGGCCAACCCTCGCGACTCGGCGAAGCCTGCAGGGATCCCCCGCAGCGTGGCCTCCCCTCGGACAACCCAAAGGCAAACACTGAGCACCGCTAAGTGTGGCACATGCTTTTCTCACTTAACAAGTGACAAACCTACGCTATTTTCCTCCTCTTTTTTCCAGATGAAGGAGATGAGGCTCAGAGAGGGTGGGTAACTGCCTGGCCACACCCACAGTGTCAACTCAGGTCCTGACCACCAGAGCGGGACGCTGCCCCTCTGCTGGACCGACCCACCTCCAGGCCTGGTCCTATCGCCCTTCCTCTCATGCTCATCATCCTGAAGTGAGAAAACCTCCACCCCTTCATGACCTGGGTGGACACACTCTCATTGGAAAAGCTGAGCCCATCGGGGGTCCCTGGCCTTCCCCTCCCCCAACCTGGGTCCGGGGAGAGGCAGGGCTTCTGTCTGGTCCTCTCTTCTGTTAGGAAAAGGGAAGGAGGCTGGGGAGTGTCTGTTGACCGCAGTCAAATGGTGTGGCACGGACAGAGGGACACGTTTTTAACTCCGACAAGGCAATGCCCTATCTCTTTTTCTTTTCTGAATACAGGACACTTTCTCATGAGACAAGTGTAGGTCTTTTAACACCTGCAGACTTACTTTGAAATCAGTGCTACTGTGTGTTGTCCGAGAGGCTTTGGCTGGTCCATAGTAAAAATTCAAAAAGACATCTCCACCCTTCCATCTCAAAGAGGAGGGAGAGGCCCTTTGCAAAAGGAGGCTAATCAAACCCCTCCCACACGGTGGGCAGCTCTTCTGACTTTTATTGGAATGACTAATGCGTGATCAATACCTGAAGGAAATACTGAGGTAGCCAGGCAGCTCTCCCAGCAATGACATGTGCGAGCCAGAGGGGCATCTTCACTGAACAACAAGGTAAGCGACACAGAGAAAGTGGTGCCTGGCATTTCTGGACCTCAGGCTGCCCCGGCTTGGTGGACGCATAGCTTCAGAGCCCGAGCAGAGCGCTACACTGTAGCTTGTTTAATTAACATTTGTTTGGTGTGAATATACATTAATTTGGACACATTTAGGTTTGCTCGCTATGATATAGTGTTAGCTATTATCAAGCAATTTTCTCACCAGAATTCCATTCCTGTTTCTTCACAGTCTGGTTATTCTCCTATTTGTCTTATTTCTGCAGAATATGGCGAAACCAAGTCTCCGCGGTGGATTACATGCAGCGATGATGTGCAGGCGCTCTGGCCAATCAGAGGGGCTCTCCGCCTGTGCCATCTGCATCCCTGGCCCAGGTTCACACACACACCCTTACCCTCGAGTCTGGGTTCAGCCACAGGACCCCAGCAGCCCTCAGTCAGGTGTGGGCGACACAGCAAACGATTGCTGGTTGCAGCCGTAATGAGCGATGGGCCCACCAGAGGCCTCGCCACCATGTGGGTGTGGCGGGTCGGAACCCAGAGGAGAAAGGTCTGCGGAGATGCCAGGCTTCCTCCTCCATGGACGCCTGTCAGCCTCCCAGAGGGACGCCTGCAGCCCTCGGCTCTGTGGGGGCCCCACTCGTGTCACGGCACATGTCAGTTTGGATCGACACCATCTACTTCAGGGTCCCGCTTCTCTCTCCTGTAAAAGACAAAGAGAGAGAGAGAAACCTTGTCCAAAACGTGATTGTCAAGAAGAGTCACCGCAAGGTGAAACCTGTTCAGATGCCGGCTCTGCTGTTTTTGTTTGTAGTAGCCCCGTTTTTCTGGCAGGTCTGTGCCAGGAAAGACAGGAAGGGCTCCGCAGGGGACATGCCCGCCATGCCCGCCAGCGCCCGGTCACGGCTACTGGGGGGAGGGGCCTCCCCAAGCCCCTGGGCCCATCGTCTGCTTTCCACCCAAAGATGGAGCGGGGAGGGAGGACACAAAGGACTCACCTAATCAGGGGCACAAGAAGACCCGACCACACTTCTTGCTGCTCTGGCCTCTGGGGGCGGGCAAGGGGGCTGAGAACAGCAGTGGTAAGAGCAGCAGTGACCAAAGCCACACCATCTGGTCATTGGTTCTGTGGATGCAGGGAGGCAGGCGGGGCCCAGGGCATCCTGGCGGGTCCCAGCTCAGCTCCTGCTCAGCCCACAGCAAGGGGTCCTGAGAGTCAGAGCACCACCTGCAGGCTCCTGTCCGTCTCTTCAGGGGCCCACGTGATCTTGACTCTGGTCCTTGTGAATCATCTCAATCAAATCCCTTTCTGTGAAGCAGCTGAAATAAAATGCATGATAAACAATAAAGAATTGCCCAATTTTCCAGGCCGAATGGTCACCCAGACCAAATACGCAGAGAACAAGTAAAATGACCCAAATTGCCAGATGCTTCAAGGATTTCTTTTCCATCTGTTATTTCTAAGCCATTGTTTTTACTTACTTCTTGGCAAGAGAATAATCTCTGATTCCTCCCGGAGTCTTAGCTGATCTAAGGAAGACATCCACCCGACTGCAGTTTGTCCTATTTCTGTGGGTCTTTCTTATCGTTCTTCCCCGGTTTCACATAAAGAAATTATTTTTACTTAAAGTTAAGGAATGTGTGTTTTCACAAGAAGAAAGGGTTAGAAGTATTCAAACTGGCAGAAAGTATTTGGCAAGAAAACGCTCGGAAATGCTGGCAGGAGCTCATCTTCGTCACAAGGGAGGCAGCCGGTGGTGATGCCTCTCACAGGACACTCACACGTCTGCGTCGTGGTGCCGCCACAGGGGTCTCACGCCGCGCCCGTCCCCACGTGGTGGGTGGCCGAGCGAACGGCGAATATTCCACGGATGACACTGTGATCCTGTCGACCGGGTGGCGAACGTCCAATTTTATGTACGAATCTCAACCACACATGAGCGTCCATTCCGCCACCTGACCTCGGGTTTTAACTCCATGCACGTTACAAGGAATTTCCCGAAGATGTTAAAAGCCGATTTTCCGGTAAGAAAAGAGGAAGTGTCGGATCTTGTTAAAGGATGGTGACCACACGCGGCTTGAAGATTAATTATTAAATGCCGCGGGGTTGGTGCTTAGCTAGAGCATCCAGATAGGTTCTGAGAAGTCATGAGGGTGGGGGGAGTGAGAGGGAGGGAGGGAGGGAGGGGAAAGAAGAGTAAAGAGAAGAGAGGAAAGGAGAGGAAAAGAGAGGAGAGAAGAGAGAAGGGGAGGAGGGGGAGGGGAGGGGAAAGGAAGGCAAGGGGAGGGTTGCCACACTCCACCATCTTCTCTCGGCTCAGCCTGCGTGGGCCAGAGGTCAGGCACTGAGGCTGTAGGCTACCTGCCCGCCCTTCCTTGCAGACAAGCTCTGTCCCAGGTACGGGCTCCTCTGAACCCCAACTCCGGTGGCCCTAACGCAGCCTGGCGCTCCCCTAGCAGAAGGTTCTGGCAGCCTCGGGGCCGAGGGCTCGGGCCCAGAGCGGCCGATTCCGAGCGAGCCCAGCAAAGGCCTCTGGAGGCTGCTGAGCACCTGCGTCTTAATCAGCAACAAAAGTGCTCTCGGTTGTGGGTTTCTGGAAGAAACCGCTGTTTCCTGAACAGGCCACACAACAGCTGGCGTGGGAACAGTGCATGAACCGAAACCGTTCTTCTCAGAACAAAACTCTAAGCCGAGGGCTCTGCTGGCTCCTCTGAGCGAGGGCGCCCCCCTCCCCCGCCCCAGCACCCAGATCCATAAGGAGGCTAATGAGAAAGAGGCTTATGAATAAAAGAAGGGACGCCTTCCCAGGCAGGCGTGAGAGGCCCGCCTTCTCCCTCCAGAACCCACAGCCTTTGAAGCAAAGCCAGGGGCGTTAATGACTGGAATGATTTCCCTCCCCCGCACGGAGGACCCGCAGTTTCAGGAAGCGATTGGTGCTTGCTTGTTAGAGGCCTTTGAAATCCGCCCAGCTCCGCTCCGGGCCTGAGCCATCTCTCGCGGGAGGCGGATTGATGTTTGAGGCTGAAATGCCTACCCAGCCTTCCGTGGGGCCAGGCCGAGAATGCCAGCTTGGCATCCGAAGGGGAGGCAGAGCGGTGAGCTCTGGGGGGTGAAGGGTGGGATGGGTGCCCTCAGAGGACAGGCCCACATCACTCAGAGACCCCGGAGGCCTGTCCTCCCTCCCCAGGCTGGCTTCCAACTGTCTGATGCACTCCCCAGCGAAGAGAGATTTCGCAGAACTCTAAGATCGCCACGGTTTTTAAGTCGTGGTATTAGAGTTATCGCCACCAAAAAACCGTTAGAACGGCTATCGTTTAAGTGATATAAGTTTGGAAATTTCTCAGAGGAAGGATGACTGGCAATTCAAAGAGCCAGTGGGTGGGGGGGGGGGGGCAGAGAAAAGCGGATGTCTAATCCCATCCCTCCCTTCCCCCACCCTCTGCCCCTCTGCTGGGGGTTCCAATCGCCCACATCCCGGCCCAACAGGCAGGTCAGCCCGAGCAGGCAGGCACCTCCCGGGCCAGGTGCAGCCATCCCTCCTCGCTATAGAGACCGAGGCCTTCCAAGCTGCCCTGGCTCAGGGGAGCTGTCCTACAGGGAGCTGTTCGGGTGGGCACTGAGGCCCCCCTGTTGCTCACGGAGACTGAACACAGAAATGGAAAAGGAAACGTAAAATTGTGTAGATTAGTGTTACCTCTAAAATCCCATCTTGCATCATTAGCTGTATTTTATATATATATTTAAGTTAAGAGTCATTGCCTCCCTGATTTCTTTTCTGTGCGTGTATATGAGGCGGGGGAGGAGGGTGCACACGCTCTGGCAGCCTGGAGTGATGGGTGGAGGGGGTCTGTCTGTCCCCCAGGTGTGGGAAGCTCTCAGGATGCAGGGGCCCCTCCTCCAGAGTGTCTCCAGGCCAATGGTGCTCACCGGACTGTTTCTCCTCGAAGGCCGGGCTGCGGGAGGCTCAGGCTGCCCAAGCTGCCGTGATGGGGCCGCACCAGGGACCGCTCGTCTGCCTCGGTCGCAGGTGCCCTTCCTGAGTGACCGTGACGTCCTTGCCGGCTGCAGGTGAAGGCGCGCGCCTCCTGAGCGGCCCGGGTCCTCCCAGGCCTTCCATCCGCTGTGCCATCTTCCGGCGTCATTTCCCCGGGATGGGCCAGTGAGCCGGTGAGTCAGATCGGCCGACGTCGGGCTCTAATTCCTCATATTAAAAGCCAATGTAGCCGATTTTATTACTTGAAGTTCAACTTTAAATTGGAAAAAGTCTAGTATCTCGGCGACCAGATCCCTGCAGGAGGACGCCGCGTCATTTAAAGCGCCGCCGGCATCCTCGCAGTGGGCTGAGGACACTCACCTGCAGCCCCCAGGAACGAATCAAACCCTTAGCTATACTTTTTAACCCAAAGGGGGAAGTCTTAGGAAACAGATTCTGTGCTCTTTGCATTTCTAAAGGCAATTCCCCCAACAGAGGCGGCACCCTGCGTTCCTCACCCCCCTGGGGACCAGGTGCCTGAACCTCCTCCATCTGAGGTCCCGTGGGGTCGGATGGCAGTCACCTGTTCCATGGACACTGATTTTGCACGGCCAGCACACCTCATCCGATATCCCTCTGGGGGCTGGGAGAACGGGGGTGCAAGGCGGAAAATTGGGACCTGAATGCCTACATGCTCAGCTCACAGGGCGGGCAGGGCTCAGGTGGAGGCAGGGGGATCACCTCCTGTGTCCTCAAGTCTTCACTGATTTTGTCTGCTCCTCCTTCCCTCCGCTCCTTCCTCCCCCCCCCCCCCCCCCCCCCGCCGACCCCTCGCTCTTTGGAGGAGCCTTTCCCCTATATACTGACTCATTGTGCCTGGGCCACACCTGCCTTCACCGTTTGCACGCCTGTCACAGGGCTTTGGAATGGAAAAAAATACTCCCTGTTTCACAAAAAGAGTAAATCAGATGTGACCTCTGGGATGTGTTTAGTTTGGATGACAGCTACAAGGAGGACTGGGACATGGCTCCCAGGATGGCGCTCTGGGGGGCAGGGGGGACAGGGCCCTGAGGCACAGGCAGGGCCCACCAGGCCAGGGCAGTCAGAGAGCAGCCTCAGAGGTAGATGCAGGCCTGAAGGGAGACGCAGGGTGAGAAATCTGCGGCACTGAGTCGGCAGGCAATGTCACAGTGTCCTTCACCCACGGTGCTGAGCCCGCACAAGAGGACCGATTAATACTGGCCTGCCTGGCTGAGCTCACGGTCTAAATGGGGGTGGGTGACAAAACCACCAAATGGCTGCGACCCACTTTCACTTTCAGCAAGTACTGACCTGGGTTGACTCTCTCACTGTCCCAGAGCTGGAGGCTCGAAGGGAGGTGACAGAAAAGTCCTGGGAAGCCTCTGTGGAGCCTCAATCCAGGAAATACTCACCACATGTACCAGGGAGTGATGGACACAGGCCCTCAGGTGAGCACACAGGGGGTGATGGAGACATGCCCTCAGGTGAGCACACAGGGGGTGATGGACACAGGCCCTCAGGTGAGCACACAGGGGGTGATGGACACAGGCCCTCAGGTGAGCACACAGGGGGTGATGGACACAGGCCCTCAGGTGAGCACACGGGGTGATGGACACAGGCCCTCAGGTAAGCACACAGGGGGTGATGGACACATGCCCTCAGGTGAGCACACAGAGGGTGATGGACACAGGCCCTCAGGTGAGCACACAGGGGGTGATGGAGACATGCCCTCAGGTGAGCACACAAGGGGGTGATGGACACAGGCCCTCAGGTGAGCATACAGGGGGTGATGGACACAGGCCCTCAGGTGAGCACACAGGGGGTGATGGACACAGGCCCTCAGGTGAGCACACGGGGTGATGGACACAGGCCCTCAGGTAAGCACACAGGGGGTGATGGACACATGCCCTCAGGTGAGCACACAGAGGGTGATGGACACAGGCCCTCAGGTGAGCACACAGGGGGTGATGGAGACATGCGTTGGGGAGCTCACACAGAGGAACATCATACTTACATGAAGTAAGAGAGTGAGGGGTGAAACCAGGGAGCTGATGACAGTGGGACTCGGGAATTAGTACCAGCAGAGCCAAGTCTGGAAGCCGGTTTCCAAGAGTTCCGTGGGCAGAGCAGCAATGGGAAGTGGATTATATCTCAGCTGAGAACTTCTAGAAGCAAGAGCCCATGGAAGGACCAAAATTGAGAGCCACGTGAGGAGTGTCTTGGCCTGTGTTGAAACAGAGAAGGGCAGACTATCTCTTGAGGAGATTCCGCTGCCTGGACTCGGGGTACTGTGGGGAGCCAAGCACGCTGGTGGAAGCTGCAGGTGCCGGAGGCTGAGGAATGATGCACCAGCTTCAGGCTTCTCACCGCTGGAAGCAATGGGGAGGGGGTGGGCTTGATGGAAGTGGGAAGTCTGTGGAGTGGCCAGGTCTGGTGGGTATACCAGATGTCCGTCCTCTTTTTCATGTTGTGTAATGATCTCCACTGTCATAGCTACACATGGACCATTCGATCAGATGGACAGACAGACAGACAGAGCCCACGTCGCTCAGTGTGGTGAGAGGCTGGGCAGGAAGGAGCCCAGGGTTGCACGACTTGAGATATTGGGGAGACTTGGAGTTCCCCAGGAGCAGCAACTAAAATAGGTGTTTGTTCTTGAAAGCTGGTTATGACACATCTGTAATAATACAAGCATAACATGCTAATTAGACTGGACAGCTGAACGACCTCCCAGACGTCCTTCCAGACGACCTTTCGGATGAAGCCGGGGCTGTGAGGGCCAAGCCCCTTGCACAAATTTCATGCATTGGGCCTCTAGTTGTTCAGTAAATACCTCCAAGGAGAATAAACAATGCATCGCCTAGTGCTCCGTCTGAGATGTGCTGAGAACACAGGCTAGGCTCAACCACCAGAGAAAGGGCTCAGGGGATGCAACTGGAGCTGGCACCTGAGTGAGAGGGTCGGGGCACCAGTATGAGGAGGGGGATGGCCGGGGGCTCCTGGAGACGGGACTCAGCAGGTGAGCAGTCACTCCAGGTGTGAAACCTGCCAGCTCTCCATGGCCGCCTTAGGAGGCTCGGATTCCAGAATGGACTTCCCAGGGCAACGCCAGCAAGGCAGGCAGTGACTAAGCGTGGCTCGCGCCCTTACGTTCTGTCTCCAGACAGATGTGGCCGGGCTGCAGCGTGCTGGAAATAGTTTAATCATTACCTGCGTGAAGTCCCAGGGACCCACTGGAAGCGATCTGTTTAAATGTCAATGCCATTCATCTTGAAGGAGAAAACAAACCCTTTTGGCATTATTAGTCTTTGGAATTAGAGGACGCGCCGTCATTTTTTAAACCAAATAAGGAAAGGCCATTAAGAAAAACTGGATTTGCTATCATTTGCCTGGCCTGGGTCTCTCAGAACGTCTCCCCACCATCTGTAAGGGCTGCTGGTTGGTGAGCAGCGATGTCACCGTCGTGATGTATGGCGCAATAACACCACCCAGCTGGCATGACACATTTTGAGGATTCAGGCCCTGTAACTTAGATCAAAAAAATTACCAAGATAGATAGAATGATAGGGAGAAAGAAGGGAGTTTTTGATAAGATGCTAGACTTCAGTGTTTTGTATTGCTTTTTTTTTTTTCCTCCTTCAAATGGTTAGAAAAGTAGGGGCCAGGGCCACAGGAAGCTAACAACACGCAGGCGAGATCCCTGTGGGGGTTAGGAACCCCCGGACCTGGGCGGCCCTGTGTTCCAGCCCCTCCCTCGCTCCCCAAACCTGAGCCTGGACTTCCTCCTCTGGAGGGGACCAGGCTTGTCCCTTGAACCCGGGGCTTTGCTGGGAACTGTCAAGGCCATCGGGATTCTGGACTTCTGTCCACAGAGCATGTACCTCGCCCACCTTTATCTCCATGGTGTTGTAAATCGACTATGAAGAAGACTTCACTGAGTTTCAAGTAGAGATTCAAATATAACCCATGCGGTGGGCTACGCCAATGAAATCTACAGGAAGATTTAGGCCAATGGCACCAAGTTAGTGTTTCTGTTTTTGTCCATTCCAGATGTTTGGTATTGGTCAGATGTGTTTGTTTGTGTAAAGGTGGTGACTCATTTATGAGCCATCGAGGGTGGACAGACAGACAGCTGGTCCAGGACGGAGATGCTCCCCAGCATTCTATGAGTAGTCGGGAGCCCCCGCCACGTGTCAGGCGCCACATGCCACGTGAGCACCAGGATACTATCATCCATGAGGGAGAAAAAAGGGAAAAAGTCCCTGACCATCAGGCATAAACCACTGTATTTTTTGTTTAACTTATAATTATTAGTATGTAATTATAGATCATTATAGATGTACTAGAAGCCCAGTGCACGAATTCATGCATGGCTGAGGTCTGGTCTGCCCAACCCCGATCGGGGTGTGGGGGCCGATCAGGGGCAGGGCCAGTTGGAGGGAGGGGATGCAGGAGGTTGGCCAGCCGGCCCTGCCTCACCCCCGCCCCCCCCCAACTCCCGGTGGAGGGGACAATTTGCATATTAGGCTTTCATTATATAGGATAATTTTTAATATGAAGTTATATAACTAACTATATAAATAATTATATGCTGTTATATATCAATTATATTAAACTTCTATAATTTACTAGTGAAGTCTGTGTCCTGAGAAACTGTTGCTTAGGGACCTGCTGAGCTGTGGCCCCACCAGAGTAAGCTGTACCAGCCCCACCTCGAATTCCGAAGCACAGAAACCTCTCCCTCCGCGAAGCCTGGAGTTCGTGTAAGTGAGCCTCACGCCCAGCTCAGGCGGACGGGCCACGCCCTCCACTTAGCATGCCCGGGTGCTTTTTGCAGCGCATCGAAGGCATTGCTGGCGCTGGTACATGAGCTCCAGCTTCCCTTCCAAAATCCCAGCCTGTCGCTTTGTCACTTCGCAGAGAGCAGGCAACGGGTCCCAGGGAAACCGCTGTCACAGCGCAAAGGGAGACTCGGTGCGTGACGTCAACAGACAGCCACACTTTCCCAAGTGCATTTTTTAAGAACCTTTATTTAAACACTGGCATTGAGCACGGGGATCCTTGGAAATACTGTTAGTTAAATGCACCATGAAGAATTCAGTCCATGCCTGGCCGGCGTGGCTCAGTGGTTGAGCATCAACCCATGAACCAAGAGGTCACAGTTCGATTCCCGGTCAGGGCACATGCCTGGATTGTGGGCTCAATCCCAGTAGGGGGTGTACAGGAGGCAGCCGATCAATGATTCTCTCATGGTTGATGTTTCTCTCTCTCTCTCCTGCTCCCTTCTTATCTCTGAAATCAATAAAAATATTTTTTTAATATATTTTTTAAAAGAGGCATCAGCAGGGCGGAGGTGCCTCAGCCGCCAATGGGAGGCAGCTGGAGCCAGGGACAGTCTCCCCAGGAGGCCCTTCTCAGTGTCGGGGACCGGGGACACCGATGAGCCCTCCCGGGAAACCTCATCAGTTTCTGGGGTAGGAGGCTGGAGCCTGTCTGTGACCGTGAGAGGCACTCTGTGGGCACCCCGTCCCCGGGCACCGTCCTGGGTGTGCAAGGCCCTTAGTACAGTGTCGGGGTCTCGCAGAGCAAAGGCAGCATCGCTGGGCCGCCTCCTCCTCCTTCTCACTCCCCGCCTCGGTGAAGGTGGCCTGTCCACACACCGTCAGCAGCATCTGCGCCGGCAGCTGGAGGAGCCAAGCAGGTGATGGCTCGGCACGCAGCCTGCGAGCCCGTCACTGAGACGCAGACTGAGTGTCCGCATGTCCATACCCAGGGACGTGGAAGCCGCACGAAGCAGGCTGGCTGGAAAGGGAACTAAGAACGCGCTCCGATAGGCCCATTCCCTCTCTCCCGGCACCCCTGCCCGCGGAGTTACGGGGAATCCTGAGACTATCTAGCGGCACTGGCTTCCTTTGGCCAGTGAGCTTTTGGTTCTGTCGTGGACACCAGCTCCTGGGCTGGGCCGCTCAAAGCGAGAACATAGCGGAGACACAGAGCGGGCCCTTATTCTTAGTTTCCTTTCTGGCCCATGGACTTCTAAGTCCTCCTAAAATACACCATTTTATTATCTTTTGTCTGAACATAATTCATCTCCAGGGTGTTGACAGCCTTTAATACCTTTTTATTCTGCCACGAGCCAAGAACCCCGCCACGGCCCATGGAGGTGGCAGAGACTCACAGAGGAGCCTGCCTGGAGGGTGACCCGAGCCCCACGTGTTGGGGACACAGCTTGACCTCTCTGTCCAAGCAGAGTGGCTGCTGGGCCCCGAAGGAACCCCAGGGGCTCAGAGAACCACCCAGTCTCCCCAGGAGGCTCCCTGTGGGCCCCTCAGGCAGCGAGGCCCCCACTGTCCCCTCGCAAGGCCTGACCCTCTCCGGACAGCAATAGGCCCAGGACCCCAAAATATACGTGGTGCTTCCTTGCTCCTCACACAACGTTGTAGAGGTTTTCATCAGTAATGGCAACCTCACCAGAAACTGCCTAGACAACAAGACCAATGCCATTGCCATGAACTGGTTCTGGCTGCAGGGGGCGGGAGGGACCGCATGTCAGTGACCTGGCCCCAGACAAGCTCCTGAGACAGGCATTGTCCAGAGGCCAGAGCCTGGCCCTGCCTGGTGCCCTCTGTTCTCAGTCCCCAGACATGGGATGGGTGGGTCTCACCATCTCTGGCACAGCTAATGAGGCTGCAAAACGTAACCCAAGCTACTGACCTCCCTACACCCCTTTCCCTTCTGTAAAAAGGTGAAGATGATGGTGCTGATCCCACAGGGTGTGAGCGGGTCCTGAAGGGCTATAAATAAGTGGACAAAGGTGCTGGCATTTTTGCATGTTGCTTATTTTATGGGGTCTTTTATTGTTGTTGTTGTTGATTTCAGAGAAAAGAAGGGAGAGATAGAAACATCCATGATGAGAGAGAATCATTAATCGGCCGCCTCCTGCATGCCCCACACTGGGGATCGAGTGCACAACCAGGGCATGTGCCCTGACAGGGAATCGCACCATGACCTCCTAGTTTAGAGGTCGAAGCTCAACCACTGAGCCACACCAGCTGGGCTGCATGTAGCTTATTTTAACAGACGAGAGTCTGAGAGGCTCGATGGCTGCCCAAGGTCCCATAGCTGCTGGTGACAGGGCTGGGAAGTGCATGGGCTCCACCAGGTTTCCAGTTCTGGGCCTGATCTCCTCTGAATGAGGTGCCTTTCCTAAATCCACCCTCAGCCCTGTTTGCGGAGACGCTGTGGGTGATAAGACCTTCCCCAGAAGAGTGGCACCCGGGTTCCCAGGTAGGCGGTCTGCTCCTCGTCCTGTGTGTGTGGGGGGGGGGGGGGCTGTTTTTAATATCATTTTCCTCATCCGTGCCTTCCGCACCTGCCCTGATGAGCGCCCTGGAAGGCAGAGCTCATCAGACGCTGAGACCCAGAGGCTGCCAGGAGTAGCAAGTGTCTGAACCACCGAGTGAGCCCTTCAGAACCTCTCGTCAGACCGGCAGGGGCCGGCCTCATTCATTATTAACTGCAAGGCGACCTAAATAAATCATGGGATTATCCTTCATTTAAACCGCTGAGTGTCACACACGGTGCTCATCAGAGCCCATCAGTGGTCTGAGCACAAAGGAGAAGAGAGATTGTCTTTCAAGTGCACTCACAGCCCAGTGACGACACGGAATGCCCACAGCCCACCCTCACCAGCTGGGAAGCCGGGTGCCCCTCCATCCCCAGCGCTCTGTGACCCCACCGTCGCCAAGAAGATCCCAACTGGCCCTGCTTAACACAGCAATTTACAAGTGACTCTTCTTCAACCTCATTTCCTATCATTCATGTCCATCTGTGACTATGACACACTTGTCAGGCTATTCCTGGACATTTACCAAAGAAACCTGTTTTGCCAATGGTTAAATGACACCAATTACAACCAACTGCATGTTTGTTAAAATAAATGCTGTCTTTGCTGCTAAGCTCAAAAGCCCTTGAGGGCCGTGGATTTGTGTCAGCCCAGCAACCCACCCACCCCAGTCGATGCTTCCTCAGGACCACGGAGGCCAGGCAGGTGCAGGACCTGGTACACAGACAACCGGTACCATGGCACGCACTCTGTTGGCGTTTCTGACTCTCTCTGCATCCTACAGAACGGCCGCTGAGGCAGGGAAGGCAGCCCTCGGCCAGCTGTCACTGTCCTCTCCTGGCTGATCCCAGCCCTCCCGCCCCCACCTCGGCCTCCACTGCAAGCAGCTTACAGGAGCTGGACGGTGTTTTGCAAAGTGACCCGCTGGCGGCTGGCAATGACCTCGGGCAAACGCTCTGTCCTCAGCAAACTCTCGGTCCTTAGCAGCCTCCGGGGAGGGGCGTCCCGCAGCCATGAGTGATGGCGGAGAGGCCACTGTGGGTAAGGCTTTGTGCGGGTCGGGGGAGGCCCTCAGCTGTGGGCAGGAGAGCCAAGATGGCGTGGATGTCTCCAAAGAGGTTGCCTACGGTTGCCACGTGGGCGTGACCTTTGCTGGACAGAGCAGGACCCACTGGCACAGCGGCCTCATGAGCCCTGGGACTGAAGCTAAGCATCCAGGTTGAAACAGACCCTGGGGGGGGGGGGGCGGCACTGGTTTTAGGGTCTTCACTGCACCTGTGTGTCTCCCAAGAGAAAAGACACTGTTTCACTTGCTAAATCTGATAAAGTTGAAGCTAGAAAAGGAGGAGGGAGAGACAGAAAGACTGTCTACACCACTAATTGCCTGTGACAAGACAAACGTTACAGTCGTAAAATTTAAACAGTGAAACTAGAATAGCCCACATGGTGGGGGCCTGGGGCAGACGGCAGCCCCTCCGTGTTTACGAAACGCAAGAAGAGGCTTCGATTGCTTTGGAGCGACTCCTCAGTTGCCAGTCGGAGCCACGACAAATACCTGAGGTAGAGACTGGGCCACCTGGACCTCCTGCAGGGCTGCCTGTGGCTGCACCGACAAGAAGCCAGCGCACATGCTGCCCACTGCCTGAGCCCGTCCCGATGGAGCACGGGGCGGGGAGGAGGGGGAGGGCGCAGCTGGGGAGGCAAGGACGCCAGCATGGCTTCTGCTCCACCCAAATGCTCATCAGCCCTGAGCGGACCAACGGGGTCCATCCTTACAACGGAATGTGGCTCAGCCGTGAACTCGCAACAAACCTTGGAAACGTGACGCTCAGTGAGACCACGTACTGTAGGATCCCGTATGAAATGAAATGTCCAGAACAGGGGGCTTCTCCAGACAGAGAGCAGATCAGCGGCTGGCTGGGGCGCTATGGGGTGGTGAGGGCTACGGCTGGAGAGCCTCTTTGGAGTAATGAAGATATTCTAAAATGGACAGGGTGCTTTTGACACATGCCTGTGAATGTACTTAACGCCACTGAATTGGACACTTTAAACTCATAAACGGCACGGCATGAAAATTATGTAAGTAGATAAAAGCTTTTACAAGAGAACAATGTGCATGTGTGTAACTTTCTAAAACAAGGCAGTTGCAGTCCGAGGAGAGAATGGGGTGGTCACAGCCAAACCTGTCCCCGGAGCTGCTCTGTCTGAATGTTCAGTGTGGAGCTCAGCTTGCTGACCTTCCAGCGCAGAGGGGAGTCATTCTTCCCGTCGGAGTCGAGGAAAAATGCCGTGTCACCAGGGAAGCGTCATTTTGTCCTCGTGCTAAGTGCTAAGATGAATTGGGAGTCGGACGCCGGGCACCGCCAACAAGAGCAGCTTCGCAGAGGAGACGACCGTCTGTGTCCTCCGCTGACCTTGGCCTGCTGCACAGGACCCCACCGCGTGAAGCCAGCCCTGCTTCTGTTCTGGGGTGACCTGGGCCAGCCGTCCAGTGTGCAGGAGTCTCTCAAATACTGGTCTGAGGTGAGAAGCCCTCAACGTGAGGGGGACACTCAGCCGACATGCCTGCAGGGTCGTCGGGCTCGGGACATGAGATTCGAGGGAGGCCAGGGGCCCTGGGCCTAAAAACACAGCCCCCAGCAGGCGTGAGAGCTCCTGCCTCTCCCCACTGTGGGGACAGACCAGGCAGGCCCACAAGCCCCGGACACAGGTGACATCTTGGCCCAGAGATGTCACATGGGCACATCGGATGGCTTCCGCCTTGTTTGCATCATGGCCGGAACATGCAAACTGAATTTCCGTCCCTCATGGCGGAATTTCATGATTGACTTTCAGGGGAAAAGAGAAGATGGAAGGACGAAGATTGAGAAAGCTGCTTTATATATAACTAGAGGCCCAGTGCACGAAATTCGTGCATGGGTGAGGTCCCTAGGCCTGGCTGGTGATCGAAGTGCAAGTGTCTGGTGTGGAGGGCAGGTCCCAGCTGACCTCTGGGTCCTGGGCAGCACCTGGGTCCCCAGGCCCCCGCATGCCCCGCTCCGCCTGATTCATCAGGCCCCTGCCTTGCTCCCTTAGCACCTGGGAGCTGGGCATCAGCCCTGCCCCCACCACCACTGCTGGTTGCCCGGCTCACACCCGCCTTGGCCTGGTGCTGCCTGCTCATCTGCTCCACCATCCTGCTGCAGTTCCATTCTCATTGGGGCCCACTGTGCCGCCCCCTGGTGGTCAGTGCACATCATAGCAAGAGTTTGAACTCCTGGTCAAACTCCCCATCAAGGGAACAATTTGCATATTAGGCTTTTATTATATGGGATACTGTTGTGACACTAATCTTAGATAACTTAAAAAGAAAAGAAAAAGTCCAGATGGTGCAGCTCAGTGGTTGAGCATCGACCCATGAACCAAGAGATCACTGGTTAGATTCCTGGTTAGGGCACATTTCCCAGTGAAGGGCTCCATCCCCAGTAGGGGGCACGCAGAAGGTAGGCAATCAATGATGCTTCTCTCGATGTTTCTATCTCTTTATCCCTCTCCCTTCCTTCCTCTCTCAAAAAATTTTGAAAACATTTTTTAAAAAGAAAAAGAAAAGCTAATGTCATTTTTATCCACGTTTACAGCTGAGATCCATACTTATTGTGAAGTTCCTTGAGACAGAAGCCTTCTCGGGGACTGGGGTGATGTTCCCATAACCACAGGACACATCATCGAAGCACACTTGATCTCTTGAATCAGCAACTTCGAAGCCTGGGTTCTCTCCTTCGTCTCCAGCCCTGCGGAGCATCAGGCTCCTGACACTGCGTCCGGAGATGCCCGAGGCCAGGCTTGACTTCCGGAGCCAAAGCGCACCCTGGGGTGGGTGGTGCTGGGCCAGGGCCTGCAGCCCTGCCTGGTGTGCTTTTGAAACATAATAACCCAATCTTCTTGTAAGCTCTCTAAAAAGAAACAATGTTGCCGTAAGTGAGAGAGAGGCTGAAATTAAGAAACACTTGATACCATACAAGGGGGAGCTGGGCCTTTGGTGCTGCAGGTGCGGGGTGTGATGGAGGAAAGTGACTGGTTATCACGCCTCATGATGAATGGCCTTCCCGCGGCCTGGACGTCTATTCTGTCCCCCTCAGCGGGCTGTTAATAGCAGTGCAGCCCCAACTCGTTCTTTCCGACATTTCAGACACAAATAATATCAGGTTTCCAATGTAAAGGGATACTCTTCCTTCAGAAGCAAAAGAGTAAGCACAGGGAATAATTTTCAAAGCTTTTGAGATATAAAGGCTTATTGTGTCTCCCCATAAGCAATGTCGGCGGCTTTGATGAACAATTTAAAAACAGAAGACGGGGATGCAGGGAGAAGTTGTAAGACGTGGTGTTTTGTCCGTGATTTTTCTATCGTTGCTGCTTTTCCGAAATGTTGTCATTAACATAAAACATTATTTCAATTAGTTTTCTGCGAACCCCCAAGTCATATTCAATAAGTTTTTACTGATTTAGAAAATAAAAACTGGGCACCGGGAAGAAAAACATGGTTACTGAGGAAAACAGCAAATATCTTTAGGCTTCGGGATGCTTACGACTGTATGTGACGACTTTATCTTGTTGTCATTTAGAATCAGGAAACGTATTGGTTCATTGTGAGGACAGCACAAGTATTAGGACTATCATCTGATCCAACCTGGACTTAGATTCACTTAACAATGTGTCTAAGGAGAGGGGAATTGACTGTTGGTGCCCAGCACTAATTCAACGTTAATATAATTGAAATTTCTGAGCCATTAACTAAAATGGCTCCTCGTTTCTACCCTTCATAAAGAATCCGATCGTCCCAGACACAATCTGAGCAGGAAACGGGACTCGGAGGAGACTGGACTGGAAGGAATGGGTCTTCGGTGCGTTTCCTCGAGCCTCCGGTAATGCCCAGGGACAGAAGGTGTCTGCCTGAGCACTGTGTGGAGAAGGGGGCCTCGTTTTCTCTGCGGAAATTCATTCCTTGCACCTGAAGGATCTCTGTGGGAATACTTCCTGGCATATTTTTCCAGTTCTTATCAAGCGTGTCCCTAAGCAGGCTGTGTGTCCTATATTAATAATAATCAAGCCTGTTCCCCTGCCCAAGGCATTATCAGTGTGATTTGTATTAATGCGATTCTGTTCACAATCCGATAGGTCTTCATAACTGAGGTTCCGTTAGCTCCCTCGCTGTAAGTTTTGAAGAGCGCAGGAAGGCGCATATGTGGGGAGCGTGTGGTGAACACCCGGGATTGGTAACACCCTTCTCTCATGTGCGGCTTCGTTCCTGTAGTTCCCACCACAGGCCTGAGAGTGTGGGCCCATTGCCAGTCTGTCACCAGAGACAACCGGGGCTGCAGGACCGCTCCAGGGTCACGGAGGAAGTGAGTGCCGAGCTGGGATTGGGTGCCAGTGGAGCTGGTGCTTTGTCCACAACCATTACAGGTTTAATCACATATGTTTGAGCATGTGCCTGACCCATTGCTGGGCTCTGTGCCAGGCTCATGACCTCCTGAGGCCCTCCAAAGGCCAGGGCTGGCCGTGCCTTCGGGACACCCGGCACCAAAGGAGACAGCGGGCAGGAGAGAAGCAATGCAACAACAGCATGCAGCCGGAGGCGGGGAGTCCAGGTTCCTGCCTGAAGGCCTGGCTGCAGAGCCAGCCTCTCCACACTGACACCAGCTGCTGGCTCCGGCCCAGGTTCACTTGAGGGAGAGGCTCCCGGCTTCAGAATCATCCCAGATGTCCTGGGAAGATGTGCAGTCCTGAGGAGGGGGAGAGGGGTCATCAGGAGGTGGTGGAGAGGCGTTTCAGCACCATGGAGAGCCACCTGCAGCCTGAGGCGGTGTTTGCAGAGCTCAACCAGGCAGCCTGGACCTGGACCAGGGCACGTCTGAATCCTCAGCGTCCGGACTACAGATGCTTTGTTCTCTGGAGCCCATCTGGGCACTGCCTCCGCCCTCCATTCCTCCACTCAAGGGCATACAGTATCCGATGGCTGTTATTTGTTTTCGTGAACCCATTCTAAACCAGAGCTAACCTTCCTGCTAAACAGGTCAGAGCAACCTCACATACATCACAGGGACATCGTTCACTCTCAGGCTGGTGGGTGGGAGAAGCCCGCCGTCATGTACGTGTGGGGTCGTCTGCACTGAACTGTAAAGGAACGAAGCGTCGGGTGCACGTGTTCTCGGAGGCAGCACTTGTGCTCCACAACAGACAGCTGTTCCCAGGGGCGTGGCCCAAGGCGGGATTCTCCCAGCTGCCCTCGGCTTTTCCTCAAAGGCGCCTCCTGAGAACAGCAATGCGTCAATGGCCCGAAACAGAGAGATGAGCATTCCTGCTCTTATTCAAATGGCCACAGAAAAGGGCCTCGGTGCTGCATGCTTTCCCTCAACTCCCCGAAGTTCTTTGTGGTTTGTGCACAGATAGGAATCGTGCACTTTCTCTTCAAAGCGGGGTCGGGCACCAGCTCCCCTACAGTATCCTGAGCTCCTTGGCTTCCAGTCGAATGCATGAAGCTGAGGTCATGTGGTTTCGTTTCGTTCTCAAGTCTCTACGAAGACGAATCTCTAGGAATCTTCCAGGCCAGTTCGCAGCACAGATCAAATGCCCTTCATTTTTGACAGGCTGGCATGGTAATCTCATGCTTTGATGCGTCCCTTTTGCTCCAAAAACATAGCAATAATAGATGAAATCTTTTTTAAAAAGAAGAAACTAGAAAGACAGTTCTGAGCTCAGAAGGGAGCTAAATCCTGCTCTGTGAACCAGGAGCCGCAGAAATGCTGAGCAGTGAGGGGGCTGAGACCCTAGGTCAGCTGGGCTCCAGGTGCAGGGCCAGGAGCTTGGCTGATACAGGCCAAAGGGCCTTTAAAGTGCTTCATGGGAAAGGGGGCAGCCAGAGTTATCAGTGTCAAAGCCAGCGTGTGGAATTGGGGTCTTCATGCTTGTCCAAGAACCTGAACATGACAACCCTGCTGAAGGCTGCCTGAGGCCACAGTGAAGGGCCAGCCAAGGTGCAAATGGGCAGGAGAACACGGGGCTTCCGAGAGCCAGGTGCTAGGAAAAGCTGCTCCCTCGTGTGGTGGTGGATCTGTATCTCCTCACGGCTGGGACCCTGGATCACACTTTAAAGACTTGG
The DNA here is from genome assembly GCF_963259705.1 of Myotis daubentonii. Lineage (NCBI taxonomy): Eukaryota > Metazoa > Chordata > Mammalia > Chiroptera > Vespertilionidae > Myotis > Myotis daubentonii. The sequence goes on along the minus strand of NC_081852.1, from coordinate 59,700,985 downwards.
TTCTGAACTGAGGATCCAGAGGCCACCACCACACAGCTAGAGGGGTAAACACAGAACAGGAGGGAAATAGTAAAACAACAACAAAACCAATCCAACAGAAAGCTTCTTCCCTAAACCGAAATGCAGAATGTGTAAGGAATTCTAGCTAAGGCTTAGGGATACAGTCCCCCATAAATAACATTTGTAAAACAATTTATTCTAGATGAGAAATCTTTCTATAAGAAGACGAAAAGTACTTTAAAATAATTATAAAAGCTCTGCACGGCAAAATAAATTGACAACAAAACAAAGAGGCAGCCAAGCAGATGGGAGATGATATTTGCAAACAGTAACTCCGACAAAGGTTTAATTTCCAAAATATATAAAGAACTCATAAAACTCAACACCAAACGAACTACCCAATCAAAAAGTGGGCAGAGGACCTGAAAATACACCTCTCCCAAGAAGACATGCACACAGCCAGTAGATATATGAAGAGATGTTTAACTTCACTGGCAATCAGGGAAATGCAAATCAAAACTACAGTGAGAGACCACCTCACACCAGTTAGAGTGGCCATTATCAACAAGACAAGGAACTACAAGTGTTGGAGAGGTGGTGGGGGAAAGGGAACCCTCGTTCACTGGTGGTGGGAATGTAGACTGACACACCTGCTATGGAAAGCAGTCTGGTGATTCCTCAAAAAATTAAGAATCGAGCTACCATACAACCCAGCAATCCCACTCCTGGGTATATACCTGAAAACCTCAAAGCATGTATTCCCAAGGATATATGCACCCCTATGTTCATTGCAGCATTATTCATGGTGGCTAAGACGCAGAACCAATCAAAGCGTCCTGGGATAGAGGACTTGATAAAGAAGATGTGGTACATATACACAATGGAGTACTACACGGCCATAAGAAAGGATGAAATAGCGCCTTTTGCAACAACATGGATGGACCTTGAGAACGTTATGCGAAGTGAAATAAGTCAGTCAGGAAAAGCTAAGAACCATATGATTTCACCCATATGTGGGATATAAAACAAACATCAGTGTGATGGTTGGCAGAGGGAAAGGGGGGGAGGAAAGGAGAGTCCTAATATACGGTGACAGGATCAGATTTGACTTTGGGTGGTGGACACACGGTGCAATATACAGACCTTGTAACATAGAAACCCACACCTGAAGCCTATATGTTCATATTGATCAATGGCATCCCAATTTAATAAATAAATATTTTAAAAATTATTATTATTATTCTATTTAGTGTGCTCAATAAGATAAATGAAGATATTCAGTGTGCATTGGAAATTAAACAAAAAAGAAATGAAACATTATCAAATGGGAATAAAATGAACCAATAATAAATCTTGGGAATAAATATGTCAATTAAATTAGAATTTCAATCGATTTATCCACCTGGTGGTGCCAATGATGCTGACACTGCAGAAGGCCAACGCTGCCTCTCTTTCAGGGTCTCGCATCTGACAGCAGAGCTCCTGGCTGGCAGGTGGAGGTGGCTGACGGGCATAACAGGCCGGCAGAAGATACTGCTCAGGCGTGCTCACCAGGCTGTTGCCCAGAACTGCCACGAGCTGGCTGAGCACCTGTGGCTTGACATGGCTCAGCCAGAATTCCTCACGTGACAACACAGCTCCTCTTCCATCACAGACTCACGTCCATTCGAGCTGATTGTGCTCCTGGAGGTCATCAGGTCACTTTCCCGTTCGCCTTGGACTCCTCAGTCTGGAGGGAAGGGCTCCCCATCACCTGGAAGAACTCCCAGAGGGATTAGGGGGTCACCTGAGCAACTGTGTCACCATGTCTGTGAGATTCTTATCACGTGAGATGCCAGCGACTGAGTCCCCACGGAACAAATGAATGAGCAAATCACATCCCACCACTGGTGCCGTCCAACCCCCGCTGGTACTGCCGTGCATTCTAACCCAGGCTCAGAATCCGAGGCATTCCAAAGCTCTCAGAGTTCGACTGCCCACGTATTGGAGGCACGAGATAACTGGGAAAGGGAGAATCTTAGCATTAGGCGCGGTCCTCGTCAGACCAAGTGAGTGAGAGGAAAGGGCAGAACTCCTTAAAATTAATGAGCTTGCCCTTTAAGAAGGTTCTCTGTGGTCAGCATTCTTGCAGGGCGGTGAGGTGAGGGCGGGACCACTGTGAGTGCCAGCCCCGCCTGAGGATGGACCACTGACAGCTGTGTGCCCACGCAGCTCCGGGCTCCCTGCTCGGAACTGCATGTGAATTACGCACAGCCAAGATCAGCAGAACCTGTGACCTGGATGTCAGCGTGCTAGGGTCCTGGGGTCTGAACGCACAAGCCTCTTTGACGTCTCACCTTCATGGGGCAGAGGTCAAGGCCAGGAGTGTATTTTCAGACTCCCAGACCCATTCTGATACAAACATATAAACGTGCAAAATGCAAATGAGAACAGACTCTCCGAAAGGTCTCTCAGCACCACTTAGCTTGGAGGTTACAAGCGCTGCAGGTTTTAGAGTTCTGCGGGGAATTGGCCAGAACCTTCCCACATTAATTCAATGGGGCCAAAGGGAACTCCTTCATTACCGGAGGGAGAGCAGGCTGCCAGGACCCACGCTCCGAGGAGCATCTTTGCGGGAGGTCTGGAGGAGGGCCAGGTCCCCTCTGAGCGTGGAGAGACCCAGGATGCGGGAGTCTTGTATCTAGGCCCCTGCTCTGTGGCTGGCCCAGACCCCACGCAGTTCCACAGCTGATCCTCAGCCATGACTCAGCTCCCTCCTCCGCAGGGTCCCTAGCGCCCAGCCCCTCACCTCTGTCCAAGGTGAAGGCTCCAGGAGCCACTAGAGGGCAGATGCCTTTGAAGGGGGTGGTCCTGCCAGGCCTCTCTGCTCCCACCTCCACTCTGAGCAGCAGGTCCTTGGGCCTGGGGAACTGCTCACAGAGTCTTCAGCAGACGCACCTGCTTTGTCAGAGCAGCCTGGCCCACGTTCCCTGGCGGAGCCCAGGTTGGTATCCACCCAATTCACAGCCATTTCCTCTTGCGACCGGAGCTTCCCATTGCAGAAAAAATTCATGCAGAAATAGCCGGCAGGAGACAGGACCCACAGCCAGGACATGCGTGCCCAGACACGCCAGGTGACAGGGGCTCCTCTGCCCGGATGGAGCGTCTCCTCACAAGCAGGAAGCCCCCCGCAGAGTTCGAGATCTAGGGACTGGGCGAGAGAAAGCACTCCTGATTAGGAAGCTAGCTCCAGCCTGCTCAGTACATAAACCTAATTTCAGTTGACTACAACCCTAATAACTCGCGAGGTTAAGCGCTTGTAGAATTCGTGGCTGTATTTTCTGCGCTGGGAGAATGCTGATGCCTGCAGATCTGGGACCAGTGTGCTTAGTGTCCTGTGCTCCATCTCCCCAGGGATGCTGGGATGCTTCTGTTCCTTTCCTCCCCGTGGCCAGGCCGGGGGTCCTCGGCCCGTCTGTGGAGCTCCGGAATCACGTTCAGTGACAGTGGCTGTGCAGGGGATACATGCTCATCACTGTCTTACTGACCGATGCAGGACAGAGCCAGAGGCGGGGACAGAGTGAGTGCTGAAGCGTCTCCTCTTACAAGGGCACTAATCCCACCTCAGGGCCCCACCCTCACCACCTCATCTAACCCGAATCCCCTGTCGAAGGCCCCACCCATCACACTGAGGGTCTGGGCTTCAACCTATGAAGTTTGGGGACACAACCGTTCAGTCCACACAGTAAGGAGAGACATTGCCGGCAGGGGAACTGCACGTGCCAAGTCCCCGAGGCAGGTTTTCTGAGAGGAGGTGGGACAGCCCGCAGGGCTTTGAGAGGTGAAGGGAGAAAGACTGGAAGGAGCCAGGAGTGGGGGTCCAGGTCATCTGGGCTTCAGGGCCCTGCAAGTTGAAGGGTTTTATTCTAAAGGCAGCACGAGTCCATGAAGGTACATGTAGGACGTGGAAAGAGTTGTCGTGTGAAGGATCGCAGTAGCTGCCATGTAGATAAAGGGTTATAAGTGGACCCGGTAAGACAGGGCACGTGCTGGGGCGTAATGAAGGCATCCAGGCCACAGAGGATGGTGCTGTGGGCCGGGGACGCAGAGGTGGGGTGGGGGCAGATGGGAGGGGCAGTACATGTGCCTGGTCTGGGCATGGGGAGAACCATGAGATGGGGACGAGGGGGACACCGTGTGGCCATGCTGGTTCCTGAGATGGCAGCTGCTGGGGGCAGAGGCCTGGTGTGTCCCACGTGCCCAGAGCAGCCAATGGCAGGCGCTCCAACCATATTCGCTGAGTGTTAAATGAAATGTAAATCACCGAGCAGGTGTTAAAACACAAATTCAACCACGTACACTTGGAGATATAATTGTCTTTATCATCGACTCATGAACCAGGCAGCTGCCGACTCAGCCACGGAAGGTGCTCCCAGGGGTTGTACAAAGGAAGGTTTTTACGGGAAGAAGGGTGGGGACGGAGCTGTTAACAAAGAAAGAAACATTATTTTGGTCCTGGACACCTTTTCTTTGGGGGACGAGAAAGGGGAGGGTTTTCAGCACGCAGACTTCCTCTTCCTCCTGTGGGGGGAGGGGAGGGCCCATGTGACAGGTGACACCACAGCCACCGTCCCCACTTCTGCCTTGTGGGCTGCGGATCCATTTTCCCCACAAGTGGAAGATTCTGTCTGTGGTTTGATGCGGGGATGCATCAGGCACAGGGCTTGGAAGCCGGCCCCTCGTCTGCCTGCCTGGGTTTGCACCGCACCATCCGCGTGAGAGCTGTCAGGCCGCTCCTCACCACCGTCAGCCTGTTTCCTGGTAAACGGAAACGACGCAGTTTCATCACGGCATCGGGATGATCACAGACCATGACCCAGGTGAAGCCTCACCCTGGACCTGCCACGGCCAGGTCACCCCTTCCTCGACCTGCGCCTCCTCCGGGGTCAGAGTTCCTTCCTCCCCGAGGAGGGGCCGTGACCAGGACCTGGAACTCCAGTCCCTGTGAATACACCCCAGCTTTGATTGACAGCCCACCAGCAGGCTTCTCTCCATGGGGCTGGGAAGCAGGTGGGCTCTGCTAACTGAGAGCTGGCATGTTGCTCCTCTTGGTTATGCAAATGCCAGGGTCCAGCTCAATCCAGTCTGTGGCTCTGAAGTTTCCCTAATCCAGTGATGACATCTGATTGATCCAAGTGTGTGAGGTGGACTGAGCTTCCTGCTCCGCTACTGTGCAAACCACCCACGTGCTGTGGCGCCCATCAGTTCAACAGAGAGATAGCCACACTGGAAACGGTGGCCACGCGGGTCCACTTTCAGGGATGCGCTCCGCGTGCCGGGCACTGGGCTCCCCCCGGGGATCACCCGATTGAATCCTCACACACCTGCCAGGTGGGCGCTGGGCCTGGGCCTGGGCTGCCGGGTTCAGTGAGAGGCGACAGAGTCTCTGGATCCGTCACATATGTGAACAGAGACCTTTAACGGCGACACAGCGAGAGTCTCATGCTGGTAAAAGGCTGGTGATCGATGTGGATCTTGAAGATGAAGTTTTATGTCCCCCCTATTTCCACTGCCCGTTCGTTCTAAAGGTTTATGAGTGTAATAAATGTCTACTGAAATCTTTGACTTTGTACAGAATAATAAATTTACAGATAAAAGATGGGCCATCCCGGGATAAAGTGCTGCCGTGAATCCCCAGATAACTCATTTATTTTATGTTTCTAAATATTCAAGTAAATGCCTGCATTTTAAGCAGCAGCTTTAATGAGCACAGAGCTGTACTTCCTAAAGCAGAAGTGAAAGGCCAGGCTTCCTCACCGCGAATTCACGCGTGGACGTCCGCTGACTGCACGTTCGGGGGACGGTTTCTGGGCTCTCTGTGCTGACCCACTGATCTGTACGTCTGTCTCCTCGCCAGCAAACGGTGCGGAGAAAACTGGGTCTCCACACGGTTCTGGGCATTGCAAGAAACAGACGGCGGGTGAAGGAGCCGTTATTTATCCCCAGAAGGTGAACCGGTTCCACGTGAGACACAGTGATGCATGGGTTCCTGCAAATCCCCTGTTCACAGGAAATCCCATTCTTTTTCTTTGTGATTTGTGGCGGCTCTTGTGCATAATTTTTAAATCGGCCTCAAAATACATCACACGGCCTTTCCAAGGGGAGAGTGAAAGCCTCGCTGTCAGGGAGTGTTGATGGAGGCTGTGCCCAGCTGAGTCTCCGTTCGGTGTGGGATGTCTGGTCCTCAGGTCACAGCCCTTCATCACGTAAGATGTTAATGGTAGGAGACACCGAGTGTGCAGTAACGGGACCTTCTGTGCCGCCTTTGCAATAATTCTGCAGATCTAAAACCGTTCTAGAGTTAAATGTTTCCTTTCAAAAAACACAAAACATTGCTGGATAAAAGTGAACAGAGAACCGGCAACACTTGGGGACTAGCAGGAGTCTGTATTCTGTATCCTTAAATTCCCAGAAGGAGGAGAAGAGGGAGAACGGCGCAGGGAGCAACGATATGAAAGGAACTTGGTAAATGCCAAGCGTGATAAATGCAAAGAAACCCATCACCCGGTACCTCACGGTCACACTGATGGGAATGTAGACACAGAAAAAAATCTAGGCAGCAGCAAGTGAAAAGTGCTGACTTCTCCCCAAAACAAAGTGGCAGGCGACGCCGAGACAATGCCCGGGGAGCTAGAGTTTCACCCGCCAAGTCGGAAGTCCACATTCAGCAAAAAAATAAAAACGAGGCGGATTGAAGACGTTTTCGAAACCAAAGTGACGAGAATGTGCAGCCAATCGACCTGAGGGACAAGAAATGCGGAAGGCAGGCCTGGCCCGGGCGGAGCTGGGGCAGATGGGACGTGGGCCTGCGGGTGCAACAAGGAGCAGATACGACAATGGCAAAAGCCTTTCTCCTTTCTCAGGCCCTTGGGAGACAGGTGACTGTTTGCCAATTAACATCCGTGCGTCGCAGCTTCATACTCTGTTGGGAGTAACTGCACAACAGCGATGGCCAAGCGTGAGGGTAAACGAGCAGGGGTTGTGTGGCTCTCACGCTTTCTGTGACACGGAACCACACTAACACGGGAGATCGTGACAAGCTGTGGACACACGCATAGTCTAACCACTAGCAAAACGACGAAATTAAAACAAGAGGACTTGTTCCAAAACAAGAGAAGATCTAAACGGGGTCACTATCCAAATCGCTGGATGACCCAGAGGAAAGCCAGGAAGAAGGAACAGAACACAAATGGGGTACATGAGAGAAACTAGCCAGGCAGGCCAAACCAACCGTGTCAATGGTCACATTTCATGCAATGGGTTAACTACTCCGAAACTGCCAGAGCGGGTTTAAAACAGCAACAGCAGAATCCAGGTAGCTACTGCCATGTTCCTTCAGATATGGAACTGAAATATTAAGAAGGCGCCTTACCCAGGACCGCGATCCGCCTCTCCCTCCTTCCTTCCTACCACCCTCAGCTGCCACTTCCAAACCGGACTGGTCCCCACCTCCGGAGAGAGTCCTGGAAAGGTAAGAAAATCCCAATCTGATGAGCGGGTCTCCCACGGGTGTCCACAGCGGAGTCCATCGCACCCTTCCCGAGCCTGGCCTGCATCCGGGCTCCCTCCAGGCTCCCGTGTTCCCCACAGATCCCCGGTGGCTCCTGTGGGTGGGCGGGCCCACGGATAGCAGTTCCTGTGGATAGATACCTCTCCTCCCCCCACAGTGCTGGTACCCAGCCCCGGGGACGCCCACAGCTCAGCCAGAACTTCCCGTGAGGCACATACTCCATAAGCCTACAGATAAAGCGCGGACACTCAGAGTACCAGGATGAGCCTGATATCGCTGCCAGGCTCCTGGAACTCTGCCTCAGGCATAGAGATAAAATCTCATCCCTTATCGATTGCCCCAGAGCTACAGATGAAGGCAGCAATGTAAAAATGGCCACAAGATGGCGACTGACAATCTGGGTAAAAGTCAGAGAGATGGATCTGAAGGGTGGGGGCACGGGATAGAGAGCACCCTCTCCCTCCAAGATCCCCAACTTTGTATTGTTCCCCTCCAAGCATCTCTTATCCGGCTCTGAGCAGTGGATAGCGTTCAGCATGGCCCAAGGTGTTCACTGGGGACCTCCCGGCCAGTAAGGCGCTACCGGGGCCTCAGAAGGGACATTTGGAAATATGTTTTCAGGAAGCTGCGGGGAGGAGGACAGACTCCCCACGTGACTTCCCAGCGGCTCAGGGAACGTGGAAACTCCCCGGGGCACGCGGGCGCGAGCTCCCGATTTCCGTTCAATGTGCACGAACCCGTGCGCCAGGCCGCTAGTATATATTATAATATGACTGATATGATGTGACATAATGTAGCATAAAAAATTGAATAAGATTTTCTAAAACTTCACAGTCAGGGTCTGACTCTTCTGAATCTCCTTCAAATCTGAGTCTCTGTCACACAGAGTCCCAGGTGATACCACTTCTGTTCCGTCAGGAGCCCTGGTAATGCATGGCTTCTTAAAAAACAATCAAACCATTACAAGCCCTCCGCCCTGGGCTGATGGTTGTTCAGTTCTGCCGAGCTGCCTAATTGTGGCTTCTGTTGAGGGCTCACCACCTCCCCACAAACATCCCTCCCCTCTCTGGGGATTGAGAAAGCAAGTGTCTGTGTCTCTGAGATTTGCCTTCAAGCTCCTGACCCCCACTTTGCAAGGTCAGGGAGATTACCCATGCCTGTGACTGCCACCCGGCCTGCAGCGATTGTCAGATGCCATTGATTGTCAACACTTCTCACTTTCAAAGAAGTTAAGGTGGAGAGAAAAAAAGCTCAGAATCAATGACAGACTGGAACATTTTATCAATCAAATGAGCTTTAACACTAACAACGAGATGGCTGCCAGATGGGTACTAGACTTATCAGGGTGACAGGACAATTGGGACTGTTCTGCCCCAGGGTCGTGCCAGCTGCCCCTACCCAGTGTCTGTAGGGACAGCTGAGCTTTCCCTGGCCCTTCTCCACACCCACAACCCTCTGACAAGGGTGTCCAGGCCTGCGCCTCCTCCAGGCCCATCCTGATGGGATAAGGGACTTCGCTGACCCCCCTGTGGTAGAAAACCCACCCCTCAGAGCCTACAGTCCCCCTCCCCGGCACTGTCCCCGCTCCTAGTTAGGACCTCTGCCCTCCAACTCCAAGCTCCTGGCTGAACGGGGACTGACCACCCTGGTGGTCTGTGCTGCAGCCTCCTCTCTCCTCCCTGCAGTGAGCTGAGCTCTCCCCAATCATCCATCTAAATGCCTCTCAGCACTTGTCTTAAAGGCGCCTGCCTCTCAAACTCAAATTCCTCCAAACAGCAGCACCAAGTCCTTTTTACCAAGGCCCAGATTCCCAAACCAGACGCCCAGACCCCCATCCCAGGACCCAGACCTCCTACCAAGGATCAGACCTCAATTTGGGGCCCAGACCTTCATGGCAGGACACCTATTTCCATGGCTGGACTTGGACCCCCATCCGGGGCCTTCACCTACATCCGGGTACCTGACGTCAATTCTGTGGCCTGGACCTACTACTCAGCCCAGCTCTGCCTCAGCTGTCCTCCATCTAGACCAGCAGTTGCCAACCAGTGGTCCGCGGACCTCTGGTGGTCCATGAGGTCTGGAAGGTTGGCGATTGCTGATCTAGACCACTCAGCCCAGCCCTGATCTGCCCTCAGCTGTCCGCCATCTTGAGGCCTCCGTGTCATCCCAGAAACACTCCCCACATTCTGCTCCCCCTCCTCTTCCTCCGTCCTGGGGAACAGCTCCTCTGTCCTGTGAGACACGTTGTGACACTCCCCTGGCACTGTGGCCTGTGTCTGTTTACCCTACAATCTGAACAGGGCCATCCCAGAGGCCTACCATCCCCCAGATGGCATTTATCGAGAGCCAGCGGGAGAGCAAGCCTGTCCCCAAGATTTCCCTAACCATTCCAGCCGAGTCACTTCTTTCTGGGACTTGTCTGTGTGAAAATAAACAAGTTATCTTCCCTGTCAGAGAACAGTTTAGACGGCCGCCATGTTGGCCACGTGACTTGGCACCCACCATGTTGGTCGCATGGCTTGCAGCTCCCCAGGGGCTGGCACCTTGAAACGGCAAAGGCCAACCCTTCCCTTTGAATTAGCCAATCGCCAAAGACTGTGCACTTGAGCTCCAATCAAGAGTGAGGGGCAGGTCGTGCATCAGGCTTAAAAAGCCAAGCAGACCACCTGCTCGGAGTGCGCGTGCTCCCAGGCCGTGTGCTGCAAACCCTTCTCCGTAGAAGTAAGGATTCTTGCCTTGCTGCCTGGTCCCGAGTATGATTTGGTTTTTCTAGGACCCCTGAGTTTGGGGGCTCGCCATATCTCTTACACCTGCACAGGCCCGCAGCATGGGGCGGTGGAGCTAAGAACTGTGGGTGACTTGCTCCTCGCCTTGGAGGGCCCAGCGTACTGGCCTGGCCGATGGGCTTCCCCGTCAGAGGGATATCTTCCAGGCCACGTCTCACCACCATGAGCACCAGAGAGGAAGCACCGCCATCACCTGGTGGCCATGCTGAGAATCAGGTAGAGACGATCCATCCCCAAATCCCAGCCGCTGCCATGAAACTGCTCACTTCCCACACCTGTTCCCGTAATGGGCAACAGAGGAAACATGCTGGGTCCGAGCAGATTTCCCAAGGAAACCTGCACTGTTATATCACCAAGACGTTGGAAACCAAGACGCCGGAAACACCCGCCAACATCCACCCTTGGGGAATAATATTGACTGATGTCCCCTGAAATGCGGCCTTTGTGTTTGACGTTCTGACCATGGCTTTGCTCTGGGGGGCCTCGGTCTCAGTCAGTCATTGCCTAGGCCAGCCTGGGCCGGCGTTTGAGGCTGGCCAGGGAGCCGAAGCACCGATGGTTTATCTGCCTCGAGCGGGGATCTTGTGTGGAAGGTCAGGACAACGTCGCTTTGATGATCCGATCCATGGAAACCCACCGGTACAGGCAGGGCTTTAAAAAGTGATTGTTTAAATGAAGTTGATCTTTTTATTGCAAAAATACATCACAACACACTGTAAGGTTGAATTTCAGCTCAGTAACCACAAACATGATTCAAATGATTCATGGGGAAGTTAATGACCAACACTGTTGTCTTTTAAATAATCTAATAAAAAGCTCATTAGTGTTGGGGAAGATACCAGTTGGGCGCAGCCACACAGTGATGTGTTCATTTACTGTGATGAAACTAGTCGGATTCTGTCAGACTCTGTTATTCTAAATCCGACACCAGTGGCATTTCCCCCCAATCCTGCCTTCCCAGCTGGTTCTTTCACAACCTATAACCCGGCTCAGAAACACATCTGCAACATAAGCCAGGCCCTGTCTCACCCAGGTAGGTAGGCAGCCCTTTGCCCTTCCTCCTTGAGACCAAGCTCCACTTGCTGGCTGAGGACCAGCTGAGGGATCCTGGGAGTGTCCAGCAGGAAGGGCCGTGCGGGCCACAGGCAGGAGTGAGAGGGCAGGGGGCACACAGGAAGTCCCGGTCCCTGGTTCTCCTGATCATTAGTTATTTGACCATTGTGGCTCAGACCATAGCCTCTTGAAGGGAGGGCCGGTTTCGTCATCTACACGGAGCTGATGCAGCACCTGGCCGGCCACCAGGCTGCTAGGAAACGCCAAGGACATAAGATGCTCCCGCATAGGTGCCCAGGAGCCGGGGTGGGTGCTCTTTGCCTCACTGGGGGCAGCACCCCATGTCCAGCCTCCTCTCCATGCAGACATGCCCCAGAGCTGCCCCACATTGGCCCTGTTAGCTGTTTTGCACGACACTAACGTCCATGTCCACTGGATGCCGGGGCTGAGCTGTACCGGCCCCTGCGGGTCTGTCTGAGACACCCTTTGTCCCTCGTGAAACCAAACCGAGTTTCTGTGCACGTGTTTATTCCCCTCAGGGACGGACACCTGGAGAAGCCATCAACAACCAAATGCCGTCGGTGATGAATTAACGTAACCTCAACAAAGTTGTAAAATGATGCACGGCCACATTATAAGCTAATTACATCAAAGGAGTCATGTTTGCAAAGAGGTAGAAATGTATGCACGTCGCAACATCGGTATCTAGGAATGAACACAATGTATTGTCTTCAGTTAAACAAACCAATGCTGTTTCTCTCCAGTGGTTAAAACCATGAAACATTCTCGCTCACTTAATTGCTTCGCTACGTTCTTAGCAATTGCACCCGCCTGCCCCTGAAGCAGCCTTCAATTCGAAGGCGCCCTGGAAGCCGAGCCCTCTCTCTGCAGGTGAGGAGGGAGGGGGCCGTCCACGCGGGCACCGTCTGTCCTGGAAGAGGACAGTCTGGTAAACAAGAAGCACCTCAAAGCAAAATGAAGTGACCGGAGAACAGAGGGCCAGATGCAGGGTCACAGGACCGGGCACTGATGAAGTCAGTCCTCACTTAGCGTCGTCGATCAGTTCTTGGAACCGTGGCGAGACGACATACAGCAAAGCCAATTTTACTACAGGCTAACGGACATGAACTAGGGCCGAGCCCCTACGCACTCATCCACGTTGTAACTAGACGAAGTTGAATGAAATGATGATGTTTAAGGACCTGCTGTTGTACTTACCACCTGAGACCTGGGTTGTACTTACCATGAGTGCAGACGGAACGCTTCTGTTTTCGTAGTTGGGGTATTTATCAGACAGAACATGACGCTCAGAGGCCGGTGATCTTGAACGGGGCGCTTCCACTCTCAGGATTGCCTCAGACGCAGACAGGTACGTGCAGGGACAATGAGGCAAAACTCCTTCGATGCTCAGCGTCGATGATACTTGGAGTTTGCCCTGATGTGGAGAAGAACGTGTTGTTAGTGTGGCCAGTGGGCTGGGACACACGGGGAACACACGCTTCTAGGACCACAGGAGAGAAGGCGTGGCTTCCAAGCTGTGCGCTTTCAAAACCAGTGCAGAAATGCTTTCAGAGTCCTCACTGCTTGAGAGAATATTGATCTCGTCACTCCCTCTGGCAAACAGGGAAGGTGAGGAGTCTGAAGGCAGTCCGTGGAATAATGCTGAAAACCAAAGAACCACAATGAGGACCGTTTAGAGGGAAGGAGGGAAAGGGAAGGAGAATTCCATCCCAAGTCCTCAGGATGCACACGCTTCGGGAACGTCTGTTCTGCAAACCTCCGTGGACAGAAGCAAGGCCCCCAGCTGTCACTCAGCCTTGCCCGCCCGCTCCCCACTCCCCGCCCCCCCACCCCTGGCCTCTGGTCCTCTGGGAGTGAGCACCTTCTCAGTAAGCCACTTAGGACAAGGAGGGGGGATGTGCTCTGAGCGGCGGGTCTGTGTTGATGTTGCAGGGTCCAGAGTGCTTGCAGAGATCCTGGGGAGGCCGTACCTGCTGGCCACACTGCACACAAGAGTAACAGGACCAGAAGGTAAGGAGAGACTGTCTGCCTGGTGCTGGGGTCTGGGGGAAGGGCAGGTGGCATGGCACGTTCCGCCCGGGCAGCACCAAAGAACTCTTGCTTGGGACCCGAGTCCTATGGCAGCCCAGCCCGGCCAGTGGGCAGCGTGTCTGGGATGAAACTGCCCCAGGGCTGGGCATGACGTCTGGTTTGCTGAGGAATAGCGTCGCATTGACTACTTGCCAGCAGTCACGGGTAAGAGACGGACAGACAGGGCCCCTCTACGGCCGTGGACACCTCCCCAGCAGTGCGGAGCCTGCCAGAGGCCAGCTGGATGGAGTCAAGGTTGCTGGTTTCCTCCCGTTCGTCGCCTTTGAAGGAGCGGGTGACAGGCAAGGAGAGCCGCTTCCTGGCAGCTCGGTGTTAGTGCCCCTCTCTCGAGAATTCCCAGCAGAAATGAAAGTAGAAAACTTAACAACTTGCAGACGTGGCATTCAAGATGCAAACTGTGAGTCATGCACTTGGAACTAATAAGCCCGCAATAAGCGTGGTCCCGGAGCCGACAGAACTGACACGGATGTGCCACAAAGCATAAAACGTCTCCTTCCGAGCCCTGCTGACAGTTCCCACAAAATGCAATATTCTCTCAAAATGCTGGCGTCAATCAAACCGCCGCCTGACACATCCTCCGTGTGAAACCTTCCCTTTTTCTGTGGGAAAAAAATCAAAGGAAACGGAAGTTCCCAGAAATGCCAATTATCCTAAATATATGTGAAAACTGAAATCTGAGCTCTAGCCCAGGTCATGGGCAGCCCACTGTCTGGGAAGCTCTTCCCCCGAATGCCCGCAGGAATCTCAACTGCAACACGGGAAAAACAGTCACCTCCCCGCCAATCGGATGAGCCCAGACCCCCCCTCTGAAGCATCTCCACCTCCCATGCCTTGACCTGCTCCTGACTTGGAAGGTCACAGCCGCCCAGGGTGGCCCACTGGCAAACTGTTCCTGTAGGTCCTGCCCACTTTCAGTCACTCATCCCTGCCTCTCCTGGAGATGGCACCCCGTGTCTTCCCCAACCAAGCCACCCCCTCTGTGCCCATCCAAGATGACGCTCAGAGCCCCTCAAGTTTCTGAGACTTCATCACCCTCATTCATGGCTGTGCCCAAGCCCTGTTGTGTCCACATAGTAGGCGCTTAATAGATGCATGGTGCGAGGTGGGTTAGAAGGCTCTCTGGGCTCAGTGCATCTCGTCTTCAGTTGCCCTTAGAGTTCCAGTGTCTGCAGAAAGCCAGCCAGAGAGGCCCTCCCTGCTTGGAGGGGGCCCAGCTTAACACCCCAAGTCAGAATGTACCCATCAGTATGAGTGACGCCGAATGTAAGGACTCCAGTATCAGCTCAGATTCTTGTTTAATCTAAATTGTCTATCTCTGTTCTACTTCTCCAGACTTTTGGTTATGAGATGACCCTGGCAAGGTTACCTCATAGGTCCCTGTAAGTCAGTGAAACTTTAAAAAATCATCGTTAATTACATTAACCGTCTGGTGCTGTGGTAGATAAGGCAGAATCTAATGACTACAATTCCATTGCATCTTAGTTTAGAGCGTGTGCCACAAACAGGGCTCATCTGCATGTGCATGGGGCAGACATGCATCTGTATGTGCTCAAAGAGAAAGGGAACTTGTCGTCAGGAATCTGGTGTCACCCACTTAAGCAGAGTGACTGCAGAGGCATTCTCGTGCCCATTTATATATTCCATTTCTCCGGCACCTAATAAATCTTTTATCTTCTAGGTCAAAGGCACGGAGGGAAGGAGGGTGTGGAGTTGAGTCATGCGGACAGAGTCACGCCTGTGGAACTTTTACCGAAGCCCGTGGTAAGGCCCCCGCAGCATGACCGACCCCGGAAATGCCCAGTGCGCAGCAGGCCTGGCGACAGACCCAGATTGGTTTGCTTGTTTGTTTTTGCAGAAGCCCAGACGGACAGCTGTCAACCAAGGAAGAGAGGGCTGGCAAGTGTGGCCTCAAGTGCAGAATGGCTTTTCCAGCAATGACCATACCACACCTTCCTGCTCCAAACCCTGCAGGTCCCGGCTGCCCGTACATGAGGGCGTGTGCACCCCAGTCAGCCAAGCACAGCCCAGGCCCGGAAAGCAAGGTGAGCGGTGCCAAGGTGCAGTGGTGTCGTGAGCAGGGGAGTCAGAGGTCAGACCTCCCGATGGGCCCGGGGCAAGTCAGGAATCCCTGTGCTTGGAGGGCTCTGTTCCCGTGGCTTCCAGTAGACTCGTCCCCAGCCGACACCTCGCCTGGCTGCCTCACTCCTGCCTGTGAATCATCTCTGCTCCATTCCCTTACTCCCCATAAATTCTCTGAGCAATCAATACTGTGAACAGCCGATAAGTGATCGATCAGTGCTGGAACCTCTGCAACTGAGGATCCGACTCAATAGAATTCTTACCAGAAGCGTTTGCAGGAAACAAATCTGGCGATCAGGTGGGTGGCTTCTAATTATGATGGAAACTTAAAAATAAAGCGAGTACCAAGCTGAAATTCTTCAGCCTAAGATACGATCAAGGAACTGGGAGAATCTGGCTGCCTTAAATGAACCCCTCGTCTCTCGTAGCCAGAAGTCCATGCCGAGTCTGGCTCCAGGGCTGTTCAATCATAACACACGTTGGCTGTTATATTTGTGGCCTCTGCAGATCTCTGCAGTGAGAAGCAGAGAGGGAGGGAGAGGGGATGAACAATTAGAGGAGGGGTGTTTGGGAGGATCGTGGTGAGTCCAGGGCCCCTCACCAACCACCAGCCGCTTCTACCCTGCTGCGCTGCTCCTCCCGGGGACCTGGACCGGCCTCACCAGCTAGGGACCCTGCGCAGGAGGCCCACGTGCTCACACAACCCCCTCCCTTCCATTATAACAGACACTTCATGACCAGGAAGCTAATTGCAACATCCAACCCAAGCAAAGACACCCCCACAGAAAGAATCCTAAGACCTGCTCACTAATGTCAGCAAGTGAAGAATGCATGTGGGGATGGGTTCGAGGGCGCTGGGCCTGTGAAGGGAGGGCATCGCCCAGATAAAGTCTAACTTATGAGAACTGGGAATGTGCAGAGATTCTGGATCCACGGCGCCAGCGTGGTCACCTGGGAGGGCTTAGCTGATCCCAGCAGTCGGCTCTGGCTGGGCTCTGTGGTAGCTTATCCTGCATGGGGTTGAGATGCCAGGAATTCTGTGGTTCCATGAAGAGCAGGAGCTCAGAGACTCAGGGGGCCAGGACTGTCAGGTCTGGTCCGGGCTCATAGTTGCCCACATCAGATTCAGCCCCAGCGGGCTCTATGCAGAGGACGTGTGAGCTGGCGTTTCCAGAAGGCCATTGTCACAGCTTGGAAGCCACAGAGCTGTGTTCCCAGGAGAGGCAGCTGGACAGGGTTTTAGCAGAAGTCCCTCTACAGTCACCACGGCTACCCTGGGCCTCCCATGCTGGGGACCGGATGCTGGAGCCTCTCCCACGAATGCTGCTCACACTTGCCTCCGAGAATCATGAGGTGTGTCTGGCTGTAGCCTCTCCCTCCCGTAGATTTGTCTTTCCAGATCCTAGGGACTAGAAGGCTCCCTCCGAGAGTTAGGTACATTTTGAAGGAACCAACCTGCATGTCCTGCAAAGGACATTTTAAAATCCGTCCTCAGATCGATCGTCGGCCTGTGCCTAACAGAGCAGGGCCTGCCATGTCTGTGTTGACTCACTGATTTAGGCAACAAAGATCTGGAGTCGCTGGGCTGGAAGCTGGAACAAAGAGGGCAGAGCCCCGGGTTTGCGGGGAGATCTCTCCCCACACATGGGAGTCCGGTCACTGGGGTTGGACGCTGTCCACATGTTGTCTGTGTTCAGATGGCATTACGGGGGTCTTGTTTGTCTTGGCCCATTGTGGTCACAGGGGGCTTTGTGCTGGGACAGGGGGGCACCAGGCCACTCCAACGTCCGAGGGCTGCTTTCCTCTCTCCCGGACCCTCACCCGTCTTCGACATGCCAAGGAACTGAAACATGTTCCGGAGGCGCATCCTCCGTCCGCATCAGCACGACGGAAATGAACGCCTGCTTTTTACCACAAAAACCACCGTTCCTCTGCCAAAGCCGGGTGTTCATTCGCGTTGCTGTGTCTTCGGAGATCACTGAGTGTTTATGAGTAGGTTGTGAAACCGTGCGATCCTTCAGCTGATGTTGGCTGTTTTAAAAACAGACTCATTTTGCATGTGGAAGTGAGAAAATGTTACAGTATAGACAGACATTATGCAGAGTTCTTTACCTTAAGTGTGAGATGGGGGTTGAGAAGGACTTCATTTAAAAAAAAAAAAAAAGGGATTGTCTTATTCTAAACAGCTGCTGAGGTGCACGGTGGCATAATCGCTATGATCCAATAAAAAAAGGCTCATCTAAATTGCAGACGGTGATAAAATTGAGACTCCACAGATAACTTTTTGCTGCAAATGTATAGAATAAATGATCTCGTAATATGATAAAGTCGCCGGTCCTCTCTGTTTGCGGTTCATATTAAAACTTCACTTGCGATGTGACTGTCAGGCAGGTTTCCCAAAACGTCCCCGCGGGACAGTGAAATTGAATAACCTGGATCATCTACCAGAAATAATAAAAAAAGGGACACATTCTATGTCATCAGTAAAGTCCCGAAACTTTGTATTCGAGAATGAATTATTCATTAAAAGTTTTCGGAAAAGTCCTGGTGTTGCAAAACCAAGTTTTTGAACGATGAAAGGAGTGGTATTTTTAAAAATAAACTAGGATGGGTGCATCCTTTCTTAGAACGGACTGTGCAGTTAGAGCAATGAAGTCAGGGTCACAGGAACAACCCCACTGGGAGAATGTCCTTATGGCCCCTCCCAGGGAGGCTGCCCCCTTGCCTGGGCCTTGGAGACAGGACCTGCCCTCCCCAGACCCAGGCGGGTGCACATAGAAACAGTCTTAGGAGCTGAGGACCCGGATTAGGTCAATGGGGAAAACTTACAAAGTAGCCGGTGGAGCGTTAACAAATGTAGATACATTTTTCTACAGAGAGACATTAAAAACAAGACATCCCTTCCTGCATGGAGCCCACCTCACTGGCAAGTTTAACAATCCCTCCTACTTACCACTCACCCCCCACCATCACACTGCTTATCTCCTTCTGCTGGTTTGCTATTTATTTTAACAATGTTTCACAGCACAAGCAATTCAAAGATACGGTGATCTCCCCCCAAAATAAAGAGATCAAATAAATAGATCAATAAAATAAATGACCCAAGGTCCGCTCTCTGGAGATGACCATGGCAGTGTGTGTGTCACCTTCCCATTGAACTACCAATGCTCATTGTTGAGGGTTCGGTGTTAAATTTCCTTCCAGTCTGTATGTTCCGATTCTTCACCCAGAGCGCCCTGAGCTCAAAAACAGAGAGGAAAGCTGGCGGGACCAGAGGCCGGGTCCAGCCCGGGCAGCCCAGCTGTCCCCCTGGGCTTTGCTGACGGCCAACGGCCGCATGACTGTGCGCGTGCATAAAGGGACAGGAGGGACGCTGCCACAAAGGGAAGAAACATAAAGATTCAAACTGCAAGGCCCCGGGCAGCGCCCATCAGGTGCAAGGAAATGTCCTCTGATACCTGCTCATGGCGTGGGCTCGCTCTGTGCTTCACCTTTACCTGTGCCCATGACGCTGTAGCTAATGGCTCTCGAACGCTCTATTCTTAGCCATGACGTGCCATTTCGTGTCATCTTGGGAATAACCCCACAAGGCAGGGGCCTTGTCATTCCCATTTCAGAGGTGAGAACACTGGACACAGAGCGATGTGCCCCTTTGCCGAGACCGCCCACCGGTGACCGTGCGGTGGGTGTACACGAGCCTCGGCTCCCCCCAGACCACCATGTCCTAGGGCCCTTGGCTTCCAGACGTGCCCAGCATCCGTACTGTCAGGAAAAGCACCTGTGTGTATTCTTCTTGCTTTGGTGCCTTCATGTTTCTGCTCTTTAAATATTTCATCAATCCAGAGCTGACTTTGTTGTTGCAGTTTGAAGAATTGGATGTACCTTTTTCTCCACAAATGTAAGCAGTTGTCCCGCTACCTTTTAGCCAACAACCTAGCCTTTCTATGTCTAATTTAAGAGCCACCTGTAGCCTCTACAACAATGCCGTCTGCAGGCTCCGTGCACGTCTTGTTTCTCGAGTTTTCCATTCTCTACCCGCCTAAGTCACACTCCACTCTCTTCTGCCTCCTGAACACTGTCGTATCTGCCAGGGCAGCTTCCCCTGTACGCCATGAACACCCGGGCCCCCTCTGTTCGCTCGCTCATCTTGACAACCATCTGAGCCGTCGGGCGTTTTGACTGGGTTTTCACTTTCAGATTAATTAGGAGGAAATGGCATGCTTAGACTATTGAGCTATTAACCCCTCCATTTGTTCGTCTTAGTTTATATCTTTCAGTAAAATATACAGATGGCTCCCTATGAGATCGCATGGGCTGGGGCTGACCCAGGAATGTATGTCCGGTGGCTGCTATGAAGTCGCTTCGTTCATTGCGCCTTCTGACCGCTGCTAGTGTTTGGCCGGGACAGGCCCGGTGGCTTGGGTGTGGCCTCTATCAGCCATCCTCCGTGTTCATTCCCATCGGTTTTCAGATGATGCGTTTAGGCTTCATAGACGGACTGCATAGGACGTGTGTGTGGTGGACACTTACTGCATTTTCCAGGGTGCTTTTATAAGCACTCTTCTCCGAACAATTAATGTGACCAGGATCCTTCCTGGCCCACCTCCAGGCGCGTCCCAGTGACGGCCTGGGGAGCGGCTCTGTGCAGGTCCCAGGAGGAGGGCGGCAGGGGTGGGAGGGGGAGAATGTCATCAGAGCAGCGGTGATAGATTTGAGTCTGCTTGGATTTGCAGGTGATTGAGAGGCTTCCAGCCTCAGTTAAAAACCAGGAGCAGCTTTGGCACAAAGAAACAAAGGTTTTACTTTCCTGAGCCTCCATGCCTATGCAGAGCCCCAAAGGGAAAAACTCACACCAAGCACAACAGGGATTTATCACAGAAAGTTCCATCGTGTTTCCTGTAAGCCTCCTGATTTATAGAAGTGGCAG
This sequence comes from Myotis daubentonii, assembly GCF_963259705.1. Lineage (NCBI taxonomy): Eukaryota > Metazoa > Chordata > Mammalia > Chiroptera > Vespertilionidae > Myotis > Myotis daubentonii. Next base: position 59,680,479 of record NC_081852.1, on the reverse strand, counting down.
GTTATTAAGTTTTTCCGAGTCCGACTTTCTCCAGCACCTGATTCTTCTGGATCCGAAAGCAGAGGGAGCCGCTGGGGTGCAGGAAGTGGGGTCCCGAGATGCAGTGCTGGCCTGTGGGGACTGTGGCCTTTTGGGGTTCCCCGCAGATGAAGAGAGAGCGGAAGGACAAGGACTGAGGACAAGGACGGAGGACAGAGCAGGTCAAAGTGAGACCTGGCTGAGGTCCCCACGCTGCGCTGGGGGAGGCACCGCAGTCCTGGCCACGAGAATCGCGATGACGCCCAGGAAGACATGGGCGCCGTGCTCGCACAGGGCCACCATCCTCGTCGGTGCGACTCCTCGGCGGGGCTCCTCCACAACCGTCTCGAGTGGGTGTGAATGGGCGCTGTGGAAGCAGGTCCCACAACTCAGACTGGGAGACATCTGTGTGCTTGGCACCTGCCGCTGCTGACTTCGCCCCCACTGTTGGCAACAGCGACTGTCCATGTGGTTCGCAAGTGAGACCCAAACACGACTTCTTATGTAAACGGGGCTCAAGTCCACAATGTGGGCTGTGGAAACAGAGCGCCTCCCCTATCGTACATCCCATCTGGCCATTTACGTCACTTACGAAAATCTAGCTCACACGCCGTCGAAGCTGCGACGCCCGCCTGCCGGCCGCTGAGCGTGATGGCTGTCAAAGCAAGCCCGCGTCCCACGGCTCCGTGGCTGAGCGCCTGTCGGGTTAACTGCCTTTGTGACTGGACGTGGAGAGTGGGAGAGCCGATTTTTTTCCTCCTCACTGCAGAGCTGAGTGTGTTTTACCCTGAGTGTTCGGAGAACAGCCTTCTGAATTGCTGCTTCTATTTCCTTAAATGACATACAGTAAATCTTATTACATTGGACTTCTCTGCCGTGCCCCAGATTTCATTGAATGTCGGCTTCATTCAATTTGCATAAATACAGGCAGTTCCGTCTCCCCAGCCGCTTAGCCTGGGACGCAGTCCCCCTCCCTTCACCAGAAGCGAGCCGTTGGGCACGGCCTTGGGGACGAGCAGGGCCCACCCGTTCCCCTGTCACAGCCACGGTTCCCACCACCAATGCTTTTCTGGGTACAGGGCGGGCCTTGTTTGCCCAAACCCGGCAGAGCTCAGTAGTAAGAATAGGGGCCCCGGAGCACCCAGACACCTGGGCAGTGAACATCACTGACACTATCCGGGTGTGGACGGATGAATATTTGAGTCGAGAGACTGAATGAAGCAGATTGTCCTTCTTGATGTGGGTGGGCCTCACCCGATCCCTTGAAGGTCCGAAGAGAACAAGGCTGATCCTGCACACGTGAGAGGGAACCTCCTCCTGCCTGCCTGTCTTCCAGCGGCGACACCAGTTCCTTCTCCTGCCTTTGGACTTGAGCTGGTGCACCAGCTATTCCTGAGTCTCCAGTCTGCTGACTCACCTGCAGATTGTGGGACTTGTCAGCCACCATAATCACGGGAGCCAGTTCATAAGTCTCCTTCCGCACACACACACACACCAAGGGTCTGGAGAACCTGACTAACGGGGGGAATGGAAGGTTCTGTGTTGAGGTTGCTGAGATGGTGGATACATGTGTGGCTGGTGCTAAACTTTTGCATGAAGAGGGAGTGACGGGTGGCGGGTGCCCACAGGTGGGGGTGGTGCAGCAGTACGACAGGTGGGTCAGTGGATGGCAGGGGGTCTGAAGGATGCAGGTTCTACAGACAGTGGTCAGCAAACTCATTTGTCAACAGAGCCAAATATCAATAGTACAATGATTGAAATTTCTTTTGAGAGCCACATTTTTTAAACTTAAACTATATAGGTAGGTACATTGTTATTAACTTAATTAGGGTACTCCTAAGGCTTAGGAAGAGCCACACTCAAGGGGCCAAAGAGCCGCATGTGGCTCGCGAGCCGCAGTTTGTCGACGACGGGTCTAGCAGGAGGTGGTCTGGAAGGGCTAAGTCATGAGCACCTCTGGGTCTACATGGTGTGGGCAGGGGGGACATCGTGACCACGTAGCCAGCCTGGTATCAGCAGGAGCAGAGAAGAGGACAGGCCCAGAGTGTCCGAGGGAGTGTCCAGTGGGAGGGTGTGGGGATGGGACAAAGGGACCCCAAGCCAGGTCTGGGGTGAACACGGAAGGGTGTGGGTTGCCGGGACCCAGCCCACCAGGGGACATCCACACACACCAACAAAGTTGATGCTCTTTTCAAGACTGAATTTAAGATCCGTTCTTTAAGTTTCCAATTCCATTCAATAGAATGTCTGCTAAATTGAGAGCCTAGCACATTGTAATAGGATGTAATTGCCTATTTACACATATATTTATGTAAGGAGATTATCACGACAAAATCGTGACTTTGAAAAACAAAGTTTATGCTCTCAAAGCTGCTTCTACAACTCTATGATGAAATTGCATCCTTTTATTTCCTGCAGGCCTTTCTCGTGCTGAACTTAAGAAACCCCGGTGTCTAATAAAATGTATCTGAACCCCCTGTATTCCATTATGTGAAATGGGTTTCTAGCTGCCTATGCTAATTATAGAAATGACACCATTAAGTGGATGTCTTTTGAGCAAATCCAACTGTATTACCTGCAGCTAACCCCACAGAGTAATCGCCAGATTTTGTTATTGTATACAAAAGGTCATAGTTCAAACTCATTCAGATGCCAATTATGCACCTGTTTGGCTCATTTCTAGTAATTTCATGTAGCGGAAGATTTGTTATTCTTTGTTTATAACCTACTAAACCTGGTAAAACTGAAATGTGGGCTCCCTGGGTCATAAATGAATAGAAGCCACTCTGACAAATGAAATGCTCAGAATAGAATGTTTACAGCACGTTGCTGAGAGGTCTTCATGAAATTGCTTAGGCTGCAATCTCCGTGCATGGTAATGGAGCATGTGGAGCCCACCTGAGTGCACGCTCTGAAAACCCTCATTCTGGACAGCAGGTACTGAACGGGGTTTCCACCCCAATTCCTAGGGGCTGCAGCAGGCAGACGCCCCTTCGCCTCGACGGGGTGCAGAGCTTATCCACGTGATCTGAAGGCAGGAAGTGGCTGCATTTGACGAAGTTCACGATGCCTCCCGCCCCTGAGGCAGCCTGAGGCAGCTGGACCCTGCGGGAAGCAGAGGCCTGCCCGGTGTGTTTGTGGCACTTTAATTGCAGGTGGGACTACAAGTGGGGTCCTTTCTCCTTTCTTCTGCCCCAGAATTTCTCTTGGCATCTTAGCTCATTTATCTACTCACTCCTATTTTTCTTAACATGTAAGGGTTCATTTAGTGTAATCTCAACTCTGTCAGTTTGTGCATTGCAAACACCCTCTCTTAGTCTGTAATTATGTTATTAACTACTAGAGGCCTGGTGCACAAATTCGTGCACAGGTGGGGTCCGGCCAGCCGCCCCGATGGGGGCCTATTGGGCCGGACCAGCGGGGGGGAAGGGCTGACAGCAGCTGGCCAGCCAGCCCCAGCCCCAATTGGGGTGGGGGGCCAATTGGGATTGGGGGGACTGATCAGGAGCGGGACAATGGGGGGGAGGGGCCGCGAGTGGTTGGCTGGCCGGCTCCACCCCCAATCGGGGGTGGGGGAGCCGATCAGGGGCCAGGCCGGCTGGGGGCAAGGGGGCCTGATTGAGGCCCGGATCAGGCTGGTTAGCTGCTGCAGTGCGCATCATAGCCACCAGTCATTCTGGTCGTTCCACCATTCTGGTCACTGGGCTTTTATATATATATATGGTTAAGGTGCTTTTTCCTTGGAAAGGTTTTCCTTTCTGTGGTTTTGGGGGGAGGGTGGTGATGAGAAGTGCAGTGAGAAGCAACCCTCACCTCCCAGATCCTTCACGCTTTCGTTATCACGATGTCATCAACACACCCTACCCACCCTCACCTAAAACTCTGAGTGTGCCCTTTTACACAGGCAGTTAAGGTAGTTTTCTTCTGTCTCCAGTGAAATAGGGCCTGCTTGTGCTGCAGGGGTAACCAATCTCCCAGCTCTACTCACTAAACACTTTTCTTTCCCACGGTGATTTTTAATACCAACTTCCTGTATAATACAGGCCAGGTTCCTTCTGGGCAGCGAAGTTGGCTTCATTGGTCTATATATCAGTATACTTGTTCTCAATCTGATTAATCATTTTAGCTTCACAATAAACCTTGATATCTAGTTGGACAAGATAATCCATGCAATTCTTCAAAATCATCTTGGCCTTTTACTCTTCCGTATTTTAAAATATTCATAGAGAAGCAAGAACCGTGCAAATTAACGTGTGTGTGTGTGTGTGTGTGTGTGTGTGTGTGATATGATGATATGTATATGCCAGAGGAAAAGGCTCAAATGGGAATTCTACACATTGAATGAAGATGGGTCACTAGATGAGGTAAGTCATAAACTAGACACAGCTGAAGAAAGAATAGCAGATTTGGTAAGACAGCTGAGGAAATCACCAAGGGTGGCATCCAGAGAGATAAAAAGATGGAACCTATGGAAGAAGTTCGTAGACGTTGGTCAGGACAGAATGAGATGAGCTCCATCCACAGAAGTTCCAAACGACGGAGAGAGAGGACAACGTAGGAGGGCGCAGCTCAGGGCAGGGTGCAGAGTGTCCCATAAAGGTCTGCTCCGTGTGGGAGGTACTTTGTGATGAGGAAACCAACATGACCACCGTTGACCCGAATGCCAGCGATGGGCTCTGCTGCCAGGACACCACCAGCCCCAACCCGGTGGTCAGAAGCCCAAGCTCCTATCCCTCAGGAGCGACCAATGCTGCTGCCACCACCAACATTCAGATGGAGGGTGGCAACCTTGGCCACGGCTGAGTCCCTCCAAATGGAGCTGTCCCAGGGCCTCTGAGGGGTGGAGCTTGGCCCGCTTCACCATCGAGGACAGGGGAAGCGGGGCCACGGCAGGGGAGGCTCTGCTCCCTAAAACCCGGGGTGGCGGTGGGGGTTGGCATGATTCAGTACCGCGCATGGATAATTTTTGAAAGTTTATGTGTCAGTTCTTCGCAGTTTTCTTTTTCATTTAATTATGAAAACATTATGTTTCTCTGAAGGAAGCCAACAGTTGGTGTTGATCTCTCACGCGCTCCAAGTGCGGTTGGATAAACAAGCCAGTTCTGCAGCTGCTCCGTGATGCGAATGTTTGACGATGTATGTCTTCCTGTTTGATCTGTGGCCCAGGAGGTGAGAAGTTCAGTAAGCGTGTTCCCTCCTGGTACCAAGCGGGCCGACACCCTGCACAACCTCGGGGAAGACGCCTGCCAGCGGATGTCCGGTGGGGCTGGACGATGGCCCTTGAGCTATTCCAGTCACAGCTCTTCCTACGCCTGAAACCGCAGCGCGAGTTAGGAAGCTCTCATTCCTGGAAGGAGCTGTGTTCTGATCCAGAGAGTTTCTCGCTGACCTCCCCAGGCGTGGTTTGCACAAGATGAGCAGCTGGAGGCTGCAGTTTGGAAAGGACTTGGGGACACGGAGAAACGCCCCCAGGACGGATTCTTCTCCTCTTTGGTATCTGGTGCAGGACAAGCTCCTGAATATGGGCAGGACACGCGTTTTGTAGTTACACAGTCCCCTCAAGTAGAGTTCAGGCTTGTTATTCGAAGGCAGCTTGTCTGATATGGTTCTTTGTTGCTCATTTATGAAGTCAATTGTTCACCTAATTAGTACAATCCATCCACCTTCTAAATACAGGACTCCTTAAAGCAGAGACCACGAGGTGGGCTCGTCAGCCAGGCACACATGGGTCAGTGGCAGCTGACGGTCACCCTCAGGAGGCTCAGGACCCGAAGTCCAATCCAGCCAAAGGCCAGACCCAGAGCCAGGCAGGGACACCATTCCTGAGAAGGAATAAGGAGTGACCAAAAAGGGGAGAGGAGGAGCCGCCATGGTGCCGAGGGGAGCATCCCGGACGGTTAGAAAAGGAACCGCAGGTAGCCCTGAGGACCCGGAGGTCCAGCCCATGTGGTTTGGTCAGGCCACATCCGGCCTGGGAAGACCCAGGCCAGCATGGGACCTAGGGTGCTGGGTGCCCCTCCCAACAAGAGCCCAGCAGGTGGGATTCTGGAGATGCTGGGGGCTGAGGCCTTATGGTAATGCCCCACTGGGCACGGCTAGGAGGACATGGTGAGTGCAGGGGTCCAGCCAGCGAAGCCCATGGATCGGTCACCCGCGGTGGCACAACCCTGCAGACACGGGCACCTCCAGGCTCTGTGGCCTCGGTGGCCAGTGCCCTGCAGCTGCCAGCCTGAGCTAGGGGGCATTGCTCACAGCCCTGACACCCACCCCCTCCTCTGCCACCAACGTCCAGAGTCCAGCGTCAGAGCAAGCCCGTATCACGGGGTCAGCCACCCTTCCTGGTCACACGCAGCCACACTCCTGTGGGTCTGCAGCCCACACACACAGGTGCTCCTGACCCACCTGGGGGCAAAGCAGTGGCATCTCCAAGGCCATGGTGAGTGACTGCCCTCAGGATGTCAGTCCTTCCGGACCCCACGTCCCCGAGCCCGTGGCCATGGTAGACCCGGGTGTGACTACATAGGTGTGAACCTGGTGCTGTTCACGAATTCCCACGTCTGAGAAGCAAAGAAAAATGCCAAGGACAACACCCAGCAGACGAGCGGGGGGAGGTGGGGAGATGCCGCAGGCCCCCCAGACTCACAGCCCTCCCACGTGTGCCTGCAGGGCGGCAGCTCATTGCTGGGTGAACCTGATATCCAGCTCCACTGCGATAAAGCAAAGCGCTGTTCCCGCAGCCCCTTCCCCACGATGCAGCCGTGATGCCCAAATCAGTTTAAATTTGCTTTTTAATTGTGTACATTGCTTCTTATTGAAGCTTCTGACTAGAAATATGTGTCTCATTTTATTTCATGTTCTTCAATTGACCCAAACACAAAGGCATTTTTCTCAAATACTAAATGCGCATGTACCTTTTTAATTAAAGCTTTAAAAGCTCTTAATTAAAACTATAAATCACGGGCAGCAATTCCTACCTCCCGTCTTGCAGGCCTCGCGGTTTCCTTCTGCGGTCACGGTGACCTGCGGGGGGAATGGAGGATGAGGGTGACTTTCACATTTAGTCGATTGCAAAGCAGCGTCTTCGTCATCTGCCAGGCATCAGGTGGCTAACGGGGCCTGGGCCACGTCGTTCCCTAACTCTCCCATCTTCCCCGAGTCCTCAGGCCTCTTCCCCTGCCCCCTCGGCTGTGACACTGAGCAGCCAGCACCTGCTGGTTCACCCGGGGACCTGGGGTCAGCTCAGGGCATGGGGTGTGAGTGTCAGAACGAATTACCCACTGATCGATGTTTGGAGACATTAACAAGCCGCTCTCACAGATTCCCACTTTTAGCAGTTTTGAGTATAATTGGTATTTGATAAATTACCTGTATTTAAAGTGTACAGTTTGGTCAGTTTTGAAAAATGTCTATATCAGTGACACCATCTCCACCATCAAGATGACAAATGTATCCAGTCCTGTCCCCGACCTCCTGCCCAGTTGATCTGCTTCCTGTCGCCAGGAACCCATCTGCATTTCCTAGAGTTTCCTACAAATAGAACTACACAGTGCACTGTTTTTTTGACCGGCTTCTTTCACTCAGAATATTTCTTTCACTCAGAAACATGTCCCCATGCGTTGTTTTATTATCAACTAGAGGCGTGGCACACAGAATTCATGCGTGGGTACGGTCCCTAGTCATGGCCTGTGATGAAGGCCATCTTCCCCAGCTGCCTGCAGCTGGCCCCACCACCCCGCCACTGCCACCCACCCCCAGTTCCCCATTCGACACCAGGTGATCGGTGCCTGAGGACGGACGGAGGAAGGGACCGAGAGGTTGGCTGTTCCCGCCCCTCGCAGGCCCCACCCCCACCGCGGGTGTCCATCAGGCGATCGGAGCCTGCTGGCTGGGGAAAAGCACCAAGAGGTGCTCAGTGCACCTCACAGTGACTGGTCCAGCAGTCGTTCTGGTCGTTCTGTTATTAGGGTCAATTTTCATATTAGTTTTTTATTATACAGGATAATAGTTCTTTCTTTCCTTATCTCAGAGCCATTTCCCATTGACTAGAAACAATGATTTTTCACCTGTTGAATGGGGTTTTCACCAGCAGGTGAAGTGTTGGTTTTCAAAGAAACCCATTAGCAGTTCAAGCAGCCAACTCCCTGTCTGGCAGTGGTCACAGCCAGCGGGAGCCCTCCAGGCGGCCCCCAGAGCCGTTGGCCCGGCAGCGAGCACCCACCTCCGTGGAAAAGCAGCCCCGCCAGCCGCCACTGCTGAAGTCATCAAAATCTCCCAGCTCTGTGGAGGGCGAGTCTGCATATTTTTATAGATTTCCTCAGAAGATCCATACCTATTTACATAGGCCACCAGGCTTATAACCCTGTAGAGACTAGAACCGAAAATGTCTAGAAAACATGTCCCCATGCAAGAAAAATAAGCTCTCCAAAATCATATAGACAAAAACATGAATTTTCCCAGGAAAATAGAAACATTAGGTGGTATCTGAACTTCCCACCACTATTACTAATAACAAGAGTTACATTTGGTGCCTTTAAATTCAAGGGAACAGCCACCACAGACCTACATGTGGTGTGGTCCCAGGTCCCGGCTCCCTCCAGCCCACACACCTGGACACATGGGGCACTAAGCCAAGGGATGGGGTTTCCTGGGATCCTTCTGCTCCCACTCCTGAAAAACAAGTGACTGGGTCCATGGTTGCCCATCTTTAGATAGAAAGTCATTGAGAGGAAACAGAAAAGGAGGAAGTCGCTGTTGCCCAGGTGCAGACACGTATCTTAGGGAGCCAAGCAAAGTTTGCTCAGGGGGTCCCAGCTGATTTAGCTCAGTGGACAGAGTGTGGGCCAGCGGACTGAAGGGTCCCGGGTAGGGTGCCACCTTGGGGCATGTGCAGGAGGCAACTGATCAATGTGCCTCTCTCACATCGATGTTTCTCTCTCTGTCTCTCCCCCTTCCTTCTACTCTCTAAAAACCAATGGAAAAATAGCCTCAGGTGAGGATTAACAACAACAACAAAGTTTGCTCATGGAACCATTTTGGAATTGCAAAGGGCTAATACAATGATAGAATTTTACATAAAATTCTATCAACTGGGTAATATTTTAAATTGTATTTGGGGAGAAGAGGTTGAGTGGTAACATATGGAGACCCTTTGATCCAATTCAGTGAACATTTCCTGAAGATTTCTGTATGCAGTATGATGGGGAGGTCACAGACAAGGCCTCCACCCTATCTAGAGACATTCTAGAAAGTTCAGTCCTGATGGAGCTTTTAAATCTCAATATTATGATTGCAAAGATAATACTAGTAGCTGAAAGATATTTGATCATTTCTCACATACACACACACACATACACACACACACAAATGTGTTCTTTAAAAAGAATGTGTGGCCCTGGCTCAGTGAATTGGTTGGAGCAGTGTCCTGTACACCAAAATGTCGCCAACTGGATTCCCAGTCAGGGCCTAGACCCAGGTTGGAGGTTCAGCCTCTAGTCACCTCTCTCTCTCTCTCTCTCTCTCTCTCTCTCTCTCTCTCTCTCTCCCCCTAAAAATCAATTTTAAAAAAATGTTAAAGAATGTGTGTACAAATTATGTTTGTAAACATAGGGAAGCAATAAAAAAGCAAACAAAAATACTTCCTGTCCTGTCACCAAACACTAGCTGTTTATCATTCCAGAACTACGTACAAGTATAAATACAGATGGAATCAGTCATCCCCCTAAATAGCAGCTTTTCTTATAAACACAGGATTGTAAATGGAAGCTGCTTTGTAGCTCCCTGGATCCGCCACCTCCCGCTACAGTAACGCTGGGAAGGGAACAGTCTCCACGTCAGAGGCCTTATTCCCGGGCTCAGGGCCTGCAGGTCCCCTGAGGCTCGGCCGAGCAGGACGGGCCAGGCTGGGCAGCTGTGCATTCCTGCTCTGGCCCCAGATTACCTGGTTCTCTCTCTTGTCCGGGGGCAGATCGTCAGAGCAAGGGTCACAGCCACACCAGCCACTCCAGCACCTCGCAGCCTCTTCTCCTGCCACGTCTGCTCACACTTCATTGGCCAAAGCACTTGGCCAAGCCCAACATCAGTCTCTCAAGGGCACTGCAAGGTCACATGGCAGGAGGAGAAAGTGGGAAGCAAAAACTGGTCCAGCCCTCACAGCTCCTCCGCCACTCTGACCTCGCCTGGAGACCATCTCCCCATGACAGTGAGAACCCCTGCATCGCCTCCCCTAGTGGCTACGAAGTGTCCTGTGCTGTGCACACACAGAACCCCTTTAGCTGGCCCTCCGTCACTGGGCGCTGCAGCGGCTCATAATGCTCTGAAAGCATGAGGAACGCTGTGTGGCACATTCCCGGACCAGGCACCTGCAGGGCCTACACCCTTCGGCCTGAGTGAATGACAGCCTCAGGTCCACCGGCATCTGACAAGCTCTCTGACAAAGCAGGGTCTGGCACTCAGTCCCAGCGTCCCCTCCCCACTGCCCAGAGGCCAGGTCTGCCCGGCATGCACACTGACCTGTGCAATGGTTGTAATTCTCTGCCCCCTCCCAGGAGGAAAAGCACCTCTGCTCCCCCAGCTCTGACATTCCTGGGACCATCCAAGGGGACGGGGGTGGGAGTTCTTTGGCGACTCAGGCTGTGGGGACCTCAGGTGGGGCGGACTCGCAGTCTCAGGTGTTCAGATGCGGGCAGACCCGCCGTGGCAGAGCGGCCAGTGCAAACATCGCCACGGGGAGGGGACACCCGGGCTCTGGAGGTCACACGGGGTCTCAGAAGGTCCAGGGCTCCCTCGTAACAGAGCCAGGATCTCACTTCCCTCCTCAGACCAGCCACTGCCCCTGCTTCCCTCTGGGATGTGTCTCACGCTATATTTACTTACAGTCACAACAACTGTCCTTGCAGGTTTGTTTGGGGAAAGCAAAGGACATTCATTATGCATGAGCTCCGGTTCGCAAGCTCCCCAGTTAGGGTGGGGCTCCTCCTCTCCAGCCAGTGAGTGATGGCCGCAGCCAACCTGCTGAGAGCCAGGGCGCGAGTCCGAATGTGAGAGACTGGATTCCCTTTTCACCGGAATCAGTGGCCTGGTCGCGGCAGCCACATGTGCACGGGGACATGAGGGTCCAATGCTGAAAATGGTTGTGACAGTGTGACCCTCGACGGAGGCTCAGAGAGCGAGGACGATGAGGAAAGGGTCTTCCTATAACTCCTCCCGACAAGAACTCTGCCTTTCACCCACTAATCTCGCAGCTGCCCTGTGCTCCCTGCCAGGACACCCCTACGCCATAGGCAGTATTTTTAGATGGGTCTTCTCTCTGCTCCATTAGGTATTGTGTGGGCACTAAAATAACCATGTAATGAATGACGCCCCACGTTTATCACCTGGTGGCTCCATCCTAAAAGCATCTTTCTGACAGACATGTTCCTGAGACCCAGGGTGGGGCTCACCCACCTGTTTAACCCCCTGGGTTCAGGAGGTACCACCCCTCTCCCACCTGATAGGTGAGGCTGGCTGCAGGTGTGGGGGTGCCCAGGCCCTCACCTCCCCCACCCATCTGGGTAGTTAAACAGTTATTTTTTTAAAACCGGTTTAACTGGTGTTTTATCATGTGGTGAGAATTTACGACACCGTATTACTATGTATGCACTGTAATCAACACATATGGAAACCGCTCAGAAAGTGGCCTCCCCCACACCTGAGACTGCGATTCTGCCCCATTTCGGGTCCCCACAGCCTGAGGTCTCCCAGAGCATCCCCCGTGAGAGATGCCCCTCACCCCACCCCCTCCTGCATCCCCTGGGCTGGGGCTCCACATCACAGTGTCCCCCAGCCCTCAGCACCTTCCCTCAGGGCCACATGCTCTGGAGCACCTCCCATCCTCTGGCCTTTGTCTTTCACTGGGGACTCGGGGAAGTGACTCTCAGACTCACCTGTGAATAGCCCACACTACCCTCCTGCTGGTATTTAGGGTTTAATGAAATGGGACACTTGACCTGCTTGGGGTAGCAACTGACACATGGACATTATCCACAAAACACCTGCTGTCGGTCACCATCACCCTCTTCCAGGCCACGCCTCCTTCCCCCTCCAGCAGCTCCCTGCCCTTCCTGCCCTGGGTACCAGCCCTCTCTCTGTGGGTACGCTCCCCTGCGGGAAACCGACTTCCGACCTCGGAGCCACGTGCTGCTAAGAACTCTGAAACCCCTGGCACCTGTTTGTGGGGGATCCCATTCCAGGCTCCCCTCACTCATGATGCAGGGTCACAGCTCTGCCTCACGACCTCTGACCCAAACACTTCCCGCACACACTCAAGCAGGGCATTGGGCCGGATGGGTGGGGCGAATCCCCAATTCCATCAAAGAGGCTTAAGAAGGTGAACTTGAGGGTTGTTTTTCATTTGTTTGTTGTGCTGAGGTTTGCACAAGAACTAGCCAATCAGCCTGGCCAGGGACCAGTGACCGCAGCCCCCTCGCCCCCCTCCGCAATCAATCTTCACCTCCAGAAACCCTTGACTGAGAGCCATCAGGAGTTCGGGTTTTAAGCAATAGCTCCTCATTCTCCTGCCTCCGATGAACAACCCTAATTTCTCCACCGCAGACTCGGTGATCAGGGTTTGGCTCTGCTGCGTGTCGGGTGGCGGACCGCTCTGGTTTGGTAGCACATGTGTGTGCATACATGTATGTTATATGCAGATGAATATTTATTTACTATATGGATATACCTTCTGCTTATGGGTACACACTTACAAAAGCAAAACACAGCAAACAGAAACAAAATCGATAGCAGCTGCATGCTCAGATGGGCCACCCAACTAAACCCCAACCAGGTCTCCAAGCCTCACAACAGGTTAAAAACAAACCGAACCCGAAATGCAGCTTGTGGTTCGTGGGGGGCCCTGAAGACTGTCTGGGCTGCTGGGCTGTTTCTCACGTGTCCTGCGGGGCCCGCTGGCCACTTTCCACTTCGTAGTGGTTTCTCATTATTGACACTGAGATTAATTTGCCTTAAAAGTATAAAATATTCTACTTCTAAGCAAGTCCCTGTTGATTTTTACAGTCACATTGAGTTTTGTCCACGAGCCATATTGATCTTTCATTATTCTCCTATGTTAGAAGTTACCCATAATGTCTTTATAGTTAATAAAGGGCTCCCTGAAACCCTGAATTCGCTTTATTAGTTGTCATTGCAAATTTAGGGTTGTTATTTAAATATTGTCTTACGCAAGGATTCATGCACAGAAAGGTCAATAAATCCCACCTCGTGGCCCCACAAAGGGTGAGGGATGAGAAGGAAACAAGGCTTCGCTGTCAGCAGGGCCGAGGGGTCTTCAAGGACCCGCCTCCCTCCCGCAGGCCTGGAGCCAAGAGCTGGTGGAGTGCCGTGGACGGGGCAAGCCTTCGGCTGGAGCCCCTCTTGTCTTGGCCTCACCCCTGTGAGTTCTGAGACAGGAGGAGGCGGGAAGCGAACTGACCAGCCCGACAGCAGCCCTGCCACACAAGATGGGGCCTGCCCAGCCCCAGGAGCAACAGCCAGGGGACAGTGACCGGAAGGACCAGCTGTTGCGTTTCAGCAATTCCATCTCACCTTGTGCGGGAGGCGCTACGTGCGGTGTTCCCATGTACAGGTGAGGAGACAGGCACAGCCGGGAAAGGGAGAAGCAGGAACTCAGGACAGGTCACCCACCGGCCACACTGCCGGTCGCCCTCCCGGGGCCATGCAGGGGCAGCCTCAGCACCTCCTTCGTGCCGCTTGGCCCCTGACGCTGGGCCGGCACCTTCCTGAGAGGCTCAGTGGCCCCCACACCCCCCTGCGCCCTCCTTCAGACTTGCAAGCCCCAGAGACTCCCGCCCCAGCTCCACACCGTCCGGGGGGCCGGGCCCTCTCCTAGAGCAGCGCGATTCTGGGCCCGTGGGGTGCACTCTGTACGCCCAGCTGGACTCCGCGGGAAGCCGGCTCCTCCATGGCAGCGCTTCAGCTGTCCGTTCCTGGGGTGCACGACCTTGGACATCCTGAGACCCTGCAGGCAGGGAGCTGTGAACAGCATCTTCAGCGTCTCAGCCTCAGCAAAGAGACTGCTCACAACACAGGCTCAACCAATCCTCCCACAGATGAACGAACGAATGAGTGGGCGACGTAGGGGTGACCACCTTGGTGTTGCCGTGCCCATGGTGCCTTGCAGCCCATGGCAAACTGGGCCTCCCAGCTTCTACAACCAAGGCCAGAGGAAGAATGATGCCTGGGCTACAGTCGGAAATAAAGTGGCACCTGGCTGGCATAGCTCACTGGTTGAGGGTCGGCCTATGAACCAGGAGGTCATGGTTCAATTCCTGGTCAAGGCACATGGTTTGATCCCCAGTGGGGGGGTGCAGGAGGCAGCCGATCAATGATTCTCTCTCATCATTGATGTTTCTATCTCTCTCCTCCTCCTTTCCTCTCTGAAATAAATAAAAATGTATTTTTGAAAAAGAAAGAAAAAGAAAACAAATAAAGCAGTGCCCCTCTCACTCTGTTACAGACATCTGTGTTCCCATCGCCTCAGGCTTCCAGGAGACAGCAGGGCCAGCACCTCAAGGTCCCCTCCCCTCTCCCAGGTTCATTTTCATCACAAATCTACATAAATTCTGAAGCCACCGCCTGTCCTTTCTCCAGCGGCCTCATCAGACCCTCCTGCAGCTGCACTGCCACCCACTGGCTGGCCTGTTACCAAATGAGACGTAATTGAGCGCCAGCGGGCAGCAGGAGGGGCCTGGACCCCTGACCAGGAAGGGAGGGCACAGCAGACAGGGTCACACTTCCAGGCGGGCAGCAGCGAGCCAGGCTGTGCCCTTGCCAGGGGACCCACCATCAGAGGTGGGACCGTCTCCCAGGCAACGTGTTCTGAGCATCAGGCTCTCTCCAGAAGTCAGGTTCCCCGCAGTTTTTATCACATTTTCACGGAGAACATAAACATAATTTTAGGTATTAACCATCTCTAATGTCTTTAATCCTCAGGAAGTGACAGTAAACGTCCCCTATTAACAGGCAGTTTCCTGTAAGGAGCGGATCAAACCATTCTTCTCGGGCTCTCCAAGGACCGAGGCTCACTTTCGGGGGCATCATGCACCGCCCCTTCCTTTCCAGCCGTTTAGTTGCAGCTCCTCACGTGGAGCCGTTCAAATTGAGCCGGATTCCCACCCCAGCTTTGAGACCAAGGCCCACGGTGTCTTGGCTGCTTCTTGATCGGTACATGAGCTCTAATTTCTCTGCTTGTTTAGTTCCAGATCTTGAAACTGATGTCGGAAAGCCCCAGGGACGGAGCATGTGGCGACCACACTCCAGAAGAACCAGTCAGCGGGGGCCTGGGATGGGACCAGCAAGAAGCTGGAGGCCTCCCTGCAGATTGAGCCCACAGACAGAGGGGAGGGCGTCGCTGACGCCCCAGCTGCAGCTGAGTGCCCACAAGGGAACAGGTGCCCACAATCACGGCGCCCACTTTCACTGAGGACACTGTTCTGGCTTCTCCGGGGGTCCTGACGGTGCCTCCCCGCTCCACTGAGGCCGCCGCAGGGGCAGACAAGCTGCCACCGAGTAGGGAGCCTCCTGTGTCTGCACGCGGCCCCTCTGCTCCTCGCAGGACGAAGGGGCACACAGACCAGGACCTCCTGCAGAAGGACGCACAGCAAATGTGACGTCTGGGGAAGGAGTCTGATCTACCAGCCACTGGCTTCGGAAACCAACCCTGGTCCTGGGTAGCACAGGGGGTGTTGCCCACCTACCTGGGTGTAGTTGCTGCCTCTGAGAAAGGCTGGCTTAAAAGTTTCTTGGTTCCGAAAAGTACTTCTCAAGAATGCAACTTCTGGACTGAAATCATGATTCCTGTAGGAGCCACGGTCCTCTGGTCACGTGGCCTTGAAGATGATTATGGACCCAGAGAGACGAAGGCGCCTCACCCAGGGCGCAAACCCAGTGAGCCAGGAAACGCCATCGGCAGATCGGCCGATGGAACAGCCAAATTAACAAGCGCTGCCACTGAGCAGCCTGTGCTCGGAAACCCTGGAATGAAGGAGGAGTGATGTGCCCAGAGTGGAGGGGGCGGGACAGAGGACGCCGGCGCTGTAAATGCAGAGCATGACACAGCCCGTGTTTTCTACTCCCGTGCACACGGGCGCTTGCTACTGGAAACCCTGCCCCCGAGGGCGGGGAGTCTGAGGCCCACTCTACCCGACAGCAAGGACAGCGAGCGCTCTCTGAGCGCACGGCCCGGTGCCCAGCTCCTGTCCTTCCTCTCACGGAAGCCTCACAACCACCCCGGGTGTGGGAGGCCATGACCATGCCCATAGTACAGGCGAGGAAACTGAGGCTCCCCTAACGGAAACCAGTTGGTGAACCTGGGGTCACCAGGCTCCCCGCCCAGGAAGGGCAGGTTTGTGGGACCCTCCCCCACCCCCGAGTGTTCAGGAGCAGAGAAGTCTGGGGCTGGACACAGACCCCGCCATTCTAGTGGCAGTCAGAAGGGCATTTCCCTGGAATCAGCTTACGTGACTGGAAAAACACCTCTGCCCCACTTGGCACGTTCTCAGCACAGAGACGCCTGCTCGCTGCCATGTCGCCCTGTCCACAGTCACGGGATAATCGTGTTTCTGTAGCTTTTGTACTT
Source organism: Myotis daubentonii (assembly GCF_963259705.1). NCBI lineage: Eukaryota > Metazoa > Chordata > Mammalia > Chiroptera > Vespertilionidae > Myotis > Myotis daubentonii. The sequence goes on along the minus strand of NC_081852.1, from coordinate 59,663,834 downwards.
TTCTCCTGCAAATGCCTCCCTTTTTATGGGGCCGAACGCACTAAATGTGTACACCATCTGGAAGGCGTAATTGCTGCTCAATTACTTTCAGGTCTCTTAGGAGCAAACACGCTTTCCCCAGTGGTGGTTGTTTCCTAGGAAAATTTACTTCCCTTTTTGAATATATAATTTTCCTCAGAGTGTCCCTGAAACTCAAATTACGTTTTGCCCTTGATTATTATATCAGATGATACTGTCATTTCTGTTGCCAGGAGGAAAAAATGGCACACACCTGCGATTGGGGGAGGACGAGTCGGTGTTGGGAATACAACAGGTCAGCTCACAAATATCCTGCCCTCCCAGGGACCCGCATGCCAGGGCGATGCTGGGAACCAGAAAGCTCCCAGGTGGGGGGCCAAGGGAACAAGGGGTCCCCCCTCCCCAGTGTGGCCTGAATGTCCAAAGACAGAACCAGAGTGTAGGGCCCACTGGAGAGAGACCCAGTCAGAAGGAAAGGGCCCGTGTGTTTGTGATGGTGCCCGAGCCGCATTCTGAGGATTAAGAAGTTGGCCTGATGTAGGAGGACAAGGAAAGCTCTTTGGGTAACAGAAATGGCGTATGCAAAGGCCCTGGGGCAGAGAAAGAAGTGATGCCCAGAAGCAGTACGAGGAGCACACAGACTAGGCAAAGCTGAGGGCAATGTGTTTACCCAAAGCAACCGGAGAGGCCGGGGAGATAGGAAAGGTATTCACTGAATGAGATCTGGACCAAGAGAGAGGTAAGAGGATCCTCAGGGAACCAGAAGGAAGGAACACGGCTTTTCAATCACACAGAATCAGGAGATGGAAGGACTTTCAGGAGAGTGGACTTCACTCCCAGGCGAATCCCACTCCAGGCACCTCGCGAAGTCAGTGGTTCTTGAGAGCGAGTTCAAGAGGGGCCAGGCCTGGGCCATTTGCCACTGCAGCTGAGGATGTGCTTGGAGCCAGAGACACCTGATGGTCCCCAGAAATAAGAGAAGGTTCTGGAATTAGCATGTTAAGGTTTCCCATGAAACAGCAAAGCATGTTTAAGTTTTTTGTTAAATTAATTGTTTTGAATTGTGAGATGACAATGACTTGACTGATGTTTTGCAAAGGAACGGGGGGCGGGGGGGAGGAAGGGGGGCTTGCAATTAAGTCGCCCAAGAGCTGCAGCCCTAACTTCCTAATGAGGCGAGACACCGCGGCCGTCTGCTGTTGCTACTCCAGAGGGTTATCTCTTCGCTGGAGATAAAAGTCCTCCAAAATCCCTCTGGATTGGGGAGAAAAAAACACACACACACAAAAGAGGGAAGATTCTTCAGAAATGCAGGCCACTGCTGTGAACAACACACAAAGATAAAGAGAAATCAGTCTTTGGAGGAAGACTTGGAGGGAGGAAACGCTGGGGTGGAGGGGCAGGCGGGAGGTGGAAGCCGACCACTGGCCAAAGAGGACACAGTGACCAGCACTGAAGAGAACCCGGCTGCTGCTCTGTCCTTGGAGCAAAGCCCAGGACCGCACGACCCGACACCCCAAAGCCCTGCAGGCATTATCCTCACTCTTGAGATCCTAGGAGGCACCAGACCGTCTTCCTGCCCCAGTTCCTTCTGCTCCTTCCTCCCTCGCTAGCAGTGGCCTTGCCTGGAGCCAGCCCCGTGCCTTGGTCCTATTTCCCGCTCCTTCCCCTCTCCCTCTCCCTCTGCCTTCTCCATGCCCACCTGGCCAGTTGCCCAAGGGCCAGTTGTCGCTAACTGCCCCAAATAAATAGGCAAGTGACCTAGTGAATGGTGGGAAATGCACAGTTGCTCCCACTTGGCCTCCCCCATCTCCATGGAGACACACCGGGAGGGAACAGGTGGGAGAGCTGGGCACAGGAGTGTGTTCGGGTCCTGGGGCAGCTACAACAAATCACCCCAAACCGGGGGCTTAGAGCAGCAGGAACGCGTTCTCACAGCTCCAGAGGCCGAGTCTGAACGGCTCCTTCCTGCCCGCTCCAGCCCCTGGAGGCCCTGGTTCCTGGGTGTGTGTCATTCCCACCTCTGCCTCCAGTCACATGGCTTCTCCTCTCTGCATGCATGTGTTCCCGTCACCCGAGCGCCACCCGGCTCTGTTCACACATCTCCAGGCCCCACCTGGCGAGGTTCCCTGCCCGGCTGAGCCTCACACTGCCCCGTGCCCAGCCTCTCCGTGTCGTGGCGCCACTGCAATCGCAGTGGTGGAAATGTGCTCTTCACTTGCGTTTGCTCTTTAAAAGCATGTGGCTGTGGCTTATCTTCAGTGCCCAGTTGAATGTGAACTCTCTTAGAAGTAACGCCAACAACTAAATGTAAGCATGTTAGTGTCCTTTTTTTATGTAGATAACAAAGTCTTTTACGAAAAATATCATTTTTCAAAAAGACATAATATTGCCATTTTTGCCACTTTCCAGTTCCAAGTGAAATCAAGATTACTGAATAAAACATGTCAGAAATGTCCCTTCCGCTGGGTAAGAAGGCGCCAGACTTAGCGACTGGACCTCCGGGAAGAGTAGATGCCTTCCACCCCCCACCCCACCCCACCCCACCCCCCTCTCCCGCCCTGAAGAGCAAACATGGAGGCTCCGGAGGTGGCAGGAGGCAGAACAGCGGGGCCCGCACTGGCAGGAGCGTCTTGGATCCCTGCCCCCCGACGAGTGTGGGTTCAGATGAACCCAAGGCTCCCTTTTCTGTTTCCACACAGTCTGTCTCCTCTGAGCATCTCACCTCCTGGCAGAGCCTCTGCTCAGAGAAAGAGAGGCAGTCGGCAGAGACCAGACACGTCCCCTTCCTACTTCAGCGTCATTAGCACAGAACTTAGAAGAAGTCGGACAAGAGACGGTCATTTCGAGCTTGAAACGCAGAACAACATCGGAAGTCTCATGTACCGCCTCCACCCAGGGCCCGCAGCCCGCCTTCGGCCACCACACTGTCCACGGAGCTCTGTGGCCAAGTGTCAGCCTCCAGGCCATGTGTGCCGTCAGCAGCAAGACCCCCGGGGTGCAGCCTCCTGGGCCCAGCGGGCATCCTGCGGGCAACACACTGGAAGTGGTCTCGGTGCTTCTCCCAAAAGATCACAGCAAATGGCAGCTGCCCCGTAGCCCCTGGCCCTGGTGCTTCCTGGGAGGGATGCAGGCTCTCCTTCCTAAGGACAGACACATGGACAACGACGGCTCTCGCTTACCCACCGGGCGGTTCCCGGCAGGAGGAAGGGCCCACCACACACCCGTGGGCAGCCCTTCTCAATCCCCAAGCCTTGCTTTCCTCGTGGCTCCAAGGAGATACTGGCCCAGTGACTTGTGTGGCCCCTCCCAGCCCGGGAGTGCAGGTCTGCTGAGCTCTGTCCTGCACACCTTCCCACGGAGTCACGGGGCCCAGTGAGGTCCGGCAGTTCCAGAGTTGACTCAACAGAAGAGGCATAAGAACTCAGTCCTTCCTCCTCACTCAGGAACCACTCTCCGGAGCTTAGGCAGGAACACATGCCTCGCCCTGACGCTGAACAAAAGCAGGCGGATCTAAAGTGACGCCCTGGGACCTTCGCGACAGTATTGGTGGCACGAACACTGGGACCACGGGAGCGTCAGGCTCTTCCGTGGAAGATGCAGGCCGAGCTCATATGTGAGCAGATTTCTTCTAAAATAGCTTGCTAACTAGATAAAAGCGATGAGTTATCTTTTTGATGCTTTTTGAAAGCTGACAAAACTCAGACGCATATTCACGCATGTCAGCAAAGACCTCTGCTGGGCCAGCCACTCGTCTTTGCTCCAGGAAATGCAAGTCCCGTTTGTCCTGCTTGCCGGTGGGGTTGTCCTGGTCGGCTCAGGCTGCTGTACTAATTAGACCACAGACTGGGTGCCCTTGAACAACAGAGCTATCTTCTCACAGTCTGGAGTCTGCAAGTCTGATGTCGGGGCGCCGGCAGGGTCAGAGCCTGGTGGGACCTCTCCCCTGCGTGTGGAGAGCCTTCTCGCGGTGTCCGCACATGGCAGAGAGAGGCCCTCTCTTTGGTGTCTCTTCTTGTTTTTCTCACAGATGTTGCATAATGAATGGAGTTAGCTAACACCTCCATTGTGTCATATAGTTATCTTTTCTTATGTGGTAATAACATTTAAGATCTACTCTCATATCAGCTCTCAAGTATACAACAGTATTAGCTACTAGTGGCCCGGTGCACGAAATTTGTGCATGTGGGGGGGGGAGGTCCTTCAGCCTGGCCTGCACCCTCTCACAGTCTGGGAGCCCTTGGGGGATGTCCGACTGACGGCTTAGGCCTACTTCCCACGGGGAGTGGGCCTAAGCCATCAGTCGGACATCCTTAGTGCTGCTGCGGAGGCAAAAGAGGCTCCTGCCACTGCCACTGCCACTGCACTCACCAGCCATGAGCCCGGCTTCAGGCTGAGCGGCAATCCCCTGTGGGAGCACACTGACTACCTGGGGGTAGCTCCTGCGTTGAGCAGGATCAGGCCAAAATCGGTTCTCCAACATTCCCTGAGGGGTCCCAGATTGCAATGGGGCACAAGTCAGGCCGAGGGACCCCACCGGTGCATCATGGGGGCCGGGGAGGGAGGCGGGAGGTTGGCCAGTCAGAAAGGGGCCACGGGAGGGCTCCAGGGCGTGTCTGGCCTGCCTTGCTCAGTCCAGATCAGCTGGACCCCAGCAGCAAGCTACCCTACCAGTTGGAGCACCTACCCCGTGGTGGTCAGTGCACATCATAGTGACTGGTCGACCGGTCGACTGCCCCCTGGTGGTCAGTGCACGTCATAGCGAGTGGTTGAGCTGCCTTAGCATATCATTAGCATATTACGCTTTGATTGGTTGAACAGACGACTGGACACTTAGCATATTAGGCTTTTATTATATAGGATAGTCACCGAGCTGTACATTAGATCCCAGAGCTTGTTTGTCTCAGGTCTCCTCTTATAAGGACACTTACTCCCATTGTGAGGACCCCACCCTCATGACCTCATCTAGCCCCGGTGACCTTCCTTAGACCCCCAACTCCAAATACCATCCCTTTGGGGATTAGGGCTTTGACCTATGAATCTGGGACACAGCAGGTATTCAGTGAAAGGCGTGAGGCAAAACAGATGGATGGATGGATGAATACATGAATAAATGTTTGGAGGATGGATAGGTGGGTGGATGGTTGGAGGGAGGGATAAATGTTTGGAGGATGGATGGATGGACGGATGGATACATGAATAAATGTTTGGAGGATGGATAGGTGGGTGGATGGATGGATGGATGGATGTTTGGTGAATGGTGGATGGATGGATGGATGGATGGATGGATGGATGGATGGATGGATAAGTGTTTGGAGGATGGATGGATGGATGGATGGATAACGAATAAATGTTTGAAGGATGGATAGGTGGGTGGATGGATGGATGGATGGATGTTTGGTGAATGGTGGGTGGATGGATGGATGGATGGATGGATAAGTGTTTGGAGGATGGATGGATGGATGAATACACGAATAAATGTTTGGAGGATTGGTAGGTGGGTGGATGGGAGGGTGGAGGGAGGGAGGGATAAATGTTTGGAGGATGGATGAGTAGATGGATGATGAATGCATGAATGAAAGATGTTGTCTCCATTTTAATGTACAATAGGAGTCTTTTGCCTAACAACCAAAGAGGCCTAAATAGCTCCTCGAAATTCTCCCCTTTCTCTTCACCCCAGGACCTGGGCCTGACTGTGGATTTGGTGTTTCCCATACCCATGTGCCCTGAGCTTCCAGGCTTCAGGCTCTCCCCAGTTTCAGGCCCGCTGTGAAGCTGCTCCCTGTGAGCCCTGATGAGGATGGACTCTACACTCCCCTGGTGATGCTGCCAGCTTCCCATGCCATCCCGAACTCCTGTTTGCCATCGGCTTTGCAAACACCTTCCCGGGGAGCACAGACCTGTCTCCCTTAAAGCATGGTACACAGCGATGCTGCTATTTCATCTGCTCGCGAAGGCCGACCCCAGGTACTTTGCTGCTCAACTTTGAGAGAAGCAAAAGGCCGCTTGCTCCTCCCAACCCTGCATTAAGAACACGGCCGTGATATGCCTCTTGGAGGTGCTGGTGATTGGCATCTCCTGCCTGAGCCCAGCGCCCAACCCTCTGCCCACACCCGGGAAGACGGGGAGCGCCTTTGGAGGACACAACATCTTATGAGCTTACTAGTCTGTGTAAGGGCCACGGGAGCCGGCTCTGCAATCCACCATGATGCAGGGAGGCACTGCAGTCAAGGGCACGTCTCTAATCTCCCACTGGATTCTCCCAGCCTCACGGGCAGCACACTCCCAGCTGCAGAGTCCAGAGACTGAGCCAGCCCCCTCTTTCCTATGCAGGTCACAGCACTGCCCACTAACCTTAAGTCTTCCTTCCTAGGCCCGTCACGTCATCCCGCGAGGTCCTCATATTTGGGGGAATCAAATCGCCTCCGCTTGTTTGCTGAGAGGAAGACAAGGGGCAGCGAGTTCCCACGAGCAGCTGGAGCCCCCAGGGGGAGGGAAGGGCTTCCATGGACACGGGAGTCAGTTCTGTTTCAGCCCAGCCTCAGGTCGGATTTACTGCGGCAAGCACCCGGATGCTTCTGGTGGGCTCTGCCCGGTTCCTTGTCTGCGGACGTGGTCCAGGTGAAAAGCCCTGGCTCCGTTCCCCAGGAGCTACAGGCTGACATGGGAAGAAGGCAGTCCACAGGGCTGGAGCTGAGCACGGAGCCCCGAGCTGGGGCTGCAGGAGGGGCCAGCTGCCCAGGGACTGCCTTGGTTCTGCTTCAAGAGGAACACGTGGACTGCTAAGCCAAGCCTGCAAAGAAAGTTTTTTAAAGAAAAACTAAATAACAGGAATCTTAGACACACTGGCTTCTTCTACACCACGAAGAATTAACTGCCAAGAGGACTAACATCCTTGCCAAAACAGGTAGAAAACCCAACAAAATATATGGAAATCTGTATTCAAATATTGGACAACAGGTAGCAGGTAAGTGACCCTGGAGAGAGGAGAAAGCGGGGGTGAGCCCTGGCATTGGCCTACAGCCCGAGGCAGGTCCCAGGAAGCTGTCAGGAGGATCGCAGACTCTCACTTCTCTCTGAGAGGTCCCGGCCGGCAGCTCAAATGTACAGTCTGGAGGGTCTCCCCAGGAGCAGAGAGGAGAGACCCTGAGCCCTTGGCTGGGCAGCAACTGCACGTGTGTGGGTGAAGCCCCACAGGCCAGGGAAGGGGCCACTGGAAAGCAGGAGAGCCACTGGGCTTCACCAACACGCATGCCTCCAGTCCCGCTGCCTCACACAGAGAAAGGCTCGCTCTCAGCCACGCTGAGCGGCGGTGTTCGCCAGGGCTCTGTTGTGTGCCATCAATCCCCAGGTCCACCCTGGAAAAGGCACCATCTCCAAATCCTGTCGTCGCTGAGCACTGGGAGGATTTCATCACCAAAGCACGTGGAATTTTCAGGGGCAGGAAATGTCACCCACCACGTGCCCAGGAGGCAGGGCACAGGGGTTGGTGAACCACACAAAGGCCCACCCCAAGTGTCCCCCCCTCTCTCCTTGGGGACAGGGCCAGGTCCTGACTCCAGCACTTGGCCAGGTGCCTTCCTACCAGGTAGGGTGCCTGCTCCTACCAGGTTAGCTGAGGGGACCACAGGGATCACGGGGACAGCCTGGACGCAGGAAGCACTTAGCAAATGTTGGCTGTTATTGCTTCTCCCTTGAGGGCTGCCCTGCACCTGCCCAGCTCCCAGCCCTGACGGCCACCTTTTCACTCAGCAGTCATTTAGGGAAATGCTAGTGACACTGGTAATGTCTGTACGCTGCCCATTCTGAGAAGCAGTGTCTCCCACGGGCGTGCTTGACCAGAGATCCAAGGTGTCTGAGGGCACCCCTGCCTCAGTTTCCCAAGCCCGGCACTCCCAACTGCCGGTGAGGTTGGCTGCACTGGGGCAGCCTCCCTGCTCACCAGGTCTCAGGGCCAACCTAGCTTTCCCACTAAGGCATTCCTTCTAACCATTTTAAACCAGGTGGGAGAACTGGAGATAAATAGGGGGGGGAGGGGGACCCTAAAGAGGCGCGGTTCCACCTCCCGCTCAGGTGCTGGCTCCGCTCCCGGGCTTAGCAAACATCCAAGGGAAGCCCGGGGGAGGCCCCACATGCCTTCAGCTCCTGCCTGCAAACTTCCTATTAAAGGCGCTCAGACTGGTTCCCACGGCTGCTCTGTATTTCATGTTTCCCTCTCCTTCGAGTGGGTCCCAACACCTATAAATATTCAAGCCTTTACTCACTCCTTGACATTTCAAAATGGACCCGAAAGCAATTACTTCACACAGTAAATTCAGGTGATAGGAGGGTGTCAGGAGGGACCAGCCGCTGGCCTCCCTGTGGTTATACAGACAGAGGGAGTTGGGGCACAGGGGTGCGGCGCACGAGGGGGCAGGGTCCCCAGCCGACCAGGACAGCGGATGGGAACTGCCTGCTCTCCCTGAGCAGGGCCTTCCAGATACGCATTCACGTCAGCTCACACATCCCCACCTTCTGATAGAAGTGGCTGCAGTTATAGCAATTTTTTTAGTCCTTCACCTGAAAATGGTGGCTTATAGTATTTCTTTCTTTTTTTCTTAAAGGAAAAAGAAAAAAAAAAAGACAATGCCTATAGATCTAGTCACAGGAGTGTAATACTTTGAAAAGTATCCCGAGAAATGTAAGATATTGAAAAGACCCTTCCGCCCCTTTTTTAAAAACATGCTCTGAGTTTTAGGAAATCGTGCCTTTGGGATGAAGCGGGCACGTGACACTGTGGGTGATGTGCCTACAACCCTGGAGGTGAGAATACCACTGAGGACATCAAAGAAGAAAAACTATTTTCCCAGCTGGCAGGCAGGAGGTGGCTCGTATGCTCCATATGCAATTGGACGTTTATGCTCAGGAGAACTCCATGATTTTAGAATGTTCTAGGGTGTTAATGCAGCAGACTTGGTTCAGCATGCGGCACAAGAGGCGGCCTCCTCCTTCTGGCTAGCGTGGTCCTGGTCTTATTACACATCCCGCCCATGGGACTGGCCTGGTTTCATCCTGTCCATAAAAACCAAGGGACGAGGCGAGTGTCAGAAATCAGGCACCATGGCCCCAGTCTCAGATCGCCTGTCCTTCCCTGCCCCTAAGTGTCCCGTCTGTAGGAGGAGGTGACGGACGAAGTCTCTAACGTCCCCCAGCTCTGAGGGGCTGTGTGTCTGACGTTCCTGTTCAATACGAGGGTCACAGGGTATTTGAGTCAGACGTTGGTTCTGGTCCAGGCTGCCTGGCTCATCACCGTGTGACCTAGCACCGACTTCACCTTGACAGTGAGATGGGTGAAGGTCACATGAGGACGGACTGATGGGTGGTATGTCTGGGCTGAGGTCATCCAGCTGGCTCTACTGCTGTGTGCGTTTGGAAGCTGAAGGGGTTTCAGAAGGGTTCATCTCCGGTCAGGTCACCCCAGAAGCGGACCCCAGACGAGGATTTGAAGACAGTGAGCTGTGACCCGGAGATGGAGGAGCCCTACACGGGCACACTCCTGCAGAGGCCTCTCTCCCAGCCAGGCCCCAGGCGGTCACTACGATTAGTGCCGCCCTGACACACCTCCTAATTGCCGCTGCTGGTATACGGAAATGCTACTTATTGAAAACAATCTGGCCAACCTGTAGAACCAGAGAATTCAACTTGTTGTGTGCGGTTTTAATGGATTTTCATTAAGTCCTCGTGCGTGTTCCCAGGTGTTCAATCACACTGCCTGCTAATACGTTGGTTTTCTCCTGCTCAATAGGACCCATTTTTCTGTTCCCTGCCCTACCCCGTGGGCTGTAATGTACATCTGTAAGGTTAGTTTGGTGAAAACTGTATTGGTTTTTGAGCAGCTGCAGAGAGGAACGGATTTGAGTAGATAGAAGCTGGAGACAGATATGATGGCCATAGCGCTTTGTAGCCAGTTAGGACCCGGGGCCTGGAGTGGGGGCTGGCACAGAGACGGAGGGGTACGTGTGAGCCAGGGCATGGCATGGATGGGCAACAAACACCCTGCAGACGCCAGACCTGAAGTGCAGACCTAATTGGCATCGACCAGCAAGTGGCACCACCATCAAATGGCTGTTTCACGGTCGTCGGTCAACTCATGTGAAAAATGTGGGAAAAGAGATTAATTAGCATTCCCCGCTTACAATCAGTTCTTGAAGAATATGGACTCAAATCAAATTAACAGCTGTTTCAATTTCTCCTGTACCTCCATGGTCTGACTGCTAATCAAGCCCCATCCAGACTCCACTGTGGTCATTGAATTACACGATGGTGTTGCAGTTGGCATAGCGACGCTACGCGGATGGTCTCAGCCACTTGTCACGGAAGCCACCACCTCAGGTCAGAGGCTCTTGGGAAGTCTGTGGGGGCTGGGGATCCCCTCCTTCTCTGGCAGCTCTGAAGTGTGATTTTGCCTCCTCGTGCCGAGAGGGACCACAAGGCCAGCCACAGAGGGACACCCCAGGATGGTGAGGGGCCACCAAAAGGCCGAGAGTGACTCTTATATTGTCTGTACCATCAGCTTGTCCAGGAAAGAGCAGAGGCGCCCTGAGCTGCTGACCCCGGGACCCTGGGGTCGCCACACCCAATCCCCGTGAGAAGCAGTGGCAGGCACACCAGTGGCCCTTCTTGTCTGAATCCGTGGCAGACTTGGGCCACTGCTGGCAGCAACCCTCCTCCCAGGTAGAGAGAGACCAATCGCTCCAAACGGCACCCCCAAATGATGAAGCTCAGTCACCCAGGCAGCTGGAGCTCTGTTTCCCGGGGGAGCGTGGCACCGACTCCCCACTGAAATAGTACGCTAGTGACTCGAGCTGGAGGCTGGTGGGAAATACCTCTGGGCGTCTCCCTCCCGTTTCCAAACACAATGCCAGGCACAGATGTAGCTACCATTGCCTCCATGACAGCCTCATCACAGGTGGCCCACTCCCTGTGATCAAACATTCCTGGGAAATATGCCTGGAATTGGGCCTGGTTGACAATGCACAGAATACAAATATCCCTTCACGACAGTATGTCACTGTTCAGATGGGTCAAAATCATAGCTAATCATCGCAGATAAGTGAACTGTCAAATTGAAAGTTATTACTGGAAAAAATATGCCGGATACGCAGCGCAAAATGTTAAAGTACGCCCTGCCTTCCACGTTCACGCTACCAATTCTAGAAATAATACAATTACACTTTTCCTGAAGGAGGAAAGCTTGGGAGAGGCAAATGGGCACCTCTCACAGCCACCCCGGCCCTCCCCTGCATTAAGCCGTCCTCCCCCCATGACTGATAGGCTGGTAACTGCCTGCGGTGACAGGCGGCGAATGAAGAGAATCTGTCTTACTCTGGAGCCCACAGCTGTGGGCTCGCCGCACCTCTGATTGGTGCAGGAGTTTACTGTATTCACACCCCATCTGGCTAAGTGTCGCTGCCAATGTGGGGCCAGCTCTCCAAATGGCTGCTGTGGGCTCAGACACACCACAAACACATGCCCCTCCACATACACACGCACACACACTTTACACACTACATGCATACATATCCCATATACACAAACACACACCCACACACTTTACATACTATGTGCACATACCACATACGCATGTACGCGTTTTACACACTAACTGCATGCACACGCACACTTTACACACTACATGCATACACAGCACATATACCAGTACACATACACACGCACACTGGACACACACTACACATAAGCCACAGACACACATATACATACAAACCATAGACATTGCACACAAATACACATACCACACACATACACCTCACACACACGCATGCACACCACAGGCATCATCAGTGACTCACTGTTGACTGTGATGTTAGCTCCAGGGTATGTTACAGGTAGCCTCCTCGGTCCCCACCTGCTGAGAGCATATCCTGAACGAATGTGGATTTTCTAGAATGCTTTCTCTGTGTTGATTGATGTGGCTGCAAATGTTTCCTCTTGCTTTGTTGAGAGGGTGGATTACACCGACTGACCCTCAACATTGGCCTAGCCCTGCCCCTGGAACAAATCCCACTCAGCCGTGGAGGACAGTTCTTTTTAGACGTTGTTGGTCCAGTTTGCTAACATTTAATGACGATGTTTGTGTCTGCGTTGATAAGAGATATCGGTCTGTAGTTTTCTCTCTCTTTTTTCCCGTACTATCTTTATTTGGGTTTGGCCTCACAGAATGAGTTGTGTCCCTCCTTTTCTATTTTCTGGAAAGAATCATCTCATTTTTTAGACATCTGGTAGAATTATCCAGTGAATCGATCAGAGCCTAGAGATTTTATTGGGGGGTGGGGGAGGAGTATTAATTACAAATTCAGTTTCTTGAATGATTAGAGAGGTATTCAGATTGCCTAGTTCGTCTTGGTTGACTTTGGATGGTGTGATTTTCAAGGAATTGGTCCATTTCTTCCATGATGTCAAATCTGTGCTCATGAAGTTGTTCATAATATCCCTTCATTACCTTTTTAGCAGGGACACTGTGGTGATAATCCTTGTTTTGTTCCCGGCATTTGTGTCTCCTTATTTTTACCAGTCTTGCTAGAGATTTATTAATTTCTTGACTTTTTTAAGAACCAGATCTTAGTTTCATTCCTTCTATTTTTTTCTTACTTTTAGCATTGATTTCTGCTCTTTATTATTCCTCCCTCCTGCTTGTTTTGGGGTTTGTCTTGCTCTTCTTTTTTCCAGTTTCTTGGGTGAGGAGCTCAGGATATGACCTGGAGACCTTTCTGGTTCTAATGCCAGCATTTAATGCTGTAAATTTCTTAGCACTTGGGTGCATCCCACATATTTGGCTGTTTCTGTTCATCCCTGTTTTTCATTTCATTTCCTTTGAAAGGTGCTCTCTGACCCGTGCACTACTCAGAAGCATGCTGATTTCCCCAAGTTCACAGAGTGGCCCATTGTCTTCCTGGGGTTGATCTTGAGTTTGATGCTCTTGTGCCAGAAGCCCGCTCTACCCAAGCTCCTGGGAGAGAACCCGTATTAGGGTGGAGACTCTGCCCACGCACCTGAGCACCTGACGTGGAGGCCACATGTGCAGGGACCAGGCCTGGGGAGGGGACATGACCCCTCATAGCCATGGAGAGGCGGGAGGGGACATGACCACCAGCCTCCCACCTGCTGACTCCTGGGCCTTCTATACCCCCACCGTCCCCGCACCGTCCCCTCCTCTTCAGGGCGCAGCATTCCAGTGCCCGGTGCATGGAGGGCACCAGACGCACCAGCCAAGCGGAAGTCAGAGTCTTCCCCCCATTGCCCATCACTCTGCACTGCCAGGGCACCCTAGTCTGACAAAAGCAACAGGAACTCTGAGTGTTTCCGGCTGGTCCACAGGAAGGGGAAGTGCAGGTCCATCAGCGGGTACCGGCCTTGATGCCTGGGGCTGCACTGGCACGGCCAATGTGACCAATCGCGGAGATTACCGCCACACGGATTGTCCGTGATTAGCAGAAAACTGCCCTCCCCTGATTTAATCATCCCACCACCTGATGTTTGTGAAGATCAGTAACACTGCTTATTTCTGAAATGGAATGCTCTGTTCCCTAACTGTTCACAGTTCCACAGAAGCAGCTAAAGAACGTTTTCGACCATTAAGAAAATGGTATTTTAAATGAAGAATGTACTATATATGTTTGTACTTCAAGAAAACAGACTCTGACAATGTTTGGGGAGATTCGTGAAAATTTACCGATTTCCAGAAGAAAACGAGCTCTAATGGTGCTGGGCGGAGTCTCGGGGCACCGTCCCGGGAGGGCTGTGTGCCCGGCTCCACGCCGCTCCACGCACCTGCTGACCAGGCCTGGGAGCTGGGGCCTTGCCCCTCTGTACCCTGATTCCTCCCAGTCTGCTGGCTGTGGGAAGTGTCCCCTCTCCAGGGCGCAGCATTCAAGGGCTGGTGCATGGAGGGCACCAGTCGCACCAGCCAAGCGGAAGTCAGGGTCTTTCTCATTGCCCATCGCTCTGCACCTGCCAGGGTGTCCTAGTCCAACAAATGCAACCTGAACTTTGAGTGTTTTCAGCTGGTCCACAGCTTTTAGGGCTGACTGGTGCTCAATAGACACCCGCCAGGAGCACCCCCACACCTGTCAGCTTCCCACAGTAGGCCATGTGGCTTTAAGGGCCTCGGAAAAGGTGGGGATGCCAGGCCTAGCCTACTGGGCCAGAGACAGAGTGGGCCGGGCTGGTGGTCCTGCCCGTCCAGGAGCCCCATGTGAGTGCGTGAGCATGTGGAACAGCGAGGGGCGGGGAGCATTTAGCTGAGTCACCTGCGGCCGGTGAAGTGCTGAGTGGTTCTGTGCTGCATGAACTCCCTGCTCCTCCCTGCAGCCCACCAGGGCACTCCCCTTGTCTCTGGGCTCCTATGACGTGGGCACAGGTCCACCAGCCTGGTTATCAGTCCTGGGGAAGCAGCTGGGCTGCAAGCAAAGCCAGGCATCACAAGAGGAGTAGGGGGGGAAGCACAGAAAAGGTGATGAGGGCAGCCCTGGGGGGGGGGGGGGGGGCCAGGCCAATGCTGCCATCTGCAGGAAGGCAGGGCCCTGGCAGGTGGTCCATACCCCTTCCCCCCCACCCCCACCCTCACTGCCTGGTCCTCACTCCAGGCTGTAAGCCAGCAGCACCAGGTACTAAGGGCAGCCTGGAAGGCGAATGACAAGAGAGGAAGGTGTGAGGACAGTCCTCACACTCACAAAGGGGTTGTGGCGACCGGTTGCTATATCACATGACTCTCCCCAAGAAGGGGGTCGGCTCATAAGTAAAAGCCGCTCTGGTGTTCTGACTGGTTCTATTATTGGCTTAACTTGTCCTCCCTGATACGGACATAAATATTGTATGTCCGTCACCTAGTCTCAGGTATGACATTCACACCAGCTCGCTACACACTGACAGAACACGCCCCCTCACCTCACCCCTACGCCCCACACCCACACCACCCCCTACCTCGTCCCACTGGGTTTCACTGTTTCCAGGCTTTCACACCAAACGTGGAGACACTTGAGAGCAGTGCAGCCCTGGCCGCAGCACTGCAGGCCCAGCAGACAGCCAGGGGAACGGCCGGACCTGACTTCCTCTCCTACCCGCAGTCTCTACTCCAGTTTCCATGGAAACAGCTCTCCGAGTGGGCAAAGAAAGGGGAGCAACATTCTTTAAAATAATGATAGTTGAAAAACTTTCATGGGCCTGTGCTTCCTGCAACAGGGGGTTTCCATGGAAACCCAAGCCACAGACATAAATGGAGAGGTGCCAGGTGTCCCCAGCAGGGAACCCTAGAAGCTGCAGGCAGGTGGCCTCTCCACAGCCCTCCCTCCAGGGATGCAGGAGCTTCCCTCCCAAGTCACTGACCACCATGGTCCTCCAGACACAGGGGCGTGGGAGGCGGGGTGGTCAGCTGCTCCCCCACCACCCAGGACCACAGGGCCAGTGCCCCAACTGCCCACGCACAAATGAGGGAGGGAAGGACCACCGGGATGCGGGGGCCTCAGCCCTGATCTGCACCACATACATGTCCACACGCACATACACACACATACACAATCTCACACACTCACACATACACATGATCTCTCACACACACACACAATCTCTCACACACACACACCCTGGCACCCACAGGTTTCGGGGTCTACTACACTTTCTCCACAGTCGCTGTGGGTGGGCCTGTAGCCTGAGACTGGGAGGGCCCTGGCCTAGGGGCAGGTAAAGCTGGTGGCCGCAGTCATGTTCATATCCCGCGTCCCCTTGGAGACGGATGCTCTCTGCCCCCCAGACTTGGTCCAGGAGCTTGTCCACTTCGGGGTCCCATGTCTGTGGAAACACCCGCAGGGTCAGCCACATACACCACCCAGGTTGCAGCACCTGGGACCCCTGTGGCCATAGGTCCCGCCCTGGCCACAGGAGGTCCAGCCCTCTGAGCCTCCTCTCTTGTCTCCATTTCCATGACCCTCGGGATCCACCTAAGACTTTTCTGTTTCAACAAGGCGCCCAGTCCTTAAAGGAGCTCCTTATTTCAAAGAGGTGAACACGTGGTCCATGTTCCAATTTCCCACCATGATAGTCACATTTGAAAGAGACGCTACAATCAAGAGGCCATGAACACCTGTGACGTGTCTGGGGGCTGTTTCCAGCTACCACTCGTTTGGGGCCAGGTCCGTGCCATTCACATGTGCCACCGCCCAGACAGTCCCAGAATCCAGAGAGGCGTCCTCGTCTGTCACAATGCGACAGGTGAGGAAAGGGGGCTGAGGCTGCTGGGCCCTGGGCCCCCCCAGCCTGTCGTGCAGTAGAGGACCGACCGACCGGAGACCCAGAGCTTTCCAGCAACCCCGTGGGGCTCTCCTATGGAGAATACCTTAGAGCAGTGGTTCTCAACCTTCCTCATGCCGCGACCCTTTAATACAGTTCCTCATGTGGTGGTGACCCCCAACCATAAAATTATTTTCGTTGCTACTTCCTAACTGTAATGCTGCTACTGTTATGAATCGTAATGTAAATATCTGAAATGCAGGATGTATTTTCATTGTTACAAATTGAACATAATTAAAGCATAGTGATTCATCACAAAAACAATATGTAATTATATATGTGTTTTCCGATGGTCTTAGGCAACCCCTGTGAAAGGGTCGTTCAACCCCCAAAGGGGTCGCGACCCACAGGTTGGCGACCCACAGGTTGAGAACCCCTGCCTTAGACTTTCGCTCTCATTAACACTTCAAGTCAACAACTGAACCCAGGCTGAACCCATCAGGCTTCATCTCAGACTCTTCACCTGCGAGTCCCAGGACGATCACTTTCAGGTAAAACTAGAGGGGACGCACATGGGCACTGCCCGTTGTTATGCCCAGGGCTCAGAGTCGGGCCTGGTAGGATGTGTTTGCAGAGACCCCCGCGGCCACGGAGAACGGAGCTGGGAGCAGGCCTCCAGTCCTGGGCCCACACACCACCGTTTCTAGAGCCAGAAAGAAGAGACAAAAAGCCCTCCGCATGCCAATACATGACACCCCACGTTTCTGCTGAAGGACAGACCAGTGTCCACAAAGAGCGAAGTTCAGAGCACAGGAGCCCTGCCGGCTTGGACGGCCATTGCCATGTACACATTCGCTCACCATGCGTCTCCCTTCTGTGACAGCCGTCACTTCTGGGTGGCTTTGCTCAGCAGCCCCTAACGCTGCCCAAACAGGCCAGCAGCGCTCAGAAGGCTGTGGGAAGAGGGGAGGCAATGGGCTGAAGGACAGAGGGGTGAGTGACCTCCCGGTTGCGGATGGGGTTCAGTCCCTCGTGAAGCTAAAATTACAGCCCCCTTAAAGCTGTCTTGCTCATTTCAAAGGGCCCTGCTTGGCAAGGGCTTTAATTCTGACTGTGCCCTTGGGCGGCCAGCATTAATGTGGGCAGGAGGCAGCTGTGCAGCCCGGGGGAGGGCCAGGCAGCCGGGCAGCTACAGGAGCCGGCTCCCGTAACAAATGGACCTGAAGCTGTACTTCATCCAGAACACGCGGCTGCTCTCCCCGGGGTGGAGAAGCTGGCGAAGGCCAGTGGCCAAAGCAGCCGCACAGAAACACGGGCTCCTCCAGGCTGACTGTGAGGAATGCGCAATGAGCCCGCATGGCAGGGCGGGAGCGAAAACGGCCCAGGAAAACCTCTGAGGCAGCTGTTCCCCGGAGCCTCCCTCCGCCTCCTCGGCTGTCATCCTGTGCAGACCAGGCGATGAGTCTCCAGGGCCCACGGCAGCGGCAGCGCAGGGAGCGTGAGGTTCGCAGGCTCCTTTCCCGACCCGGGCCTGGGCACAGAGCTGTGATTAGTGCACAGTGAGCCTTCAGCACAGAGAGTGCCCAGACACCCAGGAGCCTCCAGGGCTGAGGGGGCACATTGCCTCCTCAGGAGACCTGAAACATTCATGACGCCTCTGATGGAACGAACGGCCACATTTCTCCAGAGACAGGCAAGCGTCCATTAGCGCTGCTTTCCAGACGGCGGAGCTGAGGAACGAGGCCCTGAGTCCATTCTCTCTTGCAGTCACCCCACTGCCAGGGCCCCCACATGCCTCACAGGGCACCTCCATGCCCCCCCCAGCATTTGCAATTTGCAGAAGCAACATGAGTGCTGATGGGAGTACTTCATCAGGAGTAACTCAGCTGCTTTCATGGGGACTAAGAAATGACAAATGCGATTCAGAATATCTGAACGATGGATAGCTGACCTTTCGTATCACTCATGGGTCAGGCACTATCTATGTACTCTGACTTCCCTGTGCCTCAGTTTCCTCATCTGTAAAGTGGGCATGATGACAGACAAGCTCCTAGGGCTGGAGGAATCCATTCCCTGACTCCAGGTCACGCAGGTAGGATGTGGGCGATGAAGGGGGCCAAACCCAGGCAGTGGGGCCCAGAGGGAAGCAGCCACCCTCGTGTTTAGAGCCTGTTAAAGAATCTCACCCAAAATTCTAACCGAAATCACATAACAAGTTCCCACACAATGACTCTGACTTTGTAGATGCCCCTCGTACCTCTCGTAACCCTTCGGGTGGTGGCCGCACAGGGTAGGTAGGACCCTCGGTCAGTGCCATGTCACTTCCGACCCAAGCTCTGCCTCTGGCCAGCTGTGTGACCTTGGACAAGTTCCTCAACCTACTGCATTTCAGCTTCTTTTTCTATTTTTTAAAATATGTTCTTATTGATTTCTGAGAAAGGAAGGGACAGGGAGAGAGAGAGATAGAGACATCAATGATGAGAGAGAATCACTGATCAGATGCCTCCTGCAACGCCCCCTACTGGGGATCGAACCTGCAACCCGGGCATGTGCCCTGACCAGGAATCAAACCGTGACCTCCTAATGCATAGATTGACGCTCAACCACTGAGAAACGCCGGCTGGGCACTTTCTTTCTCTATTAAACAACAGTAGTAACTGTCCATACCCCATCAGCCAGCGGGGAGGGATGCAGGGATTAATATGTGTAAAATCCTAAAAAACGGCGCCTGTGAGCTCTCAGGGAGCGTGTTTTCCATTTGTACCATCGTGGCTATTTACTGCAGGACAACCAGGTTGTCAGACACACCAGGAGGCCTCCCGCGGCCAGCAGACCTGCCAATGCGGCTTCCATCCGCTCCTGTCCAGACCTTTGTCCTACCCGACCAGGCTCTAAAACTGCTCTACATCATTTTTTCAATCACAAGTCTAGAAAGGTAATTTAGATTGCTTCCTCTTTATCTTGTTTCTGCCAGTCCAACAGGGAAGGCCTTGCCCTGCCTGCGTCTGGGCCATTATCAGAGCCTCACAGTGCAGTCTGTTTGTATCAGCATTTATGTGGGTGATAGTATTTGAGTCTAGAGGTAGCCTCCATGTGTTAAGTGAAGCCTTTTGAAAACTGGTTTGTAATGTGTCGAGCTGTGTATTGCCATCTGACAGAGGGAGTTTCCCAGACACAGTCCCTCGCCTAAGCTAAATGGAGAGGGAAGCTCTATGCATGGAGATCCCACCAGCAAAAATGAGCTGCATGGTCTCCAGACGCCCAGAGAGCTCAGAGATCTGGTCATGTTACAGAATTCCTGAAAATTGGTTTACTGTCATGCTCAAAAGAGAGAGAAAATGTGTTCTAATATTAATGAAACTGTTGTTATCAACTACACTGCGCTAGCATGACCATCGTGATTAAAAATTGAGTTCCACTTAGAACCGGCTGGGAGCCCCATCGAATTTTTATGGGCATGTTGGCCCCCCAGCAGGTCTCCTGTGTTGACAATATTTCCTGGCTTCCTCTCCAGATTCTGTGGACTTGACCACGGGCCTGGCTGCCTCCCGCTCCCTAAATCAGCCAGGGTCAATATCTGCCGGGCTGCGGGCCCGCCTCTCCTGTGCGCACATCCATTTGCTGAAATGAATGGTTTCTGTCCGTAAAATCCAAATTACTGCTTCACTCAAAGTAACACTTACAACATTTGTCTCCCTGATAATGTTAACATCCTCCTTAATAGCCCCTTGGGATCCTTAACCCCCAGGGGGAACCAGCCACAACCTGAGTGTGTGTTGGGGGCCTCGCAGCCTGAGGACTTGGCACCGGCATCTGTGCACTCCCAGAGGCCGTTGCTTCACCCTCGTGTCCCTGTTACTGCCGACCCAGCCATCTGCCACGTGTTTGAAGGGGACAGGACCCCCCTTCATGTGAGGATGGGCACTGCCTTGCTTTGGGTCTTAAATGCTAGAATTTGGTTCATGCAAATGTTTTTCTCTCCTTCCCTGCCCCGGTCCCAGAGCAGACCCGTGGTGGAGGCCCACCGGTTACAGGCAGGCCATACCAGGTCCGCCACAGGGGTTAGAGGGTGTCGGGTCCAGGAGGGAGGGAGAGTCAGCACTCAATCCAACAGGCTGAGCACTGCTGGACACCCTGGATCTCCAGTGAGGGACTTCTGCACAACGCAGCCCCCCACCCCAGCTACCCTGCAGACCAGGAGCTGCTGCAGGGAACAGAAGGTGGCCACCTCCTAGGCCAGCCTGGACAGGACAGCCCTAGACTGCTGCCACCCCAGCCCCAGAGCCTTCCAGCCCCTTCCTGCCTCTCACCTCCCATCACAAAAAAATCAACAGTGAGAAACGCTGCAAGAGAAAGATGAAAAAGTGCTCTCTGTGGAGCTGCTATGCTATTTTAACCTCGGGAAGGTGCCACGGGGATCTTATGTCATAGGCCATTTTTATTTTTTCAACTGTCGAAATCTCCTCCAGAATTATAACTTTAACCCTGGCCCCTAAATAATTCAATGTGCTAACCACCAACCAAAGCAAACGGTGACATCTCCTGGGTCACCCCATCTGCCAGTCAGCACTGCTGCGCTACACGAGGCTGCAGCACTGCCTATGGCCAGGGAGGACAGGACTGACCAGGCAGACAAGGTGCCGCCCCCGCTGAAACATCTCAACCAGGGACAACCCCCTGGGGGACATCGGCCACAGCATGTTTGGTGGTCGTAACTGGAGGGGGGCATCCAGTGGGTGGAGGCCAAGGATGCGGCCGAACACCCGTGGAGCACAGGGCGGCCCACCACAGCCTCATCGGGAGACGGTGCTCTAAACCAGTGGTCGCCAACCTTTTGGACCTCACAGACCACCACTGGTCCGTGGACCACTGGTTGCCGACCGTTGCTTTAAACAGAACCTGAGGATTTGCCTCTTCTACCTTCTCATGGAAATATCACTCATTTGCATTTCTCATGAATGAAAGTGTTTTGTTTAAGCACAAAGAATGTCTGCTCGAGCACACGCATGCACACACGTGCACATGTCAGCTCAGATACTGCCACTTTCGCCATTTTCACACCCTAGTTTAGTGGTTCTCAACCTGTGGGTCGCGGCCCCTTTGGCGGTGGAACAACCCTTTCACAGGGGTCGCCTAAGACCATCCTGCATATCAGATATTTACATTACGATTCATACCAGTAGCAACATGACAGTTATGAAGTAGCAACGAAAATAATTTTATGGTTGGGTCACAACATGAGGAACTGTATTTCAAGGGCCAGAAGGTTGAGAACCACTTCCCTAGTTGCTCCCCCAGGTTTTGGCAGCATCCATCAAGCAGACGATCCCTTCCCCTGACCATCAGGTGCTGCCCCGAGCATCATGGGCCATGTGCGCAGTCTCAGCTCCATCCAGGCAGCCCTCTGGGAAGACACGTTTCATACACTGCCCTCCAGGAGGACAAGGGCTCCCAGCTGTCACATCTAAGACATTACCTGAGAAAGATTAAAGTCAGAAGGACAAACACAAGCGCCCTGCACGGGTCACAGCTGGGCTCACACCACCGCCTTGTCTCCGGGAGGTGCTCCGGGAGCCTGTACCTGCGACCCAGACAGCAACTCCATTTCTCTGGGGACTTACAGCGCCTGCTGGGAGTTTGAGGGAACTTCCTCAGAACTCGGAGCCTGGGCATCTGTGATTCTGGAGGAATCGGACTGACGGACAGCACGTGGAGGGTGCTGCGTAATGAAATGAGCCCCGTCTGCAGGGCGAGCCTGTGCGATGGAATGTCAATATTTTAATAACTTTCCTTGAAAAAATATGGCCGTATTATTCTTCTGGTTCACTTCCAGCACGCGGCCCCGTCCCTCCGGAAGGCTGGGCTGGAGGAGTTCTGATCCAGGTATTGATCCCTCTTCCTCCACCACCACCCCCTACCCCCACTGAGGGCTCAGGGCAGAAATAAGTCCAACTGGGGTCAGGCCGTGAGGTGCTTCAAACACCACGGCGAGCTCTGGGCTTATAGTTTCATCTGGTGACAAGAAAATTAGGCCACTTCTACCAGTTCAGTCTGCTTTAAAATAGCTATGGCAGCGAAAGGAAGTTTCAAAACACAAAGGAACATGCATACACACATGCATAAACACACGTACATACATATGTGCACACATGTGCACAGTTACACCTCCCAGACCCACCAAAATGAGCAGAGGGAACCTGTGAGGACAGTCCCCCCTCCAGTGAACCCAGGTGGTGGCCCAGTGCCACAGCCAGATGCTGCCCGGGCTGGGGCGCCTGGCCCCCCTGCTGGAGACCAGTGCAGAGGTGCCCATGGAGTGCAGGGGGCCCGTGACATCTGCTCCAGGGCAGGTGGGTGGGGGCCGGAAAGGGAGGGACCCAGCCATGTACCCACTGCCCCAGAGCTCTGCTGTGTGACCTCGCCCGACAGTCAACCACTCAAATAGAGGATGGTAGACAGAGCGCATGTTCAGTGTTCTTACCACAACACAATAAACTTTTTTTAAAATATATTTTATTGATTTTTTACAGACAGGAAGGGAGAGGGATAGAGAGTTAGAAACATCCATGAGAGAAAAACATTGATCAGCTGCCTCCTGCAACACCCCCTGCTGGGGATGTGCCCACAACCAAGGTACATGCCCTTGACCAGAATCGAACCTGGGACTCTTCAGTCCACAGGCCAATGCTCTAGCCACTGAGCCAAACTGGTCAGGGCAACACAATAAACTTTTAACGCAGGAGAAAGATCAAGAAATATAAACGATAACACTAACTCTACTTGAAAACAGGTCGGGGAACAGAAAGGCATGTGTGGCGCACTTGATCTCAGCACCAGGAGCAGGTCCTGCCAGGAGCCTGAGGGGAGGGGTGGGGGCGGGGCTGGCAGAGA
Organism: Myotis daubentonii; assembly: GCF_963259705.1. Taxonomy (NCBI): domain Eukaryota; kingdom Metazoa; phylum Chordata; class Mammalia; order Chiroptera; family Vespertilionidae; genus Myotis; species Myotis daubentonii. Next base: position 59,640,644 of record NC_081852.1, on the reverse strand, counting down.
ACTCACCCCCAGGGAACACAGAGGCCCCTGGCTGTTCCAGCCCTTGAGGGTGGTGGCCTGTGTCTGTAGCTCTGAGTTCTGGTCAGTGGAGTGAGCTGTCTGTTTTGGGGTGTGGGGACCCGTTAAAAAAACAGGGTGGGTGATGGGCAGGAGGGGATGCAGGTGGGCCAGCAGAAGCCCCTCTCAGAGCAGTCAAGGAGCTGTGAGCTCCCTCGAGGACCCTGTGTCTGCCCGAGTCAGACTGCAATCTTATTGGCTATGGAGTCATTCCCAGCCCCGAGTTAGAGTCCCATAACATGACATGGGCAGTTCTAGAGCAGAGAAAAGTGCCCAGAAATAGTCTGGAAAGTATTCAGATCAGAATAATTTTCACAATTAAATAAAATTGAACTTTTGGCTCGTGCGGTAAAATATTTCTCATTCCTTGGAAAATCAGAGAGAACCTAATAACAAACATTATAATTATATGCAAAGACCGATACCGTGATTAGATTATCAGGAGGCCTCCTAAAACTATTTCTTTAATTTGCTAAAGCTGGTGGTATATATTAATATTTCTAGAGATATTTGCATACACTCACAACGGGCAACCAGACAGGAGCTGAAATATAATTTTCAAATATCACATTAGAACTACTGTTAATATTAAATCATGTTATGATGCTTTTTCTATGATTATTAGAGTAGGCACTCTTGATTTATTACCACAAACTCTCTAATTGAGCAACTGGAAATGTGTCTCGCTTTCCTGGGTGAGATGCTTCGACTCCATCTGGAGAAGGCTCTCTCCGAAGCCAGGAGCCATGGGTGGGATCTGATTTGGAATAATCCGCGTGGAAACTGCTCTGGCAGGATTGGAAGAAAGTCCACCCTGACGTCTGCTGGACACTCTCTGGCCCATGTGACCACAGCGGGAAAGGCCACTGGGCAGCAGTGAGCCTGGGACAGGTGGGGCTCGGGTGGCACTGGGTGCCTGCAGTGTGGACCAGGAGCAGAGGACCTGCCAAAAGGATCCAGGTCAAGTCTCCCTGAGCCCTGGCCCAGCACGCCTGCCCAGGACCTGCCCAGAGCAGGTGGCACATTCACAGGTCAGCATACAGGCCTAAGGGGACAGTGACCTGGGGAGGCCGACAGGCACAGACACTGTGAGGTGTCGGATGCGGCTGTCACCGCATCATTGCGTAGCTCACGAACGATGCCCCCTGGGGAGACGCCCACAAAGATGTCCCAAAGCCAGCGTGCTCATCAGCAACAGGTGCCCGCCTCCACCCTGGGGGCTTTCTTCACCATGGCTGTGATTTAACAGTCAGCCAGTCGCCAGCAAAAATGGAATATGCTTTGAGGACCAAAGCAGCAATTTCCAAAGGCGCCAGGGGACCAGGGTCTGCTACCAGATGCAGGCAGCCGCAGGGCAGAGCTGGTGCTGCGGGTGGACTCTGAGCCAGATGGGTCCTGCCCAAGGGGCTCCCAGTGCTGGGGCTGCCAGCCTGTCCGCGCAGCTCGCTCTGCTCAGAGCCAGAGACCCGTGAAGCTGACGCAGGTGCGGGCAGCATGGAGAAGGGGCCAGTTTGGTCTGTGATTGGAGGAGGCCTCAGGAGACATGGCATCGGGAAGGCGTCCAAGCGGGCATTTCCTGAAGGCTGCCCCCGCCCCCGCGGTGGCCGTCCCTCAGCAAGGCCTGCAGCTGGAGGCCGACTCCAGTTCCGGGAGGTTACCTGTTGGACCTGCCTGATCAAATGGGACCGGAGCGCAGGGGGCGAAATTCATCTGTCCCTCACACAGAACCACAGCGAGGAAACATTTTCATTGCAAGCTCCTCGGCTGGCGGTTGCCTTCAGAGGACATCCCTGTGAGCAGACAGCCCTGGCTGGGCAGGACTGGACGCTGCACACGGCCGCCAGAGCCCAGGAGAGGCCTGCACCACGATGACAAACGGGGACATCAGCGTCCAGAGTCGTTTCCACCGAGGACAGTGGTGAAGGCTGTTTCCACACCTTGTCCCACGAGGTCCCTCCTTCGTCCCTCCCACTCCCACCTCCTCCAGACAGAGCTCACCGAACATGTGGCCGCGACTTCCCAGTGGACAGCTCGGCTGCCCTTGCTGAAACATCAGAGTGTGTGCAGGCGTGCGACCCTCTGGCCCAGGCTGAGACCCAGGTCTGCTTCCTGGCTGGGAGGAAGACTGTCCATCACACCCCTTCCCTGCAGGAGGATTGTCCCTGAGCTCGGGGACCCAAAAAGGGAGGCGGGCACAGGGGCACCTAGCAGAGTCCCCGCTCACACAGGCGCGTCCACGGCAGAAAGCTAACTGGCCCAAAACTGTGTCCCTGAGAAGGTGCTTTTCCCTCCCCAGAGACTGGGAAATATTTTAGGAATGAAAGTGCAGCAAATTCAAATTGCAGTCCATCCGAAGCATGATACTAAAAAGGAAATGTGAGCTTCATACTCAATTGATTGTCTTAATTAATTTGTCTTATTTGTATTATTTCATTAATTCTAAACACACACACACACACACACACACACACACACACACACACTGGGGCAGCCATCAAGCAAAGACAGCAGTATAAATAAAGTAATCAACTAACTCACCACCCATCTAAGCAGACAGAAGGGAGGACAACCTTCCCGCTCGAAGGGGAAGGGGGAGGGACAAACATTTCCGGAAAAAAAGGTATTTGAGAAAAATGGCTTAAAAGTGTGTGACTTTTTGAAGTTATCATACAAAATTATTCAATCTGAAATTTCAGCATGTTTTTTTCTATGTTTATTAATAAGCTATTTTTAGAGCAGTTTTCACAGAAAAACTGAATGGAAAGTACAGAGTTCCAGGTACTCCCTACTCACCCCCCCACACGCGAAGGTTCCCCCACCTTCAGCATCCGCGTCAGATGCTGAATTTGTAACAAGTGATGAACCTGCACTGACCCATCATGATCACCCAAAGTCCACAGTTTACACTAGGGACCACTCTTGGTGTGCGTTCTATGGCTTTGGACAAATGTATAAAGGCATGTGTCCACCATGAGAGTGTCACACAGAGAGTGGTTTCACTGCCTTAAGTCTCCTCTTTACTCACCTGCTCATTCATACCCCCCACCCACCCCTGGCCACCATTAATATTTTACTGTCTCCATAGTTTCACTTTTTCCAGGATGTCATATAGTTGAAACCAAACAGCGTGTAGCCTTAATAGACTGGCGTCTTTCCTTAGGTTCTTCTGTGTCTTTTCACGACTTGCTAGCCCATTTCTTTCAATTGCTGGATCATATTCCATTGCCTGAATGTAACACAGTTGATCTATTTTTAGTTAATTTTTGTGATGGTATAAGGTCTGTGATTATATCCTTTTATATTTTTGCACGTGGCTGTCCAGTTTTTCCAGTTTAATTTATTACAGAGACTATTCTCGTCTATTGTGTCATCTTTGCTCCTTTGCCAAAGATCAGCTGACTATATTTACGTGGGTCTATTTCTGGACTCTCTATTTTGTTCCATTGTTCTCTGTGTCCATTCTTTTGCCAATACCACGCTGTCTTGATTACAGTGGTTTCCTGAGTCTTGAAGTCGGGTAGTGTCAGTCCTCCAGCTTTGTTCTTCTCCTTCAATACTGAGTTGACTATTCTGGGTCTTTTGCCTCCTCATAACTTTTAGAATCAGTCTGTCATTATCCACAAAATAACGCTGGGATTTTGACCGGAGGGTGGGGCGTGGGGAGGGGGTTACAGTGAATCTACAGATCAAAAAGCGAAGAACTGACATCTTGGCAATATTGAGTCTTCCTGTCCGTGGACATGGAACATCACTCCATTGACTTACTAGTAGATCTTTGACTTCATTCATCAGAGCTTGTATACTTGTCCTCACACAGACCCTGTACACGTTTTGTTAGATTTGCACATATGTATTTCATTTGGGGGGATGCTGATATAAACGATAGTGTGTTTTTAATTTCAAATTCCACTTGTTCATTGGTGGTGTCTCGGAAAGTGACTGGCTTTTGTATGTTACCTCTGAATCCTGAAACCTTGCTATAGCTGCTTGTTAATTCTAAGAGGTTTGTTTCATTTTGTTTTCAGTTATTTTGGATTTTCTACATGGAAAATCATGTCATCTATGAACAAAGACAGTTTTATTTCTTCCTTCCCAATCTGTTTCTAAAATTAACTGCTTTAATTAGTTCTTTTGTATGATGGTATAATTTCAGAAATGGCTATCCTTGTAACCTATACATCACATAATGAACAAAAAAATACCCGGCTTTTTGTTTTTTAATAAATGAAATAAATGAGAAAAAAATTTTTAAAGAATTTGGGCCCTCCTGCTGGTCCCACACCAGCACAACCGCAGTTCAGCCCCCATGAAAGGCTGCTCTGGATCTGCCCAAATCACCTGAGGATCCTGCCTTCACAGGTTCTACTCATCTCGAGCAACCACACACCAGAAAAAGGTCCAACTCTTTCTAAAAAATACAACAAAATCCATCACACAACAACGTAAGATTCACAATGCCTGACATTCAAAACAAAATGATCATGTATATTCAACAAAACAGGAAAATATGAGCCATGACCAGGAGGTAAATCAACCAATGGAAACAGACCCAGAAATAACAGAATTACAGACAAGGGCAGTAGAATGGTCAGTGTAAGTATGTGAAACATGTTTAAGAATATGGAAAATATAAAGAGACCCAAACAGAACTTACAGATATAAAAGTGTCAATATCTAAAACGAAAAAATACACTGGATAGAATCTAGAGCAGGAAATGTAAGAAAAGTCTGGAACACATTATGATGTCAGAAGGTGAGAAAATACTTTTTTAAAAAACCGCAACTATGGGGATGTCAAAGATAGAGGCGCCAACTGGAGGCGCTCCCAGGCCCGAAGCTGGAATGTAGTATTTGATCACCAGCAATAGCACTAGTAATGCAGTATTTGATTATAACCCAAAGTATAAAGTAAATGTCCCTGAGTCCACACTGACATAAATAAATGATTAATAAATAAATGGAGAATAGGCATATCTCCCACACAGGGGAATTCCAAATAATTTTAGGAGATAGAAGGTCCTATTCCTTAAGGGTGGACTGCATATAGTAATTTACTTCCAAAGAGAAACAGCATAGAAAGGTGTTTTGGTTGTTTGTTTGTTTGTTTGTTTTTAAGAATAAAATCCCAGCCGAGCCGGTGCGGCTCAGTGGGTGAGCATTAACCTATGAACCAGGAGGTCACGGTTCGATTCCAGGTCAAGGCACATGCCCAGGTTGTGGGCTCGATCCCCAGTGGGGGGCATGCAGGAGGTAACTGATCAATGATTCTCTCTGATCACTGATGTTTCTATCTCTTTCCCTCTCTGAAATCAATAAAAATATACTTTTTTAAAAAATAATAAAAATCACAGTGGAGAAGACTAACGAACACCTCAATTTAGGTGATCAAGGTCAACATCAACAGTGATGTCATGTTGATGGTGGTGATGGTGACATGAGGCGATGAGAACGCTCAGAAACAGCACCCCTACCACCCACACACGACTACACTGGTCTACAGTGAGAAAGCTTTGCTGATCACGGGACTCGATAAATAATTCCAGGACATCGAGCCTTCCATAATGGGAAACATCAAAGATCCCTCCTTCCCAACAAGGACAATTATAATTTCAAATGTAGCAAAGGCCTAGTGGCAAAAAACAAATTCGAAAAAATTGTACAAGGATATTCTAATAAACCACAGGGAAAGAAGGGGAAAACATAAGTCAGGAAGAAAAAGACTCATAAATATGACCATATCAAAATGTACGTTTGGGGCATAACAGGCGACATCATAAACAAATGAAAAACAATTAAGGAAAAGACGGGGGAAATTACTTGCAGTGCATGCAACCTGTAAAATAATCGGTACCTAGGAAGTGCGATGATTTTCTTACACGTTGATAAGGAAAAGGAAAAGAGTCTCGTAGACCAAACGCACAACGGCTCTGTGAGGCCATTCCCAGGGAAGGCAGGCAGACTGTGACCTGTGACGGGGATGCAGATTAAAGCAATGAGACCCATCCACACCCAGCAGACGGCGGAACTAAAGCGAGGGTCAGTCCTGCGGGGCCGGGCTGCTTGGGACTGCGGAGGGTAACCGTCTCTGGAGAGCAGGGCTTTCCTCCCGAGGACAGGGCCAGGCCGTGACCTCTTCCAGCTGCAGGAGGTGGGCTCAGGACACGAGGGACACCACCATCATGAGAACCATGAGCCGGTGACCATGGCACCGAGGTTGGAGGATCGCAGGTCAGGGCAGCATTGCTGACGGGCTAACCACCCTGCTGCCCGCCCGCCTGCTGCTCCATGACATCACTGAACATACCCCCCGACACCCAGCTGTCCACGCAGAGCGGATGGGGAGATAAATGCTGTCTGTGCTCAGAGAAAATACAGCAGCAGCGTGTGTGTGACCGACCTGAGTCACCTGGGCCACTGAGAAACGTGTGGTTGCCACGATGGCATCTGCCAGAGACCAGACACCCCAGGGAACTTGCTGATGCACAGGACAGCCCACGACGAAGGCCCCGGCCCCGCGTGTCAACGCCTGAGGCTAGGAACCCGGCGGAGCTAGGCACACCCGAGCCCCTGAGGAGCCGACACCGGGTGCACATGCAGACCCCCACGCGGCAGCCTCCTCAGTGGGCGACACCGCCCCATACAGGGATGCCGACCCCTAGTCCATGCCATTTAATTTCTCTCATTAGGGAGAAGTTCATTTATTTCATTTCCCTTTCCTCCAGAAGGGAGCAATAATGGGAAAAGGTGAAACACTGCCATCCACGTATGCTTTAAAACACCCCAACACGGGCTCTAGTTTTAAATATCTGCACAGCGCCTAGGTTATGATGATGGACTGGCCAGGCATCACTTTCAGGGCCGGCGGGGGTGGGGAGTTGGAGGAGGGCCTCCGAGCCTAAGAAGGCTTCCACTTCATCTAAAATGCGATATTTCTTGGGAAAAAATAAAGATCAGAAGTAAATAGCAAAAATGTCAACATTTGGAGTGATGGATACACTGGTGTTTCCTATTTTTTATCTGTAATTTTCCGAAAGTTTTTTGTTTCAAGAGTGTAAAAAAGGATACTGAATTATTTACAGATGAAATGACATATCTGGAATTTGTTCAGCAAAAGAAATGGGGCGAGGGGTGGGAACAGGTGAAACACATTGGGCACCATGAGTTCTTGCAGCAGCTTACCCGGTGGCATTTATGACCCCGTGGTTTCCCAGTCGGGAACTCAGGAGCAGCCGCCGGGTGCCCTGGCTCAGGTCGGTCCGTGAGGCTGTGTCATCTGACTGAGCTGGGGGGTTCATGTCAGAGAGGCTCACTGGCTGTGTGGGCCTCCCCCGGGACTGCTGGGAGCCTGCACGTGTGACTCGGCACATGGGCTCGCCGGCTGGGCTCCTCGTGACTTGGCACCGGGACTCCCAGGCCCTCAGTGAACCAGGGTGGACTCTGAGCCACCTCCTATGCCTGGGGTGACTTCACGGGCTTGAGTCAGCTCCTTTGAGAGCAAAAAATCATGTTGCAAAATAACTACTCTTGCAAAACAGGAGCGGGCACCAGTTTTACCAAGTTAGAAATTAAAGGACTGTTCTTTTTTGGAGACATGTCGAGCTGGTAGCTCATTAATCTTCTTTCTGCTCTAAGACTGTAACAACCTGGCTACTAAATCTTTAAGTCACCGAGTCATTATTCTTTTATAATCCCCAACGCAAGGGCTGGAGAGGAGCTCATCTTTCTTCCAGCATTCCCAAGAAGGCGGCTCCGACGAGGCAGAGACAGATACGGCTGGAGAAGACGGTTCTGATGGGTGCTGGCCCAGCAGGTGCCCTCAGGGGCCCCAGCAGAGTCGCTGACCCGCACCCTGACTGGTGAACAGAAACAGGAAAAGAGAAAACCACACGGAGGTGGGTTTACATAACACAGTCGGTTATGTATCGCCCCCTGCATTGATTGAGGGGTGACCAAAGTGGTAACAGCTCATTGGCAACAACCCCAAAGACTCAGAAATTCCCAAAGAAGCCAGACCGTCCCCAGTCAAAGCTGCAGGAAGAAAGCTGGTTCCACGTAACCCTTCCAGCCCAGGTCATTCCGTGGGCCACAGGAGGTCCACCTGCTACTGTCAGTTTTCCTGTAACGCGTCTGAGCACGCTTCCAGGTCAGAACCCTGCCTCCGTGTGCACTGCCCATGCCCTGTGGCTGCGAGGGCCTGCTGCTGGTACCCGTCCCCTGCAAACACCCTGCATGCGCCCCTCCTCATGCCCAGCAGCTGGTGGGCACACACCCAGGGTTAGAGCTGCTGGGTGGTGGTCTCTGTTGACCAGTGGTCCTGCTCAAAGGTCCAGCACAACTTTCACTGTCTACAGAGTCAGCTGCTCTACTGACTTACCATATTGCTCACCAGTCTCCTGTTATTGCCCATGTAGATTGTCCCTCCTTTTTCATTATCAAGGTCTTACTTAGAATTAACATCCTCTGCAAAAAAAAAAAAAGTGAGCCGAAACCGGTTTGGCTCAGTGGATGGAGCGTCGGCCTGCGGACTGAAAGGTCCCAGGTTCGATTCCGGTCAAGGGCATGTACCTGGGTTGCGGGCATATCCCCAGTGGGAGATGTGCTGGAGGCAGCTGATCGATGTTTCTCTCTCATCGATGTTTCTAACTCTCTATCTCTCTCCCTTCCTCTCTGTAAAAAATCAATAAAATATATTTAAAAAAAAAAAAAAAAGTGAGACCTACCAGCTTCTCCAGCATCCACTGCTGGACTGGGGTCTGCACCTTTCTAAGGGCATGGCAGGGGTGACGGCCCCGGAAGCTTATGCCAGGCTGCAGGTCCCCACTCTGGCTCACCTGGATTTCATTGTCACTGTCATCGGTGACACACAGTGTCACTTTATGTTCAATGTATTTGCTTGATTAGCAATAATGTCAGCATTTCCTAACGACTGGACCTGGGTTTCTTCCAGTAGAGCTGTTAGCATCTGGAAGAAGCCGAGCCACTGACCACGGGCAAATTCTCAGTCTCCACATCCTACCATCCTCTCAGCTCCTGTCACCGCCAACCATCACCTCTGACAACCAGAAAACCACCGTTACCAAGGCTACCACTTACCAGATGCTCCCAAACACCCTCTCAGCCAACAGGCTATCACCATGAGCCTGTGGACACCATGGAGAAGCGAGAGCTTGGCCAGCCACGCAGCCGGGGTCAAGAGGATCCCATGGTCACGTGATCTCCCCATCACCCCCACCGTTTTACATTTGCATTATTATCATTACTGTTACGAATAAAGGGCAACTTGGATGATATGACTCAGTGGTTGAGCGTCGACCTATGAACCAGGAGGTCACGGTTCGATTTCTAATCAGGGCACATGCCCAGGTTGCAGGCTCGGTCCCCAGATTCTCTCTCATCCTTGATGTTTCTATTTCTCTCTCCCTCTCCTTTCCTCTCTGAAATCAATAAAAATATATTTTTTTTAAAAAAATAAATAAATAAAGGGCAACATCCCAGACACTTGTGCTGCCCAACCCACTGAACACCTAACAAGGTTCGAGCACCAGGTGCCTGTGAGAGGCAACGGGATTCCAGGGCATTTGATCCTCCAGTGACCAGCCCTGCGGTGTGAGGCGCCTCCACCTTGTCACACAGAACACGAGGGTTATCGACAGAGACTCCGCGTCTCAGGGAGAAATGCAAGGCAGCGCAGCTGCTCTGCAATCTTTCTTTCTATTCCAGGAACCGGCTTCAGCTTCGAATGGGAACGCAGATAAGGAACAGACCTGATTACATGGTCTCCATGAATATTCATCGAATCACCTGGACTTTTATGTTAATTGTCTTCTTTCTCCCGGGCTATGTCTGAAACAAAGCGTCCCTCCTTCTCAGAAGGGGGAAGTTCGGTGCTGATTAGAAAACTGAGTTTGGATTTCCGGTTTAAAAAACCGGCTTTAGTAAACAGCGCCATTGGTCTCAGAGCCTAATTGGATCTTTTCATTGAAGTCCCACCTTCAAACGAACCTGATACAGTTGTTTCATGCGACAGATGTGAGGAATGAGAAACTAGTGCACATGAACAGACATATTTAACGAGCACCGCGAGAATGCTGAACTTACAGGGTGCTCACATTACACTGCAGGGCCGAGTTCCTTGGACAAATGTGGACCTGATATCCACGTCTGACCAAACATCCAAAGGGGAAAACTTCTGAAATGTCTTTTTTTTTTTTTATTTAAGCTGAATAGTTGGAGGCATTTGGATTGTGGTAAACTGTCTACCGAGGCTCCGTCGCGGCTGCCGGGTGGTTAGGACCTGCTGTAGGCCGAGTTCTCCGTAAGCAGAGTGCCATGGTGCCTGGGGGGGCAGGGCGGTATTGGGGAGCCCCTGGGGATGGAGGGGAGAATTCAAGTTAGCAGAGGGGGCTAGCCCAAGACAGCTTGACCCTGGCACATGACCTTGGCGGTCCCTGTAGCGAGGACCCCTGTCCACCCCTGCACTCCCCTAAGCTGGGAACAGTCCTCCGTCAGGGTGGTCGAGCTGGCGGCCTCCAGGTCCCTCACACTGTTGTGTTAGAGCCCCCAGCTCCAGGGAGCCAGGGACAAGCTGGGGACATAAATTGGAAGGAATGGCCCGCGAGCATTCCAGGCCCTGCCGACTGCGGAGAAGATGGAGCACCTTGGAGCCCAGGTAGGAGCCCCGAGGAGTGAAAGTCGTTGGATGAGAAACATTCTGGAAACAAAACGAAGTGGGAGGCGCAGCGGAGACGTTTCTCTGGGCTACGGGCTGGCAGAGACGGACGGTGAGCGTCCTGGGAGGGACCGACGGTGTGATTCAGAGCCTGCAAATTTCAGACGGACAACAGGCGCGGCTACTGCAGCCACAGCTGATGCACCGCCCGTCACCGGCGCATGGCTCTCTCTGGGAGGGAGTGATGGCTGGGCATCGATGCCCTGGAAACTGCCCCTGCAGGAGACTCCCAACAAGGACAGGACCGCGCCTGTGTGCCTGAGAGGGCTGTGCTGTCCCCACACCAGCCCTCACTCTCCCTTCACAGAGAGTGGTTCCCTCAGGACACAGCTGAGGGCCACATAAACCATCCTGATGCCTGGGGCTCCTCCCTACCGGTGTGGGACCCCAGCTCCGTCTCCAAGGAAAGCTTTCCTCCTGAGAACCACAGTCCTGGGTGTGCGAGAGGGGCCACACACAGTCCTGGGTGTGCGAGAGGGGCCACTGAGAGATGTGGTCAGAGCTGCGGGGAAGGGGCTGGTTCTCAGATGAGACGCCCTCAGCTGATAATAGCTCCAAGGCCCCGTCACCGCTCTCTGCACATCCCAGAGTCTGCTCACTCGACACATGGAATTACCCCTCACAGGGAGTGATGTAAGGACCAGCGTCCTCAGGGGACAGGCAGGAGGCTGGGAGCAGAGCAGAAGAGTCTGCAGGTGCCTCACTGCGGGCTGTGAGGACAGAGGGCAGCGCTGTGGGCTGCAGAAGGCAGCGGCCGGCCCACCACCACCTCGCCCGGCAGGGCTCATTCCAGACTCTGGCCTCCCGGGCTGTGAGAATAAATGTGCATTGTTTTATGGCCGTAGGTTGGTGGTAATTTGTCACAGCAGTTAAGGGCAGCTGGTACACTGCATTAGTCCATGACTTAAAAGCTCCCTTTTTTCTGACACTTTTTAAGTCGCCCCTATTAGCTGTCAGAACACGGAGTGATGGGGCCGTGTCGCCTGAAGTTCACCAGTTTCTTTCCAGCCAAAATTACGTCCCAGCTTAGTCCGGAAGCACATTCCACACTGATCTACATTCGGAAGAGGAAGATCAATCTTTGTAAACTTCACAGTAACAGGCAGGCCTCATGGTGAAAGTCATTTAAATTAAGTTATTTATGTGGATGTGTGAGCCGATGGAATTTCATGGCAGCAACCTCAGAAGCTGGGGACCCAGGCGACACCGGCGCTCAGGTGCCGGGCACTGCGTGCTGCCAGGTCACTGTCCACGCGGTGACAGGCTGGGGGGGGTCCTACAGAGCCCGAGCCCTCATCGCATCTCTCACGTGACCAGGAACCTCAGATGCTTCCAAATGTAAACATGGATCAGCATTGCTGACCCCTTTTCATTTGCTCAACTCCACAGGTTGGGGGAATTACTCAGACAATCCAGAAATGGAAGATGCCTGGACAGAACTCTCCCGGCTTCTCCTTGTCCGCAGTGTCTCCGAACGTTTCCTTCCCAGCTGAAGTCCTGCTGCACAAGCCAGGCTTCCCCAAAACGTCTCCCAATTCTTCCCTGTCAGAGGCCTGAAGGGGCCAGTGGGACCATCATGCAGCCTCGGACTCTTCCCATATTGTGATGGAGCCCACGGACGGACGGGAGGGTGGTGATGACATGCCAGGAGCAGCCGCAACCTGCCGCGTCCATCTCCGCCTGCGGTGAGCGCGTCCCCTGGGTGACAATGGAGGGAAGGGCCCTGTGTCCCAGGAGCTGGTGGTGACTTTCAGGTACTTCACTGACCTGCAAATCCCTTGGGTTGCGGACCATCTGTAGCTCCCATTCTTTCGAACGTTTGGCTGTACCAATGTGTTCTGGAGCAGAAAGAAGAAATCCTGCCCTCCAAATAGCAGAAAGCGGTCACAGAAGAGTTTACGCTACATAACGAAACAAGGCGACCCCTGATGAAGTCGCCGACTGCGATGGCTTTCCCGGTTCTGTGTAAGAGCGTGTTTATAAATGGGCAGCACCACGTGAAGCCCGAGTGGGAGCAGAGCCAGCGATCTGGGCCGGTCTGTAAGCCCAGCGGCTCAGTGTTCAATCCTCTCCCCAGTGACTGGCCCCTTAAATAAATAAAAACAGCTCTGATCCTGGAGCAAATAGAATCTATCGATCTCCTCGAGCTGCTGTAACAGAGTTTTCTTGAAGACGTCTCTTTGCACATCCCCAACGGCCGGTCTGCGAGCCACGTTGCTCTCAAATAAAAATGTACAGACTTGGTGTGACCTTGAAGACGAAGGTGAACCCACTCGACCCGAAAGGTTCTGCAAACAGATCTCTGACTAACGGGTGACACAGGCCACAGCATCTCATTTGCCCAGAGCACACTTCCTCTGCTCTGTTTCCGCCCTGCCCTGTGCAGCCCAGAAAGACCCTGGGGCGGGGGGGGGGGGGGGGATGCCCCGCCCTCCTCCAGAAGCCTGGGCTTCCAGCAGGTGGCAGGCCAGAAAGGGCATTGTCTCCTGGTCTTCCTCCCTGCCTCCTGGCTGCCCCAGTTTATCTAAGACGCCCTTGGGGCTGGGCCCTATCAGCACAGACTTAGCCTCAGCAGGACGTCCTGCTGAGGGCGGGCACCCCCTGGCGCTACAGGGCCCCCCGGGGGGAGCTGAGCAGACTTCACTCTGTGCTTAATGTACACCCACCTTCTTCCAAATGGGAACTTGCGGGGCTCCTGGTAAACGCCCGTCTGCACACAGCCAGACAGTTAAACGGAAACGAGACAAAGCCCCACAGGGGAGGAGAGGACTGACAGCGGGTTTCTCGCACCTGGACCCCACAGTGAGCGGGGTGTCAGGCCTTTAAGTCCAGGCCTCCACAAAACGTTTCTAGGAACTCCAGGAGAAAGACGGCAGAACCACGCCCCCTCCAGAAACGCTTCCATTTCCCCTAAAATTACCAAGCCACCTCCTCCTGGGGAGAGAACAGTGGCTTCCAGCCCCAGCACAGCTCCCAGCGGGAATCACCTCCCAGGGGCAGGCCTCCTGCTGAGATGGTTATGTCTCCGGCTGAGAGGAAAGTCATTCCAAAACCACAACCAAGGACAGTCAGATGAAGGCAGGGGAGGAGGGCAATGGTGTTGCCTAGTGACCTCGGGCCTGGGGTTGTGGGGGGGGGGGGGGAGGGGGCAATCACAGAGCTCAAAAAGACACCGGAGTGGCTCGGCAAGTCTCAGCCATCCTGGTCCTCGCATCTGAGCCCGGGGCCTTTGCTCCCCTCCCTTCTGGACCTGCTTGACATCCCAGGGCCCTTCTCTGATGAGAAAGTGGATCATGGGTGGAGCACAGAGAACCAGGACCAGGTGGACCCACACGGGAGCCACGTTCTCTCAACTACAGGAGCTGACAGCCCAGCCTTGGAACAGAGGTGGCATCAAACGCCGGCTGCTGCAACCTTGGGGCCACCACCCAATTGCTGAGCCTCCTCCACTCGGCAAGCATTTCTGTCCAGTTACAGCGCACACAGCACCGGAAGTCAAGGCTGAATGAGCGAGGGTTGTATGCATCCATGCTCCCGCTTCACCACCCCACCCCCCGCCCCCGGCCCCAACGCCCTTAAGAGCCCAGCACCCCTCACCCACAGATATGCACCCGGATGCACCGACTGAAGGCTATCCCTGCCCTCAGATGGGTGAGCGCTCTGTGGGCGGGGATGCCAGGGTCCACCCATGGTCTCAGGCTACCACTGGCTGCTGGCCGAGGAGGCTGGAGCGCCTCGCCAGCATTTGGTACTGTCTGTTCTTGTTTGTTTCTTCGCCATGTGAAGTGCTATTTCAATGTGGCTTTAATTTGGACTTCCCTGACGACTGACAGCGCGCAGTGTTTTTCCTCTGCTTATTTGCCGTCTGGGTATCCACTTTGGTGCCGTGTCTGTTCAAGTTTCTTGTACAGCTTTTAAGTTGGGTTGCTGTTTTGTTTTCTTCTTGTTGAGTTTTAGTGTTATCTATATATTCTGCATTCAATTCCTTGGACAAAAAGTGTGATTTGCATCTGTCTTCATTTCTTGGCACTCTATTTTGAAGAGCAAAATGTTTGATGTTTATGAAATTTCATTTTTTAATGGGTCGTGCTTGGAGTGCCCTATCTGAGCGCTCCTGGCTAACCCGAGTTTACAAAGACGCCCTCCTGCGCTCCTCGGGAGTTCTCGAACACAGGCCTCCCTCTGGGTCCATGGTGCATTCAAGGTAATTCTTAGTTACAGTGCAGAGACTGGGTTGAGGATTTGTTCTTTTTCGCATCTGGATATCCGATTGTTCAGCACCATTTGTAACAAATGCTCTTCTTTCTCGTTAACAGCCTTTGCACTCAGAGGGACTGTTATGACAAATGCCATATTGCATGCAAATGTGCTCGACACATGGGAATACTCCAAGTAAGTGCCTGACAAATAGCAGCTTTAAAAGCCCCACCTTCTCTGTGTCCCAGAAGTTGGCACGACAGACGGAGTGCATCTCATCTCAGAGGCCTCTGTGAGCCCCACGTGCTCGTGGGGGAGGAGGAAGGCGTCCCCACGTGGCCCTGTGACTGCCCACAGGCAGGGGGCCTGCACAGACAGGGAGCCAGGCTCAGGGCCTGCTGGGTCTCTTGGGTGCAGAAAGCCATCCTGAAAGCCTTCCTGTAGGCAACTGAGGAGAGGAAAGGACCTCCCTGACCTCCTCCAAATATATGCACAGGGTGTGGCAAAAGTAGGTTTACAGTTGTGAGTATGTGCAACACAGACCTTATTCTTATACTAGAAGCCCAGCGCGCGAAATCGCGCAGCCCCGCCCACCCGCACAGGTCTTTGGTCGTTACAGCGTTAGGTCCACTTGTCTTTTATAATATAGATTATTTATTAACTAGAGGCCCGATGCACAAAATTCGTGCAAGAGTAGGTCCTCGCAGCCCCAGCTGCCTTGGCCGGCCCAAGCAGTGGCTTCGTCGGGAAGGTCATCCAGAAGGTTGTCTGAACAGTTGTTTGTTCCACTGTTCGGCCATTGGGTCAATTTGCATATTATGCTTTTATTATTAGAGATTATTGTATTATTTTCCATACGAACAGCTGTAAACCTACTTTTGCCCCACCCTGTATACACACACACACACACACTCACACACACACACATATATGGTGCTTTATAAACATGAGGCCATATTTTTAGTACCCAAATAGCCATACTTAAAGGTTCTTTACTTGGAAAATTTTTATTAATAATTGATTGGGTGATTGCCTACTCAGAACATTACTTGCTTTGTGAATAGCCCAATTGATTTTGTAAACAGAGCATATTTAAACATAACCTGACAACAGTGATGGTTTAATCCTTTAAAATTGTATTTATCAAGCCTATATCTTTGGCATTTGTAATCACTACAGCCAAACAAAGACATCGAGAGCCAGGGCCAGCCTCCCAGCAGGCTTATAATCTCATCTCCTTCTAGAGGAGGAAGAATTAATTCAAAGGATCATGTGCCAAAGCAAAACCTCCCCACGAGTCCACCACGTCCCACCTGGGTGGCTGAGGGCCTCCCCAGGTCATCCTTCAGCGCCGCTAAGGAGCAGGAGGGAAGCGCCCCGTTCCAGGGAAAGCTGATATCCGAGGTCCAGAGGGCATGGCCCAGACAACTTCCTACTCTTTGTCCCCACCTTGACTCTCTGGAAACAGCCAAGCTCCAAGGGCAGGGGCAGTCAGCCCATCCTGTCCCCCAGCCAGCAGCCCAGGCCTCATGCCCTCCCCTGAGAACTCAGCCTGGGAGCGCACAGTTGCGGGGTGGTTCCTGCAAAGTCCTAAGGAAAGGACTCAGACACTGATCCAAAAAACACCTTTGACAAACACATGAGATGATGGCCCCGGACTGGGGTTTGCGCGTGAGCATGGTCCTCCTTCAAGTCTCTGGTCCTGGGACATGTAAGCCCACAGTTCCCAGTGTGTCCCCCAGCCCCTGGCTGCCATCTGTAAAAGGTGACACTAACCCCATGTGTGGCCGGGGGCTCAGGTTCCAGTCTCTCTACCTTTAGCACAGAGATGCACATTGCAGGAGCCCAGGAAACCCGCGTCCCTGCAGCATCTCTAAGGATCCCGGTGGGGAGTGGGGGGGAATGGACTAGAATCCTCAGGGCCCCTCTCTGATGCCTCCCTCCCTGGCTGGCTGGCTCAGGAAACTGCTCTCACTCCTGGGCTAATGAGGAATGCATGGAGGTAAACGGAAGGTCTCCCGCAGGTGGGACTCCCCTGGTCTGCCCACCCCCCAACCCCCAACATCATCCTCACAGCTCCCCTCTCCCTGCTCCCACACCCTTACCCTGGCCCCTGGGACTGACTCTGGAAATTCAGCTTCCCTCTAATAACTGTGTAGACCAACTCAGCCATGTCAATCAGTGCCTCTCCCACTTTGCAAATCCAAAACTCACTGAGGCGCGGGCTCGGCTGAACACTGTCCACCGTGGGTCTCACCTGTGAGCTGCTCAGAGATCAGAAGCTGTGAACTACCTCATGCCATCTCCCTCGAGAGGTGTCCCCACCCGCACTCACAGTCCCAGCGAAGTGCCAGGGAATCCATCATCACGGTCACGCAGCCAGAAATTACCCACTGGCCCTTCTTACCAAACTGCCCCAACATCCTGAGCTCCCCTGCTCCCCAAACCCTGGCTTCAGGACCCTCCAAAGTCCATCCAAAACCCTTCACAGGGCCCCTGGGGACAGCTGAGTAGACTTCACTCTATGCATAATGTACACCCCACCTGGGCCAGGAAGAAGGATGGGGTGCAGAGCTGCCCACGGAGCCACGCCCGGAGGTTGGCTACCAGTCAATCCACAACCCGTGCCCTTGCTTCTGGGCCTTCCTTCCAGAAGACAAGTTGGCTCCAGCAGTGGCTAAATTTGCAGTCAGCACCTCGGTGCCCAGGAGGACTGGCCTCCGTTTACATTCCCCGGCTTCCCCTCCACTTTGCCGGGGGCCACAGCCATGCCACCAGTCCTGGGGCCCTCCCTGCTCTCTATGGAGCATGTCATGAACTTTCTGCCCCTAAAAATTACTTGGGCTCCAAAGAGCTCTGCTCATTCAGCTTAGTACTACCCATGTGCACTGTAATATAAATTAAAGCTGAGAAAATTTTAAATATTGATTAATTTGCTTAAAAATACCTATTATTAACCCATTTTATGTTAACATAAATAACTATTTTTACACACACACAAAAAAAAACTAGATTAAAGTAAAAACTAGTGAGAAGGGCAACATTATATGTAAATCTCTCTCATGTCTGGCTCAGTAGAGGACAGAATCCCAAGCGGCTTCTGCCGTGGATCTCTGATAATACGCTTGGGGCTTGGTGTTTGAAGAAAACGCAGCTCACACAGTGTGTGGTCAGGAAAGGGAGGGTTGTGAACACCTGTTCAGATCACTGTGGGTGTTCTTCTTTGGTCTACACTGAAACCCACAAGTGGGAGGCTGTTCAAGATGAGCTGCCTGATCCCAAACCAATGAACCCCTCACACTCTGTGCATTAAGCCCCCAGGTCTATCTTGCACTCCAAGTGGGTCTTTGCTTGTGTGCATCATTTTATAGCATCAGTGTGGGGAAGCACGGGACTTGGTTGGAAAGTCAGTAAGGAGGAATCTGAAGGGTCGGGGCCTCTAGGGGGACCTTGCCAAAGGCGGCAGCCCCTGCCTTGACTTCCCAAACAAGTCTGAGCCCATGGGTGTTTTACTGGAATCTTTATATTTAGACTTCAAAACGTTCTTGCTTAAAGGATACTACAGTCACATATGTCTTCTCAAGGATGCTTACCCTGCTGACAGTATCTAATAGTTAATTTTAGTTCAAGCTGTTGTTACAATAAGAGCTTAAGGAGGCAGGCGAACAGGGCTGTTTTGGTTCCTATAAGCCAAGCAGCCCCTTAGCCCTCTTTCACAGAAACATGTGTCAGAGTAATCATTTATCCATCGCTCAGGGTCTGCTGATCAGTCCTGGCACATCATTTGTTTGTTTGTTTGTTTGTTTGTTTGTTTTAATCCTCACCCAAGGATATTTTTTCCATTGATTAGAGAGAGTGGAAGGGAGAGAGGAAGGGGGAGAGAGAAAGAGAGAGAAATATCAATGTGAGAGAGACACACTGATTGGTTGCCTCCCCCACAATCCCCCACCAAGGCCAGGGATCAAGCCTGCAAGTTGTCTGTGCCCTTCGCCAGGAATTGAACCTGTGACCCTTCGGTCCATGGGTTGATGCTCCAACCACTGAGCCAAACCGGCCAGGGCTACAGCAGCGTTCGGAAATACTGGTTTGCTGATTTGTGCAGACCTTCCAATGTTGACACATTTTACAGTCCCATATCAAAAAATCACATTTATTCAAATCTCCACTAATTCCACTAGAAAATCCCCTCCCCCAACACTAAGGGGTCACCAACTCAGGCTCTTGTCTTTCGCATGGAATCGAGGTCTCGCCATGCCCAACTTTCCCAACAAAGCAGCTGGGAGGATTGAGTCCTTGTCCACCACAGAACCTGCCCCAGGCCCTGGCCTGGCAATGACCTGGACTCAGGTTTAACCAGGATGCTGCAGGGGGGCTTGTCCCAACACAGAGACCAGGCACTTGCCTTCTCTCCCCTTTGTGCCAGCACCACGGGCCTCCAGGGGGGGTCCTTGACGGGCAGCTCAGGTCAGCCGTGGGCCTCTCCCAAAATTAGGGAGCTGTATACAAGAGGGCTCAAGGTGAGGGGCTGGGGAGTAGCCTCCTGCCTCAGAGAGAAGGGTGTGGGAGGCATAGGGTGAGGCTGCGACTGAGGAAGTAGGGAGACCCCTGCCCAGATGATGGGGATCAGGAGACTGAGTGTGAGTCCAAAGAGCCACCCAGGAAGTAAACAGTCATCTGGGGACACGGAAAACACCAGCTCTCTGGCTCATTCAGCCACCACGTTAGAGTCCCAGGGGTGGGGGCACCCAGAGCCACATCCTCAAAGCTGAGGGAGGGAGGCAAGAGGGAGAACAGCCTGGGATGGGTCATGGACATCTTGTCCCACAGCAGCACCCACACAAGGCCTACAGCCTGGCATCAACCAGCCCAGAACTTGGGGGCCCCGCCCTGCATCAGCTAGTCCCTGGGGGAGTCCCTGTCACCAGCTCCGCCTGCCACCCCCAGGGTCTCCCCAGGCAGCCTGCCAAGTGACTCAGATCCCCTAAAGAGGGGGTCAGCCATGTTGGGAGCTGTGTGTTTGCAGCCACAGGCAGCTGCTGAGAGTTTACAGTGACACTTGGTTACTGCACCTCCAGGGGCCTCGGCTCCGCATCCCTTTCTCCAGGGAATGAGGCCTCTCCGGTCAGCAGTCCAGGAAGCTGCCCCACCGTGAGTGAAGCCAAGCACCACATCTCTCGCAGTCGCCCGTCAGGCCGAAGAGGTCGTTCGCCAGCCCCAGAGTGACACTCAAGCCGCCAGCATGACACTCCCGTGGAGGCAGCCGTGACACGAGTACCTGGGTTTTCTGCTTCATCCCAAAGGCCGACCCCACTGAGGGAGGCATGTCCACACGTCTTATAACCCATCCAGCCCTGCGTCGCCCCACAAAACCCTCAGGCTCCAGGGAAGGAATGTCTGCTCTCTTGAGAGAGAACTTGAAAGCAGGGCCCCGGCAGGGGATGGGGAGTCCCGCCTACAGGCGTGGGAACTGCTTTTCCCAGAAGCCCTTCCCCGTGTGCATCTGGACTGGGGTTGGCCACAGGAGAAACATGGGCGAGTCATAGAAGGCAGACATGACGCCCGGTGACTTCTGAGGCAGTCAGAAAAGACGATGTTGCTTCTGCCTTGCTCACTGGGATATTCAGGCCGGGCCTTAAGCTGCCAGCACAGGCCATCTGTAGACACCCTGTCAGCAGCCCAGGTTTCCAGTGTCCCAGTGTCGGCTCCAGACATGGGAGTGGCAAGCCTCCGGGTGATTCCAGTGCCCAGCTGACAAATCAGCTGCTGCCTCGAGTCTTCCCAGCTGAGGCCCCAGACATCATGGAGCAGAAATAAGTCAGCTCCCCTGCTCCCGGTCCAAATCGCTGGCCTTCTGAATCAGTAGCACAATGGAATGACGGCTCAGTTCTGGGGTACTTTGTTATGCAGCAGTAGCAACCAAAACGCTGCCTGTGACAGCCCCATTTGGTTTTTCCATTGTATACAAAGAGCCAAAGCTTTGAGCAAGGAGATGTAATCCCAAGAAACACACTTTGTTTGCCTGTGCTAATGAGCGAATACTTTCCAAGTCTGAGCCAACTGTTCTAGAGCTTCCTTCTTCCCTGCCCCCAAGAGGAGTGCTGATGGCATTGTCCAGGCTCAGGAAGTCACTGTCCCTTTGTCCCACCTGGCTATGGCAGGCAGTGAGTTAGCCATCTCCTTTGAAGGCTGCTCTAGACTCTGATTAGTCACAGGCTGCTGGTGACAGCAAAACCTCTTCGGCAGGTTTCCTCGATTTCTGCTCTTTTTCGTCCTGTGGTATGGGGACCTCAGGCCGCTCCAGATTGACAAGCCCACTCCCAAATGTCCTGTCCAGGTCAGCGGGGGTTGGGGGGAAGGTGGCGTGAGCAGCCATTCAGCAAAGCAGAGCTTCAGCTGGCGTTCCATTTAGAGAATGTTTGTTGCAATAAACACACCAAGATGTGTTTCTTCCAGGGTGTTTGACAGACTATCTCTGGAGGCCATCTTCCCACATAATTTTTCTAGCAAAAAACATGGTATTTATGTCTTTATTCTAGAAGGAGATTTACTTTCTTAATAATGGGAATCTTGATATCGGCGGCTGTTGCATGTGGAGTTAATGTTTGCTTTTGCAGCACCGTCCGTGGTGAGGGATGTAATTGACAACCTGAGATTCAGCTCGGTGAAGCTATGGGACATCTGGGAGATGAGAGACGCATGTGTTTATCGCCTTAAGGCTACCAGCAACGTGGTAAACATCAGATACGAATAATTTAAATATTTAAGCATTTAATTACTAGCAAATGGGCAATGTTTTGTTTTATGTTGTGTAGCTTATTGTTTCATAAGTTTTCATTTAAGCACCCAGGAACAGGAGCCAACTTTCTGTCTCTCTCTTCCACACGTCTTCTTCCGGAAAGCAGCGCATGGCACGCCTTGGGGGAACCCGGACGGGGTCCAGAATAGCCTCTGATGCTGATGTCATGAACAAGGCTCACTCCCCATGGGCATGTCCGCCACTCTCCCCACGGCTCCCAAGGCGTCCATGCTCACAAAGCCAGTGACCACGACCGAGGCACAGACCCTGGCTTGCACGCACCCTTCCACCCTGCGTCAATTGAGAGGTAACATGAGTTTTTTAATTTTTTATTTTTATTGATTTCAGAGAGGAAGGGAGAGGATGAGAGAGAGAGAAACATCAATGATGAGAGAGAATCATTGATTGGCTGCTTCCTACACATCCCAACCTGGGGATCCAGGGGCCTTGACTAGGAATCGAACTGTGACCTCCTGGTTCATAGGTCAATGCTCAACCACTGAGATGTGCTGGCTGGGCAGTAACGTGAGTTTTTAAATGTCTTTCTACATATATCCATAGATACACAATTTAACAAAACTGCACGGGCCTCTTTCCACTGTTTTACTTGTCTGCTCCTTCCACCCCATCAGCCATCCCACCTGCCCCAGGTAACTGTGGTGAAAGGGTCATAAGAAAGTGTCTGTATTTTTCTCTTCAGTCATACAGACATACATGTATGCTATTTAGGCAAACACACGGTGGGGCAAAAGTAGGCTTATTCGTATGGAAAACAATATGATCATTTATCAGTAATAATACAAGAATAAATTCTGTTTCATGTACTCACAATGGTAAACCTACTTTTGCCCACCGTGCATACATTTAGAGGGGTTTTTGCTTGTTTGTTCTACAAAACAGAGAACATGGTAGATGTTGTTCTGAGGCTTGCTTTTCTCTCCTAACAAATTCCAAGACAACCGCTTGGCTGCGTCTCATTCTTGGCATTCGCTGGCCAATCCGCGTCTCCATCCTTGGCCCTCGCACTCGGACGTTCCCAGGGCTGCGACTCGGTGAACAAGCCCGCGCAGCACTCCAATCACCGGTTTTCGTTGTACAAGGCAGACTCCCAGTGAAGCACTGAGTGGAGGAAGGCGTGTCTTTCACTGTTGACACGACAGAGCCGTGTGAGGAAGCAGCTGTGATCAACTGCAAACACCGCCACCATCTCGAGAACGGCAGCCAAGAGCAGGGGCGTGGCGGAGCCCCAGCCACACATTCAGCTACCAGACTCGGGCTGTCGGCACCGAATGCCCCACGTGGGGGCAGTGAGAGCTGAGGCTCCAAACTCAATGCAAATGTTAGGTTGCTGTATTCCCTCTGTTATTCCAGGATCCAAATAGATTTATGAGCACCAGCCACGCGGCCAGACAGCTTCCAATTCTCACTCTTACAATCTGTCATCAGCTTCACCGCCCTCCACTTGGGCAGCCAGCCCCGCGGGTTCCCTGCAGCGACGCCTGCACCAGACCAGCTCTCCCAGGCCTTGCAGGCTCCATCTGCCTGTTGGTACCACCCACGGGTACCAGGGTGGTGCCCTGAGCCAGCTGACTGCCCGTCCTCCAGGGGGACACCCCACTCCACCACTTGCTTGTCGGGAGATTCGCTGAGACATACTGGGAGGGGAGGGGAAGGGAGGCACAGACAGACCTGTCAGACACTGAGAGCTGGAAGGTGAAGATGGTGGCCCAGGAAGGGGGCAGGAGGGACGGGCTGCCCAGGCTGGGGGTAGGCCTCCGAGACAGGTATAGAAGGAAGGGACAGATCATGTCCTGCACAGTCCTGAGGCGGGAAAGAGGCAATACCTCGGGCGGCCGAGGGGGAAACCCGCTGTCTGGAGTTCAGAGAGGGAGGCCTCAGCCACAGGCACAGGACCCACCATGGGGGGATGTGGGTATTCAGCCTGGCACAGCCGGCTCCAGGCAGTGACCACAGGGCCACCCCAGCACCACTGCCCTCCAGACTCAGCCCCATTAAGATTTCACACGCATGATCCTAAACGTCACACTGACTTTTAAACATGGTTCCTCCATGGAATGACCGTACACAGGGAAGGAATACAGATGCTGAGAACAAAGGTCGCACAGGGAACAGCGGGCGGGCAAGGCCATCGCCCTCTGACCCCCGCTGCTGATGATGCATGGCTTACACTCCAGAGTGGTTTCCGTTATTTACGGCGACAGCGAATCCTCCAAAATCCGGACAAGCAGCTAAGCAAAAAGTGATAGCGTCCAATCGCCGTGATTCCGGCCCTGAGGGGAAGCCTGGTCTTAGCTTAGATGCCAGGTAATCAGGGCAGGACACTAACCAGGAGGCAATTCATAGCACTTACCAATGAGGCTGGCTAGGCTGCTCGTTAGGGGCAGGAAGGAAAGTGTAAAACCCACAGCCATGCATAAGTTAGTTTAAACACTGCACTGGCATCTGAACCACAGAAGGGCGAGGCGAAACTGGAGCAATGCTATGTCCAGCCTGCCCGGGGTCCCTGCCCCCCTTCATCTGTCCCTCGGTAAACCCCCCAGGTCGGCCACAGGGGTGGATGCGGGTATTTGAGCCTCTTCACCTTCACCTGACTAAGGAGGCTGGTAGCAGCACCTCACAGCTCACCACAGCACACGGGAGTCTTCCTGGGGCAGGCGCGTGCCCCTTCCTTCCGTGCCCACCCTCCTATAGCTCCCGCCACCCACCGCCTGGACCCCTGGTCACCTAAAACAAGTCATTCCAGCCCATTCTCATCCTGAGACTAACACATCTGCTGTCTGCTGCTTAAAGGATTGGCATCCATCGAGTGTAAAACACGACCTAATCCCACCTGAAGAGCTCAGTGGGTTCTGTGAATAGTTGGTAGCACCCTGAAAAGAGTCATTTCAGCAATGTAAAGGCAGAAAACTGAAATATTTATTCTATCCAAGTAACTGGTCCCCCAAAGCAGAAAAACAGCAAAGGTGGTCTTCAGTTTGAATTTAGATCATCAGACAAAATAAATGGCTTTTCTATATTTTATAACTCATTATATTCCCATGGTCACAAAGCCTCGGTGGAGCAAGTCGTAATACTGAATAATTAATGCCCACCCACAAAGCCAGAGCTGCCACAAGGGTGTTAATCTTTGGATGATGGAGGCAGAGTCGATCCAGCTATAATTTCCCAGGTCCAGAGACACCGGGCCCCTGGCCACCTCCACACGTGTCAGTCCAGGCAGGAGGGGCCCAGCACACCCTGGTTCCTGGAGCAATCCTGTCACATGAACCTCGCTCCCCCAGAGATGCCACTCGGCATGGAAGCTGTGGGGAAGGGGGGCACAGGAAAGATGGGGTGTACTGGGGACACTCGATCCCCAGAACCAGCCTTACTGGTGGACAGTTCCTACTCCTCCTGCTATGAGCCCTCAGTCTCCTTTCCATGCAGGTCCCTCCTGCTGGCTCTCCTGCTGTGACCAGTGTTTTCCGTTTCTTTTAAATCAAGGTTGTGAGGCCTACACAGTCTGGTTGACCAAAAAATCTTTTAACGGTGAGCTGGAGGTCAGAAGTCACTGACCAGCCAGGTGCCCTTGACCCACATCTGTGGCCAGGGACCCCCACGTGGCTGCTGTTCCCATTAGAAAATGCGAGAAGGACGTTACAGGAAGTGAGAGCTGAGCCAACTCCACGCTTTAACAGACACACTCCACTATCACATGAGTTCACCACTGAAAAGGAAAGGGAATGAAAGGAAACGAGGGGAGGGGATGGGGTCCTGCTCCCAAGTCTCGGCCTCATCGGACACTCACTGTGTCTGCTGGTACACTGACCCTGGGCAGCCGCCTGACAGCCACACATGAGAACTGCCTCATGCCCAGGCCACGCTGGGCCGGGCAGGCATGGCCCTGCCTAGGGAGTTCCCTGTCCAGGGAGGCAGGCAGGTAGCCCAGCAGGTGCCACCATCCACCCCTCCTCTATCCTTTGGAGCCACTCACTGGAGAGCCGCCCACAGAAGCTCCTGGGAGTCCAGCTGCTGCCTCCAGCCTGCCTCCAGGCCATGGGAGTTGGGGAAGGACTTCTGACCTGGGCAGCTCAAAGCGGTTCCCCGTTAGTGGTCTGAGTGGCTTGCGGGTCTGAGACGTTCAGAAAGGCCAGACCACAGAGGAAAACAAATGCTCGACTTAAAACACTTGGTTTCCATGAAAGAGCCGTTTTTCTTAAAAGCATCAGTCTGTCCAAGCCCATAACCAAGCAGGCAGGCCTCAGGAGGAGGCACGAGGCTGGCACAGGCCGCTGGCCACACTCCACTTCACAGGCCTCTACTACAGAAAAAGCCATTTATCTCACCCGCTGAAATGCCTTTGTGACACAAAAACCTGGCCGAGACACACCCCTTTGCGTGCGTTCCAACAGAGAAGTGACTGGCTCACTGAATGCCCCTTGTCTGCTGGCCCGTAAGGCAGGTGGCACTGTCCCCCCTCCGCCAGCCTCCAAAGCTCGCCCGAGCCCATAGCGAGGTGCAGAGCTGGCTGTGCAGCTGTCCTCCCAGCCCCTGCAGGCACCCTCTCTGAGCCAGCACCCTGCCCAGACCCAGGACTCTCACCCTGAACCCCCTTCCTCCCCATCCCCCCGACCGAGTGCAGCCACCCTGCACCCATGCAGCAGGCAGAGGAAAGCACAGCACCCAAAACACCCTACCTGCGGGGGAGAAGGCAGAGGAGGGGGAGACACACTGAAAGCCTGGAAAATGTTTAGGCTTTTTGCCAAAACAGTCCTCCTTCTGAGACTTAGCTCGAAGCCCCTGTAAGGGTCTCTGTTGAGACAAAGGCATCATGGCCACGTGTCCTATACCCCCCTGAAAGCACAGAAGGAACTTTCTAAAAGGCTAACCCACAGCACACAGCCCGCAGATGAGGAGACAGCAGAGAGATGACGGACACGTGTGGCAAGGGCATGACTAGGAAGGGGGAGGCGGGAGGGGAGTGGGCAAAGTGGGAGAGCTGAGCCTGCACCCTACTTAAGGTCAGGGAGCGATCAGGGGCCACAAAGATCCACGGACTAGAAATCGAAGCGCCTCTAATTCCGCCTTTTCCTGACCATCATCCGAAAAGTCGTGGCATTCTCTCACTCAGCCATGTGATTGAGACTCAGTGGCGCTGTCCACGCCACCCACGCCAGCAGTTGCTCCTTCGTGCCGCTGGGCATGCCCATCACAGGGACGGACCACAGTTGCTCATCTCATCACCACTGGAAGGACATTTGGGTTGTTTCCTTTTGGGGACAATTACAAACACAACCACTGTCAATGCTCGTGGACAGGTTGTTAAGTAATCGTAGCTTTTCCTCTCTAGGGTGCTTCATCAGGAGTGGGATGACTGCGTTCACTGTAAATGCATTGTTGGCGCGTTATAAGGAGCTGCCTGGCTGTTTTCCAAAGTGGCTGTGCGCTTCTGTATCCCTCCCGCAGCGGGGGAGGGTTCCAGGGGCTGCACATCCTGCCAGCACTTGGTATTGTCCCCGACTCTTTGTTTGTTTTTCTTTGTTTCTTAGGCATCCTAACAGTGGCATCTCTTTGTGGTTTTAATTTGCATTTCCTCAAGGACTGATGACAGCCAGCATCTTTTCATGTGCTTATCTGTCATGCTTGCATATTATTTAGCGAAGCATCTGCTCAAATCTTTTGCCCATTTTTTTAAATTACATTGCTTATTTTCTTATTATTGAGTTTTGAAACTTAGTTATATATTCTGAATACAAGCCTTTTTCAGATGCGTGATTTGCAAAGATTTTTCCCCATTTACGTCTTGCCTTTGCCTTTCCTTGACAATCTTTCATAGGGAAGTTTTTAATTTTGATGATGTTCAGTTTATCAGTGTTTTCTTTTATGATTTGTGCTTTTAGTATAAGACCTAAGAAATCTTTACTAACCCCAAGGTCACAAAGACTTCTATGTTTTCAACTGGAAGGATGGTTTAGGTATTTATTTATTTATTTATTTATTTATTTATTTATTTAAATTCTTACTTGAGGATATGTTTCCATTGTTTGTGTGTGTGTGGTTTTTTTGTTTGTTTTAGAGAGAGTGGAATAAAGAGGGAAAGACAGAGAGAAATATTGATGTGAGAGAAACACGTTGATTGGTTGCCTGCTGCACGAGCCCCGACCAGGGCCCAGGCCAAAGAGGAGCCTGCAACCAAGTTAGGTGCCCCTTGACTGGAATTGAACGCGGGACCCTTCAGTCCACAGGCTGGTGCTCTATCCATTGAGCCAAACCGGCTAGGGCTGCTATGGGTATTTAAAGTTAAATATGAGAACTTGTTGGGATGAAAGAGGCAATAATAAAAGCAGTAAAACTGGGAGTGAGGGAGATTGGCCATCATCAACTGGGAAGACCTGGAAAACCAGGTAAATTTCCTGGATGGCTTAGCTTTGTGGACACACGTGTAGTAGTGACAGGAACTGCAACTGACACCCAATAAATACAATAAGCCTATAGGACAAATGTAGTAAGAACACTGGAAAGCAACTCAATAAAATTACTAACATTTTCTAAGCCATTGAAAATGAGGGCTGATATTGGAATGCATTAACAAAGCAGCCATGTCTAGATGCCTGGTTTAACATCAGGTACATTTTTTAAATATATTTTTATTTATTTCAGAGAGGAAGGGAGGAGCAAAAGACAGAAACATCAATGATGAGAATCATCCCACACTGGGATCAAGCCTGCAACCCAGCATGTGCCCTGACAGGGAATCGAACCGTGACCTCCTGTTTCATAGGTCAATACTCAACCACTGAGCCACACTGGCCAGGCATCAGACACATTTCTAACCTGGGATAGTTTACTCGCAGGAAGCTGGATACAGTGACCTTGACGGCGCTTCTAGCCCCTGTGTGTGACCGAGCAGAGGTAGGTCGCCCGACGGATGCTTCCTCTCGAAGAGTCAGCTGGGACTGATTCACACATGTGAACGACGACTTCGTTGGCGCTCTTTTTTTTTTTAAATATATTTTATTGATTTTTCACAGAGAGGAAGGGAGAGAGATAGAGAGTCAGAAACATCGATGAGAGAGAAACATCGACCAGCTGCCTCCTGCACATCCCCCACTGGGGAAGTGCCCGCAACCCAGGTACATGCCCTTGACCGGAATCGAACCCGGGACCTTTCAGTCCGCAGGCCGACGCTCCATCCACTGAGCCAAACCGGTTTGGGCTCATTGGCGCTCTTTAAAAAATGTTTCTGAGTTAATTTAAAAATGAATAAATAACTGTTTAAAAGTTTAAATCTTAAAAGGAGGGGAACAAAGATCCTGCTTAATAATTACTACCTAGAGAAAAGAACCTGGTTCCACACTGTAATTAAGGGATTTAAAAAGTAGGGCAGATGAAAGAGAGAAATAGGAAGAAAAAGAAATTCGGGGATGGAAAGGACATGAAGACACATCGGGATGAGGAAGAAGAACAGGAGACCAGGAGGGACAACGAGGGAGGGCGGGAAGGACAGGAATTGGGAGTCCATGTCAGACTTTGGGGAAAGAGGTGCGTCCCAACAGTTTTGAAATTGAACCACTGTCTCCGCAATTTATTATGAATTATCAGTGTGTGATCAATCTATTTTCCACAAATATCAAAACTGTGGCCATGTATAAGGGAATGAGTTAGGTTTTAGAAACGTATTTGCAGTCCAGGCTGTGTCCGCCATGTTTAGCTAGACCCTGGCATACTCCCTGGATAATCAGACTGACTCCATCCTGGTTTGTTTGCTTGTTTGTTTTAAATGTTTTTATTGATTTCAGAGAGGAAAGGAGAGGGAGAGAGGGATAGAAACATCAATGATGAGAGAGAATCATTGATTGGCTGCCTCCTGCACACTCCCTACTGGGTATCCAGTCCGCAGCCTGGGCCTGTGCCCTGACTGAAAATCGAACCATGACCTCCTGGTTCACGGGTGGACACTCCACCACTGAGTCACACCGGCCAAGCTCCAACCTGTTATTTTTAATTCTGGGGTCCTCATTCCCTAGGTTATAATAGAAACCCATGTTAATTTCAGATATGAAACGATTCTTCCCATATTGCATCAGCTTTTGACTTCGTTAAGGGAAGTTCAGGGCACACACCTAAGGAGAGCCTGTCACTGGCTTGATCCCCAGCAGCTAGAAACTAAAGCTCCTGCCTGGTCTGAATGAACTCCTGAGATCCATGTCAGGACACTGCCCTCTGCTGCCCACGGAGGGAATGGCACTACTGTCCCTGCAGCAGGAGGAGCTGGACCCCGCCCACCAGTCTGCAAGTCCACACCCACCCCACAGCACCCTCCCCTGCCTGGGCCCCACAGGAGCCTACTGCCAGGGCCATGAGGCAGGTCCATGATCCCAGCACCCCTCCCAGAGAAGCGAGCATAAGGCAGGGCCCTGGCATTACCCTGCCTCCTCGCTCACCTCCTGCCCTGACCTCTCCCAAAAGTAGGAGCCAGAGGATAGCTCCCTGTATCCGCAATTTAATACGAATTAGAGTATAGACAGGGAGAGAGGGGAGAGAGGAATTCTAATGGCCTGGCTCCTGCATTCATGAAGGCAGGCAAGTCCCAAACCTGCAGAGCGGACCGGCAGGCTGGAGACGGGAAGGGCCGATGCTGCACTCCAGTTCGAAGGCCATCTGCTGGCAGAATCCCTTCCTCGGAGCCGTCAGTCCTTTCTCGAGGTCTTCAACTGAGGGTGAGGCCCACCACATGCTTCACTCAACATCTACTACTTTAAATGTTAAATTAAATGTCATCCAGGAGACACCTTCACAGCAACATCTAGAAGGTTTGACCAAATATCTGGGCACCACGGCCCAGCCACGTTAACAATGAAATTCGTCATCAGAGGGGCCTTGAGTGATGGGGGCCTCCCAAAGGGAAGGACCACGGAAGAGCAAGCTCTTTGGTCCAGAACCCGAGAGGGAATGCTGAGTGTGTACACTCCTGCGAAAGGAGGGCGGGCACGTCACGGAGCAGGACCTCAGCTGCCAGAGGGAGGTGCTGTGACCCTGATGGACCAATTTCCCATACAAAAGTGCAAGGGAGATGCCACCTGCCTCAGAGTCCTAAAGAGACCTTGTCCATTACCCTTTCTTGAAATCAGCAAGATGGTGTTTAAATTCACATGGCAGAATAATGTCTGAAATCAGTTGAGAACGGTTTTTTAATAATGAGGTGGGAATCACACCTTGTCAAATCTGTAAAATTCCAACAGTGACAACAGGATCCTGACCACATGGCCTGGCCCAGGAACACGCAGGACCATCAAGGACCCACCAGAGTGCCCGCAGCTGACCCGCACCATGGCAGGAATTTAGGCAGCTGGGTGGGCTCGGGCAGGTTTTTTGACATGAGGTGCTGGCGTAACTGGCTATGAAGGAAAGAAATCAGACTCCCGGGCCACGCCATGCGTATAAATAAACTCCATACAGAATGAAGATGGAAAGTGTAAAAATAGTAAAAGAAAACTGAAGACCCCATTCTATATCCTTGGAATGGGACACACACCTGTCCCCAAAAGACGAGGTTACAAAGGAAACTAGACTGTCCTGTGAACAGCAAAAATTTCCCCTCTGCTACTTGTTTCTGGTATATTTTGCGACATTTTTTAAACAAATGAAAGTCCCTTATATTTAAGAGTTCCAACACTCTGACAAAAAGACACAACGGACACCCAGGGACAGAGCCAGACGTCCTTAGACGAGCAGCTGCAGACGCTGGAGAGGAGATAAAGGGACAGCTGTCCTCCCTGCAGGCAGGTGCGCCCACGGCCTGGAGGCTGCACATCCAGCCCGCCAAGATGACCGAGCCTTGCAGGCGGGTCCTCAAGCAGACAAGGTGACCAGCATTCAGAGGCAGGGACCCCCGGCAAAGGAACCCAGCAGCCCTTTGGACACACCGTTGGCTGTGAATATGATTGGCTGTCACACCTAGAACACGAGGCAGCGAATATTGACGTCCTCAGGCTTCACCCACTTTAGGGGACAGTCTGATGACCAAAGGTCAAATGTCCTGGTCCACTAGGTGTTCGCTGGGAGGGTCCAGGCTCAAGAAGGGGGCTGTTCCTGGAACCCATTTCTAAGACAGTCATGCCAATAAGAGGAGAAATTCTGGCGCCGAGCAGTTGACAAGGAGCTGTCACTGCTGGGATGGGGCTCCGTCACTTGCTTTCGGTAGTTCAGCCGGCAAACCTGGCCGCAGCCAGGACCATGTCAGCGTGGCCGCCCTGCCCCTCTCCCCACGTGGCTCCATCAGCCATGGAAGATGAGAGCAGTCCTGTCAGGAAGATTCCATCCCAGGAACCTGGCGCTCTCCCAATAAAAGGGGATTTTTTTTTTTCTTCAGCTGAACCAGAGGATGAAGCCAATTTCTGCACATTTGGCCCTGACAGCTCTCTCCTGGATGATCTGTGACACACTAGTCTTTTCCCTTAGCTCATTTCATTTCGCTTCATTTCTAACACTCCGAGACCGGGAGCCTCAGGCCCAGAGCCAGAACGACATGGACTTTGCTTCCAACCGCAGGGAGGTCAGAGGCAGACTGTCAGAGAAGGAATAAATGAAGATAAAATAAAATCTACTTCTCTTAACTGATCTAAAAGTCACTGCTATTAGAGTTTAGTGGGTACAAAGTTTCAGTGTCAAAAGATGAACAGCATGAATATACTTATAACTGAGCTGTATACTTAAATATGGTGAAGAGGAAAAGGGGGGGCTGTTTGCTCAATAACAGCAACAGTGTATGGGGTGATCATCGCACAAGGACAGTGAAAGCAGCATCACAGCAAGGGAGGGAGGAGCTGGGGCCAGTCTAAGTCCCAGCACCCCATGTGAGGTGCTAGAGTGTTATTTGAAGGTGAACTTAGGTTCGCTTACAATGTATATTGTAAACTCTGGGGCAGCCACTAAAAATAAATGTTTTTAAAAGAATGACTGATGTGCTATGAGAGGAGATAAAACAAAATCATATAAATTGCTCAATTATAACCAAAGAAGGGAGATAAAAGAAACAAAGAGCAAAAAAAAAAAAGAAAGAAAGAAAGAAAGCAGCTACAAATATGCAGGCATTATTTCAACAATATCAAGAATCACTTAAATATAAATGGTCTAAATACACCAACGAAAAGCAGAGACTATCAGAATTAATTTTTTAAAAAACAAGACCTGACTATGAGTTGACTACAATAAACCCACCTTAAATATAAAGTGTAGGAAAGGTTAAAAGTAAAGGGATGGAGAAAGACATGCCAGGAAGTACGAATCAAAAGAAATCTAGACTGGCTATATTGATTTTAGGTTTCAGAACAAGAAAAATTATCAGGGATAAAGAGGGGCATTATATAATGACTAGAGGCCTGGTGCACAGATTCGTGCACCGGTGGGGTCCCTTGGCCTGGCCTGCGGGAATCGGGCCGAAACTGGCTCTCCGACATCCCCGGAGAGGTCCTGGATTGCGAGAGGACACAGCCAGGCCGAGGGACCCCACCGGTGCACGTTTGGGGCTGGGGAAGGACCACGGGAGGGCTCCAGGGCATGTCTGTCCCGTCTCGCCCAGTCCTGATCAGCCAGACCCCAGCAGCAAGCTA
This sequence comes from Myotis daubentonii, assembly GCF_963259705.1. Classification (NCBI taxonomy): domain Eukaryota; kingdom Metazoa; phylum Chordata; class Mammalia; order Chiroptera; family Vespertilionidae; genus Myotis; species Myotis daubentonii. The sequence continues at coordinate 59,607,253 of NC_081852.1, read as the reverse complement.
ACCTACCGGTCGGAGCGTCTGCCCCCTGATAGCGCTCATCATAGCGACTGGTCAAATGGTCAAATGGACGGTTGGACACTTAGTATATTAGACTTTTATTACATAGGATAAGAGCTCAATTCTCCAAAGACATAACCATCCTACACTTATGTGCACCTAACAGAGCATCATCACCCATGAGGCAAACACCAGTAGTACTGAAAAGAGAAATAAGGAAACCCCATATTACAGTTGGAGACTTCAGCCCCTGCTCTCAGGAATGGGCAGGTCCAGCAGCTGAAAATAGTAAGGACACAGCGGACGCAACAGCACCATCAATCAACTGCATCTAATGGATGTCTATGGACTGTTACATCCAACAAGAGCTGGTACACATCCTTCTCATACAAAAAGAATGACAAAGTCAATTACTTTCCCATGTACCAGCAATGAACAGCTAGAATTTGAAATCTGAAAAACAATACAATTTACAATGGCTCCAAAAAACTAAAGTACCTAGGTATATACTTAGGCAAGAAAATATTACAGGATCTGTATGCAAATTTCATGACAAAACCCTAGTGAAAGAAAACAAAGATCTACATAAATGGGGAGATATTTGTGCTCAAGGATTATAACCCTTACTATTGCTTGGTGTCAGTTCTACCCAATTTGACCTATAGGTTCAATACAACTCCAAAGCCTTTTTGTAAATCTGATTCTAAAATTTATATGGAAAGACGAAAGACCTAGAGAAAGTAATTCTGAAGGACAAATGTGAAGGACTCACTCCACCCAATTTCAGGAGCTGTTATAAAGCTATAGTAATCAAGACAGCATGGCTCTGGCCAAAGAACAGACACGGAGATCAATGGAACAGGATAGAAAGCCTTGATATGGACCCACATCAGTAGAGTCGCCTGACTTTTAGCAAAGGAGCAAAGGCAATTCAAAGGAGACAGGATAGTCCTTTCAACAAATGGAACAATTGAATACAAAAAAAAAAAAAAAAAGCCTATACACAGATGTTATACTCTTTACACACACAAGCTCAAAATAAATGACTTCTTACAGGCACAATGTTTCTTTTTGGGGTGATAGAAATGTTCTCTAATTGGACAGGTGTGACAGTTGCACAAACTTGTGAATATACTAAAAACCACTGAATTGTCCACTTTAAAAGAATGAATTTTAAAACATGTAATTATAGCTCAGTAAATTAAAATTAACTCTAAATGATGCATAGAGCTAAATATAATATGCATAACTATAAAAATTCTAGAGAAAAAAACAGAAAATCTACATGAACTTGGGTTTGGTGATGAGTTTTCAGATATAATACTAAGAGCATGATTCATAAAAGAAAAAAAATAACAACTTGGACCTTATAAAATTTCAAATTTTCTAGTCTGTGAAAGATGTTAAGAAAATGAAAAAAAGGAGAGAAACCAAGATGGCAGCATAGGTTAACGCCGGAGATTGCTGCCTCGAACAACCACTTCAGAGATATAACTAAAGGACAGGACGGACATCATCCAGAACCACAGGAAGGCTGGCTGAGTGGAAATTCTACAACTAGGAGGAAAGAGAATATCATACCCAGACTCAGAGGAGGCGCAGTGCTGAAGTGAAATACTCAGGTGCGGAGTGCGCGCACGGAGCGGGCTGGTGGCGGAGGGCAAGGTTGTTGTTTTCAATCGGGAGGGAGTTTCAGACTCTGAGCTCCAGACCGGGCGAGTCTTTAGGGACCCAGACTCACACGGGAGAAGCGGGACTGTCTGGCTTCGGTCGGAACTCGAAGGCAGCTTTCTCTCCGAGGTTTGCAGCGGTTGCTGGGACTCTGAGAGGCAGAGCCTCTGCGGACAGGACTGAGAGCAGCCATAACTGCTCGCTCCGGCCCGCCTTGTAGATCCCCAGGGACCCGCCCCGCCCAAGCCCTGCGCAGACAAAAAATGCGGAGACAAAGAAACAGGACGCAAATGTCAGAAATGGAAGATATAGAGCTCAAAACCACACTTTTAAGGTCTCTCAAGAACTGTCTAGAAGCTGCCGATAAACTTAGTAAGGCCCTCAAAAAGACTGGTGAGACCGCCAATAAATGTAGTGAGATCCTCAAGAAATCTAATGAGACCCTCGATGTTGTGATAAAGAACCAACTAGAAATTAAGCATACACTGACTGAAATAAAGAATATTATACAGACACCCAACAGCAGACCAGAGGAGCGCAAGAATCAAGTCAAAGATTTGAAATGCGAAGAAGCAAAAAACACCCAACCAGAAAACCAAAATGAAAAAAGAATCCGAAAATACGAAGATAGTGTAAGGAGCCTCTGGGACAGCTTCAAGCGTACCAACATCAGAATTATAGGGGTGCCAGAAGATGAGAGAGAGCAAGATATTGAAAACCTATTTGAAGAAATAATGACAGAAAACTTCCCCCACCTGGTGAAAGAAATAGACTTACAGGTCCAGGAAGTGCAGAGAACCCCAAACAAAAGGAATCCAAAGAGGACCACACCAAGACACATCATAATTAAAATGCCAAGAGCAAAAGACAAAGAGAGAATCTTAAAAGCAGCAAGAGAAAGAAACCCAGTTACCTACAAGGGGAATACCCATATGACTGTCAGCTGATTTCTCAACAGAAACTTTGCAGGCCAGGAGGGAGTGGCAAGAAGTATTCAAAGTGATGAATACCAAGAACCTACAACCAAGATTACTTTATCCAGCAAAGCTATCATTCAGAACTGAAGGTCAGATAAAGAGCTTCACAGATAAGGAAAAGCTAAAGGAGTTCATCACCACCAAACCAGTATTATATGAAATGCTGAAAGGTATCCTTTAAGAAGAGGAACAAGAAGAAAAAGGTAAAGATACATATTATGAACAACAAATATGCATCTATCAACAAGTGAATCTAAGAATCAAGTGAATAAATAATCTGGTGATCATAATAGAATCAGGGACATAGAAAGGGAATGGACTGACTATTCTTGGGGGGGAAAGGGGTGTGGGAGATGCAGGAAGAGACTGGACAAAAATCGTGCACCTATGGATGAGGACAGTGGGTGGGGAGTGAGGGCGGAGGGTGGGACGGGAACTGGGAGGAGGGGAGTTATGGGGGGAAAAAAGAGGAACAAATGTAAAAATCTGAACAATAAGATTTAATTAAAAAAAAAGAAAATGGAAAAAAGTCACAGACTGGGGAAAAATATTTGCAAAACATAAAGGATTTGTATCTAAAATCACTTAAAACGCAACAATATGTTATCCAAAAAAAACTAATTTAAAAATGGGTATAGCCCTGCCAACGTGGCTCAGTGGTTGAGTGTTGACCTATGAACCAGGAGGTCACGGTTCAATTCCCAGTCAGAGCAGATGCCCCGGTTGTGCGCTCGATCCCCAGTGTGGGGCGTGCAGGAGGCAGCCGATCAATGATTCTCTCTCATCACTGATGTCTCTCTCTCTCTCTCCCTCTCCCTTCCTCTCTGAAATTAATTTTTTTTAAAAGTAAAAACAGTTATAAGATCTGAAAAGACACCTCACCAACTAAGACTACGCATGAAAAGATGCTAACATCACTTGTAACCAGGGAATTACAAATTAAAACAAAAATGAGAGACCACTGCGTACCTATTTTAATGGCTAAAATCTAAAAAACGGACAACACCAAATGCTGGGGAGCTTGTGGAGCAACAGGAACTCACATTTATTGCTAATGGAAATGCAAAATACTGCAGACACTTTCAAAGGCAGTTTGATGGTTTCTTATAAAGCTAAACTACGTCTTACCAAATAAGCCAGCAATGGCACACCTAGGTGTTTACCTAACTGATTTGAACGCTTTGTCCGCACGAAGACTTCATGAAAAGCTTGTGTGCTCAGATGCTCCCTGGCTGGAGTGACGTAAACGCTGGGCCTCGGACTAGAGTGAGGGCTGGGTGCTCTGGATAGACCACAAGGCCTGACTGCGGGGCGGTCATCTAGGGCCCTGAATAGGGACTGCCGTGCTGTCCCCAGACCCCAAGCGGACTGACCCCATCCACTGAGCAGGCCCACAGCCAGCCCCAGGCATTTCTGAATCCTGCTGATACCTCAAAGGGACATGGAAACTCTGCCTTCAATCTAATGTCACTCATAAGTCACCGAGGGATGCAGGTGACAGGGAAGCCAGAGAAGAGGCCATAGTTCTGCTTCTCACTGTGGATGTCCTTGAGCAAAAGCATGACTTTGCTAAGCTAAACTTCATCGCCTGCACATAACGCTGGGTCTGGGTGAGGCCAGGGCCTGGCGGAGGCCACTGAAGGGGCGGGTGGGGGGGGGGGGGGGAGTTGTGATAACAAGGGGCTGAAGTCTCACCCCAACGCTCTGGCTCCAGGTCCTGGGCAGACCTCACAGGGTCAGGCTGGCCTATGGCTTCCACCCCGGGGCATCAGGAAGGATTAAAAGGAGAATATGGGAGAGGGCTCTGTAAATTGCAGGAACTAAGTAAACGTTGGGTTATTATTATTCCTTATCAAGTTAACTACCCATATTCCATAATTGCAAAGTGCTTCTGAGCGGAGCAGATCGGGACACCAGAGCTGATTAAAAATTCCAAGCGACTCCACATCATTTTGCTGACCTTTGCATTAATTCTTGCCTCTTCTCTCATTAAATCCTATTCCTGGGGCTGCTATCAGCTCCCCGGTCTCTCCCCTGATTAAATAATGACCCAGGATCACTCACTTCAGTGTTTCCCTTTTTCATTACACCGCCAGCCCGAGGCACCCCCACTTTGGGGGGGTGGGTCTGCAGCTGGTGCCGGCTGATTAGGCGGACATCACTGAATCACCGTCCGTGTGCACCGACTGTGCCTCTCACGCCAATTATTAAAAGCTTGCAATTTTCAGGGAGTAAAAATACACTTTTACAAATAATTAGGTTGGGATGAGATCTTCCCTGCAGTAAAAGGGCACTAATGACGCCCCGTCTCTCAGCCGCGTTCTTATCCTGAAGTTTGGGGCAGGACACCGAGTTATTATCTCTGACAGCGGAGAGGAAGCCCTGGCCCTGGTTCCTTCTTCTGAAGGGGGCGAGGCCGCCTCGTTAGCCTGTGGGCGAACATCCGGCAAGCCTTCCACAGCAGTGTCTGTCCTCACGCAGCCCCCGCCAATGCCACTCCTCATAGCTATTGATTTAAATGAGAAATACTGGCCCTGGTTTCTTACGGTGGGAGGGGGGCAGAGAGAGAGAAACACTGATGTGAGAGAGACACATTGCTTGGTTGCCTCCTGCACATGCCCCGACCAGCACAGGGGATCAAACCTGCAACCCAGGTACGCGCCCTTGACTAGGAATCGAACCCAAGACCCATCAGTCTGTGGGCCGATGCTCTAACCACTTAGCAGTACTGGCCAGGGCTACAGTGTAGGTTTTAAAGTGGACTTGAAGTTCAAGGTGGGTCAACAACAAAAAATACACAAACCAATTTGAAAATGAGCAAAGGGCTCAAATAGACATTTCTCCAAAAGACAGACAAATGCACATGAAAAGATGTCCAATATCCCTTACTGTTAAGGAAATGCAAATTAAAACCACAAATGCAATGCAGCTCACACCCATAGCAATGGCTATTATCAAAAGAGGAAATCAGAAAACAGCTAGTGTTGGCGGGGATGTGGAGAAACTGGAACCTTTGCACACTGTGGGTGGGAATGTGACGCGGCCGCTGTGGAAAACAGTATGGAGGTTCCTCCAAAAATCAAAACTAGAACTGCCGCATGACCCCGCACTCCCACTTCAGGGTCTTTATCCGGAAGCAGGTGCTGGAACAGCATTACACACCCACGTGCACACCAGCATTATTCACACACCCAAAAGGTAGAAAGAACTCAACTGTCCAAAGTGAATGAATAGATAAGCACAATGTGGCCTATCGTACAACCAAACATTATCGGGAGCCTTTAGAGCCGTGGTTCTCAACCTTCCTAATGCCGCGACCCTTTAATACAGTTCCTCATGTGGTGATGACCCCCAACCATAAAATTATTTTTGTTGCTACTTCATAACTGTAATTTTGCTATTGTTATGAATCGTAATTTAAATATCTGATATGCAGGATGTATTTTCATTGTTACAAATTGAACATAATTAAAGCATAGTGATTCATCACAAAAACAATGTGTAATTATATATGTGTTTTCCAATGGTCTTAGGCGACCCCTGTAAAAGGGTCATTCGACACCCAGAGGGGTCATGACCCACAGGTCGAGAACCACTGCTTTAGAGGAAGGAAATCCTGACACATAGGTGAACATGGACGGAAATTCTGCTAGAGCTCGATGGACCTGGAGGACACTGTGCTTGGTGAAATAAGCAGACACAGAAGGACAAGTACCACGTGACTCCACTTACAGGAGGTCCTGGAGGAGTCAAGTCCACAGGGGCAGAAGGTAGGATGGCGGTGCCAGGGCTGGGAAGGGGGAATGGAGTCGGTGGCTAATGGGGACAGAGTTTCGCTTTGGGAAGATAAAAGCGTTCTGGAGATGGATGGTGATGATGGTTACTCAACATCACGAATGCACTCAATGCCACTGGTCTGCACATTTGAAAATGGTTAAAACGGTAATTTGTATGTTGTGCATATTTTACCACCACAACAACAAAAAGTCAAACAAAATGCCCTCAGACATGACATGGAGATCATCCTTAAAAGGTAAAAGTGAGTCCTGTGACTAAAATCCACTTCAATTCCCAGACAAAACTTCAACCCACTCACCTCTGGAATAATCACCCGAGGAGCTAAAACTGGGGCCTCTCCAGCCGGGGGGAGGGCGGGAGGGGGTGCTGAGTCTGGCCCAGGTGGGGGTCCAGGGTCCACTGTCCCGTGGAGATCACAACAGCTAGAGAGCCACTCACCCAAGATCGCCCAGGGAGAAGGGACGGGTTCTGATGACCACACCGGGCAGAGTAACACCTAGCCCAGGGCTGCTGGGACTTTCTCCAAATTCAGCCGCATGTCATCTGGTCACGCCAGGAATCCGGGGTGCCACATGCGGGAAAGATCACTATTCTTTAAATTGCCAATATTCCACTCGACCGATAACACACTCATTCGTTTTAATATGGAAAACACTTCGTAAAGGGGTCACCAGGGAATTAGCGTGCTCCGGGCAGAGGTGCCCCGGGCAGAGGTGCTCTGGGACACCTGGAATGGAGGGACCCAGTCCAGCCTGAGAAGCAGAGGAGGCTGAGCGCTGCCACACAGGTGCAGGCGGCCAAGGACACGGCTTCCCTCCCGCTTGCACGATTAAAGCTGGGGAGAGACAACTCCAACACCAGAGCTTCACTCCCTCGCTTTCCCGTGTTCGGAGCAAACACTGCAGCTGTCACAGGTGCTGCCGGTCAGGTCCCCAAGAGTCCGCCCCAGCCCCACTGCCTCCTGCGCAAGGTTACGTGTCCTCTAAGCCCACGAGCGGCAGTGACCAGACACCTTTCCCAGCCAGCACCGGAGTCCTTGAAGTTCGGCAAAACGCACCCAAATTACTCGTTTATTGTTATTTATATTATTTATGGAGTTTGGTGTTTCCAGCTCAATTATTTTCTCCTTGATTTTGATATATTGAGCTAAAATGACGCGTGATATAATGTTGAGCACAAAATGAGCTCCAAATTAAAGAGAAATAAATCCTCAGATCCAGTGATAGAAATTTCTAAAACCTGTTTGAAATCTGTGTTTAGAACATCAGATAATGGAGAGATGTTAGACATAGGTAGTAAATTTAATGAGTTACCCCTTCCTGTTCCTTAGTCTTCATCACAGGAAGGGCTGGTGAGATGATGAAGCTCTCAGGCCCCGGGTGTTTATAACGGGACATGCACTCTGCCAGCGGCGGATTTTAAAACTCCTCACTGGCCAAGTCTGAACAAGAGAAAATCTGGTGGGCTGGTGGGTCACCGAGCCAAATGTCACCACAGTTCACAGCTGAGTCACTGTCCCTGGGTCTACGCAGGGCCCGCTCCAGTCCTGCAAACGTCTTCTGACCTACTGTGCGCCAAGCACCGGAGAGACTTCGGGGCTCCAGGCTCCCAGGGTGGAAGTGGTGAGCAGGGACCCACCCTGGCCCTCAAGCTGCTCCAAGTCTGGAGGACAGCGCAGACTACATGCATTGTCTTGCGATAAAATGACAGTCACTTCGCTCTCTGTTACACAAGCAAAGTCTTCCTAGGAAGCCCAGTATCTCCTCACAGCATCTGACCAGCCCTCAAATTGAGCCCTGGGAACCTAAGAGCCTGCGCTACTGCCCCCTGCTGCCCTCATGGCCCCCGAGTGCCAAAAACCTGGCCCTGCAGGATCCGGGTGCCCACCCTTGGCTTTCCTACCTACACAGACCATCGCCCTGAAGGCACCCGTGTCACCACATTGCAGGGGCCAGCCTCTTCCCACACCCTCGGAGGGCCTCAGACCTTCCTGCCCAGGCATCTGAAGGGGGGCCCCCTAATCCATTAGAGAAGCTCCAAAATGCTGAAGCCCATGAGGAAAGGGGTCTAGAATCTGACCCCTGACCTCCCAAGAGGCGCCGGCCTTGATGCAGGGGGCCCTGCTGCCCTGGGGTCCCGGCAGGCAGCTGGGTCAGCCTTGGTGGTCCCCTTACCCCACCTGGGGCTCCATGTGTGTGACTTGGAGTGCCAGTCACAGGGCTCTGCCCAGAAGTGTGCCGTTCGCTCTTATTAACCAGAAGGAGTGAATAGGCCCGCTGGCCCCTCACACAGCTCAGGGGCAGTTAGGAAGCCGACCAGCTGGCACACAAGGACAAACAGAAGTGGCTGGTATCCAGAGAGGCCAGTTGGGTGAGCTTTATCCTGAGCAAACAAGGGTGCCAGGCTGGCGGGAAGGTGGCCTGATGCGGTGACAGAACACCCTGGAAGCCAGTCTTGGAAAGGTTGGGCTCTGCTCCTGAGTGTACCACAGACACCCTGCATGCCTGGTCCCTGGGTCCTGGCTGAGAAGAGGCCCTGGGGACTGCAGCTCCTTCTGAGAGCGGTCAGCTAGTTCCCTCTGTGCCCTGGCCATACCCCCGCCTTGCACCCTGGCTCTCCCCGCCTTGCACCCTGGCTCTCCCCGCCTTGCACCCTGGCTTCCCCCCGCCTTGCACCCTGGCTTCCCCCCGCCTTGCACCCTGGCATCCCCCGCCTTGCACCCTGGCTTCCCCCTGCCTTGCATCCTGGCTTCCCCCCGCCTTGCACCCTGGCATCCCCCCGCCTTGCACCCTGGCATTCCCCCGCCTTGCACCCTGGCCACCTCCTCACCCAGGGAGGCCCGGAAAAGAGCAAGAATGAGGTGCCCAAGCCCGGCACTGGGGCGGGGAGATCTCAGAGGCTCTGACCTTCTCCGCCAGGTGAGAGCTGCAACAGACAACCTTAACTCCCCAAGTACCCGCCTTCCTAAAAGGGAGCCCCTCGTCTCGGCCACACCTGTCTACTTTCTTCAGTGTCTCTCTCCTCGGTGCTAGGAAATGGCTTCATTCCCCTTGGAGAGCTGAAAATTAAATTAAACGTGAACTCAAATGCAATCTGTCTTAGGAAATGGTGGCTGATGGCTCTGGCTCCCTGGGAGCATGCCACGCTGCTGTGACGCACCCAGCACTGCTCTGGCAGCTGCAAGACCGAGGGGCCTGCAAGGAGTCAGCCCCTTCTCTTCTCCCAATTTACGGGCCCTGATCGTGACGCGAATGTGGATGAACAGCTCTAAACGTCTCATCAAAAGCCTTTTGAAGATTCAGAACGAGTTTCCTGGCACCTTCCTCCCAGATCTGCAGAGGAAAGCGAGCCACAGTGAAAATGAGAGCCGGGATGTTCCCACAGGGTCTCCTTCCCAGAGGGCACTTGGCTCCCCAGGGGCCACCCCAGCAGGATGACCCAGTCCCGGGAGACTTATGAGAGATGGGCCTGATCTTTGGGCTTTTTCCCCAGCAAAGGAGGACAGGCAAGTGCCTCTGTTTCATCATCTCGGAAACAGTGACAGGCGGCAGACACCAGCGGTGATGGAGAGGAGAATGAGAAGAGGGAGAGATCATCTTGTAAGATTTAACCCAAAAGTCCTATAAACTTCAACAACACTATCTCACTCTAGATGTCCTCTTGTTAGTTTGCAGACAAATGAGCAAACATGCAACAAAAATTAAGGTTGCGCTGGACAACTGGCTCACAACCCTTTAAAATGAGGTCCGAGCTGAAGACTCTAATACCACACACATCTGAACTTGTCAGTTTGGACATTGAAATGGCTTTGAATTATCATTACCACGAAGTTATGGAAGAAACTGCTGACACCTTCATAGAAATATTCAAAGGACTTCAAGAAAGGTTTCGAACTGAAATTCAGACGGTGAGTAAACAGTTCCCAGGTGAGGCATTCAAATTTTGGGGGCCAACTTTAAGGCCAGAGTATTGTGAGGCATTGGCTATACTTAGGGAAGCTTGGATTGAAAGGGAGACGAGGCCCAGCCAGCATGGCTCAGTGGTTGAGCACTGACCTATGGAGTAGGAGGTCAGGGTTCATTCCTGGTCAAGTTGCAGGCTTGATCCTCAGTAAGGGGCGTGCAGGAGGCAGCCATTCAATGATTCTCTCTCATCATTGATGTTTCTATTTCTCTCTCCCTCTCCCTTTCTCCCTGAAATCAATAAAAATATATTTAAAAGAAAAGAAAGGGAGACAAAGAGTACGCCAAAGGAAAAACTGTTGGGCTGTCTGGTAAAGGAAAAGCACGATACAGTTTTTATATTCTTGATAAACACCCATGGGCTGTAAACTCTTCCATTCCCAAGAAATTTTTGTTTCTTTTCTGTTCTTTTCTAATCCTCACCTGAGGATATTTTTCCATTGATTTTTAGAGAAAGTGGAAGGGAGGGGGAGAAACAGAGAGAGAGAGAGAAACATCGATGTGAGAGAAATACATCAACTGGTTGCCTCCTGCACTCTTGTACTCACTCAGACCAAAACCAGAATAGAGCCTGCAACCAAGGTACGTGCCCTTGACCAGAATCCAAGCCAGGGCCCTTCGACCCGCAGGCCAACAGTCTATCCATTGAGCCAAACCGGCTAGGACTACCCAAGAAATACTAACAGTCCAACTCTTATGACATGTTCATGAAAGGAGAAAAAAACACTGTCAGCAGCTCAAAGCACACGTGGTCCTCAGCGCCTAACAGAGAGCCTCACATCCTGGCAGCGGGTCGGGAAGAACGAAGGCTGACATTGATTCCTTCCGCACCGGAGCCTCCTGTGCCGGCGGAGCATCGGGTCGGAATGAGTGGCTGTGCCGTTTGGGGCTTGCACAGTATTCGTCAGACCTCAATGTGCCCCGAGATCCCAAACGACTCGCTCCCTAAAGAAATCCAGGCTTTATATTTTTTCCAGCAACCTGCTAGTGATCAGGCACTTAGGTACTGAAAATCTGCCATAGACTAAACATCTTATCTAAAGTGCCACGATTACTTTTGGATTAATTCAGTATAGGTTACTTTAAAAGAGAAGATTTTTATAAACTTGGACATGCTTCAGTAGGAAATGGTTGAACATTTTAATGAAAAATTCATATGATTATATTAAAAATTCATGTTGCATTACTACAATAAATGTTAACAATTTTAAATGGTTAAGATTGAACATTTTCTTCCTTTCTACGTTACAGTGGCTGCAATATCAATGTCTTAAATTTTCAATATTTGAGCTTATTTTTAAAAATTCTGTCAGTGAGATAAGAACAATTTTAGGGAAGTATCTGAGATTTTAATGATTGGCATGTTATGAAAAGTTAGGCTGAAAGTATCAATTCTTTAAAGTTGTGCCCAGAAATCATGCAAAGCAGGTGAGAATACTGGTTAGAAAATATTCAAATAATGTTGTATTAAATTGTTAAATTCTAAACCTGAATTTCAGTAACATTTTAAAGCTTAAAAAATACCATGAGGTCAAGAGCGCCACCCCATGGCAAGTCTGTCTCATTAGCGCTGTTGCACTCACCCTGTAAGCTCCCACTTGACGTGTTCCTCATCCTCCTACTAATTGTATTTACCTGAACGGCTCACACCCTCACCCGGCATGCACCCCATTCTGCAGGAGTGCCCCAACGGTGGGAACCTGAGGGCATGCAGACAGCCTCTGGGGAGCACCCAGCTTTCTGCCTGAGAAACCCTCACCCCAGCCTGCCCATCACCCCTGAGTGGGGGGTGTCACTCCACTCGGGGTTTAAAGGGTGAAATGGGGTCAGTAGCCACCTACATGGGCCCCCAAGAGTATGTTTAGACCCCGCTTGTCTCCCCCAGGAGGAAAAGTAGTGGAGCCGAGGAGGTCACACTGCACCCTCCTGGTTAGGTCTTAGGAAACACAGCCCTCCAGTACCTCAGTTCCCACTGCCTGCAGGAGGAAAGAGGCTGCCTGCCTATTTTGCACAATTTCTTTGGGGACAAACCCAGGCCAATGACAGACTCGAGACTTTTTCTCCCACTGGGCTGCTGCAGTGGCCCCTTCCAGGCAGACGGCACGACCCACCCCAGTCCTCCAGTCTCTGAGGACTGGCACCCCCAGGCACGGAGACACTATCCCCTGGACCTAAGGGAGCTTCCACCCTGGTACCATGGCAGGGTCTATTTAGAAAAACATCATTGAAAAGTTATAAAAGCTGAGGGGGTGCGGGTGAGCTCCAGCCCTGAGGCCAGTCGACAGGGAGTGCCAGGACACAGGGGCAAGGGGCCAGGACACTCGGGGATGGAGCCTCAGCCACCAGCAGAGAAGGCAGGAGCTGATGTGCTCATGGCCCAGAGCTCCGCCTGGTGGTTGGACCCCAGCTGCTGACCCAGGGCACATGGAGAGGTATGGCCGTCCCTATGTGTGCCCACCTATAAGATTTCACACCCCTCACAGAAGTGGCAACCTCCCCTGGCCAGTCCCCCCAGCACCCTCCTGCTTCCCCAGGCTTGGCCAGCAGAGGGCAGCAGGCTGCTGAGGGAAGTTGCCAGGCCCAGCCTGGACCACAGCCAGCGGGGCCAGCAGGCCCACCGTGACAGCCTATCTGCCAGGTCCCCACCACTATGTCCACTGTGACAGTGAGGGCTGCAACGTGACTCCTGCTCTGGGGTCTCTGTAATGAAAAGAGCTCACATTTAGACACGTGACTGTTTCCAGAGTTTGGGTCCTCTCTCCCCACGCATAACCCCTGGTGGCCGGCAGAGCTGCACAGAGGTCCTACCACCGAGGATGAAGACACAAACTCGGACAGGCCAGAGGAGCAGAGCAGGGTTTGGAACCTTGGGACTGGCTCCCGAGATGGAGACCACCTGGCTGGGGCACACATTCACCCAGTTGCACCCCCATTTTAGAGTCATCCCCAGCAGCCTCTGCAACAATGTCTACACCCCAAGTTCAGGACCACACGCTGGGACACATTTTAGAGCTCAGACCGAAACCAGTCCCATGAACTAGGTCTGGTCAGGTCTCAGGTCAGCCAGGGAAGGCGCATTCTTGCACTGTGAGCTTTCAGTTGATTCTGGAACCCCGAGTGTGGAGCTGATCGCTCTGAGACCCAGCGGCAGGTCCCGGAAATGCACTGCCACCTAGTGGGTGTTCTGCCCCTGCCACCCCAGGCAGAAAGCAGGGGTGCCTAGTACGGGGGCTCATCAGAAAGGTTTCCAGAGAGAAGGCAGAGCTGAGCTGAGGACAAGACCAAAGCGCAGCTTCCCCAGCTGGGGGGGTTGGGGGGGGCCCTCCTCCTGGAGCACCTCAAAGTCATCTGATCCATCTCCCCGGCACCTCTCCCAGGAGATGAAGAGACTCGTGTTGTCCAGGAGCCTTTGAAGTACAAAGACCTTTTTTAAATATACAGAATTCCTTAGCTACCGAGACCAATGGAGGAAGATCTGACACTTACTGCGCATAATTTAAATTCAAATGGGCTCCCAATAAAGGGAAATGACAAGACAGTCTGAACTGCATGCCTTGGATTCTGATCCTTTCGCCGACGTGGGCACTCAAAGTGCCTTAGATCTGCCTCACGTTTATAATTCAGAGAACAGACCAAATGGTGAGGATTGTGAAGCTGGTATTTTTATTCTTGAAATGAAGTTATCTCCGCCCGTGAATTATTTCTTAAAAAAAAAAACACTTAGAATGAGCAAGTGTTTTTCTCACTTTTAAGAATCTGATTTAAAAATAGGAAACATCACATCACTGACAGTGTTCCAAAATACAGAGAAATGCACAGGTGCGGACGGGTGCTGCTGAATTTAGAGAGAAAAGATTTTCCCAGAGGTACGAGCACATTTCCTCATTTCCTCCAGTCCCCAGCTGTGCATGACTCAGAGCCCGGGCCTGGCTGTCTGCAGGCCCACAACCTCGCTCTGTCGCTGCAAACAAGCAGAGGGCAGAGAAGCCCCAGTACTTCTGTACAGGAAGGCGGGCGGGTTGGGGGGAGCCTGAGGAGGGGGGAAGCCTGAGGCGGGGAGAGGGGGAGTTCCTGCAGGTCCGGCCCTCTGGGCCAAGGGCTCACAGCTCATCGCACAGGCTCCTCCTGCCCCTCCACACCCAGCAGCCTGCACTGAGCTGAGCCCAGCACTGGTATGAAAGGCTCAGGACACACAAGCTCCTAGTGGGAGAGTGGATACAGGAGGGAGAGGGGAGGGTCCTGAAGGAGAAGGCAGGGAAGAAATTGCCACAAGGCCCTAGTGAAAGGCACTGGAAACAGCACCGAGAAGAGCAGATGGGGGCGACGTCCTGGACCCAGAAATCTGGGGACACGGGTAAGTGCGGTGTGGCCCTCTCAGTGCATGAGGAGGCTTTAATACTGCAAAGCAGTCTCTCCATACAGGAAGCTGTACTATTGAATGTGCTCAAAGTTATGTGATGAAAATACAAATGACAATGCAATCTGTGAGAATCTCGAAAGTCCTATGATGCCCACGTTCCCAGAGGGACACTGCCACGCCCTGTGGTTTACACACCGACTAACCAAGCTGGGCAATCAGGCCGGCCCAGGAGCCCAGTCAGCCCACCGAGAGCCCCTCCCTTGTCCCATTCGGTGTCCGACAACCTGCTTCCTCCTCTCAGCCCCACAAAAAGTCCATGTTTATTGAGCCTCTGACACTCTCCACGGCGCTGGGTGCGGGGTCGATATAACGAACTCTAAGTGCCCGCTTCTCCGGGAGAGATTTCTCCAGCATGGCTCAGGGCTCACTCTGAGTCACGGCATCAACTGCAGCAGCCACAGCGGCTTGATGCTCCCCCCAGCCATTCTCCCATCACCCCTATGAAGACGATCTTGGGAGGGGTGCAGCCGGTTCAGTTCATGGGCCACGGCACAGGGGTGTATTGCTGGCAAGGCGGTTATAGTTTGGGCAGAGCAAGTGCTGGGGTCCTCCCTGTGGCTTACACACGCCATGAAGGGGGGCTTGGGGTGTCACCTCCCCTTGTTTTGGGCCACAGCTTTGAGGTTACACCCGAGCTTCAATTTTTATTTATTTTTTTATTTTTTTGAATGGAAGGGGAGAGACAGAGAGAAACATCGATGGGAGTGAGACACATCAATTGGTTGCTTCCAGCAAACACCCTGACTGGGGCCAGGAATTGAGCCTGCAACTGGGGTACGTGGCCTTGAATCGAACCCGAGACCCTGCAGTCCGAGAGCCAGTGATCTAACCACTGAGCAAGCCGGCCAGGTCCTGAGCTTCGATTCTGAGTGATGGTGAAGCCTCGGGAACGGTACTGGTCCTCTCTAAGCCTGTTTCCTCATCCGAAAATGAGTAGGTGGTAGGTCTTGTGAGCATTAGATGATACGCATGTGAAGTGCTCAGGGCGGCTCCGGAATCTCAGGGAGCATTCATGGTGCCGCTGAGAGTAGAGGCCGGCTCTGCACGCTTGGACCTGCCAGCCCCCGCGAGGTGCCCTTCTGCGGGACACAGGCACGGTGTGTCCTCAGCTGCTCACACGCAGCCAGCGCGCCAACGTTGAACTAAGTGCCTAGATGCACACAGCAAAGACAGCCAGACGGATGCGTGGATACAAGTCCGTTTATTGCACACACACACACTGTATTCGTTTTCTTCTGCTGCCCTTAGAACTGCCACAACATAACGGCTTCAGACAAGGCCCATCTACTCTCACAGTTCTGGAGGTTGGGATGGGCTCAGGATGGCTCACCTGGCCATCGGCCTAGGCCGAAATCATGGTACCCGTCAGCAGGGCTGCACAGCTTTCTGGAGGCTCTGAGAACAAGCCTACATCCAAGCTCTCCGCTGAATTCCGGTGGGTCGCTGTAGGACTAAGGTCCCGTTTCTGGCCAGCTCTCAGCCAGGTCCCTTCTCATGCTTTACCTGCGGCCCCTCCACCCACGGCAGGTCACGCCCCTCACCCACTCTGCATCTCTCTGTACAGCTGGAGAAAATGCTGTTGTTCAAGTGCTCGTGTAATTAGGCTGGCACGTACACATAATCCCGGATAATCTCCCTCTGTAAAAGTCTGTAACCCTGATTATAGTCGAAGTCCCTTTGACCACATCATGTAATATCATCCTTCGTTGTGTGTGTGTGCGTGTGTGTTAATATATATTTTACTGATTTTAGAGAGGAAGGGAGAGGGGGAGACAGAAACATCAGTGATGAGGGAGAATCATCAATCAGCTGCCTCCTGCACGCTCCACACTGGGGATAGAGCCCCCAGCCCGGGCATATGTCCTGACAGGGAATCGAACTGTGACCTCCTGGTTCATGGGGTGATGTTCAACCACTGAGAGACACCGGCGGGGCAAGAACTTTCTTATCAAGCCATAAAAAGTGATGGAGTAACCTTAAATGCATATTACTAAGTGAAAGAAGCCAACTATATGACATGCTGGAGACGACAGTAAAAAGATCCTTGGTGGCCAGGGGATGGGGGTAGGAGAGGTGAATTGATGGAGCACAGAAAAGTTCTTTTTTAATATATTTTTATTGATTTCAGAGAGAAAGGGAGAGGGAGCGATAGAAACATCATTGATGAGAGTCATCGATCGGCTGCCTCCTGCACCGCCCCCATTGGGGATCGAGCCCGTAACCGGGGCCTGTGCCCTTGATCAGGAATCGAACCGTGACCTCCTGGTTCATGGGTCAACACTCAACCACTGAGCCACCAGAGAATTTTTAAGGTATTAAAATTACTCTATATGATATATAATTAGCTACATACATGTCTCTACATCTATAGGTAGGGCACACCTATGACAACTCTGAGCTAGCTACTAAAATAAACTTGAAAACAACCCACACCTGGCATTTTAAGTGGTATTTAGTCAGTGAAATCTAAGTAAATCAAATAATTTTTTAAAGATATGCAAGGAAGAACTGTGATTTCTTTCAAATTTTTAGGGTATAAAGGAAGGCAGCTCTCTATGTTCAAAGATGCTACTTTTCTTGTTTTTTTATTTTAATTTAATAGTAGCTAATTAAGGAAAGACTACAGTCTAAGCTAAAAGTTAATTATCTTGCCATCACTTCAAAAGGCATCTTGAACACACACTAAAGCGTTTGCATACGAGAGAGTCTGATGCGTAACCCACTCTTTTCAACTGCTCCGGGAGGACCGGTTAAACTCCAGGTGAGAAAAGGAGATGCCGACCCTCCCTCTGCTCGCATCACAGCCAAGTGGCAACTCACTGCCTGCAATGCTCCTCGCTTTCTCTTAAACGCGCTGGAAACAGGTCTGCAGCGTCCACTGCAGGCTGCTCCGGTCCAGGTCGGAACCGCCATCCCACCTGCTACCACCAGCGGTCCCTGCCGGCGCGCATCCCGCAGCCTCGACGGCCTACCACATCCTCCCTCCTCACCGGCCGGGACTCCGGGGTCCACCTCACCGCTCGCCACGCCCCTCTCCTTCGAGTTCTGTTCTCGGTCCCCTTTCCCACCTGCCGTCCCTCCGGGGTGAGCTCACCTAGTCTCTCCAGGTTGCCACCAAAGACGGACAGACTTCCCGGGCTCGCGCTGTGTCGAAAAGCGACGCGGCCCCGCACGGGGGTGGGCAGGGAGGCCGGGGGACAGACTCACGTGCGGCGCGCTCCAGGTGCGGCCCGGACCCCGGGCTCCGCCCACTCCCTCGGAGCGCGCTCCCATTGGCGGAGACGCTGGGAGGGGCGGGGCCTCCTAGAGCGGTGTCGTAACCCCGGGAAGGCGTGCGACGGGCGAGTGCCCGGCGCCTGGTCTTCAAGGAACCGCCGGGGCCTGAGCTCACAGCCCATTGGCTGTGGCTTCCATGGCCGCCCTGTAGCGCCCCCTTCCGAACCCTGGGCGCAGCACAAGGAAGCTCGCGCAGGCGCAGTCGGCGTGGCCCTGCAGCCCCCGACAGCCCCCGCGGCCTCAAGCCCCGCCTCGCCCGGCGCGGAGGAGCTCCCGGCGGCCCCGCCCCCGCCCGCGGAGGAGGCGGAGGGGGATGACGTCATTGACCTGGGCGACGGACATTGGGCGCCATTTTGAAAAGGGGGGAAAAAATCCCTCCCCGGCGGCGGCGGCGGCGGCGGCGGCGGTGGCGGCCCGGCTGAGGTGCTGGGGCGGCAGCTGCGTGGCGGCCGCCTCCTTCGTCCGCCGCCGCCTCGGCGCTCGCCCGCCCGCGCGCGCCCGCCGGCCGGACGGCCATGGCAGGTGAGGGCCCGCGCGGGCGGGGTCGCGGGGCGTGTGGCGTGGCGGGGGGCGCGGGCGGGGCCGCGCGGCCTGACGTGCCTGGTGTGTCCGCAGGAGCCGGAGGCGGCGGCTGCCCCGCGAGCGGCAACGACTTGCAGTGGTGTTTCTCGCAGGTCAAGGGGGCCATCGACGAGGACGTGGCGGAAGGTAAGGCCTCGCCCTCCCCCGCGCCCCTCCCCGCGCCAGCCCTCGGGACCTGGTGTCGAGGCCCCGCCGGGAGCGTGCGGCCGAGGTCCGGTCCGCAGACTGCAGCCGGCCCGCGAGCTGTGTGGGGAGCCCAAGGTCACGGCGCCTGCTCGCAACTCGGTCTTCCGCGCGGGTTCCGGGCTCTCCCCACCGCACGGGCTGCCGCCGGCAACTCGGACCTGGAAGTCTTTGCAGAAACGGGGGGCTCGGGGAACCAAACGGGGGCGACTGCTCCTCTGCAGTGGGTGCGGGCCGCGCTGGGCCGGTCGGGACGGCGGCCGGAGCCCTCGACCCGGGCCGCCTGTTCCGCCGGGGGTCTGGGCCGCCGTTGGCCGCGGTGTCCACCTTTAAAGACGGGTCGGGATCTGGTGGTCAGTTCCTGCCTGTCCAGGGACGCGTTGCCAAGCCCTTGCTCGGACCTGGCGGCTCTTTTCGTCACGGTAGCCCCGAAGGAGCCAGGGCACCAGGCTCCGGGCTGCCCACCCAGCCGCTGGGCAGAGACGCGGGAGTTTCATCAGAGCCACACGGTCACTTTCTGCCTTGACACAAAAGACAGCTCTTTTGCCCCAAGAAACGGACAGCCTCTGGCCGGTGTCTGGTCCCCTCTCCTCCTCCTCGGCCCCGCCGGTGACCTTCCTGGTCCGGAGACCTTTGGTGCGGATTATTAAGCTAAGCCCCGCTCCGAGAAGTCTAACGATAGAGGCATAGAGTTTGAGGTGGAAACTAGGTGATTTTATATAACCGCAGCAGTTGGGTTCTGTTTCTCTTCTGTTCACTTAGGATACGTTACTTTTGTTCATTTTGCATGAGCCAAGTGGGTGACAGTTTAACTTCCTCGAAATTTCTATCAGGAGCGAAGCAAACCCTGTTTGTTTAGACGCAGTGGTTCTCAACCTTCTGGCCCTTGAAATACAGTTCCTCATGTTGTGACCCAACCATAAAATTATTTTCGTTGTTACTTCATAACTGTAATGCTGCTACTGTTATGAATCGTAATGTAAATATCTGATTTCATCTTTTTATTTGTTTTAATATATCTTGTTGATTTTTTACAGAGAGGAAGGGAGAGGGGTAGAGAGTTAGAAACATCGATGAGAGAGAAACATCGATCAGCTGCCTCCTGCACACCCCCCAGTGGGGATGTGCCCGAAACCAAGGCACATGCCCTTGACCGGAATCGAACCTGGGACCCTTGAGTCCGCAGGCCGACGCTCTATCCACTGAGCCAAACCGTTTAGGGCCGTAATGTAAATATCTGATATGCAGGTTGGTCTTAGGCGACCCCTGGGAAAGGGTCGTTCCACTGTCAAAGGGGTCGCGACCCACAGGTTGAGAACCGCTAGAGAGGTGGCAGGGCTCAATGCCTCTATTAATTTCTGTTTTGTTTTTTCCTTAAAGAAGTCATTGTTGACAAGCTGAATAAACTTTAAATCTAACGAATGACGTGTTTTACTAGTACTATGATGTTATAGTTTGAAAATATGCTGTCTTTTAAAAACCCTTGGTAGAAATATTTTGTTCTTTGAATTAAACTGATTGGAAATGTTTGCAGTTTGAAGTAAAATGTTGAACATATCTCAAAGCTTGGTATTTCGGGTTATCTTTTTTGGTGATAAAAAGCTTTGTAGTCATTACCCACGTTGTTGGTTTGTTTGTTTTTTATTGTGTGTATTCAGGCTTTCTATCTTAGTCCACATATGCTTCAGCCTTAGTAATCTATCACGGTTAACACATTTATAACTCTTCATCGTAGTTGTGATAGTTTCATTTGAATTGTTTTATTACAATAGAAGTCGGTAATAAGGAAAATGCAATTGTTAGCAACTAGTGATTGTTAAGCAATTAGAATAAAGATGGTTAAGGAGCTGGTTGGAGCCCTAGCTGGTTTGGCTCAATGGACAGAGCATGGGCCTGCGGACCCAAGGGTCCCAGGTTTGATTCCTGCAAAAGGGCACATGATCCGGTTGCCAGCTGGATCCCCAGTAGGGGGCGTGCAGGAGGCAGCCAAACAGTGATTCTCTTCTTCATCATTGACGTTTCTATCTCTTTCTCCCTTCCTCTCTGAAATCAATAAATATATATATATTTTTTTTTTTAAAAAAAAGAAGCTGGTTGTACCCAAACATCCTTGAGGAAGAAATGTCGCCAAGTGCTAACAGCAGATGGGTCCTTTAAGGAGATGTGTACCCTGGTTGCTTGGACCGGGGACTTGAGTAGTAAATTTGTTTAGATTTGTGGCTCATAAGGCCTTTGTTCTTGAAAGTTTTGTTCTGGTCTGAGCTCTGCTTTGAGAAGTTCCACTGTAACCTTCAACTATCCACTTTCCCCTGCACTGGGAGATGAAGTGGCTGAGATTGTTTTCATGGGAAGTTCTGGGTTTGGTGTATGCCTGCCATTATCAGGTCTGTGAAATGGGTACTGTTCCTTGTGACTGTTGCAGGATTGTTGGGAAGATTCCAGGTAATGCAGGGAATCTCTAGCAAACAGGCAGCACAGTACCTGATAACTGTTAAAAGCTGGTGTCTTGCATAGGAGAATAGCTTACTCTTTGTTTCTCCAAGGAGCCAACTTAAGAAAATGAAGGGTATTGGGGGCTAGTTTCCAGCTGAGTACATTTTAAAAGGTCAGAACAGTGTCCTGAAGGGCTGCTGGTGCTGGGTGTTGGAATAGAGAAACCCAGTTCCTGCCTCACAAAGCCCTCTGCTTAGGCCAGGTCCTCAAACTTTTTAAACAGGGGGCCAGTTCACTGTCCCTCAGACCGTTGGAGGGCCGGACTATAGTTTAAAAAATATGAACAAATTCCTATGTGCACACTGCACATATCTTATTTTGAAGTAAAAAAACAAAACGGGAACAAAGACAATATTTGTATTTGCATGTGGCCCGCGGGCCGTAGTTTGAGGGCCCCTGGCTTAGGCAGACTGAAGCAGATGGGTCATTGCATCATTCTGAGAGCAGGGCATTTCGAGAAAACATGATAGACGTGCCCAGTACAGAGACTTGTATGGGTAGTGAAGGGGAGAAGTGAGGCTGTGTGTAGGAAGAGGGAGGAAGGAGAAGAATGTTCCAGATGGAGGGAGATTGGAGAGAGTGTGGTGCTTTCTGGGAAACCAGTGTGGTTGGCAGGGTCCAAAGGGTGATGAATGAAAGCCTTGAATACCATGCTGAGGGCTTAGAATTGTGCTTTGAAGTGATTGCAACGGTAAGCAGAGGAGTGACACTGACTATGTTTTTTAGGAAGATCACTCTGGCCTTTGGAGAATGGAGGTTCTGGGGTAAGAACGGAGGCAGAAGTACCCATTAGAAACTTATTGCCATAATAAAGGCTGGAAATGTGGGCCCGCTCTAAATCAGAGGTCTGCCAACTTGTTTGTAAAGGCATCTCGTAGATATTTTCTACTTTGCAGACCACACTGTTTCTGTTGCAACTACTAAGCTCAACTCTGCTTTTGTAGCAGGAAAGCAGGGAAGAACCCACTTAGGAATGGGTGTCATGGTGGGCCAGTACCATTATTAACAGCAGCGGGGTCAGATTGTGCCCTTGAGTTGGCCAGGCCTGTGCTAAACCAGTGGTTCTTGGAGCCTTTGGTTCCAGGAGGACGCGAGAGCTTTCGTTCTTGTGGGTTATATGTATCGAGATTTGTTATAGTTAAAGTTAAAACAGAACAATTTAAAATATTTTCATTATTTCACTTTAAAATAATCTATTACATGTTAACATGACATTTTAAATGAAAAACAGATTTAGTGAGGAGAATGGTATTTACTTTTTGCAAACTGTAAGTATATGGCTTAGTCAAAGATAGCTGGATTCTCAGATCTGCTTCTGCAATTAACCTGTTGCAGTGGTCTTACTGAAATACTTGACCTGGGTGCACAAATTCGTGCACCAGTGGGGTCCCTAGGTCTGACCTGTGGGATTGGGCCAAAACCCAATCTCTGACATCCCCCGAGAAGTCCTGGATTGCGAGAGGGTGCAGGCTAGGGTCCCCACTGGTGCATGGTCGGGGCCAGAGAGGGACGTGGAAGGTTGGCCAGCCAGGGAGGGACTGCAGGAGGTCTCCAGGGCATGTCTGGCCCATCTTGCTCAGTCCCGATTGGCTGGACCCCAGCAGCAAGCTAACCTACTGGTCGGAGTATCTGTCCCCTGGTGGTCAGTGCACATCATAGCAAGCAGTTGAGCGGCCTTAGCATATCATTAGCATATTACGCTTTGATTGGTTGAATGGACAACCGGACACTTAGCATATTAGGCTTTTATTATGTAGGATATGAAGAAAATTTGGCCTCAGCTTACACGTAGTTAGAAAAGGAAGGAGTGACGAAATAGCCTTCTCATATAGTTGCAGCTATTCTTTAATAGTACAATGAAACTGAAGGGGGGATGCTTTCCTCAAGTTTACTTATGCTTTGAAACCTGAAACTTTTTATTCCATTACATCGAAATCCATAGTTCTGTCTTGTACTTTGAATAAATCTCTTACTCACGCATGTGGTTTGCTAACATCACACCTGGGTCATTGGGAAATATTTGTGCATTGAATTGTTCAGGTTATATAAATGATACATTTCATTATACAAGCTCAAAGAAAATCACACTTGTTAATATCACCACTGACCTCATCAGAAAAATCTTACAGTGGAGACTGCCAAATTAATAGTAATTGATGTAAGTTTTCTAAAATTCTAATTTTCTATTGAAAGCTTGGATTTTATCCTATATAATAAAACCCTAATATGCAAATTGACCAAACAGCAGAACGACCAGTCACTATGACGCACACTGACCACCAGGGGCAGACGCTCAGTGCAGGAGCTGCCCCCTGGAGGTCAGTGCACTCCCACAGGGGGAGCACTGCTCAGCCAGAAGGTGGGCTGACCTCTGGTGAGTGCAGCGGTGGTGGCGGGAGCCTCTCCCACCTCCGAGGCAGTGAGCCTGGCTTCTGGCTGGTGAGCACAGCAGCAGCACTAAGGACCCCTCGGGAGATGTCCACCTGCGGCGGGGGGGGGGGGGAAGCAGGCCTAAGCTGGCAGGCGGGCATCCCCTGAGGGGTCCTAGACTGCAAGAGGGCACAGGCGGGGCTGAGGGACACCCACCGCCCCCCCCCCCTCGAATGTCGTGCACCATGCCTTTAGTTGGCAATAAACACTGTTAATTAACTGGTTTCCATGAAGTGAGAGGCTCACTTTATTGTTTTCCATGAAGTGAGAAATTTTCAAAAATAATGCTGCCAAATACCAAAGTCTGAACCACCATAGTTGGTCAGCTGCTCTTTCAAATAAAAATGGCATCACATGACATTTTATTGATGCACTGTTGCTCTTTCCTCCAAATTCCCTCTTTGTTATGGATTTCCTCTTACATGTGTGCCAGTCCTGAGCTGTGGGTTCATGTTTCAGGTGGAGCCGCTTTGGACACTTATGTGTGCAGGTGGGCTTTTCAGCTGAGGGCTGCCCTGTGGTTGGTCATTTCTTTAAGGACCTCGTGTGTTTGACCCTTGATGCCTTCTCTCCCGGACTTTATCATTTCCAAAAGGAACCCTGGGGATGGTGGGAATGATTCATTCCTGGCAGCCAGCATTTGGGACACAGGAGTGGGAGTAGCTGTGTGCTCCCACCTGTCAGAATGGGGAAAGCTTGGGGGCCAGCAGTTATGCACAGACTTGCAGCCATCTCCTAGTTGAGGCCCTGGCTCCTGTAGTTGCCTTGTGGACGAGGTCTCTTCAGTTTCCTTCTGCCCCTTGCTGAGGTTGGGAGGGAAAGGAGATGAGCAGCTGCCCGTGGCCCACCACACTGACTCAGAATCTGCGGTGGATGCTCAGGGGCTGCTGAGCAGTATCCATGGTGTGAGGGTGATGTAGACACTAGTAAGCTCTGCATCGGCCCGGCATCTCTCACTGCTTGCACATCAGAGAGGAGCCTTGCTCTTGCCGTGCGAACAGGTCCATTGCCACACAGATCATGGTCAGGGGTGCCAGCTGTGCTGTGCTTGGGCCTCCTGGCCGCTCAGACAGAAAACAGAATTGAGTCATCGCGCAGTACACAGTAGTTTCAAACTGCCTCGCTTGGTGCCCTCAGTCAGTGTCGTACTTAGCGTCACTCTGGTCTCGTAAATTATTCATCAGGTTAAATTAATGTTGGTAATTTAAATTTTATTGGGTTTTTTTTTTCTTAGTATTTAGTTTGAATATTTATTTTTATTTTAGAGCTCTTCTAAACTATAGTATTTCTAATTTTAGGTTTATACATTTTTATGTAGCTTAATGAAAATGATTTCTCACCACTGACAGTAATGGGAAATTTCTTTTAAAAGATTCAGTCCAGGACTGGCTGATGTGGTTCAGTTGGTTGGGCATTGGCCTGTGCACCCAAAGGTTGCTGGTTCAATGCCTAGTTTGGGGCTCATCTCTGGTAGGGGGCGTACAGGAGGCAGCCAGTTGATGGATATATCACTCTCACATGGCTGTTTCTCTCTCAAAATCAAATTTTTAAAAAATATATTTTACTGAGTTTTTTTACACAGAGGAAGGGAGAGGGATAGAGAGTTAGAAACATCGATGAGAGAAACATTGATCAGATGCCTCTGCACACCACCCTACTGGGGATGTGCCGGCAACCAAGGTACATGCCTTTGACCAGAATCGAACCTGGGACCCTTTAGTCGACAGGCCAACGCTCTATCCACTGAGCCAAACTGGTTAGGACTTTCTCAAAATCAATTTAAAAAATAAAAGATTTAGTCCATTTTTATTAAGTTTGAAAATCACTGACAAGGCTAGAATACCATTAATTATATGATACACCTCCTGGGTATAAATGGCATAGATGTTGTCTCTTTTAGTCCAGTACAGAATAATTTAGTCCCCTTTAGTCCAATACAGAATATTTCAGTTTCATTTAAGCAAATTAGGTTATTTTGAATAATTTAGTTTAAAAATTGACACTTCAAACAAGAAGCCTAGTCCTTTTCCCAAGTCTAACTGAAGATTTTTTTTAAGAAGAACGAAATCCCAGGCAATAGAACTCAGTATGTTTTTATAAGTCAGTAAACAGTGCCAATGCAATAAGACATCATCTGTTATAATTCTTTGATGAAAATATTTGTGCATACCTTTAAGAATTGTATTAAATTGTGGCCACTTTGGAGGGGCCGTCTTCAAGTGGTTTCAACATTGGGGTCTGTTTCTGATGCAGATGTCATGTATGACAGCCATTCAGCAGTATGTCTTTAAGCACTCCAACTTCAGTAGTCCTGCAGCCCAAGCAGTCACTGGCATTTGCTGGTGGATATGCCCTTGGTGGTGGTGGCCAGCAGCAGGAACAGTTTGAAGTAAAATAGCCCTTTCTCAGAGCAGCCAGAGAGATGAGATTTTCTGAGGCATTTGAGACGGTTGAATCTCATTGTGGTCATAGAACCAGCTATTGTGGCCCCTTGGGAGACCATACCCACACCTTGATCGTGGTTCAGTCAGCACTTAAGCAGGAACTGCAGAGAAAGCAATTTCCTCCAGAGTCTATTGGGGGTGTTTCTTCCAGCACTTGGCCTTGTTCTCTTGGTAAAACTTGCTTTGCCCCTGGGGAGCTGCTGTCCAGGGTCTTTGTGTTGATAGTATCAGAAGTCTCAGTTTTGACCAACATAGTCTCACTAGGTAATGGGTCATCATTGTCAGTAGTAATGACTTCATCCAGACAAGGGAATAGAACCTGTACTGTCCATAATGTCATTTCGTACGGAAACCAACAAAAGTTACTGCATAAAATTTACAACGTTTCTGTTAATATTATGTAACAATCAGATATATTTTGAAAGTATTAGGCAGGCATTACATATTAGGCAACAGTCTCTTTGAACCAGTTTTTTTCTTTTCAATATTAATTTTCTAAATTTCTACCGTACATGCTTATATAAGACAACCCAGTCTAGATAAATCCTGGTGCACCAGGGACTAGGTATTCTATCCCTTGGGCAAAACCTTAACTTCATATGTGCTGTTGGCTCTGGTTCCAGAACCGAGTAGTGGCTGGTTGGTAATTAAAAGTTTCTTAGGAAAATTTGGCTTTATCTAGGGAGAAAGTTTTATATATGTTTATCTGTCTTTTGACTTTTTTTGTTGATTTTTTTTATACTCATTGTGATTTCTCCCACAATTGTAATCTGGTAAACTGCCTCTGTATTTTATTGACAGCTGACATTATCTCAACTGTTGAATTTAATTACTCTGGAGATCTTCTTGCAACAGGAGACAAGGGAGGCAGAGTTGTTATTTTTCAGCGGGAACAAGAGGTCAGTAACTTACAGTCCACAAACCCGATGAAATCAGTCAACCCTTCTGATATCACTTTAATCATGCAGAATCGTCTTACCAAAATTATCTCCGGGAGTTGTGTTTCAGCTCACTGCCATCCAGGCATTGATCCCTGGTCAAGTCCCCATGCCTTCTGTAATTCATTCAAGGGCTGTCGGTGAAATCACTTCACAAGCCCCAGCCTGTGGTCTGGCTGTACAGGGTACTTACTGCTGAGGACACCTGCTTGGGGGGAGGGGAGGGGGGGGGCATTTGTTCTCTCTGCCTCCTCACCCCCTGAGGGCTGCATTGTCAGTGCAGGAAGGGAAGGTATCTTCAGAACACAGACCTGGGAGGGGCCCACAAGTGAGTCTCACTTATGAGCACTGGTTGTAGGTCTCGTCCCTTTCTGGGGAGCCAGGGAGAAAAAAACCTTGTTTTCAGTTGTGCGAGAGAGGGAATGGGAACGAGCCCAGCCTTGCCCACCCCCTTAGTTCTGGGGGCTTATCAGAGTCTCCGAGAGCACCGAGAAAGGATGGAACATAATGATCCCCATGCAGGTGTGCTAGCCCGGCCTGGGGTCTCTTTGCAGAGTGCCTGTCTTGCTTTTCCCTGAGAAAACCGTGACTAGGCTCCCTTGCCTTCCTGTTTCCTGGTAGATCAGTGGGCAGTTACTTTTACATCTCCAGATTCTAGTCTAGCCTCTATAAGTTTTTGTGGTAAAACTTTAGTATAGAGACTAACGAGCCCTTGTTCTCTTCAATGGAGGTCTGTACCATAGTACATATCACCAGACAGGGGCACCAAGGGGCATCTATGGTGTGGCCCTGGCTCCTGGCAGAAGTAGGGAGAATAGAAGGACTGGGGGTCATCTTTCTTGTTGTTTTACTAAGGTGGTTAATTTTGACTGTCATCTATTGTACATTTTGGGGGGCTCAGGTGTTTTTTTGTTTGTTTTACTTTTAAAAATGTGTGTGGTCATTTGATGTTCAAATTGGTAATGCTAACATTTCCCCTACACTGTGCTTGTTCATGAAAACAGCTTTATATTTTCTTGCAGAATAAAAGCCACCCTCATTCTAGGGGAGAATATAATGTTTACAGTACCTTTCAAAGTCATGAACCAGAATTTGACTATTTGAAAAGTCTAGAAATTGAGGAAAAAATTAATAAAATTAGGTGGTTACCACAACAGAATGCTGCTCATTTTCTACTCTCTACAAACGGTAAGACTTTTGTTTTTAATGGCTATTTGATTTAGGATTTCATTTTCTATATGTAGGTTGTTTTTGTTTTGTTTTTTACCCATTATAGAAGTTATTTCTGCTTTAAACTTTGTGGGGAGGGTAATTATTAGCTAGGAAACAAGTGATAGGTTGAAAATTCAAATAATGCA
This sequence comes from Myotis daubentonii, assembly GCF_963259705.1. Lineage (NCBI taxonomy): Eukaryota > Metazoa > Chordata > Mammalia > Chiroptera > Vespertilionidae > Myotis > Myotis daubentonii. The sequence goes on along the minus strand of NC_081852.1, from coordinate 59,578,724 downwards.
AACACACACTCTCCCAGTACCACATCCTTAGAAAAGGAAAAGAAAACGCTCCACATGTGGACCAAGCGCCAGTGGTGCCCTCCCCGTTTTCAGCTCTGACACCGTTACTTATGTAAGAAACAAGTGTCCACCCATGATTGGAAATACACACTTCTCTAGTATAATACCCAACTAATAGTGGTGCATGATAATATGGTTTTTTCTTTTAATATGGAGAATGAGGTTTTTATTTTCAGATAAAACTATTAAATTATGGAAAATAAGTGAACGGGATAAAAGAGCAGAAGGTTATAACTTGAAAGATGAAGATGGACGACTTCGAGACCCATTTAGAATTACAGCACTGCGGGTATTCTGTTTTCTTTATCAGTATTTTTCATAAATTGATCAATAATAATGCCTAAGTCAGCTATTATCTGCCTTAGTGATTCAGAAAGTTATTTATATAATAGAGTCATTGTATGTATGCATGTTAGAAATGGGATTTCACAAGAGCAAAAGTCACACGTTAGCTTCAGAAAATGCAGTAATACTGAAGAACAGACTCCGATTTAATTCCACAACAGCAGCCTTTCAGATGTATCCCCTGCCTTTCACTGTACAGGTTCAGATTAGCACATAGCGGCTTGACGACCAGGAGGAATTGAGAACACCTCCCAAGGTGACATAGCACAGGTTGCAGATTGAAAGATGAGCTACAGGCCACCAAGATGCATTTATGGTGGTTTTAGTTGGGTTTTCTCTGAGTTAACTGAGGCAGGTCTAATGCTTCAGAATCCTTGCCTGTCAGTCCATGAGCATCGTTACTTTTTTAATTGTTGAATTCTCCACTCGCTTTTTGGTGCGCTGGGTATAGAATGAAATGGCCATATTTCATCAGTTCTGATACCTAATTTTTTTCACATTTTTAACATCTATGAGATTGAGTAAAACTTAAAATCTCAGTGTCTTGTAATTGACCTGAGAGGGAGAGGGGGAGGTGCATGCCATGGATAGTATCTTAAATGTGACAAAACGTGAAGGAGGTAAACACGTGAGTCATGGCCAGGCATGCCTCATATGACACCAGGGAGTACCACTGTGCACAGGACGGCGCAGGAAGATGGGCACCCATGGTGGTGCAGAGGGTCCCGACACAAAGCAGCCTCATGTTTCTAAATGTGTTTACTTGTTTATCAGGTGAAGGTTGGTATGCACACGTTCAGACTGCAGCAGAGGCTCTGCAGAGAGGGACACTGCTGCAGGACTCCCCCACTTGGCCCACTGTAGTGACGCTGGGCCGAGTGCTTGTCTGTGTAATGCCATTCCTCTGCTTTCCTGCACTGGGTGCAAGCGGGGTGCTGGAGTGATGGGTGCACAGGACGGAGCCCAGCCCAGCAGCAAAGGCAGTGCCACAGCAGTTAGGAAAACTGGGATGTTTTGCCAAGGAGACATGCAGGATGGGCCAGCCAACGTAAGACCTCTTAGGTCGATAGTGTTGCCCTGTTTCCGAGGGTTTGAGACCAGGAAAGCTGGGTAATGTGCTGAAATTGAGTTTACAGAACCCTAATTTGAACCAGGATGTGATCCAGCTGGCGATTTCTGACGCCCGTGCTTCTGCTTTTGGATCCGTGGTTCATGATAGTGTAGATGGTCCCTGTTTGTGACAGTGACACTAAGGTACAGTCACTGTTGTGAGCTGCTCATTTAAACTGTCAAGTGTAATAGAGAGGAGCAGGATGGGACCATGTGGGGTGCACTTTCTCCTGCCGCCCACCTGAGCATACCACCCTTTCTCAGTACCCAAGCTCCTTCTCACCATGCCTGCTTGCTACATGTGACACCCACATGCCTGTTTTGGAAAAGCTATAGGTCTTATTAGGCTCAATCTTGGTTTTATTCAAGGCTGCTTTTATGTGCTTGGCCTGAATAAAACTGGTGGATTTGGTGGCTGGTGAAGCGTATGAAAAAAGCAGTTTCTGTATAAACTGCTCTTCTTTATCGCAGGGTGGGGTACAGGGTCACAGGCTGGGGAACTACATTGACGCACCTGTGAATTCAGGTCTGTGTGTGCACCCTAACTGCCTCTAGAGGTTCACATGGATTTTTAAGTTGTCTAAACTTAACTGGGTAAGAGTGAGAACTATTGGTTTTCCTAAATTTTCTTTTCCTCTTAAATTATTTTAGTGTTAGAAAACAGGCCTCATTAATTAGAGGAAGGTGTCTTCTATTATAAGTATTTAGTTGTCCTGTGTTTTGGTTACTAGACATGAGACATGTATGTATTGGAGGGGTATGCCAGGCCTGTCCCAAACCACATAGGGCTAACATGTCCCATTCTAGAGAAAGCAGGTGTGTGGTCAGCATTTAACTGGTTTAAAGTGAGGGAAGTCGCCCGGTCAGTGTGGCTCAGTGGTTGAGTCGAACTAGGAACCAAGAGATGACTGGTTTGATTCCTAGTCAGGGCACATGCCTGGGTTGCAGGCTCGATCCCTTGTGGGGTGTATGCAGGAGGCAGCCAGTCAGTGATGGGTCTCTCTTATTGATGTTTCTATCCCTCTCTCTAAAAAAATCAATTAAAAAAAAAAGTGAGGGAAGTCTCTTTGTGCACATTTCCCAAAGAATTTTGGCCAGAGAAGACTAAAATGAGAGATTTCCCTTCTTGTCCTTTAAGGCACTACCTTTTGGTTTTAAATTACAAAAATAACAAAAAATACTATCACTAATTTTTGTTTGGATTATAAAGCTCCTTTTCTGCTAGATGTCAGTGATGTTGGTCCTTTTTTCTTTCTATCACATGTGGACGCTGTCACCCACGACTGAGCCCCTCCTTCAGGCTGTGGCCCTTCCTCTTTTCCTTCGCCTGGCGAACACCTCTCCGCTGTTTCCATTTCGGTGTAGGTCCCCTCTTCCCTGGAAGAGATAGGGTTTCTGTGCCCCCTTTTTAAAACCTTTTATTGAAGTATAATGTATACACCAGAAAATGCCCCTGCCATGTAACTGAGCAGCCCCAGGACCACAAGTGCAGCAGCCAGTGCGACTGAGAAACAGCAGCTCCCAGGGCCCCTCCTGTGCGCTCCTCCAGCCCTGCACCCCGCCAACTGCTGTGCTGTGTGTGTGGAGCAGCAGGCACTAGTGGTGGGAAGGGAAGGTCCATGCTCCAGCTCCCTCCCAGGAGAGCAGACAGGGAGGGTCCAGCTGAGCCTCCCATAGCCACAGGGACAGGCAGGACAGTGAAGCCACATCATTAGGCATCAGAGTCCTGAAGGCAGTTTGTTCAGGTGCTAGTTTAATTTTTTCTTCCACAAGAAGGTGTCAGCCTTGGTAGTGGCAGCCAGGAGGAGCAGCTTGAAATAGACAACCTCTCATATTGTAGCCTATTTCCATAGCCCTGTCACTTGCTATTTAGGGTGTTATGGCACAAAACTGTCACTGAACTGTGAATGGAGATTTCATCTCTTGTTATCTGCTGTGTGTTCTGATTATATGCTGCTGTGGTCTTGTTTTGAATTCCTGTTTTCTTCCAATTTTAGGTCCCAATATTGAAACCCATGGACCTCATGGTAGAAGCAAGTCCACGACGAATTTTTGCAAATGCTCACACATACCATATAAATTCCATTTCCGTAAACAGTGATCATGAAACGTATCTTTCTGCAGATGACCTGAGAATTAATCTGTGGCATTTAGAGATCACAGATAGAAGCTTTAGTATCCTTCATCGGGCGGGTCTCGCACTTTCCTAGGCTTGTTCTTTGATAGGGAGCTCTCAGCGCTATACCCCCCTCCAGTCTTTGCTGCCTGGCAGCCAGGGATGTAAGTTCTCTGGTTTAAAGGGTCTGTTCCTTGAATTGGAACTGTTTTCTACCTTTGGGAAAAGTTTCCTCTGCTGGGCATGATCTCAAGTCCATTGCCTTCCTGGTTAAATCATAGGCAGTTTTATGTAGTATGTATCTGAAAGTTCAGCGTTGCTTTTGAGGGGAGGGGAGGTGTTACTGAATTTGCTAATAGAAAATTCTGGCTTTGGTTAGATTGATATTTAAGTACCCAACCCCAGAGGTGACTGATCGTGGAAGACATGCAATTTAAGGAATAGTAAAAACTTCATCTTTTAAGTGATATATGCTATTATTTTTAGGATGAAAATCTAAATTTATTGTCTGATCACACATTTTAAAAGTTATTGATTTTCCCAGAAAATAAGGACCCTCTGAAATCAAGTAGCTTCAGTCACATTTTTCCACATTTTGGAGTGTTGGCTGGCCGGCCAGCCAGAGCAGTCTTGACTACTGCTGTGCCGAGGCTCATGGTTTGGCATGTGCCTGTCTGCCTTTTACTCACATAAATCTCAGGAAATGAAGTGTATACGACTTTAAATTCTAGCATTTCACACTTAATTTTTATGAGCTGTTGTCCTTGACTTGAGTTGGTGGTTTTTTTCATGTGGTCACTGAGTTTATGAAGCTGTCTGACAGACAGTGCGGAGGTCTCTGTGGTGCCGCAGTTAGAGGAGGCCGGCCCCAGAGCGCCCCGCCCCACCTCGGGAAGGAGCAATGTGCCTGGCTCCCCTGTTCTCTTCTTTCTTCAACTGGGCAAAACTTCCCAAGTTTTGATACTTATATTTATGTTCACGCCCCGCTTTTTCTTTATTCTCCTCTAAACCCTTAGATTTTTAATCATTCTTCTTCTGAATAGAATTGAAACAATAGAGAGGAAGGAAGATTCTGCCCCCATAGTCCAGCCCACCAGAGATGCCATTGTAAGTAGTTGGATGCATATCCTTCCAAGCTTTTTATGCCCATGTGCACAAGTTTTTATGTTTTGAAAACACCAGGCTCGTCCTCTACACAGTGATAGTAAAGTTCCTAGCACCCAGGAGGATCAGGAGGCCCAAGTTCAGCTCAGTGACCTTGGCATCTTCCTCTGTAAAGGTGAGGGACTAGAATGTGCCTCTTGGGGTTATTGTAAAAACTAAGAGAGAGTGATGCAATGGCTATTAGCCTCGTTTATTTTTTATTTGAACTTACTAGGTTCACATTGGTTAATAAAAGTATATAGGTTTTAGGTAAACAGTTCTACAATACATAATCTGTATAGTGGGTTGTGTATTTATCACCTCAAGTCAAGTCTCCTTACATCACCATTTATTCCTCCCTTTGTTCTCTTCTGCCTCACCCCACCTAACCTCATCTTTTTTCTTAACATATGACCATCTTTCCATGTCAGTAGGAGTACAGACTTACAATTGCAGGACTAATTATACACGTGTTCCTGTATTATATGTAACAGTCTTTGGAGCCATAGATCTCTATTAATATCCATTTTTTTATTTTTTTACTGTCCTTTGTCATTTTTTCTCCTGTTGGAAGCTCCTGTTTTCCCTTAATGATCTGTGAGAACTCTAATACACAAAGGGTTTGTTTATACAATCATATCTTTTACATATATATATATTTTTTTAATTGATTTCAGAGAGGAAGGACAACATCAGTGATGAGAGAGAATCATTGATTGGCTGCCTCCTGCATGCCCCCTACTGGGGATCGAGCCCGCAACTGGGGCATGTGCCCTTGACTAGAATTGAACTCAGGACCCTTCAGTCTGCAAGCTGACGCTCTATCCACTGAACCAAACCAGCTAGGTTTATACAATCATACCTTTCATTGCTTATTAAACAATGGCTGTCCCATAATCATGCTTCACACACCCTTTCCTGTGTAAGAGATTATAAAACATACTTTCTTATACTTAGTTGTCCCTATGAACACTGTAAACATGGTTTTGATCTGCTCACATGATAGAAATAGGGGCTAATGTGCTTCTCCAGATGCTCAGCCGCCTGCCCAGTGCCCTGTCCCTGCCCCTTCTGCACTCTGACAGCCGCCCTGGGGCTCCTCCGGTGACCACTGTCCCTTCAGTGTGCCTTGGGCTACCTGCTTCTGAGCTGGCCAGCTGAGAGCTGGGCCTTGCGCTCTCATCTGTGACCCTGGTTCTTACTCCAGCTGCCCTGGGCCTGCTGGGAGTCTTCTCTGGCACTCGCAGCCTCATGCCCGGAGCTTCCCTGGGTCCCCTCCCGGCACACCCCTGGGGTCACTGCCATGCTGTCACCCAGGTGTCAGCTTTCTCAGTGTGGCAGGACACATCTGAGAGGCAGCTTCTGCTCTTGTTTTTTCACTACAGTGATGGCTATACTTGGCGACCTACTATGTGACCCTGGGTGACTGTAGCACAAGCTCTGGATGTCAGATACTTGGGAAAGCAGAATCTTTTGGAGTTTGGAGATACCGTGTGTGGTATGTGTGTGTGGTATATGTGTGTGTGTGTGTGGTTATTTATGGATAGAGCATAAGATTTTTGTGCAGGTGGGTGCTTGCTTGCTTTTCTTATTTATGTCATTAAATCTGTGTGATCTATATGAAGGCTTCATAAAACATCTGAAGCAGCAACAGGAGGAAAGCAGCACTGGTGAGAGAGAGAGAGAAAGAGTGTGTGTGTCTGTCTGTGTGTGTGTGTGTGTGTGTGTGTGTGTGTGTGTCCAGCCCTGTCAGGCCCATTATCCTAGTCTGCTTAATGCATCAGTGTGGATCCTCTTACTGAAGGGCTCCCTCACAGCTAATCTCTTAATCCTCACTGTGGGGAGAACCTTGCTTGACATGGACTAACTAAAACCGCCAGGCGCTCTGCCTTAACCGCGCTTCCAGACATCGTGGACATTAAGCCCGCGAACATGGAGGAGCTGACGGAGGTGATCACCGCAGCAGAGTTCCATCCACACCAGTGCAACGTGTTTGTGTACAGCAGCAGCAAGGGGACCATCCGGCTGTGTGACATGCGCTCCTCGGCCCTATGCGACCGACACTCTAAGTGTAAGTGCCCACCTGTTGGAAACAGCTCATTTAAATTCTGTCCAGACTCTGGAGTGTGTGCAAAGGCTGAAGGTTTTCTTCTGCCCCCACGCTTGGGCCCACTTGTGGCCTCCTTGGTTCCATCAGTCATGGGCCATTGCCAAGAGGTCCGGCTTCCCAGAGACATTCGTGTTGGAGCCACCGTAGGTTGGCTCTGCCCCCAGTCTCGGTGCATCGTCACAGGGACCTGGGTTGGGCCTCCAGGATGCATTTGCCCTGTGACCCTTCTCAGCTGTTAGCTGTGTTGGACTGGCAGCCAGTCTCTCAGGAAAGTCTAGCACTTCAATCCCAAGCCTTGACTCTCCTAGGTAAAGAAAGTTGTGGGTTCGTTTTATTTTTACCCATAAAGAATAGGCCCAACTTTATAGAAAATCATCCTACATGTCTTGGGGATGTGATGTATGTTATGGAGACGTTGCTGGAGGATCCTGAGGTGTGCCCCAGTAAAAACCGTCCTGTTCCAAACAGCGCCAACAAACATACAGGTTCGAAAAAAAAGTAAAGCAGCTTAAAATGAAAGAACATGCCGACCTCCTTGCCCAGAGTTGGCTGAGCCGAAAGCATGGCAGTGCCCAGGGCTCAGGTGCAGGCGTAGCCTCCACGACGCCACGGGTGAAAGACCATGGACTAACTGCCGAGAGAGCAGAACTGGGAGACAGTAAGATTTGCCAAGGAAGATGAGGATCTTCCTGAAAGTAGCGATCCAGTTTTGTCAGTAGATCATGACCATGGAGTAGTGAAAACAAACCTTGAAGTAGGTGGTTATTGAAACTTGGACCATGTGGAGGTATGGTCAGTCTTGAGGTGGGGAAAACAGGATGTCTGAGCTGCTGGAATGGCAAACCTTCAGACATGGGGGCACTTTCTCAGCCACCCTGAGCATGGCACCTGCGTTCTCACGTGATGCCATTTCTTAACTTCCAGTTATAGGGATGGGGCAAGGCTGGACATGTCTGCTAGGTCCTGAGCCACAAGGACACGCAGCTGTCTGTGCAGTAACAGTCTCCAGTCAGCCCAGGGCCTTAACCAGGACACAAGTCAGCATGTGGGGAACTTCTCCAGGTAGCAGTTGAGGCCTCCTGCATGGACATGCTGGGCCTGAGCTGGGTGGAATCGGGGCCCGTGCTTCTGATGCTGCCCCTGTCGCTCTGGCACTGAGAGGCCTGCCTAAACGTCTTAAGCACAGAAGTGGAACACCAGAAAGTGCCTGGAGATCAGAAGCTTGAGCAGTAGCCTTCTGAAGTGTCAGGGAGGGCCTAGGTCCTGCTGGGACTTCAAAATGATTTGTCCAGTTTCTAAACAGAAGCCGAAAATACTGTGTTTTTCAGTTTTTGAAGAACCTGAAGATCCCAGCAGTAGGTCTTTCTTCTCAGAAATAATTTCCTCCATCTCTGATGTGAAATTCAGCCATAGTGGTCGGTACATGATGACCCGAGACTACCTGTCGGTGAAGGTCTGGGATCTGAACATGGAAAGCCGGCCCGTCGAGACCCACCAGGTGAGGCCTCTGTGCGAGGACACGCCACACCTCACACATGACGCTTTCTAACCATCATGTGATCTCATTAAGGTCCACGAGTACCTTCGAAGCAAGCTGTGTTCTCTCTACGAAAATGACTGCATCTTCGACAAATTTGAGTGCTGCTGGAACGGTCCAGACAGGTAAGCCTGCATCAAGACTGACCGCTGCCCAGGCTCGTCTCCCATGGGTCTCCTCAGGCCAACAGGTGACTTCCAGAGACAGATGGCAAGCTGCATGGAGGATGCTGATGGACTTGGCTTTCCAGGCCATCTGTTTGGTGACAGTCTTGAGGTGGGGAAGGCAGGATGTCTCAGCCAGTTTCTCCCCTTGCTCATAATTCCTTCCATATTTAGACAGCGCAGTACTAGGTTCATGTTGATGGTTTTTTAAATGCTTGGTGAATGATAATTTCTTATTTTCTGTCTCCAAAATGAGTGGGAAGGAAGGGGGAGGTCATTTACTAGTAAGTATGGGAATGGCCTGCTCTTCCAGAGAGAAGCAGGAGAAAACACCCTCAGCGCTATTGGTTGTCACGATTGGACAGAGTAGAGGGGGCCAGGGTGAAATCCTCCTTTAATTTATAATGTGACAATTCTGTTACATCGATAGTTTATTTTTTGCATTCTTTAAAGATGATAATACTATTGCTGAGAATTAAATCTTTAATATCATCAAAAAATTCTGTTTCATATGATGGCAGGAGATGATCTTGCATCATCTTTAATAGAACTGTGTCACGTAGCGCTCCTGGCAGTAAGGGACTGGCGGGCATTCTGAAAAACTCTTCAGCGCAAACAGCAGGAACGCTGGGTATGACACCACACATTTCTTCACGTGCACAGTTGAGCTCACAAGGGCCAGAAATGAGGGAGCCAGGACCCCTCAGCTTGTACAGCCCAGGGGTGGTACAGTCACTCTATGGGCCCACGCAGACAGGGCATTGAAACGGGGGTCCTTGTGGGTTATGGAAAAGGTATCTGTCTGCATTCAGATGGGGTCTCAGGAGAATTCAATAAAAATCCTGGGATTTGTGACCACGAACCTGCCCTCACTCACAGAGATGGAGAGTTTGTATCTGCACTGGCTGCATGACCTGTGCTGAGGGTGAGGTGCTCTGCTTGTCTGCAGGAGTAAACTGGCTTCCAGTCTGGGCTTGTGCCCAACTTACCCGTCAGGCTTAGTGTTTCATGGGTGCTGGCTGAGGTCGTGAGAGTCCTGGGTCAGAGACAGGACTTGTTCTTCATGGCACAGCAAAGCAGCATGAGCTTTGTGTTGGCGTTGGTCCCCCAGTCCCACAGAAGTGACACGAGGGGCCCAGGCAGATGCCATGCAAGCAGGGGGGCTGTGTCACAGACGGCACACACTGAGCTTTTTACAGCAAGTGGTAAACAAGCCTGCACTTGGACCACAGCAGATACAACCCTAGAAGTGGGCCAAGCGGAGAGCACTCAAGAACCACATCTTGACAAGCCCCCCGAGAACATGCAGGAGTGCCCACACCCATGGCAGAGAGCCCCTGCAGGTACACCCAGGGCTCACACGAGCTCACCCGCGAAAACTACCATGCCACCGGGAGTCAGCAGAGACAACAGAACTTCGCCTCTGAGAATTCAGATATTGAAATCAGACATTACAGAATATAAAATAAGAATGCCAGAAACACAGGTTAAAGGAACAAAACCTGAACAGGCACAAGACAAAAGTGGCCTAGGAGATATGGACAAGAATCAATCAGAGCTTCTAGAAATAATGAGTGCAGTGGTTGGAAGTTGCTGCATGGAGTAAAACCACGTGTGCCCCACAGATGGTCTCAGGAAGGCGCTGAGCACAGACAGCAAGCTGCAAGGATACACATGGTTTGATGACGTGTGATATTTAGGATTGCAGGACAGTGTTTGTCTAAGAACATGTAACTCTTCAGAATATAGACATGTACAGTGTGGTGCACCCTGACCTCGAGTGCTTGTGCCGCAGGGGACACAGCAGGATTTAACTGTCAGCGGTGGCTTGTGGGTACACACATATTCTTGTATATTTATGCTTTTTGGTATATCTGAATGCATGCAAAATTCATTTAAATTGCGTCCCCAGGAACTTCCAAAAGCTTTCCAGTAATGTTTACTTGTTCTTTTATTCTTGTGAACACTCCCCTGCCTTTTTGCTTGGAAGCTTCTGTTGAGGGTAAGGTGAAGGGGAGGAGGGCCCAGGCCTTGCAGCTGAGCAGCCCTGCCGCATGCTCTAGGTTGTCTAAAGAACGGACAGCCGCCGCTGGGAGTCCACTTATGCCACATCTGGCAGTGTTCCCACAGTTGCAATAAGTACAGCTAGCTGGGAGTAATTTTTCTCCTGAGTTTATCTTTTATTCTGGTGTGAAGTTCTACACAAGGTTAATCAGACAGTCCAGTATTTGCCTACAGCTGGGATCAGCCTTGAACCATGTAAATGAAGCACCAGGCTTCCCCCTCAGGGTGACTGAAAGATCGTAGCTCCTCATGCAGTGAGGAAACAGGAGGACGTGGGTGTTGGAGGAAGAAGACTGCAGAAATGGCCAGGATTCTGGTCGTGTCCCGCTGGGAGAAATCAGCAGTGTTATCTGAACACATCTCATCCAGAACTGGACACCTTCTGAAGCCAGGGCTGAAGTCATAGCAACTGTCACTGTTGTTCCCCCATTTTTCTCGAAAAAGACTGGAAGTTTTAACCAATATAATAAAAATGTGTTATAATGATGATGATTTACTGAAAGCTATTAGAATTAGTCCTGAAAAAATAGTATTGCAACATCTGGAATTAATTATGGATGAGGTTCTAAATCTCTCCCACTCTCCTCCCAATGACTTTCTCTTCTTGTAAAAAATATTTTTGAAATTAATGAATTAAAAACACATTCTTTGATCAACTGTGAATGAAGCTACTGTGCCAAGCCAGACAAATGTCTATTGAATATGAACATGGATATCAACTTCAAATCACTGATACAATACCGAAGTTAAGCCTTGGAAATAAATTACACTGTTATCACCAGGACAGATGATATGTAGTAGGGTTCTTTTTACAGTTTTTAAAAATGTATTAATGTAATAAAAAATATGAATCCATTACATTTTTGTTCTGTAATACTTGTTTTTACTGACATGACTTTATGAAAGTGTTTTATATATATGAAGTTCAGTAAGAAATTCTCACTGCATTTCTCTCCTGACCATGATTCCTTTTCATGTCTTGTTTCTAAGAATTGTCCTGTTATGTAGTACAGGAGTACCAGTGACCACATGGCTTGTCAAGTGCCTGCTGCTTACACGTGCTTCTCTTTCTGTTTGAACAGTGCTATCATGACAGGGTCCTACAACAACTTCTTCAGGATGTTTGACAGAAACACGAGGAGGGACGTGACCCTGGAAGCTTCCAGAGAGAACAGCAAGCCTCGAGCCAGTTTGAAGCCTCGGAGAGTGTGTCCAGGCGGAAAGAGGAAGAAGGACGAGATCAGTGTGGACAGTCTGGACTTCAATAAGAAGATCCTACACACGGCTTGGCACCCCAACGACAATATTATTGCTGTGGCTGCCACCAATAACCTGTATATATTCCAGGACAAAGTCAACTAGGAAGTGTGAGAACGCATCTCATCCTGCAAAGCTAAGCCTGTGGTTTCTGTTGTGGAAGGGGTGTTCTCTCCGTGGATCGCAGGGTGCACGCCCTGTTCCCTTCCTAGACTGGAGCCTGCATACACACAGCCAGGGAGGCTGTGGGGGGTCGCTGCACAAGCGAAGAACTTGGTGCAGACTGATGGACAGAGCTCAATAAAGGCCATTACAATAAATGTATTTATTTAAATCTGAGCCGTCCTTTGCAGTTTATAGACCAAAAAATGAACACCCAACAGAAAACCTGTCCCATATCACTCTCTCGTCCTCCTGCCATCTGATGAGGGCTCTCGTGCTACTGTACCAATCGCCCGGGGGCCACTGGCCAAATGCTCAGGCAGCTTGACCTCCCACATACCTGTATCTTCCATCACACCTTCTGGTGTAACCACCTAATAAAAGCAACACACTATACAAAGTGTTTTTAATCCAAATCCAAGTATTGCCTTTTTCTTTGATCACAGATGATGAGGTTGTACAAATCATGCTTCAGAACAACTTGGAACCTTGTCCTTCATTGGCAGGTGGCAGGACCTGTGAAGTTCTGAGCGTGCCTGTCCCCAAGCTTGCTAACTTTGCTTGTTTCTGTAGAAAGACTACCTCTGACACAGCAGGTAAGATCCGAGACACCGTAACTCACCGCTGAGAAAGCAGATTGCAAGGAACTGAACAGACTTGCTGCAATGTGATGAGCACCAGGTTCCATGCCTCTCAACTTCATTGCAGTTGAAAACGTGTGCTTGCTTTTAATTTGTTAAACGTAGGGAGGGGACCGTGCTGTTACAGCTCACTCACCCTGTGTGCATAAGCCAGCAAAGTCAAACACCTTACAAGATGAGGCCACCGGCATTCCCAGACAAGCCATAGAGCTGTGACCATACTAACTGCTGGGGCTGCACTGCCTTCTGACTCGCTCCTGAGCCCAAGGCAGTGTTGGGGGAGGAGGGGGAAGAGCAGGGCTCACGCTCACTCTGGAAACAGGTAAGCAGGTATGTCTTGATTGATAATGACAGTGATGCACAAATGGTGTCACTCATTACCCTGAATTAACGCCACTTAAGTTCACGTTGTTAGAAATTGAGAAGCTAAAAGTGCATTTATTTTACTTGAAAAATAATGCTGTATATTGGTTGTGACATGGTTTACTAATCTGAGATGTGGAACAGAGTTAAGAATCACTCATCCCTGTTCCTTAAGAAAAAGCAGTTCTAGTAAAATAGGGTTGGATATATTTCCACTATTTTGACCAAAAAGTTTAATGAATTTCCAATGTTTAATGATTTGCACTGTGGATTTAGACAACTTCTATCTTTCCTTTAAAATGTATTTCCCCCCAAGTAGAAAGCCAGCCTTCTGTGTCTTGGATGGGACAGAGCAAGGGCTGTGGGTGTCACTGTGGTTGCGACTGCGGGTCGCTTCAGCTGGCTCGGGAGCCCATTCCTGAGGGTCCTTCTCCCCGGAGAAAGGCACTGGCAAGTGAGTACAGGGCACAGAGGGCATTGGGCTTGCTTCACCTTGATCTCTCGGGAGCTGCATTGTCCTGTGGTTGAGGGAGGGAGTGCGGAGGTTGGAGTCGCTGCACTCACACCTACCTCCAGGTTTCTGTATTGCTCCCTGTGTATTGAAAGCCCTGAGCTAACACACCTCCAGTGCAAGCCCCCCCCCCCCACAGGCCACATGCTGGCCCCCCAATTCTGCTGATGCCTGGCTCACTGCCCAGGATGTGCTTGTGCTCAGGGTCAGCACAGTGAAGCAGCCTCAGGGGCCTATTTATTCATCCCTTTCAGAAACTAGATTTACCAGCAAGACCTGTGCTGCTGTGTCCACTGGACCTGACCTTACAGTGCCCAGCCCATCGTGATCCAGTGTTCGGGCCCCACCCCCCCTTCCCCGCCCCTTTAGCGTGGTTTCATTCATCAGGTTCCCTTGTCTCTATTTGACTTTGGCAATAAGTGATGCATCACTATGGGTCTGAGTCATTTACACAAAAAGTATGGTTCCTCCTCGTACCTTTCCATCTCCTGCTCTGCCCTATCCCGCCCACCCCTCTAGCCAATCCCCCTCTCTGGCATATTCACACCATATTCCCTTTTGCACGATGAGATGGGTACATTTCCTTTGGCTTTTTGCTTAAACGATAGCATACTACATCTCCTTTTCTCAAACTCTTATTTTGTTCACCAGTCTGCACTTAGGACTCAGTAGGTTCATCTCATCTCCTTTCCAGTGGTGGCAACTGGGGCAGTTCACCTGATAGCAGAGGGTCCCCTTCAAAGATGGACCACCCTGGTGGCTCTCCCACCCTTCCCAGGTAGGCCTCTGCACCTCATCGCACAGTGGGTGGGAGAGTCCAAGGATAGGATGCAGCAGCCAGTCTGAGCAGTCCAGCAATACTTTCTCCCAAGCAGCCAAGTCTGTGAGGGACAGATGGTACCTCCCCTGCAAGACTGACCATAGAGGACTGGGCTATTCTAAAATGGCCTGCCACTGACTCATTTCCTATCTACTGGGGACATAGATATTGACAACAGCTAAGAAATCATTCAGTATATTGCCCTAACCGGTTTGGCTTAGCAGATAGAGCGTCGGCCTGCGGACTCAAGGGTCCCAGGTTCGATTCCGGTGAAGGGCATGTACCTTGCTTGCGGGCACATCTCCCGTGGGGAGTGTGCAGGAGGCAGCTGATCGATGATTGATGTTTCTGGCTCTCTATCCCTCTCCCTTCCTCTCTGTAAAAAATCAATAAAATAAAAATAAAAAAGAAATCAGTATCACTTCATTGACCCCTCTTGCCCCCTTTATTTAAAAATATTTTTATTGATTTCAGAGAGGAAGGGAGAGAAACATCAATGATGAGAGAGAATCATTGATCAGCTGTCTCCTGCACGGCCCCCCACTGGGGATTAAGCCCACAACCCCGGCACATGCCCCACCCAACCGGGAATCAAACCCGGGACCCTTCAGTCCGCAGGCCGATGCCTTATCCAAAGAGCCATATCAGCCAGGGCTCCCTCCCTTTTTAATTTATTTCAGAGAGGAAGGAAGCAGGAGAGATCAATGAGAATCCTCCATCAGCTGCCTCCTACATGCCCCCCAACTGGGGACCACGCCCACAACCCAGGCATGTGCCCGACTGGGAATCGAACCGTGACCACCTAGTTAAGTGATGGCGAACCTATGACACGCGTGTCAGAGGTGACACACGAACTCATTTTTTTGGTTGATTTTTCTTCGTTAAATGGCATTTAAATATATAAAATAAATATCAAAAATATAAATCTGTTTTACTATGGTTGCAAATATCAAAAAATTTCTATATGTGACACGGCACCAGAGTTAAGTTAGGGTTTTTCAAAATGCTGACACGCCGAGCTCAAAAGGTTCGCCATCACTGTCCTAGTTCATAGGTCAATGCTCAACCACTGAGCCACACCAGCCAGGCATGTTTTAATTTATTTTAATCCAAAATTGTTTGGATTGTGTATTGTTTACTTGTTATTCAATGACTAAGTGTTATTTGTATTCATAGTAAAGGTCTGTTTGCAGAAGCTTAATTATAATACTGTTACCCTACCTGAAAAAAATATATATACAAACATACACACACACACTTTAAGGAAACTGTCCACTAGAACAATGTCCTGTGATGGGAAAAGCCTCTGGAAAACCTTGTCTCCTGCCTCATTCTGGAAACACTGTCAGCCCTTCACCAGGAGCTTAGTGACGCCACCAGTGACAGGGACAAGAGCACCTGCCCGTCAAGGGCCCAGGTGCCTGACAGATGGTTCAGTGGCAATGGGGGGTCACTAGCTCTTTAAGAGGCGTTAATTCTATGGGCACTCACCTTTCCCAGACATGCTGAGTGCCACGCCAATGTCATGACACTAGAGAGAAGCCCAGGAGCAGACAGACCCCGTTTCCCAGGAAAGACACACTTGCTGACTGAATGGGACCTTAGCGACTCTTAGAGGTACATGCCAAAGTATTCCGATGCCACTCAGCCAGCTGTCTGCCAATGAGGGCTGTGAATCATCTCAATATTAACAGAAGATTTTTAAAAAGGAAATTTTTACGTTTATTTTAACAACTGCATTTAATATGGAAAAGTGAAACAAATAACACAACAGCATAAACAGCATACCAGGGGCAGCCTTGAAAAAACCATGTTGAAGAGAGAATAATTAGACAACAGGGGGACTATGCCTGGTTTAACCCTAAAGCGTTCATAGTTTTCCTTTTAAACCATATACAAATACAGTAATCTCTGAAGGATTTGGCAAAAGTTTATTGTTTTCTATTTCCAGTCTTTTAAAGTAGACACTGATTTACTTAGAATGAAGCTAAATCTCAGAGCACGCAAAAAAATGAACACAAATGAGCCTAAATGCAGCAGTCCCGAGTGGGGACAAGGAAGGTGCTTTAGCAGGTGTCCTAGGTGCATCATCTATGCGGTCAC
Source organism: Myotis daubentonii (assembly GCF_963259705.1). NCBI lineage: Eukaryota > Metazoa > Chordata > Mammalia > Chiroptera > Vespertilionidae > Myotis > Myotis daubentonii. The sequence continues at coordinate 59,562,218 of NC_081852.1, read as the reverse complement.
TACAGTCCCCGCCCTGCCCCAGCACGCAGGCCAGTGTCTGCACTGCACAGCGCCTGGCCTGTGCCCTGGGCCCTATCACACACTAATCAGAACAGCTAACAGTGAAGCGTAGTCTTCACAGACACCTGCATCCACATACAGGGTGCCCTACAGCAGTGTGAATGTAAGGCCACATGTTTATTTGGGACAAACCATTTATGGAGTCACTTTAATAACATTATTCATTCATTCAAAATAGGGAGAGTTTTAACTGAATTAAGGTTACAGATAATTAAAATACATACATCATGACTAGCATGGTAAAATTATTTATACTCATATTTATAATGTCAAAGAAAAGTTACCACCACATTATTCCAGTAGTATTAGTGTGACATGCTCATTGATTGATCCCACAGGTAGGGCTGGTTCTAGGTTAGCGTGGTTTCAGTGTCTATTCTTCGACTCACTAAATCAGGCACCCAGCATTTACAGAACAAATCAACACAGTGGCCAGCCACCAAGGCCAGGACCGCGCCTCAGTGAGCCATGTCGCAAGCTCTGGTATGAATCCCGCTCCCTTGTGAAAAGCCGATTCCAATTCCTCCTCAGAAGGTGCTGGTGGAGGTGGTCAGACGCCGCCCGATGTAGATCCTGAGCAGAAAAGTAAGAGGCGAGTGTGGACCCAGGACTCCAGCCGGGCAGCCGTGAGCCCGGCTGTCCCCATGCAGCTCAGACTGGCTGCACCGTTACCCAGTGTCCCCACCTCTGCATTCTACAGTCGCCTCATGCCCTCAACACCCCCACGAAGGAGGGACTCCCCGACCTGCATGAGCACACTATAGTCCCGGGATGCAGCAGCCTGCTGGACAAAGTCCTGCACATGGTACTGACTACCAACCTCAGAGGCCATGGCAGAGGAGGGTGTGACTCCAGGAAAGGGGACAGAAATGGAGGAGCTTGGCAGGCACGGCAAATGCTTAGGAGGTGACTGGAGAGGTGAGCCCCAGGGGGTCAAGTTAATTTTGGAAGGAAGGATGCAGGGCAGCTCCCAGGTGGGAGTTGGCTGCAGACACTACCCTGACGGCTCTGCCCCCTCAGAATCTCAAGTGCTAGTTCTGGAGAAAGCTCCAGAAATCACTGCATATACACACCCAGGCGAGTCTGACCCTGAAAAGCATTGGACACAATAAATCTGGACACGCTGACATGGAGGAGCCCACCCAGGAAGCCATTCCCACAGGCAGAACTGTGGTCTCCCTCTGCCTCAGACTCGAGCCCTCCTGCCAAGTGGCACCAGCCTAAATCAGAAGCTGAAGACACCCAGTCTGTCCAGTGAGCTGCAGCCATAGGGCACCGTCGCCCAGCAGGACACGTGAGGCTACCACCCCGGACAGGCTGGGGTGAGCCAGAGAGAAGAGCAGCCCCGTCTCCCCAGATTCATGCCCAGTGCCTCAGTGCTGTCTGGGTCAAAGGTCCTTAGGATCTGTAGCTGAACTTGTGGGTTTTCTGCATCATTAGTGCAAGAAGCCAGAGGAAAGCCTTGTGTCCCGGCTGAGGGGACTGCAGGAGTCGCGAGTGACAGCACCTCTCTGCAGCAGAAACGGGTGTGCAGAGCGTGCACACAGCAGGCCCTGAGGCGGGGCCGGCCGTCTGCTCCTGCACAGACAGCACGGCTAAGGCAGCCAGCACCAGTCCCGCGTATGTGCCCTCGCCTATACTGGCAGCGGCCTGCAGGGTAGGGGGCAGGGCTCCCAGGGTCATGGTCATGTTTGTTTCCTGACCTAGACAATGATCACATGGACATGTTTGCTTACATAGTTACATAAGCTGTGACTTATGGCCTATTATTTCAGTAAAATGCTTAAAAGGAAGTCACTGAGACCTAGAACTGTCCAGGCAGGCCATGCAGGATCACTTACCCCAACCCAATGGCCAACAGGTGTGAGAGCAGCAGAGATGGAAGGAAGACTTTGAGAAACTCAGCTGAAAAGACACCCCCCTTCTTCATGACACTTGTGTTCCTCATGCTGAGGGTGGCCGTGCGCTTCGGGTGCCTGAACAGGAACTCCCTGCAGAGGGAAGAGCTGTAAGTTCACTGGCAGGCTCCGCCTCAAAGCTAGTTCATGATGCTCAAAACACTCACTTAGGGGGGATGTTTTCCGGCCGGCTTGACCAGTCCCATATCCAGTCTGAATTTTTCTTCAGGATGCTTTCAACTTCTTTCCTTCTCTCAATGTAATCTTCTTCAGACTAAGAGAGAGTGAATGTTAAAAACCGAGGAATCACCGCCCCCCGCCCAGCATCAGACCAGAGGCTGATCTCAGAGCCAGGTCCGTGGGCAGAGGGTGAGCCGTGGAGCTGCATCTCACACTCTTCCCCCTTTACGGACAGACAGACACTGTGGCCAAAGCCTCAACTGTGAGATCTGGTGGCAGTAAGAGCAGCAAATACTGTCCCAAGGACGCAACATGAAGAGAGGACGGCACCACAAAGACGCAGAAGGCGAGCTGGCACAACAGAAGGAAATGAAAACTGCGAACGCTGTGGAGCAAACTGTTGAGAGAAAGCTGCTCTCGTGTAAAAGGGCAAGAAAAGTCAAACTCCTAGGCCATGATCCAGCTACATTTGTAAAATCATGCAACAATGCACTAGCGAAAGGGGGCTTTAAAAAGTAGGATTATAGGTGCTTTTGCATTTTAAAAATTCTGTATCTGAGCATAAAATTCCTTTTTAGAATACGAAAAAAACAAACTGCTTAACATTTTAGAATTGCTCCAGAATGCAAAGCCAACCCAGACATCAGGGCACCCCAGTTGGGAGTGGACCCAAGTGTCTGGGGCAGGAGCTCCTGCAAGTCCTGGAAGCCTTTGGTGCCAGACAAAGCCTGGGGAACAAGGATTCCTCCTGTCCTTCTGAGGGGACCATCCTGGGAGGGAGAGAACTAGGCGCTGGCTGGAGCAGCACCTAAAGGCATTTCTTGTGTGCCCAGCTGAGCGAAGGAGGACCGGCCTTCGCCACTGATGCACATCTGCTAGGGCCACCACCCTGTACTCACTCTCACAGCAAAGCTCAGTGCCTGACATGTTAGAACAGGGACCTCGGGCTGAAATGATCAGCCTGGTTAGCTCCTAACTCTAAACCACCCGAGCACCCACCAGTTAGCATGGCCTGAGGACAGTTTCTGGAAGCAACTGGCATTGCTTCCTCTGCATGAGGAAGGCCCATCAGCATTTCAACCACAATGGTAGAGCTGCCCTGAGTGGCTTATAGAGAATGCCGGCTCTCCCGTAGACATTAAAACCCATTCACAGTCCAACCTATAGTCAAGAAGACTGTGACTACCCACTAACGACCCCAGATACCCTTCCCACAGGCCACTCACACCCACTCCAGGACATAGGTATATGGGATAGAGAGCCCCACCCTTTATCCTACCTAAGCCCATAATTAGTCAGCTCAGTGTGAGCCCGGGTGTAGAGATGCCCTTGCCCCACACATTCCAAAAAAGGCAAGAAACATTCTCAAAGCCAGACGTTTCTCTACTCGGTCCCACTGCAGACTGATCACAGGAGCAGATCACATACTACACAGCCACCCTGGCCTACCTGAGAGCTGTTCTTTTCTCCAATGCTATGGCTGTCTGTCTCAGATGCTCGGTTCGTGTCCTGTGGGGTCTGTGAGCGAGGCGGGCTAGAAAATGATATGAATGAGAGTGGGAAAAACAGAACATGTTAGCATTCTCTGCATCAGAGGCAAAGCTCTGCGGAAGGGATGGCCAGTGAGGAGCAGCTTCCCTTCCACTGGCACAAGGCCAGGGCCAGACCCATCTCCCACCTTCCAGCTGAGCCCAACAAGCGTCCACCAGCCAGTCCCAGGAGGACACGGGATAGCCTGAGGGTGGTGGTTTCGTCACCCACTAGCTTTGTGGTCTGTTACACAATCCTGGTGAGCACCTGGCCTTTGATCTCGGACTCAGCCATGCTGCCCGAGTCACTGGCCGTGCCGAGGACAGTTGCTCCTGACAAAGCTACTGGAGGTGAGGGGGCAGAAGCAGGGGAGGGGACAGGATAGTGTCTGCCCCTTGCTGCATCGTGGTCCCTCCTTCCACCAGAGGACAAGGAGCCGCTGTCTAAGGGAATGGGCACCACAGTCGAGCCTGCTCGCTCCTAGTTCAAGCAGCACTGTGGCATGCATGTGTCTGCACCCACCTGTCACAGTGAGAACTCTTAGAGCTGCTCCGTCCAGACTCATGCTGGGCATCCAGCAGGATTTTCTCCATGTCACCATTATAAATAGAAACTGAGGCTGGCACGCTGCTGCCGTTCCCGTTACTGCTAAAGTGCAGTTCCACCCAGGAGCCTGTGGGGACAAAACAAGGGCAGAGTTAGAATTTCTACCCGTGACAACCAGTCCACCCTTCCATTCCCCAGAGGAGCTGGGACACACGGATGGCTTGAGCCACACCCATTTCCAGGTCGTGCAGCACAGCTGCTGGTCCCGCCTCACCCTCCTGAGGAGCTGGGACACGTGTCTGCAGCAGCAGAGTCCAAATGACCAGAGAGCTTTTTTACACTCAACTTTTAGAAGAGGGTGCCAACAAAAGCTTGAGTTTTAAATGGTAAGGTTTAAACTATCTCTTTTCAAGATTCCCACACACCAGCGGCACATTCTCACCCGAAAGGGCCCAAGTATTATACTTGCTGCTCCATCTTGATTAACATCAGGAGCCAGAGGAATACACCCTGGACACAACAAAGGTGATTTCTGACTGAACTTGACTAAGCAGAGCAAGCCATCCCCCCAAGTCACCTGGCTGAGTCCTCTCGGAGTGAGCTCAGCATTTCTAACTTGAACTAAAAATTGACGTTATAAATCCCGAACAAATGGATTCTACCCAGACAGGTTTTATAGATTCAGAGAACTGCCATGTCTTACCAAACATAACACAAAAGCCACCCTCACCCGCAGCACAGAACCCTCGAGTGAAGCCACTACTTTCAGCGAAGCTGCATCTCCCAAAGGCCAGTGCTGGGCGTGAACTGGATGAACGCCTTCCACCCAGCTGAGCCAGCGCATGTGGTGAGTGGCGCCCACGGTGCTCAGGGCTGTGCACCCGGATGACAGGTCGGTGTACACAAGGGGGCGTGGTCTGTCTGTCTGTAGCAGTTCAATATTCAAGATAACAGCCTTCCTCCATCTGAATGTGTCGCAAGTAGCTTGCACTGTTTGTCTTTTCACTCCACATCTTCTAATGAACATAAACTCTTGATTTTAGTCAGATTTTCGACCTCCTCCAAATCTGAGGTCATGAAGGTAGTCTACTGTATTATTTTCAAGAAGCTGCACTGTTCTGACACTCATTCAGACCTGGGTTCAGTGAACCTGAAGTAATCTGTGTGTGTGATCTGACCCGGGTAAGTTTTTTCCATTCACTGACCAGGCGGCCTCTGCTTCTCCCTCTGCTCAGGGGCTGGGAAGAGCACGGGCCCAGGACAGTTCTCTATTTTGTGCCCTGAGTCTGTGTATCTCCACATCTGTGTGTCCCTAGATCACTGATAGAGTAGGGACGGAGTGAAGGCAGAGTGAACAGAAGACTGAAAAATCCATGTTTTGGGCAGCTCAGCAAACTAATTATATTACAATAATCATCTCCCAAAGGTGAGGGGACTGAGCAGCTGGTCCTAAACCACTGGGCTGCACCCCAGCCACTCATGACTTTCCACACTGAGCGGCACCTCCTTCTGAAAGTCCACTGACCCTCAATAGCCTCTATCATATTAGAAAAAGGCGTATCAGGCCACTTCTAACAAAACCATCACTCAGATTTTCAAATCAACGCCCGTTCCCCGCTAGCCTCTCTCGCTGCGTGTCATGAACACAGCAGGAGCCCAGGCCACTGCGCCCTCTCTGAGCAAAGGCTACCGTGACTTCAGAGCCTCCATCATTTCCAGAGACTCACCGTGTCATCATCGAGGCTGCCGGCCATCTTCCGCGTGCTCTGATCACCCCACCCCCACGCATCAATGTAAAAGCGCAAGCCCTCCTTCCTCCCCTGGCACCCAAGGTGATACTCGGCCAACTAGCACGCCAGCTCTGGCGCGGTGGCATGGAACAGTACCACGGGCCCGTGCTGGGCACGGTTCCATTTTCCTAGGTTCAGCAGGTTAGTCGGATTCTGGGCCTGGCTTAAGGTACCAGATCAGCTCACTGTGGTATCTGATGTAAACAGAGTCTTTTGATACCACCTCTGATACATGTGTGAGGGTTTCCACACCAATAACCAATTCTCCAATACCAACTGGCCGTCTAACAGTTGAAGTCAATGCCGCCACTACCGGCAGTCGAGGTCAGGTCCCACAAGTTAAAGGGCTTAGTCCCATGAGACTGCCCCCACATCAGACACCAGCCAAGGGGATGCCAGGCCTCCCCCTCTCCTGCCTGGCAGACCACACATTCTAGAGTTCCTACAATACCCACCCTCCACACACACTCACCAGACAACTCCCGAACTTTACTGACATTCACCCATTTACCAGAAAGGACACAACTCAGGAGCAGCCAACTGGAGGAGACGCCAAGAGGCCTCTCCCTGTGCACCACCCTCCCAGCTCAAAGGTTTCATAGCCCAAGCTCTAGCCCTAGCCAGTTTGGCTCAGTGGATAGAGCATAGGCCCTGGGACTGAAGGGTCCTGGGTTTGATTACAGTCAAAGCCTTGTACCTTGGTTGCAGGCTCAATCCCTGGCCCCGTGCGTGAGACAACCAGTGGATGTTTCTCTCCCTCTTTCTCTCCCCCTTCCTTCCTCTCTCTCTAAAAATCAATGGAAAAAAATATCCTCGGGTGAGGATCAACATAACCCAATCTCCAGTCCCTCCTCCTGGATTCCACCCTCCGATCACTGAGCTGGTCTTTCCACCTGCACCCTGAGGCTCCCCAGGGCCTCACGGGTCACCTCATGAGCAGACTCCTGTGTTCCACTGGGACTCCCTACAAAAGGGGCTGTTGAATAGCAAAGACAATCCTGTCATTCAAGAACCCAAGGGTTTAGAGCTCTGTGCCCATAAACAGAGAACACTAAATAAACAATTTTAAATGAGGTCTAATTGATACATGACATATTAGTTTCAGGTGTCCATATATTTTATTATACCTCAAGGGCCAACTCAGGGCTCCATGGAGACAAGTACTAATATATGCTTTTTAGAATCATCTCATAAAAAGTCCTAAGCATCCTTGAGAAAGTAAAAATCCCATTCTGCAGCAAAAGCTTTGGGTCTAAAATATGTATATTCCAAGGAATGATTTAGTGAAGGGCAAGTTGTATTATTGACGTTAAACAACTGGAAAATGAAGAGCAAGTATGATATGAACGTACTTACATCTTGTAAGAAAGATGGCGTTACGGTTGCTTCACGACCTTAGAAAAGTTTCTCAGAGTCGAAAATCATCTACCAAGTAACTGGCCTCATAATGAGGCCTGGGAAGAAACAGGTGCTGTAGCTGATCAAGGCAAGCCCTCATTCCTAGCTGCCCAGCCACACCTGCTTGTATTTTACCATAACGACACAGCAAGCCAACCTCTGAACAAGGTTGATGAGGTTAAGTGGCCACCAGCTCCAGCCTTTTCTGGACAGACCCGAGGGAATGGAGCCCCACAAGGCCACCCCACAGCCCCAGGTAGCAGGTCCCATCAGTGGCTAAAGAGAATCACCTGTGGTGCGTTTCCACTGTTCCCAGAGGCCAACCCACTGCACTCTGCAAATTCTGATCTGCAGTGCTAGGGCAGGACCCCAGCAAATACAGTCTCTTGGAAAAGCTACAATGAGGCAGGGTTGAAAATGACTGGCTAGAGGGAATGACAAATATCCAAACAACTTTCTGTAAGAGAGATCAGTGTCAGAACTGCGGGAGGTGGCCTGGCAGCCCAGAGGGAAAGCCTGGGGCAGAGCAGCTAGGGGGAGGGAGGGGGACAGCCACCCTAGTCACAGAGGGCTTCTTCCCTGGGAGAGGTGGCACAGGAACAAGCCTTGACTGAAAAGTGATTCCCCAAAAAGGGAAATAGTGATTCTGAACATAAAGCCATCTGATTTTTCCTTTAATGTTGTCCCTTGCCCACTGGGCTTGATGATTGTGACCATCTGTGAAATTAGTAACTGGGCTAGGACTCAGATGTCTGAAACCCCTTTATGCTCTCAAACTGCATGGTACTAAAGTCCCCTCAAATAAATCATTAGTTCTCTCTTCATTCACTTCTGTCCGTGGTGAGCACCTGGGAAGAGGTGGGGCTGTCTCCCAGGGAAGGCTGGGTACCAAGGATGCACTCAAGCGAAGAGGGGCCTCCTGGGAAGGAAGCCATGCACCTCCCTCCCCCGCCCTGTGTAAACATCGGCCAAAACGCCATCTCCCTGCTGTTCAGCAGTCGTTTATCTCCTGACAAAAAGGCATGAGAACACCTTGCAAGTCAACAGTTCTAACTAGATGGGCCAGGAGGTGAACGGGGGAAAACATTTGGTCCTGGCCAATACAAGGAAAGAGGAAAGTGCTGCTGTTGTGGGTTTGGCTACTCAGTCCTAGTCAGACGTAAACAAGAGGGAACCGAATCAAATCAGAGCGGAGGCCAGGCCAGGAATCCTCGGGTTCACATTTCCAGGGCAGCTGCCCTTCCCCAGTGCTCCTCCCACAGACCGGAGAGCGGCCTGTGCCCTGCCGCACGTACACAGGAGCAAATGGCCCAAAGAGCCCTTACCATGAGTTTCCACTCCCTGTGTAACCACCTTTTTATAGAATAAGCAAAACAGAAAAACCCATCTTTTAATTCGTGAGCTGGCCATTTTGCATTGCCAGTGACTCAGCAGTTCGGTGTCAATCAGGGGAGGGAGACCTGAGCCCCTCGAGGACTCGGAACCTTCCAAACTAAATCTGAACCAGTAAGGAAAATAGTTAGCAAGTAAGCAGTTTGATCATTAGAAAAGGGGTGGTTTGTAAGGCAAAGGAAGGGTTTATAAAACACCCCTTGAGTCTCGTGTGAGGAAAGACAGCAAAGATTTAATCCCTTCATCTAGTTCAAACAAAATAATTAGGCAATTTCAAAATTTAAGATTACAGATTTTTTTAAATGCGGGTGTAATTTTTAAATACATTATACAATGTATTGGGCTAATAAGCTCACTAACTTTATCTGAATAATTAACGATTTTAATATTCATTCTGGAAGGTTTGAACAGTCCTCCTACAGCTTATTTACATGCTCATTCTGCTTAGTAAACTCTTGCTTCAGAGAACACGAAGGTCGACGGCCACCGAACCCTACCTCCCACTCCCCGGCCCCCGGACCGCTGGATGGGCCCGGAGCAGCCAGGCCCCCGGGCGGACCTCCAGGCTGCCACCACTCAGCTGCCAGGAAGCAGCGCGGCCCTGAGCGCGGGGCGCCAGGCAAGGTGCGCCTAAGCTCTGCACCGGCTGCAGCACGGAGCAGCCGGAACCGGTCCTCCGGTTTCTTTTTTGAAGCCACAAATCAATGCTGAGCTTTGTTTTGGAGTGACTTTCCAGTGCAAGTGGGACATGTGCACACGCCGATACCATTTTTTAAACGCTGCCCACCTCTTACACTGAGAAGAGCAGCCTGGGCCCTCGCGAGTCCTAGCCGTCACTAGGGCTAGCACTGCCGCTCGAGGTCCACAGCCCCTGCCCAGTCCTCCGCTCGCTACAACCCACTCTGGTCTGAACTACACGGTACGAACTGGAACACGGTCTTTAAGGACCGTGGCATCTCCAGTTGCCCTTCGCTGCAGATTTTAGGCTTGCTGGTGGAATCCAATCCGTGTCCAGAACCCCCAGCCGAGAGCTACCCCCGCGGACAAGGCAACTGGGGCCCTCCCACGTCCCGGAGACCCACCTGGCGTCCCCGGACCCCCGCCTTTGGGCAGTGAGCGGCCCGAGCCCGCTACGCAGACCCCCCGAAGGGGACGGCGCTCCCGCTCCCGTCCCGGGGAGGCCTCGCACTGCAGCCTCCCCGACCCCCAGCCCCGGCGGCTCACCCTGCAGGCTCTCCTCCTGCAGTCCGGGAGTCCCGCTCTGCGACATGGCGCCGGAGGGAGGGCGCTGCGGCCGGCGGGTTGGGCTGGGGTCGGGGCCGGGGTTGGTTGAGTGTCAGGCGCTCAGAAGCGGACGGCGGGAGCCGGAACACGAACTCGGGGAACAGAAGGCCAAGCAACGTCAGCCTGAGACCCCGACTGACTGACGCGCGCCGACAGACGCAAGGCAGATAAGCGGCGGATAAGCGACGGCGTCGCCCATTGGCCAAGGGGAGAGGCCTGCGAGGGCGGGGGGCGCGCGGGGCGCGTGCGGCGCGTGCGGCGCGTGCGCGGGTTGGGTCTGAGCGTCGTCTGAGGTTTGGAGCGCGCTTGCGCGGTTGGGAGGTTAGCAACGGGACACGAGTGCGTTGGGCGGGGTCTGACGATCCGGGCTCTGTACGCAGGCGCGGGGCGGGGGGGGGCTTCCTAGAGTGAGAGGCGGACCCAAAGCGTGGGCGGGGCTATTCCGCTGGGGGCGGGGCGCCGTTCGCGGGACTGGGACTCAGTTGGTCCAAGGGCAGATGGAGCGGATGGTGAGCCTCCGTCCTACAGGTGGACCTACGCGAAGTGCAAGTGCGCAAGGCGACGAGGTCACTGAGGCCCGCAGGGCCATCTGTAATGTTGCGGGAGGGTTTACTGTTCGCCCTGAAGCATCGTAGGCAATGAAGGAAAGGAGAAATCGAGATGGACCCCGGGGCTTGCTGCTGGCCTGCATGTGGAACCAGTCCAGGCTAGGCCATCTGCAAAGACAAATGCGACACACCCCGTGGCCACCGGCTCCGGGAGGCCAGCCCTCACCTGCCGAGACCAGCCAGGAGGCAGCCAGCTCGAAGTCAGACTTGCAGAAGGTGTGTGGACTAAAGGGGCCACGTGCTGTTGACAAGCTCAGGGAAGGCTTGCGTGGTGGCTTTGCAAACTCAGAAACCTAAAGTAACCACAAAGGATGGTCTTAAATTAAAACTTTTTAACTAAAAGCAGTTTATGGCAGGTCCTAGGCTAGAATCTTCCCTGACAAAAGTCAATCTTTACCTTAGCTGAGCCTGCCTATTGTCTTTTGCATCTACCAAAGCAGACCTTTGGAATGTCAGGGTAACTCCCCTTTTTCCAGACCCCTCAGGGCACAAGGGTGGAGACCATAAATCCTCTCATTGTTATGTTAACTGTTGACTGTTAAGTATTCTATACCCACCTATGTAAAAGATGTGCGTGTCTATTATTAGAGGCAGAAATATAATATTGGGGACTAGCTATTAATTATAAGAAATAAAATAAATATTAATCATGCTCTGTTAACCATTATTGTTTTGTTCTGATTAAAGAAAGCAACATAAACCGATGAACAAAAACAGATTTAGAGACAGAGAAGCATCGATCAGATGCTCAAACCTCAGAGGGAAGGTAGGGGAGGGTGGGGTAAGGGAGAGAGATCAACCAAAGGACTTGTATGCATGCATATAAGCATAAGCGATGGACGCAGACAACAGGGGGTGAGGGTGAGTGCAAGACTGGGGGGGGGGGTGAGGGGACAACTGGGAGATAAAGACACATCTGTAATACCTTAACCAATAAAAGGTTAAAAAAATAAATAAATAAAAAATAAAAGCCAACCATAAAAAAAAAGAAAGCACATTCTAACCTGGCTGGGAGTTGACGCCCTGAAACATCAGAGTGCATTCCATCCTCCTGTACCGAAAATTGCCTATCATCACGGGAAGATAAACAATCTAATCCTGGAGGCCCCTGCTCTTTACAACCCCCAGCCCCTATTGCCTGTAATCTGGTCCCCAAGGCACCCCCCTCTGCCACCCCCACCCCCCCTCCTGCCACATAATTTGTAATCTGTAATGATTATACCTTGCCTGCTTTCCCATGCCTGGAATTCCTACTTTCCCACGTAATCTTTGTCCTTCTACCTGCTGCTCTCCCATGCTGCCGGCATTATTGGAATAAACGCTCATATATGATTCAACCCTGTCTCTGCTTAATTGGCTCAAGTAGTGCCAGCCAGCCTGGACCCCCTTGCTTGTCGGGTTGCACTACCATTTTACTGTTAAGTATCCTGCACCCCCCTATGTAAAAGATGAATGTGTCTATCATCTTACCTACCATTCCCAGAGACGACCCACCTGCTTTGCTTTCTCCCATCTCCCTAATCCAGTGATGGCGAACCTATGACACGCGTGTCAGAGGTGACACGCGAACTCATTTTTTTGGTTGGTTTTTCTTTGTTAAATGGCATTTAAATATATAAAATAAATATCAAAAATATAAACCTTTGTTTTACTATGGTTGCAAATATCAAAAAATTTCTATATGTGACACGGCACCAGAGTTATGTTAGGGTTTTTCAAAATGCTGACACGCCGAGCTCAAAAGGTTCGCCATCACTGCCTAATCTATCACCAATGGATTTCATGTCACCCACTTATGTCTTTCCCCTTGGTTTGCAATGTATAAAAAAGGTGCAAAACGGCCATTCTCTGGACTTGTATTCCAATCCGTTAATTTTGCTTCCCTGCAGTTGTTGACAGTTTAGCTCAAGTAAATTCACAAAAACTCTCTTAGGTTTGAAAGTTTCTTACGTTGACACGTGTCTCTAGCAACTGGAAGCCCCATAGCAACCCCTGTAACAATCCGCCCCAATGGACTTCCCCATTTCTGTCTCAGCTGCCAGCTCAGGACCCACCAGAACCCCAGACCCACCAGAGAAAGCCCCTGATCGATCGGGGTTCCCTGCTGCAGGCTCTGTGGGACCCCAGCCTCCATCGGAGTGCACTGGAGCCCCCCTTTCTACCATGAAGTCTCCCTCTCCCCTGCCTGCTTTTGGATCTCTGCTGGACCCAGCGACAGTTGGACCCCCACTACTGCAGCTCCGATGACACAGCCTCTGCTGTCCTCATCTGAAGTCTTCGTTTTGTTAACGTAAGAAACATTCAAACCTGTAAAGAATTTTTGTGAGTTTATTTGAGCCAAACTGTCAACAATTGCTGGGAAGCAGAATTTCAACGCATTGAGACATTGCTCCAAAGAATAGCGGCTTTTCTCTTAGTTTTACAAATTCCCATCAGAAGGTGACATGAAATCCATTGGTGCTAGATTAGGGAGGTGGGAGAAAGCAAATCAAGGAAACCTCTGGGATTGGATAAAAAGTGAAATGATAGACTGTCTAGGGCGGGGGGATAAAATGGATACATATGTAATACCCTTTGTAATAAATAAATAAATAAATAAATAATAAAAATAACAACGGAAAAAATAAATAAATAAATAAATAAATAAAAGGAAAAAAAAAGTGAAATGATAGACACATGCTTCTTCTACACATGTGGGTGCAGGATAGTTAACAATCCACAGTTAAAAACACTATAACAATAACAATGAGGGAATTTGTGGTTTTGCCCTGAGGGGGTCCAGAAAAAAGGGAAGTTAGAAGTTATCCTGACATAACACAGGTATGTTATCTTAGACCAGTGGTCAGCAAACCGCGGCTCGAGAGCCACATGCGGCTCTTTGGCCCCTTGAGTGTGGCTCTTCCACGAAATACCACGTGCGGGCGCACGTACAGTGCGATTGAAACTTCGTGGCCCATGCGCAGAAGTCGGTTTTCGGCCTGGGCGAGTCTATTTTGAAGAAGTGGCATTAGAAGAAGTGGGGGTGTTGGTCGGTCGGGCCACGGGAAATGCGGCGCAGGCGGCCACGGGATACGCAGCGCGCGGGAGGTGCGCGGGATTCATGCCCGAGTTGAGAGAGCCAGTGAGTCGGCAGTCTCATTGTGCAGTGGTTAGTGCTAGTCGAGTCCGCAAATCACGCGCGGGTGACAAAAGTACCTACTCGAAGCATAAAGTTACCTGTATTTTTCCAACCAGCTGCAAATCCTACAGGTATTTTTGTCATCAATTTAAGAATTGTAATTATTTTGTGTTGGTGGCTTTATTATTATAAAATGAGGACGTTTTTAGCAACGGCCAGCTTAGGAGTACCCTAATTAAGTTAATAATAATGTACCTACCTATATAGTTTAAGTTTAAAAAATTTGGCTCTCAAAAGAAATTTCAGCCCTGACCGGTTTGGCTCAGTAGATGGAGCATCGGCCTGCGGACTCAAGGGTCCCGGGTTCGATTCCAGTCAGGGGCATGTGCCTTGGTTGCGGGGACATCCTCAGTGGGGGCTCGATGTTTCTCTCTCATCGATGTTTCTGGCTCTCTCTCCCTCTCCCTTCCTCTCTGTAGAGAATCAATAAAATATATTTTTTTTAAAAAAAGAAATTTCAATCGTTGTACTGTTGATATTTGGCTCTGTAGACTAATGAGTTTGCCGACCACTGTCTTAGACAAAAAACAATAGGCTCAGTAAAGATCGAAGTTGATCTTTGCCAGAGAAGATACTGTCCTAGGACGTGACTACCCACCATAGCCTGCTTTATAATTAAAGGTTTCCATTGCAGACCATCCTTTGTGGTTACTTGAGGTCTTGAGTTTGCAAGGCTGCCAGGCAGGCCCTCCCTGCGTTAGTGAGGTGAGCATGCGTCCGCAGTTTCCAGTCTAGGTAAGGCTGCTCCTGAGAGGGGCACTCACTCAGCTTTCTTTCTGGATCTGGAGGCGCTGGCCTTTCCTTCTGTGGGGCCCTCAATTTTCATTCTCATTGATTCAATGAGACACCACCCTTGACCTAGCAGTGTTGGGGTGACACGGCAGAAAACACACAGGGAGCAGCTGCCCCACAGACACGGGTGGCACTCACAGAAAGTGTCCACGCCACACCGCTTCCCTCCACACCCCTCGCAGGCTCCTTGCTAGGGAAGCTGCCGACACCGAGTCTTCCAGCCCAGTAAGGGTGCTTCTCCATTAGCTAGGTGCTTCTCCATTAGCTGGGTGCTTCTCCATTAGCTGGGTGTTCTCGCATCTCTCTCAGCAGCGTTCTGTAGTTCAGGGTAGAGGGCTTGCATGGTTTTGTCAGACCTATCCCTAAATATTCATATGTTAACGTTACTGTAATTACCATCATTGTTATATTTCATTGGATTGTTTATTGCTAGTATTTAGAAACATAATTGATTTTTGTGTCTCACACTGCAACCTGCTAAGCTCATCGAAATGTGTAAATTTTATAGGCCCTCTGAGTCTCTACAGGCCATTACCCAGAAATGTAAGTGAAAATATTCCTTTCACAGCCTGGTTTTCCCTCCCCAGGTAGAACTCTCTACAAGCCCCCCCCCCCACACCCCCCTACACACATGTTTAGTCTTAAAGGGAAACCACTGAACCTGGCTGGCCAAGGTCAGGGCACATACAAGAATCAATGTAAATAAGTAGAACAACAAATCGAAGTTTCTCTTGCTTGCTTTCTCTCAAATCCATAGATAAAAAAGTAAAAATAAATAAAACCCTTCCTCTTTGTGCAACCCCTGGGAGTGCCTTCTAGAGTTGGATGGGTTGCTGCCTGGTTTATGGGTGGATCCTAAAGCCAATTCGGTCTCCAGATGTACTCGGTTGAATTTGTGTTTTAACATGTTACGGGGAAAGGTGGGCATCGGGAGAGCCAGCGTTGCTCCCTTGCTGTGCGCCACAAAGTGCCGAGCCCTGGCACGTCCGCTTCCATCTGACCGTGACAGCCACCGGCCGGCAGGGACCACTGGTCCTTTTTCACAAGCAGAGGGTGCCTTTTACTGAAGCAAAGGGCACTGCGTGACTCAGACTGGAAGGAGTTCCCTGCCATCCACAGGACAGGCCAAGGCTTAGCATGCGAAGGTGTAAAAGTCCAACAGGACCCAGTGAACCACAAACAGCCCAGTGCTAAGTGGACAGAGAACAAACAAAAACCCAAACGGCCTGTGAACACATGAAAAGATGCTTAGCTGGGGGACAGGGCGTGGCCTGGGGTTGCCTCGGGTCTGCCTGGAGTCAACTGGGAAAGCCAGCGGCAGGTGGGAGGTACTGGTCTGAGTGGGCAGCAGTGGCCACAGTCACAGTGCCAGACCGGACGGCAGGTGGGAGAGGCCCAGCATTTCCAGAGCCCCCAAGCCCGGCAGAGGCAGCCCCAGGGGACAGTCCCCGTGGATCGCCTCCCACCCAGGGGTGCATGGGCAGCTAAGACCTTCCCCTGAATGGCCCCTGGAGGTCAGGCTGTGTCTGGGCAGGGGAGCCATGCAGGGGAGACAGGCAGCCAGCCCCTCCCACACGGCACACGCAGCTTTCCTGGGTGCAGCCCTGAGTTGGAGTAAGGTTCGATGGTTACACTGGCCAGGGCACAATAATTACAGACTTGCGCGCAAAAGGAGGGCATTCTGATCTCGAAGTGACTTGAAAAGTCTGCCTGGCTTCCGCCGCCTCTCCCTGCCCTCCCTCCCCGCCCCCCTCGCCCTAGGGAAAGGAATAATCCAACTGTTTTGTTTCCCTGGTGACCGGCAGGGCTGTGTGAGTGGGTGGGGACATTATTCAAATGACCTGAGGCCTCTGGAGACTGTCCAGCATCTGCGTGAGGGACAGCACGCGAGGATTGTTTTCCACCTTCCCAGGGACTCTAAGTCCCGGCCCGTGCCGGCCAGGGGGCCGGGCCGCCTGCAGACCGTGCTGTTCTGTTTCCCTTTCTCTTCCAGACAAACGGGAACTTTTCCACGAATTCCCAGCGATGTCTGTACCAGGCCCGGGCTATTTTTAGTCGCCTGATGAAATCCCTCGAACTGTCAACAAAGGGCTTGCGCAGCCTCCAGTTCGCCGGGTCCGCGTCCCTCCTGGTGAAGGAGCAGGATCCTCTCCAGAGCAAAGGGTGTCTGGCGCCCGCCCTGCGCGCCTGCGATGCCCACAGCAGGAAGCGGCTCCTGGAGCGCCCGTCCAGGCAGCCGGGGCGCCGGGGGGCCACGTTTGTTTGTCCTTCTATGTGAAGCAATCGCCCAGCTGCTCTTGGAGGAGAACGGCCTGTGTGTTCTAACCAGCCCGCGGTAATGGGAACACACGCTGAGCAAACACCGTCATGCGACTGCTCACGTGGTGGCTGGGCCGGCTGTGCGGGAGCAGGGAGGGGAGCAGGGAAGCGGGTCTGGACCAGCCGGCAGCTCCGTGGCTCCAGCAGCCACTGGGCTCCTGTGCCCAGGCACCACTGGGCCCCCTGGGAGAGACTGTGGGGGCGGGGGAGGTCCTGGAAGGGGCTGAGCTGGTTCTCCAAGGCCCTGAGCTGGCTCCTGATGGCTCCCAGCCCTGGCCTCCTGCAGCCGGCTCTGCGGCTGTCCTGAGAGCGGCCAGGCAGGCTCCGGAAGGGGCAGGCACGGGGGAAGGAGCTGCGGGTAGCAGGTGGGAGTGAGCCAGGTAGTAAGCCAGGACCCGGACAAGTGGAATGGGGAAACTGAGACAGATATTAGACAGCCAAGCAGTTTACAGCCATCTGGTAAACTGCAAAATCCTATCTTCCTAACCAAGGGCATTTAAAATCAAATGGTTTAAGCGGGGAGGAGGTGTCAATGGAGGAAGAAGGGAGGACACCTATGATACTTTCCACAATAAAGACACTTTTAAAAAAAAGGAGTAAAGGATGATAAGGTAATTAGTAAACACAAGGTTCTTCTTAGGCAGTTTCCTTTGTGTTTGAATCCTCACCGGCGGATTTTTTTTCTGTTGGTTTCTAGAGAAAGTGGAAGGAAGAGGGTAGAGAGAGACGAAAAGGAGGGAGGAGGGGGGGAGAGAGAAACATCGATGTGAGAGCACAACCGAGGCACGTCCCCTTCATTGGGAATGGAACCTGTGACCCTTTGGTCCCTGGGCCAACACGCTAACCACTGAACCAAACCAGCCAGGGGCGTCCTTTGTGTTTTAAATCTGAGAGCTTCCTTCCCACCAGCAGTTTCCAAACCGGGCTCGGTCAAGTGGTAAATCCAAGGTCCCACCCCAGACTGTGTGTTCTGGGGGACGGGGATGTTTTAATTTTTTAAAATATGTTGTTATTGATTTTAGAGAGAGAGAAAAGGAGAGGGAGAGAGAGAAAGAGAGAGAGAGACATTAATTGGCTTCCTTCCATAGGCACTGGTGACCTCAAGTGCCCGGGAGGACACTCAACTAACTGAGCAACACTGGCCAGGGCAGGACTCAGCGTTTGAAACACAGTTCCCAGAGATTCTGGAAGCTGCCCCGTGATTTTGCGTCATCATCGGTCTTTCTGTGTCTCACTCCCTCGGATTAATTCTGCTTTTCTTGGTGAAGGGATCCCCAAGGTCTCCTAGCATGTGACATGTCACTAGGGAGTGACGAGGGCACAGCAGGACACGATGCCCCCAGCGAGCCCGGGTGTGAGAAATGCAGAGGTCACGGGAGCACAAAGCAGCAGTGCTGGTGGCTCAGATAGCGACTCTTTGAGGACTTCCTTCACAGAGCACGTCAGCAACAGCCATGTCATAGGACCGAGGCGTGACAACACGCAGGTGACCTTCATGTAAGAGCCGAAGGGAGACGTCCCCTGGAGTCTGTTGGCAGCGCAGCGGAGGCTGAGGTCTGAGAGGACCTTTGACCCTCTCTTCTCTGCCTCTTCCTGTACCCGGGCCTCCTGGGTGGCCTCTTGGCTGTTGAGGAACCAACATGTGGGGCATGAGTGATGATCCACTCATCGCCTTTCTGTCCCATTCATTCATACGTGGTTTAAGGACTGTCCTCAGGTCGGCGGGTGATACAGGGACACTTCCTCTCTCTCCAAGATCAGGGCTCCAGTGACTAGCTCTCCACCGCCCCCTGCTGTCCCAGATGCAGAAACCGGAAAGTGCCCTAAATAGAAAGCTGTGTGCGAGAATGTTGGTGGCCATGATAGACCCAAATTGGAAAGAGCCTAGGTAGCCCTCAACGGGAGAATGGAGAAATGAGCCGTAGAAAGTTTTTAAAAAATATATACTTATTTCAGAGAGGAAGGGAGAGGGAGATAGAAACATCAATGATGAGAGAGAATCACTGATCAACTGCCTCCTGCACACCCCACACTGGGGATGGAGCCCGCAACCCCGGCATGTGCCCTGACTGGGAATCGAACCGTGACCTCCTGGTTCATAGATGGACGCTCAACCACTGAGCCAAACCGGCCAGGCAGCCGTGGAAAGTTTATATAACGCAATAATATCCAATAATAAATCAAAGCAAACTACTGATACATGTGATAGTGTGGAAGGCTTCCCCCAGGCAGCACACTGTGTGATTCCGTTCAGTAAGCTTCTGGGCTGAATGAATCTGTGGGGGGAAATACCATAAGGAATGGTTGGCCTGGGAGTGGGGCACGCAATTCACTCAGAAAGGGCATTGGGGCGCTCTGGGGGCGTGGTCGTGTTCTGTGTCTTGATGGGGGTTTGGGCTACATGAACGAACCCCAGTGGCAAAGCCCACCGTTTGGTAAACTAAGATCTGAGCCTTCCTTGACTCCACCTTGATCTCCTCGCCCCCAAGAATGAAGCTAGAAAAAGGATTGAGCTCCGGGGATGAAGTGCATGTTGCAGTGCTCAAGGGTGACGTGTACTGTCTGCAACTTACTTTGGTATTTTGTTGTTGTTGTAAATTCTCATTTGAGGATATTTTCCCATTGATCTTTAGAGAGAGTGGATGGGAGGGGGAGAGACACACAGAGAGAAACATCAATATGAGAGAGACACATCAATTGGTTGCCTCCCGCATGCACTGGACCAGGCCCGGGATTGAGCCTGCAACAGAGGCACGTGCTCTTGACTAGAATCGAACCCGGGACCCTTCAGTCTATGGGCTGACGATCTTTGTCTATATTGATGCTAGGACTTCGAAGGCACAGGCTTGGGGGTAGGAAGTCTAGGGGAAGAAGGTGGAGTGGACAGACCCTTGGGAACGGGCCCAGGTATGAAAATGTTTGTTCTGTGTGCACACTCGCCAAGTGCCCCCACTGCGGAGGCCTTGACAGTCTGGGCAGAAGGTGCTCAGGCTGCAAGGGCCGCCAGCCACCTTCTCTGGTCATTTGGGCCTGTGCATGGAAAGCTCACAAAAGTGGCGGGTGGCAGCGTGGAAAGTGGGTGGAGATTGCGTGTCATCTCTAACAATACTGATCTCCCCGACCAAGGCCGGCCTGGCTACTGCCGCTGCCGAGTCTCTCCGCAGCTGAGACCAACGTGGGACTGCACTGTGGTACTGCACCCTGGGGACCAGCCGGCTTTGTGGTAGCAAATTGATCCCCCAAGACCTCATTGGAGTAGACGCTCTTCCTTGCTGGGGGTTTCCTTCCCTGCCCACTGGCTTCCACCAGGAGCCCCATCGGAGACTCACTGAGCATGTCTTCACTTGACATTAACCCACCACGGCCGCCTCTGACCAAGGAACCACAGATGCCGTGGGATTTACAACTCTACCCTGCGTCCATTCTCGAGGGCAGGGAAAGCTGGGTGGCCTATTTAAAGGTGCCCAGGGTGCTTTGGCCGGTTTGGCTCAGTGGATAGAGCATCGGCCTGTGGACTGAAAGGTCCCGGGTTCGATTCCAGTCAAGGGCACGTGCCCGGGTTGTGGGCTTGATCCCCAGTTGGGGGCGTGCAGGAGGCAGCCGATCAATGAATGATTCTCTCTCCTCATTGATGTTTCTATCTCTCTCTCCCTTTCCCTTTTTCTCTGAAATCAATTTTTTTTTTTTTAAAAAAGGTACCCAGGGTGCCAGTTGAGGCTGATTCTGTGCGATCGGACACCTTCTTAAACAGGAATCAATAAATGGTTCTGGTTTTCCTGTGGCCAGAAGGCCCTGGTCCAGGAACAGGGGATAACGGTGGAGGAGGCGCCCCTCACTGTCACACTGCAGGGGCTGCTTGCAGGACTGTTTCCTCTCTGTGCCCAGAACTTTGGGATTGGCTGGGTCATAAGTCTTGGTTTCCAGGGAATAATGCATTCCAAGAGGGGACATTTACCCTGTCTATAGGTTTCCATAAAACCACAGGGACCCTTCCTGGTGCCACATTTATTAAATTAACCCATTGAACTCTTCCTGCTGCTCTTGGGGTGGGGGTGGGTTTCTCCCCATTTTACAGATGTACGCCCAGAGTGGTGGGCTGGGGTCCCCGCCAGAGGTCAGGGCTCAAAGGTGGATTCCTGGATCTGATTCCGGGGCAGCCCTGTGATTTGCTCCACGCACGTCTGCCGAAGCATTTCTCTCCCCCAGGGCGGTGGGCGGCAGCGTTTGGAGACAGGAAGCCAAGAGTTAATGGTTGGAACACACACGTGCAGCTTTCAGGGGCTGCTTCAGAGCTGCCGACATCCAGCGTGAAACGTGGGTGAGTAATTCTTACCAAGAGCGAGAGTTCATCCCTGGTAACCCGCACCGGCGGCTCTGGGTGCCATTCAGTGTGGGCATTGCCCGGCTGCCTTGCTCTCCCCGCCCTCCGTGCTCCGCCCAGCAGCCAGGTTATTTTCAGCAACGGCGCTCTCCGATTCTAAGACTGCAAACCTGCTCCTGAAAGAATACGATGAGCAGCAAAGGAAGAGGTGGGGTTGGGGTGTCGCGGAGCCGCGCAGCCGGGCGGCAGGGAGTGTCGGGGGAGGGCCTAGGTTTGGGGCGCCCGCCCGCGGTGACGCGCGCCCCCCGCCCGCTGCAGCGCCACTGCAATGGCCGAGCGGGACCTTCAGACGCCGCCGCCCGCCCGCGGGGAGCCTCGGTGAGCAGCCACCAGCCACCCCGGTCCCCGGTCCCGGGTCCCCGGTCCCGCGCGCCGCCGCAATCTGGGCGAGCCTCTGCGCTTCCCACGCCTGGCACCATGCGCCCAGGGGCTCCGGAGCTCTGCGCTGCGGGATGGCTTGGGGTGGCCCGGAGATGCCCAGGAGTGGCCAGGAGGTGGGCCAGGGGTGGCGCGGAGGTGGCCTGGGGGTGGTCCTGGATGGCCCGGCTGCGGCAGGGTGCGTCTTGCCTGCCGGGGCGGGGGTGTCTCAGCCTCTCCAGGCCCCTCGGCCCCGTCTCTCCCACGCCCTTTCCCGGGAACCCCTGTGCGGCCGTGGGCGCACAGGCCCAGCGGGGACGCGGCCCAGGTGGCGCAGGTGCTCGCACCTGCCCTGGAGGCCGCAAACTCGGGCGTTTCTGTGTCGCCGGCTGAGCCGAGCTCAGGAAGGCGCGGCCCCTGCGGGGATTTTATTTTTCTATTTTGGTGTCCAGGTTTGTAATCTCGCGTGTTCCGGTTTCCGGGGTGGCAGAGTGGCTGTCGGATGCTGACTTCCACTGGAAGCCGCAGAAGGAGGGTTCCATTGGGGTCAGCTTTCCCAGCTAAAGCCTGCCTGCTGTGCCTTTGCCCAGGCCTCTGGGGAGGGGCCGGGGGTTTTAGCAATTCCTTCCTGCTCTGCCTGTGGGCTTCTGATCCTACACTCCCAGGTGTGAGGGAAGCCCAAAAGGTTCCCGCTGTTGCCTGCCGCCGCTGCAATCCAAGGACCACCGGTGGTGGGTGGTGACGGTGGTGGGTGGTGCCGACACATCCAGGCTCTGACTTGAGGAAATTCCCCTTTGCCTGGGCTGCACCAGGGGCAGCTGCTGCTCAGCCCTGGGGGTCCCACTGAGGCGGCCTGGGGGGTTTGGGGGGGAAGGGTGGAGCACAGGGACCAGGCCCTGCGTCTGCAGGGGCTTAGGATGGAGAGTGGGAGCACAGGACCCTCCCAGCCCTTCGGCTGTTTTTCTGAAAGCTGATTTGTGCCCATGAATTAAGACTCGCTTTGGCAAGGGCCTGCAATATTTCCTCCCCACATTAATGGTGAGGACGCAGAGCCCTGAGGATGCAGAGCCCTGCCAACCTCCCCTCGAGCCTCACCGTAAGGAACGGAACTTCCCTCCTAGAGTGTTTCCAGGATTTGTCAACAGAACACGTGAGGCAGGTGATGGCTCTGGAGGAAGAGCTGCCGGAGGTCTGGGATGGGGCTGCTCTGTGTCTGTACAGAACACGGCACCTGCTTGGGGTCCTGGCCACTAACCGGGAAGAGAGTAAACAGCCTGCATCTCACGCCTGACCCGGACAGGTCCACTTTCTCCCAAAATTCATATGGTTTGGAAAAAAGGAATTTTTGTACTAGTGCGTTTCAGTTGGGGCTGGTAGAGCTGTAATTTCATTAAAATTTTTTTTTTGTTGATTGATTTTAGAGAAAGAGAGAAGGATCGATTTGTTGTTTCACTTGTTTAGGCATTTATTTGTTGATTCCTGTGTGCGCCCTGACTGGGGATCGAACTCGCCAACTTGGTGTTAACAGGCCAGTCCTCTAACCAATATAGCCACTCGACCAGGGCCTTAATTTCTATTTATAATCAGATTTCCAGGCAAACTGCTGCATCCTGTACACGTTTATTGTTTCAGGACTTTGTGTTGAGACATGACTGGCATTTATCATCCATACTGATGCCACCTGCTGGGAACCAGGCACAGAAGGGGAGAGAGGCAGCAGACAGATGGTCGGTGGTTGGTGCAGTTCAGGTGCCCAGAGCCACAGCACCACCCTGCAGCCATCCTCTCCCAGGCCTGGCGCCCCGGGAGCCACACAGGGGCTACCGTCCCTGGAGGCAGTTGGTGGCATCATGGTCAACAAGTTCCAGGGCCCAGCTCAGTACAAGTTTGCTTTCAGGATATTTGCAAGATCTAGGATATTATGAACAGTGCATAACAATTAACAGTTATTATAAAAAAAAAAAGAAAAGATGAGAGAGAGGAGAGTGGTGATAAAAAGTCACCCATTTCTTTAAAAAAAAAAAAATGTTTTGCCCTGACCAGTTTGGCTCAGTGGCTAGAGTGTCAGCCTGTGGCCTGAAGAGTCCCAGGTTCGATTCCGGTCAAGGGCATGTACCTTGGTTGCGGGCACATCCCCAATAGGGGTGTGCAGGAGGTAGCGGATCGATGTTTCTCTCTCATCGATGTTTCTCTCTATCCCTCTCCCTTCCTCTCTGCAAAAAATCAATAAAATATATTTTTAAAAAATATGTTTTTATTGATTTCAGAGAGAGGAAGGGAGAGGGAGAGAGTGGTAGAAACATCGATGAGAGAGAAGCATTGATTGGCTGCCTCCTGCATGCCCACTACTGGGGATGGAGCCCGCAACCAGGCATGTGTCCTGTCTGGGAATTGAATCATGGCCTCCTGGCTCAGCCACTGAGCCACACTAGGCGGGCAGAAAGTCACCCATTTCATGGCACCTGCTCTCTGCCGGGCACTGTTCTGATTTCCCCACCTGTGTTAAGGTATGTCGGTATCAGCCTGAGGGGAGAACTGGCGGGAGAGGGGAAGGGCCTTGTCCAAGGTGAAAAGTCGTTGCAGGACCCATGTCTTTCAGTTGTCATCCAGGGCCCAAGGGGCCTCCTCTGGGCCTGGGTCTCACACTAGGCCTGTGTTCTCAGCTCTGAACACCCTTCCCCAGCAGAGTGACCCAGGCCATCCCTCCACACTCACCGGCTGCCTGGAGGAGGTCTCTTAGGTCAGCATCATGTCTGTGCACCACAGGGAGGGGACTCCCACTCCTCCCTGGTGCTGGGCGGCATCCAGCAAGATGACCAGCTGTCTGGCTGCCTTCTTCCCTCTGGTCTGATGGTTCCTCACGTTGGGCATTATGATATTAGAAATGGTTAACCAAACCAGGATGCGAAGAGCCACTCACACCAGCTTCATTTGGCTCGTCCTGCAAATGGCCCATTCTCACCGACAGGCTTTGGGATCGTTTCTTTCTTCGTGTGGCTGCACGCTTGGCCTCTCTGCTGTTCAGGGAGTCCCAGGCGTGTGGTTTTCTTCTCCTGCATCTGCACTATATTGTACAAAGCCTCTGTATGGCATCTTTTGTATCCTAAACAGGGATTCTGCCAGCTTGCAGTTTCTAGTCAGAGGTTTTCTGGGTTGGGGTCCCTGGTGCAGAAGTCGCGGACAATCCAGACCATAGCAGGAGAACAGGGCCCGGCTGGGCTGCCCCAAGCACTTCTCTCGGACGCGCCTACAGGCACGGGTCCGGGGCTTGCGTGCCAGCTGTGGGAGGGAGCATGTCAGTCACAGGCCTTGAACGTTGGTGGGGTTCCTCGGGACCTTGATGAATAGGCCTTCTCCAGAGAGAGTCACGTTTGCCCCTGCGTGGCAGCTCGGGCACCTAGTTGGGGCCACTTTAAACCCAGCTCCCAGCTTTTCCCTTGTTCCACTCACCTGCAGGGGTGCAGACCAACATTGCAGGACCTGTCAGAGGTTAGGGGCTAGTTGGCAGATATGGGGGTGGGTGAGGTGAGGTTGGGGTAGGTGGGGTCTGCAGGAGTCTAGACCAGAGCCACCACAGACAGCCCAACAGATGGACCCCACATGGCTGGTGCCCTAAGCGAGGTCATGAGTCAGGGAGGGCTGGTGGCGGGCTGGTGGCACCTGCTCTGGCCCCACAGTGCGTCAGCTTTCGGATGACCAGCGCTCTCCGTGGTCCTCACCTTTTCTGATTTCAGGGAGAGCAGGGCTGGCTGGCAGTGTAGAGTAAGGTGGGGCCACCATCTGGGTCCAGTGGAAGGCTGGTCTGGGATCTGAAATCAGGAATAGAATCAATGTGGGGGCAGCACCATGGACAGCACCCAAAGGCAGTTCAGCAGGAATGGGGGTGACTGCTCTTCACTCCACTGGCTTCTCTCGGCTCCCAGAGCTTGGGTGGGAGGGTGCTGGGCTCCCACATGTGCCCAAGGAAGGCAGCTGGCTCCTCTGGGTGCACCGGAAGCTGCTGGCTGCTTTGGGGCTCATTAGGGCAGATTTCTGAGGACGCCTGTGTCTACTATGTTTGCTTTATTTCTCCAGGAGCCAGAGCAGCGATTCTAAAAGCTGGACTCTTAACTGGGAGGTTGAAAGAAAATTCTTTCTCCAATGGGCGTGGTTCATTAGTGACAAAAATGTCCCCCACAGTGTCGTGTGGAGTGACACCGTGTTCCTCTTAGACACCATGTGGCTTGTGGGAGCTTGTCTTTCATTTTTTAAATATTTTATTGATTTTTTACAGAGAGGTAAGGGAGAGGGATAGAGAGTTAGAAACATTGATCAGCTGCCTCCTACACACCCCCTACTGGGGATGTGCCCCCAACCAAGGTACATGCCCTTGACTGGAATCGAACCCGGGACCCTTCAGTCTGCAGGCGGATGCTCTATCCACTGAGCCAAGCTGTTAGGCAGCTTGTCTTTTTTTTTTTTATTATTGATTTCAGAGAGGAAGGGAGAGGGAGAGAGAGAGAGAAACATCAATGATGAGAGAGAATCATTGATCAGCTGCCTCCTGCACACACCCTACTAGGGATGGAGCCCAAAACCTGGACATGTGCCCTGTCCAGGAACCAATCTATGACCTCCTGGTTCATAGGTCGATGCTCAACACTGAGCCACACGGGCCAGGCAGCTTGTCTCCATAATAACCCTCAGAACAACTGGTTTGAGAAATGGTATGAATCAATTTAAATTCAATATCGTTTTTCAGTCAACATTTTGGAAGACATTAAAGCAAAGCTGGCTTTGCCAAAAAGCCTGTACGCGGCGATGAAATCAGAATAGGTGAGGACCACGGAGAGCGCGGGTCATCCGAAAGCTGACCCACTGTGGGACCAGAGCGGGTGCCTCCAGCCCGCCACCAGCCCTCCCTGGCGCCACGTGAATTGCCGTGAGCCAAAGTTTTCATTAAAGCCTGATCTCACTTTACTCTTTTTTTTTTTTTTTTTTGCCATTTTAAAATTCTCTGGGAACTTGGGAACTTGGGAACTTGGTTGGTGGGAGGCTAATGAGCTGCTCCCTCATCCTCTGTCCCAACAGGATTTGCAACCTTCTGTGGTCCAGCTGACTCACCAGACCCCTGTGGGAGGGACCCCATCATTGCCCTTCTGCCCTTGGGCATCCCAACTCCCCCCTTTCTCCCCTCAAGTCTTGTTCAAATATCTGCTGGTGGAATCGCCACCACCTCTGCCCCTTTCACTGTCCACAGCGAATGAACATCATTCGAGCCCGAGTTTGCAGTTCAGTGCCGTGACTGGGGACCGGCTCGGACCGGCTTGGGACCGGCGGTGCCCTTGCCGGCAGGTCCTTGGCCAGCATCACTGGATGTGGTCAGCTAGTGCCTGTCTTCCCAGAAGTCTGGCTGGGGAGTTGGGAAGTCGGAGTCCAGTGTGGCCTTGTCCTGCTGGACAGTGGGGCCTGGGCTACTCATGTCCCCTCTGAGCCAGGTTTCTCCTGGGGAGAACGAGGCAGCTGCCAGTCGGAGGCGACCCCAGCAGAGCGTTTCTAACAGGAGGCGGGGCCTGCTTGGGAGGCAACCCTGCAGGTGGTTTCTAACATCCCTGCCGCTGATCTTTGTCCCCCTCTGACTCGGTTCATCACGACAGGGGCCATTGCCTCCTCCCCTGATTGTGCACAGAGAAACACAAGGTCTGCTGCCCTGACCACCCCCAGGACAGTCCCCAGATAGTCCTTGTAATGGGCAAGGGGCTGATGGCACTTTGGGAGGAGCTGGGGACGCACATTCTTCCTGACCCGGGGCCTCCACGGAGCTTGGGTGGGTCCTAGCGCACCTCCCAGGCTCTGCCCCCGCATGCTGAATGGGCCGTGCCTGCTGGCGCTCTCTGTCCCAGGGACGGTGGAGAGGTGAGGGTGCAAAAAGCCGGGAGAGGACAGAGGCCTGTTCTTCAAAAGCAGAGACAAGGCCCTGCTTTCCTCCTGGCCTGTGGGCTCGGCATGCTTCTCTCTGTGGGCGTGGCTCTCAGAGGACTCAACTGGGGCTGAGGCCATGCCAGTGCCCCCGAGGCTGGTCAGCACCAATGCCAGCTCGAGAGCAGATGTTTGGACAGCTGCCCTGGACCAGCCGACTCCAGGGCTTTGCAGTGGCTGAAAACTCTCTGACTTGGGGAGAGTCTGTGCCTACCTTATGCCACCTGTGTCTGGCGTGGGCCTCGTCCCGGGAGCCTGTGGCCTCGCTGGGCAGGTGGGCTCCACAGCCTGACCCACAGGACATCATGGAGGGGCTGGGTACAGGTCCCGGGCTCCTGAAGGCTTCCTCGTGGGAGGAGAGACCTGGCTGAGCTGGAAGGAGTGGAGGGAGGGGCTGGTGGAGGGGGTGTGGCCCAGGCAGGACCACTGCCTGGTGACCTCGTGGACACCTATGAGAGAACCTTCTGCGTGTAGCTCTGACCCATGCTTCCTAAGTTGTGGCCTGTTTCAGGTCTACTCGATGTCAGATAAATGCCGTGGCTGCCCCTCTTCCGCGGCGGACTCTCTTGGATTCGGGATATAACACTGTACTTTGTAGCAAGAAGCGAAAGCCTTTATGCAAATGGGATCCGGGGCTGTGCTTGGCACCGCCACCGGCCAGAGCCTGAGTGTTGCCAGGTCTGCCCCACCTGGCACAGGTGTGCGTGGCTGGGGCGTTCAGAGCATTTGCCATGGGCCCACTCAGTGTGCTGCCTTCAGGGGAGTGAGCAGTGCTGGTCTGAAGCTGCGGCCTGCACGGTGACAGAGAGCGGAGAGTGAGCAGAGACTTGGGCACTCGGTGCAGGCCCTGTGCCCTGCCTGTGGGAAAGCGACCACGCCCTCCTGGCTGTTGGGGTGAAGGGGGCCTGGTGCTGTCTCAGAAGCGGTGCACCCAGGACCCCAGGCTTTGCAGGATGTTCAGGGACAGACCTCGCCCAGCTCGGCAGGGCCAGTGCTGCCCAGCGAAGGGGGCAGTGCTCAGGACCTGCTTGCTCACCCGGCTGGCCTTTCCTGGGCTCTCGAGGGGAACTGAGGTTGGGGGGGCCCACTACCCATCCTCTGCGTGTCTGTCGGTGCGTCCACTGTCCTCCTGACTGACACCGCCTCGCTGGAGGTGTCCGGTCCGAGTGAGACCGGGCACAGGGCGTTCAGACGGGTGCCCGGCCCCCAGAACAGCAAGGTGGCAATTACTCACCCTGATGACTGCTGTGTGTGTTCTGTGGAGTATATATTTTTAAAAAATTAATTTGCGCCAAGCCAGTGTGGCTCAGTGGTTGAGCATCGACCCAGGAACCAAGAGGTCGCTAGTGTGATTCCCAGTCAGGGCACATGCCTGGGTTGTGGGCACAATCCTAGTAGGGGGCGTGCAGGAGGCAGCTGATCAATGATGTTTCTCTACCGTTGAAGTTTCTATCCCTCTCCCTTTCTTTCTCTCTAAAAAAATCAATAAAAAATTGATTTGGGGGGGGAGAGAGAGAGAAACATCGTTTTATTGTTTCACTTGTACATGCATTCATTGGTTGATTCTTGTATGTGCCCTGATTAGAGATCGAACCTGTAATCAGGATGACGATCTAACCAATGAGCTGCCCAGCCTGAGCCTGTCGAGCCTTCTGTCCCCTCATAGGCACTTGTCTCTTCCTCTCTCTCGAACAGCAGGCCTGTAGGGCCCCTGGGCTGGGACAAGGGCAGCTGTGTCCTATGTTTTTACCCCCATGAAAGGGACGTTATCTCCGTTCTAGCCTGGGACAACTGCCCTCCTCGCTCTGCCCAGCATGAATGCGGCGTATTCTTTGCAGGGGCTCTGGGTTAAATGTGCTAATGAGCGCAGGGCACAATGGTGTCGTGTACACACTGTGCCCTGGGGCGCACGGTGCCAGGAGCTCGAGTGCCGTCCAAGGAGAGGACCTCGATCAGGGCTCTTCCCGGCTGGGGGAGCCTGCGGGATGCTGAGTTCTAACACCTGAGCTCCCAGGTGAGCTTTCCTCTGCAGGGTCCCGGGCACTGCCCAGGTCCCGTGAAACAGAGCAGGGAGGTCTCCCGTCCTCACGATGAAGCATTGTCCCGGTGTCTGCCTGCCTGCAGGAGACGTTGTCCCACGTGTAGGAGTGTGCATTTGAAGTCTGCGATATGAGCTGAGGTTTGCCCCCAAATCGTATTCCTCCTGGAGGGAGGCCATTTCATGGAGGATGAAGGTGGAATGATCGACTTGTCCAAGTCAGGCGGGACCTTGGGAACGCCAATGTCCGTGTGTATCTAAGTAAAGGTGGGTTTCACGAGGCAACGATGGCTACACGGGACCATCAAGGGGTCCCCTGGGGAGGAAGGCCAGGGGGTTCCGGCCCTGCTGCTCCTGCCACCTCCTCAGGCCAGGGGGACACCCCCAGATGTCTCCCCTCAAGGACTGCACGGAGGTGGCCTGGTCCTCAGCTGCAGCAGTGCCTCTGGGCGGATGTGGAAGCCTCGAGTTTGCTTCAGGACGGAGGCAGGTGGGCGGTCGGACTGCGGCTCAGAGTGGGGGCCCTGCAGCCGGTTCCCAGGCACCTCGGCCGCCACCCCACGTCCTGGCCCTGCTGACCCACAGGAGTTCAGACCTCAAGGAGAAAGCAGACTGCACCTCGGAGAGTCAGAGGGGAGTGGGAAGGTGACTTATTAATTATTATTTTTTAGCTTTCTTTGTATCAGGGTAGAGCTGCTGCTTAAACAGTTAAGTGGAATTGCTGGCCAGCTGGCCAACCGAGCAGCTTTCTCCTTCACGCAGCCCTGGAGAGCTGGGTGCACCAGAGCTGGACCCTCTCCAGCTCCATTTACAGGGGAGGGGGGTGGGGGAGCGGGCAGTCAGGGTGTGAGAGAAGGAAGCAGGAACCCGGAGCCGCGAACCCCTCTGAGTGTGTGTGAGCTGCGAGCCCCCCTGAGTGTGTGTGGAGCCCAGAATCCTTGCATTTTCATGCCCCTCCGTGTGGGAGGAGGAGACAAACCCGCTGAAGGTGCAGGGAGCCTCCACCAAGACCCGGCATCCTGCTGGGACCTCCCGTCCGCTTCTGCTCACTCGAGAGGGAAAACATTTTAGGGACACTGTGAGGAGCCACCTCTGCATGGCTCCCAAGCCTGAGGCTTGGAATGAGGTGATCAGAACCTCCCAACCAGGAGGACTGGTGAGCAGGTCGAAGGTCAGGTTGCAGGTGGCCCCGGGGTGGGGGTGGGGGTGGGGTGGTGGTGGTGGTGGGGTTGGGGTGGGGTAGGGGCAGGCACAGGCTGGCTCTGGAGGGACCAGGAGAGAACAATACAGTTCTTCTATCCGTCCCAGAAAAGGCGTTTGATAAATGGCAACACCCATTCACAAACTTTTAAAAAATGTGCACTTAGCAAATTTGGATACAGATAAATGCTCTCATGATAAAAGGAATCGATGAAAATCCTGCAGCAAACTGGTCCCTGATGGGGAACCCGCTATAAGATTTCTCTTCAAGAAAGTAATGAGAGAAAGATGCTGATTATCATTGCTTCTACTTAACGGGGTGCTGGAGGCGCCACCCAGCACAGCAGCGTGGGGGAAGGATAGGAAGCATAAAGACTGGGAGGAGGAAACAAAACTGCCTTCTCCAGGGAGGGTCGACATGAACTGGGAGATTTCAGCAAGTTGCTGGCACAGGTCAACATAGAGAAATCAACAGTTTTCCTACATCCCAGCTTTCCCCTACTTACGGTAAGGAAAAGGCAACAAGGACACACAAAAACACCATTCATGATCGGAGCACACAGATCAGGCACCCGAGTAAATGTATCAAAAGTTATGTAAAACTTTTTGGAGAAAACGGTACTTCATTGAGAGACACGAGGAAGCCCTGAGCAGATGGGGAACGAAGCAAGAGGGCCCAACACCCATACATGTCAGTCGTCTCCCCATGAACCTGAGTTTTCAGGGCACGGGACAAGCTGACAGAGAAGCATAAATGGTCAAAAAAGCCAAACTTGAAGAACAAGGAGGAAGAGACGAGCCTTACCAGGTACGAAGACTTCCGACCTGGCACCACCAGCAGTGTGATATTGGTGCAGGATTAAGGAGAGACCAGCACAGAGGACAGACGGCTTCGCATCCCCTAGAAATGGGAGGGGGACGCCGGCTCCTCACTCAGAGGGCTCACACGATTTTCCGCATGGGGAGACCCCCAGTTGTTCTGACCAAATGCAGCCCAGTTTCTGTGCTGGGCCCTCTGCCCGCCCGTCTTGTTTCCCTGATTGAATGGGGCCAGCTGGATGCTCCATGCCCTTCAGCTGGAAACCCTACAGACCCGGACGTCCCAGGCCCTGATCACGTTGCCCTGTGCATCTCGGGGTTTATCATGGAATTCAGCTGGGTGTCCGCGGGGCGAGTGCCTGGGCTCACCAATCGCACGAGAGGCTCTGGCCTCAATTTGTCTGGTGCGTTTGTGTATTTTCACTCTTTGGAGTTAAAGGGACACCAGTTTCTTCTGTCACCTCGCCATTTACAATGAAGTGGAGGTTCGTTCATACTGTTGACCTCCCGGCTGCAGGAACCCCCGGGGGATTCTCTAAGGAGGAGAGGACCCGCCCGAGGGGTCCTGTGGAGCGGCCGGACACCGGGCAAGCGTGTGGGCAGGGAGTCAGCGGTCCTCACTTGTCCTTTCACCTGGGCATGTGCCCACCCGCCCGCATCAGGCTTCCCCTCGGGGGCACACAGAGGAGGGCAGCTCCCAGGTCCCCATCTACGGTGCTGCCTTCCCCTGAGGGCTGAGCTCCCGGACGGCTTCCTTCCGCACCCAGCAGCCGTCCACGCAGCCTCCCAGTGGACAGGAGCTGGGCGTTCCTGAGACGCCCGTCTGCAGGGTGTGGCACTTTCATGCACCGGGAGCTGGCGATCCTGCCACAAGCATCTGCTTGGAGCCGCGGCCGGCCCTCCCCTGGATGCAGCCGCAGCGCAGCCTGGTGAATTCCATCGGAAAAGTGAAGGCTGGTTTGCTGAGTCATAGAGCCCTCGGAGCCGGCACAGCTGCACCCGGCCTCGGCCCAGCTGAGCTTCCCCGGGTCACCAGGAGACGGGTGAGGAGAGCACAGGCCGTCAGGGTTGGGTGATGTGTGTGCTGCTTTGGTGAATGCTCAGAGGCTTTGCTGTTTTCGGGGGGGCGGGGGGGCGTGAGGTCTTTCTGCACAGGTTCATTCCTGCTGAACTCGCTTCTATATTTAGATGCATTCATACCAGCCGGAGCTGATGGTGGAGGAGCATGTGCAGACGCTCCCAGAGAGATGCTCTGTGCCTCTGTGTCCCGGCTCCTGCCTGTGAGGGGCGCTGTCCTGCTCCCTTCTGGGCAGCATTGCTCATCCTGAATGGGGTGCTTCTTTGGTGGCACATGCCAAGCTGGCGTTTGTCTGGAAGCCATGGGGGTGGGGGTGGGGAGGGGGTGGGGCCTCGGCTGGGACTGCACTTAGTGCTGGGTGTGGTGGGCACCCGACCACGGTTCCTGGTGGGTTGGGGAGAGGGAGGGACTGCAGGGCCTTGCTTCATCTTCAGAACCAGGCCTGTTTGAGGCTCGAGTCCTCATCACCCACCAGCCCTGTCGGTGGATGCTGCCTTCCCTTTACAAGTTAATCAAGAATCACAATGCGGCCCGGCCGGCGTGGCTCAGTGACTGAGCGTCAGCCTATGCACCAGGAGGCCACGGTGCGATTCCCGGTCAGGGCACATGCCTGGGTTGTGGGCTCGATCCCCAGTGTGGGGCATGCAGGAGGCAGCCAATCAATGATTCTCTCTCATCACTGATGTTTCTCTCTCTCTCTCTCTCTCCTTCTTCCTTCCTCTCTGAAACCAATAAAATATGTATTTTTTTAAAAAAAGAATCACAATGTGTCCATTGACATCAATCTACACAGGAACTCCTGTGTTTTAGGGAAATAGCATCTTATAAACTGGTTCCCAACACTTCTTTTTTTTGAAGCAGTTGTTATTACATTGTGCCTCCGTTTCCCCGGTCGTTCAGAGAAAATGGAGCCGGCAGGGTTGTGGGAAGGGTATGTGGGTAACGTGGCGATTAGGAAATAATCCTGCTGCTGACTGAGATATGAATGCGATGAGCTAGGAAAACGCGTCAGGTGGGGTGCCGATGAGAGTGCCCGCTCTGACCTCTTGGAGCCAGGTAACCGAAGGGGCGGAGAGTAAAGGTTCTCACCTACGGGTCCCTGTGAGGGGTGCTGTGGAGGGCCCCTGGCCTCTGCCATCGGGACCGGCCTGCAGTCAGGCCAGCGCCCTCAGGGCAGGTGGGAGGCTGGCCGCCCCGCCCCCGCCTCCACCAGCCCCGAGCTCAGGCCTGAGGCTGGCTGCTCACCCAGGTGTGCTTTCCCTGCAGGTGAGTGAGAAAATGTAGCGGAGAGGCAGCGAGGCGACACCTGCCCCAGCTTGGCGTGGACAGCCCAGCCCAGACAGGCGGCTCGCCCCCGGCGCCCCTCGGCCCCCCACCATGTCCAAGAAGGGCATGGGCAGCCGAGCCAAGGGGGACAAGGCCGAGGTCCTTGCCGCGCTGCAGGCCGCCAACGAAGAGCTGCGGGCCAAGCTCACGGACATCCAGATTGAGCTGCAGCAGGAGAAGAGCAAGGTGGGCTCCCCACACCCAGCTCCCCCGTCCCTGCCCGTCCCCTGCTCCCCTGGGTCAGCCCAGAGGGGTATGGGGTGTAGCCAGGTCTCTGCAGGAGTGCCTGCCCAGTTGGTCCTGGCTCCCCAGAGCCTCTCCAGGCAGCTCTGGGGATGGGGCAGAGGGACACAGGCCGCGGCCCCGGCCCTGTGTGAACAGCCCTGGCTGCCAGGACAAGCCCAGGACCTCATCCCTGGACAATGTCCTTTCCCCCTGGAGTGTTCAGAGTGGCATTGAACCCAAATATACCGGGTCCAGCATGGCCCTCAGCTAGTTGAAGGCAACAGCCAGGCCTGGGCTTCTAGGGGCCAGGTGTGGGGACCAAACGCAGAAACCCAGCTCTTGGGGGTCCTTGCAGCCTGAAGGGAAGGCTGAGCTTGTGCTGACGAGGGACCTGGGGGACCTGGGTGGGGAGGGTGAGAGACTGGTCAGAGGTGGTGCCCACTCAGCACAGCACCGTCCCACTGCCCACGCTGCCCTCCTCTCTCCATGACTCGCCCCTCCTCGCACAATCCCAGGAGGTACTAAGAAGCGCTCACGGGCCTGTGGGAGGGGACTGCGAAGGGAGAGGACTCGGGGGGTGGGGGGTTGAAAGGTCCTCGGCTGTGGACTGGAGCCTGTAAGCCTCCCCCACGTGTCTCCTAGGAGGCCTGGCCATGGAGGGAACCAGGTTCTTTGGGGCCCGTTGCTCCTCTGAGCTGCCTGACTTCCTGGTTCAGTCCCAGGAAGAGTGAGATTTTGTGGCACGTGAGGCACACATGGACTTCAGATTTCAGGGTTCATGCTGCCTGTGGCGGAGTTTAGCCGGGACCCCCCGGGCCAGAAGCCTGGCATCCTTACTATGGGACCCTTACCCACCACCTCAGGTCCCCTGCTCTGTGGAAAGGGGGCAGTTAAAGGACCTGCTGCCATTGGCGCTGGGGAGGACATGCTCCCGGAGCCCCAGGGACAGCGCGGGTACCAGCAGGCAGCTGTCAGGGTGACCTCGAGGCCGCTCAGGAGTCAGGGAAGTCATGTTGGCACCTGCCCTGGGCCAGCAGGTCACAGAGTCCCCGGGAGGCCCAGGCAGCTGCCTGGCTGGAGCAGGGGTGGAGGCACAGACATGAGGCGGCCTGGCATGCAGAGTTGTCCCCAAGTGCAGAGGGCCCACACGGTGGCCGCTGTGGGTGCTGCCTGGACGAGCGGGGAGGGAAGTGCTTGGTGTCGTGTCATTTCTTCACCAGGCCTGTCACGTGTGTCTGACACTGACTCCGCAGGGGCCTTTCTTGTGACAAAGCCCAGGGCACTGGATGGCAGGGTGACCTCTGTGGCCTCCTTGTCACTCCCAACAGCCTGGATCAGAGTCGGGATTAAGCCCCTTCTCACCTTGAACTCTTTTGGATTTGTTTCTCCTCCACTCTCCATCCATAATCCCGACGCACATCACCCCATTTTCCTTCTCTGCTCAGTCCCATCCACGAAGCTTTCATGAAGGAGAACGTTATGTCGTCTGTTAGGAGGGAAGGCAAGCTGGGCTCCAGATCCATGGATGGCACTGCAACTCTGGGGGGCAGGGAGGGGTGTCTGTTTGGACAATTAAGGGTCAGGTGTCTGTCAGGCAACTGCTTTTCAGGGTCCTGCAGGAGCAGGTGGCGCCCTCTGTGAGCTGGAGAGAGGTGGCGAGGGCTGTGGCTTGGGTGGCGGGCTTCTCCCATCGTCTGGCCCACATAGACCCAGGCAGGCCTGGGTTCCACCCACCCTTCATGCCACATGGAGTCTGCGCACCAAGTTCGTGCCAGTAGCGGGGGCGGAGGGGGGGGGCGTGTGGGGGGAGCCGGGGTCATTTTGCCACGGCCACAGCTTCTAGATCAGTGGCTCTCAACCTTGGCTGCACATTAGAATCACCTGGGAATCTTTTTAAAATCCTGATTTCTGGGCCTCATCCTCCTGAAATTCTGTTTCTTTGTTACTAATGTGATGGCCCCACCCCATAACAAAGAAAAGAATTTCCAGAGGATGAGGCCCAGAAATCAGGATTTTAAAAAGATTCCCAGGTGATTCTAATGGGCAGCCAAGGTTGAGAACCACTGTTCTAGATGAAAATAAAACATTCAGTAAAAAATCTGAGTTTTCCAAAGGCCTATATATCACATGTCATCTAGACAGCTTGGTGTCCCCATTTGCTAGGAATGCCATTGGAGGTAAGTGCAACACCTATTATTTGGGCAAAGGGCAAGAGTGCCCCTGTTCCCACATGCTGTGCCCAGGATGTCCTGCCCACCCTCCACACAGGTTCCTTTAAGAGGCGACAGTTTTATCTCCTCACCGGCCTGTCCCTGCGGAGCCGCAGAGCAGATGCCATGGACCTGACCTTCCAGCCCAAGTTCTCTTGTGACACCTGTGGGTGCAGAGACAGCTCCACCTATGACACTCGGTCCTGTTTCAGTGGCATTTCATTTATTTATTTATTTAATACTAGAGGCCCGGTGCACGAATTCATGCACTGGTGGGGTCCCTCAGCCTGGCCTGTGGGATCTGGCTGAAACTGGCTCTCCGACATCCCACGAAGGGTCCCAGATTGCGAGAGGGTGCAGGCCAGGCCGAGGGACCCTACCGATGCACGATTGGGGCCGGGGAGGGACACGGGAGGTTGGCCAGCCGGGGAGGGACCGTGGGAGGGCTCCAGGGTATGTCTGGCCCTCTTGCTCAGTCCTGATTGGCTGGACCCCAGCAGCAAGCTAATCTGGTCAGAGCATCTGCCCCCTGATGGTCAGTGCATGTCATAGCGAGCAGTTGAGTGGTCTTAGCATATCATTAGCATTTTACGCTTTGATTGGTTGAATGGCCGATGGGACGACCGGACACTTAGCATATTAGGCTTTTGTTATATAGGATATTTTAATTGATTTCAGAGAGGAAGGAAGAGGGAGAGAGAGATAGAAACATTAATGATGAGAGAGAATCATTAATTGGCTGCCTCCTGCATGCCCCCTACTGGGGATCGAGCCCAAAAGCAGGGCATGTGCCCTTGACCAGAATCGAACCCAGGACCCTTCAGTCCGCAAGCCGACGCTCTATCCACTGAGCCAAACCAGCTAGGGCTCAGTTGCGTTTTAAGGAGACATGCTCGAATGGAAGCAGCAACCCAGTTTGCAAACAAAACTTTGTAAAATCAGTGTCCAGACTTTGGCCAGGACAGGGGCTGCTCGGGGACGACCCAGCCTCGCCTTGTCTTGCAGGTCAGCCGGGTGGAGAGAGAGAAGAACCAGGAGCTGAAGCAGGTGCGCGAGCACGAGCAGCACAAGAACGCGGTCCTGCTCACGGAGCTGAAGAGCAAGCTGCACGAGGAGAAGATGAAGGAGCTGCAGGCCGTGCGCGAGACGCTGCTGCGCCAGCACGAGGCCGAGCTGCTGCGCGTCATCAAGATCAAGGACAACGAGAACCAGCGGCTGCAGGCGCTGCTGCACGCCCTGCGCGACGGCGGCCCCGAAAAGGTCAAGACCGGGCTGCTGTCCGAGGCCAAGGAGGAGGCCAAGAAGGGGTTCGAGGTGGAGAAGGTGAAAATGCAGCAGGAGATCTTGGAGCTCAAGGGGGCCAAGCGGCAGGTGGAGGAGGCGCTGACGATGGTCATGCAGGCCGACAAGATCAAGGCCGCAGAGATACGGAGCGTGTACCACCTGCACCAGGAGGAGATCTCCCGCATCAAGAAGGAGTGTGAGCGTGAGATCCGCAGGCTGGTACGTGGGCTGCAGGTGGCGGGTAGGGGAGGGGCGGCGAAGGCAGGGGGACTTGGGAGGGGGCGGGGGCGGCCAGTGGTGGGCCTGCTTCTGGGCACAGGCACTCACACCACCACTGTTGGTCCTGGGCACGTGCGGATGCGAGGATAGGTCAGAAGGGCCAGCTGGCAGGCAGAGGTCCTCCCTCTGCCCCTCTCCAACCAGCTTTACATCCTGGGTCTCGTTTGGGCCAGAACAGGATGCCTGCAATGTCATGAAAGCCTCCCCTCCTTAGAGTGCAGGTTGGGCTGCAAGCCAAGCAGGGCTAGTGCTCTGCTGGCACAGTCACTTCTTCCATCACTGGGCG
Source organism: Myotis daubentonii (assembly GCF_963259705.1). Lineage (NCBI taxonomy): Eukaryota > Metazoa > Chordata > Mammalia > Chiroptera > Vespertilionidae > Myotis > Myotis daubentonii. Next base: position 59,523,802 of record NC_081852.1, on the reverse strand, counting down.
GGCTCTGCCGTCTGTCCAGCTCACTGGGTCCAGAGAGGTGAGACCACGAGGACAGGGGGTGGTGGCATGTCCCTGAGGGCATCCTGATGTCCCTGTGCCCTGTGCATGCTCTGAGGCTGGATGGCGTGAAGTTACCATCTTGCAGGTCAGGCATGGGCACCTGTGCATCCCGTGGTCAGGGACCGGGTCCCCTGGCAGGCCCTGTGGAGTCAGTGTCCTCAGAGCCCCAGGGCTGGGAGTCGGAGAATATTCAGGAATCCTGAGGGATTGTGCCGGTTCTCCTCACCCCTTGGAGCCGGGACCTCCTTGGTGATTTGGGGAAATGGAGGTCAGCGTTGGAGGCGCGCCCCACGTCCCAGTGTGCGATTCATCAGGACCCGGCTGGCTCTGCTGGTGACACCCAGGACCCTGGATGCCCCTCCATGGGGCACAGCCTGGCCCTGCACCCAGGCCACCTGCCCCTACTTCCCTGGGGCTCTGTTTTCCAAACGGTGCTGTCACCTTGAACGTTCCAGAAGGGCGGCAGCCCTCAGGACCCATGGCCCGGAGGGGACACTGAGCGCTGTGAGGCAGACACGACCCTGCCACAGTGTGTGCACAAGGGCCCCAGACCTTGCCTTTTCCTGAGTGTCCCCTTTCCATGCTCCCCCATGGCTCCACCCCCCAGCCCTGTGTTGGTGCCACGTCAGCACCGCTGTCCAGCCCCACACCACCCTGTAATTCATCGACTGGCTTCAGTGTTCGTAGGAGACAGGTGGCCTCATCTCCTTAGCTGAAGGCTGACACAGAGCCAGCAGTTCCCTGTGGTCCCTCACCCCTGACAGAGACGCCCCAGAGGCAGCTCTAGCAGATTCTCCTGGTATTTGTTCCAAATTCTCAAAAACATGCTTAAGCTTTCACTTTCAGATTCCTCCATCTCAGCCCCTCTTCTGCCCCCCGCCCACCCCAGGCCTCCCTAAATTACATTGACCAGGTATCGTGGGAACAAATGGGCACCCAGATGGAGGGAACTGCCATTTACGGGTGTGGGCAGTGTCTCGGGAGAACTACTGGGGTGGTGGCCTGTCCCCTCTTAGGTGTTAGATCCTCCCCTTAGCTTCCTCTTTTTAAAATATATGTATGTATACATACATATATACACATATATATTGATTTCAGAGAGGAAGAGAGAGGGAGAGAGAAATAGAAACATCAATGATGAGAGGGAATCATTGATTGTCTGCCTCCTGCATGCCCCCCTACTGGGGATCAAGCCTGCAACCAGGGCATGTGCCCTGACCGGGAATGGAACTTGGTTCCTAAACTTCTTGGTTCAAAGGTCGACGCTCAACCACTGAGCCACACCAGCCAGGCCCCAAAAGAACTTTTAAATGACTTCAGCAAGGTTTCAGGACACAAGATCAATATGCAAAAATCAGTTGTATTTTTATGTAGTAGTAACAAACAAATTAAATTTTAAAAAATTCCAATCATGATGGCATAAAAAAGAATAAAATACTTAGAAGTTTAACGAAAGATGTGCAAGACTTGAACTCTGAAAACTACAATACTTGACTGAGAGAAACTAAAAGTGAGCTGAATAAACAAATAGGCATTCCATGTTCATGGATTGGTGACCTGAATAAACAAATAGGCATTCCATGTTCATGGACTGGTGAACTGAACAAGTAAATAGACATTCCACGTTCATGAATTGGAAGCTCAGCATTTCTCCCCAGATTAATATAAGGAGCAAACAACTCCTGTCAATCCCAGCAGCTTTCCCGAAGCTGATTCTAAAATGTGTATGGAAATGCAAGCCGCTTCCTCACACTGGGTTAGCTTCCTCTGTTCTTGATGGTGCCATTTTATGATCTAAAACTTTACATTCTAACGTGGCCTGATTTGTTGATCTTTTCCTGTATGGCTGGTGCTTATTGTGTCTTGTTTAGGGAATTCTTTTATTCTGGAGCCATGAAGTGTTATCTTTTTAGAACTTTATCTTTCAGGCATAGGTGTTTGCCGTGCCTGGGTTGTATGTGTGTGTGTGTGCGCGCACACGCTGTAAGGTGGGGGTCCAGTTATACGTTTTCCACATGGATATACAACTGTCCCAGCAGCCCTTATGAAAAAGACCACCTTTCCCCCAATCCACAGGGCCCCCTCATTATTATATGAGTGGGCTTTCTAGTTTGTTCTATCACAGCTCCTCTTCGAGCTCATTTTCAAATTATTCCTGTTTTATAATACATCTTGATTTCTGGAGGAGCGTTCTCTAGCTTTGTTCTTCAAGAGTAACTGGACCTTTCTTGGCACCTGAGTCTTCCATACAACCTCGGTTGGGGAGGGGCCCTGGCTGAACTTACAGAAAACATCAGAGCCAGGCAGGCATGGAACAAGTCCATTCCTTCCCTTCCGCTTTGAGTGAAAATTTGGCCAGAAATGGCCCTGGGGACCCAGCATCTCCAGGGTGGATTCCGGGGACGGTGGGGGGAAAGAACATCAAAATGATAAATAAAGGAGAGTCCCCAAATTGACTGTGGAGTCTACAGGGAAAAACTGTGGAAGATTGAAATTAGCAAGAAAAGAAATAGAAGATTCCCGTCTCCTTTTCTAAGAATGCTTGAGGGCTGTCCCAGCTCACACCATGTGCACCTTCACCTTTGACCTTTGTCTTTGATCTAGCCAGGGGTGGGCAAACTTTTTGACTCGAGGGCCACAATGGGTTCTTAAACTGGACTGGAGGGCCGGAACAAAAGCATGGATGGAGTGTTTGTGTGAACTAATATAAATTCAAAGTAAACATTATTACATAAAAGGGTACGGTCTTCTTTTTTTTAAGTTTTATTCATTTCAAACAGGCCGGATCCGGCCCGCGGGCCGTAGTTTGCCCACGGCTGAGAGTCTGCAGAGACAGACCTTTACCTGGAGGAAACCTTTAGCAATGCAGCCATTACTGTCCACAGACAGACAAATGACTCTTCTTCAGACACTGCAAATGGTCTTTGCCAGGCTGGCGGCGCAACTCTCTTTAGATCAAATCCTCATTCAAATTGGCTGCAACACTTACTTGTCCCCTTATTAACTAATGAATTTAATAAAAATGTTCTTAAAAATATATTTTTATTGATTTCAGAGAGGAAGAGAGAGGGAGAGATAGAAACATCAATGATGAAAGAGAATCATTGATTGCCTGCCTCCTGCATACCCCACACTGGGGATCGAGCCTGAAACCTGGGCCTATGCCTCAACTGGGAATCAAACTGTGACCTACTTCCTAGTTCATAGGTCGCACTCAACCACTGAGCCATGCCAGCCGGGCCCTGCCATTTCTCTATACCTCCTATAACTGGGAGTGAGGGGCTGAGGCAGGGGGAGTTCTTGGTGGTGAGGTGAGGTGGGGGTCCTGGAAAGAAAAGGAAAGGGATTAAGGACATGAAGGTGGAAAATCAGGATGGTGATTGCTCCCCAGTCAGGCGTGTCCCATTCCACCACAGCTATGATCATGAACAAGAACCAAGTGATGGAGGCAATTGAAGGATCTGCTTAATCGAAGCAATGAGACTAACCAAGATTCTAGGAGGGCCTATATCAAACATGGAGAAACTTCTAGTGACCTGAGCTGAAGACCAGATGCAAACATGCATCCCTCTGAGCACCATGATGACCGCGGCCAAAGCAAAAGGTTTGCGATGTTGAAAGGACAGGCTGGATCCAACTACGGTGTTGAATTTACTGCTGGTTCTGGGTGGTTTAAGCGATTCAAGAATCGTTACTCATTCCGTAACGTGAGAGTGAGTGGCGAGTCTGCGCATGCTGGTGTGAGGGCAGCTGAGGAATTGTTGGAAACTCTAGATAACCTGATTGAGGAGGAATACTATTACTTCCCTGAGCAAATATTCAATATGGATGAAACCTCCCGATTCTGGAAACGGATGCCTGAAAGGACTTTCACCCATAAGGAGGCCAGGTGGATGCCAGGGTTCAAGGTCTTTAAGGACATTGTTTGGGGGCAATGTTACGGGCTACAGATAAAATCCCTTTGTGGTTGGGCACAGTGAGAACCCAGGGCCTTCAGGCATTTTACTGCAGGTCTCCTATGGGAGCAACGAGAAGTGAAGGAGGACCCGGCTCCTCCTCCGAGACGCCTTCCTGAATTGCTGTGTGGAGAACAACATGCCTTTCAAGATCTGCTTATGGTTGATAACGCTCCTGGACATCCTCCTTTCCTTAGTGATCTTCATCCAAGATCAACATGGTGCTTCTCCCTCCAAAAACCGTGGATCAAGGAGTTATAGCAGCTTTTCAGGCCTGTTACCTGAGGAGGACCTTTGCCCAAGCTATTGCTGCAATGGAGGAAGATGCTGAGAAGACACTGATGTAATTCTGGAAGGATCACAACGTCCGTGACTGCATTGCTTGAGCTTGGGTGGTGTCACCAAGGAGTGTATGAATGGCATGTGGAAGAAAGCTAGACCACGTAGCCCAGGTGTGCAGTAGGTTAAACTATGGAGCCCAGGTGAGCAGTAGGCTGTACCATGTAGCCCAGGTGAGCAGTAGGCTGTACCATGTAGCCCAGGTGAGCAGTAGGCTGTACCATGTAGCCCAGGTGTGCAGTAGGGTGTACCATGTAGCCCAGGTGAGCAGCAGGCTATACTGCCTGGATTTATGTGCCTCTGTGATGTTCACAGGACAATAAAATCACCTAATCAGGCATTTCTCAGAACATGTCCCCGTGAGTAAGCGGCAGGTGACTATGACAGGAGTAGAAGATGTAGGAACGTGCCCTTGGCTGAGAATTTTCAGTGGAGACACTGCATGCGAGAGTCCCAGGGCCTTAGGAGGACCCCCTGGGAGACACTGTGATCTTTTTTTTTAATCTTTAATTTCTTTATTGGTTAAGGTATTATAAATGTGTCCTCATCCCCCCATTAACCCCCACCTTCCCTCCCGACACTGTGATCTTAAAGTGAGTTTCCCATCGTTAAAAAATCAAACCCGCCCGCCCTCTGAAGCAGCGGATTGAAGTGGGATGAGTGAGCAGAGACTGATTTCCTTGTTTCCTGGTGAAAGAAAAAGGATGTTTGCGAAGTATCCCCGTCAGAGGGGAAATGTCAGGTCACAGGATATAGCTGCGTGTTAATCTGGTTTTCTCTTCACTGGCCTCTCTGTTTCCACTAATTGACTGTGTTGCCTCTGCATTTCTGTGAGTTCCAGTAAATAGGAATTTAGCAATTAAGGATTTCTTTTTCTTTTTTCTATTCAGTTCACCGCTTCCCCATGAATGCTGCGATCTGGGCTAATTAGACGTCTCATCTCTTTGTTTCCCAGCTGACTTCAGCAGACGGCTGATTTATTAGCTTACTGTAACCTTAAACAGCGCGCAAAGCAGCGAGGCGCCCTATCCTGCTCTGTTTTAAACCGAGTCTTCTTGCAAATCTAGCGTCGTTTGTAATGATGCCCATGCCACCCGCGTCTGCGTGTCTGAGGAGTGGGCAGTGGTGGGGCTGGCTCTGCCCTCCCCTCTGAGGGCAGCCCACCTTGGGCCTCAGACGCACCTATGGCCGCCAGGAGGAGGGGCTGGGAGGCAGGTGGCTCCTCGCAGCTGTTAGGAGGTTGAGCACAGGGAGAGTGGGGAGGGCTGCCGTGTGTGGGGGGGGACCCCTCCTGATGCTTGTGCATTCTGCCTGTTGCTATGGTAACAGATCTGCATCCTGCCTGCCTGTGTGATTGTGTTCTGTTCTCCTTGTAGATGGAGGAGATAAAATTTAAGGACAGAGCAGTCTTCGTGCTGGAGAGAGAGTTAGGGATTCAAGCCGGGCATGCTCAGAGACTGCAGCTCCAAAAAGAGGCTCTAGATGAGCAGCTGTCCCAGGTCAAAGAGGCTGATCGGCACCTGGGCAGCCCCAGACGGGAACTTCCTTATGCAAGCGGTGCAGGAGACACCTCAGACCACTCGGGAAGCCCTGTAAGCACCTCCCCTTCGCACGCTTTCGGCTGCGTGTCCCTGCGAGGAAGCCCCCCGGGGGCTGAGCCCGTGTCCAGGGCCAGAGCCCTCCCACCCTTGGAACACCGACTGTGCCTGCAGCCCGCCAGCCAGGCCCCGGGCCCCTCGGCTCTCTGGCATGGCCAAGAGGGCGGGTAGCCTTTGTCCTTCCTTCCTTGTTAATGTAGTATGTAGCCCTGCCTTCCCATGGTCCCCCTGCCGTGGACCCCCAAAACTTTGGGCTTCCCGCTGAAGCCCCTCTGAGCCACTGGACCCCCAGGTTGATGAGGGTCCCTGGTCTTGGCTGGTGCTGGCTCCTGTCCCGGGCTGGTGGGACATGAGGCTCAGCTGCTTCCCTGTCCACACACAGGCTTTGCCTTCTGCCGGGAAGGCCGGCTCCCTGCTCCCCTCATCGTGAATTTGACCCCCCGTGCAGTGATTTCCGCCATTCACATCACCCATTGCCCGCCCACCCGCTTTTCATGTAACCGGGACACTCCGGCTCCTCCCTGGCCCGCCAGGATGGCACAGGGCCAACAGCTGCCCTGCCATGACGCCACTCATCTCCTCATTGCCGCTCCTCATTCAGAGCCCTCTTGGGTGGTCCTGGGAAGTCGGGGGTGGGGGGGGAGGGGAGGGTCTGAATTCCACGGACCCTCCACAAGGTCCGAGGTCCGTCTGGGTCTGCCCCTAGCCTCTCCTGCACCTGCTGAATGAGGAATCATTCCTCTGTCCTTTGGGGCACCCGTTTGCTTTAGGACAAAACCCAGTGTGAGCTGAGCCAGCCCTAGGACAGTGACATTTCAGGGTAGAAAGTGACATTTGATAATCCTATTATACATGGCTGAGCTGAATCAGACAGCGCCTGCCCTGGCATGATCCCCGATAGATTGTGCGAACCCCAGAGGCTCTCAAACTGAATTAAAATGTTGTCACAGATTTTTGCCTGAAGTTCCAAAGTGACCTTTCAGAAACCTAATCTTGGGGAGGCAGCTTTTGAGAGTCGTTAGTCCAATGTCGTTACCTGAGCTCACTTCAGAATGCTAGGGAGGTGACTTCCGGCCTGCGGTGCGGACCCTGCCTGGGGGCCAGACCCTGCCTGGGGTGCAGACGGCAGAGACTGAGGCGTGCGTGGGCTGTTGCAGTGCTTTCTGGGCTCGCTGCGGTCAGGGTGCCTGCATTTGCATGCCCTCACCTTCCACATTTGCATTTTCTTGACATTTCTGCTCTTGCATTCTGTCCCATCTCACGGCTTGCCACCACGGCGCCCCGGCCCCTAGGAGGGTCCCTCGCCATCAAGACTCGAAAGTGCTCTGGTCTCCACGCTGTTGGGATTTGCAAGGTTTCTCCGTCTGCATCTGCGAACAGTTATTTGCAGTTGATTTCTGTTTTAGGAACAGCAGTTGGATGAAAAGGACGCCCGGCGTTTCCAACTTAAAATCGCAGAGCTAAGCGCCATCATTCGGAAACTCGAGGACCGGAACGCCTTGCTGTCGGAAGAGAGGAATGAGCTGGTGAGCACAGCCGGCGGGGGCGGGGCTGGGTCCGTGGGCTTAGGGCTGCAGCCCACTTCCAAGTTCCTCGTGGAAAGGAGCGATGGTGACGAGGGCGGGCTTGTGCCCAGGCCTCTTGGCTGTTTCCAATAAAACTTTGCTAACAAAACCAGGTTAAGGGCCAGCTATGGGCCTCAGACCCTGTTGGCTGATCCCGGCTCTGCATCATTGGGCAAAAGTATCCTCCGTTCTTCACATTATCTGAGGACCTCCGCCTGCAGGGGCGCCATCACCGTCAGTCCTTGCAGCCACTGGGGTTTCTGAGTGGCTTGTCCCCTGGATGAGAGCTGCTCAAGGCTCCCGAGGGTCCTGGTCCCACAGCTCTGACTGGACTCGACTCCAACCCTCAGCTGTCGCCAAGCTTGTTCTGCTCAGCTTGCAGGTTCCAGAGGGCGACCTGCTGGTTCTCCGTGACGCCTAAAACAATCGTGCTTGCAACTAATTTTGTCTTTCAGCTAAAGCGTTTAAGAGAAGCTGAAAGCCAGTATAAGCCGCTGCTGGATAAAAACAAGCGCCTCACTCGGAAAAATGAGAGTCTCTCACACACGCTGCGTCGGATGGAAAACAAGTTAAAATTTGTCACTCAGGAGAACATAGAAATGGTAAGGGGCCCTGGCCTGTCCATCAGCCAGCAGGAGGGTAACCATGACAACCTCTTCCGCTTCCCCCCACAAGGTTTGACAGGATCCCGGTGGCCCTCCGGCTCTTGCTCCAGCCTCTGGTCTCCTGTGGGGATAGGAGCTACCAGGGCCTTAGGTGAGGGTCTGGGTGTCGCCTGCCTGGGGGGTGACAGGGAGTAAGATTCTGAGCAGTCACATCCCCACCCCCAGGCCACCTTCCACCTCTGAGCACCTGGAGCAGAGGTGGTGGGAGCCCAGGACTGGCCGTGAGAGAAGGGAACAAACCGATCGGGCAGGGCCACCGGCCAGGGGCCCAGGGGTGCCCACTCCTGCCGCCACCACTAAGCAGGTGGGGGTGATTGGCTGGTGTCGTGTGGGTTTCTTCTGCCCCTGAGGGCCCCAGGGGCCCTGAGTGAGAGTTTAACCGGGGATGTGAGAAAGGGGGGAGGTGGGAGGAGTGCCCTCCACACCCCCTGTGCAGAGCCCCCTCTTTTTACACTCTGACTTTGGGGATGGCCAGGGGGTGTGAACTGGCACGGACAGCTCACATGTTTCCCCATGGGCCCCGAGCCAGGCCGCCCAGCCCTCCCCCGTTTCAGGTGCTGAGATGCAGCCTCGATTTCCCAGGCTCTACGGCCGGGCTGCTCCATGGCCTGAGCAGAGAGCAGGAGGACCCTGATTCCCGTTGCCTAGACCAGTGATGGCGAACCTATGACACGCGTGTCAGAGGTGACACGCGAACTCATTTTTTTGGTTGATTTTTCTTTATTAAATGGCATTTAAATATATAAAATAAATATCAAAAATATAAGGCTTTGTTTTACTATGGTTGCAAATATCAAAAAATTTCTATCTGTGACACGGCACCAGAGTTCAGTTAGGGTTTTTCAAAATGCTGACATGCCGAGCTCAAAAGGTTCGCCCTCACTGGCCTAGTCGGACGGCCCTGATCCACCCTGTGAGTGACATGGTCTGGTTGGCTTTTCAGAGACAAAGAGCCGGGATCATAAGGAGACCCAGTTCCTTAAACGACCTGGATCAGAGTCAAGATGAGAGAGAAATTGACTTCTTGAAACTCCAAATTGTGGAGCAGCAGAACCTCATAGACGAGCTGTCCAAGGTGCCGTCCAGCCCCTTTCTCTCCCTTCTCCGCTGCCCCCTGGAGGTTCCACCCGGAGCCCCTTGCCCTGGGGGTCTGCCCAGAGGAGCCCACAGGAGGCGGGGGTTGTTTGTCCTCCTGGCCCCTCCCTGGGTTCGTCTCGGCTGGATCCCTGCACCGGTCACGCTGGCCATGGCCCCCTCGGGACCAGGGGTTTCAGGAGCCACAACACCAGTGCTAGGGCCATGGTGACCACAACCCGGGGCTCAAAACAACAGCCACGTATTCCCTCTCAGTTCTGGAGGCCAGGACCCCAAATCAAAGTATAAGAACTTATGGGGGACAGGAAGCGAAAAAATCAACACAACTTTCAAAAGGCCAGCTCGCCCTGCACTGAGGGCCCTGGGTGCTTCCGCGGGTCACGGGGCTGGGGACCAGCTGAGGGCGGGAGGAAGGGCCATCAGGGCCGAGTGAGGCCGTCCCTCCCAGGGCAGGGGGCGGGGGGGGGGGGCAGGCCATGCTGCGGTCAGGAAGCGGCAGAGGTTGGGGGGTGCAGGACTCGGGGTCTGCTCTCTGAGTCTCCAGGCGAATGTCCTCTCTTCCAGACCCTGGAAACGGCCGGCTACGTGAAGAGCGTGCTAGTAAGTACACTCAGCATTGCCTGTCCTCGCTGTTTCTGCTGCCCTATTCCTGGGGCCCCGCCTGTGCCCATGGCTCCTTCCAGGCCAGACAAGTGGCCGTGCCAGCTCCCAGGTGGATTTTGTGGCCACAGTGCTACCTGCCCCGAGGCTTTGCCGTGGGGGCCACGTGTGCCCCTTTGGCGGGTGGCAGTGCCCAGCTCTGCTCAGTACTGAGTCACTTATTCAACCAGAGGTCAGAGGGCTCTCCTCTCTGGGGCCCTTCCCCCCACCGTGGGTTCCCCAGCCCTGCCGGCATGCACCCACGGGCTGGGCTGGTTGGTTCGGTCATGCTCACAAAAATGCAGCCTCACTCCCCAGAGAGAAGCAGGCCACTGGCCTCCTTATACATTCATGGGGTCCATGCCCACATCTGTGGGCTCCCCACGTGCAGGCATCTGCTCAGAGGCCGCAGTGGCTGGCTCATCCGTCCCCTCAGGTCCCATTTCTGTTCCTGCCACTCAAATCCCCTGCCCCCACGTGGGCCCCCCAGCCAAGCACCGCCGTAAAAGAAGCTGGGGGGCCCATGAGTGTGGTGAGCCGAGCCACCTAAACAGGCCAGGCACTCCGCCAGCCCGAAGAGTGGGGACGAGCCGTACACCCCTGCAGACGCCTGGGCAGGCCGTGGGCTCAGCGTGTTTATGTCGGTGTGGCTAGTACGCCAGCCTGTCTACAGCCACCCATGCTAACACGGAACCTTGACCGTGTATTTGAAACGGAGAGAGCTGTGCAATTACTCAAAAGCATCTCTTCCACGGGTTTCTGCAGGAGCGTGACAAGCTTTTGAGATTCCGGAAACAGAGGAAGAAGATGGCCAAGCTGCCCAAGGTCAGTGAGGGGACGTCGGCGTAGGCGCCCAGAAAACGTGTGTTGTAAAAGCCGCCTGCGAGGGAGGAATCTCTCCCTTTGGAAGTGAAAATAAAATGATTTTTTTTTATTTCTAAAAATTGTTACTGTGATATGACCAAGGCAGGACCCAAAGGAAATAATTCGGTTCATACTTTCAAATTTAAAAATCCAGCCGTATTTCTTTTTCTTTTTTTAAAATCCTCACCCGAGGATATTTTTCCATGATTTTTTAGAGAGAGGGAAAGACAGAGAGAAATATCGATGTGAGAGAGACACATCGGTTGGTAGCCTCTTGCACGCACACCAACCAGGGCCCAGGCTGGCCTCCTTACACATTACAAACGAGAAACATGCCCTTGACCAGAATCGAACCCAGGACCCTTTGGTCTGCAGGCCGATGCTCTAGCCACTGAGCCAAACTGGCTAGGGCCAGCCTTATTTCTTTCACATTTCCAAGAGAAGATATGAACTCATGACAATAATAAGGAGGGGGAGGAGCCAGCCTGGGACCCTGGGGCCCTGAGGATCTGCAGGCCGCAGCCCCCACCCCACCCCCACCCATAGGCCCCACGCAGGCCCCTCCCTCGAAGACCTGGGTCATTTCTCTGCTGCACAATCCTTTGTGATAAACCTGTGATTTTTATTAGAGGGCATGTGGGAGACATTTCCTAAGGACCTGACTCATGTCCTGCTTTTTGCAGAGCATGTGTGTTTTTGTTAGGTTGTGAACAATCAGCCATGTTCGTCATGTGAGCTGTGAGAAAGGCCCACAGGAGGCCTGAGAGGTGTCGGGTCATTTGAGGGTGTTTAGGGGCTCTCTGAGGCTGAGAGCCCGACAGCAGGCTCTAGCAGCGTGGACGGGCTCGGGGAGGCTCACTCTCTCCACCGGGCCAGGTGCTCCGTGAGATGAGAGGAGGGACAGGTCGGTGAGTCAGGAGCCATCAGTGGGCAGGATGGGCTTGAGGGCCGAGGGCAGGGATTGGTTGCCACCACACACTCCAGCCTTGATGGCCAGTGGACCGGCCATGAGCGGGCACACACAGCGTCCGGGGGAGAGGGGAGCCTGGGTTGCCAGTGTCAGAGGGGAGCTGTGGGGTGTCCCTCAGACAGGGCTCTCCCACGAGCTGGGGAAGGACCAGCTTTGGCTCTTGTTTTTACTTTTATTCTAATCTGCCGAGGACAATGCTTTGAAAACACAATAAAAAGGAATCACTAGACACTGGACGCCAGGCTAGTGCTCACTGTTAGTCCTGTGGCATGCCACCTGCACAGGGGCACCCGAGTGCCGCTGCCCTGGGCCCCGCAGAGCTGGTCCCGCGGCCGTGCTCAGTCCCTACCATGAAGGTGGCCCACCTCTCCATAGACCTCCAGCCCCTCGGCCCTTCGCCAGCCCCACTTCCAGAAGGACCACATGGCAACCCCTTGCCCTGAGGTCGGGCAGCCGCAAGGAGCCTGGCGTGCGCTGGGGCGTGACCCTGCAGCTGGCCCACAGCCGGCGGGAGCGGCCCCTGGGGCTGGCGGCTCGGCCCCGCTGGGTTTGAACTAACGCTGTCCCTTTGACCAAAGCCGGTGGTCGTGGAGACCTTCTTCGGATACGATGAAGAGGCTTCCCTGGAATCTGACGGCTCTTCCATATCCTACCAAACCGACAGGACGGACCAAACCCCGTGCACCCCAGACGATGACCTGGAGGAGGTAAGGGGGCGGGCAGGGGCAGGGGTGGGCGCCGCTCCCTGCAGAGGTGCCACAGTCCACAGTTTGGCACCAGGAGAAACACTCCTATTGCTGCTGCCCCGCTGCTGGCCCCCCCTTTCTCCGAGCACACGCTCTGTGCGTCACCGTCCAGTGCCCCCTCTGCAGAGGTGCAGAGAAGAGAGCTCCCGCCCTCTCAAGGGGCTGCATGCGGGAGGTCTGAACCCCAGCCGGGGTCGGCACCATTGCCAAGGGCACATGCCAGGATGTGCACGGGCAGCAGAAGCTCTCTGATAAAAACACGGCCAGGGTGTCCCACTGACAGCCCCTTCTTTTGGAAGGATGCCAACCTCAGATCCAGGCAGCCACCTGAGCCTGGCTGGCCCTGCCCTGCGGCCAGGGGACAAGGAGTGGCCGGTGGTCCACTGCCCAGACCAGGCCCAGGGGGCACTGAGGCCATGGTGGGGCCGCCCCTGGTAGGTCTGGCGGATGCCTCAGGGCCAGGGAGCTGCTTAGCGCTCTCAGACACAGCAGCGCACTTGCCGCCATAAGCCTCAGGGAACAGGATGGGGCTGGGGGAGCTGGGCCAGGTTAGGGTTCCTGGGCCTGGTTGCTCCAGACATGGCCGCCTCCCTCCCCCCCCCCCCCCCCACGCAGACCTCTGGCTTGTTTTCTGACCAGTGAACCCTTCGGGTCCAGTGGGGCCTCAGGAGGCAGCATCAGCCACCTGCCCTCTCCAGGTGGAAGCCCAGTGGGGCCCTGGCCTTGGCCTTCCAGCCCAGGGACTCAGACTCACCTCCTGGGCCCCCAGGCCGAGGCCTGGCACTGACGCTGTGTCTGTGCGCCTCTCCAGGGCATGGCCAAGGAGGAGACGGAGCTGCGGTTCCGGCAGCTGACCATGGAGTACCAGGCCCTGCAGCGCGCGTACGCCTTGCTGCAGGAGCAGGTCGGAGGGACGCTGGACGCAGAGCGAGAAGTTAAGGTCTAACTGACTTCCACTCCAGTGGGACCTCCCCACTTGACCCCGGCCACGGCAGGGACATAGGCATCACCCCACCTCCCGCCCCCCCCCCCGGCCCTTCACTTCCTCCCCCTCCCTCTCAGTGTGACCCGTGCCCAGACAACTAGGAGCCAGTGTTGGGGGAGCCGGCGCTGGCTGGGCTGGGCTGGGGCCTGGCCGAGCTGTGCTGGTGACCCCCAGAGAGCATGTTCGTTAGCTTTGCTCCGGGCCGTGGTGGAGGTCGTAGGGCCTGCAGCTCCTTGAAGGTGAAGCCGCCTTCCTTGCACACCTGGCAGTGGTGCTTTTAGGGAGCTGCCCCCCAGCGGAGGCACAGAGGTGAGGGAGGGCCAGCATTTGAGCTCAGGTTTTGAAATTTGCTGAGATTATTCATTCATCCAACACATGCTGAGCTCAGATGCTGTGCCCACCTGCTGCCCCTTAGGGGAGAGGAGGCCCCGAGTTGAGGGACCCCCCCAGGCCCTGTGCCCAGCTGGCCCCAAACGCTTTCATCCATTTGCCCTGGAAACTGTGCCCAGGGGAGCAGGAATGCCTATGCCCAGGGGAGCAGGAGCGCCCTGTAGTTCAGACATCAGAGGGAATTAACTCACAGGAGGGGGCTGGGCCCCCTGGAAGCCCCGGTGGCACTTAGGCGGCTGGTTTTGTAAACAAGGGATAGGCTCGGAAAAGGAGGGAACCCAGAGCCGGCAGAGGGCGCACGCTGAAGGGAAGGCTCTGTCGGGGTCTGGGCTGCGATTGCTTTGCAAGCCCCTCTGAGTGTGGTCGCACTGTCATCAGGGACTGGACCAGGCCTGGCCCGCACCCCGCAGGCCCAGTCCTCCTTGGCCGTTTCACGCTGCACCGGAGGTTTTCCCCTAACAACCCCTCGGAACCAATCACAGATCATCCCCGTATCGAGTGAGGGCCTCCCTTCAAGTGAGCCGTGAGGTCCTTCCTCGCGGAGCACCCTTGCAAAGCTGCTAACGGCCACTTCCCCGCTAGCTGAACCCGCCGTCGCCCTCTGAGCCTCCGTCATGCGGGCACGTCCTGGCTCTTAGGGAAAATTTGATGTCTCTTCTCCGGTCCCACAGACCCGTGAGCAGCTCCAAGCAGAAGTGCAGAGAGCGCAGACACAGATAGAGGACCTGGAGAAGGCCCTGGCCGAGGAGGGCCAGGTGAGTGCGTCCACGGGGGCACATGGGTCTGACCAAAGCAGGGCTGGCCCCTCCTGTCTCCATCCAGGACCCCCAAGAAGTGGGTGATGTCATGGGTTGTCATTAGCAGGTGACAGTTGTCCTGAGGCGGCTGCTTCAGGAGCTGGGTGCTGCGCTCGTCTGTCGAACCCTCTGCTCCGCGGAACCGTGATTTAAATGTTGGCTGTATGACTGCACCCTGCAGTGCATTTATCCCTCTGTGTCCATTTCGTTTTCAAGGACATGAAGTGGATCGGAGAGAAGCAAGCCCTGTACCGGAGAAACCAAGAGCTTGTGGAACAGGTGCGCCTGACCCGCCCCGGAGCCCGGCCGGTCCCCTAGGAGAAGCACGATGTCTCTGTGCTCACGGACGCGTGCGGGTCCCTGCGGGCTGGGCTCTGGGCCAGGCACCCGGGCCAGTCACCACCCCCAGGGACAGCCAGAAGCTGCCGGGAAAGGCAGGGAGTTGACCTCACATGGCCTCCGGTGTCTCGCCCCTCTTTTATTTTTACAGATTAAGCAAATGGAGACGCAAGAGGCTCGGTTAAAACACGAGGTCCAGGATGTGAAAGACCAGAACGAGCTGCTGGAATTCCGGATCTTGGAACTGGAGGTGCGCTGTGGGCGGGGTGCTGGGCGTGAGCAGAGGTGGCCGAGTGGGGTCGCCCGCGGGGCTGGTGTGATGGAGGGCTGAGCCGGCCCCTCGTTCGGCCTTCCTGATGCGCAAATGTCGTGTTGACCACGTTTGGTGGCCTCTGTGGCTTCCCTGTGTTCCCTGGGCTGCTCCAGCACAGCCTCCATGGCGGGAGGAGCCGGGAGGGACCAGCGGCCCGTGCCCAGCCTTGCTCTCTGTCTAGGAGAGAGAGAGGAAGTCACCCGCCATCAACTTCCACCACATCCCCTTCGTGGACGGCAAGAGCCCCCTGCAAGCGTACTGTGAGGCGGAAGGCGTGACGGTAACCACCACCCCCAACTGTGTCCCAGCTGTGCCCACGCCCGCCCCCCGGCTGGCGCTCACCTCCCGCGTGTCCCTCGTGTCTTTGCCTCCAGGACATCCAGGTCACAGAGCTGATGAAGAAGCTGGACATCTTGGGGGACAACGCCGTAAGTGTATGTTGCTCTCCTGACTTGTGCATGCCTCCTCACGCCGTGGTCCGGGGCCCCCGTGAGCCCTCTGTGGTCCTGCCACAGGCGGCCCTGACCAGCCCAGCCACACCTTCCCTGTGGCCAGGGCTGCTTGAGATGGGCCCCAGGCATTTGGGAGAAATTCTGTTCCTTTCTCACGTTGTTCCTGTGCCCGTGTGGGTGGCGACCAGCACCCAAACGGGGTTTGGGGCCTCTGTTCTGCGAGGGTGGGGAGCCCACAGCCAATTCCTCAGCAGAGGCGCTTCTAGCCACATGTTCTCCCTTTCTGAATCCCGCTCCGTCTCTAACTCTTCCAAGCCCTGGCTGGGACGGATGCCGCACGCAACCCAGACTTGGGAGTCTCACTTTCTTGGTTGGGAGGGTGGTCAGAGACCATTAGTAACCCAAATCTCATTTAGGCCAGATTTCCAATTTCTACAACAAACACCCAGAAGGAATCCTAATTAGTGAAGGGACAAAGTAACTGTGTCTACATCCCAGCCTCCATCCTCTGTCCATTCATCTATCTTCATCCATCTATCCATCCATTTACCCATCTGTCCATCTTCCATTCATCCATCCATTCATTCTCCATCCATCCATTCATCCTACATCCATCCTCCATTCATTTATCCCTCAACCATTCATCCTCTAGCAAGCCAGCCTCCATCTATCCATCCTTCATCCTCCATTCATCTATCTTCATCCTCTCTCCTCCGTCCATCTATCTTCCATCCTCTCTCCTCTGTCCATCTATCTTCCATCCATCCATCCATCCATCCTCCATCCTCCGTTGTCCTCCATCGTCCGTCCTCCATCTATCCACCCTTAATCCTCCATTCTCCATCCATCAGTTCCCCATCTCCATCCTTTGTTCATCCACCCTCCAGCCTGCCTCCATCCATCATCTTACACTTGTTGAGTCCTCTGCCCAAGCGGTGGATCAACTGAACTAGGTGGCAGCCCCACTTCATACCCCAGAACTCCCCCCCTCCCTGCAAGGTGTACTAACAAACACATGGCTACAGCTGTCCTAAGGCCCTCGGGCTTCCCATCCTGGTCACTGCTCTCAAGAAAGAGCACTTAGACAAACTGTGCGCTTCTCACAGTACATGGAAGAAAAAGAAACACACACATGCAAATACACACACACACACACAAACACACGCTCACTCACAAGCACATACCAAAACCCAGACATGCATGCAGCCTGGCCAGTTTCCCGGAGGCAGGAAGGATGAGGGGCACTGGCCCCAGCCCCAGTACCGTGCCTGAGTCAGGGGTGCAGTGTGCCCCCATAGCACTTGGTCACTACCCCCACCCTATGCCGCCTGCACGGGTATCAGGTGGCAAGAGACCCCTGCCCTTAGGGAGCTCCTGCTGCAGAGGGAGTCATGGACAGCCCAGCTCTCACCACATCCTGTGTCCACATCCTCTGAGGATGCTCATTGGTCTCAAAACCAAACTCTCCCCACCTGGAGGGACCACCCAGGTGGGCTCCTTGGAATGAGACAGGAATAAAACATGCAGAAAAAAGGCAAAAACACCAAGGATGGGGACCATTTCACAGCCACGGTGTTTGATCTTTGCTCCACATTTGTCAGCGATGTTTTAATAATTCAGGGCTGCATATGCGAAGGGCTGACTTTACACAAAGATGGGGACACATTTATTGCTGCCTGCCTGCTGATATGCTGCCCACCATCCCATTCTGCCTCAGTGGGCTAATTAGACCATCATGGCCACCAGCAGTGAGAGGACCAGAGAGGACAGAAAGGAGAATGCACCCAGAGTGAACAGGGTCACAAACAGGATATCAGACTTCTGGGAGGGCGTTTTAATAAAAGCAGCCTTAGCTGTGGCCCCAGCCCCCCACCCTGCATCTGTTCAATGAGCCCCACCATGCACCCCTCATTCAGCCCCACCATGCACCCCTCATTCAGCCCCACCATGCACCCCTCATTCAGCCCCACCGTGCACCCCTCATTCAGCCCCACCATGCACCCCTCATTCAGTCCCGCTGAGCCCCCCTCATTCAGCCCCACCGTGCACCCCTCATTCAGCCCCACCATGCACCCCTCATTCAGCCCCACCATGCACCCCTCATTCAGTCCCACTGAGCCCCCCTCATTCAGCCCCACCGTGCACCCCTCATTCAGCCTCACCATGCACCCCTCATTCAGCCCCACCATGCACCCCTCATTCAGTCCCACTGAGCCCCCCTCATTCAGCCCCACCGTGCACCCCTCATTCAGCCCCACCATGCACCCCTCATTCAGTCCCACTGAGCCCCCCTCATTCAGCCCCACCATGCACCCCTCATTCAGCCCCACCACACACCCGTCATTCAGTCCCACTGAGCCCCCCTCATTCAGCCCCACCATGCCCCCCTCATTCAGCCCCACCATGCACCCCTCATTCAGCCCCACCATGCACCCCTCATTCAGTCCCACCACACACCCGTCATTCAGTCCCACTGAGCCCCCCTCATTCAGCCCCACCATGCACCCCTCATTCAGCCCCACCATGCACCCCTCATTCAGTCCCACCACACACCCGTCATTCACTCCCACTGAGCATCCATCCATCAGTCTCACCATGCACCTGTCATTCATCCCAGCTACCCCGATGGCCCTGCCCCTGACTATATGTCTATTCTGCTTTGACGCAGAATCTGACCAATGAAGAGCAAGTGGTCGTCATACAAGCCAGGACAGTCCTGACCTTGGCTGAAAAGGTAAGTGCTTGTGTGGATGCTGCCAGCAGGTCTCCCTCTCCATGCTCAGCTCAGAGAAATGCTGCTCCTGGGAGGGGGAAGGGTAGGGGGTTGCTAATCCTGTTGGCCTTGGAAGGCCTGGCACACACAGAGGTCAAAAAGCACCCACCATGCCCTGGCTGGTTTGGCTCAGTGGATAGAGCGTCGGCCTGCGGACTGAAGGGTCACAGGTTCAATTCTGGTCAAGGGCACATGCTAGGGTTGCAAACTGGATCCCTGGTGAGGGGCGTGGGCTGGAGCCTGTACTGGCCTGTACCCTGGGCACATGGAACTCAGGGAGACCACGGTGCCAGCACCAACCCAACTCCCGATGAGGGCGAGCTCTCCCCGCCAGGAGGAAGAGTAGGGGGGACACCGGGGCCAGGCCTGCCTCCCTCCTTCTGCAGGCTGTTTAGATGGAGGGGAGAGGGGATGGCACCCCAGGGTCATAGCCACCTGCTCTGTTTGTGTCCAGTGGCTCCAGCAGATGGAAGAGATGGAGACAGCACTGCAGCGGAAGATGGTCGACCTGGAGAGTGAGAAGGTGGGTGGGTGTCTCGCCATGTGGCCCGCACCCCGGCGTCACCAGGCCGGACCCCGAGGCTGAGACACAGGTCCTCTGTGTTTCAGGAGCTGTTCAGTAAACAGAAGGGCTACCTGGACGAGGAGCTGGACTACAGGAAGCAGGCCTTGGACCAGGCTCACAAGGTGAGAGGCATGTGCTGCTGACCCCTGGGGGACGGGGAAATGGGGAAAGTTCTCCTGCACCAGTGGGGTGTCTCAGGGGCCTGTGTGGGCCAGGCCTCATACCTGCCGGGAGAGCCTGGGCCAGTGTGACCCGTGGGGTCACTGCCTGCCTGTGTCCCCCTGACACCCCCTTGTCCGGCGAGCTCTGAGGATGCCCAGGCCTGTCATCAAACTTTTCGCCCCAGGAACGAGGGCACACAAGAGGAACCAAAGGGACATTTGAAATGAGGGGATAGCATTGAAGTCATTGAAATATGATTCATTTGCGAATTAACTGAACACAGTTAAGAAACACCTCTCTACTGGGATTCCTGCTGTGTTCGCCCCCACTCCCTGACCCACACATCGGCCTGCCGGTGGGAAACAGTTTCCCCCATGAAGGAACCCAAAGTTTCCTGCAGGAGGGAAGCGCCCTCCTGCTTTCTGGCCATTGGTTACCCGTGAATGAATGTCTCCCTGCAGGACCGTCCTAGTCCATGTGCCTTTGTCTCCCCCTGGGGTGCGAATCCGTAAAGTCTGAGCGTGTCATGTGCTGGTTCAGGAAACGCCGTCCAGGGGCCCCGGCGAGGTGACCTGAGTGAGGTGGCCCAAAGATGGGCTAGAAGCAGGCGTGGGGTCTGGGACTGCCCTCCACCAGCGGGGAGGCCTGGGGCCCCTCGGCCCCTCATGGTAAATAGGGGCCTTCATTCTCCTTCCCGGAGGTGTCAGGAGGGTCAGAGACGCCCCCGGTGGCCCGGGCTCCTGCAGAGCATCACTGCAGCCAGTCCAGGGCCCTCGGTGCAGTGGCTCGGAGCTGTAACACCGAGGGACGGGTGCCCGGCCCCACCGGGCGAGGACTAACCTCTCCCCTCCCACCCAGCACATCCTGGAGCTGGAGGCCATGCTGTTCGACGCCCTGCAGCAGGAGGCGGGGGCCAAGGTGGCCGAGCTGCTGTCGGAGGAGGAGCGGGAGAAGCTCAGGGTGGCCGTGGAGCAGTGGAAGCGCCAGGTCATGAGCGAGCTGCGTGAGCGAGATGCCCAGATCCTGCGCGAGCGCATGGAGCTCCTGCAGCTGGCACAGCAGGTGCGCCGGGGCGAGGGAGATGGTGCCATGAACATGCCCTCCAGTAGCCACACCCCATGACCACGCCCTATTAGCCACACCCATGCAGACCCTCCTGCCAGGCTACCTGCCCCTCCAGACTGGCCTCTGGGGCCACATCCACTCTCCTGGGACCCCTGACTGCCGGGTAAGGGCGTGGTGAAGGTGCCATCCGGGGAGCAGCAGCTTGTGGGCCGGGGAGCAGCCCCTGGTGTCCTCTGGCCAGTCCATTTCTAGGCAGCCTAGTGTGCAAGACATGCCTCCCCTGCCCCTCTCCCCTCCGCGTCCTGCATGACCTGGAAGGGACGTGGATGTGTACCCTGCTCAGAACACCCCAAACACAACGCCTGCACTTGCAGAAACAGGGGAGCTAGTCAGGGAGGCTACAGTGATTGTTAGGGACTAACGTCTGAGCAGAGGATTAGCCAGCTGCCAGGACCCTCACCCCAGACCCAGGGAGGTCAGTGTGGGACCTTGCCTGCGGCCCCCACCCCCACCAGGTGGCCGTGGTCAGAGCACTGCTGCCTCAGGGCGCAGGTGCTGTGGGCACACGCACACGTGCCTCTACTTGACACTGCATCTTAAAGGGCTTGAGCGCAGTACATCAGCAGTCACTCCACTGTAACATTTGAGAAGGACTGTGACTCGATTCCTCACCATTTCCTTGGGCTTCTAGCATCATGGTTTATAGTCTGACGTTGCAGGAGGTGGGAGGGGAGCGTGGCTGAGGGAGGGCCGTCCTCTTGTTGAGCGTAGCAAAGCCACGAGCTGGGATGGGCTGTTGTCTGTCTGGGAGTCAGGGCCAGCGGACCCGCCCGGTCCTGGACGCCCCAGGAAGGACAGGCTGAGGCTCCAGGCCCCTCACAGCACAACCGCGGGGCCCCCGTCCAGCAGGGCAGTGGCTCGGCGGCTCTGCACCAGGTCCCTGAGCGAGACCTTGAAAGCTGTCTTCCCGCGTGGTTTCCCAGGCAGCCTGCTGACCGAAGCCTTCCCTCCTTTTACCATTGCAGAGAATTAAAGAGTTAGAAGAAAGAATAGAGGCTCAGAAGAGACAAATCAAGGAACTGGAGGAAAAGGTAAAATAAATGCACATTTTGGGGCTTGTTTTGTTACCGGAGCGTCTGAAAGAGAGAAGGACCAATAACTCACACGCCGTCACTGGGTGCTGGCTGGGTCGGGGCACAGGAGAACAGAAAGAGGCTTCAGGGCCACAGCGGCTCTGGACCAGGAGCCTGGGGCCTGGGGCCTGGGGCGCCCCCTCTGCCATGGCCCAGCTGTGCGACCTCTCAGTTTCCCCAGCGGTGGCAGGTGTGCCGGACCAGCGACCCAGGCTCCCTGACAGCCGGCTGAGGCATTTGATTTGTCCAAGTTCCCCAAGCACGCTGGTCTGTAAACCCAGCTTCTGCAGGACAATGTCCCACTCAAAGACAGGCCGGCCGGCCAGGACGAGTCTTTTGTTTCTGGTCCTTAACACCATTGCTTCTCGGTTTAGGGAACTCGAGGGCTGGCATGGGTTTAGTTTGGGGCCACACAGCTTGGGGCCTGGGGCGGCTCTTTTCCTGGATCCCGGCCTGTCACGCGTGGGTCACGGTGCCCCGTCCACTCCCGGTATTAGTGCGACTCAGCGCTCCCCAGACCGAGCTGCATGGAGCAGGCCCGGGGAGACCTGACTCTTCCTGTGGGAGGACCTGACTCTTCCCTGGCTCTTTGCTTAGTTTAGGGCAGTTCTTTCCCTGTAATTTAGGGACATTTCAGTGGTCACTAGTGACCACTAGTGATGGGTCCTTGTGGTCAGTCCTGCCTGGGGGCAGACCTCATAGAGGGCCGGCTCCCCACTGAGTGCTGAGTGAAGAGGCCAGTCAGATCCGCTCCCGGCTGGTCCCTTCCAGAGAGCAGGAGGCTGGTGCTTGGACGGGTCTCCCTCAGCCACGGCTGCACATCCTCCCCGAAGAGCCAGCGGAGGCTCTGTGCTCACAGGGGGGAGGGTCCCCTCCTACAGCAGTCCTCCTACAGCTCGTCCCGCCCCACCCTGCTCTCCCCACCCCGCCCTGCCCACCCCTCCCGCCAGTGACAAAACCTGGGCACCTCACTGCCATCTGCCAAGCAATCTCGTCCCAGTAAGTGCCCAAGGCCGGCCCCTAGAGCTCCTCTCCCGCACTCCCTCCAATCTGCTCCCCCTCTTCACCACCCCAACCTGTGCCCCTGAGAGGCAGGGATGCACCAGGCACGGGCCTCCCGACTGTCCCCCACAGCCCTGCCCCTGGCCAGTGCGAGGTCCCCCAGAGCATGTCTGTGTGGTGGCCGCACCATCACTCAGACCCAAGGTGTCTCCACCATCCCCCCTCCCGCCCCCCGAGGCGTGATCCTTAAACTGCTGGACACTGGCTGGCAGGATTGCTCCAGGCCCCACCGACCCTCATCTTGTTCTGTCTGCGACCACAGTGTTTCCTGCCAGAAGTACTACAACCTCTCTTTTCTCTCTCTTTCCCTCCATGTCTCTGCCCTCCCCTCCTTTTCAGTTTCTATTTTTGTTCTTATTTTTCTCCTTAGCTTTCATTCTGTGGTCATAGCTCGCCCGGGCACCCTGACGTGGTGAGTATGTCATTGCCTAGAGTTACCGGGCGAGGGTCCCATCTGCCTCCTGCCAGCCCAGGAGGTGCCCGGCAGCCCAGGACCCTCAGCCCCGGGCGGGGCCAGGATTCAGAGGGGCTGTGGTCGTCAGAGGGCTCAGGGCGCTTGCCTTTCTTGACAAGGAAGGGGGGCAAGGACTCCCCCCAGCACAGTGAAGGGCTGCGTGCGCCTCAAAAGCCTTGCGACTGTGTTTCCTGTGTCTGGGGCACGAGCGCTGACAGCGCACTGTCACGGTCTTTGTCCTTCCCCCGTGGGATCGGGTACGAGCCTGGGTCCCGCTGGAGGCCCGGCCAGAGAGGCTAGCCCAGGGGTGGGCAAACTTTTTGACTCGAGGGCCACAATGGGTTCTTAAACTGGACCGGAGGGCCGGAACAAAAGCATGGATGGGGTGTTTGTGTGAACTAATATAAATTCAAAGTAAACACCATTACATAAAAGGGTACGGTCTTTTTTTTCTTTAGTTTTATTCATTTCAAACAGGCCGGATCCGGCCTGCGGGCCGTAGTTTGCCCACGGCTGGGCTAGCCTCCCGGACGCGCTGGCTCGTTCACGTCCCTGATCGTGCTAAGCTGTGGGCCATCGCTGCGGCTTTCACGCCTGGGCCACACGTGGAGGTTGACCACCGCCTCCTCCCGAGACAAGATGAGAGGACACATCTATGTGTGTCCAAGGCACCGCCCTTCACAGGGTGCCGAGAGGACCTTCCCCGGGAGGGTGGCGGCCCTTTCCCAGGGGCCTCATCCTGCAGCCGCTGCCTGTCGCTGAGCCGCCGCCCTGACGTGTCCTTGTCTCTGTTCTTCCAGCCCCCAGAGGAGCCAGACCCCGTCCCTCTGGCTGGACTAGACGGCAGCAGGTGCCGGGGTGGCCAATGGAGACCGCCTCCGTCATCCCCGCGGACCCGGGAGGCTCTGGCCTGTGCGGACCCCCTCCTGTTAAGGAAGCGGCCGAGAGGGGGGCTGGAGCTGCTCTGAGCGGGCGCTGTCCACCCTGACGAGCCGGAGCGAGAACTAGTTTCCTGACTGGGCTCCTCGGGAAGAGCTTGGTCTTGGCTACTGGACCCTGGGGTCCCTCCTCGGGGCGCAGCCCCCCAGTCCCAGTTCCAGGGACACGAGTCCCCGAGCCTGCAGCCCACCCCTCCTGGTTCCCGCAGTAGCTGTTACTTGGTCTCCAAGGAGGATTCTCAGAAAAACGCAGGCGCCCCACAAAATGACAGAATCAGGCTATGGCCGCGATGGTGACCTGCGTTCCGGACGTCCCGAGGGCGGTCTCCCTGGGCCGCCACAGCTGGGCTACGCTGACGCTGCGACTCGCTCACTGGGGTCCCAAGCACTTACTGATGGACACGTCACGATGCCCTCCCTTGTTTGATGCTGATGCCCGTGGGCACAGATGGGGCCGCAGCTGCCACGCTGCTCCATGCCAACCCCCGCGGCCTCCTGACCACCGGAGATATGAAGGCTGAGGCCGCCCTGAGCCTTGGCTGGGAGCCTGGTGGGACTGAACATGACGACGGCAGGTGGACGACACGGCAGGTCCCCGGACAGGGCTCTGACCTCCTCATAGATCCTGGCGGCCACCTCCAGCAGCGCAGCCCAGACTCCATGGAGGCCTGGGTGCTGGTTGCCGCCCACCCAAGGCCTGAGGGTACAGGGAGCCGAGTGTGGTTGAAGCTGCCCTGTCCAGAACTCTGCCCTTCACACTCAGGGCACCTGGGAAGGTGAGGAGGGAGCCGGACGCCGAGGTGGCGAGCAGGTAAGGCACTGCCTCACGTCCATGGGGACAGCGCTTCCCTCCCGCCTGCTGGGGGCCCTTGGTGGGGCGCTGACCTCCATCTGACCACGGGACTCCACCTTATTTGATCCTGCTCAGTCCAGTGCGGCCTCTTTTAAATGTGGGTCAGTTTGCTGGGACGCTCCTCTGTGTCTATATGGGTGGGTGGGGCCAGGTGGGGGTGGCTCACTCCCCATTACCACCCCTGGACCAGGTCTGATCCCCAGAGGGTGTCCATGTAGGGGATCCTCACTGTCTCCTTCATGAGCTGACCCCATGTGGGCCTCCTCAGCCCAGACCCAGGACACACCCCAGGCCAGCCAAGGCCTCCCTGAGCCCCCTATGGACATGCCAGGGACTGTCCCTGAGCTATGTGTATGGCCTCATCTCTGCTCTGGGAAGAGCTTGTGAAAGGCCCCCCCACATCTGCTCCAGCCCCCACTGGATCTTAGCTCGCCCTGCCCCCCATCTTGCTGCCCCCAGAATCTTAAAAAAGAGAAAGCTTCCTACGTTATCTTATGGAGCCATCCTTCTCTCCAACCCCGACTCCCAGCTCAGCGGGCTTCCCGTGTGTCCCAGATGCATCCCAGCCACCTGGCCCCAGTCACCTCTGCTCCCTGCCCCAGGCCAGGGGGCAGTACAAGGGGGGAGCCCCAGGAGGGAGGAGGACAGGCGAGGAGGGAGGAGGGCGAGGTAAGGCTCTGGTGCCGGGCGAGCCAGGTCTGGTTTCCGAGTCTGTAAGGTGCCAACAGTGACTACCGAAGAGCCCCTGTGCCACACAGTGGGCACCGTCATTGTCCTTGTAGAAAGGGGAGCGAGCACTGAGCCGAAGCAGAGGCAGAGGCAGAGCCGGCCTGGGAGGAGGAAGAGCTGAGCCTGCCACCTGCTTATTCAGCAAGGGTCCGTGACGTTCCCTTCGTGTCTCAGATAGAACGTCCGCGTGTATGTTCCCTAAAGAGGCAGGCGGTGAGCCCGATAGGGGGCCCCAGCCCAGGCAGTATCTGGTCCCCCAGGGTGCTCAGCACAGCCTCGGGCTAGCAAGGTCCCTCTAGAGCAGCGGTTCTCAACCTGTGGGTCGCGACCCCTTTGGGGGTCGAACGACCCTTTCACAGGGGTCGCCTAAGGCCATCGGAAAACATACATAATTACATATTGTTTTTGTGATGAATCACTATGCTTTAATTATGTTCAATTTGTAACAACGAAATTGGGGGTCACCACAACATGAGGAGCTGTATTAAAGGGTCGGCATTAGGAAGGTTGAGAACCACTGCTCTAGAGCAAGCAAGCGGCCCATGGGCTGGGAGTTTGACATGCTTCCTCCGGAACAGAGTGAGACCTGCCTGGTCCTGCCTGGTGCTGGAGACACCCTGAGAGCCACACGAGGGCGCTCAAACCCCCACGGAGCTCAGGTGCCTCTCAGAGCGATCAGGAAAGTGCTGACCACCAGTGCCTGGCAAGGACAGTCCACAGTCACCGCCTGGCCTCAGAGCCACCCGTGGGGGGAGCAGCGGACATCGCACATCACAGGGGCACACGCCTGTATGGAAACATACTGCCCAGGGTCCCCGGAAAGGCTCCCGGGTGGCGGTGGCTTCTGTCCTGTGGGCATCACTCAGGGCCTCCCGTGAGCCAGCCCGGCTCTTTGCATTTGGGGCACAGTTTTGGCGGAAACACCTATTTTGCCCGTCGTTGTTCCCCTTCTTTGTCCTCTCTCACCCCCACTGTGAAGGACTCCTTTTTAAAAACAAAACCCCTCTGCTTGGCTGGACCACGTCCTGCTCTGTGGTTGGCCAGTCCTGCCTGGAGCGTCCTCCATGACCCCATGTCACCACACCCTGGGAGGCAGGGGCAGCGCTCTGGCTAGTGGGCATGCCTGGTCCCCATTGCACCGGGGGTGGTGGGGAGGGCCCGTCTGCCTAGTGCGGGCAGGAAGCTGAGATGAGGGGATTGCGTGTCAGCAGACCCAGATTTACAGCTCCTGGTGGGCAGGCCCTGAACGCCAAGAGCAGCCCCTCCTCTAGGCCCCTGGCGATTGCTCCTGCAGGCACCCCGCGGCCCAGAGAGGGGGCTCTGGTGTCACTTGAAATCCAGGGATAAGCTGCTGTCGTCCGGAACACTTCCAGTTAGTGAGCACCGCGTGTGCAGGGAGTAGGAATCTGAAAATATCTCCCATGGTCTCCACCATAACCCAACAACACTTCCGTCTTCGTCGCCTATATTGTTTTTTTTAAAAGGAACAAAATGTGTGTTTACTCACAGGAGTTTCACCTGAGAGTGAACAGCTTGATCTTTGAGGTTGTTCATGGGGGGCCGGCTGAGCTCAGGGAAGAGCCGTCCCCAGTCACTGCCTGCCTGTCTTGAGAGCAGGGACAGGGAAGCCTGCTGAAGTGGGGGAGCCCCCAGATGCCAGACGCTGACAGGACCCTGCCGGGCACCCTGCAAAGCTCCCCCCGGGTGCCAGCCCGCGTGGAAATGAGGCCTTCAGAGCTGAGGTCCGACGCGTGCTTGTCTGATGGCAGGTGGCGGGCTGTGTGGCGTCCCACTGCATGGGGCCACGGGGGAGACACTGCGTTTGCTTTTCAGAATTAACTGGCTTGAGGGGTCCCTGCTGGCCTGAGAGGCCACTCCAGCTCCTGTGCGTCCCCCTCACCGGTCCTTGTCACCGAGTTTCCTCCACCTTTGCCGTGTTGGTGCACAGAGCTGCCCTCGTCCTGATCCTGGCTCAGGCCGCCACGGGTTGGGAGTGGCCACTCGGAGATCTGTTCTTTCTAACATCTGTGGACGCAGTGACTTCCAACCACAGGACCCTGGCCCATCGCTGCCCTCCCCTGAGAGGTCACTGCTGTCCCAGGCCCAGGGCAGCACCTTGTCGATCGAGCTTTGTTGCAGACACGGGTGTTTCTGAAGGTATAGTTTGTGTTGTCTCTCCAGTCTTTACGGAGAGGAAAGGTGCTGTGCGTGTCTTCTGGCCATGCTTTCTGCACTTGCTATCACTGCGCCCAGACTCACCCGCCTTGTGTCTGCATGTCGTGGGCTTTCCTCCCTCTGACGGACACTTGGGTTTTCTCTTGTGAACGGTGCTTCTAGAACTTTCTTGTCAAGCCTGTGAGTGTGAGGGGCAGGGGCTTCTTCTGGGTATGTGTCCACCTGGGAGTCAAAACGGACACGATGCTCAGCCTCCGAGATACTGTGAACGAGGCTTTTCCGTTCCTGTTGGGCTTGAGGCGATTTACTTCTGCTCTTTGTTTAGAATCGTCCTGCTTTAGGTACGGCAAAGGCTTTCCTCTAACGGCCCTGGGAGATTTGCAGAGTCACAGGCGGAAATGGAGGCTTCCCCTCCCCCGCACTGCTCTGTGGTCCAGCCCAGTCTCTCGCAGCAGCTGCCCGGTGATGGGAAATGCAGCCATCTTGATTGGAGCAATAATGGGTCTTTTTAGTGGCACAACCATGGGGCCATTATCAGAGAGGTCAGTGTCAGAAAAGACAGCTGGACACCCCCTCGTGGGGCTGTGAGAGCTGCTGCCTGCAACCCAGACAGGAAACGGACAGGCACCGGTGGGGAGCAGGCAAAGTGCGTCTGTGTGACATGTGTGTGCGATGTGTGTGCGTGTGTGTGTGGTCAGGCAGAAGCCTGGCAGCCTGGGCAGTTGGATTCTGCGCCCACACTGGTGGGGGACTGTGCAGTTCACGTATATGCACAGTACAGAGATGAGATCAGCCACCTTCTCTGCAGGAGGGACCCAGCTGCCCTGGCTTCTACACACCCTTCCGGCCATTACCTGGAGGGCGTGGCTCTGACCTAGCAAGCCCTGGGCTGACGTGGACTTGGTGGGATCCTATGTGCTCAGATGGTTGGAAGGCGGGGAACGCACTCAGCGCCGGCCTCAGTCCCTACACCATGAGCACCCGCCCCATACCCACCTCTGGCAATGACCGCGTCCATCCTGACCCCCTGACGGCCCGTCACAGCAATGGTCCTCCAAAAACCAGGGCTGGGGGCTTATGCGGGGCCATGGGAATGGAGGACAGGCGCCCTTGATGCCCGGGGAGGGGGGATGCTGGGCGGAGGAGCGGTCAAGGCCAGAGGACACCACTATCCAGTGTCCCCAGGCCCCAGGGGAGAGGTGGGCAGCACCGAGGGGGTACACTGTGGCCCTGGAATCACCAGCCACGGCTGAGGTTAAGCCGCGAGTCTCTGATTCCCAGGTAACTGGGAGAAAACGCCAGGAAACAGGCCATGATGCTCGTGTAGTCACTTTCTATGAAGTGACTGTTAATGGAAAAAGTTTTTGCAGCCCCAGGAGCACAATTTCATAGAAACGGCTCCCCCACGGGAGTGAACCTGAGTCGCCTGGAGGCTCAGCTGCTTGGGGTGAGGCCCACCCCATCGGGAGGAGAATCTGCTTGCTCAGTCGGCTGACTCAGATGTCAATCTAGTCCAGACAACCTCACAGACACCCAGAATCCTGTTTGGCAAATGTCTGGGCAGCCACTGCCCGTCAGGCTGACACATAAAACCCACCAACTCTGCATTCAAGAGCCGGGCAGGTCCTCACCTGCGACCTGCTCCATAAAGGCAGCTGCTGCTTTTATTACGTGTTGACGAGGCAGCTGCAGCCGGAACAGGAGGAGGAGCCCTGGGCGGGGCACAGTGTGAGCGTGGCTCCCCCTGGAACGGAGGGCCCAACCCAGCACGCGTGAGCCCCACCGGGCTCTCCTCCGTGGGCGCTGGGGAGAGGGGACATCGCACACCGTGCAGGCCGGGCAGCGGTTGAGACCTGCCGATAGGTGAAGGGTCCCCAGGAGCGCTGTGAGGGAGGAAGCTAAGCTGGGTCTGGGAGAGGCCATTTATTTTTGACATTCCCCCCAGTCAGAGCTTTGGGGATAAAAGGCCCTGGCCCCACAGGGTTTGGGTTCTCATTTGTTTCTGTTTGGTTTGGAAATGTTTGGCTTCAGTTTCTCCGATGATGTGGGAAGGCTGTTGTAGCCCGTTCTCCCTTGTGCCAGGAGCCGATGACACCTATTTGTGTGGGTTATTTGGGGGCATCTGGGACACAGGAAGTAGGGGCGGTGCTTGGGGGCAGAGAGCAAAGGTCCAGGCTAAAGGGTCTCACCTGGCCAAGTACGTGTCTGTGGAATTGGGCCCTCGCCCACTTGGTCGTCAGCCGGCCCACCCTGTGGGGACCCGGGCTGACTTGTCTTATGTGGTTTCTGGAACCCCAGAGAGGCCAAGGCCGGGCCTTCCGTGGTGCTCGCCACCCGCACACCCGCACGGGCCTCTGCTCCAGGTGGCTCCTCCGACCCCGAAGGTGCTCGTCTCCCATGCCAGCAGCTGTTCCCCACAGTTGATCGCAGTCGGCACTGCCAACACAAACACACCAGGGCCTGTTCCTCGGGCTCTATTTTGACAGAAATCAGAATGTTGATTCCTGATCCATATGTCTGAGTCCATTTGCACGTGGTACCGACAGGCGTTGTGCTTCCGCAGCTCTTAATGAGGTTCTGACGTGTTTGTGCCTGCTGGGCCGGGAGCCCACATCAAAACACCAGGCTCCCAGCGCCCCCTGGTCCCTCCCCTGCTCATTCTGGTGCCGTGACATGAAGCCGGTTCATGGCTTTGGTTATCCACCTATTCCTGAACTTCGTCACCTTTCCTCAGTGCAGGTCACTATAGACACGACGCCATAACCGCGCTCTCCTAAATGCAGCGAGGCTTTGGTTGTGGCGGCCGTCCCTACCAGGACACCGCCCCATCACCGGGCAGTTGCCTATCCACGGCGCTCTACTTGGGGGACTGTCGGGTGACTTAGAAGTTAGGCTGAGAAACCGAAACAAAAAGCCCACAAACCCTCTCGTTCTCTCCTGGATTAGAAACCTGTGGAGTTTCTAAAATCTGAGACCCTGGGGTTTTGCCTCTGACCCCTCATCCTGCTCTTACTCCTGCCGCCCCAGGGGCCCAGCCTGGCCCAGCCTCCTTGTTAGAAGGCCTCTCCTAACTTGTTCCAGACATCACAAACGTAAAAGGCGAGAAGGAGGGATTGCTACCTGACACAGCCCCTTTCTAAGTAGTCATGAGAAGAAATGAAGATGGGGTAGGAACGTGGGCAGCGGCCCCAGGCATTGCGGGAAGGTTGAGGCCACTTCTGCACATGGCTTCGTGTGTGGGGCACACGGACCCACCTTTGTGGGCCCATGACCTCCGGGAACGCTGGTTTGCATCTCCTGGGCAGAAGCTCAAACGTGGCACCGTGGCCCCTGGCGCTTTCCCAGGCCTTCTCCACCGTGTGTGTGGCCCGAGTGCCTCGGATGGCTCGCGCTGAAATAAAGCTTTTGTCTTCACTCTTTTTCAGAGGAAACCGCACATGTGGAAGCCAGGTTTGGTGTGGGTTCCCTTCCCGCCGAGGGCTCGGGTCCACAGCCCAGGGACGCCGCCCAGCCCTGGGATGCAGCCTGACATCCAGCTCTTCCTCTGCGGGCCTCCCCCCTGGATGGTCTAAGGTTGTCGCCCTCAGTGCTAAAGAAGTTGCAAGGGGGGGGTGTGTGCGCGTGCGTGTGTGTTTGTGTGCGCGTGCACAAACTTGCTCCACCAGAACACCATGCACAAGGATTTAACTCTCTGGGGCACTTAGAAGTCGACACGCCGGGCAGCTAGCCGTGCAGCCAGGTGAGAGCATAACTCACAACGTTGCATAGAGGCACACAAACCGCATCACCGAGAGGCGGGAGGGAGGGTGGCTGCGTTGTCTGGAAGGGTTAGGTTCAGGTTGCATTTGTGTCGGAACAAATGCTCAACTCTGGTGGGGACGGGCAGCTGATTCCCGAGGCTGAAGTGGGGAGAAGCTGACAGGGTCGGAGAGATGTGCTTTCCCGGGGGAGGGCAGGGTTCCGCTAGGCAATGCACTATTCTGCACTTTTGCAAGAAGGACCCATTTTTTGTTGTCATTAAGGCCATGCTTACCAATTTATGACTGCACCATCCTTGCACATTTGTTGTGCTCAGAACCGAATGGCAACAACAGCCTGGCCTTAGTAAAAGGCCCAAGGACTTATGGATGAACAGACCGAAGTGTGAGGGAGTGTGTGACCCAGGCATCCAGGGACACCCCAGAAGTCCACGCCCTCCTCTTGTGGGGCCCCCCGGTGCATACCTACACAGGAGCAGCAGTCATGCGGGCGGCCGTTCAGGATCTAAAGATACGCATTTGAAACCCAAAGTCACATCCCTGTCTCCTTGGACTGTTATGGCTTTGCACGTTGTCCATACGTCTGGAGTTCTTCATATGCCAACCCACCCACCCCAGACACTCTTAATCACAGCTTATACATTTAAAAAGGGCACACTATTCAGGAGAGAGAACCACGTATGTATGCACTGATGCTTACAAAGTTGTTACATGTGAAATGTGTGTACATAGGAGAGGGAAAACGGCTCAATCAATGTTTCAAATGATATTCCAAGCACCAGAGCACATTTGCATCCCTGCCGTCTTCTGAGAGCACACGCAATGTCCGTTTTCCTCTTTCGATAGCACTGCTTTCAGTTCTGTGTCAGAGGTACCCGCTTTCATCTGGTTACAAAAGCCAGCATTTCAGGACTGGGCTTTTGCCAACGCGGCAGAATACGAGCATTCGCCACTGATTCCTGCTGGTCCCGCGAGCACCTGACGAATGCAAGTATTTTAAAGAAGGCGCGTTTTCTAAATCCTAGCGTGTACCTTTTACTCAAGACCACTGGGCTCTTCAAAAGGGGAAATCTGTGTGGAAATGCGTTCCTCTGCAGTGGACCAAGAGGGCGGGACCCTGAAACGTTGCCAGAAATGCTGAATGTGTAACCAAGACGTCAACATGTATGCAGCGTAACGGCTCTCACACGTAGCACTGTGTGCACACCCCGGAACAGCGCACGGCTTCGTTTGTCTAGACCAGAGACCCACGTGAACCGCAGCTTCCTTGCTGACGCGGATGTGGGTGCACCTCGTTTCCACGGTCTGGGGTGCCAGCTGCTGAAGGACTGTGGTGCTCTGCCCACGTGGAACCCCGAGCTTCAGGACACCCTGTGTGCCTTACACGGCCCTGGAGGTCAGGAAGGAGGGTGTGTGGGGGTGGGTTTGAGGCACTGTCACTTTCACCTGCTTTTGCCATCATCGAAACCTTAAGGTGGGCTGTGTGTTTTAACACAGTAATGGACTTACGTTTAGGCTCAGGAAATCAAGTTGTAAATATATGTATCAAATCATATATTTGTTTACTGCATATTTTTTAAAAGCTTGACTGTACGTTTATGCAAAAACGAATTGAGGACCTGTTTCCGCCTGGCAATATGCCAGCCAGTATTTGCGTCCCCTGAAAAACTCCTCAATAACACATTCTACACATGTGATCTGTTCAGTGCTAACCAGTACTCACAGGCCTGACAGAGGTTTGTATGGCGATCCACCACAACATTTTGCACATATTTTTGTATGGTGATTCCTACGATGTATATCAGAGAATTTTTACTCATTTGTAATTTATTGTACAGTTTTAATAAAAATTGTTATAAACCTTAGAATATCAATGTTCTCCTCCTCAGAAGGCATTGAAGTTTGGCTGTGTTAGCCACTTCTGTGTTCTGTGTCCACTCTGAATGACAATCTCTCTTTCCCCACCAAGAAGGGGACTGGGGCCTCCTGCCCACTGGGGAGGGGCAGCAGGCATCTCGTCCGCAGGCTCATCCGACGTCATGGCACACCCCCTGGAGGGCAGGCTCTGAGGTCACAGGCACTGGCAGCGCCTGCTGAGGTCAGCCACAGACCCGGAGGCCATTTATCAAATGAGAACCAGGAGAGAAAACTCAAACAATGTGGAGAAGGGGAGAATTTCTGCGCATGAATAAGAACGCCTGGCAGGTTTGCATTGCGGACCATCGCACGCGGGTGAGTAAAGGGCCCTTTATTGGCCACTTTGGGGAGTGGAAACCAGGAGGGGCGAGGGGATGGGAGAGAGCTGACTTAGCTCTGCCCGCGTGTTATGCTCCGCAGGTACTCAGTCAAGCACTCCAGTGCCCGGCAGTGACTCTCATTGTCCGAGCGTATGCTTTCAAATGCTGGCTGCACTAACAGAATGCAAAGGCTGCATAGTCTTTCCCTTAAAAATCAATCTGCAGGGCTCCAGAGTCTTGGCAGCATTGCCCTGTGACCCTGGGCGAGCTGAGAGTATCCTCTCCTCAACACCTTGAACTTGGCTTTGAGAGTGGCCAGGCACAGATCCCATGGACCCATCCCGCCCCCAACCCCCCCCACCCCTGCCTGCACCCCCAGGCCCATTGGAAACGTCTGGAGTCAGACCCTCCCTGCCTGGCATAGGATCCCCCCATGGGGGCCGGAAACACAGCTGGGGTTCTGATAGATAGACCGTGGTCAGGGGATGGAGCAGGAGATGGGAACCCACGCGCGCCCTGAGGTGAACAGTCCAGCTCCACTGGGCCCCGGGGCGCGCGTTCAGCACTTCAAGTATGGACAGCGCCAGCTCCGCAGGGCCGCCTGAGGGTAGGGGCGGATTAGGGGGTGGGGTGGAATGGGGGTGGGAGGTGGGGTGAGCTCTAGGCCCAGTTCCGCCCAGTCCAGCGCCCACATCCCTCATCAGGAGGCTCTGGGACCACCATCCCTTCCCCGCTCCCGCCATGGCCTCAAGCCGGCCACGGGAACTCACGGAGCCCTGCTCCGGTGCCTGCGCGCAGGCAGCCCGCGGTCCCCAGGTTCGGCCCGGTTCTGCTGCGTGGAGGACGCTTTTGAGAACAAGACGCTGCGGCTGGAAGCTTAGGGCGGCGGCCGCCGGGCCCTCGGGCCAGAGAGGCCTACAGAGGCCACGCGGTGACTCGGAGGGACCCGGAGAGCCAGGAGGAGATGGTGCGGAGGCTGGCAGAGGCCGCGGGCGGCGGGGCCAGTGCGAGGGGATGTGGGCCCGGACTCCTAGGGCCGCATACCCACGTTCGGAGGCCGCGGGGAGTGGGCCCAGAGCGCATCCCCTTCCCATCACCTTCAGCTCCTCCGAGGGGACTTGAGGGCTGGAAGCCGGGCCTCCCTACCTGACTGGTCTTCTCTAGTTTGCGTTTCCCTCCCGCCCTCTCCACCCCAGCCTCTCCGGGTCTCGGCCTCTCGCACTCTGGTGTGTCCTGGGCTCTGGGTAGCTGCCTCTCTGTGTGTCTCTCAGTCTCGCTGTCTCTTTCCATCTTTCTGTGTTGGTGTGTCTCTCCAACGTGGCCCCCTTCCTCCTTCCCCAAAATTCGTGCGCTGGCCCTGCAGCAGCCTCGCTGGGAGGTGTCTCCATCGCCCCATCCCGGGCCAGCGCATAGCCCAGCGCTCCGACCGGGGCGGGTTATCCTCGAAGGAGCTTGGCTTTGGCCAGAGACACTTCCTGGACGGAGTGCTCCTGGAGTGCCTGGGCCTGAACTTGAGATCGGGTTCCATCCCTGCGGCCTTGGGTGCCTCAGGTCACCAGGGAACTGGCAGCCGGCCCTTGGCTGTCCTGGCAAGACATTGACCGACCTCTCCCACCTCCTTGGGGGCGGGAGGGGGTGCAGACTTCAAACGTACACGAACTCGCATCTGTTGCAATTCTGTCCCCTCTGCACCCAGCGCTTCCGCGGGTTCACGCCTGCGCGGGCTGGTCTTGTGGTCAGTGCTGGGGCCTGGGGCCTGGGGCCCTGGGCCAGGTGGTTGAGGGGCAGGAGGGAGGGACCTGAACCTGACAGGGGCGGGGCTTGATAAGCCGCGGGGCGGGGCCTGGCCGAGGGCGGGGCCGGGAACGGGAGCTGCGCGGCCTGGCTGGCTCGCACTTGGACACCCGGCGCCCCCACCCCGCTCCGGGCTCTGCACCTCCCCCGCCCGGCGCGAGCGGCCCCTGCCCGGGACCCCCAGCCGGACCCGCTCTAGGAGGACAATGTCCTTCCAAGGCAAGAAGAGCATCCCCCGGATCACGGTGAGCCCGCTCCGCCCCGCACCCTCTGCCCACCGCCGGCGGGGCTTGGCCTCCTGGCCCGGGGTGGACCTTCCCTCCTGTGCCAGGCCCCTGGCCCTCGGACCCAGCCCCCGCGCCGGGCCGACCGCCTGTCCGGGCTGTGACCCTTCACGCGCCGCCGCCGGGGGTTGAGGTCTCCGAGAGCCGAGCGCCCAGGCCCAGGCGCTTCCCGCTTCCCGCTTCCCGCTTCCCGGGACCCCTCTGCGCCCGGGGCCCGTGGCCGGGCTGCTTTCCGAAGCGCTGACGCGCCTCTGTCCCCGCGAAGGCCTGGCCGGCGGCGAGGCGGCGGATTCGGCTCTGCCTCCGCCTCGGAGTTGGCGGGTGGACGCGGCCCTTTGTTGGCGCCGCCAGCCCGGCCTGGGGCGCGGAGATGCCGCCCTGCGCACCTCGCCCCAGGCCAGCCGCCCCTAGACCCTCCGCTGCGCCCGAGCTCTGGTTCGAGACAAAGCGACTCGGCCCGGCTCGGCCCAGAGCCCGTGGCGGCCCGAGCCCCTCAAGGTTCCGGGGTTCGGAGACACCGGGGAAAGCGAGCTTATTAGCTGCCGAGCAGGGCACCCCATCCCTCGGGGAGCAGAGACGCCCAGACACCACACGCTGCGGTGCGGGAGGTCAGACCTCCACCCCTGGCTGCCCGGAGACAAAGCCACCGCTCCAGACGCCAGGAGCCCCGCGGAGGGAGGGAGGTGGAGGGAGGGGGGGAGGGAGGAGGGGAGGCAGGCGCCTGGGCCCCAGCTGGACAGTGGCGCCCGAGGGCCCGAGGAGTTTCAGAGTTTCGGACCCAACTCTGGACTTGGCCTCGGTGGGAGGGTGGTGGGGTCTCATTTCCTGAGATACCGAACCAGAGGGAAGGCTCCTGCTTGTGGCTGGCTGGGGAGGAGGAGGGGAGTGGGGATCGATGGGGGGAGGGGGAGGAAGAGGGGAGTGGGGAGGGATGGGGGAGGGGGAGGAGGAGGGGAGTGGGGAGGGATGGAGGGGGGGAGGGGCAGGAGGACCCCTTCCATCCGCCCCCATCCTGAGCATGGACCCCCATCTCATCTGCTTGGTTCCAAACCCAGTCAGTTCCCAGAGTCTGGGTTCAAATACCTGAGAACCGTGTGTGGGGTGTGGGGTGTGGGGTAAGGGGGGGGGCAGAGCACCAGTCTCTTCCTCACTCGGGGAGGGTGAAGTGTGGATTTCATACCACTTTTCCAAAGCCGGGACTTTTAGAAAATACTTCTCAGCCCATTAAAGTGCAAGCTCATCCTTAGCTCTGGGCTGTATAAGGAGGGGTCTGCCTTTGGCCAGGGCACTTCGTCCGCCCTTTTGTAGAGGAGGCTGTAATCCATTAGGTACAAGCTCTTAGGTGTCAGTAAGAACGGAGAGTAAGTAATACGGCTCATAAGTAATGCGTTATTTAATGGTAGGCTCCTAGCGTTCCCACTGACCACACCCGTGGCCTGGTCCTCTTGGCATCGGGCTGATGGTGTGTAAGGGGCCAGAGGCTCTGGCTGGAGCCCTGGCCAGGCCTCTGGGTGGGCACCCGGTCAGGCCTCCCGTGAAGTGTGGTAGGCTTTGCCACGGGGCGGAGTCGTAGGGAGCCCTGAGGAAAGTGCTGCAAACTTGGACCCTCATCCGCATCGGTCTACACTCTGCTCTTCTCTATTCTCCCCGAGGTCAGACCATCACCCCTGCGGCCTGGGGCCGGGCAGTTGGGAGGCACCACACCACACTTTCTCCCAACATTTGGAGGGATGCTCAGAAGGGTTTATGGCTGTGAGCATTGGCTCAGCCCCTGCCCGTGTCCCAGCTGTGCTGTGGGGCGGACCCACGGACAGCTGGCCTTGCTCCCTGACACTTTGTTCACCCGCGTGGGATGCCTCCAGGCAGCACCAGCACCTGTGGTCACCCTGATGCCTTCCTGGCCCTTCACCCCCATGGCTTCCCCATCAGCAGCCCTTCTGGGGTCCATTTCTCATCCTGGTCCAAGGCCTCTCCTCTCACCTGGACAACCTCAGACACCACCCAAGCGACGGGCCTGTTTCCATCATTAAACGCCAGGTTCTACGTTCTGTGCAGAGCCAACGTGACCTCCTGCAAACATCCCTTACCAGGCTTAAACCCGCTGAGGGCCCTCCATGGATCCCAGGGCCACCCCGTCAGCCCTGGGCCTCTCCCCTCGCTCAGAAGTTTCCAGCCCCCAGCTTCCTCTTGGGTTTTATATTAATTCAAGCTCTTTCCAGCTGCAGGGCCTTTGCATGGGCTGTGTGGCCTCCTGCTTCAGCCCCTCAGACAGGCCCTCTCCTTCCCCGAAGCAGCCACGTCTCCTCCCCCACCATCCATCATGTCCTCCTCTTTGTCTCCTGTGTTTGTCACAGTCTGATGGCCTTGCATGTGATTTCGCTGAGGCCATGCGGGGAGGAGAGGGGATGGAAAGAGCGGGGCAGACTTTCCGGGCCAGCGCGGACATGGTAGGACTTTGCTCATCTCTGTCCTCAGCTGGATATTGAGTTAGATGGTAAACTTGAAGATGTAAATATAACCCATTTCATTGCACCACTCATTCTCACTAATGTGGGCTTTTTGTTGACAGTGAAAAGCCAGTTCCCCTGTTCATCTTTTTGCCTTTGGGAGGAGAGCAGAGGGGGAGGCTGAGTGAGGGCCTGTGGGGCGGGGGGGAAGGGGTTCTGCAGAGTAGGAGGGGGCTGGGTGGGCGCAAGGCCCTAAGGAGTGAGTGATGGTGCCCCCGACTGCAGCTGCCTCTGCCCTGTTCTTTCGGATGGTAGATGCTGCTGGCTTTTCTGTTGGGTTTTACGTGTACAGATTGTGCGCCAATGTTTCAGTTGTAAATCCAGAGTGAGAGGTTGTACTAACAATGTTGGGTAACTCGGTTTGGAGAAAACTTATCCATTTTGTTTGTTTGTTTGTTTGTTTGCAATAGAGTGATCGCCTTCTGATCAAAGGTGGGAAGGTTGTGAACGATGACCAGTCCTTTTATGCTGATTTGTACGTGGAAGACGGTTTGGTAAAGTAAGTTTCTGTTAAGAATCCCTTCGCAGGCCCTAGAGTGCACTGGTTGCACGTGATCCAGGACGCTCAGTCTTGTGAAATCCATGCCAGTGTTTTTTCTTTTCCGAAACCTCATTCCCTGCAAGCAGCTCTAGCCCAGGCCTTGAGTGACTAATCTCACCATAAGGTCCAGTCGTAAGGTCTCAGGAAACAGGACTATGGCATCCACCACATTTCTTGCACCATCACAGCCTTGGGACAATTCGGGGCTCACAGTGGGTGCTTAATAAATACGTATTGACCACACCTATTAGCTTCTCTGCTTCTATGTCAAGCATCTCCAGCCACTAGTCAGCAAAGGGCAAGTGGACGCCTCAGTGGACACCACCAGGGCTGTGACGTGCACACGGGGCTAGATCCTCCACTAGGGCCAGCTGTGTTGAGCCACTTCACTGCTCTGACAGTCTCCGGAGTCCCGTGGAGCCCTGGCCGTGTGGCCCTCTCCCTCAGGACAGGAGCCCAAGCTCACGTGTCCCTGCTCCACCGCGTTGCCGGGGAGCCCACGCATGTGACCTGGGCTCTTTCTAACCAGCGACATCTCCCTTTGCTGCTTTCAGACAAATTGGGGAAAACCTCATCGTCCCTGGGGGCATCCGAACCATTGATGCTCATGGCCTGCTGGTCCTTCCAGGAGGTGTCGACGTGCACACGAGGCTGCAGATGCCTGCCCTGGGCATGACCCCGGCTGACGACTTCTGCCAGGGCACCAAGGCAGCCCTCGCGGGAGGGACCACCATGATATGTGAGTGTCCCCGGGTCGGGCAGCGTCCGGCCCCCACCTCGGTGCTCTGGCCGGGTGTGTGTGTGTTGCAGGAAGTGGTTTGCATGCTGGGTTTTTTCTCAGTCCCATTTTTCCTCTATCACATCCCGATCTGCAAAGCCCTGGAGTGCCTTCCCTCATCGCTTCTGTTTCTCAGGCTGGCCATCCTGCCTGGCCAGCTCTGGGGTGCCCCTGGGAGTCTGTGGGAGCGCATGGACAAGTGCCCAGTTATTCATTATTTCCTGGGAAGCCAGCGGCTGGCCGGGGACCAGGTTTGGAAAACTCCGATGCTTTGGGCAAGCGAGGGGTTGTGTCACCTGAAATGCCAGATGGGTTTGTGCGTCAACTTCTCCCCCGCTGAGGCCTGGGTTGCAGCAAGCTCCTGCCTGTGTCAAGAAGAATGAAAAACAGGTGCTGTGTCTTTAGGAAAAGGATGACAAAACTTACTGTTACTCTCTCAGCACCACCAGAAGTACCGTTTCTCTGAGCTGGCTCTGTGCCAGGCGCGAGCACCGTCCTGGTGGGCTGCAGCTCCTGTGTTGTCCTCACAAAACCCTCTGAGCTCGGAGGAGAAGCCCCAGGTGCCAGCTTGTGTGGTGTTCCCTCTCTTGGCAAGCTCAGGAGCCAGGATGAGATAGCAGGCCAAACCCCTGTCTTGCAGCCTCGAATGCCGAGTGCAGCCGTGCCTGCTGTGCCGGGTCTCACAAACCAGGTTGGGCGCTGGCTCCACCATGTTTAGCTGTGTGGCCTCAGATAACAGCCGGCTGAACAGGCCACACTTGCCCCATCTGTCAGGCAGCAGGAGGAGGAAGCGAGCTCACGCACAGAGGTGCTTTGTGGCGCCTGGTGCACAGGAAACGCTCTGTGACTGCCGCCAGGGAAGGCCGCGCTGAGGACTGTGGGCTACTCCACCAGTGACAGTTAGCCACTGTCAGAATCATGGCGTGGTTTGGTTTACTCAACCAAGATGTGAAAAACCCCGCAACGGTCCATCCATCTTTTAGATGGACTCAGGAGACTGGTCGTTTCAGGCCATTGCTCATGCTGGTCACTGGTGGCCCCGGCCGGCCAGGACACCTCTGTGGTTGACATCACCTGCCCGTGCCAATGCCAAGGCTGTGAGGTGTGGCTGAGAGGATGGAGAGATGTTACAGGCTCGGGGCTGGCTCTGTCGAGCCATCTGCTTCCTTCACCTGCCAGCACCGGCCTGGAGCTATGCATGGCCCTCAGGGTGGGACAGGCACCTGCTCCCGCAGGGTCCTGGCTTCCCCATCTGAGCTGTGGAGCACAGGAGCCCTGTAAGGGCTGTGCTGAAGGGAGGCACAGCACCTGCCAGGACCCTGGGGTGGTGCCTTCCTGTTGGCCACCGCACTCCCAGCTCTTCCCTCGCCCAGGGGAGGCTGTGAGCAGGGTTTGGACCTTGGGTTTGAGGTTGGCAGGTGAGGGGCTGACAGTGCAGTGTGTGCACTCCCAGCCTCCCCAGGGGATGAGTGGGATGGGTGGCACTGATGAAGGTGTGTGCAGTCTGGAAGGCTCATGGGAAGCCAGTCCTACACCGCTGTTCTGGGCAGGCGTCCAGGTCCAGCACCGAGGACAGCGGCGCCCTCCCTTCCCCACCTCAAGGTGCTCCTGTGCTGGAGGGTCAGGCCCTTCCTTAGCTGCCACCCATGCTCTTGAGCTGTGATGTGTGCATCGGGGGGCGAGGTGGATTGTCTCAGCTCAGAGAGAGGCTGAGGAGATGGGGCCGATGCCTCTCTGGACAGAGCTGATGAGCAGGTTTACAGCAGGGACAGCCCCCGTTAAGGTGCCTGTGGCATCTCCTGTCTTGTTCCTGATCTCTTGTTAACATGACCTCCTTGGAGGTCGAGGTCATTCCAGTTCCCGTGCTGGGGGCTCGGCTGACTGCACTGCCCCCGCAGTGGACCACGTGTTCCCTGACGTGGGTGTGAGCCTGCTGGCGGCCTACGAGCAGTGGCGGGAGCGGGCGGATGCCGGGGCCTGCTGCGACTACTCCCTGCACGTGGACATCCCCCGCTGGCACGAGAGCATCAGGGAGGAGCTGGAGGCCCTGGTCAAGGACAAGGGTGAGTGCCCACAGGGCTGAGGGGGGCTGGCTGGCAGGAGGGCAGACAGGGGCCTGGGCTTCCCTGGTCTCGGTGGGAAGCCCCCTCCTGGGCTGCCCCTCCGTGCTGGGCTCTACATCCGTCTGGCCCCAGGGCAGGTGGCCAGGAGGTGGGGGAAGTTGGACAAGAGTCACTCGAGGGTCTGTTCTGCTTCCAGAGGATCCAGGCTAAGGTCCTCGCCTCCCAGCCTGAGGGACAGATCTTGTAACTGTCCTCGTTACAGTGGTCACAGCTGTCACCGCAGCTCCCTTGTCTCGTGGTCGTGGGTGGAGGAAACGTGATATTCGTTTTCCTGGCAATGAAGACCCGGTTAGAAGGAGGAGGTGTTAGCACCCTCAGTGCTCTATGCTGCCCGTGCAGATGACGGGCCAGTCCATCATCAAGGGTTAAGTTTTTTGTAATTACATTTTTTTAGTTTACTATTTTTTTATTTTTTTTTTAGAGAGAGGGGAAGGGAAAGGGAGAGAGAGATACGCATCGATATGAAAGCAGAACATCGATCAGCTGCCTCCTGCAGATGCCCCAACCAGGGATGAACCCTCAACCTGGGCGTGTGCCCTGACAGGGAATCAAACCTTCCACCTTTTGGTGCAAAGGATGATGCCCAACCAACTGAGCCATACCAGCCTGGGCGAGGGCTAAGCTTTTTGATTGAAAGTCCTGAAGCTAAAACCATATCCAGGTTCATAGTGGATTTGACAAAAGTTAGACGGAGTTAGAGAGGGGTGACGGGGCCCAGAGGCATGTTTGTGAGGGATTCATCTGCGTTCGCTACTGGGGAGCCATTGGTCCCTGATCCCAGGGCCTGAGGGGCAGGTGAGGGGGCCTGGCAGACGCCCTCCTTCATCACCTTTTATCGGTAAGTGTGTGTGGGCCTGGTGCCCAAGGGCTGCCATGCCAGCTGGGGAGACGGCCATGGAGAGGGACCATCCCACCTGGCACCTCTGGAGATGGGGGAGGCGGGGAGGCTCCCAGGCATCACCCCGACAGCTGAGCGTCTCACCCTTTCCTGCCTCTCCTCCAGGTGTGAACTCCTTCCTGGTCTTCATGGCATACAAAGACAGATGCCAGTGCACCGACAGCCAGGTAGGGACCGGTGCCCAGAGGAGGGGCCCGCAGGTGTCTCTCAGGCTGCTGCCAGGAGAGACGCCC
Source organism: Myotis daubentonii (assembly GCF_963259705.1). Taxonomy (NCBI): domain Eukaryota; kingdom Metazoa; phylum Chordata; class Mammalia; order Chiroptera; family Vespertilionidae; genus Myotis; species Myotis daubentonii. The sequence goes on along the minus strand of NC_081852.1, from coordinate 59,480,967 downwards.
CCTTACGGCTCGTGTGCCTCTCCTCGCAGATGTATGAGATCTTCAGCATCATCCGGGACCTGGGAGCCCTGGCCCAAGTGCACGCAGAGAACGGAGACATCGTGGAGGAGGTGCGGGCTGGGCTGCCTGGGCGCGGCGAGGGGTGAGGGCGAGGGTGACTCCTGGACACCAGGATGTGAGCACTTAATCCCACCAACCCCGAGGGAGGGAATATCGAACATGTTCAGGAGGTAGTTTGCCCAGGTCAAAGGTCAAGCAAGCAGGGAGTTAGGGGAACCTTTTGCTGCCATCGATTTTTCCATGGTCATCACACTTATCAAAAGTTCTTCCAAACCAAAATGTTGCTTTGTTGGGGGTACTGAGACTGGGGGTTTGGGCTTCCCGGCCCCAGGGATGGAGGCCCCTCAGGGAGCTGGCTTTGTTTTCTTTCTGACCAGTGGGCGCACGTGTGGGCTCAGTGCCTGTCCTTCAGTCACACCCCAGGTGGGGTCCTGCCCATCGCCTTCCCCTCGGTCCGGGCTGTGAGGGGGGCGCCCACGAGCTCTGTGCCCTGCACTTGATGTTTTTCTCCTCGCGCCTTTGGTGGCCCCTCAGGTGCAGGTGCATCGGGGCACCTGGGAGGTTCAGGGGGCTCCTCTGGGGCCTGGGGGGTGGTCCGCCCACCCCGCCTGTACAGATCCCCCAGTGCACACCCAGCTTGGCAGGCAAGCCTGTGGCGTCATCTGAGCCCCGACGCCAAGAACCCTGTGACCTCGGGCGAGTCCCTTGCCCTCTCCAAGCCCCGTTCTCCCATCTGTAGTTCGGGGAGCAGCAGTCACTCCTCGCCTGCTCTGCATTCTCTGTGGTTGGTGATGCTGGGGGCCTGGACTCAGCCTCAGCCAGTGGTTGCCCCTGGGCGGTGGCCCGCACGCCCTGGCTGCGGCTCCGGGCTCTGGCGCACCTGGGCGGGAACGTGGCACCTGGTTGGTTTCTGTAGGAGCAGAAGCGGCTGCTGGAGCTCGGCATCACCGGCCCCGAGGGCCACGTGCTCAGTCACCCCGACGAGGTAGGCGCTGTGCCCGCCGCGTGCACCTTGGCACTGACTGCGCCCCAGATGCCGCCTTCCTCTGGGGGTGGGTCTGGGTTCATGGTCCGGGCAGGGCCACGGCCATGCTGTCCTCACCTGTTCCCCCACCAGGCACATGTCCCCTATGACCACTGGTCACCCCAAGCCCGTACTCAAGGCTGAAAGGTGGCATGGTCAGGGCCTGGGAACTATGTGGGTCACCCCATCCTGGGCACCGAGCCCCAAGCTGGGGTCCTCACCTACCCAGGGGTGCCCTCTCTGGGCCCAGCATCTGTGTGTGACCGTCATGCCCTGTGACCTTGAGCAAGTCCCTTCCCAGGGGCTCCAGGATGGCCCTGGGAGTCAGCATGGTCAGGGTTCCCCAGGCCCTCGCCTGGCCTGAGCATCCCTGTCCCCAGGTGGAGGCCGAGGCCGTGTACCGTGCCGTCACCATCGCCAAGCAGGCCAACTGCCCCCTGTACGTCACCAAGGTGATGAGCAAGGCTGCGGCTGACGTGGTGGCCCGGGCCAAGCGCAAGGGTGAGTCCTGGGCCTGGACCCCCATGTTGGTGAGGGTCTGGGGGGTCAGGGGTCACCCTCACCTCCCGGGAACTTGGCTGGCTTCACTGAGGCTCAGAGTAGGGCAGGTATGACTGAGAAGCAGCTTGTCATCCAGCCTGGCCTCCTCACCGAGGGGCCTCATGCCAGGGACTCCAGGGCTGGGCTGCGTGGCCTGCGGGGGAGCAGCAGCTGCTCACCAGGGGCCTTAAAGCAAACAGAGGGGCCTGTGGAGACACAGGACCTGTGTGTGACAGTGGACATGCCCCATGACCTTGGGCTAGTCCCTTCCAGGGGCTCCAGGATGGCCCTGGGGTCATCATGGTCAGGATTCCCCGGGGAAGCGTGCTGTGAGGGAGCCTGATTTTAGTGCAATGGAATCTTGTCCAGCTGACCCCACCTGGCACCCCACACTACTGTTCGCTGGGCACCTCTGTGCACCCAGGAGCTGGAGTGCACATCCTGAAAGCTGGGGTGCTCTCTGCCCACAGAGCACCCACACAGCTGGAGGCAGGGGGTAAATAAGAAAAGCACGTATGTGTCCATGCAGACCAGCAGGGGGCGAGCAGCGAGCTGACGGGGTCTCACTCAGCCTGTGGCCCAGTGGAGTGCCTGGCAGGCCTGACCCCCTGCCTGCCTGGTGCCCCAGAGGAGAGGGACAAGCTGTGCAGGGTCAGGAAATTGAGGGGCAGTGCAGTGCCCAGTCCTCCACCCTGCTTGGGTCCTGGGGGCATGCAGGCGTGGGGTGCCTCTCACGGGCCTCACTACAGGGGTGGTCGTGTTTGGGGAGCCCCTCACCGCCAGCCTGGGCACTGACGGCTCGCATTACTGGAGCAAGAACTGGGCAAAGGCCGCGGCCTTCGTCACTTCCCCCCCCATCAACCCGGACCCCACCACCGCAGACCACCTCACCTCCCTGCTGGCCAGGTAAGGAGACGCTCAGGGTGGCCCCAGGTGGGCCTGTGTGCACGACCTCGGCCTGCTGGCAGCTCCAGGCTTCTCCCACACAAACCCTGGGCCGCACCAGAGCACCCACCCTGATCTGCCCCGGCCCCACCCCCACAGCGAGGCGCAGCTCTGCCCAGCGCTGCCCTCACAGACCACCTCTGGCCCTGTGGGTGCGCTGGGCCACGTGGGGGTGGAGCCGAGCGGCCTTGGCTGGCTCAGGAGGGCCAGGCCCCTCTGGGCTCCCTGACTCGCTTGTTCTCAGCGGGGACCTCCAGGTGACGGGCAGTGCCCACTGCACCTTCACCACTGCCCAGAAGGCCGTCGGCAAAGACAACTTCACTCTCATCCCCGAGGGCACCAACGGTGTGGAGGAGCGCATGTCGGTGGTCTGGGAGAAGTGCGTGGTGAGTCCCGGGGCCTGGGCACCGTGCACCGTCCGGAGCCGGCTGCCTTGGGATCTGCTGGCTCAGCAGAGTGGGAAGCACTTAGCCGGGAAACACCGTGCGGAATGAGTCCAGTGTGTGGGCCCCAGCGTGTCCTTGCTCCCGCCCTCACCCAGGGCTCCTCAGACATCGGTTCTGGTCCCCCCAAGGCCCCCCCCCTCCGGTTCTCATGTCACATCTGTGCAGGCAGCTCAGAGCGAGTGGGACCCCTTTCCGATGGTGTTATCCTCTGCGGTGCTAGTGGTCTCCCCATCATGCCTGCGATCCAGACTCCCGCCTCACTCGGAAAGCTCTGCCTGGCTTCCTTGGTCCCCTTCGCCCCCCAACCCCGGCCCTTCCCTGGACTGAGGCCCAGACCCCGGCCCCCCTCACCGCCCTGCTTCCCCAGGCCTCCTGGCCACACGGGGAAACAGTCATGTCCCTCAGGGCACACAGACCTGGAGCCTTCTCCACTCACCACTCAGTGAGCCCCGGGACCAGGCGTTGGGCACAGGAAGGGGGAGAGCACTGGCTGGCTGAGATGGACCGATCCATGTGCCCTGGGAGTGTGAGCGGGTGCTGTCGGGTGCTGTCGCTGCCCTGGGGGGCGGGGCCTTGGGCCCCACGAAGCCCCAGACCTCTCAGCTCCCCTTCTTGCTTCCCAGGCCTCAGGGAAAATGGACGAGAACGAGTTCGTTGCTGTGACCAGTACAAATGCAGCCAAAATCTTCAATTTTTACCCAAGGAAGGGGCGCGTGGCTGTGGGCTCCGACGCTGACCTGGTGATCTGGAACCCCAAGGCCACGAAAATCATCTCTGCCAAGAGCCACAACCTGGTGAGCGAAGCCGGGTCCCCGAGTCAGGGTCAGGGTGGGGTTGGGGCCTGGCAGCCTTCCCGGGGCTCCAGGATGGCCGTCGGGGGCAGCTCTGCCCCCCTCAGCTGGGACGCCTGTCTGGAGATTGCTGCAGAGTGTCACGTGCCTGCCCACCCGGAGGGCGAGTTACCCAGGGCAAGCTCACCCATGTGCTCTTTGTCCTTCTAAGAAATGGGACTCAGAGACAAGCCCAGGAGGGTGCGGCCAGTTCCTGCTGGTTCTGGTCCCGCCGAGTTGGCTGCCTCCCATCAGAGGTCAAGCACGGGCACTCAGACCCGCCCCCCCACCCCGAGGCTGGCAGCCCGAGGGGTGTCCTGAGGGTGGTGTGGACTCTCGTCCTGTCCCCCCAGAATGTGGAGTACAACATTTTTGAAGGCGTGGAGTGCCGAGGAGCCCCCACGGTGGTCATCAGTCAGGGCAGGGTGGTCCTGGAGGATGGGCACCTGTTGGTCACTCCGGGGGCCGGCCGCTTCATTCCTCGGAAGACGTTCCCGGACTTCGTCTACAAGAGGATCAAGGCGCGCAACAGGGTACGGCCCGGGCCAGCGTGCAAGGCGGGAGTCCTCGGACCTTCCAGCGTCCGGGAGGTTTCTGTTCCGGGTCAGCCCCGACCCCTGCCCAGCAGCGCAGGCCTGCTCCGGGGGTGGGTTCCAGGGCTGGCCCTGTGAGCGTTTATTTCCCAAGCGACCCACGTCTGTGCAAAGCCCAGACAGAGGGAAATAGAGTCATGAGTGGCACCTCCCCAAGTAAACTACTGTGGACACAGAAGCAGGGCCTCCAGGGTTTCTCCGTGAGCAGATGTGCACGTGATCATCAGCAGGGCGTGAGCTTTCCACAACGGCTCTTGTGAACTTGGACACCATGAGCACTTTTCCTTATCTTTACCTTCTCTTCCCCTAACCCTGCGTCTGATGGTTGCACCAGGTATCGGCCTAGGTTCCACGCTGCATGCCTAAGTGATTGCTGCATGCACACATGTGCACACACATGAACACGCATGCACACAGGCACACTCAAAGGATGTCTGAACTGAGAGTGAGCTGCCTGGGGGCCGTCCCCTGGGGAGGGGTGTGGTGCCTGCTCTAACTCAGGCTGTCAGGGCCCAGAAGCTGCTCCCTGAACCTGACCCTGACGTTGGAACAGAGTAGAGTGGTCAGGCTCTTGGCAGGAGCCCCTGCCCTCCAGCTGTGGGTGCCTCAGCCCCCTCACGCCTGGCTCCCTTGACCTGCAGCTGGCAGAGATTCACGGCGTGCCCCGAGGCCTCTACGATGGGCCGGTCCACGAGGTGATGGTGCCCGCCAAGCCCGGGGGTGGCTCCCAGGCCCGCGCGTCCTGCCCCGGGAAGATCTCAGTGCCGCCCGTGCGGAACTTGCACCAGTCGGGGTTCAGCTTGTCTGGTGAGTTGAGCCTGTGTCTGTGAGTGAAGACCATTGCCCTGCGAGGGGCTGTGTGGGGGGGTGGGGGGGCGGGGGAAGACCCACCTGGAAGCCCCTTCCGGCCCCAGGACCTGCCTGGGGCTGTCATTCTGAGCCCAGGGTGAGCGTGGGATGCCCAGCCTCTGTGGGACCCAAGTGCCAGGTGGAGTCCGGCTGCTCCAGCCCTAGCAGCCCTGCCACCCGCCGTGGTGTGTGAGGCACATGAAGAAGGGTCTTCAGGGACATGCCTCTGGTCAGGGACCTCCCAGCATGCTGTGTGACAGAGCCTTCCAGAAGCACTGGGCCCAGGGTCTCCCTGCAAACCAGAGCCAGACACCTCCCTTTCCAGCTCTTGGGTGGGGCTCACCTGCCCCGTGAGGACTTGTCTCGTGCTCCCTCTTGGGAAGGTGATGGCAATCCCTGCTCACCTCCTGGGGACATAGGGCAGGGGAAGGTCCCCTTTGAAATCTGGATCATCTTAAAAGCTAGGGACAGGCCTCTCCCGTCTCAGGGACAGCCTGAGACCCCCTGGAGGGATGAGGCAGGACTGGCTTCTGCTCCAGGAAGACTTCCCAGAGGGTGGACCTTGACCTCCAGGCCCCTGCCTGCTGTAAACGCTGGCCTTGCTGTCCTATGCATCCGAGGCCTCAGTGACAGGAGCACCTGCCATCTGGGGAGCGTCAGGGACCCTTGCAGGGGGCGGGTTCTGCAATCCTGGCCTTTGGATGTGGCCGTGTCTGCAACCTCTCCCTACGCCCGTGCCCTGCCCTTTCTGCAGGATCTCAGGCAGATGACCACATTGCCAGACGCACAGCCCAGAAGATCATGGCGCCCCCTGGTGGACGTTCCAACATCACCTCGCTGTCCTAGACCTCACTCAGTGCTCAGGGTGTGAGCAGCGGGTGCTGTCCCAGACAGGCGGCGTGGGGCTCACTCTCCCTGTTAGCTCCCCTTTGTTGAACTGACTTTGAAAGGTGCTTGGTCTTCCCTTCCCCTCCCCAGAAACTCTCATTTTGGGGGTCCCAGGCCCTGTTATGAGGGCTGAATCTGGGGAGGTGCCACTGCCAGGGACAGCTCAGGTTGCCTGGGCCGGGTGCTAGGTGCCCCATGAAGGCAGGGCTGTGGGAACCCCCGGGGCCTCACAACACACACAGGCCAAGGGGTTGGGGTTTGCCCCCCTCCTCCCCGTGTGCATCACTGCCCCTCGAAGTCCCGGCTCTGCCGTCTGCCTCTCTGCAGAGCTACAGCCTGTGCCCCGGTCCCGGCCCCCAGCCCCGGCCCAGCCTGTCACGGCACAGGAGCAGCGCCGAGAGCTGAGCCCCACCGGGGCTGCTGTGACTTCAGGGACCCGCCGGGAGCTGAGCGCAGCCTGGCTTCCCAGTCGAGTGGCTTCCCAGCCGCGTTGTACACTCTTCCAAGGACCAAACCTCCGCCTTCGTAGTCGCCCATCTCCAAGGGGAGTTAGGACCTTTAGCTAGGATGCCCCCATCTTGTCACTAAGTGTGCATCCAGTAGTGCGGTAGAGCAGCAGTTTTGTGCGGTGAGGACAACTGTAGCCAGGACTCTGCATGCCACCCAGCCGGCCGCAGCACTGCCACCAGTCTGGTGGGCACTGGCTCAATTAAAGGCATCTGGGTTGGAAGCTGCCCGACTTCTCTGGCCCCTGCACCATCCCCGCGTGAGTGGGTTTTGCGCCGCCCCCCTCGTCCCCCCACCCCAGACCCTCCTGCTGGCCCCTAGACTGGCTTTGGACCTCAGGACCACCCACAGGGACATGCTGCTCAGCCTACGCTGGGAAGGGGCAGGGCTGGGTCTGAGTGGTGGGGATGGATCCCCTTAGGAAAGGGGGTCTGGGGACCTGCTCCTGAGCCCAGGCCTGTGGGTCAGGGACAGCCAGAGGGCCAGAGGGTCAGGGGCAGACTGGGAGGACCTCCACCCACATTCTGACCAGATGGGCCCAAGCCACAAGCGGAAGGTTGGGGGGCTGCATGGCTGTGAGCTGATTCCTCCAGCAAGCTGCCAGGCCTAAGTGTGGTGCCCCTGCCCACACACACAGCCTGGGCCCCGCTCCCCCAAGGCAGAGCAGCCCAGGGCTCCGATCCAAACCCTGAGGCTAGGCTGCCAGAACCTTTCAGAAGAAGGTTGAGCCAATCTCCTCACCTCAGCCTCTTTCTCATAAAAACGGTTCTGGTTCTGTGCCCCAGGCGAGGAATGCTCCCAGAAGGGTGTCTTCCTCCCCCCTCACTGCCCCCCCACCCCCACACACCAGCAGGATGGTCATGGTCACGGGGAAGACAAGCCAGGGAGATCAGGCTGGCCTGGGGCAGCCTGTCTGTCCTGCTGGTCCCACCGAGTTCTGGGGCTTCCTCTGGCTGGGTCTGGCCAGGGCAGCCCGCCAGCTGCTTCCTGGGGCTCCACTGAGGCTGGCGTCTGCAGCACCACATCCCCTGCCCTGGGAGAGACTGGGTGACATGGAGCCAGACACACGCATCCCTGCTTCCCACAAGGGGAACAGGCTTGCTGTCCCCTGGAGTCTCAGATGCTCACGTAGACTTATGTTTATACAAAACCCCAGACCTCCCCCCGCCTTCTTGCCTCTGACATCACAGGTCTCTACCCAGAACTTTCTCTGGGGTCTGTCCCACCCACAGGGCAGCCTGCAGGGCTCTCCACCTCTGGACCCTGGCTTCCCTGGGGGTGACTGGGCCCGAGCCCCACCTGGGCACATCAGCTGTGCGGACAGCAATCCCCGTACCCCAGCGAGTGGGGCGGCAAGGCCCCTCTGCCCGGCCCACCTCCACCTGGCTCAGCCGGCTTCTCGGGATGGATGGCCGTGGTCTGTCCTTCCACAGCCTGGCCCTCTGCCCAGCAGGCGCCACCCCTGCCACAGCTCTGCGGCTCCCGGGTGGACGGGCACCCACCCAGGGCAGCGGGACGGGTGCTGGGGGCTCTGTTCAACTCCTGGACAAATGTCCCTGAACGGCACGACCGCTCGGGCAGGCAGAGGACGTGGAAAACACCGGAGAGGTCTGTAATTCCCAGAGGGGAAAATATGCAGAAACACCGCAGAAAGTGCTGGAACAGTTTGTATTTATAAAACATCCTCGGCCTCCCACCCACAGCCCTCCCCCTTCATGTACAAGAACCGTGGGCCCTGTGCCCCTCCCACGCTCTGGGTAGCAAGCTCAGGTGGGGCAGCCGACGGCAGGCCGGTCTCCAGGCCTATGTACAGCCGAGAGGTGGTGAGAGACGAGAGCGCCTGTCCACCACGCGGCCCAGCCCGTGACCTGCCGGCGAGGGGTCGGGAGGCCGCCAGGACCACCGTCACATAATCAGAGCCTCCGGGGGGCAGCGCACGCCTTGTCCACCATTCGGCCACACTGACAGCCCCTTGTCACCGTGTGCCTCCGAGAGCCGATGGCAGCTCAGTGGTCAGGCTGTTCCCTGGAAACCGACCAGGACACAGCAGAGCCACCAGCCGGGGTCTGTGCTCGGACCAGCGGGCTGCTCAGTGGGAACGTTGTTGCTTGGCCTGTCCCTCTGGTGCACTGAGTCCCCAGTGCAGCCTGAGTTACCTCCCCAGGGCCAGCGGGCTCCTAGCTGCTCCCCGCTGAGGGGCAGATGGAGCCGCACACGGGCAGGGCGGGGCTCGCGTCCTCACCATCCGCCAAGGCCTCACCGTCCACATCCCCAGCCTCGGGAGCGGGCAGGGCCTCCCTCGTGGGGTCCTGGCTCCTCCGCAGCCTGGTGGGGAAGCACAGCGAGGGGCTTTGTGCAGCCTCCCCAGCAGCCCAGGGACCGCTGGCCTGAGCACTCCAGCATGTCCCTGGCTCAGGGGCCCTGGACACGGACCTGGTGTCCGGCATGTCCTGGACAGGCTGGCCCAGCAGGGAGTGGATGGCGGCTGTGGGCGGGTTGTAGGCCTGGTGGGTTGCGGGCACTCAGCCCAGGGGCACCTCTGACTATGGGCCCGGGGCCGGGAGCAGCAGGGGTGGGGAGTCTCAGTTCACTTCCAGCCAGAAGCTGAAAGGAGGCCTGGTTTAAGTGCAAGTTCTGGGATCAGGAATTTGGGGGCAGGCTTTTCAAAGAGCTTGGACAAGTCCCCTTCTTACCCTGGCTCTGGCCTCCAGGATGGTGGTCAGTGTCCTAAACCAGTGCCCACCTGTCATCCTGTTCACTGAAGCAGGACAGAGCACTGACTGATCCTGCTCCCCTTCCTGGCTGGAGCTCAGAGCCACCTCCTCCAGGAAGCCCTCCGTGCTTTGCCCTGCCACTCCTGCCCCTGGGCCCACAGCACTGGGCTTTATCCCCCCACTGTGGAGGTGTCGCAGCTATTCTTGGCCTGTTGTATCTCCCTGCCAGGCAGCCATGACCTTTCTGTCCCACAGTCTGACACACAGTCAGTGTTTGCTCAGTGAGTGCGTGACTGACTGAGGGGAGGCAGTGGATGTGCAGGAGCCATGCAGGCAGGAGCCACCAGCCCTTGTCTGGGAAGTCCACTGAGTGTCTGTCTCCCCAGGACATTCTGGCCATTGGCCCCAGTTTAGGACTAAAGGTTCTGGAGGAGGCCCTCCCGTATGAGCCTGAACGTTCACCTCCCCCCTTCCTCCCAGGGCCAATGCTCAGACCCCCCAGGGGGATGGGGCCAGGTTTCCTGGGTTCAAGACCTGGGTGGCCAAGAAAGCCTTGTCCCATTTCCCCAAACTCCTCTTTGCCCCCATCACCCCCGTTCTCCCCCCTCCCCCCCTCCCCACACACTCACTCACTTTTCTCTGTTAAAAATCACAAAGTCTTGCTGGATCGCATCAAGGCAGTCCTGAAGGTAGTCATTCTCCTGTTAGTCAGAACGAGCGCTGGATGTCATCAGGTCCTCTCACATCCCCTCCGGTGGGAACACTTCCACCTGGTCTGCTTGTCCTCCCATGGCTGCCCCTCTGGCTTTCTTCCAAAGCCGGAACTATACCCCCAGGCGGCAGAGCACCTGGGAGTTTGCACCTCCTAGGTGACTCTTAGCCAGTGACCTGGACAGCATCCCAGCTCCCTGCCTCAGGTGGACGCTGACATGGAAGGCCGTGTCCCAGTGACCAGACTTGGTGGGAAACGACACCTGGCTTGGCTCCCTCCCCTCCCCCCTTCCTCCAGGCCACTCCTCACTTGGGCACCAAATCCCACTAAGGTCTGCCCTGAGACGGTCACCACAGGGGCTGCCCGAGAAGCGGCCTCAGGACAGGCCTAGAGTTGGGTCCCGCACTGGCCAGATCGATGAGGAACCATCACGGTGCCACGTGGACTGTGAGTTGGGAGGGTGCACGCAGCTGTGGCATCGGGGAGAGCGGGAGGAGGAGTCACATGGACATGGGCCCGCTTGGCCAATGCTGGGCACTGGGATGCACGTGCCAAGATGAGAGCAGTGGGATTTCAGAGAAGGCTGGGCTGCCAGGCTTGGGAAGTTCCTGCATCAAAGCCGAGGCCCTGATAGGGAAGGCTCTGGGCTCAGTGGATACGCCTGGGCCGAGCGGCTCAGTGGATGCACGCGGGCGCCCTGCTGCACTGCACAAGGGGCCCTCCCTGCTGGAGGAGAGCAGCACCCCCTCCCCCACGTGCCTGCAGACAGGCAGGGCTGCAACCGCAGAGGCCTTGAAAGAGTATTCGCCCCCCAGGATGTGCCTCTGCCTCCCCTCCGAGCCTCAGAACTACCAGTCTCCCATGGCCCGAGGGGGGAGGCGCTGAGGGGGGAGGCGCTGGGCCTGGGTGGGAGGCTGTGGACGGGGTGAGGCACAGGCCATACGCTGGTTCAGGAGAGTCTTGCCATGAGGGCATCCCCCAAGACCTGGGGGCTAGTTCCCTGGCAAGAGTCCCTGGAGAGGGTTCTCATTCCACTCAAAGAAGGAAGTGAGGGGCTCAGGGAGGGAAGTGAGGGGCTCAGAGAGGAAGTGAGGGGCTCAGAGAGGAAGTGAGGGGCTCAGAGAGGGAAGTGAGTGGCTCAGAGGGGAAGCCAGAGGCTCAGGGAGGAAGAGAGGGGCTCAGAGAAGCTGGAGACTCGGGCGCAGAAGAGGGGGCTGGGCTGGAAAAGTCAGGAGGAAGGTCTGGGCAGGGGTCCTCAAACTACGGCCCGAGGGCCACATGCAAATACAAATATTGTATTTGTTCCCGTTTTGTTTTTTCACTTCAAAATAAGATATGTGCAGTGTGCATAGGAATTTGTTCATAGTTTTTTTTTTTAAAAACTATAGTCCGGCCCTCCAACGGTCTGAGGGACAGTGAACTGGCCCCCCATTTAAAAAGTTTGAGGACCCCTGGTCTGGGACTTTGCAGGAGGGGCATCCCTGCTGGGGCCTGTGGGGGATGCTGTAACGTGATGGGAGGACCCCCCCGGCCCCGCACTCACGGACTGGGGGCTGTCCCTGCTGCTGTCCCGGGACCTGTTCTTGGCCAGCCGCTTCTTCTTCTTGTGCAGGGGCCTGGACTCCAGGATCATCTCCTCCAGCTCGAAGGTGGGGTCGCAGTGCAGGCGGCCTTTCTGTGGGGGGACAGGGCGCCGAGCTCACCCACGGGTGCCGCCAGCCACCCTGGAACCTCTGTCCGGACTGGCGTGCAGGCTTACGTTGGGCACGAAGCCCGGCTCCACCTTCTTCTTGCTCAGGTCGTCCCACAGCACGTTGGCCAGCCAGGGGGTCTCCTTCATGTCCTGGAGGCTGGAGACACGGTGCCTGGGGTTCACAGTGAGGAGCTGGAACAAGGCCCACATCAGATGGTGCCTGGCCCGAAGCCGTGGGACCAGGCCCAGCACTCCCTGTGGGGAGCAGCCTGCCCAGGCCAGGGCACCCGTGCAGGTCTCGCCAGAAGGCCTGAGGTTTGGAAACTCAGGGTCTCAAGGGTCAGGCGAGCATCCTGGTCAGTGCAGTAATGTGGCCAAGGGGATGGTCTGAGCGGCCTGGCTCAGCCCCTAGAGCCCAAGGAGGCACAGGGCACATGGGGTCGGCAGGATGTTCTGCTGAGATTCACCAGCAGGTGGCAGACTCGGCCTGGCTAACTGCAGAGGACAGACGGTACCACCATCACAGCCCCATGGGCCCTAAGGCAGTGGTTCTCAACCTTGGCTGCACATTAGAATCACCTGGGAATCTTTTTAAAATCCTGATTTCTGGGCCTCATCCCCCGGAAATTCCGTTTCTTTGTTACTAATGTTGTGGCCCCACCCCATAACAAAGAAACAGGATTTCCAGACCCACAAGGACCCTGTAGGCCAGGATTCGGGGCCCCACAAGTGCAGCACGTCCTCCCACCCCTGGTCCCGCTGCACCAGGGTCTTTAAAGTGAGGCTCTCCGAGTAGGCAGCTGTGGGGCCCCGCAGCCCAGCCCCGGCCCCGAGGGATGCACGCTGGTGGCAACACATGGCCCCCCACATCCCTGCAGGCTGAGGGCCCTGGGCTGCTACAGACACGCTCAGGCCTTGGGAGGTGCAGGGGGTCCCGGTCTTCTGTGCTTGCCCCCGGGGGTGGCCAGGCCACTGGCAGCAGGCACAGGGGCAGAGAAGGCCAGTCCCACACCCTCTCCCTCCAGCACACACAACACGTGCCTTGCGCCGGCTAACTTCTCTGCCCGCGTCTCAGTTTGGGCATCTGTGAGGCAGGGTGATAACCAGTATCGCGGGACCAGCGGGTGAGGGTTACCTTAGCTCACAGCCAGGCTACTATAGGACAGAGTCGGACGGACAGGGAGCCTGCCGGACAGACACGCAGGAACCACATGCCTCCTCGAACCCAGGCTCCATGCCACACACCCCTGTGCGTCTGGCGGGCCTGTGCTCTGGGAGGGGCTCACCTTCCGCAGCAGGGCCACCATCTCCTTGGACCAGGAGGGGACGTACTGGACGCTCACAGTGCTGAACAGCTGCACCAGGGACTCCATGGCGTCGCTGGAGTGGATGTCGTAGGGCCTCTGGGCAGAGGAGGCGGCGCTGTGCTGGGGCCTCACCCTGACCCAGAGCGCCCGGCAGTACCCACCCCAGTGCAGGCACGGCCTGAGGGCCCCTCCTGGGAACAGCCAGGAGAAGCAGGCGCCTGGGCGGGGCCGCACCTCCACTGAGGGACTGACCAGAAGAGGCGCTGACCAGGCCTGAAGGAGGCAGGTCCTCCCCAGGGGCAGATGGATGGGCCCCGGAGGCCACGCGGAGCTGCCTTCCTCGGGGTGGGGTCCCTCGGAGCCCCAACCAGGGGATGGGGAAGGACAGTTCCAGGCCCAATGCCCACAGGCCAGTGCACAGGCCCACCACTGCCCGGGAAGCCCCAGCAACTCCCCCCCCAACTGTGCGCCCACCCGAGCGTGGGTGGCCTCGCTGACGCTGATGTCCCCGAACCCCTGGGGTGGGGCAGCCTCTTCCCTCCCCAGGGCACCAGGGCCACCCCGGGGGGTCACAGCCGGCTTGGGGTCTGGGGCTGAGCAGCTCCATACCCATCCACGCAGCAGCTCGTAGGCCATCACCCCCACCGACCACCAGTCCACCTCGAAGGAGTATCCGGTCCCACCGTTGACGAAAGACTGGAAGATCTCCGGAGCTTTCCAGAAAGGGAAGGAGAGGCTGAGCACCCTGACCCCCGGGCCCCAGGGCTGGCCCCTCAAGATGGGGCCTGAAACCAGGCTGCCACCGGAGCAGACCGGGAAGCGCCCTCAGCTGTCACCCTTCCCCACAGACCACCTGGTTCAAGTCCAGGTCCCACAGCCTGCGCGCGTGCACCAGGTTATCTCATGTCATACCCATAACCCTCTTGTGCGTCACTTGTCTTCTGCACGGATCAGACACGCTGTTCTGTACATGGCCGCTCTGTGCCTGTAGGGAAGTGGCCTGCCCATCGGCCACAGGCTACATGGGAGTCGGCGGGGGCAGGTGGGTGCGGGGCCTGGCTCACCCATGTATGGCTTGGTCCCAGCCAGTGCTGTCGCCCTCTCCCCGTCCTTTATGATGGTGGCGATGTTGAAGTCGGTCAGGTGCGCGTGTCCTGCGAGAAGGGAGGACAGCACTGTTGTCCAAAGGACCGGAGATGCGCCCTGAGGGCAGGGCACTCACCCCTCGCGGCCTCGAGCCCCTGCTCACCTTGCTCGTCCAGCAGAATGTTGTCGGGCTTGACGTCTCTGCAGAAAGAGCAGAAAGCGGGGAGACATCCCTCCTGCTCCTGCCGGGTAACCCCGGCAGGGCTTGGGGCTCCCCCGAGGGACCTCCAGCCAGCAGAGGCCCAAGAGGCCTGAGAGGGGCCCTGGGAAGACTGAGGGCCTAAGGTCCCCTCCCCACCTGGTGACATTCGGACGGAGCTGGGCAGACCAGCCGTCCTGGTTCCTGGGGGGCTGCCTCCAGCCCCACCTTCTGGACAGACAGACAGCAGAGAGAAGCCCAGCAGTGGACAAAGTCCCCAGAGGACAGAAGCAGGCCCCGGGGGCCCCGACTCCCAGGCTCCCCCTCCCCCAGAGCCCCAAGCTGCACACACTGTGGACTGGGGCCTTCGCAGGCCCAAAGGTGACCAGATAACAGGGTCCCCAGGGAGAAATGCAGAATCGCAGCGACCTAACTTTATAATAAACCACACAGTGAGTTTTTCCTTTCTTGTCCTGTGACTGCAGCTTTACCTCCCTAATTGCATCTGCTTTAAGCAAATGTTAACATTCGTTTGAATTCCTCAGGAATATGGCAGATGGACACATGAGATCCCGCAGTTAAACACACCAGGTGAAGGCTGCCCCAACGTGGCCAGACTCCGGGGTCCCCGAGATCCAAGGGCTCTGTGTGCCTGGCCCAGCTGGGGCTGCTGGGGTAGGATCTGCGGGCAAGCTTGGGGCCGAGCACGAAGGAGCGGTCAGGTTCTGCCGAGGGTGGCACCCTGCCGGTGGAGTGTCCCTGCGGCCAGTCCTGCCCAGTCCTGGCAGGTGTGCACACACCTGTGGATGATGTGCTGACTTCGCAGGTAGTCGAGGGCCAGCGCCATCTCGCAGATGTACAGCCTCACGGTGTCCTCGGAGAACTGGACGTTCTGCTGCAGGTGGTAGCGCAGGTCCCCGCCCAGCAGCAGGTCCACCACCATGAACATGTCCTCCTCGTCCTGGAAGGAGTACCTGTGGGCCACAGGGGAGGCCCTGGCACATGCATGGCTGGGGGTCACCCCCCAACCCCTACTGTGGAGAGCGGCTACAGCTACAGCGTTTGGACAGGTTCCAGCCTCGGACTAATGAGAGGGCGCGGTCGGCAAAGCCACGTGGCAGTCCCAGCTTGGAGGGCAAAGCTCTCCCAGCACAATTACAGTGAGGCCTTGACGTACGAGTGTTCTGACTAGCGAGTTTTTCGAGATACGAGCCGTCTCTCGTCTGGGCCGATTTTTTGCTTTGAGTTGCGAGCTAAAATTCGGGTTACGAGCCAGCTTCAGATACCCCACCGCTAGCTGGCGCAGCGTCACAGTGAACGCCACAACATCAGCCCAGCATTCAATTCATTGTAATGGTGAAAACTGATTTGACAAACGAGTAATTTGAGTTATGAGCTCTGTCACGGAACGAATTAAACTCGTAAGTCAAGGCCCCACTGTATAGCCAAAGGCTATGGTTGTGAGCTTGACCTTATGGTCCAAACTGTGGTCCCAGGTGGCTGAGTGATACAGGCTGCGGGAGGTGCAGCCAGTGCTGCCAAAACAAAGCCTGATAGAGTTCAGGTGCTTGCAATTGAGTAGATTCGAAACCCGCGAGAACATTGTAAACATCTTGACCACGCCCTGACTTTGCCGGGTGGAATCTGGCTATAAATAAAGACTCGGCTTGCAGGCTGTGGCACTGTCTCTCCATCAGCTTTCTTCTCTTGTCTGTCTTTTCTCACCCTTCACCGCCCCCCAGGTTCACCGCTGGCCGTGCTGAGCGCAGCACACCCCACATTCCACAGGAGCAGCGACCCACCACTTCAGCCCTGTGAGCACCCCAATGCCCAGGACCCTGGGGAACCACCCCCCCCACCTGTGAGTGAATTAGAAGGCACCCCCCCCCGCCCTGCCAAGAGAAGGTGACAGGGGGATTCAGGAGCACTTCCAGGGAGGAAGGATGGTGGCCTGCTGTGGCTGCAGGTCCCCACCTCCTAGGGCTGGTCTTGGGGCCCATTTTGTGGAGGAAACTCAGGCCCCAAACTCTCCCCCACTGGCGTTTTGCCAGAAACTCTGTGGGTCACGGGCCTCCTCTGTGGGAAAGCCCAGGCCTCTGCAGGCGGGGAGCCCTCAGGAATGCAGGTAAGGTGGACACCTAGGCAGGGGGCTGTGAGTGGCTGGGGAGAGGGAGGAGGGGCCGGGGTGCCCGGTGTCCCAGGTCAGGAGAGCGGGGAGCAGCGTGTCTCCTCCGAGGTGCGGGGCGGGCTCACCAGAGGTTCACCAGGAAGACGTGCTCGATCTCCTGCAGGATCTCCAGCTCCCGGAACACGTTACGGACCTCGTCCCGCTCGATGCACTGCTGCTTGCTCATGTACTTCATGGCGTACATCTTCTCCGTGTCCCGCTTCTGCACGATGCACACCTGGGGCACAGGGCGCCTCAGCACGCTGCCCCGATTCCCACCCCGGCCCCTGCAGGCTCCACTTTGAAGTGACTGCATGTAAGTCTCTGGAGGGACCCGTCTGCTGTGCACAGGCACCTTCCGAGAGCAGGCAGGTCCCAGCCCAGAGCATGGCAGGGAGGGGGCCTACAGGCCTGTGCGGGTGCCCGCACCCCACCCCAGCCATGACCTGGGCAGGGGGTGTCACCCTCCTCAACCCCAGCATCCCCTTCCCAGGGCTCAGAGCAGCAACAGGCTTGGAAAGTTGTTGGGGAACGAACGAGAGGGCACCTTGGCCAAAGCCCTGCACCCAGGAAGCCCCTGTGCACAACAGCTGTTCTCAAACACCACCACCCCCCCCAGGGTGGCAGGCCCCGCCCAGCTCTTGGGTCCCCTGAGCGCTGGCCTGCAATGCCAATCAGCAACCCTGGCGCTGCTCACACGGTTGGTTGGTAGAGAGGATCAGGGTGAGGTGAGGACTGTGAGAAACCGGGGCTGGGCGCCCTCGTGGCCAAGGAAATTCAATCAGATCAGAGACAAAGGTCTCCCGTGGAAGTAGGATTAATGCACAAGGTCACAGGCTGCACAGCCAGCGCTGTGCCCCCCATTCGAGTCATGGGGAGACCTCGCAAGGAGAGAGAACCCAGAGCCATTTCTAAGGGTCCCCACAGCCTTCGGTCTCCAGGTCTTCAAGGAACAGGAGCCAAGGGAAGTGGAAGATTCTGGAACTGGAGGTCCCAGGTGCCTCACCCAAAGGCAGGTGATCTGGAACTGACCGGATGTCTCAACGGACATCAGTGTCTCCTGCCAGACCTGCTGGATCCACCCCTTTGGTGAAACCCACCTCCCCTGGCCTAGGAGAGCATCCTGGGCAACGAAGAGGCTTTCTTCCGAAGGTGTTCATCACCGTGTTATTTGTAGCAAGACTTTCCAACAACCTCCACGTCCAACAACCTGGCCTCCGCAGGCCGCGCCTTACCTTGCCGAAGCTGCCCTTCCCGATGGCCCGCAGGATCTGGAAGTGGTCGAAGGTCACTGGGAAAAACAGAGGGAGCCAGGTGAGGTGGCAAGAAGGCCCGGTGCCACCACAAGCCGCTGGGTGCCCAGCAGGTCAGTCATGGGGGTCGTCGTGGCGCTGGCTAGAGGCTGACCTCAGGCTCCTGTGCAAAGTGGGGAGGGCTCCAACCAAGGCAGAGGGGTGGGCCCCAGGGGGGCCGTGGAGCCCCCTCTTCCAGGGCTCATTGTGGGGCAAGGCTGGGCTGCCCCACCTACAGACAGAATGACATGAACCTCTGTGCCCAGTGGCCCCCATGAAGGCTGCTCCCAACCAAAAATGACCCACAAATAGGAGGTCCTGGGACCCTCAGGGCAGCCCAGAGCCTCCGAGGCAGGACACCCAACCCTCCTGCGAGTCTCCTGGGGGCGTGCTTGCCCTGAGGGGTCGCTGGATGCGCTGGAGGGGAGCCTGGCCCCGCCCCAGGATTAATCACTGGGACAGGGCCTGTCCGAGGGGCGGCCACAAGGCCCGTGAGAAACCACGGGAGTTCTTATTTCTGCCGCCTTCCTGGGCAGTGGGCCCCTCCTGGAGAAAGGGGTCGGTGGAAATCACTGCTTTTCTGATGGCTACAGCAAGGCGCCCACGAGCCTTCACCCTGTGGCGCGGACAGGGGTTGACACGTGCTCTCAGGGCTCCTGATTCTGTTCAGAACCAGACACCTCCTTCCACGGGAGACCTTCCACTGAATTTCCTTGGCCACGGTGCGCCCAGCCCTGGTTTCTCACAGTCCTCACCTCACCCTGATCCTCTCTACCAACAGGAGACAGGGTTCCTCAACCGCACAGGCCTCTCCCCTTCAGCACCTCTCAGCCCCCCAGACAGGGAGCCGGCTCCGCCCAGGGCCCAGGCCAGCCTGCAGGTCTCTTCCCACCCAGGTCTCTGCCCGCCCACACCCTCAGACTGTGAGCATTCCCATGGATGGGAAGCCTCGGGTCCAAGCCCCACAAGCAAACCCTTCACTCCCCACCCCCGTGTCCTGGGGGCCTCTGTCCTCTCGCCCTCTGACCCTCCACCGTCCCGAACAGACCCATGGCCTCACTGGGCCCTGCTGTCCTGCAGGGGCACCAGGAGCCCCCCCAAACCCTGCGGTCCTCCAGCACCCAAACCTGTTCGGTAAGGGGCCGCTCCTCCTGGGCCGTTTGGGGCTGACTTTGGCTGTTTGACCACAGGGCTCTGGCCACTGGTCTGTTTGGGAGGCTGGGCCCCAGCGAGCGAGTGAGCTAAGGTGGGCGGCTGCAGGGACCACAGGCCAGGCCTGTCACCGGCCCTGGGAGGGGACTCCTGGAGGGGACACGCGCGTGTGGGCGCAGACGCCAAGCCGGCACACGGCTCTCGCGCCCGGTGCTGGGAGGGGGCTGCTACCTTTTACGAGGTCTCAGGGAGTCATTTGTGAAGCTGACATTTGGGCAAAGAGATGAGGGTGTGAGACAGAGTCCCTGGGCTGCGGTTGACGTGATTGGGCTGCCGAATTCCTACGTGCGACTTCTGCTGCTGGGCGATGCTGGAGGTGCACCTCCAAATCGCAGGGTAGGTGAAAGGAAGCGGTAATTCAACCCAACAGTCTCCCCGCCCCACACACTCCTGGGTCTCTGCCAGGAGCCGGAGCAGCAGGAAGCCTGTCTGTGTGTCCGCGTGTCCTGCCCGCAGGGAGACGGCACAGCCGGCGCTCAGCCTCCACGGACCCCCTGCTGCGCGGCCTCGTGGGCACGCACAGCTCCTCCTGGGGCAGATAAACATGGGCACGGCTCCTCCTGGGGCAGATAAACCCGCCGTTCAGGAGCGTTTACTCTTCCAGGGGGGCCTTCATTTCGCGGAGTTGGAAGCGCAGCATCGCTATGAAAATAGGTCATGTGGATGCAGCGAGTGACGAGTTTTAATTCTCTTTCCCCAGGGCTGACACCCTGCCGGCCCCAGACCCAGGCCACGTCCTTCTGAGGGCTGCTGCCTGGCTCTGGCTCACTGAATGGAGCCCCCCGATCCTGGAGCCCCCCGATCCTGGAGCCACCTCCTCACGACTTGCCTGAGCGCTCAGTCCAAAGCCCAGACGTAGCCCTCAAGGGGACATCTAACCATGTTCTGGAGTGTGTCACCCCATCGCAAGAGCCAGCCCCCAGGAGAGCCGGGGAGCTCTGTCCAGAGTGGGGTCCAGGCTCCCACGGACTCGGTTCCAGGGCGACTGACGCAGCCCATTCCTGGAGGCTGTGCCGGGGACGGCCCTGTTGTGACACCGGAGCCCTGGCCCTGTCACATGGCACTCCACATGGGCTGTGTCAGGGGTCCCACAAGCTCAGGCTCAGGGTAAAGGTGGCTGGAGGGAGAGGGCAGGGGTCCAAACAGGGTGTCGACGGGCCCCTGGGTCCAGGTGGGCCCAGGAACTCAGCGCTGTGGTTGCAGTTAGCACAGAACCCAGGGGAAATGCGGGTAATGTCTGAGCACTTTTTCCCAAAACACAGAGCGACGACTCGCCCTTCCTCTGAGCCCAGCTCGGCCCTGCACCCCACTTGAAGGTCAGCCCAGCGCTCGGGACAGCTCGGGGCCCAGGGAGGTGCGGCAGAGAGCGGTCCCCTCACAAGCCAGGCTTTTCTCAACAGACAAAAAGTTGCCCCCAACGAGGAAAGCAAGAGGGAAGACGGCCGGGGAGGGCAAAAATAGAGCCGCCGTGGAGTCGTGAGTCACCGCTACTGTTACCCGTGACATAATGAGGGCTCCCCCCACAGACCTGCTCTGACCCCCCTCCCCAGGTCTAATGCCGTCAGAGCCTGGGAAGTGGGGGCCCCAGACAGTCTGCAGGAGCCTGTGGAAGGTGAGCAAGTCCTGGACACGGCTGGACCCGAACCGGCCCAACCTTTCCCTCTCAGCCTGCCTCCCCCGTCACCTAGGGGAGGCCCAGCCCCCAGAGCATCCCCGGGACAACCAGCGCTCTGTCCCCGGGAGAAGGCTGTAACGATAAATCACATGTGGCAAGTCCCATCTGATGACCCAGAAACCTCTGGGAGAGAGTCGTCGCCTGGCCCTGGCCCGCCCTCTGCAGAGCTTGTGGTCGGTCCTGCCCGGGCTCCTCAAAGGCAGCACAGGGCCCACTCCACCTCCTTGGGGCGCACAGGCCAGCCCACCTGTGTCAACACGACACGTGCACGCAGGGGGGGGGGCACCAGATGGTCACCTCAAAGACACACCAGGGCCCTGACCTGCTCACCACCTGTCCTCGGAGGAGTCCTCATGTCCTTACCGCTTTTCCTTCTCAGAGCAACGCAGTGAGGGGTGAACGCGCCCACTTTACAGGTGAGAAAACTGAGCTGAGAGTCCGGCAGAGTCTCAGTAAAGGACTTCGGGACCCTCGAGGCAGAAGAGAGGACGGAGTTCTCCTGAACTTCAATCCCCTCACAGGGACCTTGACCCAGGGTTTCCGTGGCCCCTGAGGATGTCGTGAGACTCCCCTCCCCCCACCCCTGGGGCAGGAAGGTCCATTCAAAGTGGGCAAGAGGGTGCTGGCTCTGGCCTCTGACCTTAGGCTCCTCGGCCTCGAAGGGAACCTGGCTGAGCATGACGTGTGCTGTCCACTGGTCTGGGAGGACCCAGCCGGGTACCTGCCACCCAGTCAGGGCGGGCAGCAGCCCTCGTGGGCAGACATCTGTGCCCGAAGTCCTCCCGGGGCCCTGGCTCAGCCTCATGAGGTAAAGGACAGCTTCTCGATGGTCCAAGCAGCCACCTGAGCTGGAAGGAGCTGGGGAGGGGCTCTGTCCTCAGCTGGCATCGCAGCCCGGCCAGCACCCTGACCTGCAGGACCCAGCTGTCCCCTCCATCCGGGACGCTCCTGCACCCACTCCCCTCCTGGCCACCCTGTGCCCGCAGAACGCTCACCGCCCACCTGTGCCTGCTTGCTCACTGTGTCCCCTCCATGGCCCCCCAGGCAGCCCGGAGGCCGGCCCTCAGCACCAGGGAGGCCGGCCCTCAGCACCGAGGGCAGGAGCAGGGCCGGACCTGTCAGCTCTGGGGAACAGACACAGCTCAGACCTGCACCAGGCGCGAGGCAGAGTGGAGGCCTCTGGGTTTGGGTTCCAGAGCAATCCTGTCTTCTGGTGCCAGGAAGGCACCAGGGCCAGCAGGCGTGGGTGCCTCCTGTCCCAGGCTGGACCCTGTGGGACTCGGGGAGACCCACGTCTGCTTATAGTAATGCTTTGGCCCATAAAACATGTTTAGTGGCGGCTTCCCACTGTTTATCCCGGATCCTGCCTGGTCCACAATAGCCTGGAATTGTGTTCGGGTGTTTCCCAGTGACAGCCACAGGCGGCACCAGAAACGTTCATAAATGAGTGATGAAGGCACCAGCCCAGGTCAGTACAGCATCTCCGGCCGCCTGAGGCCCAGCTCCTCCTGGTGCGGCGGGGTGTCACCCAGCGCAGGATGGCAGAGGGGTCCTGCTGTCCAAGGCCCCCCACTGGCTGCCTCCCCCCAGCACCTCCCACAGGGACAGACGTCAAGGCCCACAGAGCCGCTTTGCCCCCTGCCTCAGCCCTGGACCCAGCCCCCTGCGCACAGATGAACTGGAGAGCAGCGAGGACCGGGAGCTGGGAAGAGGGAGCCGCCTTGACGGGCAGGGGGCCAGGGAGCAGGAGGGGGAGGAACAGGCCTGTGGAGCAGCTGAGCCCTAAACCCCGAAGTGGGTTTGCAGCGAGGGGACTGGCCAGGGAAGGGCACCCCTGGACGACGGGCAGGCCCTGTCCCTGGGAGGTCTCTGTATCTTCATGCAGGTGGGCAGAGGGAAAGCCCCAGCCCCGTGGCTTCACCCCAAGTCCGTGGCAGCCCTCTCTCTGCAGACCCCACTGCTGGGTGCCACCCACCTCGTTCCTGCTCACCTCCCCTCTCCAGGCTGTTCTCAGCCGCCCGCCCTGACCCAACCTGACACCGCCTTCTGAGCCTCTCCCTCCTCAGCGCTGCCTGGAGCCCTGCTCATGTGAGCCCCACATTTGGGGTGTGTGTGCCTCCTGGGCGCTCAGGGTCGATGTGGGGAGCCCAGCCATGGATCCATCAGGGCAAGATTCACCCAAGCGTATGGACTGCCAGGAAGCGAGAGAGGGAGTGGGCTCCGGAGAACAGGCAGTCTCTGGGGGTGGCATCAGCAACCCCAGCGCCTCCAGAGAATGGGGCTGCAGGTGGGAGCAGAGGGCCCTTCCCCTCTGGATTCAGGCCCATGGGCACAGCCCTATGGGCTCCCGCACATTGGTCAGACATGCTTCTGGGCACAGGGGTTGGAGTGGGCTCAGCCGGTTGGAAAGGCTCCAAGAGAGTGTCACGTGAGCACACACGCTATGAGCAGGCGGGGGACAGGAGCCCCAGCCTGGAGCCTGGGGTGAGGCCAGGGGTGGGGAGCTGTGGGGACAGGCGAGAGGAGCCACGGCTGAGTCTCTGCCACTCACCACTGTGCAGCGATGGGCAGCGAGGCCGGGTGAGGTGAGGGCAGCGGTGCCAAGGCCCTCCCATTCCTGCTGCCGGAGCAGCCACAGGGAGGCCAGCCAGCGACAGAGCACATGTGGGAGCGGGCTAATTCGGAGATGCTCCATCAACAGGGACCTGAGCCACCCTGCACGGCCCGTGCTCAGCCTGGGGACCAGCCCGGCCAAGGCAGAATCGCTGATCTCTGCTCACCCGCCCAGCAGCTGTGCCCACAGAATGTCATGTGCTCGGGCCTTCCAGCCCACCCCAGCCTTCCCTGGCCCCTTCTCCCCACGTGGCTTCTCTGGTCGATATGAATGCACCGTGGGCTCAGTTTGTGCAGAGCAAGTCAGCCACGCAAGGGGGCCATGCACCCCCTTTAGAAGCAGGGTGCCGAGTGCAGGCCTGGTCTCCTTTTAGGTCCCTTACAACCTGACCAGGATGGGAGGATTCACACAGCACAGATTCACTTTTATTCTGGAGCCCAATGGTACACCTCAGGCCACACTTGTGTGTGCCTGTGCCTGTGTGTGCAGCTGTGTGTGAGTGTGGGTGCAGCTATCTGCCTATGTGTGTGCATGTGTGCCCGTGTGGGTGTGGCTCTCTGTGCATGTGTGTGCCTGTGCCTGTGCATACATGTGGGTACAGTTATCTGCCTATGTGTGTGCCTGTGAGTGCAGCTCTCTGTGTGTGCATGTGTGTGCCTGTGCCTGTGGGTGCAAATCTCCATGTGTGCATGTGTGTGCCTATGGGCGCAGGTCTCTGTGTGTGCACGTGATTGCCTGTGCCTGTGGGTGCAGCTCTCTGCCTGTGTGCATGTGTACTTGTATCTGTGTGCGTTGCGCATGCATAGTGGTGGGGCACGGAGGTCCTGCACATGGTCTGTTTGAGTGGGTGCACTGATTGCCCAGCCACAGGTCTGGCAGACGCATCCCACCTGGAGCCTTTACACTTCGCTGGGATCCCGGCAATTTCTGAGCCGTGGGAGGAACTGTGGCCTTTGGATGCTGCTGACTGAGCCAGATCTCTGTGTGAGTGTGTGTGTGTGTGTGTGTGTGAGTGTGTGTGTGTGTGAGAGAGAGAGAGAGAGAGAGACAGACACTCAGAGAGACTCAGGCAGTCCTGCAAGCTGCTGCGGGGGCAGGGAGGGTGTTTGGGAAAAACGTGTGGAGGCTGCGAGCATGGGGCCTCACAACCATTTATCACCCCCACTGCCCTGCTAAGCGCCACCTCCTCCATGCATATGCTGGCTGCTGGGCTCTGGCTGACGGATTGATTTATCCCCAAAGGCATGAAGGCCGTTCTTGAGCTAAGGAGAGTGCAGTGTCTCTCCCATGTGTCAGCTCACCAATCAAGAGCACCAGATCCAGCTGTCACCGCGCCCCACTACCAGGGAGCACCCCTCGCTTCGCCATGCAGAGGTGGGGCTGCCGGCCCACACACCCGAGCGCTCACCATCACTGATGTCCTATGTATCCACGAAGCCTCGCCAAGATCAGCTACTGTCTGCTCCGCCTTCCAAGGCCTCCAGACAAATCAATGGGACATTCCTGTGCCCACCCACGGCCGCCCCCACAGCGCAGCCTCCATCAGGAGAGTCGCTGCTTGTCCTGAAAGGTGCGCTGAGGGTCAGGCTCGGAGAGAGTCCCTGGCAGACCCATGTGGGGGTGACTGCGGTGATGTCTGGGGGGCAGCAAAGTGCCCCTGCAGCCCAAGCTCTCTCCCTCCCCACACCCAGTGCAGGCTGTGAGCCAGTGAGGAGCGAATGAGTGAAGAGTAAAGGGCAGATGGAAAACCCCACCGCCCCACCCCTGCGCTCCCAGCTCCCCCCACGGGCTTCCCCTCCTAGCAGATTCCTGACTGGACGCTGGGCCTCAGTTACTTCGCCGCTGAGACTATGAGATGCTGAGAACTGGAATGAGTCCGAATGTTTGCAAGATGAGCATGTTCAGCCTGGAATCCAGGGTCCATGCAGAGAGTGGTATCCATCTCCAAGCCCGAGGGGTCATCAGGCAGGACAGGACAGACCTCTCCCAGTGGCCAGAGGACAGCAGAGGTGGGAGGCATGGTGGGCTGAGACCCCAGGACCCAGCACTGCCCCCGCCCAGAGGAGCCCGCCCACCCTCAGGTTCTCTGATGCTGCCAGGCTGGGACTCGGGGGAGGGGACGACTCCGGTGGTCCCAGTGCGCCAGGCAGAGGGATGGCCTGTTGGGGGGAGGGGGAGGCTCTGCCTGCCTGGGGACCGGCTGACAGCAGATGCAGTCTGTGTCACACACGGCAGCTGCCTGGGTCCCGTCTGCATTTGGGTAAATAGAAGCCAGGCGGGGCAGTTAAGAAAACTCACTATTTTAAATGCTACCTCACAGAGAGCCTGTGGTTTTATTTCAGACCTTTTCTTTCAAAAGACTTGCATATATATTTTTTTTAATGGGAAGTGGATATTTAAAGATTAATACATCGCACCCAGCTGCTGGCTTTGCAGGAAGTGCAGGCTGACAAACCCTTCCCAGGCTGTGGAGGCTGCACCTCGGCTGACATCTGCCCAAGGCTTGGGAACCTGATGGCACCCAGTCCTCATCGCTCAGGCACTGTCCTGTCTGCCGAGTAAACTTGGGGAAAAGCAAACTGGGGCAGAGAGAGCCCTGAGACATCCCAGTCCCCTCAGGGCCACTGCCGGGCCCTGCCTCCAGGCTGCCACTGCCTCCCGGGAGCGCTGGCCGGCACTGAGTCTCTGAGGACACTAGCTTTGCGGAGGGGGCAGCTGCACCTCAGAGGAAGGGAATCAGAGGTGACAGCCATGACGGGGACCCTAGGAAATCAGCCCACGACCCCCAAACCCAGAGGGCCCAGCCCCTAACACAACAGAGCCCAGCTGGACACCTCACAGCACCCCCTCCCCCAGAACTGTTGTCACTAAACAGCCTGACAGCCATCAGGGCAGGTCCACACCCACAGGCCCGCTGGGCGATGCCGGCCTCCATGGGGTGCCCGCATCCGTTCACACAGTCCTTGGGGTGGGGTGGGATGCTGAGCCCACAGGGAAAGCCGGGTGCCCAGCGGGAAGAAGGAGGTGAAGTTGGCTCGTGTGAAAGGGGCCAGGGGCACGGGGTTTCGCCCCCTGCCCTTTGAGGGAGCCGCGGCCTGTCTGGCTCCGCAGAGTCTGGACTTGGTGCCATGAACAAATGGTAAGGACGGGACCGTGGGTGGGGCTCCGAACACCGTGAAAGCCCACGACAGCCATGGTTTCCCTCCAAAATCACAGCAGGTTCTCACGCCCCTCCTCTGTTCCCACCTCCCACTCCTCAGACACATTTCCTTCAACAGTCAGATGTCATGGCCTCACCCAACGACCCAACGGCCCAACGAATGACCGTGAGGCCAGTGGCCCGCACCCCGCAGTTGCGAGCTCCGCCCCTCCCCCTAGATGGCTGGGTTCTAGGCCACCTACTCCCTGTAGCCTCTCCTCTGGGGCTCAGTCCAGTGCCTTCCCCCCGAAGTCCCTCCAACGAACCCTTCCATGAGAGACATGCCAGCTCCCAACCACAGCGTCCCCTCCTCCCCCGGCACCTTGTGAGCAAGGAACCGATGGAAAGAGCATTTGCAGGGACGCCCAGCCTTTCGAACCTCGCCCCCACCCCCCCCCCGCCTCCCTGGGACTGCAGCCCCCTCTCTGGGTGGGAAGCAGGCTGGGAGGGACCTGGGAGGAGGCAGGAGCCAGGACACCGCCCTGCAGCTCGGCGGCTCCCCAGGCCTCGCTCAAACCTTCGCTCGGGTCGGAACGGTTTCCCCGGTGGATGATGTTCTGGTCACTGATTTTTCCAGTTCACAGAAGACTGGGAGGCAGACGTACGGCTAGGAAACAGCCAAAGACAGCAGGAAAAATGTTCAGGGAAGGATTAAAAAGGGAGAGTTTTAAGGAGAGCCATGAGGTGCCAAGAAGCTGAGGCTTTTGGGATTGGCCTGTGTTGGTACCCACCAGCCTGCACTCAGCCCTCTGGGTGTCGCCCAGCACGGGATGGGGACCTCCACCCTGAGCTGGTTCGATGGGGCCCTGCGTGCTCTCTGAGAATGCCACACACAACGCACGCCCTGTTCCTGCTCCTGGCTCGGTTTCCTGGGCGACCCAGACAGGGCCCATCCCCACAGTGCAGAGCAAACATGCCCGTCTCCAGGGTAACAGCGGAGATGCCGGCTCCCTCCTGCAGGGCTGACCTATCCTCCTGGAAAACGGTGGGTCTCTTTTAGGCCAAAATGAATAGAACTGAGGAAAGGCCTTATCTGGAGGCGGAGCCTAAGACTTCTGTTCTCTTGCGTGTTTCTAAAAATAGGAGTCAGGAGGCCTGAGCAGCCCGGAGGTCTGCATTCCCGCGGGAGCCCAGGTTCGTGGTTTCCAGGAGGAGCGCCTTGGCCAGGATACAAAACCACGGGATGATGGGACAGGGTGGCCAGGCCTGCCCGCTCTCCCCGAAGCCGCTGGGGAGGGAGCCGGGCTGACCCTGTGCCCAGTGGCCGGAGCACAGCAGCAGTCACAGAGCTCAAGGCCAGCCCCGCCCTTCCCCGTGCAGGAAGGAGGCCCGGCGGGGGGCTCGCTGGGGTGACACGCAGGCTCTGGGCCTTCGGGGATGTTGGGGTCCGACCTCTCCTGCGACCTGAGCAGGTTTCTTCTTCTGAGGAGGCCTCGGGGCCTGAAGAACCAGGCCAGCTTCCAGCCCACGGCCTCCGCTGGGCGGCAAAGTGGGGTCACAGAGAGTTGAGGGGCCCGCTGGCCTGTGGACTCCTGAGCCTCTCGCACATACAACGAATCCATGAGAGTTCTTAAAAAATGGATGACAGTGAACTTATCTGTAATTCTGGAACAAGGGGGACCTTTCCAAGCAGGAAACAACCCCAGAAGCCCCCAAGGAAGGACTCTGTCAGAGGGTGGCGTCACCCTATAAAAAGCATAAAACTTCCGCACAGAGAAAAAATAATCTAAAAAAAAATTAAAATACTACAAACTGGGGAAAGGTATTTGCAATAAACATAACAAATGAGGGCGCACTTCCTTAAATGACAAGAAGCCTATACAAGTTCGCGAGCAAGCCAACCCCACAGACAAGGCAGGGGCGGGTCCCACGGGGCAGCCAATCAGATGTGACACTGTGCCACCTCCCTCCTCATGTGCAGATGCCAGTCACCGTGACAAGGAGACACCGGCGTGACTCTGCAAAGCACAAGGCTTGTTCCACGCCGGCTGCAGGCGCTGGGCAGGTGCGGGCCGAGCCTGCCGGGAGTGTCAGCGCCAGCTGTGGGCGGTCAGGACGATGGGGCCGCTGCTGGGAAGCTCCACCATCGATACACACAGAAAATTCATCACGATCAACGTGCAGTGACGCTCACAACCTATCATTCAGAACCAAAACAGTCCCAAGACAACCCAGGTGAGCGGGCATGTGCCCTGACTGGGAATCGAACCGTGACCTCCTGGTTCATGGGTTGACGCTCAACCACTGAGCCACACCGGCCGGGCATGAATGGCTTTAAAAATATGCATATCCTCATGTAGCCCCCAAGGATGTGGTCCTGGAGCTCAGCCTGGAAAGGCCTGGAAACACTGTCTAGGAAACGGAAATGTCACTTGGAGAGCATGGCTCTGGGAAGACGACGGCTGCAGACGGGAAGTTTCCACTTTGCAGCTGGTGAGATGGTTTTTGTCGGCCAGTGGAAGCCCTTCAGAACTGGCTCAGGGAGCAGAGATACCCCCAGACCTCGAGGGAGACACTGAGATGTCAGGGCTCCTCCCACGCGGGTATTTCAGCCCCTGGGAGGCAGGAGGTGGTCTGAGGTCTGAGCAGTCGCTGGAGGATGGAGCACGCTCCCCGCCCAAGAGGAATCGTGTTTCCAGGAGAAGGTTGTTCCCGCCTCCATCCGCACCCCCTCCCCCCACCCTGAACGGGAGATCCGTTTCTCCGGGCCCAGGCTCTCCTTCCCTGCGCGGCCAGCCGAGGCTCAGCCACTGTCCACACACCCACAGCGCCGCCAACGTGGGCGGTGGGGAGCGCTCACCATGCAGCACTGCGCCCGCCGGGCTCAGGAGGAGCTGGGGCTGCGCTCAAAATACCCGGAGCACCCCTTCGAGGCGCCACGTTCGCCGCTCCCTCTGGGCTTTGCAGAACCACCCACCAGGGAGCTCCAGAAAAAGGCAGACTCATGCCGTCCCCTCCGTGGCCACGTGTCTCCAGGCAGAGCCAGGCCACCAGCCCGGACAGAAAGGCTCCCCTGTCTCCTTCCCCAGGTGCCAGGACTCGCAGCCTCCAAACAGAGCCCAGGGTCCTCCCCTTTCCGAGCAGCTTCCTGGCAGTTTCCTCCGGGGGCGGGGGGGGGGGGCAGCCACCCAGCCTGCACCTGCCGGCCGGCCTGTGCTGCTCATTGAACCGAGGGCCACAGGCTTCGCCAGTCAAGTCCCCACTAAAGGCAGCAAAGCCGGTGACTGTCAGGAAAAGGCGGCACAGAGCATCCTGACCACGGCTCCCCTGATGGGACCAGGGGCCCTCCGTTCAGTGTCCTGCCGCCACTCTCTGGGCACTGAGCCCGCAGAGTGCTTCCACAGCGTCCTATTTGCCACCGGAGGGCAGGGGAGGCGTGGTGCCAGGATGGGCCAAGTGACCGCCCACCGGTCCCGCCCCGTGGAGGAGGGCGAGTCGTCTTCAGCCCCCTTGCCTCCTCTCGGGGCTGAGGTCTGAAGAGGCCGGCCCTGCGCTGGGTTCGCTGGGCCCAGGGACCCCACGTCCTCTGCTCCCCCACAGGGGACCACTGTCAACACGGACACCCCACCAGGGAGGAAGGGTGAGGCCTGGGCAGCACAGGTGGGCGCCACGGGGCGGGGCGGGGCGGGGCCAGGCCTCTGCGATAGGCGGCACCTGGTCCTCCCAGCCGAGGGCTCCGTGCTCATTGACTGTAGCCGTGGAGGCAGCCCGGGAAGGCCTTCCCTTCACCCAGGCGGAGTGACCCGCGGGCCAGCGGCCGCAGGGACAAAGGTAAGCCAGAGGGGAAACTCGAAGGGACAGAGCAGACCGGACGGCAGGTGCTGCCAGGAAACAGGCCGCCACTGACACTCCACAGCAGAGATTGAGCAGGCGCTGGCGCCTGGGGGGGAGGGTGGACCCTCCCTCTGTGACCAGCTGCAGGCAGGAGCCTGGACACGAATTCACCCGGGGCACGGGCTCTGCTGGGAGGGCCAGTGGGCGTCCTGATGGCCGGCTCTGGGCCGTGGGGAAGGACCTGGCCTCCAGAAGGGCCGCCGTGCTCCGTGGGTGCAGAGGAGCCAAGCAAGGGCGCAGCGTTCACAGATCGGGGGCAGGGCGGGCGGGAATGGGAGCAGGCAGCTGTTCCCAGTGCCTGCTGCAGAGCCGAGGCTGGAGGGAAGAGCGGGACCCGTGGGGCTCCCGTGGAGGCACTGCATGAGGAAGTGAGCGGATGAGGCTGAGGGGGCTGTCTGGCTCTGCTGGGGGGTGACTGTGAAACCATCATCTGTCGCCACCCACTCCCCTCCCCACGGCCCCAGATGGCTCCCACTCTCCCCATGCTCTGCTGGAGCCCACTCCCAGACGGCTCCTTGTGGCTGCCAGGCCCCGCCCCGCCCCACACCTTCCCTACCACAGCCGAAGGGCAAGGGGGCTCAGAAGTGATAGAGGAGCCGAGACAGAACAGCACCCCTGCCCATGTGGCTCAGAATGTGGTCTTCCCGTCACAGATTCTCCAAAATCCAGGCCTTGCTGCTGAGGCCCTGGGGGTGTCCACAGCTCAGCCTCCACTGGCCAGTTGAAGGGAGGCATCTCGCGGACACAGGGACACGGTGGTAAAGCGACTTCCACCAGGCAGGCTTGAGGACACTCTCCCCCCTTCCCCCGCCCCCCGTCCCCACACCTGCTATCCCGCAGGATCTGCAGGGGCCCGGCAGGTGCTGCCAGAAAACAGCTGGAGCAGGTCAGGAGGCAGCAGCTCACCTGGAGAACACGGGAAGGGGCAGCCCGGGGCTGCAAAGCCATCCCCATGCAGGGAAGCAGCGGCAGGGCTGCAGCCGGACCACCTGTCCCAGCGACGGGGTGAGCTCAGGGTACAGCTGAGACCTGCAGCGCTGGGTGGACAGTTAGCAAGATCGCCCCTCAAGCCCTCGCGTTCGAACATGGGGAGAGGGATGAGAAACAATGAACAGATGGTGCCCTGGCCAGGTAGCTCAGTTGGTTAGAGCGTCACCCTGATATGCCAAGGTTGCAGGTTCCATCCCCGGACAGGACACATACAAGAATCAACCCAATGAATGAATAAATAGGTGGAACAACAAATACCTCTGTCTCTCTTTCCTCTCTCTCCCAAATCAATAAATAAAATAACTAAAAACAAACAACAGATGGGAAATAAAAAGAATAGCAAGACTGCAGACTCAAACACATCAATATGTACATTCAAGTACATGGATTAACCATCCAATTAAAAAGCAGACATTTTCAGGATGGACTTTAAAAAGCAAGACTCAACTATATGCTATTTATGAAAGAACTACTTCCCATTTAAAGATACAGATGGGGTGAAAACAAATCTATCCGCAAATACGAACTGAAAGAAAGTGGCCAAATTAATATCAAATGGAGTTCGAGGCAAGGAGTATTACCCGCAATAAGGAGGGACATTCCATTGTGATAAAAGGATGGAAAGAAGGCGAGGTGTGGGAGGCGCAGCCAGACAAGGGAAGGAAGAGACAGACGAGCCCAGAGAGCTGGACCAGTCCTCTCCTTGTCATCATAGACAAGAAAGAGAGAAAACACAGAATACTGCTGTAAAAGGGAGGCATCCCTACAAACGTTACCAGGAAAATAACCACCTTATGCCAACCAGCTCAACCACTTCCATGAAATGGAAAGATTCCATTCCGTAAAGACACAATAACCAACAGTAACACGAGAATACTGGGACCCCTGAAGCCCCCATATCTATGAAGGAAACCGAATGTGTGTTCAAACCTTCCACAAAAACTCCAGGCCCCAGTGCCCTCACTCGGGAATCCCAGCGGGCATTTCATGGAGAAAGAACACCCGCCTCACCCAGGCTTTCTCAGAAATCAGCAGGGACCCCATACCAACACCAGACCCGGAGGTCCCGAGACCAGAAAACCTACAGCCGTGTCCCCGACGAGCGCAGATGTGACCATGGGTGAAGTAGGAGGAAGCTGCACTCAGCAATGCGACGTGGGCACGCCGTCCAGAAGTCCGCCGATGCAGCTGACCACATTGGCTGAGTGAAGGAGGAAAAGATGTGACCACCCCACAGACCAGGAAACGCATTTGACAAACTTTGACGACCACGAGTGGTTTAAAAACAGGAAGCTCGGCACACGAGGAGGAGAAGGCGTCATACTTCACGGCGAAATCCTGAATGCTCTCTCTGAGACCAGGAAAAAGGCAAGGGTGTCTGCTTGCTCCACGTCTGTGCACCATTGTGCGAGAGATGCCAGACAGCGCAGTAAATGTGCAAAAAGCAAGAACTAAAAATGTCTTTACTCAGCAGTGACATGACTGTGACACAGAAAACCCTGGGAACTCTACAAACAAGATACTGAAATAGGTGAGTTCTGCAAGGTTTTAGGCTACAGTCCATATGTAACAATTGATTTTAAAAATATGAAATATGTAGGAACAAATGAAAATGTGCGATGCCTGCACCGTGACACCCGTAACGCATGCTGACAGACATGCAGACTCAATGCCACGACAGAATAAACGCCGTGACACGGAATGTTCGTGGGCTGGGAAACTCCCATAGTCAGAGGTCCGTTCTCTCCGAATGGATCAGTAGACTCAGTGCAGCCCCAATCAAGATCAGCCAGCTGCTCGTAGGAGCTGACAGACTGATGCTAACGGACACCAGGGAAAGGCCACACATCTGGAACAGTCAAGACAACCTGAAAAGGAAAACCACGCTGGAGGCCCACACATCTGCTTTCAAGGCTTTCTATAGAGCTGTGGTCCTCAGTACAGCGCGGGGTTGGTGTAAAGACAGACATACAGATCAATGCGACAGGACGGAGGCCAGAAAAAGGCCCATAGTTATGGGCTTTCAAGAAAGGTGCCGGGGAACTTCAATGGGGAAGGACAGTTATTTCAGGACGTGGAGCTGAGTCACACAGGAGGAGGAGCAGGAGGAGGAGCAGGAGGAGGGAGGAAGGGGACAGGGAGAAAGAGAGAGAATGAGAGAAAGGAGAACCTGGACCCTTACTTCATATCAACACAAAAATCAACTTGAAATGGAATATAAACAAAAAGTAACAGCTAAGACCATAAAAATTCTAGAAGAAAACAAAGGAGAAAATCTTTGTGGCCATGACTTGGGCAAGTATTTCCTAGAGAGGACCCCAAAAGAGTGAACCGTAAGGAAGAAACCAGTGAAAACTGGACTTCATCAAAATTTAAAACTCCTTTTCCAAAACCAGCGTTAAGAACTGAGAGGGAAGGAGGGCTGTGCAGACCTGGCTCCCCCCGGCCACGGGCCGGCTCCAGCGCACAGCTGGACTGACCACAGGCGTGCAGGGACTTTCTGGGGTGATAGCGACAGTCCACAGTCGATGGCGGTGGTGGTGACAGGACTGCACACCACTATCAGAACTCACTGAATCACATCCTTAAAAGGAAGGGGTTTTATTTTTATGTAAATTACGCTTCAATAAAGCAGATTTCCAAAATTAACCGTTTCTATTCCTGGCCTTGAGCCCCACCCTCTCACACATCAGCTCGTCCATTCTCTCTTTCTTTTCACTTCAGTTGGATTCAACAAGTATGCATCGAGCGCGTAGTGTGGGCAAGGCCGCGTGGGGTCCAAAGTGAGCAGAACGCGGCCTTGCCCTCGTGTCTTTGCTCCGTTCTGAGGAGGATCCCCCTGCCGCGGGAGCTCACTGCTGGAACACGAAGAGCTGAAATCACGAGAGTCCTGCCCTCGGAGCCGGGGAAATCGCCAGAGAGTAAGTGGTGATTAACGGAGACTTTCTGAACCTTTCAATTAACTCAGTCGGAAGAGGAGCGAACGTGTCTTCTCTGGGGCATTGCAGTTTTCTTTAATTAAGAGGAATCGGAGTTCATGCTGTAAAAGTTTCTTGAGAGCCCACTGGGTCCAAAGCCAGGACTGCCTGGGTCTGGGTGACAGCTGTCTGCCCCCCCCCCTCGCCCCCTTTCTCAGCCCGTGATGTTCTCACAGACTGCACTCGTGGCCTGAAGATTTGTCACCAGTGAGAGGGCAGGGCTCAGCTCTCCAAGGCCAGGAACCCTGGGAACAGGACGCCTCCCCCATCGCCCTCCCCTGGCCCTTGCCCTCGGGGGTGGAAGTGATGAGCGTGACAGGCAAGCTGCACATCTCACCTCGAGCCCCAACACGCAGCTCTGACCATGCCTGTCACCCGGCACTGGAGACTCTGCCGCAGACAGGTGGACAGACACATGGCTCCGAGTCCGCCCGTGAGCACAGGGTGGCCATTCCTAACCTCCCGCCCCAATGAGCCGGGTGCTGGCAGTAGGGAGTGGGCAGTCCACCTCCCTGTCCGCCCAACAGAGAAGGGGGCCGGCGGCAGAGCTCACAGATGGGGTCCATGGTTGGCTCTGCCTCCCCTCAAACACCAGGCCTCTCTCAAGATCCCAGGCTTCCCCTGCAGGGGCCCCAACAATTCCAGCTCCTCCTTAAAGAGGCGAGCAGCGACATCAGGGACAGCAGCTGGCGCCACCACGGCCCCTTGCACTCCCACGGGCAAAGCAGTCCACGCGGAGTGGACGACCCAGGCAGCAACGTGGGAGTCTGGTGTGGTGTGCACACCCCAGGGCACTCTTGTGCAAGCAGGGGCCCTCACTGGACTGAGGATGGGGTCTCGGCTGCTGTTTGTATGTACTTGTGTGTGAGTGAGTGCACACACAACTACATACAAACACAATCTTATACCCTCACAAATACATACGCACCCATTCTCACACATGCACTCATAAACACATCCATGCACAATCTCACCCTTGCACATTCATACGTGTGCATAAGTACACCCACAACCTATGCACATAAACATTCACTCATACATGCACACCTGCACACATCTTCCTACACATGTGTGCCCACACTCACACACACTTGTGCTCACACACACACTCAGGTTGACCCACACCCCCCAGGACAGCTCGATAGCCTTAGGGTGTCAGCCCTGGAGCCCCCAAAGTGCCCTGGTGTTGGTAAAAACAGGCAAGTGGGGCCAGGCTGTGCAGGTCACAGGCCTCCGCCCGCCCCTGGCCTGGCTCTGAGGCCCACATGAGGCATTGCCTCTCTGAGCCTCTTTGGTCTCGTCTGCAAGCTGAGGCCATGACTGGACCATCTGTCTCTGGGACGTTCTGGCCCAGGAGGCATGATGCCAGAGGGGGGACGCCTGAAGGTGATCAGAATCAACACCGAATCCCCCGGTCCGTCAGCCACACCTCGATGACACTTCCCCGCTGTGGCTGTTCTCGCAGGTTAGAGCAGTGGGGGCCGAGTGGCAATGTTGAGGCACGACTGTCACAAACACAGAGGTGTGCCCTGCATCCATGGATAGAGGCCAGGGATGCTCTAACATTCGACAGGGCACAGCCGGCCCACCGCACGGAACGGCCCGCCCAGGTGTCAGCATGCTGAGCCAGCCGGGGTCAGAGGTGGCCCCTGCCCCCTCCTCCAGCCCCCGCTCCCAGTTCAGCCTGTGGAAGGGCAGGGGGTCCTGCAGACGGAGCCACACCCAGCTGAGGTCCCGAGCCGCCTCCCGCACAGGGACTGCCCCAGGCAGCACCCGGCCTGGACACGAGGCACCCCTCTGCTCATCGGCCAGCTTCTGGGCTCCTGTCAGACGGGTGTTTCATAACCAGCCCACATACCAAGTTCCCAGCCTAATTCAGGGAGCGGCTTCCGGACAGTGGCGCCTGCTGCCGCCGAGACTCATCCATCACATTCGGCCTCAAGGAAGATGCAGGCAGCCTCTGAGTCTCCTTCCCACAGCCGGGGCAGTGCCCCCCACTACCTCCCCTCCCGCCTCCCCCCGCTGCTCCTGACTGTCCTCAAGCCCAGCTCTCTGGGCCTATCCCTGCGAGCACCCCGTCCGTGCTCACCGCTCTGACAGCCCGGAACCGACAGCTCGCCCATCAGAGAAGGTGGAACAATCAGCAAGGACAGACGGAAGCCAGGGTCTGGCCGTCCAAATGGCCACAGGCTCCTGTTGCCCATAGGGGTGGAGGGCCCTGTGCCTGGTCCCCCAGTGCCTTTGCCTCCCCGGCGGAAAGCACTGCTGTAGGGGCGAGACTCACACTGTGCCCTGAAGGCCCCAATTCTTTTGAAAGAGAGTTAGGGCTCTGGGAGGTCCCTCTCTCTGAGGTGTGGCTGACTGGTCTCCCCCAAGCTGGCCCTCCTGTGAGAGCCCCTCCCCATATCACACTAACAAGGTCCCACCACTGAAGACAGAGCCCTCGCTGGGAAAAGCATAGCAGGCTGGGCTGGGGAGGGGGGGCCAGGGTAGGGGTGGAGGGGGCACAATTTTATTTAATAATAATAATTATTATTATTATTGTTATTTTAATTCTCTCTGGAGGATATGCTGAGAGAGAGAGAGAAACATTGATATGAGAGAGAAACCTTGATTAGTTGCCTCCCATATGCACCCTAACTGGGGATCAAACCCACACCCAGTATGTGCCCTGAGTTGGAATTGAACCTTTAACCTTTCATTGCACAGGATGATGCTCAACTAACTGAGCCACTTGGGCCAGGCGGGGGGCACAATTTTAAAGTAGGCTTGAAGGACACATGGTCATCAGTGCTTTCACCAAATCACTGCACCACCCAGCTGCCCATGTGCTTGGCAGGTGGCCCCTCTGGCCTCTGGGACAGAGGCGGGGGGGGGGGGGGGGGGGGGGGGGGAGGGCGGGGGGTGTGACTGCTCTGGCCAACAGCTGTGGGCAGATGGCCTAGGTCACTCTCAGGCCAGAGCAGCTGGGGTGGGGGTTGGAATCAGAACTTGCTGTTGAATGTGCTGGATTCGAAACATCTATGAGACACACGAGGGGTGGTGACAAATCTGAGACTGGACAGAAAAGTCTGGAATGTGGGAGGCAGGCTCCGGCTGGAGATTCAAATTAGGGAGCCGTTGGCATATGGATGGCATTTGAAGCCTGAGATCGCCCATGTGTGAGTGTAGTGAGAAGAGAGGGCGGTGGAAGGGCCCCGGGGGGCTCCAGCGTCAGTTGGGAGAGGAGGACATGGGGCAGTGGACATCCTGGAAGCCACGGGAAGATAGGGGACCAAGGAGGGGACCCAGAGTGACCAGTCTGCCACGGGTCAAGGATGAGGAGGGCTGCGAACCGGCCATTAGACTTAGCAACGTGGAAGGGACCTCACAAGAGCTTTGGTCCACGGGGACAGATCCTGACTCCAGTACGGAAGGACCGGAAACAGCGAGGAGACTGTGCTTTCGAGGAGTTCGGCTGCACACGGGGAGAGGTATAGGGCCGTGCGAAAGCCGGACCTTCTCGCCGGGGAAATACAGCGCGTTGTTATTCACTGCGCGCCCCTCCGCCAAAAGCTTCCGCGTGCCTGCACCATGTCCCCCCAACCCCACAGGACTCACTCCCGCCCACCCTCGGGAGCTGGTGGACGACGGTCAACATTATGAAACGTGAGCTCAGCACAGTACCGAGCTCAGCACAGCACCGAGCTCACCGCTGAGCCCCGGAGGCCAGACCTGGGCCTGTGGCCGCTGTAACAAGTCCCGCCTGTGCGCACAAGCGTGAAGAGTCGTGATGTGAGTCCTGAAGGCAAAGAGACCTTTCTAAAGTCAGCTTTTAAGTTGCTGTGAGAAACTGTGTGCTCAGCTCCTATTTTTAATAAATTGGAGGCAACACTGACTCCCACCCACACCATCTCCTCGGCTCCAGAACTTAAATAACATCAAGCAGGGTTTTCACACGATCAACACGGGCTGGCAGCACACGGTGACCAGCTATGGGCGCCCGTGGGAGCGGAGGACGAGGACAAGTGACCCGTCTCACGGCTGGACGGAGCCAGGCCACGGCGAGCCCCCGGCCTCCTCTCTGTCCTCAGCCATGCTGACCTCCGTCAGATGCCTTCATGTTTAAAATGATAAATTTTAGGACAATGAGAAAAACATTTTTGATGAAGCAGGCATCCCAGTTTTTAAAAATAACAATAATTTCATTAATTACAGCTTCTCCCGAATTGTCTCTAATTTCGATCATTAAAATCATTCAGCGCGCTGGACCAACTGGTGCTTGGGGAGCAGAGAGGAGCCCAGCACGTCCTTCAGGGCACCTGGCCTGTGCGTGCCCCCTCCCTGGGCGGGAAGGAGGCACCCGGCTCTGAGCTTCCTACCAACGAGGGAACTGGGACCACGGCCACAGGGCCCAGGCCCTTAACATAGACACCAACGGGCTCAAGAGAGGTCCAAAGAGCTGGCCTGGGGCCTCCCCAGGAGGGTCCCGCCTGGTGTGGCAGAGAGCACCCCATCAGGACCCCACAGCGAGCCCCAGGGGTGTGGGGCTGGACCTTCCATGTCTCCATGCAGGCGGCGGGAAGACCAGCGCTGGGACAAAGCCATAGGGGACCACAAGGGAGGATCGCCCACACCGCCTTCCGCAACCTGCCTGGGTGGGAGCCAGGAAAGATGCCCGGTCTCAGCTTACAATAAAGGAAGAGGTTTGGGGTGCAGCCTTAGGGGAAGACGCAGGAGACAACATGATAGTCGCATGTTGGTTACGTAGGTAACAGGCTATGCCTGAGAAAAGACAGCCAGGAGCAAGACGAAATAAAAACTAAACGAAAAGAGTTCACCACGCTGCCACCATGTTGTGGTCCAATCTCCTACCAATGCCCGTCACGCATCAGGGCCGGTGACAAGGGGACTGGGGCCCGGTGGGCTTCTGCCCTCGCTTAACGATTACACCTGCTGCATACCTGCTCAGCCCTCCCTCCTGGAGTGTCCACGGGCCAGCAGCACTGGGGACTGCTGGGGAAGGCAGAGTCCGGACCCGACCCCCGAGACCCACTGCGGTTGGGGGAGCTGCTCGGGGCGAGCCTGGCTCCGTGGGAGCAACGCTGCTCCGTGCCTCTGCCTCCCCAGACCACCTCGGAGCCCCACCCTCAGAGT
Organism: Myotis daubentonii; assembly: GCF_963259705.1. NCBI lineage: Eukaryota > Metazoa > Chordata > Mammalia > Chiroptera > Vespertilionidae > Myotis > Myotis daubentonii. Next base: position 59,441,477 of record NC_081852.1, on the reverse strand, counting down.
GAAGCCTGAACAGAAATGACCGCCAGGGCGTTCTTGCAGCTCTTCTCCACTGGAAGCTGGGTGGTTACATTTTTTAAAGAAAACTGGCGTATTTTTAGCATTTTGAAACGTAGAAGCAGATGGATGGACATGCGGAGCTGACATTTGTTACATAAAGAAATATGACAGTAGGTCCCAAGCCCACTCTGGACCCGCCTCGTCAGCCACGGGGAGAGAAACGCACCAGAATCCACGGCTTCCCAAAGGTTCCCCTGCTCACCCTGTACTTCACGGGGAGCCCAAGAGTGAATGTGCGAGGCGGGCTGGACTACGTGCCCTCCTGCCCAACTGGAACCCAGACCCCATCCCCACACAGGGGCCCCTGCAGTGTTTCTCCCGCTGATAGGAGCCCAGGCTCTGCAGCCACCAGGCTTCTGGCCCCCGGGGCCCTTGTGTTGTGGGGGAGGGTGAGCTGCCATGGACCCACGCTTGGTACACAAGGAGAGCCACCCTTCTGCCCGCCCCTCTCTTCAGGGTCAGGAGGGAAGGAAAAGGCACCGGTTAAAACTCACCCCCCACTGGAAAAAGACTTAGTAAACTGGGGCTAGCCCGACACTGGGAACTACGGCCCCAGGAGCACTATGGGGTCAGCCACACATGGGCTCTGGGCAGCGCAACAAGGAACAAGGAAGCACCAGGAAGTAGCCAGCGAGTCATTCTCTGCAGGTGACATGACCGACCACCCACAAAGCCCAAGAAAACAACACAGGAACTATGGCACAGTGGCCATGCCCAGGGCGAGTATTGTTCAAGGAACGGGTTGCTCCACCCAGCACTACCCAGTGTGAAACGTGATGGGTGGAAGGATCCCACTCACAGGTCAACAAAAACAGGCAACCAACACACAAGAGGAATTCATTTTAAATTTAGAAACAGCCCCAATGCGCTCAACTTAGGAAAGTGCAGGACTCGCAGGACAAAAACATCCTCATTCTATGTCGAACGTTTGTCTGAACTGAAAACTGCGATGGAAAAAGTAAAACCACAGACGTACTTGAAGAAAATGCAGATGGAGATTTCCAAACTGATTTATGTCCACCTGTGCCTGGGAACCGGCTTTGGAAACACGACACCGGGGCAGGAAACTGCCAGAACCGAAGATGCTGATGGATCTGACCACACGAACATTAAACACATCCGTACCAAAACCCCACAAACACAAGAACTAGCAATCCTACCAAGTAAATGGTAAAACGTTCGGGGCAGCATCTATGTATTTGCAACAGTGAGAGGAAAAGGGCAGCAAACCTCCCAGTTTTGGCCAGGAAGCGCTGGTCAGGGTGGGTGCCAGCAACTCAGAAAAGAATACGAACACCCCAAACACAAAAACCAAAGGTGATCAATCTCATTGGTAATCAAAGAAGCTCGAAGAATTAATACAACCTCTACCTTTTAGATTGTCGAAAAATGAAAACACCACCAGCACCCACAGTTGGTGAGGACTCGGGGAAAGTATTTTCGGGGGGCAGCAAGGAGCAAACACTGGTCTCCCTTCCTGGCCCCCCCTTTCTCTCTGCTCCGGCCGCTCCTGCCGGTCAGTAATTTATTCACGTTTCCTTGTCTACTGTCGGTCTCCCGGCTTCCCCTTTGTCCTGTTACCCCGCACTTGCAGCAGCCACATCTACTTGGTCACCGCTGTGAAACTAGCACCCAGGACAGTGACTGGCTCATGGAGGGAGCTGGACAGGTGTATCAAACGCTCCTCTGACGTGGCTATGTCATTCCTAGGGATTTACGCTAAGGAAATAAGGCCAAATGTGCAAAGACGAGTATACAAACATGTTCACTGTTAAATTGTTTATGGTATTTGTAAGATGGAAATGCCCTACAATAGGGAATTAAGTAAACAGCGTTATGTCTACAGAGAGGAAAGCTACAAAGCCGTGATTATCAGCCCTGACTGCCCATCAAAATCACCAGGGGTGGGGCTTAAAGATGTGCTGATGTCTGAACTCCTCCCTCACCAACAAATTCAGCCCATGTTTTGGGGAGCGGGCCCGTGGAGTCCAGGTCACAGCCAGGACTGGGAACTGCTGTTGTAAATTTAGCCAACAAGCGATGCTGCCGATCTACACGGCGTTCGAAACGGATTGCTAAGTAAAAAGCAGGTGATGACAAAAGCGTATACGGAGCACGCTCAAACATTTCTGTGTCAAGGAAAACAGTGTGTTTCTGGACAGCTGGGTGTGCGAGGACATTCCTGGAAAAAGGCTGGGAAGATGCACGCTGACACCTTCTCTCGGAGCTGGCATACAGATGTCTTGGTTTTCCTACTTAGGACCATTTTAGGAAAAACAGAGAAGTGTGAAATCCTTGCAAATTTACACATTGTAATACTTCTCTAATTAGGATAAAAACAAAGGCCTGTTTTTAATTTTTATAAAGGTGACTTGAGAACCAGATAGCCCTCCTGCCTGCCCCCACACCAGCACCCAGTCTGGGCTCTGCGCAGCCTGCGAGGGTTCGCTCACTCCCAGTCTCTCTGGACAAAGGCAAACCTTCTCGGTGGTCAGTCACTCCCTCCCAGCGTGAGACAAGCCACAACGGCTGAGAAGGGCGGGGTGCCCCCCAGGCTCCCTAGCTGCTCAGCGGGAGGTGCTGCAACCCCCTCTAGCCCAGGGGCACCTGGAAGTCAGGGAGGGGCAGAATGGGAGGAGGGGGCTCAGGGGAGAGAAAAAGTTGGTCCTTGGTTCTGGGGTGAGGAAGAGGCTCAGAGATTCCTGGACATGCCCCAACCCCTGCCAGATAAGGACAATGGCGCTAGACGCCACAGGACTGGCGGGGTGTGGGACACTGAAGATTTTTCACATCACAACTACGGTTATTAGTTGGAATTTACCTGGCACTTTGTTAAATCGCCCTCTTATTTTCCTCTTTCTTTTTCCCTGCATACTAAATTTGATATATTAATTGGGTGTTTGAATAAAAAAAAAGTCACCAGAAGGTTTCACATTGCCATAGCAACCATGCAGTCCCAGTAAATGCGAGTCACCAGCACCACCCAGTCGCCTCTTTAAGTCTGCTCCCCAGGGGAGCTACCTGGAGGGGATGGGTAACTTCACACCCTCACCTGGAGAGGAGGTGGGTTCAGGGGGCACAACTCCCCTCCTGCAAGACAGTCCTCTCTCCTTTCCAAACCCTATTCTTTCCATCCAAAGAAACCCATGGCCTTCATGCTAAGATCTGCCTGTTCTCTCTGCAGACACAGCTGCGACTCGAGCCGTAGGAGCCCTGATGGTGACACGCAGTCGTGGAATACAAGCGGAACAGAGTGGGTGCCCACCCAGATAACGTCTGCCCAGGGACAGGTTTGGCCTCCTGGTCTCACGTGTTCGGTTTGGGGATGTGGCCACCGTGCCCAGTGACGAGCAGGTGATCGGTGGTCACATGTGCTAAAAAGCAAGCATCTGCAGTTACCGCCCACAAGCCCAGAGGGCTGGTGCCTCGGCCACCCTTTCGCAGGCAAATAAGGAGGTGGGGACGTGTTAAATAATTCCCCAATCAGACTGCGAGCATCATAAGGAGACTCTGTGCTCTTTTTGCCTCTTAATGATCCATGAATTCTGAAACTTAACACACTCAGCACGTGGAAAAATTCTACCTTAACAAGCGGAAGGCAGCTCCGTGCTTTCTGCGACATCAACCTCTCTACCTGTGCCTCAGAGAGCGCAGTGCGAAGGCACGAGAGAGTGGCCAGCTCTTGGCTGAGACCGGCAAATGCTGAAAACAGATGTATTTCTCAGACGTGTTCTCTGCCTGCAGGAGGAAGCTAGACGTAAATCTGCTTCCTGACTAGTTCCTAGTTCACCCGGGGCTTTCTTTATTTTGAATATTTATGCTAAAAACAAAGACATATAACGTGAAACATCCACAGCAGTGCGTTCTGCTGTCCCCAAGTTCAGAACAAATGAAAGCCAGTCCCAGATCACACACTGTGCCAGTGTGGCTGGTCCTGGATGCCCGTCCTGGGAGTGCAGGCAACCATGACCCTCCCCTGCTGGCCCGACCAGCCCCGGCCCCCACCCCAGCACCAGAGCAGGCTGCCCATCACTCCGTCTGACCACGGTCAGCACAGGCCTGCACACTCACCAACATTGGCCTGCGGTCGGACTATTGTAATTTCCTATCATACTTAAATTATTTATCAGAAATAAATAGCTTGGGCTGTCACGCTGAGCTGTGCTCTAAAATTATAAAAGACCCATCATACTCTGCAGGCTGCCTACAAATGAAAAAAAAAATTCAGATCTCAACTATTTTAGGAAAATGTCAAAAAACATCATATGTGTCATCACTGTACCATTTAAACGTGTGACATCTGCAGACGGGCTGTGTGTTTGCATGGGCATTGCCACGGTGCCCCAAAGGCAGACACCACACAGCCACTTTCCCTGCAGGTCCTAAGTCAAAGGCTCCTGGTGCCCAGCAGGACCCCGGGAAGTGTGCCTGGATGGCCTGCTGCCTGTCACCTGCCTTCCACCAGCACCAACCCTCTATGGCCACTCAAGAGACACCTGCACTCTGGGTGGGCAGCTTTACCTGCAGGAGGTCATGAGAGGAAACCAGTTTCCCAAAGGGAGGTCTGTAAGGAAGGCTAGGCCTCTCCACCGCACATCTGTGTGCAAAGGCTGGGCTGGGGGCGGGGGGGGGGGGGGGGGGGGGGAGGTAGCATGTGCCTTCACCCTGGAGAGGGAGAGTGAGGGCCAGGGGACCCGGCCATCTCCCTTGCACACTGGGCACAGCACAGGTGAGAGTAATGAACCGAGCCGCACACAGTCCCTAATGAAAAGGTTCAGCTCTTGGTACAATGGGCGGTGTCGTACCTAAGCCCGGAGCCGCCCGATCGCCACTGGACATGGAGGACTCAGGCGGGGCCCTGGACACGCGTGGGCACCGCAGGCACAGCCCGCCAGTTTCCTCGGAAACCAAGCAGCCCTGGGACGCCTTCCCATCCCGTGGCCGCAGTGTCTGGACGGGAGGAAATCCTACTGCCACGGCCCTCCTGCGAGGGCGTGTGGGGTCCCCACGCGGTCCCCAGAGCTGCCCGGAGCCTCCGCTGTGCGGCAGAACTCACCGTCCTCCTTGTCGTCAAACACGGGCCTCCGCGCCGGGGCCCCCGACATGGACGAGCTCATCCTCTTCTTCCACTTGCTCCACGCAAACAGGGGGCGCGGCTGCGCGCGGGCATCGCCCGCGTCCCGGGCTCGAGGCTGGCCAGCGGCGGGCGGCTGCGGGGCCAGGGGCGCGTCGGGGCCGGCGGGGCGCGCGCGGCCGGGGGGTGGCGAGCCGGGGGGCGCTGAGGCGCAGCTGCCCCTGCGCTCGGCGCCGCTCCTCATCGCCGGACCTGGGTGCGCGACGCGGCTGGAGCCCGGGGCATGGCCCGCCCGCCGGGCTGGGAGCGGGAGCGGGAGCGGCTGGCAGCAGCCCCAGCCTGGGCACTGGCGGGTCCCGGAGGCCGTGCGGGCTCCGCGGACGGAGAGGCGCGGGGGCGGGGCCGGGGCGGGGCCGGCGGGAAGGAGCCCGGGCGAAGCGGAGCGCAGGGGCGGAGACGGGGCGGGACTGGGGCCGAACGGCTCGCGGCGCCTTGTACGCGCCCCTCACTTCGGGGGACCGGAGGCCCGTTCCGCGCGCATCCAGGGGCCGCGGCCCCGCCTGGACCGTCAGGACAATAGCGAGGGAGGGAAGGCCAGGTTCCCCTCGGAGTAGCCTGGAGGCCTCCAAAGGATGGAGTCGTGGGCGGGGACAGCTCCGCCGTTGAGGTCCCGCGGAGTCTCCCCACCCCCGCTGCCGCCGTGAACAAAGCCGTCCCCGATTGCCGCCACTCGAACTGGGGAACCTTACGCATCAGCCTGCGGCTCTGCGCTTCTCAAGGGCGCGCCGGGCCGGGGATGGGGCGCTGGGAAACGGCCACGTTGGAACCGAGGCCGGTCGCGTTCGGGATTGGCAGCCCGGCGGCGCTGCACCGGATGCGGATCCCACCCTGGGGTTGCAGGTGGCTCGCGAGACTGCGCCCCGGGAGGGATGGGGAGCAGGACGGGGGAGGGGCGGCGGCAGGGCTGGTGCAGGAGCCCCTCCCAGGCGACAGGCTGAAACACACATTCGTGCGTGCCGGGGTGGTTTCGGCACTAAGCACCTGCACCCGCGCTCTCGGGGTCCCCTTGGCTGGGTCTCTGGTCCGCTTCCCAACGCAGGTGCCAGGGCCCCAGTGCTGAACCAGAGCTCTTGGCGCAGGTTCGCGCCCCAGGATCGCCGGGGGGATCGTGTGCCTGAGTCGCCCAGGGTCCCCTGGCCCTACCCATGTCGGAGAGGGGCCTGAGCGCTGACCGCTGGCCTTTCCACGGCCTTTGCCACGTATTGGGGGGGGGGGGGGGGGCGCGGTTTGATGCCGCGTGCCTCCGCCTCTAATCGCACAGCGAGATGAGATCCCCCATCGCCCTGGCCTGATCCTCTGGAGAACCGGGTTTTGCTGTGGGCTGCTTGACTTTGACTTTAGGGGAAGCCTTTGTCTCCTTAAGTTCTGCCTTCCAGCCAGGCCCCAGAGCGGCCATTCCTTCCTACCTGTGACCGAGGGTCTTCTGCCCCCGGTGACAGCCTAAGTCCCACTCGCGGGTGCATGGTCACCGGCCCTGCGGGTCTCTCCGCAGGCCGCTGCCTCTCCCTCCAGGCACATCCTTCAGCCACTCTGGGCCCTGCCCTGCCTACCTGCCCCTCACCCCTGGTTGCAGCGCTAGGGCTCCTTGTGCATGGATGGAGCGTTACATTCCTCCCGCCCCACCTTTGAAGTTCACTGTGGTTCCTCCACCTGCTTGACCAGCGAAATGTGAGCAGAGGCGACCTATGTCATTTCTGGGCCACACTTTAGGGGCCAGTGCTGACTGGCCATACATCACTAAGGGACCACCTGCCCACCAGTGAGGACATGAAAGACAAGGGAGCAATCACCTGTGAGCCACCTCGGGAAGCCCCACCCACCCCCTACTGCACCCACCCCCTACTGAGGGTCCCCTGGCCTGGCTGAGGTGCAGGCCTGGGTCTCGGGTTAAATTTCAGGAGCAGGGAGACAAGTTCCCAGCCCCCCAGGTTGGACGCAGCCTTCTGAGCTCCCACAGCCTCTGTCCTTGGCTTCCTCCTGGAACTGCCACTTATGGGGGGCGGGGGGAGGTGGGGAGGGGCACGTGGAAGGCACTCAGCCCCGCCTGCACAGAGGAGCCACTGGGTCGGGGCAGGGATGCTCTGAAGGAGGAACACGCGCAGGGAGGTGGGTATCAGAATCCCAGGAACCCACGGCAGCCTCGGATTCCCCAGGGCAGACGGCCACACCCATCTGTCTCCTCTCCCTCCAAGAGCCCCTAACGGGGCAGAAAAGGTATAAAAAAGTATAACTTTGCCCCTTAGAGAGGGAACAAGAGAAGGGACATTAGTGGGAAAATACGTTACTGCATTAAGAGGTTGGCTGGAAAAGTTACTGTGAATATTAAAGAGACCAGAACCTTAGATGTGGCAGGTCTACAAGGGAAGGGGCCTAAACACAGGGAGGGGGCGTTGGAAAAGCTGAACAGAGCAGTTGAGCCCCAGGATGCCCCCCCACACACACACCCCGAGGGCAGTTGGGGCTGGACAGTTCTCTGGATAGAAGGACCATGGCTTCTGACTCAGGGACACCAGGCCCAACAGAAGACAGAGCGCAGGGGCCTGCAGGGGCTGATGGGGACATCTGCACACTGGCTGAGCCCCAAAGACCAAACCAGGCACCTGCCCCCAGTCAGGAAATAGAATCTCCTCTAAAGAAACTGAGCAGCTCCCCAAACCCTGGGCCCTGAGATTTGGGGTCCCTTCGCAGGCTCCAGTAGAAAAGAAGAGGAACCAGGTTAGGAGCAGCCCAGCTGAGAGCAGACCAGGTCTGCACCCCTGCAAGCAACTGTGAAGTTCTAGGAGTGGATGGGGGCCAACTGTCAATGGAGAGGGGGCATTGAGGCCAACTGTGTCCCTGGGTGCCCACACTGACCAGAAACCTGATCTGTCTTGTTTCAATGACAGGAGACCAGCAATGAGCCAGTACACACACAGGCAGGTTCGTGGAACTTGGAGATCTTTATATTTCATAATTTTACCTTTTCCAGGGAGAATGTCACTCTGGAGCAGGCAGGCGAGGTGGCCATCACCAGCCCACACTTCCCTTTGAGTCTGGGGCCAGCCACCTCTGCCCACCAGACCTCAGAGGACCAGGCCCATCTCTACCCCCACCCAGTTTCTGTGACACAGAGAAGCCCATCCTTCCCAGTTGCTGCCTCTCAGAAGCACCCAGTGCTGCCTCTCAGTTAAACTTCAACCTTGAAATCTGCCCAGTGGCTGGTCAAGGACAAGGGCCACGTGGGCAGGAGCGATTGGGGGAGGGAGGGGTCCTTTCCCCCACCCTCACTTCTGAAGCATTTCTATACAAATTCTCCAGAAAGCAGGGCCAATCCAATTTTCTGCATCATCTTGCTTTCTGTAGTTGTCCTCAATCCTCTTTTAAAAATAGGCTTATTCATCCTCCTAGCTCCCTGATTTATCTGGGAAGCTATGAAACTAAGGCAACTCTGCAACACACTTGCCGCCATCACCTCCCCAGGAGAGGTGGCACTGCCATGCTTGCAAGGTCAGGGTGTGGGTCTCTGCAGGAACCAGCCAGGCCTGGGCCTCAGAGGGACCTGCACCCCACCCCACAGGCAGCTGGCAGCAGGGGAAAGGTGCTGGGCCTGGAGTCCAGAGGCTGGCTCCGCGGTCTGGCAGGGACGGAGACGAGGTGACTTTGTGCAGCCTCTCTGACCGGAGTGGAGGCCTCCTCTCCCAGCAGGTCGGGCCCAGGCCAGGGGTCAGTTCTCACCAGATGGTGAACCTGCTGGTTCTCCACAAAGATCCCCAGGGAGAGCTGGTTTCTCTACTTTAGAGTCTTGTTTTAGGGGGAGGATCCCCAGTTTCTTGTGCTCCCGTTAGATGTGCATGGAAGGAGGCAGGTGACCGGAGATTCAGAGCCACCCTGGGGACCCTCCATAGGTGCAGAGGCTGTGTCAGGTCCGCTGTGACCTCCCTGCTCCTCTGTCTCCCTGTAAAATCGGGGTGATGACCCCACCTCCTGGCATGAGAGAGATGAGCCATGGATGTTGCTGGTCTGCCTGGCACAGTGCTCTGCATCTCACAGCATTACTCAGAGCTCACAGCCCTGTGACAACATCCTTCTCATGGCAACCCGTGTCACAGAGGAGGGAAGCAGGCAGGGAGGCAAGTCACCGCCGAGTTCACTGCCGTAAGCTTGGGAATGACACAGTTGACACCCGTAAACAACTCAGCCAGACCCCGGATTGACCGGAGCAGGTGTTAGGCGCCTCCTACCCCAGTAGATGGGCAACACACGCCCGGTGCTGCCCCTCACTAGACGAACTCCTCCTTTGCCTTGTAACAATCGATGCACACCAAGTGACAGATGTAAAATGTAAATGTTCTGAGTGGACAAATGTAACACCGATAAGCAGCCACCGACCTCACCAGCACCCACCCTCCGACCCTACCTGTGCACCTGCACCTGCACCTGCCTCCCCCAGGCTGGATTGAGGGACCACCTGTCCTCTGACCCACTGTTAGTTTCCTGGGGTTGCTTCCAGGGGTACAGCCCTGGTTGGGGTGCGTACTGGAGGCAATCAACGTGGTGCTTGAACAACAGATGCTTATTTCTCACAGTTCTGGAGGCCAGAAGTCTGAGGTCGTGTTGGCCAGGTTGGTTTCTCCTGCGGCCTCCCTCCTTGACGTGCAGATGACTGTCACTCTGTGTCCTCACATGTGGTCCCTCTGTGTGTGTCTGTGTCCTCGTGTCCTCTTCTGATAGAATACCAGTCCTATTGAATTAGGGCCACCCGTGTGGCCTCATGTAAAGGCCCCATCTCCAAATAGGGTCACATTCTGAGGGGGTTCAGACATCAATGTATCAATCTGAGGGCACACGTTTAGCCCACAACACTTACCACATGCTCTCTTGTCTCCTGCCTGCCCCCAGCCCGGGTTATGGGCCAAGCCATCCCTTGATTTTTCTCACTCACACTTGCAACTTAACACTCAAGTTTTGTTCATATGAGAAACGTTTGTGCTGTGTGAGGTCTCCTGAGACTTCCTCTTTCTAGGATTCATCCTTGTGGTTGTGAGCAGCTACTGTCTGTCTATTTCACGGCTTTCTCTTGTCCTGGCCTCTGACATCCGGCCCAGTTTTTGCTGAAGAGAGAGAGGCTGCTGTGGACATCTTTGACCGTGTGTCCTGATGCGTCTCCACACCTTGACCTGGCTCAGGGAGACCAGGTCGGGATGACGTATGGCCTCCCCAATAGTGGGATGAGAAATGTGCTTGTTGCAAGCGGGAAGTTTGTTATTGTTGTTGTTGATCCTCACCTAAGGACATTTTTTCCATTGATTCTCAGAGAGAGTGAAAGGGAGAGAAACATCGATGTGAGAGAGACACATCAGTTGATTGCCTCCAGCAAGCAAACCCAACCAGGGCTGGGGATGGAGCCTACAGCCAAGGTATGTGCCTTCGACCAGAATCAAACCCAGGACCCTTCCGTCGAAGGGCTGATGCTCTATCCACTGAGCCAAACCAGTCAGGTGCATGTGGGAAGTTTTCGGTGGCTTGTTGCATCAGCAATTGGAAACAGGTACACTAGGGTTAAGATATGTGGTTTTTACCCTATTACATGTGAATTTCAAGGTGATGAAAACCCATCGGTCATTGTCCTGAAAATAATGATCTGTTTGAGCAAGAGTTCGTATCTGAAAGCCTTTAGTGACACTGGACATTAAGCATTTACTACATTTGACTTTCCTCTTGTGTAGCAGATATGCACCATCTTTCAGGTGAGGTTTCCTACGAAGCTGCTTCATCTCTCTCTGCTGCTTCCTCTTCAATCAGAGAATGTGCTCTGCTTACCAGAAATTACTGAAAGGTGAGGCGGCCTGTGGTTTGGGGAACACACCTTCCCCAGCTCTCCTAACGGAGCCACAAGCGGCATTTTGTGTGAGATTGGGGGGCGGAGGGCAGCCGCGAGGTAGCAGCCCTAATGTGTTTGTACCTGGAAGGTCAGGGCAAGGGCCCAGGTGTGGCTGCGGCTCACTGTCCTCACTGGTGGGAGGCCGGAGAGCAGCTTTCAGCTTCTCCAACTCCTGGGTGAGGCCTGCGCTGGGTGAGGAATGGTGCCAGTTGTTCAGGAGGAATGGCGCCACTTCTGCAGGACACCCGTGGCCCATCCACCCTGGAGTTCTGGCTGGAGCTCAGGGCGTCCAGCTTGCCACCCACCCTCAGTTGACCTCCAACTTCCCCTGCCTACCACGCCCTGCACCCATGGGTGGCACCCTGGGACCCTAGAGGACCCAGGTCTACCACGGGCGGGCTTTCAAGTTCTGGACGCAGGGTGGGCGGCCTGAAAAGCGTCCTTTCCCGCGTGCTTAGCGGCTGTGCTCAGACACCATGTCCTCAAGCCCAGCTCGCTCCCGCCACCTCGCGGTCGGCTCTTCGCGCACCATGACTCTGGCTTTGATGCAGCGTCCCTGGGTCAGGAAGCCCAACAACCTCTCTCTCTCCGGCTCTCGGTGTCACGGACCGGGACCGCCTGGCAGAGGAGGTCGCGGGCAGCGGGCCATCGCTGGGGACCCCAATGAGAGCTGCCGCCGGCCCCTGCCCCGCGCACGCGCATGCGCACCCACCCTCCTGGAGGCTGGGCGCCTGCGGGGCCCCGCCCCTCCTCCAGCGGCCCGTGTCTCCATGGCGACCGCGTGCGCCTGGCGGCCCCCATTGTTAGGCTGCACCTCCCTGCGCTCTCGGCGCCCCAGCCTGCTAGTGGGGGCACCCCCACAGGTGAGGCGGGAGGGGCGCTCCGCAGGTGAGGCAGGGAGGGGGGCACCGCAAGGGAGGAGGAAGGGGGTGCGGCAGGTGAGGTGGGGAAGAAGGGGTGTGTGTGAGTGAGGGGAGCTCTGAGCTCCTGGGGCCCCAGGATGGGCGGGCAGCTGATGGAAGGCGGTGCCCAGTACAGACTGCGCCCCCAAGCGTGGACTCTCAGGCTCCGATGGGGAAACCGAGAAAGGGCGCGCTGGGCACCTGGAGCAGCCTCAGGGTCCCCCGGAGCCCGCCCTCAGTTTTAGGTCCTGGTGTTTCGCTCTGGTTTGCAGACATTTGTCCTGTTGGGAGGGTTATAGGAGGTTGAAGGCCTCCCCTCATAGCCTAGCAGAACAGGACTAACCAGAGAAAGGCCCGGTCATGGGGGTGGGGGTGGGGGATAAGGTTGGGGGATGGGGAGGTAGCACCTGTGGGCAGTTCCTTCACCCCCATTTTATGGAAGGAATACGTTGGTTTACAGACTTTGGAACGTTTTGACTGTTTTCCTCCCTGAAATAGCCATTTCTATCCTGCGTTTTGGAGTTGAAAGTTGTATCCATGGTTCAGAGTGAGGAGCAGAACGTTTTCATCTGAACCTTCTTGCATCTCAGGGATTCTTTTAAAATTTAAAAGTCAAGTTGATGATATCGTTTATTAAAAGCGAGTGTTTTGTAAGTGTTAGGTCGGAGAGAGCCCAGGATCAGATACATGTGATGAGACAATGGACTTCCCCTGGGATTTCTCACAGATCAACGTGCCAGACACAGATACCGGCTTCTTCTCCCTGAATTCACATACCCCCACACAGATAAGAACTTCGTCCTGAATATTCCGCCCACTCCCCTGCAGCTGAGACTTTCTCAGTTGAGTGTCATGATGATCCCTACGGTGCAGACTTCCTCAGCTCATGTGGCACTTGGCTGCAGACCCACAGGTGTGGTAGCTTCAGAGAAGCCCTATAGACCTCTCCATGCATTCCTGCTTCTCGGTGCCATTCCTGCAGCTGTATGTGTCTGGCTTTGTAAATTTCCCTGCAAGCTCTGATTTATCCTTGCACTGGCAAGGACAGCCTGATTAATGATTTTTCTCTGATTCTCTAGCTCCCTTCATTGGACCTTCACTTCCTCAGGTCCTCTTCCAATAGTGTGAAGTCTAATTCCTGTAATACCCATATCACCCCCAGCAGCTCTGTTTCCTTGACACATGGAGTAATAGCTGCAGAGGTGATGTGAGGGCAAGGGAATGTTGTTTGTTTTTAAGATGATAGTTTGCTGCTTGTTTGCTTGAGAGAAGAGAAAGGACAACTGCAAGAGTATTGTAGCTTGGACCCAGGGCACAAAGGAAAAGATTGGATTGAGATGGGGGCACAGAATAGGTGAACTCAAGCACTGTACTAAGAGGAAAGACAGAGTAGGTGGGCATCTATGTAGTAGATTGGTAGTTACAATGGGAGTATGTGAAAGTCTCTTGATTGCTTTTATTGTCTCGGTGAAATAAGAAATGCCAGCAGTAGATGAGTCTACTGGGAGAAGAAGCCGGTATCTGTGTCTGGCACGTTGATCTGTGAGAAATCCCAGGGGAAGTCCATTGTCTCATCACATGTATCTGATCCTGGGCTCTCTCCGACCTAACAGTAAGCAGGTGAAATCACTGCAGGCCTGCCAGGCAGCTAGCCCGTCCACCTGGGAATGTGGCCGCGTTCCTCATTGTGGTTGTGTCCCCTCTCCCTCCAGGTGACCCAGGAGGATGAGTGGTGGCCTGGAGGATTGCTTCCTCCCAGCTGACAGATGGAGGGAACCGGCCCTGGGACTGCTGACCTGGAGAGCGACGCTGCTCAGGCTGGGCACCCGCCTGCCGCCCCCTCCAAAGACATTCCTAAGCGTGTCCAGGGGGCCATATTTTCTTCCTCACCAATTCTAGACTTGAGTCAAAGGGGTCTTCAACATTTAGGAGACATCCTTAAAATTCCCACCCTTAAAGTAAGTGGGGCGTGTCTCGGGGTATTGTGCACGGACCGAGTAGACATAAACAGCTCACCCCAGGCTTTCACTTGTCGGCTTCTCTGCAGGAGAGAAATTCTAGAATGAGTCAGAGGAGGGTTAACTCGGGGCTTCGTGTGCTGTTCAAGACAAATGAGAAATTCAGGCCTGGGGACCAGCCAATGGGAATACCTCGTAGGGTCCAATTCTGATGTTCTCTCTCCTCAAGAAAGTCTTGGGCACCAAAAAGCTTATGGTAGACACTGCTACTGAAAGCACCTTCGGTCCCTAATTTAATATATTTGTATTATTGATTGCAGAGAGGAAGGGAGAGGGAGAAAGAGATAGAAACATCAACGATGAGAGAGAATTATTGATCGGCTGCCTCCTGCACGCCCCACACTGGGGACTGAGCCCGTAACCCAGGCACATGCACTGACCTGGAATCGAACTGGGACCTACTGGTTCATAGTTCGATGCTCAACCGTTGAGCTATGCCAGCTGGGTCCCAGTCTCTTATTTAAAACACAGAAGCCCTAAAAACCCAGCCAACATTGAAACAGGGAAAAACTTTCTCACCCACACTTTGCTGACGTTACATGCCGCTTTTACCTATGCCTGGTGCCTTCGCCAGGTGAGTCCCTGCCTGCTTGTGATCTGGTAAGCTTTTGTGACTTCCAGAATAAGGTTCCATCAGAGCCCAGCAACATAGTCACGATGGCCAATGCTGACCTGGCACTGCTGTGTGTCAAGCATTGCCCACCTAGTGTGTCCTGGGAGGTGGATCACGTGACCTGTTTTACAGGTGGGGACTCTGGAGCACAGAGAGGTTGGGGAACTTGTTCAGAGTCACACAGCTAATAGGTCCCGGGCTCTGCACTTTGTCCCTGCCTCCCGTGCTATTGCCTCCTTTATGATGGTGACTTGATTTCACTGGGAATCCTGCAGTGATGGCTCTGGGGTTGTTCTTGTGTGGCTGCTGATCACGGTTAGCCCACAGCAGGCTGCTCAGTGTGTGTGTCCTTCAGTTATTTCCTTTGGACGCGTCCCTGGAACCAGACGGGGCCGTTCCTTCACTGGGCAGAGTTGCTGTGGGCCCAGGAGGGAGAAGAGGGATATAAACACTGGGGGTGAGTGGTGTCAAAGGGGGTTTTAGAAGTGGCATGTGCTCATGGGGGTGTCCTCGGGGCAGGACGTGCTCTCGGCTCCTACAGTGGCACATGGGTCCTGACGATTCTCGTGTTGAGTCTCGTGTCTACTGTTTAAACTTAAGATAGAAGAGTACGATTTCTCGTCTAACTCGATACGTGTGATTGCGGTGGCTCGTAGCTCTTCGGAAATGCTTCTAGGCTGCATGGTGTTTTAAAACTCAGTTGGTTGACCAAACGTCGTCTTTTCTTTCCTGGGAAGCAATTGCATCTTCAGAGAAATGAGCTCTGCACAATCCCACGAGACTTCTTTCAGCTGCTGCCCAACCTCACCTGGCTGGACCTGCGGCACAACAGGATTCAGGTGCTTCCGTCCGGGATTGGCTCTCACAGGCAAGTCGCGCTCCTGTTCCTGACTCAAAGTCCCCATCCCTTTCACACGTCTGAGAGCCTGCTCTGTTGCTGCTCAGCTCCTCCTGGTTGAGTTTTGACTTCAGAATGGAAGCATTTAATGGTATTTTTGAGGCTGGCCGGGCGGTGCGATGGCTGAGTGTACACATTCATGGGGCTATTGTTGTAACTCAGGACACTTCGCAGCTGAGGGTGCCAGTGCCTTTGTTGGACCAGCCGTGTGGGGTGTGTAATGTCTGGGTCCATCTCTGACTCGTTGTGTGAAACTGCCTGAAGGGTCGGAAATACAAGCACGGGTATCCGGAACGAGAAATTCTGCTCATTTTGGAAGAGTGAATGTGTGCTCTCCTGCTCTGACTCCAGAGATTCCCAGCACCCCCACTTCAAAGACCTGGGCCCTCCCCAGCCGCTGACCAGCAGCTGGCATCCTCAGCATGGCCCCCGGGAGCCATGCTCACGAGGAGGTCCCCTCCCCCCCCGGCCCCTTTGCCTCTTGTACCCAGGCCTTCCCCCAGTGCTTCTTACCCTTTGAAACCTTCTGAGAAACACTTCAGGCCCTCCTGTGTCAGCGCATCTGGGCAAAGGAGGCACATGCAAAGGCCCTGGGGCGGGCATGTGCTTGGAGACGTGAGGGACACGGAGGCCAGCATGGTCGGCCAAACTCATAGGTCATAGCTGCTGTTTTGGATTTCATTTTGAAAGAGGGTTGTAGGGAGCGCCAATAGGGTCCAGCATGGCCAGGGGTGAACCTGAGGAGGGGTAGTGAAGGATTAAAGAAGACAGATAAGAAAATACAGTTGGGGCCAGGTAGGATCACTGTGTCTGGATGAGGAAACAGTGACACAGCCTGTAAGCTGAAGCTTTATTTTGTAGTCAGATCACACAAAGCAAAAAAAGGGGAGTGGTCAACATGTTTACAATGTTCTTGCAAGTTTCCTTACTCAAGCCTTGTTTTGGCAGCACTTACTGCACCCCCCTCAGCCCATTAGCTACCTAGGAAAAAGGGAAGACTGTAAGGTCAAGCTTAATTGTGCTAGGAGGGCTCTGCCCTCCAAGCTGGGACTTGAATGTGGCTTTGCCACAGGTCAGTCCAAGGCTTGACCCTATAGCTGCTCCCCACAGAGGGTTTGACTTGGATGGGGGTGGAATTTGACTTGGCTTTCAGATCACTGTACAGAGGGGTGAGAGTGGCAGCAGTGAGGCCACGTAGGAATCCACTGCAGCAGTGCATGCACGAGGCGGTGCCCGGGCAAGGCTGGACATGGCAGAGCTGCGCTGGGCTCGGGAGCTGGTGGGGCTCCGGTTGCATGTGGGCATGGGAGGAAGAGAGGTGTGCAAGGGCACCCCCAGCTCTGACACGAGTAACTGTGCACAGAAGCCAGGTGGTCACTGAAACCGCAGGGCACAGGCCTGCAGCAGGCCCTTCACTCGCCCGGCTGTTGCTCACCATTTTTAAAAGCAATTTTTAAGATGTGAGTATCGCCCTAGCCCAGTCTTTGGCAAACTGCGGCTCGGCAAACTGCGGCTCGCGAGCCACATGCGGCTCTTTGGCCCCTTGAGTGTGGCTCTTCCACAAAATACTGACTTCTGCGCATGGGCCACAAAGTTTCAATCGCACTGCACATGCACACCCGCACGTGGTATTTTGTAGTATTTTGTGGAAGAGCCACACTCAAGGGGCCAAAGAGCCGCATGTGGCTCGCGAGCTGCAGTTTGCCGACCACGGCCCTAGCCAGTTTGGCTTAGTGGATAGAGCATCAGTCTGCGGACCAAAGGGTCCCAGGTTCGATTCCAGTCAAGGACAAGTACCTGGGTTGCAGGCTCCTCCCTGGCCTGGGTCCCAGAGGCAACCAATTGATGTGTTTCTCTCACATCGATATTTCTCTGTCTTTCCCTTTCTCTTCCACTCTCTCTAAAAAAATCACCTCGGGTAAGGATTAAAAAAAAAGTGAGTATTCTGTCACCTGTAAGAGTAAGAGAAAATGTCTCCGATCCTTGGTGCCTTCGCAGGCTCCTCGAGGCAGCAGCGGATATCATGGTGAGCTGGCATCTCCATCAGGATCGGGCCAGAGCCAGGAGCCCTCTTCCTGGAGCCCCTGGGGTGGGCGGGGTCTGCGGAGCAGATCACTTGTGGGGAGTCGTGTCCCTGGTTGCATAGAGCCGGCCAGGCAGGCACATTGCTGAGCCCGGTCTGCAGCTGGCTGTGTGCCTGGCTGTGTGGCTGGCTGTGTGACGGGCTGAGGCTGTCCGGGCTGCTTCCTCCTTCCCCTGACAGCTGACCCGAGTGGCCTCCCCAGGCCGCTGTTCGTCACACGGTCCTCTTCTGTGTTTAGGATAATCTAGTGCTTTTTGTCCATAAATTGTGTGGAGAGTAATTGCTACTCAAAAGGTAAAAATGAAGTGCTTCCCCTATACACTCTTCTTTTTCTCAAATAAGCACACAGTTCTCCAATGTTGGAATCTTTGCTGTTTCCAGTCAAAGCCCGCTGCTCACTGTTGTTTAAGACAGAATAGTGCATGTGATGTGCAGCCCACTACATCATTCAAATCAGAGCGGCCTGCGGAAGACCTGAAACACCCTCATTATAAATTTTAAGTGACTGTGCGCTTATTAAAAGCCTTAAGCTTCCCACAAAGCCGGATGAAAACCATCCAGAACGAAGGTGCCCCTTCAGGGCCGGCGGTGTGAGCTCGCGGCCAGAGCGGACGCTTGAGGAGCGGCCTCAGCCCGGGTGCCCCTATGAGTAGCTTGGTTCCCACAGACGCCTATGTCCAGGGGGACGTCTGTGAAATGAAATGATGGATCAGCACTGGGTGTCATTTAAAGTGTGCACCGAATATTTTTTAAAAAAATATATTTTATTGATTTTTTACAGAGAGGAAGGGAGAGAGATAGTTAGAAACATCGATGAGAGAGAAACATTGATCAGCCGCCTCCTGCACATCTCCCACTGGGGATGTGCCCGCAACCCAGGTACATGCCCTTGACCGGAATCGAACCTGGGACCTTTCAGTCCACAGGCCGACGCTCTATCCACTGAGCCAAACCGGTTTCGGCTGCACCGAATATTTTAATGTGTTATTATGTAGGGTGGAAACAGGCCTGATACCCTCTCAGGTCAGTAGGTGGCTGCCATGTTGTATGTCCCCAAACCAGCCAACAACAAGAATGTCCCTGGTGTGGGGCCCTTTGCCACCGCGGTTCTGTCGAGGCATCTCCGGAAGCCCCAGGCGCTGTCCCCAGTGGCTGCTGCGTGTCAGCAGATGTAAAGGGGCTAATACCCAAAGCAGCCCAAGTACCAACGCCCCCAGGAAGGTAAATAGGAAATTGTCAGCCCCTGGGCTGAAGCCACTGACGAGCCAGAGTATTTGTGGCCCTTTCACACCAGATTTCAGCTGGGGACCCCTGAGAAGGGAAGGAGGAAGGGAAACTGCCGTTAATATACGACACAGTCTTCATTCAGGTGGAACCAGAGGGGCCGAGGCAGCGTGAACTGGTGACGCCCCAGCAGGCATGCAGCCAGTCATTTCTGTTGGGGCCCTCCAGCCATCCTGTCTGCCTGCGGTCTCTTTTGTGCTGAATTTTCCAAGTCATGCTAACAGGTGTCAAATACAGGGAGAAACTGCCCCCAAACCAGGTGTCCTTGCTTGGGGACCTCTCCGGCCACGAGTATGTGAATCACCACCCGTAAGCAGGGCAGACACGCCGTGCAGCATGCCTCCCGGCGCTCTTGACCGTGGAGAACATTTGCACAGAGCACCTGAAAACGCTGGGGTGCATCACCACACACCCCAGGCACCCCCGTGTGGTGCATGTGTCAATGGGCACCTGCAACCCGGGCACTGGTTCTCAGCCAGGAGAACTTGCCTCCCTCTGCACACAATTGGCAATGTCTGCAGGTTTTGTGGTTGTCAGGGGTGAGGGTGGTTTACTGGCATCTTTCGGGGACAGGCCTAGATGCTGCTATAAACACCCTCAGGCACAGGACCGTCCCCCAGCCAAGCATTGCCTGGCCCCGAGGTCAGCAGTGCCGGGGCGAGAGGTCGGCCTGATGCTGGGACAGTTGACCACGCCTGTCGTCACTCTGTGGGTCTGTGGCGTTGCCGCCTTAAAGAGAAGACAAATGAAGAACCGCGGTGTCACTTAGGGACAGTTACTCGACTTTCTGCTTTTAAATGATATCTGTTCTGTTTTGTTTTAAAGGTATTTGAAAACTTTGCTTTTAGAAAGAAATCCTATCAAAATGTTACCTGTGCAGCTGGGTAAGTACTCAAACAACCAAATAAAAGGTGGTTTGAAAATGCAGTCTACTGAGGTTGCTGCAACCTGCAGTGGCGCCAGGCATGGCCCCGAGGGGAGGCCCGCGTGTGGCTCACGCCCCTCCCCCTCTGTCCTCGGGCTCCCAAGAGCTGCCAGCGCCTGCGCGATTTCTACACCTAAAGAGTGACACGTAGCCTAGAGTGAGGAGCGATGAAACCTTTCCTTTCAGATCCACCAACGTCTGCTTCTTTATATTTTGATACGATGTTATTGGTTGAATAGAAATTTAGGATTTTTATGTTTTCTCGTTGCTTTTGGCGCTCTGGTTTGTGTGCAGCGCTAGCCCTGTGGTTTCACATGCGTGTCCCCGTGCTCATTGGCATTCAGAGTGTGTGAGTGCATTCACTTCAGCCTCCTCCTGGCCACCCTCAGTGCGCGCATGCACCTTCCCAGTTTTGACTTCAGCCTCTGTGTCGTCAACCACAGGCAGGTGTGGTTGGGTGTCGCTCGTCTGTCCAGTCTGATGGTCTCTGCCTTTTACCTGGAGCGTTGCTTCTTTCTCATTCTCATTTCCTCTCTTCCTGGGACTCCAGTTACACAAGTTTAGATTCTGATTCTGTCCCACGGGCCTTGAATGCTCCCTTTCCCCCTAATTCTTTTATCTCTCTCTGTGTTCCATTTTCTGTTGTGTTCCACTAGAGGCCCAGTGCATGAATTAGTGCACAGGTGGGGTCTGGCTGGCCTGCCCCGATCGGGGCCAATAGGGCCAGGCCGGCCAGGGGAAGGGAACACGGGTGGTTGGCCGGCCCCGCCCCCTGGTCCAACTCCAGATCGAGGGGACAATTTGCATATTAGCTTTTTATTATATAGGATTGACCTGCCTTGAGTTCTAGGTCTTCTGGTGAGTCTAGTCTGATGTTAAACTCATCCATTCAGTTCAATGGTTTGCAACTAGACTTGAGATTGTGTGTGTGTGCGCGCGCATGCGCGTGTGTGTGTGTTGGGGGGTGGATTTTAAATTACTAATTCATTTTCTTAATTGTTATAGATTGATTCAAATGATCTATTTCTACCTGCATCAGTTTGGGAATATCTTCATCTGCCTTTTTGAAGGAGAGTTTGCCAGACCCAGAGCTCTTGATTGACAGCACTGTGGACACCTGCTCCCCTGTGCTCAGGCCACCACTGCTTTCGCCAGGAAGTCCGCTCTTGATCTTATAGTTGCTGTTCCCTTGTAGGTGCTGAGTTGTCTTTCCCTGGCTGTTTTCAATAATATTTCTCTGTCTTTCAGGAGTTTGTGATGTTTCTTAGTGTGAATCCTTGTGGTTTATATGACTTGGGATTTGTTAAGCTTCTTAGATATATACATTAATGTTTATCATCAAATTAGAGCTGTGTTGGCCATGGTTTGTTCAGATTTTTTTTCTAACCCTCTCTTTTACTCCTCCTATGACTGTTGTCACATGTATATTAACATTCTTGATGTTCTGTGCGTCTCTGAGTTCTGTTGTTGTTTGAATCTTTTTTCTCTTGGACCTCAGCTTGCATACATATTATCTATCCATCTTCCAGTTGACTTGTTTCTTTTGTTGTCTTGTATATGCTTTTGCCATTTTGTCATCTTGAGGCCAGTGAATTTTTTATTTCAGTCTTTGTAATTTTTAAGTCTAAAACTGCTGTTTGGTTATTTAATAATTCTATTTTTATTGACATTCTATATTTGTTGAGACATTTTACTATATTTTCCTTTAATTACTTAAGTCGTTTTGTTTTTTTTTTCATTTCTTTAAACATGTTTATAACAACTGCTTTGATGTTTTTGTATGCTACATCCAGCATCTGAGCCTGCTCAAAGACAGTCTCTCCTGGCTGCTTGTTTCCTGAGTATGTGTCATATTTTACTTTTCTTTGCATGCCTTATAGTTTTTGGTATTGTTGAAGATAGGCATTTTGGATAATATAGCAGCTTTTGGTGATTTTTACTAGAGGGCTGCTGTTGTTGCTTTACTAGAGGGCTGTTCGTTTATTTTATTTCATTTTGTAATTAGACTGGTCTTAATCTGTGGAATCTGTCCACCCTGCAGGGTTTTTTTTTTAAAGCAAATCTCAGACGTCTGTCATATAATTTTACCCAGAATTCTCAACAGGACCTCTTTTTCCTCATGTGCAAAAGTAACTGTCATCTCCTGTCTCCATTGCACAGGAGTGTGTGTAACATGCTGATGGTTCTTCCTCTCCGTCAGGGAACGTGACGACGCTGAGAGCACTGAACCTGAGGCACTGCCCTCTGGAGTTCCCGCCTCAGGTCATTGTGCAGAAGGGCCCGGCCGCCATCCTGAGATTCCTGCAAGGCTCTGCAGCCAAGCTCTCCTCTCGCCGAGACCCAGCAGCTTCTCAAGGTTTGTAGGACAATTATTAGGACAAACTGCGTCAAAACCGAAGCGAGTGTTTTTTAAAATCTGGGCTCAGGGCACCTCCTCTCTATAATATCATGTCCCGAGGAACACGGGAGCCTCATATGTCCCCACTGGACGCTCCCAGCACCTGGTTCACACACGGTCCCCTCGCTGACAGCAGAGCCCTGTCTTTCTCTGGCTGTGCTCACAGGCTTGCATCCTCAGTGCCCACGATGGAGCCTGTCCGGGGTGGGTTTGGGTAAAAGTTCACTGGGATGAACATAATGAAACAGTCCTCACCCCCAATACCATCACGTAACTATTTCAGGAATTGCTTGGTCTATTAGACAACAATTGCCCATTCTATAGGCTTCCTTCCTCCCTCCCTTCCTCCCTCCCTCCCTCCCTCCCTCCCTCCCTCCCTCCCTTCCTTCCTTCCTTCCTTCCTTCCTTCCTTCCTTCCTTCCTTCCTTCCTTCCTTCTTTTCTTTTCCTCCCCTGAGAATTGTTGAGAGTGGAAGGGAAAGGGAGAGACAGAGAAAAACACTGATGTGAGAGAGACACATCGATTGGTTGCCTCCCACACACACCTTGACCAGGGCCCAGGGATTGAGCCTGCAACCAAGATACGTGTTCTTGACCAGAATTGAACCCAGGACCCTTCAGTCCACAGGCCGACGCTCTAACCACTGAGAAACTGGCTATAGCTAAACTATTTTTCTTTAAAAACACCAACCCCATGCATGTTTCGGTCGGGAGCATGTAGCATTGGGAGTGTGCTGCCCTGTGCACGCATGTGTCATGTCCTGTGTGGCACCAGCGCATCTCACTCAGCCGCCCACTGGGTCCCACAGAAGACCTATGGGGTCATGCGGGGCACACACTGTAATAACAATGCTTGACAGCAAAGCCTCTACCTGTTTCATATTCTGAGCTCTCCTTCTGGATGCTGTGTTTACAGAATGGCTTTTTCTTAGAGAAAAAAGTTGTAAAACACTGATCTTGAAAAATATTTTTTAGAATTTTATGCTTTCATAAGTAATAAATATTCTCATTACCCTTCAATCCCATTGCAGTTTTTGTGTTTTACATTGAAGTCTGTACCTGTTTAATACAATAGACCTGTAATCGACAAGAAAAAAAGGTAGAGCCCAGCCTATGTGGCTCAGCGATTGAGCATCAACCGAGGAACAAAGAAGTCACTGGTTTGATTCCCAGTCAGGGCACATGCTCAGGTTGTGGGCTCGATCCCCAGTGTGGGGCTTGCAGGAGGCATCTGATCGATGATGTTCCTGTCTCATTGATGTTTCTATCTGTCTATCCCTCTATCCCTTTCCTTTCTTCTCTCTCTCTCTCTCTCTCTCTCATCCTATATAATAAAGCGGTAATATGCTAATTGACTGTCACACCCTCACAAAGATGGCAGCACCCACAGCCACAAGATGGCAGTACCCAGGCACCTCAGCCCTGCCGGCAGTGAGTTTTCATGCGACCATTACCTTTCTAAAAAATCCTTACCCAGGGATATGATTATTTCTTTTAGATCATCTGTTCTCGGGGAGCAGGCCTAAGCCAGTAAGTGGGCATCCCCCAAGGGTCCCAGACTGTGAGAGGGCACAGGCTGTGCTGAGGGACTCCCTGAGTGCATGAATATAATATATACTAGATGTGCGTTGCATGAAGAGATTCGTGCAACAGGCCTTCCTTCCCCTGGCTGCTGGCACCGGTTTTCCTCCGGCACCCAGGACCCAGGCCTTTGGTCCGGCTGCAGAGGAGAAGCCAAGCCTCTTCAGTCTTCAGTCTTCAGTCTTTGCTCCGTGCCTGCATATGCAAATTAACCACCATCTTTGTTGGGTTAATTTGCATAGTCAATCTGATTGGCTGGTGGACGTAGTGGAGTGACACCAATTTGCATGTTTCCCTTTTATTAGTGTAGATAATGGCTAACTAGATTAGACTTGAGAGGCTGAAAATGAATTCACCTCTTACAGGAAGTAGCTTACAGTGGTCAGAGCTGTTTAAAATGTGTCTAAGGACACAGGGTGTGTGAGTCTACATGCCTGGGACAGATGTGTGCCAGGGCTTGATGGGCACACCCCAGCCTGTCCAAGTGTCTGTGCCCGTGGGAACGGAGGCCTCACGCAGCCAGGTACACGGGTCTGTGGGACACCGTGGCTCCAACGCCTAATGCAGGACCTGGCAGAGACAGAGGATGAATACATTTCAGGCCAATTTGATCCCAAATAATTTACCTAGAGCTAGAGATAAAAGTGTCTGAAAGTCAACAAAAGCATTGCCAGACAAAAGCAGCAGGCACATGGGCTAAACCAGGGGTGGGCAAACTTTTTGACTCGAGGGCCACAATGGGTTCTTAAACCGGACCGGAGGGCCGGAACAAAAGCCTGGATGGAGTGTTTGTGTGAACTAATATAAATTCAAAGTAAACATCATTACATAAAAGGGTACGCTCTTTTTTTTTTTTTTTTAGTTTTATTCATTTCAAACGGGCCAGATCCAGCCCGCGGGCCGTAGTTTGCCCACGGCTGGGCTAAACGTTGATTAGAAATTAAGGCACCCAAAGGATGTGCAGAGGGAGTACCTTCCCTTACATGGGTTTACAGGGACTGCCAGAGCCCGGGCAGAGGGAGCTGCCTGGGGTTGCTTGAGGCTCCGCCCAGGGTTGCAGCGCATTCGACTGAATCGGGATTTTATTTTATTAGCGATGCACCTAAGTCAGCTGCCATATCCCCTGCTGGCCTTACCCGAAGAAAATGCACCCGACGGAGGCACCACTAATTCTCAGGGACCAAAGGGGACCAGGCTAAAAGAAATAGAGGGCCCGTTCCCACCCGTTGAGAGACTGGACCTGAGTGAGCTCAGGAAATCCGCCGATTCCTGTGAGGACTGGCCGAGTGAGGAGGAGATCAGGCGCTTCTGGAAGCTGCGGCAGGAGATCGTGGAGAAGGAGCAGGTGGAGGTTCTGCAAAACCAGCTCCTCG
The DNA here is from genome assembly GCF_963259705.1 of Myotis daubentonii. Lineage (NCBI taxonomy): Eukaryota > Metazoa > Chordata > Mammalia > Chiroptera > Vespertilionidae > Myotis > Myotis daubentonii. Next base: position 59,416,352 of record NC_081852.1, on the reverse strand, counting down.
CCATGGAGCTGCCTCCAAACCTCCGGGCCGTGCTGCGCACCCGGGAGGAAGCGCGCCCCAACCCCAGGCACGCCCTCAGGTACGACGCCTAGGCCAAGGTGTGTCGTCAGGTCTTTTCAAAGTTGAAAAACTGCTTTGCAACTATCTGTTAAAACATCGGGGATGTGTGTGTGTCTGCATTGCCTTCACTAGTTAGGCAGCAGTACCAACCTGGCTTTGGGTTAAAGTCACCCCAACATGGGCTCCAAGTAGGTGGTTACACAAGAGAAAAGCCCAAATCCTGTGTGTTTGAGTGTGTGTGTGTATGTGTGTGTTATATGTCTGGTGTGTGGGTGTGTGTGTGTGGTATGTCTGTGCATGGTATGTGCCCATGTGTATATTGTGTGTGTGTTGCATGTGCATGATGTGCATGATGGGTGTTGTGTATTCATGGTGTATGATGTGTGTTGCACGTGCATGATGTATGTAATGTGTGTTACATGTGCATGATATAGGTGATGTGTTGTATGTGCATGGGTATCTGTGGCATGTGTTGTGTATGCATGCTGTGTGCTGTGTGTTGCGCATGCATCGTGTGTGTGATGTGTGTTGTATGTGCATGGTGTGTGTGTGGGTCTGGGTACGGTGTGTGAGAAGGCTGGGGTTGGAATATTGAAAACATTGAAAATCTTCCATCTCCAGGAAAGGTGTTGCTGTTCATCGCACTATCCTTACACCCGTTCTGTAGGTCTGAACGTTTTCAGAATAAAGACCGTTGAGGTGTTACTAACCGATGGTAGCCGCAGAGGTGTAGGAAGCACATTAGTGTAGGCTCCGCGGCAGCCCAGCCTGGACTCACCTTGCGACTGTCTCAGTCCTGAGTCACCCACTCGCGGACAGGACGGTCCAAGCCTGCTATTTAGAAACCTCCTCCTCCCTCCTTGCATTCGCATCCAGGTGGCTCAGGGGAAGCCGGGTCAGAGCCCACAGCCCGAGGGTGACCTGGCGGCTTGGGGGTGGGCGTGGAGGGCAGCACCTTCCCCGCAGGCCCAGGCTGCAGCCGGCCCAGAAGCCCTGCTCTCAGGTTGTGTGTTTTCTACCGCGTCTTCCAGGTGTGTGTTCACCGCAAGGTTTTGTTAGGTACGTGGCTAAAACCTTGTGTCATTCCAGAAGGAAGATACCCGCCTTCAAGGGCGCCCTGCCTGGCCTGGCGTTAGCGCACCCGGCGGGGACAGGGGCGGCGACAGGAGCAGAGCAGCTGGAGGACAGGCGGGCCTCGGCCTTCAGGGAGCTGCGGGAGAAGCAGGCGCTGATGGAGCAGCGCCGGAGGTGAGGCTGGGCTGCGTGGGATCCCGGCGGGCCTGGGGGCGACTCCTGACAAACCGACTGTTTCTCCCCCTTTGGAAGCCGGGAGCTGCTTCCGAGTGCAGGCTGTCTCCAGGCAGGCTCTCCCTGCACACCCGTCCCCACCCGCCTCCTCACGCCGCCTGCCTTCTTTGTTACACCTTCCTCCAATTTCTTATTCTTCCTTAATCCGCCCTCCTCTCCTTTCATTTACTTGGCTGGCACGTCTTTTCTAAAGAACAATATTTAAAAGTAACATGCTTGTCCATTCACTCTCACCCTTGCCTCGCGGGTCTGCTGCTGCTGCGGCCACCCCTGTGCTCAGCGTGTCCTCTGTCCAGCTCTGCTGACCGCCCGCCTTCCCCGTGCTCTGGGCCCTGGGAGGCCGGCCAGCATGGGCCTCGTCCACAGCACCCAGGAGCCCCTCGCCTCCTGGTTGGGTTTGGTCAGTGGAGGGGTCCCAGCAAGGGGGTCGGAGAGAAGAGGGAGCTGGAGGGCAGTACCTTTATTCTACCTGCCCCTCCCTGTGAATGCCACCTGGGCCTGGCCAGGTCCCCCACAGAGGCCCACCCCATGCTTCTCACTCCTGGGTTCCACCCGGCAGTCACTCCTTCCCTCGTCCCGGAGCCTGGGCGGCTAGCCCCTCTCCCCCCCGCACTGCCCCAGGACCTGTCTGCCCCTCCCCCATGAACAGCCTGGTGTGAATAAACCCTCCTGAACCCATCCCGTGAGTGTGTCTTCTCTCGGGCCCTGATGGATGCGGACTGTTCACGGACCCAGTTCTGAGGGTGCACGATTGTCCTCCCACCACCAGGCCTACTGTCTAGTCGGCTGCTTTTCCTTCAGTGAAAGGTGGGGGATGGTGGACCCTCAGAACTGGTCAGGACACATGAGGTCCCGGCCCCTGGGCTGTTCCCTGGTGGCAGGGATGACAGAGAGGCTCAGACTCAGGGTGTGCTCTGGGCTGCTCCTGGGATCACGCTGGTCATCAGCCACAGCTGTGGACAGCCACCTCCTAGAGTCCCCCAAAGTGTCCCTCAGCGGGAGTCCAGGCTACAGGAGTGGGGCCGCCTGCCGCCCACCTCAGGGCTAGGTGAGGACCGAGCACGGGCAGCCTGGCGGGCAGTTCTGCAGAGCAAGGCCATCTGTGTCCCCGCGAGAGGAGCCTCCTAGAGCCAAGGTCACAGGCTGGTCCTGACCACCGAGGGCGCCTGCCCCCACACACTGTGCCGGCCCCCGGCACCTCCCTGCTCTGCATGTAGGCGGGCCCCACCCCCCCTGCCTGGCTTCCCCTGCTCCCTGATTCTAGTTCCTAAAACTCCAGTTCCAGCCTCGGGCACCTGCCCTTAGATTCCTCCAGGAAGCTCTTCTGCCCCTTGTTTGCACGTGAGTCCCTCCCCGCCCCCAGCCACCGACCCCTCTTGTTCTGCCCATGATGGCGGTGCTCAGGGCAGGGAAGTGGCACGGCGGCACCAGCACTCAGGGTGCCCGGAACCCTGCACACTCTGTGAAAGGAAGGTCTCAAGCACCAAGGGCAGGTGCCAGCTCTCTCCTTGGTTTCTCTGCCTGGGACCCCGAGGCTGCGTTCTGTGGCCTCCGTGGGGGCAGTGCAGGAGGCCTGTCCTGCGGCTTAGACTCCTGGTGGACCTGGTTGTCTTAGGATGTGAGGCTCCTAAGGACTTTACCCGGGGCTTCTCAAGGGGGGGGGGTCCCTTCCATCCAGTTCACCGAGAAGTGGTGGAGACGAGGATAGACCCCGTCTTCTGGGAGGGTATCCCCTGAGGTCACAAAGTCACAGCTCCACACAGGACTGCTGAGTGGAGGACCAAGGAGTGTGGCTCAGCTGGGGGCAGGGGAACCACCCAGGCAGGGGCGGGAGGCGGTCTAGTGGGGAGGCCTCTCCAGGGGTGCAGAGGGGGGCACCTGGCCCTTCTCAGGCTCTGACAGCAAAGCACGGCTGCCAGGAGGACCAGCACCATGCCTCAGGGGAGCCTGGGAAGGAGGAACCTGGTCCCAGCGCCACCTATATCCCGAGGCAGCACCAAGCACCATGCAGGACCTCCCAGGGGGCAGTGGGCGGAGCCTGGGCGCCATGAGGACAGAAGAGCCCATAACACAGGCAGGGCAAGAGGCCAGGGGGCCATCTGCTGAGACGGGAGAGCAGAGGCCAGATTTGAGGGGAGGGGCTGGGGAGGTGTGCTGACCACCGGAAGCTACAGGAGACCCAGGAAGTAGTTCACACGGGCAGATGGAGACCTGGGCCCGGCGTCCCATCTCCAAAGCCAGAAGCACAGCCAGCGGTCTCTGAGCTGTGGGCAGTGACTCCCCTCGGGTGTGACCGCAGGGAGGTCAGGGTGCAGCGGGCAACCCCTTGCCACGTGGAGCCCGTCCTGCCAAAGCCCAGTGAGAGCATGGCCACGTCACAGGGAGGGGCCTGGGAGAAACGCGTGCTCACTCTCTAACATGGAACTCACGTGTCTCAGAGGAAGCTGACTCATCGGCGGCCACTGCGAGTGCCTGAAGGCCTCGGTGCCAGGGCTGGCGGCCACAGCCCCGGCCTGGCCTTCTGATGCCTCGCCTGGCAGGGGCTTGAGGAGGGCCGGGCTCGCCCTTGGGACAGTTCAATGTGCCCAGCTCGGCCCGGGGTGCATGTCAGAAGCCGCCCCCCAAATCTGTGCCGCTCAGGCCAGTGTCCGCCCTCTGGACGGAGGGACCGGAAGTGGAGGGCTGTGTGTGGAGCTTTAACAATGACGGGAGGGTGCTGGTAAGTTGTGCGGCTGCCCCCCACCAGGACCGACTGATACGATGGTGCCTTTCCTCCAGAGACAGAAGGGCCCTGCTGGAGTGGCGGGAGCAAGCCCAGACGCTGAGGAAGAGGAAGAGGGAACTCGGCAAACTCCGGCCTCCACGACGGATGCTGGTAGGCGGTGCTGGCGGGAGGTGGGGCTGCGGTGAGACCTGAGAGCGGCCATCGGGCACTGCCGGCCGCTTGCATGGTCGAGTGCCCTGGGCTCCCGCTCCTCCTGTTCTGGCCTGGGATGCGGCGGGTGCTGCCAACGTCCCCCTTTCCCAGGTGAAGACTGAGGCCCGCAGGCCCAGCGCAGGGGGTGGGGCTGGGCTGGCGCCAGTGAACCTGTGGTGTGCGCTCTGCACCATCGGGGTCGAACGTGCCCACAGGTGTCTTGCTGGGTCTCCTTGTCTGGGGTCCTCTCAGCTTCAGGGAGGTCGGGCACCTTGGAAGCCAAGCAGCAGTGGTTGAGCGGGCTCAGGCCCTCCCTTTTCAAGGCTGGGGCCACCGGCTCCCATGGCTCATTTGGGGTCTGAGCCCAGATGGACAGGGCAGCTGCGGGCCTGGATGTGACGGCTTGCTTCTCTCCCGCGAGCCGTCAGGCACGTGTGCATTTGAACTTGGCACGATGTTCCTTCAGTTCTTTTGTTTAAGGCATGTCCCCTGTTGGCACCCCACTGGGCAGGGTGGCCTCTGCGCCCCTAGTCTGGGGGAAGGCGCCCTGTCCGCTGTCCACCTCACAGCGGGGTGGCCACTCTGACAGGCAAACTTTGAGGGACAGGAAAGCTGTAGAGACAGTGGGACTCCCCACGTGTCCCTTCCTCTCCAAGTACTCACACCCACACCACCACGGACCGGCTCAGTGGGGAGTGGACGACGGGACAGCGCTATTAGCTGAAAAAACACACTGAATCCAGCATGTTGTCCACTGAAGCCAGCGATGGCCCGGGGCCACATCCCAGGGGCGTTTGGGGACGCCCGCCTGCCTGGGACATAGCACGGGCAGGGGTGCAGCAGGGCGAGGGCAGGAGAGCTCCGACCAGTCACCGATAACACAGGCTTTCTGACTCTCTGTCAGTTATGTTTCTGTTCGAAACCTAGTGATTTAAAAACAGGGTCACATCTGCATGGTCACGTCCATTTCCGGTGGGTGTCACCCTGCTCTGTGCCTGGCCCTTCACCCCGCCCGGCCAGCAGCACAGCCAGCTGGCAGCCGAGGCCGGGTGGTGACCGCAGTGCAGGGACCGCTGTTGTCTGACGGCCGCTGATCGGCCTCCGTGGACGGTCGTCTGTGCCCATAGCAGTGTCTCCGTGGGCTTCTGAACACCTTGTTATGTTTTCCTAGGAGGCCCCCAAGCTCCCCTTTGCCACAGATCTGATCGACGACGAGAAAATGCCAGTGGCTTCACCGGGGAAAGGGGCACAGCTCAAAGAGAAGTCCCCACACGCCAGTAATGAGCCCAGGTTGGTTCTGGGGGGTGATGCTCCCTCCCACCCCCGGGTCAGAGGTCTTGGTTCCACCAGCATCTCATGGGCAGAGGTCCAGGCCTCTGGGGGCTCAGGTAGCACGGACAGCGGGAAGGATGGGTCCCTCCCTCAGGAGCTGCTGTAGCCGCTGGGCTTGTCACCTCCCGCCAGTGTCCGCACATCCCTGAGGGACCCCTCCGCACTTGGAGCAGCAGCTCCGCGGGCCCCAGCCTTGCTTTAGGTGCCCGGGTTCTCCCTTCACTGGCGTGCCTTCTCAGCTCCCACTCCGCCCTCCGGCGGCGGTCCATGCCTCCCACTAGAACAGCGGTTCTCAACCTTCTGGCCCTTTAAATACAGTTCCTCATGTTGTGAGCCAACCACAAAATTATTTTCGTTGCTACTTCATAACTGTCATGTTGCTACTGTTATGAATCGTCATGTAAATATCTGATCTGCAGGATGGTCCTAGGCGACCCCTGGGAAAGGGTCGTTCGACCGCCAAAGGGGTCGCGACCCACAGGCTGAGAACCGCTGCCCTAGAGTCTCAGGCCTCTTTCTGCCACTCTGCGCATCTTTGTTATAAATCAAAGGGTGTGAACCCAAAGCCCCGATGCTAACAGAGCAGATATGTTTAAAATCCTCACTTAATCCAATGTCCCTCTGACGGAGGATTTATGACAACGATGTATCTGACGTGAAAACAGACGCGCTCTTTGTCACACGGCACGATGTGCAGGGCCCTAAACGTGCAGCGTCTTAACCTGAAGTTTTTAAAATACGGTGTGTGTCCCAGCAGCCTGGAGCCGAGGGGAAGGGCTGGGAGAGTCGCCCAGGCCTGGCTGCGAGCTGGCGCCGGGAGGAAGGGGCGGGCGGCCTCTGGTGGCCTCAGCGTCCCCTTCAGCGCCTCACCCTCACGGTGGGGTGCGAGCCGCAGGCTCTGCTTTGGTCTGGAGGGGAAGGAAGGCTCCTTCTCCCAGGTTAAGGCCGGCCCGGGTCCCCGCAGGCCCTTCCAGGAGCAGGACCTGGAGGGGAGGCTGCGGCAGCATGTCCGGCAGATGCAGGAGCGGAGGAGGACGTTTCAGGGGCTGGCGCCGTTCAAGGAGATGAGGGGGGCCACCGAGGACCTGGAGGTGGTACGTATTTCTCGGCTTTATTTCAAAACAAGGGGTTTTATTAAAAACGGAAGGGAGCTTGCTGTGCCTTCTCAGAGCACGTGTTCGCTGAAATGTGGGTGTGTGGGGGGCATTTCACGGGCCTTACAGGGGGCGAGGGTCCCAGGATGACTCGGTCGAAGGATGAGAAAACATTTTGGCCACGTGCGAGCCCTCGGGTGCGATGTGCCGCCTGACGGGCCCTGGCTGCAGCTTCTCCTCGACCCGCGGAAACGGGGCAGGGACCTGTCTGTGGGGTCTTCCCCTGAGGGTTTGTGCCAGCAGAGCTGGGTGGGGCCGTGAGGGCTTCCGCTGAGGAGGATACCTGGGCCGCAGCCAGGCCACAGGCCAACGCGCCCAGTGTCTGTGTAGGGTCACAGTGGCAGGTATGCAGAAAGCAAAACAAATGTTTTTAATTCCACAAAGAACACAATCGTTTTAGGAAAGAAAATGTTAACCAGGGGATCAGCAGCGAATAACGTCCGCTGGTCATGAGGCTGTAAACCCCGAGCTGATGGGTCTGCAGGTGGAGGTCCAGGCTATGCCCAGGGAGATGGAACTGAGGCAGGGGGAGGGCAAGGGGGGCGAGGACATGCCCTCCTTGGGGACAGGGAGGTCCTGGCACTGCAGACAGAGCGGCCAGCTTTTCTGGGCAGAGGTACCCAAGGGCCCCCTGCCTCCTTCTCCATGTCACCTCCTTCTGGCCCAACAGATGGGCTGGGGACAGGGCATTTGGAGCAGAGCCCACCCCTCGTTCAGGCTCAGGGATTCCCTCCACCTCAGCACGCTGGGTCCTGTTCCTGTGTCCGAGTCTCGGCCCCCCCTCCCGGGGCGGGTGTGAGTCTCAGGTGGGATCGCAGTCGGGACAGGGCCCTCTGTGGTGACGTGAGCAGGAGAGCGGATCCCCCCTTGGCCCTTCCTTGATTGGCAGTTATGCAGACCGCTGCGTGTGGACACCAGGGCCTCTGGGGACCTGGCTCCAGGGCCCAAGGGACAGCACCTGCCCCCTGCACGGGACAGTGTGTCTGAACAGAGACAGGCTGACCCCGTCCTGTCCACCTGGCTGACTTTGTCCCCCCCACCCTCCCCTAAAGGCCAGAAAGCTGCTGGACGGAGTCATGAAACTGAGCAAGAGCCATGGGGGCCCGGCGCTCCCTGGGAGCCATCCGCTGTGCCTGCCGGCATTACAGCCTCAGAATACGTTTTCCAACACGAAATACTAGGCATCTGAAAATGACTACAAATACTAATGACAGCGTCTTATGTGCGATGACGGGAACGCCTCCAGCCGGGAGTGGGCTCGGCGGGGGCTGTCTTCCTCCGTGCCCTCGCACGCTGGGGCCTCAGGCTCAGCATCTCCCTCGGCTTGCTGTGCAGGCAGCCTATTGTTTTTGATCTGCGTTGCTTTTTCTGAGGCCATGAAAGGTTTCAGCTGCATTAAAAGGAAGAGAATACTGTAAACCAGCCACACCGCTTTCATTTCTAGCAACAAGGGTAGTTATTTCCATGGGCAGGGGGGGCGGGGGCTGGCTCACCCCATCCTGCCAGGTAGAAGCCACTGCCATGAGGCCCTCCTCCCACCAGCAGGGGTCTCCTTTGACCTTCAACCTTCCCAGTGGCGGACCCAGCAGGGCACACCCCTGCCCCCCCCCCCCCCCCCCCCGAAGGCTGCCTCGGCCTCCCCTCCGATCAGCCGATCAGCCACTCCCGCAGGCTAATCGATTCTGTCTGCCCCAGGGTTTTGTTCTGAGCTCGCTGCATTCGGGAAGGAGGCCTGGGCCCCAGCTCAGCGGGAGGCCATCGTCAGCCTCGTGCCCTCTGGGGCTCCCCACCTGTCCCGCCCCGGAGTCCAACTCCAGTCATGTCACCTTTTAAAAAAATCACTTTGCTCTAAGAATCCTAGAAACAGGGTACAGATAACAGTCAAACACTGTTAGATGATTAAAAAGGAAAAGCTGGAGAAAAATTCAGTGGTGGCATTCCGTGGTGGCAAACATGCTTGATTTTACCCCAGCTTCAAATTTGTTTAATTTTGCTGGTTGGTTCAAGTTGCAGTGATTCCATTTTTGTCCGTGTTGGCCTCAAGTTTTGCGTATTTCTCATTCTATTAGCAGTGATAGCCCCTTTACCTTCTCTCCTAATCAGACAGGTATAAATGTCAACTCCTCCAGCTTCCCCAACCCCTCCTTTCCCGTCCTGTACACCGACAAGGACTTCCAGTGTTTTCGCCACCTCCCTCGGTTATCCAATGCTACGTGACAGGCCACTTAGGGGGCCCGAGCACCCCACCCCCACCCCCCACACACACATGCCCCTCCAGGTGGTCCCTCTGCAGGGAGCTTGGGGCTCTGAAAGTGCAGAACGGAAGTTTCCAGGCCTTCCTCAGGCTTAGGCCGTAAAGGAGTGCAGCACCATTCCCTCAGCCTCAGCTCCGTGACCCACGTTCCCCTGCAGGTGGCGCCGGGGGCACACCGCTGCTGCCAAGGCCATGCAGGGCAGGGGCGGGCGTCCTGGCCCACATGCCCAGACTCTGCGGTTCTCTGTCTTTGACTCTGAGAGAGAGCTCAGTTTCTGGCCAAGCAGTTTCAATCGACGTGGGGAGATTTCTCCTCTCGCCCACACTAGGACATCAAAGCTGACTGCAAACCAGGTCAGATGAGGACCTGGACAGGGGCCTGGGAGCCTTGGGAGGGGAGCGCCCCAAATATACTCTGCCCCCAGGGTTTCTCAATGGCCCCCCACAGCTTGGGGTGCTCTGCCCTTGGGTTCCTCGTCACGGAGAACAGACTTAAGGGAGAAGCAGCCAGCTGGCTCAGGATAAGGACCACAGATCAACTGTTTTGAAACTAAAGCAATTATTTGAGAAAGAGATGCCCCACCCTGAAACGTTCTTGCTCAAATGCCTGCAAACACAGGACCTGGACCTGGGCCTGAGGGGGACTCGGGGGCCACTGCACAGCACCGCCCCACTCACGGGACTCAGAAAGGCTCCGGTTAGGGGTGGGTGGGGAAGCTTTCCAGGAGGCACCAGCCACCTACCAGGGCCTTTGAGCAATTCCACGGGCCCAGGGGAAATACCAGTGGGGCGGGTGCTGCACAGGAATGTGGCACGTGTTTGCTGCTGCAGCCCAGCTCTGACCATGGCCCAAAGTCTGAGGATCTCATTGCTGGACCAGCTACAGGGGAGAACTGTGATGGTGCTGGTGATGGTGATGTGATGATAGTAATGGTGATGATAATGGTGGTGATGGTGATGGTGGTGATAATGATGGTGATGGTGATGGTGGTGGTGGTGGTGGTGGTGGTGATAGTGATGATGGTGGTGGTGATGGTGATGGTGATGTCTGGGAGAGAAGCTTGGTTGGCTCATGCACCCCACTCCGCCCTGGGCCTAGGATGGGTGCTAACACATGGTAATGGGTGCCAATCAAGCCCTAGTTCTCAAGAGCCTCATCTTGTCCTCTCCCTCCCAGATGAGACCTGCTGTGAGGTGGTGTAGGTCCAAGCAAGAGGGCCCATCTTGGCCTTCACACCTGTGGCCTCTGGGTACTGGCTCTGGGTAGATCCATGGTCTCTGACCCATGGCTCTGGCCCTTGGACCAGGCAGCTTTGGTTCCATCTCAGAAGCACCTGGTTGGGCTGCAAATGACCTGCCCACTGGGCCAGCCCAGGCGAGCTCCAGTAAGAGGAAGTGGGAACAGGCCCAGGTATGTGAGGGAGGGGGCTACCGGGGTGGGAGACACCAGCCACCTAGCTAGCCAGGTGACTGTGGCAGCTTTCGTTCTAGCCATGGGGAGTTCCCATGAGTCTCATGTTGTAGGTGAGACAGAATGAGAGATGACAAAGGCATAATTATGTACCAGTTGAAAGAACAGTGCTGGACAGGGCTCAGCAGGCTCTCCTGTGGCTTCGGGGGTGAGGAGGTGGGCCATGAGAGCTGGGACTTGGAGAAGGTTTCCCGAAATACTAGAGGGGTCAGGCTAGTGAGGCACCTCCAAGGACCAGCACAGAGACCAGTACCCTGAAGGGAGGTGGACACATAGGTCACCCCTGCTTAAAGCATTCCTGCTGCCCCTCCTGCTGGCTCATGGTAACGCAACTCAGCTCCAGAGGTGGTTCTGGGTGGTTTCCTGTCTCCCTCCATGCCACCACCCTGCCCATCTAACCAGTGCTTGGGGCTGGCTAGGCCAAGGGCCAGGTGCTAGGTAGGCCTGGCGGTGGCTATGGTGCCCACAGCAGGGTGTGAAGGCTTTAGGAGCGAAGTCCAAAGGCCTGGGGAGAGGCTCCTGGCCCTGTTTCCCCTCAGCCTGGGGTCATTCTGCAGCCCCTCCCTAGTCCCATTGGGCAGCCACCCACGGCTCTAGGTTCTGGGAATGTTCTTTCCAGGGACCAGCACACGGTCACGTACCGCCATGCACAGGGCTGGCCCTTGAGGGGGGCACTAGAGGAGGGAGCACTGGGTCAGAAAGGAAGGGGCATATGGGGGTCAGGACCCCTGGGCTGACCAGGTTCCTGCAAAGAACACCGGCACTTTCATCAGGGGCTCTGGAAGCTCCTAGCGCCTTCTTGAAACAAGACTGGGGTAGGGGAGCCAGTAGGGAGCAGATGGGTGGGCAGGTCTGCCAGGCGGGGCCCCAAACAGCCACCTTTAAACTTCAAATCCACCTGTTGTCTCTTTTAAAGTTTCTACCTTGTAGAGACGGATTTGTAAAATGGCTTCCAAGTTCACTTAAAAAGTACACAACACAGATGGGGCTGAGGCGGGACACACTTCTCACTTGCCCTCCCCCTCTCAGCTCTGTGTTCCCCAACACCCACTGTCCCATCAGGCTCCCCTCCAGGCTGTCGTCAAATGTATCTGCCCCACCTACCTCCTCCATGAACACCTGGGAGCCCCCTTCCTACAACACTGGGTACCTTTCAGAGGGTCCCCTTCTGTGCACCCCCCCCACTTTAGCCCTGTGTCCAGCCGCCCACACTATCATGTGGGGCCCCTTTCCCTCTGGGTGGACGTCTGCTCAAGCACCACCCCTCCCGGGAACGCTTTCCTAACACCCCCATCCACACACAGCTCCCCTGTGCACACATTGACACACCCCTACCCATGATATCCCTACCAGCCCGGGGCTGACTCAAACCCTGGCTCCCTGGTCCACGGTGTCCAGGAAAGGCAGTGCGCAGCAGGCAGTGGACAGCCTCTGGCCAGTCTCCCTTCCCAGTGCCAGCAGGGGTCCCTGTTGCCTGGCCTTTTTGCTCCAATGTCAGCCCCACCCAGGTGGGAGTGGGGACTGCAAAGGCCTGTGGGTGCAGACAGTAGGCAGGCCCCTCTGGGGGCTGAGCTGTCACAGGGAGGGGTTGGCTGACCATGGAGAGGTGGCGGACTCAGATACCTGAGCCCCTCTGCTCTCCTCCTACCCCAGCGCTAGGACCTCTCCTAGGGCTGACTGATGCTCCTTGGGCCTCATTCTCCAACCCTTACAGTTGGGGCGGTGAGGCACTGCGAGGTCCCCGTGGCCTTCCGTGGCTCCGCCCCCGGCTCCTCTAGGACGGCTCTGCGCCCCGCGGTCGCCTGAGGGCGACCACGAGCAGAGCCAGGTTGCCCTAGGGTCCATGGAGGCGCCAGGGGTGGCGGCCATGACGCAGGGCGGGGCCGGGCGGGGCCTGGTGCGGGACTCGGAGGGGCGGGGTCTGGCGGCGGGCGGCGTCCGGGTCGTCAGGACAACCGGCTGCCGGCCAGTCTCCGCTGCCCAGTCAGGCTCAGCAAGCCCAGCTTAGGGGGCGGGCCGGGTTCCGGGCAAGGTCACTGCAACAGGCTGGGCTCCGAGCGCCAGTGCTCGGTAAAGGCGAGAGCTTTAACTGGGCGGAAGGCGCGCGGGAGCAGGACGCAGTTAGGGGTACGGTGTGCGCTCCGCGCCTCCACCGTCCCACTCCCCATAGCCGGCCGGTTGCGCGCGCCGGGAAGCCCCTCTCTCCCTCGCAATGTTCCTTCATACTGTGAACTGGCCGCGTGGCCCTCCGGCCGCTCCGGCCGCGGTGGAGTAGCTCGGAAGACACAGTTTCCGGGCGATCCAGGCGGCAGGGTCGCGACTGAGACTTGCAGACTGGATCACCCTCCCTTACCCTGGTGCGAGCCATCCCGGGCGCACCGGGAACCCAGAGCCCGGCGCACATCCCGTCGTAACCCAGGAGAGTGCCTAGGGCGCGGGGGTCGCCAAATGCCCCCTAGGAGCCAAGGAGAGACTGGGCCGCTGCGGCGCTCCTCCTGGTGTCCCTTCGGCGCCCCGCGTCTTCTTGGCCCGCCCGCCCGGCTTCCTGCTCGCTCCGCCGGGACTTCCTCCCCGCAGTGCAGGGTGGCCACTGGGCGCCAGACCCGGAGGCGGGGGACCGGACTACAGGGATTGGGGGGCGGAAAGGAGAGGAGGAGACCTGGGTCGGGAGGGGAGGCGCCCCGGAAGGCCCCGGGCAGGGGTGGGGGAGGGGCCCTGGAGCAGGGCCGGGGAATGTCTCCGGCCGCCCCTCGGCTCCAGCTCCCGGACCCTTTCGTCGGACGCTCGCGGCCAGCGTACTCGGGGCCGCGCGCAAACCCTGCCCCATCCCGGGAGCTGCGCAGTGCGTTCACGCCCACCCAGCTCCGGAGGCAGCGCGGCCCCGCGTGCGTCTCTGGGAGCCGGGTTCCGGGACAGGGGCGCCGGCGGGTGTCCCGCGCGCCCTCCGCGCCCCCGGCCCGCGCGCGGTGGCCGGCCGAGCGGGGCTTTGTGACGTCAGGCGGCCGGCGGCGTCACGCGCGGGCTGACCCGGCGGCGGCGGCGGCGGCGGCGGCGGCGGGCGGGCGGGGCGGGCGGGGCGGCCGGGACGCGGGAGCATGGAGCCGCGCGCCGGCTGCCGGCTGCCCGTGCGGGTGGAGCAGGTCGTCAATGGCGCGCTGCTGGTCACTGTGAGCTGCGGGCAGCGCAGCTTCGCCGGGATCCTGCTGGACTGCACGAAAAAGTGAGCGCGGCGGGGGGCGCGGGCCCTGGACACCCCAGGAATTCCCTCGAGACTCCCCACCCCGCGCCCAGAGCCGGACCCGGGTCCAGGGCAGCGCCGGCGCCTGCTTTCGGTTTCCCCAGCCCGGGCTTCGGGCCGCCGTCACTCAGGGGCGAAAGTGGCTCCCAAAGTCCTTGCTACTTTTCGGGCGGGGGGCGTGGGGCGGGTGGGGCCTGGGCGTGGGGCGTGGGGCGTGGGGCGTGGAGCTGAGTCCCCGCGCCCGGGCCGGAACTCCGCGCGTCTGCCATAATTAACGCACTTTTCTTTGTTAGACGCACTGTTGAATTCAGCTGTTTTGAGAATTGTCATTCGTTGGGGGTGGGGGGAGTGGGTTCAGATGTGCAGGACTTGCCCTGTCAGTTACTCACAACTGCTGCTCCCCTGGCTGATGTCACGGCGCCGAGGCGAGCGACTGAGGCTGAGGTTTAGTTTGGTGACCAGCAAGTCAGGTCCAGGGTGCCATTTACAAACACCCTGGGGGTGGGGAGGGGAGCCCCCCGCGGCGCAGGAGTGAAGATACAAGTTGTGCTGGTTTCTCCGGAGCTGGGTCCCCCGCAGGCCTGGGGCAGGGCCTTGCGGAGACACTCGCACCTGTGCGCTGCAGGGCCTCCTGCTGCAGGAGTCTCCTGGATACAGTGTCACATGGTGGTGCGCTGTCGGCAGATCAGCGATGAGGCATGCACCAGGCACTGAGGTCTGGGCGCTCCTGCTGGGCCTTATTTTGAGTGTGGGCCCTGGAGCCGTTTTCCTCGCAGTGGCGGCCGGACTTTTCCCTGGGTGGAGCGGGTTTTGTTCCGGTGGGGGGGAGGTGACCGCCACTCTCCCACAGTCACCCTGCTGGCATTATCTCTCATTAGATGTGCCAGAAGCCATTTATGCACGAGTCACGTGACTTAACATAAGGCCTCCCGGTGACTATTGTCTTGCTCGGAGTTGGCTGCCACAGAGAGCTCAGTGGGACCAAGTGGCACCTGGGGGCTGCAGCATGGCCACCTGCAAGCTGCCAAGCCTGTGCCCTGGGGCGTCCCCTGCCACGGATGGCCACCACTTCCTCCCTCAGGCAGGGCTGCAGGCCTGACCCGTCCCTGCTCCTGGGTCGATGCAGGGCTGCACGGCCTTGCCTCCTTGGAGAGGGCCACTTGCAGCAAAGGCTCCCCCACCCCATTACTGTATCTGGGCTTCCTGAGTGGATCAGAAAGGCTCTGGGGGCCACCCTGACTCATAGCTGGGGATGTCTGCAGAGGCGGCAGGCACCCTCCCTGAGGCCTGTGGCTAACTTGGGTTGTAGATCCACACTTCCCCACCCCCTTCCCCACTGACTCTGGGAAGGAAGCAGGCCCTGCTGGGATCTGGCAGCTGTAGGACATGTGGGCGTCAACCCTCCTGCAGCCACGTTGGGCTGTAACCAGAGCTGCCCACAGAACCAGGAGCTGGGCCTCAGTGGACACAGCTCTGCTCCGCGGGGACTCTTTCTGACTTGCGTTGCCCCCTGCCCCGCCCTGTCCTTGTGGAGGATCTGAAGGTGAACCTGGCCTCCTGGCCCCTCAGCCCTCCGAGGCTTGGTCCTAGATCAGTGCCACTGCTCTGGCTCCTGCCCGCCCTGGCCTCCTCTGCCATCTCCTGGTTCACCTGATTCCACTCCTCTGCCCGTAATATTACGATGGCTGTTATGATGGCATGCTCGTGTTTACAGCCTACTTGTCGGGCAGGGTCCAGAGGCAGCTGACACCCTGGCCTGGGTGATTCAGACAGTGGGGGTCTGGCCTTGAGCCTCAGCATCCACAGCACCCGCCTGACCTCCCCGGTGCCACTTTCTTCTCAGTGTCAGTATGTGACGGTGGCAGGGCTGGGTGTGAGCACTGAGGAGCATGCATCCCTGATGACTGCCATGTATTGGCAGCGTCCTGGGTTCCCGTGCAGACCTGGGGGCCTGGGAGCCCTGTGCAGTAGCTAACCCGAGTGTCTGCTGGAATGGAGCCATCCCCTGGGAGGGGCCATTCCCACAAATTCCTGGTGTCCCTCCTGTAGGGGGGCCCAGCAACCAGTGTTCATGGTTAGCCTTTGGGAGGTGGGGTCCCTCCCTTAGGGCCCTGGAAGGTTGGTTCTCTTCCCTGAAGGTTGGCACAGGGGAGAGGAGCGGGCAGGCCAGGTCTCAGCAGGTGCAGGTGCAGAGGTGGGCCGCGTGAGGAGCGCCTCCACCTGTCCGTCGTCCATCTGAGTTTGAAACGTGCTGCCCAGCTGCCGTGTGATTTTAACCAAGATCCCCAGGGGCTCAGAGTGCCCACCAGCTCATGGGTTTACATACATTCATTGTGCACCTACTGTGTGCCAGGAAGTGGGCTGTCCCAGGCAGACTACCGAGAACGGTCCTCCCAGTGTCTCCACAGGCACAGTAAGGATGCAGATGGCCCCGACCTGCCCTGCTCCGACTCTCCAGGCTGGGTGCAGGGTGGTGTGGGCATTTTGTGGGTGGCTTGGGAGTACACCTCTAGTTGAGGATCTCGAGTGGGGTGGCCCTGGCTGAGGGGTGGCCAAGGACAGCAGAGGCTCAGAGTGGTGAAGGGATGGTCCCACAGACAGTGGGTTTGAGGGCCAGCTGCTTGCCAGGCCTGGCCAGCCCAGAGCCTCCTCCTTGACCTCCAAGCCGGTGTTGCTCAAACTTCCCCAGGGTGCCATTACCATACCAGACTCTTGGGCCCTCTGCTGGAAAGGTTGGGGTTCAGGCCTTTGTGACCCACACTCTACCCTAGTGGGTTGGGACCCAGGCTTCTGGAGACTCAACCAGCCAACAGTCCCTGGGCAGGAGAGCACCCACTCCATGCTGGGCACACCCACTGTCCAGAATGGAGACTTGGCCGCTGCTGGCTGCTCCTGAGACATTCACTGGACAGATTCCTGGTCCAGAGCCCACTGCACACACCCTCCCCACCCTGGGGAGCTCGATGGACTGAGAGTGAGGTGTCCCGTGTGTGATAGGGTGGCATGACCTACAGCCAATGGGCAGGTGCCACTCAAGGGGACCTGGCTCTAGTAGCTGGTCTCCGGAGCTTGTGCCAGCAGGTGACAAGGGGTGTGGGCTGGGGCCTAGCCTCATGCTGCGGGGGAGTCCTCAGGGGCTGAGAGAGGGATGTAGTCAGCTGAGTTTTCTTGAAACGATGCTGATGGTTATTAAACCTTTTAGTCCAGGACTCTGGGGCCAGCTATGACCACCTGGTCCTATGGCTGTCCCTGGTGACCCTGGGGGAAGGGTGGGCTCCCCTGTGTGGCCCTAGATGAGGGGATACTCTGGTGTCTAGACTGTGACTTCCCCTGCAACCTGTTTTCCCCAATTTCCTGAACAGAGGGGGACCCAGAGGCCCCCATGCTACAGCAGGCCTGGTATCTATCCCCTGTGGGGCACTGCCGGCCTGGCCAGAGCTTCTGTCCTGGGCACAGGACAGTGTGGGCACAGCCCTGTGGGAAGGGCCGGGCCCTGTGGGTGAGCCCTAATCCATAGCGGTGCCGTGCCTGGTGCCCCAGGGTCCAGTAAAGGTCTTCCTACTGGAGCCAGGCTGCTGAGGCCCTTCGGGGGAGAGTGGCCTGGAGACAGCTGAGCTGGGGTGTGAGCACAGGCCCGCCTGGCTCTCTGGCCTCCCTGAGCCTCACTCCCCTGGCCATAAACTAGGCTGGCGGTGATGACGTGCACCTCATGGGGCTTTTGAAAGGGTTTGGGAGCTGGATCCCAGCAGCCCGGGGCACCCACTCTGGGATCCGCAGCCAGGGACTGAGCCGTCCTGCCCCACCGGCCGCTGTTTACCCACCAGGCAGTGGTGGGTGTGGCCTGGGCAGGGCAGCAGCTCCGGGAAGGAAGTATGGCTGCTTGTCATGCCAGAGTCACGGGGCCTTCCCTGTCGGCAGCGGGGCCTTCCACAGGGCTGCACTGCTGTCTGGAAGGCTCCCCCCAACCCCCGGCCACAGCTCTGGGCTGAGGGGCATGCTCACCGGGGAGAGCAGGGGCACGTCTGTTCCCTGGCCCTGGGCACCATGCGCCAAAGCTGCTTCCCAATTTGATGAGCCAGGCAGGGAGGGTTCGGCTGCCACTCTGGCCTGTGCCTGGTGGGTGCAGGCCAGCCCACCCAGGGGCCCACACTGAGGGCTCTGGCTCCGGTCTAGGTCTCTGGCAAAGAGCCCTTTATCCATCCTAAACATGCAAGGTCCCCCCTGAGGGGCATGTACCAAAAATGGGGGGGGGCAAAACCTCCCTGGACCGAAGCTGTGAGGACTTCAGAGATGGGTCCACTTGCCCTACACCCCACTCCGCAGTCTGTATGTGGCGAGAGATCACCTAGGAGCCTTGTGCCCTGGGCTGGTTGGCCCGGGCGCAGTCTGTGCGTGGGTCCTGCTGAGGAGGGCTGCTCCAGCACAGGCAGGTGGTGTGGGGGGCAGGCCAGGGGCTGGGGGCAGGGAGGAAGTAGAGGCCAAGGAGCGGGTGTGGGCTGGGTCTGAGTGGGGTGACAGCACAGGGGCCTGGGACAGTGGCATAGTGGGGATGCAGATGGAGAGGAGGGTGTCGGAGTGGACCCCAGTTCATGGTCTGAATGCCTGTAAAAGGTGGGCAGGAAGTGGGCTGTGGGGGGGGGCCTTGGGAACCACCCTCCAATTCAGAGGTGTGTGGTGGACCCCTGGTTTGTGGATCCCCCAGACTGTGGACCCCCTGGATTGATAGGGAAAGTAAGGAAATTGAAAGTGTGTTTTGATTCCCAGGCTTTACCAGTGGTCTTGCATTAGACACAGACTGGGCAGTGTTCAGAGGGCAGGCGTGCCCTCCACAGTTCATGTCCTCAGCATCGTGACAGTAAGGACCCCGGGGGAGGGGGCAGCCCCGGGGTCACGCACTCGGCCTGTTTCCCGCGGCCTTGTCATGGCTCTGCGTTCCGTGTTTCTGGTGTAGCCTGCCCCTCGCTCCTGGCCTGTTCATGTCCCCGTCTGAGGGTCGGGTGAGCCCCCCGACATGCAGGGAATGGTGACGTCATGCGTGGTCAGCCCCTCTTAGCACCCCTGGGTTCGGGAGATCAGTCCGTGGAGAGCATCTGTAGATTGGAAAGCAGCAAAGCCATTTATCTTTCCTTCTCCCTGATGAAATTCGGAAAGGAAGGTAAAGATGCCGCGTTCCAAACCTGGTTACTTAGAACTTGGCTCTAAAAGTCTATTTTTGTGCTTCACAATAACAGCTTTGAGCTAAAGCCGTCTTTAAATTAAGTCACATTTGTTTCAAAGTGAGGTGTGTTCGCGGGGAGGGGAGGTGTGGACTCTTGGGGCTTGTTTTTCACTGTTGGAAACAGCGGTTCTCAACCTGTGGGTGGCGACCCCTTTGGCGGTCGAATGACCCTTTCACAGGGGTCGCCTAAGACCATCCTGCATATCAGATCTTTACATGACGATTCATCACAGTAGCAACATGACAGTTATGAAGTAGCAACGAAAATAATGTTATGGTTGGGTCACAACATGAGGAGCTGTATTTAAAGGGCCAGAAGGTTGAGAACCACGGGTTTGAAACAATGTAGGTGTATCCAGGCTGCACTGCAAGTGGCTCTGAATCAGATGCAACTCCCGACCATCACAGCTCACGGGCCTCGAGAATGGGGTGACAGTCAGGCCTGGGGGTGACCCTGTGCTCTAGGAGGCACACAGACTGGGCCCGGCTACATCCCAGATCCTCAGGCACTGGGTCCGAGGGGATCCCCAGCGTTGATCCCACGCTCCCCCTGGTTGCCAGGAACTGAGATGTGGGCGCTCAGTGGCCTGGATGCTGGTCCTGTGACTTATGAGCTCACACCGTCATCTGGGAGGCAGAGGGCCCCCAGCACACTGGTGGGAGTCCCAGGTCAAGGTGTGAGCACCCAATCCTGCGGCGCCTGGGAGTGGGGGGTGGGGGGCCCATCACCATCCTGATTGTCCTTTCTGTCTCCCCTGCCAGGTCCGGCCTCTTCGGCCTGCCCCCATCCACTCCACTGCCCCAGGCCGAGGACACCCCTGTCAATGGCTGCCAGGGCCCAGCCGCCACAGAGGGGGACCCAGAGGCAATGCAGCTGGGAACAGGCCCCCCGCCGCCTTCCTGCCCTGAGCCGCCCCCGCCCCTGGTGCTGCCGCTGCCCGCTGGAAGCCTGCCCCCCTTCCCGCCATATTTTGAAGGCGCCCCCTTCCCGCCCCCACTCTGGCTGAGGAACACCTACCAGCAGTGGGTGCCACAGCCACCACCCCGGACAATCAAGAGGACAAAGAGGCGCCTGTCCCGCAACCGTGACCCTGGCCGGCTGGCCCTGAGCCCCATCTGCCTGCGGCCACGGCGGGTCCTCTGCGAGAAGTGCAAGAGCACCCTGAGCCCCCCAGAGGCTGGCCCCACGCCCCCGGCCACCCCCCGGCCTCGCAGGAGGCTGGGCAGTGGCTCCGACCCAGACAGGGAGCTCCGCAAACACGAGGACCCAGATGGCGGGGGTGAAACCGCGGCCTCGGCCACCACCAGGAGAAGCAAGAGGGAGAGGCGGGAGGAGGACCAGGCTCGGGTCCCACGGAGCCCGGCCATCAAGATCTCCTACAGCACACCTCAGGGCAAGGGCGAGGTGGTGGAGATCCCGTCCCGCGTGCACGGCTCCCTGGAGCCCTTCTGCCCCCCGCAGACCCTGCACGGCGCCCCGGACCCCGAGGCGGCTCGGGACAGGCCACCTGACGGGCCCTCCGCCTCCATCCCGAAGCTGAAGCTGACACGGCCCATGCCCCCCAGTGCTGACCTGCCGCCCCCCAAGATCCGCCTGAAGCCCCACCGCCTGGGCGCTGGTGAGCAGGAGCCTGTCTATAGGGCTGAGCTGGTGGAGGAGCTCAACGGCCGTGGGCATGGTGCCCAGGCCAGCTCCCCTGCCCACCCTGCCTCTGGCTCCGCCCACGGTGCCCTGGCGGACTTGTCTTCGGGAAGTTCTGGGGAGGATGACGACTTCAAGACGTGTCCCCAGGGTAAACACGGGCGCCACAGCCTGGCCTTTCTTGCCAGCTGCTCTGGGAGCAGGACAGACTGCACCAGGGATTCGCTGTGGAGCAGCGACAGCCTGGACGAGTCCAAATCGTCCAGCTCCGAAGTCACGTCGCCAGACACATGTGACCTCTCCTCTGGCGATGGCGTGTCCGTGCCGTCCACCTCCAAGCGCGCGGGGCAGACGGTTCCGCCCCTGACGGTCAGGCTGCACACACAGAGCCTCTCCAAGTGCGTGACCGAGGATGGAAGGACCGTGGCCGTAGGGGACATCGTGTGGGGTAAGATTCATGGTTTCCCTTGGTGGCCAGCACGTGTCCTTGACATCAATCTTAGCCAGAAGGAGGACGGGGAGCCCTCTTGGCAAGAAGCGAAAGTCTCGTGGTTTGGTTCTCCAACGACATCATTCTTGTCCATTTCCAAACTCTCCCCTTTCTCTGAATTTTTCAAACTGAGATTTAACCGTAAGAAGAAAGGGATGTATCGGAAAGCTATAACAGAGGCCGCCAATGCCGCGCGACACGTGGCCCCGGAAATCAGGGAGCTCTTAACCCAGTTTGAAACATGACTGGGGCTCCCTGGCCAGGTGAGTGTGTGCGCGGAGGGCGGCCTCCTTCCTGGCCATCCCCAGCTGGCATCTGGGTTGCTGTCCCTCTGCTCTGGGCCCGGCAGGGGGTGGGGAGGTCTCCTCCCCATCTGCCTCGCTGCTCCGAAGGGAGCCATCTGGAAAGTCGTCCTGCGAGCTGGCCGCGCCACCCGGCTCTGCAGAGCACAGGAGACGTGCTATACACGTAGCTGCCGGCAGCCGCTTGTTCAAAGAACGGAGCTCGTTTGTGTTTTGTGACCATTTTTCAAAATGCCCGTAAAGGGGTTCCTCCCTCTGTCAGCCTTTGGCAGAAAGGGTGCATTTTTTAAAGGTGACGGTTTTGACTGATGGGGGAGTGCAGGGAGGGGTTCCTCTTCTGTCACCGTTCTGAGGGAACGCGCCTTCCTGTGCCCTCCTGCTCCCCCGCAGGTCAGGGGCAATTCTGGGGTCTCCGCTTGGCAGGAAGGAGCAAGGTCATCGAGCTGCCTACCCTCAGATGTAGCCCCACCCCTCCACCTGGTGCCGGGGTAGACGCTCTTCCGTCTGCAGGTGGCTGGGTGCTCCAGGCTTCTGGAGTGGCTCTGGAGCCTGTCCCCAGGCGGGGTCTCACCCTCCATCTCTCCCTTCAGGAGAACATTGTAGGCTCTCTGGTCACGTACCTTAGAGATTCTGTGAGCTGGGGACTGTCACCATGTGGGGTTGGAGATGTCACCAAGGGCATGTCTGTGGTCATCCTGTGGGGTATCGGGACATGGCCAAGGGGCTGAGGCCACCTGCCACGAGCCACCCGTGGGCCCCGAGATGCTGGGCGTGTCCCCATCTGATGGCTTCCACCAGCTGGCGCCTGGGTGACAGGGTGTGTCCAGGGGCCACTGGCACTGCTGAGGACAAGAGGAGTCCTCTACCCCAGCTGGACTTCTTCCTCGGTCTTCGTGACCTTCAGATGACCTTGTCTGGACTGGCCTACCTGCTCACCCACCTGTCTATGCCACAGTTTCCCAGGTGATGAGCCATCAGGCCTCAGCAGGGCCAGCTAATGTATGGCTGGGGAAGGAGTTTGTGGGGCACCTGGCAGAGCTCACTGCTGCACCTCGTGCAGCGGGGATCCCAGGGTAGAAGCCATGTTGAGGGGCTTGTCCCCACCCTGTCTCCCCACCTGCTTCTGTCATCAGGCTGATGATCGCCTTGAATTGCTCTCAGGAGTCTGGCACAAACCTCTCCTCTCCCGACCCAGGCACATCTCCCGCCAGTTCTGGGCCTTCCTGTTGGGTGTGGGCGTGGCCTCGGCCTGGCAACATGGAGCCAGCGATGGTCTCATGTGATGGCCCCCATGGGGAGGGTGGCAGGCTTGATTGAGGAGGAAGGTTCCAGGTAAAGGTCAGATGCCCTCCAGTCAGCTTCCTAGGACTTCTGCCTGCTGTGGCTTGGCTCAGCGGGGATCCCTGGGCTGCATCCACATCCTGTTGGCCTGGGGGCCATCCCCAGGATCTCGTCTGTCTCTATGCTCTTTGCGGCCCCCAACCCACCCCTCTGCTCACACAAGGTCCATCCTGCTTTTGGCCTGGTCTGGAGGCCAGCGTGGAGGCGGGCCCAAGCTGTCATGGAGGGAGTGGTGAGTAGGTCAGTCCTCAGAGTGACCTTCAGGCCCCAGGTCACGGTGAGCAGTTACAGGGGATGGTGAGTCCACGCAGCATCAGCCCAAGTGCAGCTCTCGGCCCTGGAACCCTTCTCCGGGAGCCCCCGTGCTGGGAGAATGCTACCCGGTGGGTTCAGGGCTGGCTGCTGGTCAGGAAGCAGAAGGAAGAATCTTGCCGGGCTGGTTTGCCTGCTGAGGGCCTGTGCCCACAAACAGGCCTCTTCTGAGTCTCATTCTGGGCTCTCAATTCTGAGGCCGTGCCCATGCCCCCCAGCAGTGTGCACAGCTCTGGGAGCCTGGTCTGCTGGGTTCTTTTAGCCCCAAAGCACAAAGTCCCCTGTTGGAGGATCAGGCTGTGAGTGGAGGTCCTCACCGGGCGGCTGACTTGCTGTCATCCCTGAGCCTCGGTTTCCCTCTCTGCGTGGGGTCAGTGGCCTCCTGGTGGGAAGTTTGTTTTGAAGCATCAGCAGTGCTGTTTGCAGGGGTAGCCCCTCCGGCCAGCTCTTGAAGGGGAAACTGGGAACCCCTTTTCCTAGGGAAGGCGGGCTCCCATGGGCGAGGCGAGGGCCAGGAACCCTGGTGCCTCCCTGAACTGGCAGGTGAAATGCCATTCAGTGTCCCAGCCCCTAGGGCCAGTGGGAAATTTACAGGTTCTGTGTGAGCTGGGCGGGCCACAGGGCTGCCGTCCAGCCTCCCATGGAACCCAGTGCCCAGTTCCTTTCTTTCCTGGCCCAGCGTCGGGGCTGCTGGTGGGCAGGGGACTTTCTCGGGCTCACACAGAGCCTCCCTGGCCTGCCTTCGGGTGGGCAGCTCTGAGCGCTGCATTTTCTACTTCTCTGAGCAAAAGGCGTCTTTGGGGCTGGCTCATCCTTTGCATTGCCTTCCTGTGGCCAGTCACAAGTGACCGCACGCCGGGCGTCTAGAAACAGCGGAAAGCCATTCTCAGGGTCCTGGAGGCCAGAAGCCCCAAATCAGTGTGTCGCCTGGACCGTGTTTCCTGCAGAGGCTTGCGGCGGCGGGGGGGGGGGGGGGGGGGCGGGGGGGCGGGGGGGGCATTCTTCTAGCTCCTGGAGGGCTCCAGGCGTTCCTGGGCTGCTGGCCACAGCACCCCAATCCTGGCCTCTCCTCCTCTGCAGGATTCAGACTCTCCTATAAGGACCCTGGGACGGCATTTGTAGGCCACCTGAGTCACCGCAGAGTCTTTAACACCTGCAGCACCTTCACCGTTGAAGGTCTCATTCTGGTTCCAGTTTGAGACCTGAGGTCCCTGGGGCACATACACCTACTGCGCCCTGCCGGCCGCTCCGCAGCTCCGTCGGGGGCTGGGGTGCAGCTCAGAGTCCCCAGCCTCTTCGACAGACAGCCGCCTGGGCCCAGGGAGGGCTCAGTGGTGGTGAAGTGGACGGGTTGTGTGCTGAGAGAGGGTCCCGTTGTTCCGGAAGGATCGGGGGCCCTGCAGGTTGGCTGTGCACCCCAGATGTGGGTCCTCCGGCGTCATCATGGCGGTTTCTGCTGGGAATGTCCGATACCGATCAGAAACATCAACCGGGAACCCGGCGGTGTTGCTGGCGGGGCCGTCACTCCTGATGGGCAGTGACAGACTCTGTGTGAATGTGGTGCCGCTGGTCAGACGAGGACAAAAGCGCCCAGATCCGGTCTCCAGGTTTTGACTTTTTTGATGTGTTTGTTCCTTGAGCCGCGTGCCCCACACTAGCTCTCCTCTTTCTTCCAACTCTGAATACAAATGTATTTCTGCCTCTGAAGACGGTTTCCAGCTGACATCCACATTGCTTCCAGGGGATTCAGGTCCTCTGGGAGGTTGTAATTATTTTGTTCCAGAAGGAAACCCAAGCCTGTAATTCCGAGCCTGCTGCGGGGGCTCAGGCCCTGTCCCACCTGCAGCTCCTGACACCGTCCTGCCGCCTCCTCCAGCCTCAGGGAGGTCTGGGCGGCCGGTGGGTGCGGCGGGGGCCCCAGGAGCAGGGGCAGGGGCACAGCAATGCCCAGGTAGTCTCCTGGGGTGTTTGCAGTTGCTCTTCCGGGACCAGGTCCCTGGGGGAGGGGCTTTGGTCTGTCCTTGCCCACCTGGGTCTTCATGCTGCCTTCCTGCTGCTGAGGTGCCTTGACCTCACAGAAGAGCATTTTGCCGGGATCTTCATTGATTCCTGGTCTCCACTTCCTGCTTCAAGTTCTCATCGCTGGCCCAGCTGGTGGCTGCACCCCCGACGGGGTCAGAGGTCCAAGGGCACTTGGGGAGGGGTCAGCGGTGCTGTGCTGCACCTTCGTGTTCAGTCAGGGCCTTCCCACGGGGCAGCAGCACTCTGCTAGGGACCCATCTTCTTTGGCGTTGCCTGCCTCGGCCATGCTTAGCCGCGCTGCGGGGCGCTGGTCACCCGTAAGTTCAGGTACAGCCTTGCAGAAAGGCAGGGTGGGTCTGAGTCGGTTCTCGACTCCCTTCCAGGGTGACCAGTGAACTCTGGCCCGAGCCTGTGCTCATTTCAGTCCATGTGGTGCCACCCTCCGCAGGGCGGAGACAGTGGCTGTGCCTTCTCTTTCCCAGGGTTGTGTTTGGGGGCCTTCGGCGGCTCCCTGGGGGCTCTGCACACTCCCCTGCCTGAGGACAGTGGAGCTGGGAGCCAGGCCCAGCACCTTGCTTTGGTGGTTCTCACTTTGGACCATGGCTACTCATTTCTTTGCTCAGAAACCTCACTGATGTCACCATTTTCAGAAACGCTGTGGTTTGGGGATACAGGCCTTGTTAGTTCTGGTTTTAAGCATTGAGAGAAGCAAGCCGGTCACCATCCTAGGACCCTGGGCACTGGCCGGCCTCGCCCTCCTTCCCACCCAATGTCCATGCAGCACAGGCTCCTCGTGGGGGCAGGGGAGCCCCTCCCGTCACCCCCATTTTCTCAATCAGCCCCAGCTAGAGACTTGGGGGAGGGGAGCACAGCCTCAGCCAGCTTCACTGCGGGCTCCCTGGTGGTGTTCTCGCCCATGGGGGCACTCCTGGAGGAGGCGCTACTCCTGTGAGGTCGGCTGGGCCAGCAGGGACAGACGGGGAGAAGGGGCTGTCAGCACTGCATGCGGGCGGGGCGGCCGGGCGGGGCGGCCTGGTGGGGCCTTGGGCCCTGGGCATGGGAGGCAGGGCCCCGCTGGGAGACACTGGGGAGGTCTGTCCTCCCAGAGCAGGGGTGGCTGGGGGTGGTGGGGCCTGTGTACAGTGTGTGGTTCCCCAGGCCCGGGTGGAGGCTGGAGGTGGTGCCATCTCCATGGATGTGAGGGGGTGAGCTGCCTCCTGCCAGGACTGGACTGAGCCTTGTAAGGGTGACTGTCGGGAAGGAAGACCTTGGGGCCATGGTCGTGGAGGAGCCAGAGGGACCCCACAGTCCTGCAGATGGTCCAGGGGGAGGGGAGAAAGTGTCATGGGGCAGTTGGGTTGCTTCCTGGGCCGAGGGGTATCTCCCGGCCTGGGGAGCCCCTGGAAAAACAGCTTTCCTTGAACTGCCGCCAGCACAGCCCTTTCCACCGTCTCCAAGTCAGGTGTTGGTGGGGGGTGGGGGACAGCAGGGGCTCCGGGGGCTGGCCAGGCCGGCTGTGGTCAAGGGACAGGGGCCTCCTCTCCCAGAGAGAGGGTCCCCCAGAAATGCCTGTAATTACAAGGGGTGGATGCCTGGGCCGGCCAGGGTGGGAGGAGGGAAGTGAGTGGGCAGAGTTTCTGTCCTATTCTGAGGGACGTTTCCTGGCCCATCAGTTAAGAGAAAAGCGCAGGGTAATTCCTGGTTTGTCTCTAGGTTTCTAAGAAGACCGTGTCCTCAGGAAGGCCCAGCCCCACCAGAGCGCCCTGCCGGCTGCATCAGGCAGGGAGGGCGGGCTGACGCCGAGTAAAGGCTGCCTCTCCCATGGGCTGCTTGGGCGGTTCTCTTTGGGGAGGGGGTGCCTGGAAGGCACCGGTGTGCCCGGCGGGTAACCTCTCGAGGCCAATGTGTATTTTTCTCCTGAGGATCTCGGCTGATGGATGGTTAACGACATCTTCAAAGGCCGCCCTGTTGATGGAGGGGGACTTTGCAGTTTAATGGTCTCCCAGGCTGTGTGTTTCTTTGCACAAGCCAAGCTTGGTCGCCTTTGATCCTGAAACACAATGAAAAGTGGGTGGCAGTGGCAGCTTCCGGTGTGGGGGGGCCCACCTGTGCCAGCAGCCCTGACGGTGACCCCATTGCGATCCCTGCAGACGCCCAGTGGCCCCGCTTCACCAGATCACAAATGCAGCTCCTGGCCACCCTGCAGGTTTGGGGGAGGGGGTCCCCCATCCGACATGAGGATGCACAGAGATGGGGCTGCCCGGACCCCTGCCCAGTGTGGGTGTCGTCCTCACCTGGGCTTCTGCCTGGACATTTGTCACCTGTTGGGGGGACCAGACTGTGCTGTCACAGCTGCTTTCCCATTTGAGAGATGAAAAGGCAGAAGGGAAATGGTTCTGCAGGAATGAATTTGCGTGACAGGTTAGCACCCACGCAGCCTTTCTTTTAGTCACTTGGAACCTGCTGTCCTCAGATGTGATGGCCATGGCCTCGCCCACCTAGGGTGGGGGCAGTGGCGGTGAGGATGGGTGGGGCTCCATCAGTTCCCTGCATCCATGGGGAGTGGTATCACCCTCATCCGCTGCCCTGAGGTGCCCCCAGGTGGGTCTCTCTCCTAGAACACACTTCCCAGACCCAGTGCAGTGCCTTCTGGAGCCCTGGCCAAGGAAGGGGCTGCCACACAGGGTCAGGCAGAAACCCTGCCCTCAGGTGCCTGTTGGGGCGGTGTTTGCTCCAGCCTCCAGACTGAGCCCCCTCCCTGCCAGGCGTGTGGTTGGGGCCAGAGTGGGTGGTCGGGCCTAGGCGAGCAAGGAGACATGTTGCTATCAGAGGCTGGGCACCTCGGGGCATCTCACTCCAGGTGCCAGCCTGCTGTCAGGGTGAGTGCTGTGGTGGGGCCACCGACCCGCAAGGCCTCAGGCCTCATGGAATCCCCTCCTCAGGCCTTTTGGGAGACAGGCCTTCCCTGTGGTGACACCTGAATCACAGACATCTGCCCTCCAGGACTGAGAGAGGGTACATGTCGGCTGAGCTGAGAGCAGCTGACCTTGGCAGGCCATGTCCTCAGCCCCTCCGCCTCATGCCCAAGGTCGTCCTGGGCCCCAGGAGCCAGATGGTGGACTCAGGGCCTGGATGGGCAGTGGCAGTGCAAGGAGGGGCCATCACCCATGTCCACCCTGTCCCAGTGCCTTGTCCCACCTCCCCCAGGCTTCCCATGTGCCCCCACTTGGGGCCAGGGCGGTCATCCACGGATGACCATGGCTTACAGTCCTGCCATGGCACTGGGCGGGCGGGGTGCACACAGGACTGGCCTGGGGTTCTGACCCATCTGTGCTGGGCCAGCGCCGGAGAGCCTGGGGCCGCTGCTGAGCCAGTGGGAAGCTATTTGGGTTTCTCGGCACGTCTCTCCTGGAGTTTCTTAGATGTGAATGGAAAAGGCTTGGATTCCTGTTGCACGTCACACCACAGGGCAAGATGGTCTCTCACAGAATCTCTTTCCACTCAATTCTTATTTGCATCACTGTCATATGTGTGCAAATTTTAAAGGAACTAATGAAAGAATTTATCTCCTTGTTCCTGAAGGACCCACTTATTCTGCTGTCCCTTGTTTCATGGGTTTTCAGTTTAGGCATTATTCACAGACTCCTCTGTGGAAAAAATGTTGCAATCTTATAATCCGTATTTCTTGGCCACACGTGCACACAAGCATAAGGTTTGGCTACATCAAGATTCAATGTTATAGTAGAAATTGCAGCTTATCCATGTGGGTAATTAGGAATATATTTTACTTCTGTTCAGCTCTGTTCTCTGCAGAGCTGACTGGCCTCAGTCTGTGGCTGCTTTATATGTATACTAGAGGCCTGGTGCATGAAAATTCATGCACTGGAGCGGGGTCCCTCAGCCTGGCCTGCCCCCTCTCACAGCCTGGCCTGCCCCCTCTCACAGTCCGGGGGCGGGAGGCAACCCGGTGATCAGGGGAAGGCAACCCCCCATCACATCTCTGCTGCTGCCACTGCCGGCAGCGCAAGCCTCGGGCGGCCCTGGTTACCTGTGCCTTGGGCTGTCCTGGGCGGCTGGAGGGCTGAGGGGACTGGGGGACTCCAGAGGCAGGCATGCGCGCAGGGTGGCCAGGCCTGCCTGGGGGTAGGCCCAGCCTTGCCGTGCACCTGCCGCCCTGGTGGGGCTGAGGGGACTGGGTGCACCATCTTGTGGCTGTGGGCGCCGCCATCTTTGAGGGCGTGGCAGTCAATTAACATATTCCCTCCTTATTGGCTGTGGGTGCCACCATCTTTGCAACATTGTGAGAGTCAATTAGCGTATCCCCTCTTTATTAGATAGGATATGTGCTTTATTTCCCACCAGAGAATATTTTTCCATTGGTGTTTAGGGAGAGTGGAAGACAGAGGGAAGACAGAGAGAAACATTGATGTGAGAGAAACACATCGATTGGTTGCCTCCCACCCGAGCCCTGACTAGGGCCTGGGCTGGGGAGGAGCCTGCAACCCAGGTGCATGCCCTTGACCGGAATCGAACCCAGGACCCTTTGGTCCACAGACTGGTGCTCTATCCACTGAGCCAAACTGGCCAGGGCAGTTTTTATATTTTTATCCCTTGTTTGTCCCCAGCCCTCTAAGGGAAGTTGAACTCTCTCATGTCGGCAGCACATGAAGTATTTGTTTCAGTCTGTGATCACCGTGTGAACCAACTTCTCCAAAGCACAGTGGCTTAAAGCTGCTTTGTTATCTCATGATTCTTTTTCTTTTCATTGATTTCTGAGAGGAAGGGAGAGGGGGAGAGAGAGAGAGAGAGAAACATCAATGATGAGAGAGAATCATGGATCGGCTGCCTCTTGCACGCCCCACAACCCTGGCCTGTGCCCTGACTGGGAATCCACTTGTGACCACCTGGTTCCTAGGTCGATTATGCTCAACACTGATGACGCTCAACACCGGCTGGGCTCTCATGATTGTCCCCTGGCTCCTCCCCTGCCTGAGGCCTCGGCTGGGGCACTGGGACAGGTCAGATAGAGTGGCCATCCGCCCCTGACAGGCACTCACACGCTGTCACCCTCTCTCACACACAGGGCCCTCCACCCGGCTGGATGGGCTTCTGCCCTGCATGGGGCCTCAGGACAGTCGGTGCTGTCATCTTGGGGCCGGGCCAGGGCCCTGCACAGATCACTTCTGCCTCTTGTGTTGGGGAAGCCTCAGGGGTGGGCGGGGAGACTCCTCCCGCCCCTGGGGGGCAGGGCAGCGGGATCTGTGGCCCCTCCTGTTCCTGGAGGCTGACCCTGTGGACTCCAGGCTGCTCTTGCCTGGCCTCTCCCTCCCCTGGCCTCTCCCCCTCTTTCCTGTTTCCTGGGCCCCTGCCCCTCTCTGTCCCTCCAGGCACCTCCTGGGTCACACGTGGCATTGCAGACCTGCCATGCCTCCTCCACCAGCTGTAGCGGGGGTGGGGAATGCTTTCCCTTTTCTGAAGGCCAGGCTGCTTCTCGGGGGGTGGGGGGTGGGGAGGGGGGTAGTCCCTGAGACAACTGGGCGAAGTGCCTGTTTGTCCCTGTGGCCAGGCCTGCCCGCTCTGGGATGGCCTTCCAGAGGCCAGTGGTCAGATGGGAGGTGGGGACACAGTGGAAAGCAGGGCTAAAGCCCATGGTTCCTGTAAAAAGGATTTTCTATTTGAGGGTGTGCCCCTCCCCCACCCAGGGAGTTTCCCCAGGCCAGGAGGGTGAGCCTGGAGGGGGAGTGACTCTATAGGACATGGCAGTCATAAGCCCCCTGACAGTCACACACTAGGGTCCTTCTGAACCATGAACCAGGGCCATGTGCACAGCCATTAGTTCCCCCAAACCCCGGCCATGAGCAGACGAAGGACCTAGAATAGCAGCATCCTCTCAGCACCTGGTGTCTGGCCAGGGCTGCGAGCTTTAGGGTGAGTCCTGAGGTCCGAGCCCTCGAGGCCTCAGCAGCCTGCATCTTCCCCCGGACAGTTCAGGGCCCCTGGTAGTGGGAGGGGCTCAGGGGTCCCGCCCAGGACAGGAGCGCAGGCACTGTGTGGCCCAGCGGCCGAGGGCACACAGGGAGGCGGGACTCTGAGATGGTGAGGGCCCGTGGGAGCTGGGGGCCTGGGGGGGCTGAGAAGATGCCCAGTAGACGCTCAGGCCTGATGCTTGGGCCCCAAGGGACCTGTGCCATACATACTTGGCCCCTGGTAACCTCTGCCCCTTTCTGCTTCTCACAAGGTCACCGACGATGAGGGCATGGCCGTTCTCCTGGAGCTTCCGACTTTGGGGGTGTCCTCCATGCCCCCCATTCCGTCCGAGGGGCCCTGCGTGCCTTCTGGCCGGCTGCGTGCAGAACCACGCCAGGCCCGCGGTGGTCAGCCTGGCGCCGGGCTTCCTGGGAGGAGCAGGTGTGTCTGGCTGTAAGGACAGAACCACAGCAGCGCCGCGGGGCCTGGCGGCTGAATGTATTTATTCTCCTGGCGCGGACGTTCGCTTTTCTGGCTGTGGAGCAGCGGGGGCCCGGGACCCCCTCACCCTCTGCGGCCTCATCCCTCCTGGGCAAGGCTGTCAGCTCAGGGCCACCCTGCAGGCTCCAGGACACCAATTGCACGTGTGGGTCCTTCAAGCCCTCGCAGGGTCTCTGTGCACTAGAGGGGCGGACACCCACCCTCCTCCTCCCCGCTCACCGGAGCTTGGGTCCCACCTGGCGCCCAGCACAGGCTCCAGGGCCCCCGCCCCCGAGATGCCAGGAGGTCCCCGTATGTGTGAGGCTATGAGGGCTGTCACTTTGATAACAGACTTGACCACAGAAAGGACAAAACGTCGCTCTGCTGTTTGTAAGGGTGTGTTCCTTTCCCTCTTTTGTCACTTTAAAGACCAAAAAGAAATAAGAAAGAAAAAAAAAATGAGTTTTGCTCTTTCTTTGTTCAGCGTTTTTGAGAAGAGAGGGAGCTGTGTGTCCACTGGTACCTGTGCCCCCCGAGCTCGGCTGCCCTGTTGAAGGGACCCCACCCATGTTGAGGTCTGCCCGCCAAGAGACGGCCACCTGTTCCCAGCGCTGCTGCTCAGGGCGGCAGTGGGTTCCGCCTCCCTCGGGCCCTGTAGGTGACACCGATGTCCCCAGTGGGGCAACATCTCTGCAAACGGGTCAATTCTGCTGCGGTTTCTCCCAGGGGTCCCTCATCTCCTGTTTCCTCTGGGTCCCCTCTCCAGGGAGCCCCCTTCCTGCCCCTGCCTTGTGGTCTCAGCAGAGCCATGGCCCCGATGAGGGGCAGGTGGCCTGGCCTCCAAGTGCCAGGGCCCACCTTGAGGGGAGAAGTGGCTGCCCCACGGGTGTCACCTGGGTCTGGGGAAGTACGAGGCAGAGAGAGACAGGGCGTCCTTCGTAAGCTGGGCATTGCCCCCTGGAGAAACATGTCTTAAATGAGGTGACCTCGGCTCAGGTTCCCGGAGGTGGTCAGCCACATGCAGCTCTGGCCTGGACACCTTTACTCCTGAGCACCCAGCCGGGGTTCCCGAGCTCAGGTTCAAGGACAGACCCGTGCAGGGACTTTGGATTCAGCAGCATCATCTCAAGCTCCAGGGCTGGGCGAGGCCCCACGGGAGACATACGCAGGCCCTGCCCCGGGCCACCCCCTCCTAAGGGCCAGCTGAGGTCCAGCAGTTGAAGCCCAGCCCCAAAGTGACCCTCAGGCCTCTAGGCTCCTGGTCTCTTGGCTGTCCAGTCCCTGATGGCCCAATGCTGTCCAGTCCTGCTGGGTGCCATCCCGCTCTGGGCCTGGGTTCTCTGCCGTGCCCACAGCCACCCCCTAGCTCAGGTGCCCAGGATGGGGTGCCTCTCTCAGGGCTGCCCTCACTGAAGCCCTCAGCCCATTTGAGGGGCTGGATGGAGCCGAGTCCTGGCTGCTCCCGCTGGAACTGGCCAGTTCTCCACCCCCACCCTACCCAGCCAGGGACGCTGGCCCCTGGGTGTGCTGGGACAGACAGCAGTTGTAATTAAAAGGGAAGGCGGCTTTGTGTATTTTTAAGGCTTTGTGACTGTTTCTTTAGGCAGCAAATTAATCATGTTTTCATGTCAGTTTGATTTCATGGTGCTCACACCCTGCTTGGCTGTGTGGTCGTCATTCATCCCGGGATCTGGGAGGTGAGCAAGACCCCATACCTGGGCTGGTGCCCCTCCTTCCTGGGTGACATCCGGGTGCCATGGTGACATCGGCACTCTGCCCCTTCCCCTACCCAGCCAGCCCTCCAGAGAGGGCCCCGCACAATGGTGTGGGAAGTGGGTGCGCGTCCCTGGGGGCGAGGGCACTTGGGAACACCTCCTCCCTGGGACAGGCTGGGGGGAGGGAAGCCATGCCAGCCTGTGAGGCCTTGCTGGGCCCTGGGTCGGTGACGCTGTCACCAAGGCTGGCCTCCCTCCCTGCCCCGCCCGCCGGAGGAGGCATCCTGGCAGCCCCAGCCGATTTATTTTTAGCCCTGCCTGATGCCAAGATTGGCCTTCTCACCTCAGATCAGAAATCGGAGGGTGAGGCCCTCAGGCCTCTGATGGCAGGGCAGCCAGTCTGAAGAGCAGGACGCTGGCTTCAGGCCGCTGGTCCTGCTGCCTTTCTTCCTTCCACCCCCTCGCCCCGCCCCCAGCCCCACTGCCACCTCCAGGACTCGGGCTGCCCCTCCCCACCCCACTGGAGCAGCTGAGAGGCCCTCGGTGGGGTGGCCTTCCGAGGCCCAGCACACCCTGCTCCCGTCGCCCCTGCAGTGAGGCCTGAGCCAGGACCACTGTCCCCAAGCCCTGCAGTCCTCCCAGGGCCCCCTTGGCGGTCTCGGGTATTTTTTACATAATTAATGAACTTTAAAAAATTAACAGGCTTTCTATTTTAGAGCAGGGGCGCTGGCCAGCTGCAGAGCTCCCCGCCCTGGGCGACAGTGCCCCGTGCACCCCGCACTGTGTGATGTGTGCGCCGCTGTCCGTGAGCCCATGCTGCTGTGTGGTCACTAACAAGAGCCCACAGGTCGCATCGGGTTCCCCCTTCCTGTCGCCGTAGATCCTATGGGTTTCGACAAATGCGCGATGACATGTCTCGGCCACCTCAGCATCGCAGGCTGAGCGTCACTGCCCTGGACACCCCCGGACACCGGCTCATTGATGTTCTGAGTGAGCAAAGACACGGGGGATTGCGAAGGACACCAGTTATCTATCATAATACAAGGGTAATATGCTAATTAGACCGAATGTCCTTCCAGGCGTCATTCCGGACGCCCTTCTGGACGAAGCCGGGGCAGGAGCAAAGTCCAGGTCCTGGGTGCCTAGCGGCAGCCGCTGAAGGGAAACAGCCCGGTGGCTGGAGCGAAGCCTGGGGCCCGGGTGCCAGAGGGAAGCTGGTGCCAGCAGCCAGGGGAAGGAAGGCCTACCTTTGCACGAATTTCCGTGCATCAGGCCTCTAGTTTTGGAATAATTATCAAAGTATCACGAAGCAGACGTGTGAAGGGGTGATGGTGGGCTCCTCCCTACTCCTGTGGTTGGCGGGGGGTGAGTGGAAGTCTGGGGAGTCCCCGGTGGTACAGGAGGTGGGCCACCTGCGCTGCCCACGGGAGGAAATGCCACTTGGCCCTGAGAGGCCCGTCTCTCTGAAAGGGACCATTGTTCCCTGTGCAGGTTCCCGGCCTCCCTGGGTAGGGACCCCGTTCTAGAAAACAGGCCGAAAGCTGGTGAATCAGAAGAGCGTACCAGTAGGAGTAGAAAGTGTGTTTCCCAAACCAAAGGTGTTGTGGAACCCTCCGTGGGCACAGGCAGCCAAGCGGCTCTCAGATACTCCCTGTGCTCGGCCCGCCTCAGTGAATTCACGTCTCAGTGACAGGAGACGGTTAGTGGGATTGATGCCCATGCTCATGACAGCACCGGGCTGGCATTCCAGTGGCTCCCTGTGACCCTGAGGGCTGGGAGAGGCTGCAGAGCTGCCAGCGGCCGGGGCCCCAGTGTCCAGTGTGTCGCCAGCATGTTCCTTATCACTGGCCTCACAGCTCACGACTCCTCGAGCGCCCTGGTGCGGCGTCACAGTGCTATGCAAACTCTGCTGTGCTCCAACAAGTGTGCAGAGCACGTGTGGGCTGGGCCTGGCGCGGCTGCCCCAGTCCAGGCCCCTCTGGGAACCCCTTTCTCTTCCCCTCACACCCCTCCCCCCACAGGCGCTGTGCCCAGCCTCTGGCTCCCCCTCCCCTGCTTGGTGCACTCATCCCATTTTCTGCCCCACTTGTTCTGACCTCCTTCCTCCAGGCCCACAGATGCCCTCCCTGCCCCCTGGATCCCAGAGCTCACAGCAGGCACCCTGTCCCCGGCAGTCCCTCCCGGAGCCCCTCCTCCAAGTGGGACACAGGATCTCCAGGCCAGCCCGTCTCACAGAGGGGCAGGGAGGCTCGGAGGGCCACACGGATTCTACCCAGAAGCCCTTCTGCAGCCCTGAGCCATGCTGCCCAGATGGTGTGGTCCAGCACAATGTCGGGCATCGGGGGCAGCGACTCAGAGGATAAATCTGCTGCAGAGACTGCTCTGTGCTGGTCTCCGGCACTTCGGTGGAGAGTGATTAAGGTAGACTGGTCGGACCTCGGGCCCACGGCCCACCTGGAGGCAGGACTGTGCAGTGGCAGGCGTGGCAGCCCTGCAGGCACTCCGAGGCCGAGCATCCGCCTTCACCCCTGCAGCCAGTGAACCATCGCTTCCCCCTGCACCTTCAGGGCACGGCCTGGCCTCTCTCACCCTCCAGGCCCTGCCTGGCCTCTGTCAGCATGTGGACACCTGGATCCACACCCACGGGTGCTTGGGGGCGGAGGGGGACTGGCTGCCAATGCAGGGTCTTGGAAGTGGTCCCCATGTGGCCTTAGTAGAGGCTCAGGTCTTGACCCTGAAGTCCCTGTGCCCACCCTTGTACCAGGCGGGCAAGCAGGACTCCAGCCCTGCCCTTGTCCTCTGCTCTCTCAGCTCTGACTCCAGGACAGCAGGCATCTCAGGAAGGGGCCGGCTGACCTGTCCCCAGTCCCCTGATGTCGGCCCCCTCGGCGCACCAGGCACCTCTGCACCCAGCTGTGCCCACCTGCAGCCCAAGTCCCAGGCAGGCTCTGAGGGCTTGTCCAGCACATGCTGGAGGCCCCTGAGACTCCAATGCCAGGATGGTGAAGGCGTTTCCTAGGAAACCACAGCCAGCTGCCAGCAGCCTGTCTGTGGGGGGTGGGGTGGGGCTGAAGCTGGCGTAGGCAGGAGACACCCGGGGGAAGGTGTGTGTCGCTGTCTGTGCCTGTGTCGCAGTGGGGGATGTGCCAGTGGTGTGTCTGTGAGGGGTCTGTGTGTGTGTGTGTGGGGGGGGGGGTGGATTCTCCTCAGGCCTGGGAGTTCAGCATGGCCGGTCTCGCCTCCCAGCACCAATCCTACAGTGTCAGTCAGTGGGCAAGGCTGGCTCACCACTCCCTGCCCACCCCCGGCAGAGGCCTGAACCTTCCTGCAAACTCCCAATGCCAAACAACAGTGGGCCAGCCGGCAGCGGTCACTGGGGCGGGCAGGCCTGGGCCAGAGGGTGAGGCCGCAGTGGGCGCCCAGCGGGAAGTGAGGCTGCCTCCACTTGGGATGTCCTTGAAGCCCACTGCCCTCAGCTTCCTGTGAGCCTCCCTGTCCCTGCCCTGCCTACCCCTGTGAAGCAGGAGTGACCGTCTTGGTGACCCCACAGGGGGACCACGCCCCGGCCCCCTGGCCGAGGAGGAGCTGGCTCCCATCCAAACATTTCCTGGCTTTCGTCCTGCAGATCTGGGAGATGAAGTGCTCTGGGTCACGGTAGGGTCACCGTCTGAACTGTGAGTGGGTGGGTGGGGGTGCAGGTCACACTGGAGGCCCCCTCGGCCGCTCCTCCACCTCCCCTCCATCTGTGTGTAAATTATTGGGCAGCCTAAGGTGCCCCTCACTGCCCGGAAGCTTGAGACCCAGCGAGGAGGCGAGACCAGAGGGACCTGCCCCCTGGGCCCGCTCAGGTCCTGGACCAACCTGCTCTGGGGTCTGTGGGTGTGCAGGGCTCCGCTGGGAGACCCAGGAGCTCTGGGGGCCCCTCCCCCGGCCTCTGCCAAGGCTCAGGTGGGGTCGGGACCCAGCAGGGTTGTGGGGGTGCCCGGCTTCCATGAGGCATCAAGGACAGAATCAGCCTCGGTGCATGCCCTTTCCAGTCCTGGGACCATCCACAGGGGCTCAGCGGCCCCCAGCCTCCTGGGGCCCCAGCAGAGGGGCCGGCATTGCTTGTGGGGAGCCCGTTGTCTCTCCTGGGGGGCTATGCAGCCCAAGGCAGGGCACAGTCTCACGTTGCCTGGGAACCTGGGAGGCAATGAGCACCCCCCCCCAAGCCTACCCCTCCCTCCCTCCCTCCTTCCCTTCCTCCCATGTGGACCCAGGAGCAGCCTGTGGACGCAGTCAGTCCTGGAGAGAGAGATGCATGTGGGTCCCGTGTATAGGCTTTTGTCTTTGCTGATTGGGATATGTCTGCTCTAGAGGCAAATACAAGAATTCCAGCATGCAGAACTCACAGTGAACATTTTAAATAAGCGTGTTTTCTCCTTTAAGTTAACATTGGGTAAAGACAAACAAGATGGCAACCCCATGCTGACTAGAATGAATAAGGAAGGTGGAGTCTTCACTAGCAGAGCCTCCACCTGGGGAGAGAGAGGGAGGCAGCTGGGCCTGGTGGCCAAGCAGTGGGGGAGGGGTCCTCACGTCTGCAGGCGTGGGGGCAGGGAGGCTGTGCGCTGGACGGGAGCTGACTGAGCCCTAAGCCAGCTGGCCCGGGGTGGGGTGTGGCCGCCCTGAGGATGGGCCCTGGGAGGTGTGGCCAGAGGGTCTAGCTGCCTAGCAGCTCCCCCCCCCCCCCCCCCCCCGGAAAGGCCCCAGGTGGAGATACTAGATAAGCTGCTGGGGGGACAGACAGCCCACAGCTCCAGGCAGCCATGCGTTCCCTCTGGGACTCACAGCAGGGCCCACCTCCTTCTCTCACTGCCACCCTTCCTGCCACCCAGCCCCCACCGGAATGGGCTCACAAGTGGGGGTGTCCCTGGCCCTGGTCAGCCTGGAAGTCCAGGCAGTCGAGTGAAGGTGGGCACCAGGGCAAGGCAGGCAAGGGGAGGGGGGACCCTCAGGTCCTGATCCCCTCCCCAGGAAGGAGGCTGGCTGGGGTCGGGGGTCAGAGGGTCAGGGGGTTGGGGGGTGGCAGTGGGCAGGGCCCCACACTTGGCTAAATGCTGAGAAAGCCTGGGATGCAGAGCCTTCTGGAAACAAGGAGGCCTGGGGAGGGCCCCCGACTGGCAGGCTGGGGTGGCCTCAGCTCCCTGCTGACTCACAGGCGAGAGAGACAGGCAGACTGGAGGGGTGCAGAGGAAGTGCAGGGGAGGAGCTGGGGGGCAGGGGAGGGAAGGAAGGGGAGGAGGGAGTGCCAAGGCAGGGGGAGGGGAGAAGGA
The DNA here is from genome assembly GCF_963259705.1 of Myotis daubentonii. Taxonomy (NCBI): domain Eukaryota; kingdom Metazoa; phylum Chordata; class Mammalia; order Chiroptera; family Vespertilionidae; genus Myotis; species Myotis daubentonii. The sequence goes on along the minus strand of NC_081852.1, from coordinate 59,377,814 downwards.
GAGGAGGGGCCTGCGGCCAGGGGAGGATCGAGCTGGCGTCAAGAGCCTCCCTGAGCCAGGCCTCTGCGGCTCTCCTAGGTCCTGGGCGCTGGCCAGTCGTGGTCACAGGAGCCAGCAGGCAGGGAGGCCCCTGTGGGAGGACAGGGGCTGAAGAGCATCTGGGGAGGGGACAAGTGTGGGGGGTGGGGTCCCGGGGAGAGTCAGAGGGAGCCCCCACCACCCAGCGCCCAGTCCTGCTTAGGGAAGCTGCGGAGAGGGCTTCGGGTTAGCCAGGCCCTGGGCTTGCCAGCTGGCCTGGGGCCGGAGGCACTGGGCAGTGGGGGTCCCCGTCTGCAGAGTGCTGTCTGGCAGTGCTGTGGGCGAGGGGCCCTCGGATAGCAGGTGGGGACCCAGAGGGCGCTGAGGAAACTGAGCTGGCCCCCTACCTCCTGGGGTGGGAGGGAGGAGGCTGGCAGGGCCCGGGTGGGTGGAGAGCAGGGGGGGAAGGGGGAGGGGTGTGTGTGCTCACGTAGTGAGTGAGTGTGAGTGGCTAGTGTGAGCTGCGGAGCCCAGGGCGGGAGCACAGCGGGAGACAGAGCCTGTGGTCTCCGTGTCCGGCCCTCCTCCCCAGCCCTCCTCCCGGACCACCCTGGGGCCCAGGGCACCAGGTAACTGGCACCTATTCTGAGGCTCCGGCCCTTACACAGACTCAGGCAAGAGCCTTGACCAGGAGAAACCTTCTCTTCTCCGTGGGGGCCCCACCTTCTTCCCCCTCCACCCCCACCCCGCACCCCTGGGCGAGGCCGGTGATGTGGGGCGGCTGGAAAAGCCGGTTCTTGTGGGGCCCTGTCCCCGGCTGGCCTGTGCTAACAGGTGGATCTTAGGGTTCAGGAATGCGGAGATGAGAGTCTCCCCTGCCCCTGGGGAAGGCCCAGGGTGTTCTGGGCTCGGTGAGGGGCAGCTAGGAGCTGGGGGAGGCTGGTGCCGACCTGAGGGAGGCGTTCCCCAGCAACTCACAGGGGCCTCCTGTGAGGACTCCAGCCCCTGGGTAAGCCAGGAGCCAAAGGGCTGCCCCCCACCCCTCCCCCCGTCTCTGGAAGGCTAATGGCCACCCGCAGCCCAGGCAGGAAACACATTGCCTGTCCAATGCCTTAGTTAAATACAATGCAGTGACAGCCCTCTGCTCAGACACAGGGGGACCTGCCAGCACCAGCCCACGGCCCGCCCAGCCGAGTCGCAGGGCAGTCACTGGACACAAGGACGTGCACAGAGCCCAGCTCAGGGTGCTGGGCAGTGGGAACTGTCTGACCACAGGAAGGAAGGAGAACTGCTCAGAAGCAGAATGAGGCCGGTGTCCCAGGTTCAGCTCCTGCAGGGGCGCCCTCTGCTGGCCCCGCCTGCCCGTCCGCCCGCCCTGCCCCAAAGCTCCCCCCCCCCCCCCCAGCTCTTCTGGGAGACTGTGGCTTTGTCTTGTGCTGCCAGTTTTAAAAAATAAATTATATATTCTGCCCGCCGATGTGCGACAGTAGTTGAGCATTGACCTGTAAACCAGGAGATCACAATTAAATTCCCGGTCAGGGCACAGTCCTGGGCTGTGGGCTCAGTCCCTGGTAGGGGGTGTGCAGGGGGCAGCAGATCCATGAGTCTCTCTCATCACTTTCTATCTCTTTCTCCCTCTCCTTTCCTCTCTGAAATCAATAAAAAATATATTTAAAAATAAATGAAATAAAATAAGTTGTACATTTTAATGAAATAGAGTATTATACAAGCTGCTCACCACAGAAGAATGAAAATACAAAGCGAAGCCTCCACGTGGGGAGAAGTGGAGACGAGCGCAGGGAGGGAGGGTCGGGATGGACGGCAGGGAGCCTTCTGCGTGCCCTCCTGCAATTCCCTTCTCCCGCCCAGCACACCGGAGGCCCCCAGGGGCAGTGCGGTGGGTGCCTGTGAGGCGGGCGCCTGCCCAGTGTTGCCTGGAGGACCTGCCTCCACACAGGACGGGTCAGCACCAAAAGGCCCCAGATCCCGTGAAGACCCAGGTGTGGGGCGAGATGGGTGCAGGTGAGGACAGGTGGGCTCAGCCAGGGAGAAGGTGGGGGTGCTGGGACTGCAGCCAGGGGCACAGACTCCGCCATGGGACAAACCCCACACCTGTGTGTCACCCGTGGACCAGGAGGGCTGTCAGCCCCACAGCGCGAATCCTCTTTAAACTGGGCTGTGCCTCCGCCCCTAAAAGATCCAGTCTTTCTAAATGCATTATGTTTGGTGCTGCCCATGAAGCATTCATGTGTGAGTTTACTGACCCAGCCAGGTGAGTGGGCCACAGGCTGGCCTTGCCCAGGTGCCAGTAGGGTGCTGGGCAGGGGCAGGCGTGTTCAGGAGGTAAGGAGGAGAGCCTCACCCGAAGCAGGGACCTTCCCCATAGGCTATTCCTCAGTTGTCCCGTCCCAACCCATGTCCACCTTGGTGCCCCGAGGTCTGCGATGTGGGTTAAAGGTGCCCAGCCTCTCCCCCATGACCTGGCTGGGGTCACTGGGTGGGGGGGGGGGCAGGGCCCGTACCTTCCTCAGGTCCCTCCCTGCACCCAGAGGCACCCCCACCACCACCAGGGGTGCTGGCCAGTCAAGCCTCTCCCTGTGGGCCCTGGACAGAGGGAAGGCTCTGACCGTTAGGGGCCACGTGAAGGGAGGCCCCTGGTCCGCTGGGCAGGAAGGGGTGGCCCCACCCGAGCGGCACTTGGGCCTTCCTACGGATGTGCAGGCAAGGCCTTTGGTGAAGGGACAGTGGGGCCCAGGGCCGGTCACCCTGGTGCCCCTGAGATAGTTACCCCATGTCACCCTGGATCTGGAGTGCAGACCCACTCCTCTTCCGTCCCCTGCCCCCCCTTTTCCCTGAACCTCCTCGGCCCCCTCCCCAGACAGTGGCTATGAAGCCGATTGGCCGCCAGGGCCCAGGAGGCAGAGCCGAGCATGTCCAGCTGAGCCCAGCCTTGGGGCTCATTGGCCACTGGACCTGGGCCTGGGCCTAGGCCCACCCTTACTTCTGAGCCCCTCACCTGCCCGCCAGCCCCTACGAGGCCAGGGAGAGGAGCTCACAATGCCTTTAGGGGGAACATTGTTCCCGGAGACGGTCCTGAGGGGCCTCCGCTGCCCAGGGGAGGGCAGGACGCATGCTTCTCTCAGGGCCAGTGCAGGGACGGGGTGTGAGAAGGAGGGGAGGGGAGGCCTGGGAAAAATAGGGCTCCGGTCTTGCCCCAGGGTGTGCTGGGACCCCATGGGGTTGGTGTCACACATGGGGGACATGGTGAGTTGCAGCCTTGGCCGAAAACCATGAGCCCAGAGGGTCAGCAAAGAGAGGATGGCCTGAAGGCCCAGCAGAGTGTGTCCTGGGGCCCTCAGAGTGGTCCCCAGACTGCCTGGTCCCTGGAAGAGGTTATGAGCCATCATCAGAGCCCACTCTGGGGCCCTCTGCTGCCCGCACAGCTCTCAGCACCTGGCCCTGCCTTCTCTGGTGGTTCACACAGCCAGGGAGGGGTGTGGGCGCCCTCTGCTGGCTGCATTGCAGAAGACAGACAGCCAAGCTGCAGCGTCTCAGGCACATGCCGCCCCCAGGCACCCGCATTGCACCCATGCCCCTGCTGCACCCAGAGCACCCACGCTGTCCCCAGGTCCACACCTTTCACAGCCCCCCCACCCCCTGCAGGCACTGTACCGGCTCCCTGGCCCCATTAGGCTTGGTCCCCACGACGGAGGCCTGACCCTCCATCCTTGGGGAGTTGGCTTAGGCCTTGTCAGGGCCACTGCTCTGAAGGCTGAGCTTGATCTAAGACCCTTACTGTTTCCAGCACCCCCAGGACTGGGGCCCCCAAGGCATGGCTGCCCAGAGCTCAAGTGCCACCTGTGGGTTTGTCCTCCCGGAGCTCAGGAGCCAGAAGGGTCCCAGGAAGGAGGGGGCCTGAAATGCCAGACCCCACTTGGCCACTTCCAAGCAGCTAGTCCTCGGCAGAGTGATGATGTACGGCTCCATGCCTCAGTTTCCCCTTCTGAACCCAGGGAGCATAGGAGCCCCTTCTAGAGTGTGTGCATGAGTCCACCTGTACCAGGTTCCGCCGACAGCAGAGCCCTGTGTGCATCTCAAGGGCCACCTGGGTCCCCGCTCTCACACTGTACCCCTTTAGGGACAAGTAAGCGAGAACCAGCCCTAAGCTCCTCGCACAGGGACTTCTGAGGGCAGGGCCTCTGGCTGGGATCGAGGCTCCCTCCAGCCACTGGCCAGGCTGCACCCCCAGAGTCCGGGGAGGGTCTTTAGCATGCAGGTGGGCTGGGGGGTTGGGGGAGCTCAAGTCACTCCTTCCCTGTGGAGAGCTTACCCCATCGGGAAGGGTGCTCCTTGGCTCAGTCTGAGGGGCCGGCCTCCCAGCCAGGTCTGATTCACCTTCAGACGGGGTGTCCTGTGCAGCCCAGGGCCGGGGAGGGACGATGAACACCGTGGAAGGAGCCGAGATGCAAGGAGGATGGCAACGTGGCCTCTGTGCCTGGGTCCCACTCAGGCCTCTTCACTGTGGCCTCGCTGGGAAGGCTCAGCCTCCCTGGCCCTGGCAGACATGCGGGGTGATTCGGCCTTCTCAGCGTGTCCTGGCCTCAGAGCTCTGATAATGTGGCCTGTCCTGTGGGGCCTGTCAGGGACCCCCCAACCTCTCCAGTCCTCAGAGCTCTCTCCTCACACTGATGCTAGAGGTGAGTTGAAAACCAAGGTGGGCTCCTCCCGAGGGCAGAAGGGGAAACTGAGGCAGGGCAGCTCATCCAAGGTGGCACCTGGATTCCCCAGCCAGGCACATCTCCCATTGGGACACGCTTCCCTGCTGCAGCCTGAGCCACCCCACCCCCAGCACACAGGGCATCCCTGACACAGTCTCCCCAAAGCTGGAAGTGGGAGGCACCTCCTCCCATGGCCAGGAGCTGCCACCCTACCCGCCCCTGCCCCTCTGCCGGTTTCTTTCCATGCCCTCAGCTGGGCAGCAGAGGGGCGCATGGGACCTCAGGGAGGAGAGGGCAAGGCGGCCTCCCAGGTGTGCCCGTGTTTACAGACAACGCTGCAGGTGTGTCTGGGTAGCTCAGAGGCAGCCCCTAACCTAAGCCACCTGTACGTGTCCAGGCAGCTCAGTCAGGGCGCCTTCCTCCTGCCTGCCACTGGGGGAGCCATGGGGCCCAGGAGCCCTTGGGCTTCCGGTTAGAACCCCACCCCAGCCGCGTCCAGCAGGAAATGCCCGCGGGCCACAGGTAGGCACATTCCACCCTGACTGGGGCCTGGTGAGCTCACGACAAGGCCTACCGTTGAGCCACAGACGTCAAGTGCGCACTGAAAATACCACGCCTGCTCTGGCAGAGGGGAGTCACGGGCAGGCCTCTCCGGCGGGTACTGTGGGCCCATCTATTATTAGAAGAGCTAAAAACTCCTCACCTCATGCAGCAGAGACTGACTCCGTCCACCCTTAACCTCAGCCCGGGAACCCCCACGCATCACCAACTCTGAAAAGGGCCATTGTGGTGGCCCCAGCGCCTGGTGGGTGGGCGGGAACGTGGCTCCAATCCTGCTCACTTCCCAGGAACGGCACTGGAGGGGGGGGGACCTGCCAGAGAGCACCCCCCCTGCCCCCTGCCACCCTCCCCCAACCCCAGTGGGTCACCTGGTGCAGGCCAGGGAAGAGGGGTCTCTCCCACCGAGTCTGCTGCAGTTCCCACCTCCGCCAGCAGAGGGCTCCCTCCATGCACAAGAAGGCACCCAGCACAGCACCTCCCGTGACACCATGAACCCCACCTGGCCCTGGCCTTCCTCACGCCGCCCACAAATGCCCCAGAACCCACAGCTCCAGGGAATCCCAAAGCCCGCCTGGCCGCAGCCCCGAGGTGCTGCAGCAGAAGGCTGGGGTGTAAAGAGGAAAGCAAGTGTCCTACCCAGAGACAGCCTCCGGGGGGCTTCCGGTGGCAAAGGGCAGTGGTTTGTTTTCCCCAATCACTCGAGATCCTCATGTTGTACCTCCATTTCAGGGCCCACCTCTGCGTGCTGAGGCCACCAGCATGCTGTTCACAGGAAGGCTGCGATGCCATGTCAGCACATGGCCCCGTCCAGGTGAGCTGCCATCGTCATGGTCACATCACCATCTTCATCATCATCATCATCATCATCACGGTCCCCACCATCAGCCCTTTCCACACTGAGTGGGGGGGGTGGGGGGCGGGCTTGTGCTCCTGACCTGGGCTCTCAGCTCTGAACTCAGAATGCGCCCCAGCGGAGGGGTGGGAGGGGTGTCGGTCGCTCTGTTTCTCTGTCCCCAGCAGGGCTCCCCATGTGACCAGGGCTGCAGACAGGCCCCCTTCTCTAAGGTGAGGCCTGGTCACAGGGTGTCTGAGGCCTCGCAGGCTGACAGTTTGATGTTCGACAGGCCAGGAGGGTGGGACTCTGGGGACCAGGGGCTGTACTGGCCACACCTGTGACCACAGATGCCGTGACCGTGGGCTCAGGGACTGGGGTCATGCTTCAGGGAGGGTGTGTATGGAGTTTCCTGTGGCCACTATAACAAACGACCACAGCTTAGTGGCTCCAAAAATATAGCTCAGCCCCTTGCAGTCCTGAAGGTCAGAGGTCCCACCGTTTCCGGGGCTAACCCAGGTGTGTGTGTGGATGGGGGCTCGCTTCTTCAGGGGCTCCTGGGGATGCCTGTTCAGCATCTAGAGGCGCCGTATCCCTTCTCTTCCAGCCAGGGGCACCTCTCTCTGACCCTGCCTCTGAGGTCACCTTGCCCTCTGAACTCTCGCACCTCGCTCCTCCCCGGTAAGAACCCTTGTGATGACCTTGGGCTCATCTTAAAAGTGGCTGGTTTCAACCTCATCCACCTGGAAGCTTAATTCACTTTAGTCATGTACAGCTATGTGCTCACAGGTCCTGGGGGTCGGAGTGGGCCGCTGGGAGTCCTTATTCCCCCTCCATGAGGGGTCTCCGTCCTACTCACCAAAGGCATATCGGGTGCCAGTCACAGAGCCTCAGAGTGGGTCTCCGCCTCCCCTGCAGCACCTGGGTCCTCAGTGAGGCCATCACACCTGCAGGGGGTGAGGTGGGTGGGCAGCAGGCCCGGGGAGGAAGATTTGGGTCAAACCTGCTTGCAGGTGAGAACATTCTCAGGGGGAGTTCAGTGAGCACCCAGTAGGGCTGCAGGCCCACTCAGCCCTTCAGCTGTCTTTCTGCCTCCTCCCCTCCAGGCCCCCTTCTCCTCAGCCCCTCCCCACCCCCAAAGGCAGGGCCTTCCCTGAGAAGCGAGGCCGGCCCAGGGGGGACCAGGAACGGGGTGCCACGTCACAGAAGTCCCAGGCTCAGTGGTTTTGGCGCCAGGGGAGGTTTGGAGCCGGTTCAAAGGCTCCGGCAGCTGCGTGGTGAGGGACAGAGCAGAAGGATTGTTTGCTCTGTGGCTCAGGAAAACCATTATGCCGCAGGTTGTCCAACCGTGGGCTGGTCCAGGGCGCTGTCTGCCTCTGCTGCCGGCCGTTGGCATGGGCCTGCGGCCGGGCCTGTGTCGGGAGCGATGGCCTGGCCTGGCCTTGCCGGTGCTCAGAAGTGGACAGAGCAGACATGGTGATCCCGGGGACCCCCGCCGGATCTGAGAGGGCCGTCACACTGGCATATGTGTGGGCAGCACCCCTTTCTCTCCTGCATGCGCCTGACCAAGGTTTGAGGCTGGGTCTGGCTGGGACAGGTCCCAACCTGTCCACATCCTCAGAACCTGGGGGCCCACCGGGTTGGACCCTAGTGGCAGGAGGGTCGCTGCCAGAGCCCTTGCTGGCCAGCACCAGCCAGGCCCTGCCTGCCCCTTGCCACTCTCCTCTGAGACCCCGTGTGTCTCCACCAGCCCCGCCCCCATGCTCTCCAGCTCAGGCCTCACCTCCTCCCCGCAGCCCTCCTGACCTCTCCCTCCCTTCCCATGGGGCCCAGGCTGCCCTGAGGGCACTGCAGCATGGGGTCTGGGAGGACCTCTCAGAGCCACTTCTGTGTCCAGGCAGAGAGTCTGTGTGTCACCTCCCATCCCTGGTGAACTGGGAAAGGGGAGGCGCAGCTGGGGGCAGGGCCAGGCCTCTGTGGGCACCCATGGGCCGCCCCTCACCTGCCTCGGGTGGTGGGTAAACCAGGTCACCTGGGCTTCTCCTCGAGGGACAGGAGGCAGCCTGAAACCGGGGCAGGTGGCAGAGCTTCTCTGGGGGAGCCGGCTCATTAGTCGTTTCTAAATTAGACAGAGGGATGGGGAATCACAGGGCCCGGGAGCCAGTCACATCCCAGCCTGAGCAGGTCTGCAGCTTCTCGGGCCTGGCCGTCGTGGGAAATGACGGTGGGGGTTTGTGGGACAGACTGACGGGGGAGGGGGGTGCCTTCAGCCAGGGAAGGCAGGGCTGTGTATGTGCGCTCGGGCGCGAGTGCCTGTGAGATTGGGGAGGGAAGGCAGGGCAGGGATGTGGGTAAGGCTGCTGCCATCTGGGCCTGGTCCCCTGGTGACATGCTGTCCAGCAGCCTGCAGCCCTCCCCATGAGGCCGCCGGAGGAAGGCTGTTTATGGGAGCGACCTGACAGGAAGCAGCCGGCCTCTGCAGCCCCTGAGGCCCCTCCTGGAACGAGGTTCCGGGCGGCTGCTGATGGGCGGCCCTGGCCGCTGGGAACACCCAGGCAGGCCCACAGTCCCGATCCCTTGAGCGAGCCAGACGCTGGTGACCACATGGTGGTGGTGGGGGCATCGCACTGTTGTCTGCCCCCTTCCTCCCCCGCTTCCCTCCATTATCCTCCCCACAGACCTTAGCAGCTTCCAGAAATGTCTGGGGGGGGGGGGGCGCGAGCCTGCCTGCAGGGGGTGGAGGGTGGGAGCTGAGGATTGGTGGTGGGGCATCGCACTGATCTGAGGCAGCCCCCAGAAGGCCTAGTGGAGCTGAGTGGGAACAGGACCCCCAGATGGGGTGGGGGCCTCTCTTTCATGGCTCAGGGCTACTCTAAACCTCCTCATAAGCGCAAAGGGAGGTGGGACACGCAGGGCTGCAGCTGGACCCGCCAGAGCGGGCAGAGCACTCAGGGGCTGATCTAGACGCTCGGACCTCAGGACCTGACCCGCTCGCAGGCGGGGGCCCCGAGAAAGACCCTGTGCACCACGACGCCTGATGAGACAGTCAGCCAGCATGGCCAGGGCCCAGCACGAAGCCCAGGGACACCCTTCCCTGCACCCCCGAAACAGACAGGCCCTCCTCACTCCCCTGATTTGTATCCTCTGGGTCTCTCCTCCACTGGACTCTGCTCCCCGAGGGCAGGTGCCTCCTCAGCCCCAACGCTTGGCCCAGACAGGAGCAGGTGGTCAGTGAGCAGTCGGGGCCAAGAGGGAGGTGGCCAGTGGTCAGGGTAGGAAATGCAAACCCAGCTGAGTTTCAGAGAGTTACCAGCACCCGTGCCCCATCCCCAGGAGGCATGCGCAGGGCTGAGTCTGGGCTGCCGAGCTCCCGGCAGGCTGGTTCATGCTGCATCTCAGAGACTCTTAATGCACCCATGTCACAGATGGGAAGAGTGAGGCCAAGAGAGCTGAGTCGCTCCCCAGGTCACCAGTCCTAAGCGACAGCACTGGCTCAAGCCTGCCATTGGGGCCTTGACTCTGAGCCACCTGCAGCTCCCAAGCCGGGTCCCTCAGGCTTCGTGGGTCAGACCCCTCGTTGGATGCCCTCATGCACAGACAGCTCCCCCGGCACGTGTGGGCCCTGGCGGGGTGACGAGGAGCCTGCGGGAGGCCGCCCAGCCCGCCCACACGCCCTGGAAGGGCTGCCGTGAGCTCGGCCAGCTCCTCATGTTTTCTGGCTGCAGAGAAAACCCTTTTCTGTCCAAGCCTGGCCCTGGCCCAGGTTCCGGGAGGGGCCTGAGGAGAGCCTGAGCCTCTGGCGTGGCCCAGGAAGGCCCTCCCCCTCACGCACTGCAGAGGTCCTCCCTGCCCCTGCTCTGCCCTCGGGGTGCAGACAGCTCTCAGAGAAGGCCCACCCCTGAGCAGGAGAAAGGGCCCCGAATCTGCCAGCTGCTGGCCTGTGGGCCTCGCTGCTTCAGACATGCCCATGCTGTGTCCCAGTCCCTGCCCGTGAGCCTGCGGTTTGTCCCCCAGAGGGCAGGAGAGGAGGGTAGGGGAGCGGCTCTCAGCGGGGTCCCGCCCAGGGCGCCAGGACTCCGGAGGCGGGATGGGATGGTGGCTCTTCCTTCTCTGGGAGCAGTGCCCACGCTGGCCCAGTGAGGGAAAGGCGGCGTGGGCCTGGCTCTGAGCAAGCCCGTCTGGTTTTCTTCTCTGGCGAGTTTCCTGGGAGCCAGCTGCCCAACCCTGAAGCTTCCAGAATGCCCTGCAGGCCGAGCCAGGCCCTGCCCAGCGGCACAGCCGGAGGAGGGCTCTGACTCAGGCCTGGGACTCAGCCCTTGTTGGCCAGGAGCTGGGGGCTCGGGACTGACCTCTGGGCCTTGATTCTTTCCTGAGAGATGTGACAACATCCTGGCACCACCATGCCAGGTCAGGCACAGGGGCAGTGTAGGCATCAACCCGGCCAGGGCGGGCACCCCTGGACAGGCTGCCCAAGGCTGAGCGGGGCTGGTGCCGCCACCAGGGTCAGAGGCCAGCTGGCTGGGCCGGAGGTCGTGCTCCACGCTGAGCTTCCTGGCTGGCCAGCCCTGCCCGCCTGGGACTTGCCACACGTTCTGCTCTGGGTGCCTGATTCAACCCTCGCCGGTCCTTGCTGGGGCCTGGGTCTCCCAGTCCCTCTTGGGCTCCATGCAGGGACCTAACCAATCCTCTGAGGTGCCCGGCACTGAAGGATTGGGGTTCCCCAAGACTAACGCGAAGTGGAAACTGCTCAACTGCAGCTACTTGAGTGGAGGTCAGAGTTCTGATCTTTCCTCGGTGTTGCTTGGAAGCCTGTTTTAAATAATAAATATCAAATCCTTTCTAAGAAGTCACTGGTGGCTGCCCTGCTGGTGCACAAGGGTGTGCGGGCCCCCAATGGGCAACTTGAAAGCCCAGCCCTGCACCCTCCTCCAGGCCCGGGGAGGCCACCCCTGAACCGGTCAGGAAGGGAAGCGCGTCGCCATGAACTTGGGCAGCTCGGCTCTCGGGGAGCCCACGGGCTCCGCCCAGCTGTCAGGGGCTTGGCCTCCTCCCAGGACCTTCCCCTAGTGGCAGAGGCACCCCCAAAGGTCCCACCCTGTTCTGGCTGGAAATCCAAGAGGTAGCGGTCTCCCCAAGTGCCCAGTGTGGCTGCATCCCACCCCGTGCTGGGAAAAGCCGGGGAGTCGGGTCCATCCTGGAGTGGGTCCCCCATGAAAGAGGGTCACTCTCCCTGGGGGGCCTGCAGGAGCAGCGACTGAGTCACCAAGGAAGCCATCAGCCTCAGGGGGTGCGGGGGTGGGAGGCGGCCGGTCCCCCAACACCGGCTGGCCCCGGGGATGAACAGTAAGTTTCGCCGTGTGGCTGCCCACACGTGTGGCCAGTCCTTCCCACAACTTGGACAGCCCTGGACCCCTCTGATCAGCCCCTGGCTGCAGCTGGGACATCATGGCTGCGAGGAGACACAGGGCTGCTGAGACCCGGACCTGGGCAGAGGGAAACTCTCCCCCACTTAGCCACCACTGGCCCAGGTCGTGTCCTGTCAACCTCTGAGCTGGGGGCTCCTGCAGACAGAGACAGGGCATGCGGCAGGTGACAGCCCGACAGGGAGATCTTCAACAGCAGGCCGTGGGCCCATGTAGACAAGACGGTCACCACAGCGCCCAGTAATTTGCCCAATGAGGGAACAATCCAGAAGAATGATGGCCAGCCAGGAGCGGAGGAGGGGCAGCTGCCTCCTGGGTTTGGGAGGTGACCCGGGGAGAGGCAAGCTTTCCACGTGGGGGGTCTGTGCACCTGCCCCACCCATCAGCCTCGGAGCATCCGGCCTGAGCTGAGCCCGCTCCCTCGCAGAACTGCAGCCCAGGTGCCAGGTTTGGAGAAGTGGGCTGGCAGTCGAGAGGCAGGGACCCTGGCCTGGCCCCCTCCCCACAGCCCAGCCCTCCCTACAGACCCACTGTCATCACGGTGCCCCAGATTCTGCTTCTGGAAATACACTTGCAATTAAATCCGAAGGCCCAGAATGCTGCCCGGAGGGAAAGGCGGCGTTACACAACCTCATTAGCCTGGCTCCCAGCGGCAGCCACGCAGGCCAGCCTGTCCCAGCCCCCGGCCCCCAGCCCCCAGCCCACACGGGCACAGCTCTGAGAGGTGGGGGCTCCATCCCAAGCAGCGCCCTGATTGAAAGGCGGGAGGAAGGGCAGGGAGGGCAGGGTGGCCCCTCAATTCTTCATGTGGGGTAACAGCTCCTCCTGGGCACAGGTGACCTGACATGCCGACACTGTTCCAGTGGCTTATCCAAAGGGAGGGAGGAGTTTTGCTGGGCGAAGCGCCCTTCCCTGAGGGTCCAGCCAAGGGCAGCCAGGGGGCAGCCAGGCTGAGGTCTGGATCCCCAGGATTGGGAGAAGAGTGAGCCCCTGGGAGGGCCTCCAGGGGGGAGGAGCAGGGATGCCTGGACAGCGACGGAGGGCAGGACTGAGGCCCAGACACAGGTGCAGCGAGGGACAGAGTTGGCCAGCCCTGTGTGGGGGATCACGTCCACTTCCTACCCCATCCAGGTTAGGTCACCGAGGTTCTTTGTGGCCGATGCTGAACCAGAAAGGAGGGAGGGGGGTGACAAGGGGAAGAGGGAGCAGGAGGGAGAGAGGGAGGGAAGTGGAGGAGGGAGGCGAGAAAGGCAGGCATCTAGCAAACTGTACCCTGGGCCTCTCTGGGCCTGGGGCAGGACTCCGTGGGTCGGCTGACCCCCACGCTGCCCCTGCTGGTACCTCCTCCTGCTCCCTGGGCAACAGCTGGGTGTGGCTGGGCAGGTGGGGCGGTCAGCAAACCGCGTCACAGCCTGGGACGCCCTGGCAGAGCTGAGCACTTGGCCCCCAGCCAAGGGCAGCCGGACACTTCTGTGCAGAAGGTGTTTATGGCCCCTTGTCCAGGTGGAGCCACGCCAGGCCCTGTCCTGGGCCGTGCCAGCCCCTCCTCCCGCCCTGCACACAGTTCCCTTTGCTCAGTGTCTGCTCCATGGAAACTCAGAGGGCCCCCCTGGCGTCTGCTTCCCCTGCGCACAGCGGGCCCTGCCTTCCTCAGGGACAGAGCTGTTCATCAGCCCTGCAGAGCATCTGCGAACTGGGTGCCACTCCCTCCTGCGTCCAGAGCCACAGGGACCATGGTGACCACTTAGCTGTGTCCCCAGGACTCCTCGTTGCTAGGTCTGTGCCTGCCCTGGGAGCAGACAGAGTCCCCGCCACCTGATGCTCCTGCCTGTGAACAGGTGAGATTGGCCATGACAGGGATGGAAGGAGTGTGGCCGAGAGTGCTGGGGACAGGTGTCCACCCACGCACTCTGCCTGCTGGCTCTGGAGCAGGGCCCAGCGAAGAGGGGACATTTGAATAAGACCTGATTGTTCAAAGGAGGCGGCAGGAGGATGTGAGAGACTGTTCTGGGCAGAGCTCAACGCACGTGCAAAGGCCTGAGGCAGGAGCAGAGGGGGGCAGCAGGGGCAGCAAACATGGGATGTGGGGGTTGGGGGGGCCTGCAGACCACAGAGGCAAAGGCGGAAGGGAGTTTGGGGCCAGCTGGTGGGGGAACAGGACCAGCAGGGGCTGTGGGTGGGGATGGGGGCATCTGAGTTTTGTGGTTTAACTCTCAGTCCTACCTGCACCAGCTGGGCTGCCAAGCTGGTCCCCAGGGGACACTGCAAATTGGTTGAGGAAAACATGTTAAGGGTCCTTTTGATTCTGAGAGGACAGTCCCGGGGCACAAGACTCAGAGGGGCCCTGGGTGAAGGAGGGGCTCCCAGGGCCAGAGTGCTGCAGGCCAAGCTGGCGGTGCCCACTGTGGCCTGTGGGGGGGCGGGAGGGGGGGAGCTTGGCCGTGGGTCTGAGATAAACGGCATCTAGTGTTTGTTCGCTTTCTCTGTTGACTAGAAAAGCTAAGCATTTCACTTCTCTTTTATTTAAATGGTTTTTTCCTATCTTTGTCCTTTGTCCATTGGAATTTTTGTCTTTTTAAATAGTTTGGAGCTCTTCATCTGTTGCAAATATTTTTTCCTGTTTTTCACTTGGCTCTTCATTTATTGAAGGTATTTGTACGTATAAAATTGTGAAAATTGCCGGGGTCTGCTGGCCGGCAGTCTGACTTTCCGGAGGGAGGGCATCTCTGCAGCGTGTAGACTCCTGGAGCGCCCCCTGCGATCGATAAGCCATTTACAGCTGCCGAGGCCCGTGTGGCATTTCGGTGGAGAGGTGTAATCAGCGGCAACCTTTGCGTCTGTCAGCCGCCTGGCTCGACCGCGTGTCCGAAAGCCGGGCCCCTGCGTGGCCCTCGACATCCCTCACAGCAGCTTCAATCCTCGTCCACCCGGAGGGGCTTGGGGGCTGCTGTCTGAGTCCTCCCGTCACCCACCAACGGCCCCCCACCGGCCCTGCTCAGAGCCACAGGAGCAGAGCTGGGGGTGTCGCTCACAGCCCCGAGGAGCTGGTGGTGCTGGGAGCCCCTTACCCCCAGGCCTCAGACACCTGGGCCAGGAAAGAGAGTCCTCAATGCCCACCCTCATGCTGGCCGCCGACCTGCTCCTTATCCCCTCTCTCTACCTGCCCAGGGTCTCAGCCCACTCTGCCCTGAGCTCTAACAGGCCCCCCCTCAATCCCACCCCCGACCTTCCTCCTCATAGCACACGCCTCCGACCATGTGGTCCCAGTGTCCCCAAGGCCTTCGGGAAAACCCAGGCTCCTGGGCAGCAGGCTACTCCAGACCCCACCAGCCGGCCAGCTTCACCCCCCGCCTGCTCTCCACGCTGCCCCGCCCCACGGCTCCAGGTTCCCCGGGTCTCAGACCTCACTCCTCGCCCAGTACTCCAGGCCCGGCATGCAGCAGCGGGCAGTCAGTGCAGCTCAGTAAATTGACAGGTGCCCTCGTGGGTCCAGCGTCCAGTGACCTGAGCTGAGCTGGACAACTGAGGCGTCACTTCCCACACCCCTGCTCACCTCAGGCAGTTGACTTCGGGGGGGGGGGGGGAGGGGGGTGCTAAAGGAAGCCACTTCTGGGGGTTTGTGGGCCAGGAGACTGACCACGCACATCAGAGGCTGGGAAAAGAGCGCCGGCCACGCCAGTGTGGCCTCATCACCCTCAGGTCACCCCTCAAATGTGGCTTCTTCAAAACGGCCACTGGACCCCCAACCGGGTCACATCACCCTCCTGAGTGTCCAGCACCCCCACGGCCTGGGCATTATCACCGCTGCTCCTCTATACCACGTGTCCTGCCTCTGCCCCTTGGGACCCCAAGCCCCAGGGTGGGCATGTGTCTGTCGGCTCCCCATTCTGAGGAGGCCCAATGAATGCTCTGTGCATGTGGGAAGTGGCGCGGGAAGGCATGTTCTTTGTCATGTCTTGGTTGCAACTGGGGCGTCCCGCCCAGTGGTGGTGGGGAGCCCAGAGTCTTGCCCCCATAGGGTGAGTGGGGGCTCAGACGGCGCCTAGACACCTTGGGGAGCGAGCTGACACCGTGTGGCCATTCAGGGAGCAAAACCCTGGAAATTTTCCTGGAGCCAAACCTGTAAATCCTGAAGACGCCCGCAGCTGTGTGGCCAGGCCGGAAGCAGGCAGTGAGAAGCCAGGAGCCCATGCGAGGAAGTGCGGCGGCTCTGGAGGCTGAAGGTCCCGGAGGGAAGCTCAGGAACCCTGGGGGGCAGACGGGTGGGGCTGGCGAGAGGCCAGTGAGTGGCCGAATGGGCCGCCTGCTCCCTCTCTGACAGGAACTGGGTCGTGGCTCTCAGAAAGCCGGTTTTAAATCCTTCCTCATAGAAGTTCTGAGAAATGCTTCACAGGAAAGAACAGGGACATTGAAACTAGCTTTAGACCTGCAATGAACAACTCCAGCTGGGCCAAAGGTTGTTTCATCCAAGCGACATCCTCTGCTTTGAACCAAAGAGAGGGCAGGGGAAGGGGGGCGGGGCAGGCCTAAGTTTTCACAGCCTCCTGAGAGCTCCACCCCAGCCCAGAGGAGCTACCGTGCGAAAGCCCCAAGCACAGGACCCCCACCGTCCTCAGAGGCTTGAGTGCAACCCACGTGCTGGGTGGGCTCAGCACCACCAACCAGGCAGGGCGGGGGACACCCCCCCCCCAGCCTGTCCCTGGTGCAGTGGCCCTGTGAGCAGGGCTCCCCAGGCAGGCCCTGCAGTGGGGACCCGCCCTGCAGTGGCGGGGCAGGGGGGGGGGCCGGGGGGGCATGCCCTGAAGCAGGGCCAGCAGGCTGGTTTGGCTTGTTCAATGGACTTGGAAGGATTTAAAGCCCACAGCCCTGGAAGATGGGCGTGTCTGAGACAGAGGGGTGGAGGCAGGCTGTCAGTCAAGCAGCAGCAACCAGAGGCTGCACTCCATCCAGGTCTCTCCTCCATGACTGATGGCCCACAGGCTGGTGGCTCAGGGGTCAGGACACTGAGTGGAGCAACCGGGCTGGGTACTGAGCCGTGCATCCACCCGGGACTGCATTCGCTCCATTTTCTACCTGGTCACTGTAAGTGCGCTGGGCAGGCCACCCTGGTCACTGAAGAGCTGGCTCAGCCACGGGCATTGTGGGTCACACCAGAGAGAGCCACCAGCTTGGTCCCTCTGCAGGAGCGGGGACCCTGCCCCCAGCAGACCACCCCATGTGCATCCTTGGGAACATGACCCTCCTCCACCCCCGGCCACATCTTCCTCCCCCCGCACCCCCCCCCCGCCCCCAACACACACACCAGGGCCAGGCCAGGCCAAGGCCTGGCGGGACAGGGACAGACTAAGTAGGGTGAGCCACCCGCCTGTGCCCGCTGTCTGGCAGAAACATCGGAAGCCTCGAATTATTCTTGATGCCTTTTTTATTTTTAATCAGTGAAGAAATAACCCCACGTGGCCCCACCCCTTACAGCCGGGGTCCTGACACCATGTGGCATCAAAGACAGACTCTGAGTGGAAGTCAGCTGGGTGGACAGGGGCCAGCCATGTCCAGAGAGGAAGTCAAAGAGCGTGTCCACCTGCACGTTGTGTGGATTCGTGGCCACTGGGCTGGGGGAGGGCATAGCGGGCGAGGGCAGGGCTAGGGGTTCCTTTCTCAAGTGACGAAAACCTCGCAAAGTTGACTGTGGAGGGGGTTGCACGTATTTGCGAATACACCCAAACCTCTGAGTTGTCCACTTGAAATGGGCGGATTGTAGGATATGTGAACTATATCTCAAGAAAGCTGCTTTTAAAAACAGAGAGCGTTTCTCTCCTGGCGGTCGAGGTTCAGTGGTTGAGCGTCGACCTATGAACCAGGACATCACCGTTCAATTCCAGGTCAGGGCACTTGCCTGGGTTTGCGTGCAGGAGGCAGTTGATCAATGATGCTCTCTCATCATTGATGTTTCTATCTCTCCCTCTCCCTTCCTCTCTGAAATCAATAATAAAAATATCTATAATTTTTTTAAAAGCGTTTTCTCAGAAGACATTTCTCAAGGCCGCCATGGACCCAGGCGGGATCCCATGTCAGGGCCACGTGTTCACGGGGAGCCTGTTTCCCACCCCTCGCATCCTCGCCGGCCACCCGGGCCTGACCGTGTCCTTGAGAAGGGCCGTGGCTACGCGTGGACACAGGTTGAGCTCTGGTCCCACTGGGGCGCGGCCTCGGCTGGTCTCCCTTCTCCCCGTGTCCTCGTCTCCGTGTCAGCGCGAGTCACGGACACGCGGCGTGTCAGATGTGAGGAGTCATGGAAACTTCCCACGATATTTAGGCCAAGATGAGTCAACGACAAAGGGAATCTTTTTTTAGATTTCTCGCTGGTAATTGACTTAAAAGGTCACGTATTAAGGGTAATGATTCTACAAGCCTTTCGATCAGAATAAGCTGCTCTGGGTATCGGGACCCTGGCTCGAACGGGGTGGGGTTGGGGCCGGGTTATTCCTTCACTGTTTAAAAATTAAAAGGGCATTGAGGAGAATTCCGAGGCTACTGATTTCCCCGGCAGGAATGTCACTGGCCCCGCACCCCTCAGTCACAGGGAAGTTTCTGGAAAGCAGCCTCAGTAACAGCAGCGCTTTCCGGTACTCAGGGCTGTCTGTCTGTCAGCCGGACACAGGGGCTCTAAGGCCCGGGCACCCCACTGCTGGGCTCCTGCAGCATTTCTGCCAGCACCCGTAAGTCTCCCCTAGCAGGTGCCCAGCGTGGGTCAGCCTTGGCCAGGTGGGATAACTCCTGGAGGAGATTTAAAAGTCCTGACGTCCAGGCCACACCCCAGGCCCTGGGGGCTGGACCCAGGCATTAAGGTTCCAATGAAGAGACTGATCCAGGGACCACCACAGACCCACTGCACCCGGAGCACCTGCCCAGGCCGCGCCAGGAGCCCCCAGGCCTCTGAGAGCCGGAGGCAGCCTTGCAGGTGTAAGGCCGAGCAGGGCCAGAAGGGACAGGGAAGCACATCATGGAGCCCAGCCCCAGCCCAGGCCGCCCCAACATTGGGTTCTCCATGGCCAAGTTCCTGGCCCCAGGCAGGTCGGGATGTTGCCTTGAGGGGGGCCCTCGAAAACAGCACCGCTGCCTCGGAAAGCGGCCCCCGCGGCCAAGAGGGCCACGCGGGTTTACGATGGACATCGACGCCCAGGAAGCAGAGAGAGGGCTGGCAGGCGGCCCCCTCCTTCCTGGGCTGCAGGTCCCTCGGCTGTGGAGGGACAGCAGAGGGGCTGCCATCGAATTCCCATCCACTGCTGCCAGGCTGGCAGCTGGCGGACATTCCTGCCGGGTCCTCACGGAGGAGTGTGCGCCCAGCTTCCCAGGTGTGGTGGGTCTTTGAGTTTCTCTGTCCTGAAGGGTATTTATTTTTTTTATTTTTAAAATATATTTTGTTGATTTTTTTACAGAGAGGAAGGGAGAGAGATAGAGAGTTAGAAACATCGATGAGAGAGAAACATCAATCAGCTGCCTCCTGCATACCCCCGACTGGGGATGTGCCCGCAACCGAGGTACATGCCCTTGACCGGAATCAAACCTGGGACCCTTCAGTCCACAGGCCGGCGCTCTATTCACTGAGCCAAACTGGTTAGGGCTGTCCTGAAGGGTATTTAGTGGGAGGTTTAAGAAAAGGTCTGCGGCAGGCCGCAGCCAGCCAGATATTTTA
This sequence comes from Myotis daubentonii, assembly GCF_963259705.1. Taxonomy (NCBI): domain Eukaryota; kingdom Metazoa; phylum Chordata; class Mammalia; order Chiroptera; family Vespertilionidae; genus Myotis; species Myotis daubentonii. Next base: position 59,358,569 of record NC_081852.1, on the reverse strand, counting down.
AATGGAAACCTTTTTCTAAGTGATTTTGAAGTTAATGGAAAACAGCATAATGCTTTCCATTCTAGAAAATGGCTTTTATAAATCACTTTATTTTCCCTACTTCATAACATTCAGTTTTGAGGATGAAAAAACGATGCAGGATCAACAAGGTATAATTTACTGTTATTATCCATCTTTAGGAAGCAATTTCTTCCCTAAATATAACAGCATCCTAGCACTTGAAGCTGACAAAACAAGCAAGGGACACCCCAGAGGCCGTGGATCCAAGGTTAGCACCCGCTGAGCTGCTTCTCTGAGTGACTCACACTTGGTGGGGTGCTTGGGAGGAGGAAGGGCGGCGGCAGACTGGGGTGCAAGGTGTGGGAGGCAGGGCACTCCAGGCAGCTTCTCTCTTCTGCGCCTGCTTCTCGTGTTTGCCCGGTGACGGCTGCCCACAGCCCCTGGGACCTGCCACGAGAGCGGGCCAGGGCTTGTAAGAACTGCCCTTCTAGCAGCATCCTGGGGTCTTGGATCTCCTCCCCAAGTTCATCCATACCCCCAGCTCCAGGTACTCACTTCAGCCTCCACTCACTGCAGGGTCTCCTAGATTTAGGAGGCCTCCTACCCACTGCAGATATCAGTGTCCCCACAGAGCCACCGTGCCTGCTGGGGGCCGGCCTGGCTGGCTGTCTTCCTCCTGCCCTCTCCGCTCCAACCACACGGAGAGCTGGGGACATTCAGGACCCGGGGCTGGAGGCCCATCCCAACCTCCCACTGGGCAGGAAGGTGCCTGGTAGGGAGAGGGGGCATGGCTCAGGGTGCTTCCACTTGAGAAAATGCTAAAGACACAGCAGTTCACTCCCAAGGGGTCAAAGCTCCCACAAATGCATGTGTGTGCACACACACACGATCCAGGATATCACATAACGTGTCTGTGCGCATATGTGTGTATGCCCATACACGCACACAGGCAAACACAACCTCATTCACACGCACATGTACACACAGCAACACATGAGCACACATGCCTGTACACAGCTCTCTTGCTGATCCCACTGCCCGCCCCGCCCCTTCCTGGAAGCGGAGGGGATCTGGGCCCTGCTCACTGCCCAGGCGGCCAGGGACAGGGATCTGGGACAGAGCTCCACCTCCCTGCTCCGCCCACCCTGACGCCCTGAGGACCTGCTCCAGAAACCCTGCCAGGAACTAATGGCCCGGAGGCTGCACACACCGAGGATTGCTGGGGGCAGGACTAGCCTGGGACTCGCTGGGTGGCATCTTCAGGCACACAGTGCCAGGCAGGGACTGCCAGAACCAGTGGGGTCAGGGCTGCATTGGGGGTTGGGGAAGGGAGAAGGGAGATGGCCCCCAGGGGGCCTGGACGCTTGCAGGGAGGGGAAGACCTGAGCCAGCCCCCTTGGCCCTCCATGCAGCTCAGGGAGGTGAAGGTCAGGCCACATTCTTTGTGGACGCTGGAATTCTGACATCAGATTTTCCATGCTCGGCTTGGGGGCGGGGCCCCGAGCAGTGAGCTGGGCGGGCAGAGAGCCCAGGCTGCCCTGTCCCAGGATGCCGGCGGCCAGAGGCCCAAGGTGGGAGGGCTCCACTGGCCTGGTCTGGCCATGCCCCTGGGCCCAGGCTGCCGGAGCTTGGATGTCAGCCATCTGTCCTACAACTTTCTCATCCCAGCTCTGGGCCCTGCTGAGTCACGTGGGTGCTGGGTTAGGGACTCTAAAAATAGCCAGCGGCTGGGGCTGGAGTTATTATTAGGCTGGGACAGAGCCCCTCCTCCGGGACACCCCCCGCCCCCCAAGCCCCAGGAAGAACAAGGAACTTGGCCGGGGCGGAGGGGCTGTCGGCACCCAACCTGATCAGTTAAGCAGATCCCTCCCTCCTGGGGCCCAGGGCTGGAGCCCTCTGCCTGACTTCCTCCCACCATGCCCGCTTCTTCCTCTGCTTCCCACGGTGCCCACGGGTGCTCCTGGCCCTGCACGTCAGTGTCTCCTGGAGAACCTGCCATGTGGCTGCAAAATGGAAACATAGCCCCTCATTCAAAAATGATTAAGACATTTCAAGATAAGCATGGGCGCCTCTGAGCAGGGTGTCCGGTGCGACTGCCCAGGCCACATCCAGGAAGCCAGCCCTGCACCCTGTCCCCACAGGTCATTTTTGTTACTCAAAGAGAGAAAGCCCAGCCACAGGGCCTGCAGGAGCTGGAGCTGCATCAGGGTGCAGGGGTCCCCAAGCACCCACGCCAGTCTGTTTCCATGGGGAAAACAACCACCAGACCAGCACTTCTCTGGATCATCCGGAGCCATTCCAGCCATTCCCATGACGTCATGGACCTCGGATGGTCGTCAGTGAAGGAGCAAGTGGTTCCCAGATGCAGCTCTTCCAGAACCAGACCCCAGGAAAGGTGTGCGCTCTGAGCCCCCAGGAAGGGTGAGCCCAAAACACCTGGGGACGCACAGACATGATGTGGCAGATCAGAGGGGCTGGGACACCGGTCGGTCATGGCCAGAACAAGTCCATCCAGGGTTCTGAGCTGCCATGATGTGGCGTGCTGCTGATGCCACGTGCTGGTGGCAGCCACATGCTCACGTCCCACTTGCCCCTACTTGCCAGGAGGCGATGGGCCAGGAAGCCGTCCACCCAGCAGTGACCACTGTGTCCCTGGAGCAGATGACATTTAGGCCTCTGTGGGTGCTCTGGTTGGGGGAGGTTGGGGCTCTGACAAAGGGTCCGCTCCCCATGGGAGGCCACAGGCCAATAGTCAGGCCCAAACTGGAGGAAACCGGTGCCTAAGGTGGGAAGATCCCCGGCCTGGGAGCAAGTGACCAGCTGATGGAGGAACCATCGAGGATCCTCCCTGCTCAGTGAGCCCAGACCAGTGCGACTGTTTGGTCCTGCACCTGCAGGAGCCCTTCGGAAACCAGAGAGGGACCCTCGGCATTGCAAACACCCTGAAAGAAGCCTCAGTCTTATTGAAGGGCTGTCATCAGGGTGGCATTCTGGGGGACCCAGCTCTGGACACAGGGTCAGGAGAGGCCCAGGATACAGACTGTGAGGTGGGTGCTGAGTTCATGACCCCTCTGCTGGCCCCTTTCCAGCCTGGGGCTGAGGGGATAAGAATGGGCCCAACCCAGCGGCAACAGCAGGACCTGAGCTGTTGGCCAGGCGGGAGGGCAGGCAGGTGTGGGACCCTTCATGGCTGCCTGGCACTGGGTAGTTCCCTCCTCTCATGCTGGAGCTTGGGACGGGGAGATGGAGGCAGCGTTCAGGGTGCTCATAAGAGGGCCCACACCCTACCTTGCTTGTCAGCAGGAGCTGAAAGAAGCCTGTCTAATTGAAGGGCTGTCATCAGGGGTGGCCTTCTGAGGGACCCAGCTCAGTCTTCAGACATAAACCCCTCGGGTGACCCTGTGACTCTGGGCCCTTTGGGTCAGCAGCCTGGGTGGGGGCGATCGAGAGCCGGGGCACGTTCCGCCCGTGGTGGGGTAGTTTCACTTCGTCCTCGCCACTGCCAGACACCTCCAGGCAGGCAGTTCGGTGGCAGAGGAATGCGAGGGTGTCCGGGCCCCCACGAGGCCTGGGCCCTAGAGGCGGTCAGGGGGGAAGATAGGACGACGTGGGCAGGCAGACGAGGATAGCCAGGTCAGGGCTGTCCTCACCTCTCCGAGCCCCAAGCCCGTGGTGGGGCCCTGCTGGACACCCTACTCAGCATGGACATGCCCGGCCAGACCGGCTAGCTGCCTGAGGCCTGGGTGCGGGCTCTGCCAGCGGAGGATTCCGGCTGCTTGGCCCGATGGCTAGCTTCTCCATTCCATCACTCCAAGAAATGGCATGTTCCTCAAACTTTTCACTTTACAGCTGTTTTTACTTTTTAAGTCCGTGCCTAAAATAGCCTGGAGCGGGGCCTTCTGGTTTGCGTCTCCGAGGTCAGCAGCGGTTGGCTCTGTACCGTCAGCCCGGGCGCTGGGAGGAGGGCCTCTCCGCCAGAAAGCATGGCTTTTTGTAATGCGTCACGATGCTTATATTTTGAAAGTCAAGTCAATGCTGAGCTGGTTCCATCAAGTTACTTTCTTTTCCGTGCGCCGGGGAGAAGGCAGCATGAAGACGCTGAGGTCTCTCTGTGATGGACCGTTTCTCTCTCAACCTTTTTACCACAACAGTGCAGCTCAGCCTGGGGTTGCACCCGGCACGCACCAGGGGCCCCATTAGGAACCGGCTGTCCTCAGAACAGTCCTGGGGGCTCGATCCACTATGGTGGCCCACTTCACAGATGGGGAAACTGAGGATGAGAGGTGCAGTGGTGTGGGAAAGGCCTGGAAGCCACCCAGCCTTGTGGGGGGGGGTGTGAAGTACCATGCCTCCCGAACCCCAAAGGGGAGGGCAGCGGGTCTTCCCATCAGTCCACAGAGTCAGGCTGCCCCTAGGTGCCTCCCATGTGCCCCTCCACCCCCAGGGCTCACTTTCCTGAGGGCAGTGTCCTGGGCCAGAGGATTCAGAAGGGAGCCCAGCAGAGTCCGGGGTGCCCCTTAGGACACACCCCAACCTGACCAGCCCTGGAAGAGGGCCCCTGGGCTCTGCAGGTGCAGGCGACAGGTGAGGTGGTCCCTCAGGATAATGGAGAGCCCCAGCCCCTAACCGAGCTGGTCACAAGTCAGCACCTAGATGCCGAGGAGCCTGACTCCCCAGGCTGCCTGGGAGCAAGTGACAGCCAAGGTCCAGTTTAAAGCAGGAGGAACAGGTCAGACCCAAGGCCAGCTGGGGGGCTGGGGGCACCTGGGATCTGTACAGGCCTGACCAGATGCCCTCATGCCATCAACCACTAGGGGCTGAGAGTCTTGCCAGGATGGCCGAGTGTCTGCAGGCTCTCATGGCTCACAGGGTCCCGGGTCTTGGGCCTGGCCTCCCTCTCCTCCTCACCCCCCGCAGCTGGGGCAGGAGGCTGAGGCCCTCTGTCTGCTAGGGGGATTCTGGGACCCTCCCTTCTCTATCCAGCTCTGGTCCTTCCCAACCCATTCAGTGGTGATGGGGCCGACCACACTGAGCCCCTTCCAGGGACCTCGTTTCCCTGAGCCCCAGTGCTCCCTCCCTGCTCTCTCTGTGCAATGACCATTTCTCTCTCAACCTTTTCACCAGAGCAGAATTCAGCCTGGGACTGCACCCAGCACACACCAGGGGCCCCACCAGGAACCGGCTGTCCTCAGGACAGTCCTGCGGGCCCAGCCACTGTTGTGCCCCCCTCACAGATGGGAAACCGTCTTCCACATCCAACTGTTTGCTCCCCGCATCTGGCTAGCGTCATGGTGCTGTGGCCTCCTCGCCTGTGTCCTTGACAAGCAAGGCGGTGAGTTGAGAAAGTGCTAGATGGGGGTCAGCGGTGCGGTTCTGTATCTCCCGTGAAATGTCAGGGACTCCTGTCTGCTTTGTTTCCTGGGTTTTGGCTGGAAAAGGCGGAATCTGCAGTTTCTAAGCAGGCTTTGAGTTTTACATGAATCTTCTTATTAACACAGCTGTTCCGCTAAATGGATCCTAGACTCGTTTTAAGGTTGAAAGGTGAGGGTACCAGCTGCTGAGTGAGTAATTGTGCCATCTGCAATTCTGCTGCTAAATTTTGGGCAACTTACGCCTGCCAGCCTACGTCAGCGTCGGCAGAAGGACACTGGGTGATTCAAGCAAAGCAAAAACTGGGGGAAATGGTGCAAGTGAGGTGCCGGCTCCTCCAGCTTCCTCACACGGCTGCAGGACTGCCAGGGGGGCGAATTGCTTATGCCCGGCCAGCATGGCTCAGCGGTTGAGCATCGACCTATGAACCAGGAGGTCGAGGTTCGGTTCCTAGTCAGGGCACGTGCCCGGGTTGTGGCCTTGGTCCCCAGTGTGGGGCATGCAGAAGGCAGCCAATCAATGATTCTCATTCATCGTTGATGTTTCTCTCTCTCTCCCCCTCTCCCTCTCTCAAATCAATAAAAAATTGCTTGAAATGGTTTATTCCTGAAAATATGTCACTTAAAAAATTATGATAGGTCATGTTGTGAAGTAAATATTTTACTTGATTCATACTTCAGATAGCAGTTAATTAAATCTATTTGTGGTTTGGAAAAAACAACTGTCATTATTTTTCATTCTCTGGCACATCTTAATTTAGCTTTAAATAGCATTAAAATTGCCATTTCAAACCTGTTCATGTGATCACCTGCCTGAAGAATCCAAGAGAATGTCAAATAAGTCATTAGATGGAGAAAACTAGAAGTAGTAGCTTTCAAATGTTAAATATACATTGAGATTAGTAGCATTTCTATGTATAAACCACACTAGTTTGAATATGTGATAGTAAATGATCTTAATGACAGTACAAAAGATTAGAATACCCAAGAATAAATTAAGAAGTGTGAGTGAGGTTTTTTTAAAAGGCAATTGCACTGAAAACACAGAAGAATTCTTGCATTCATAAAAAGGCCTGTCTTTGATATTAACATGTTTAACTTTATAATTGAAGGGATAATAAAACTTCCTACCAAATAAAAGAATGCTTCATACAATATCAGAATACTCTTAATAGGACTGACAATATATTTCTGATTCATTGAAGAGACCGAAAAAAACCCCACACACATAAATACCTATAAGAGAAAAATGAAATAATTGTTTTTTTTATTGATATTTCTTAGTTGCGAACCACTGCATTAAGGTGGTGTTCCTGCCTGTCTAAATTAGAATTAAGCTCAAGACATTCCTATTTTTAGGAATTAACCTGTTTTAATAAGGTAGTACCAGCTAGAAATAAGTAAATATTTTATTTTATTTTTAAAAAATATATTGATTTTTCACAGAGAGGAAGGGAGAGGGATAGAGAGAGAGAAACATCGATCAGCTGCCTCCTGCACACTCCCCACTGGGGATGTGCCCGCAACCAAGGTACATGCCCTTGACTGGAATCGAACCCGGAACCCTTCAGTCTGCATGCCGACGCTCAGTCCACTGAGCCAAACCAGTTAAGGCATAAGTAAATATTTTAAATAGAAAGATATTTCAAAACACGTTGCCTTTGTAATAGAGGTAAGACGCAGTGTCTCCATTTACTCTAAAAGGATGACCCACATCTGGGATGAAGCCGGCATGACATTTGGCCACAAGTATATAGAGCTCAAGTAGTAATTTCATAATTGCCCTCAAATGTATGAAATACCATCTCAGAGGTCATAGCAATCACCAGTTCGTCTTCCCTTTCTCTCTCTCTCTCTCTCTCCTTTCTTTTCTTTCTCCCACTGTCTCCTTTTCTTTTCTTTCTCTCTCTTTCTGCATTTCTCTCATTCTCTTTCTCTTTCTTCTTTTTCTCAGAAAAGCTAGCTTCAAAATATAGCCAGAGTTACCCTAGCCTGTACCCAGGACACATCTTCGGACTGGGACCATCCACCGTGAACATGATGAGGTAAATACAGAGGAAAGAGCCAGGTGTCCGGCGTGAGTGTGAACGTCCCAGGATCCGTGAGGGGCCGGCAGGGCGTGGCTGACTCGGTGTGCTGCCAAGTCCTCCCCCAGGCCAAATGCTTCTTCCAGTGGCCGTGAGTGACTCTTGCTCCCTGGCACCAGACTGAGTGCTGCCGCCACTTGTGACTGGCCGGGGCCACCAGCTCCCTGCGGCTCTCATGCCCTCCCTGCTCCCTGGTGCTCACTTTCAGCGAATGGAAGTGATGTTCCTAGTGTTGGGGGAAGGCCAGCCCATGCCTCCCGCCCCCTACCACACAGTGTCTTCCTGTTCCTCTCTGGTGGCTTTCCATCACCCTCCTTGCAGTTCCCAAGTGGAAAGTCTCAGGGAAGAATCCTGCCCTCAGTGCCTGCCTCCTCTTCGCTGAGCGGTGGCTGAAACTGCTCTCAGCCGACAGAGAAACTGACCCTCAACTGCCAAAGCCAAGTCTGAAGCCCAGCCCAGGGCCACGGCTTCTCTCCAGGCCTTGGAGTACTGGCCACCAGCATCGAGTGACGGCAATGCACCAGCGTTTCTACCACTTTCCTTAAAACAAAGGAAACCGCGCGCTGACAGCACATTATTAGCGTGGGCCCCCCAGAGCAAACCGTAGCTAGTTGCTCCAAACAAATCACTGAGAAACGAATTCTAATAGAGAGGAAGATGTAATGTATACAAGTAATGAGATTTCATTTTGAACAGGCCACTGCTCAAAAGACCATAAAAATTTAACAGAAGGGTATCTTCTCATTGAACCATTGCAACTTAGTGAGAGCCTTTATCTGAGTTCACTGTTTATTCATCCGTCCTCTCACTGCCACCGCGTCTCCGCGTGTGCCACACGCACTTCCAACAAGCAAACCCGCTCCACAGCGGCCGGCCTCGGAGCGAAGACCCGCGTGTCACAAACTGCTGTTGATCAAGGGCCTATACTTGTGGGCTTTTTTTTTTGGTTTCTTTAAAAGTAGTGCCAGGATATGTTTGAAGTCTCAAAGATCTGAACAATGGACAATGGAGATGACTCTTTATAAGAGCTGATTTCAGTAATACAAAGTTGCCAAATAGAAATTACAGCTGAGTTGAGAAGCTTGGAAAACGTAGGCTGTTGATTGCCAACACGAGCGGCGCTGATTGTCGGAGCAAGAGCTGGCGCTTCTAACGTGGGCATCGGGAAAACATCGCGGCGTTCTCGCTTTCCCTCCGCGGGAGCCCACGAGACTGGGAGCTGTGGCAGCTGGAAAGGGCGTTGCGAACTCAGACACAGGTTTCCCACATGGGACTTTCCTGGCTTGGTCTTCGTTATTATTTGGGACTCAGTGATTCTGGAACCTACTTGCCCTTTGGACATGAAGGGTTTGCCCCTGGCTGGGACGTGTCCCTGAGCAGGGGGCATCACCCCAGCAGGCGTCCCGTGAACAGCCCCTGCTCGCCCGAATCCTGGGGCGTGCACCAGTTCCTGCCTGCGTCATTTCATGTAAATGCATTTGGCCCTGCCAACGTCTGTTTCTGCCAGAGAGGAGTTCACGGCTTCACCCCAAAGACAGGCCCCATGTGCTTCCACGTGCACCTGATTGCAGTGGCGACCAAGAGAATCCAAAAATCACTCTAATTTCCTGCACAGTCAGTGGATGGCAGCATTGGGGACGCTGACAGTGCAAGTGGCAGAGGAGGCCAGGGTTCGAGGCTCCAGCCTGACGGGGACCTCAAACCTGTTGGGAACAATTATGGGCTACGTGGCCTACATGGATCTGATTAACTTATGGAGCTGATTAACGATAGGAGCTGAGTGAGGACCAACCCAAAGGAGGAGCTCGGAGGGCCCGTGAGAGCAGAGTGGGAGTCTTGCGGACTGAGCACCAACATGGTGTCCCTCTCCGTTTCTTTAGCTCTTTTAAATTTCAACCCACCTTGTTTCGTAGTCTTTATTGCAGAAGTCTTGTACCTATTTGTTACATGTATTCCTACACATTTTAATTTCTATGCTGTAATAAATAGAAATGATTTAATTTTTTTGTCCAAGGTTCATTTTTGATACATAGCAATACAATTAATTTTTGAACATTGATTTGTATTCCCTGACCTTGTTAAATTCACTTATTTAGTAGCATTTTCTGTGGATTACTTAGGATTTTCTTTTTTTTTAATATTATTTTTTTATTGATTTCAGAAAGGAAGGGAGAAAGAGAGAGGAGAAAGAGAGAGAAATAGAAACATCAAGGATGAGAGAGAATCATTCATCAGCTGCCTCCTGCACACCCCACACTGGGGATCGAGCCCGCAGCCTGGGCATGTGCCCTGACCGGGAATCCAACTGTGACCTCCTGGTTTATAGGTCAATGCTCAACCACTGAGCCACACCGACCAGGCAGATGCCTTAGGATTTTCTATGCAGATGATCATGTTGCTTGAAACCAAAGGCTGTTTTGGTTCTTTCCAAGCCGAATGCCTTTCATTTCTTCTTCTCACTTGATTGTACAGACAGACCTTTCAGTCCAGTGCTGACTAGACTCGTGAGTGAGCGCTTTGTCTATCAGCACCCAACGTGCTGTGAGCTGGGAAGCTGTCACAGTTCCCGTTATCAGATTCAGGAAGTTCCCTTTATTTTCAGTTTTCGGAGAGGTTTGTGTTGTCTTTTTTAATCACAAAAAGGATGTTAAATTTTTGTCACATGCCTTTTCTGAATCAATCGACCTGATCATGCAAAGTTGGAAGCATCCTAAGTTATAGCACCAAGGTGTCACCCTCGAGGTGAATGCGAATGTAGCTGTCGGGTGACTGCTACCCGGGCATTCGACCACATTGGGGGAGTTTTCAGTTGTACCAGAACGCGCTTGCATAATGACGCTGGGTTTACAAAAAGGGGACAGCGCGTGATCAGAGGGCCCAGTGCGGACTGAGTGTAAACAACCCTCGACAGACGTACCATCAGAACAGTCACAGCGTGTTTTACGTGGGGTGACATGATGAGTGACCGCTCCTCCTTGTCGTGTTCTGTGTGCTGCTCTCTAGTTTTCAAACGTTCTCTGATGAGCATGTGACTTTTATAAGGAAATGCCCAGGAAGTGGGCACAGCGCCACCTAATCAGAGTGACCCTCACGGGTTTCTTGCCTGTTCTCTTGCTGGAATCTCAGCTTCCTGAGGACACGTTCCATCCGCCCTGGTGCTCGGAATAGTGCACAGCTCAGAGAGGGTGCTCGGGGAATGAATGAATGAGTGACTGGGTGGATGGAAGTTTAAGCTGTATGGTGCTGCTGATGGCCAGAGGGCTTGGAGTCTGGCTGGGTTCTGTTCTTGGCTGTGTACCTCCTGTCTGTGGAAAGTTGGCCAGCTTTTAAATCCTGAAGCCTCGGTTTTCTTCTCTGTAAAACATACATACCTCCTACGGCCGCTGTGAGGACTAGGGCTGACTATTGTAAAGCACCTCGCACATGGGTGGGCCCTGCAAAGTGATACCTATTACTACGCAGGGCCAGGGAAGGAACCTGCAACCCAGGTATGTGCCCTTGACTGGGAATCAAACCTGAGACCCTTTGGTGTGTGGGCCGACCCTCCAACCGCTGAGAAACACTGGCCGGAGCAATTGGTTACTATCTTAAACCAAGCAATAATGTGCTGTCCCTTTAAAAAAAATTACAGCATATTGTTGTTTAACAAAAGACTTGGGCCAATCTCCCTCCTGGGAGCCCAGAGAGTACTGGCTGAGCAGGCTGGGTTGGAGCCGGCTGGCTCCTTCTGAGGAATCCGTGTCGCAGCTTTGGCTGCCTCCACCTCCCCTCCTCTGCCCTCCCACACTGAGGGGCTGGGTCCAGATGCCAGTGGGGGCAGGCCTCGTCTGCCGCCGGGTAAGCAGGGCTTTGCAAAACGCATTACTGTTATTATTTTGGCAAAGGTAATACACCAACATGGGACAACGTCCCAAAGGTGAAGAAGGGCACGTAGGACAGGGAGGCCAGCTCACCCAGGACTGTGTGAACGTGGCTGTTAACATGGGCGAGGTCGGCGCTCAATGTCGCTCTGAAAGTCAGGTAGCCCCGGCCCGGGCATGGTGATGGTCGCATGTGTCATTGGTTCATGTGATGCATATCGAGTGTTTCTTCGTGGCGGGCTCCATCAGACTGAGAGGCCCAGCTCGCAGGCTGACGTGTTTCCATAGTGAGATGGGGGATGTGAGGGGAGCTCTTGGGGTGCAGTGGTGGGCACGGAGATCTGATGGAGGAAGGGCATTTGAGAGGCCCATGGCCCTGAGCTGGCCACAGCTCCCACCGACAGCTAGCGGGTGTATGGGAGGAAGGGGGCGGATCTGGAACCTGCTCCTGCCTGCTGGGTTTGACATGTCCTTCCCAGGGGAGCTGCCAGGCAGGCGCACAGAGAAAGTCTCAGGGGTGGGCCTGACGAAGTTGGCCAGTGAGAAGTGCACAGAAGGAAGCAGGAGCCAGGATCACCTAGGGCAGTGGTCGGCAAACTCATTAGTCAACAGAGCCAAATATCAACAGTACAACGATTGAAATTTCTTTTGAGAGCCAGATTTATTAAACTTAAACTATATAGGTAGGTACATTGTTATTAACTTAATTAGGGTACTCCTAAGGCTTAGGAAGAGCCACACTCAAGGGGCCAAAGAGCCGCATGTGGCTCGCGAGCTGCAGTTTGCCGACCACGGACCTAGGGACCCAGGACTTGGGGTGGGGCACCAGCAGGAGCCAGATAAAGAGACTGAGTGTGGTGGGCAGGGAGGGGGAAGACCAAGGGTGCAATTGTCATGCTCTCCAGGGCAGACCCCATTTCCTGCAGGGAGTGGGGTGTGTCAGCCATATTGAAAGTCAGAGGAGACTGGGTATGGGAATGGGGGGGGGGGGGGCTGAATCAAGGGCCAGTGATAACTGTGAGGATGGCCAAGTGGGGGGTGGGTTTGAGAGCCTGGAGGTGGCCTGCTGGGCAAAGACAGGTTGACTTTTAGGAGGAAGTTTACAACAAGGGGAGTAAAAAGAGGGGTGTAGGGCAGAGGAGGATTTTATAGGATCCGAGCCACTGTAGCATGTGTGTGAGCTGAGGACAGGACCCAGCAGGCGATGGCAGGACAGAGAAGGTGCAGAGTAGCCATCAGACGCCGGTGGGCCTGCTGACTCAGCAGGAAGACGTCAGGCTATTTAGGCGCAGTCTCAGCGTAATCGAGTCAGTGCGTGTGCGGGCACGCGTGTGCAGGTGTGCATGTTTCTGGCCAAGGAATGCTAGGGTGTGAGGGAGAAACAGCCGGAGGGGAGGGGAGGTGGCAATGCTACTACTTAGGAAACAGGTTCCCGGCGTTCTCGATGCCCCTACATTTGGTTTCTACTCAGGGTGTCCTTGGCATGTGCTGACTTTGTAAGAAAGTAAAACAAGAGATGCTCTATTCGTCAGCTCCAGAAGCTGTAATACCAGGGGCAGCCTAAACAACAGAAATGGATCTCTCCGTGTTCTGGAGGCCAGAGGTCAAAGGTCAAGTTCCCACAAAGTTTGGTTTCAGGTGAGGGCTCTCTTCCTGGCTTGCAGACCATGCCTTCTCACTGTGTGTTCACATGACCTCTTCTTTGTTCAGGGGTAGGGAGGAGTGGGGGGCCAGTGAGTGCTCTGGGGTCTCTCATAACAACACTAATGCTATTGGAAAAGGGCCTCATCCTTATGACCCCATTTAACCTTAATTGCCTCCTTATAGGCCCCATTGTCATGTATAGCCACACTGGGAGTTGGGGCTTCAATCTAACCTATGAATTTGGGGGGGGGGGACACTATTCAGTCTGAAGCCCACATTCACTGAAACTAATTAGACATTGGTTTCTAAGTCAAACAAGTTTTGGTATTTAGGCTGAGTGCCACTATAAGCAGGGTCCTCAGATGCACTGACAAGGAGAGGTGGTGCCTTCCTTAGTGAGGGAAGGTGACCCCACAGAGCCTGCCCAGCGGGGTCCCAGCCTTGGCAGGTGATGTCTGTCTGTCTGCTGTAATAGGACAGCACTCACATCTCTGATGCCATTGGGCACCGCCATTTACTTGGAAGCGGAAGGCTGGCCTTGCTGGAGCCCAGGGCCAGGGGCTCTGCTTCTTCTCCGTGACACGCTCCATCCCTAAACTGTGCCCACGTAACCCTGGATACCACCCTGTCCCGCTGGGCGGCCGGCACACACGGCTCACATGGCTGCGAGCTCTGGAATCAGCCCTGGGGGAACGGAGATGTTCGTGTCTCCTAAGGATTCAGCAGCTCGATTTGGAAAGCCGGCTGATGATGTTTAAGTATTGATTACAAATGAATTGATATTGAATAAAGTGTACCATTAACGTTACCTTTGGCAGCAGTTACTTGTGACATTTTGTAAGTGTAGCTGTCAGGACATTTAGCTTTACAGATGTGGGGCCCACTCCTTTCCAGGGGCCGAGCCCCAGCACTGGGACTGGCCCACCTCACCACCAGGGCACACAGTGCCTCACCCAGCCACTGCTGGCATCCTGGAACCACCTGGGTCCCAGCTGCACCTTCTGCTGAGCCCCATCCAGGTCAGGCCTGTACCCCTACCCCCTCGCCCCACCCCACCCCTCGCCCCCGCATGGCCTCTTGTTCTTCCATTTCTGAGGGTCCTGACAGGCAGATGCGAAGCCACGTGCTCCAGCTCTCGGGGCGCCGCAGAGCTGGGCAAGCACTGCATACGGGTAACCTGCGGGACACAGGGTCTGAGGCCCATCGAGCTGGGGAACCGTGCGCGGTCCCTTTAAGGAGCACCCTCTAAGCCGGGTCGTGACGTCAGAGCAGTGAGGAGGGCGGAGTCAGAGCGCGGCCAAGGCGCGGGCAAGGGGCCTGGGTGGATTGGGCGGCCGCTGACTGACAGGAGCACTGGCCCACGCAGCCCAGGCCGACGCTGGGGCGCCCCTCGTAGGCCCCGCCCTCGCAAGAACCCGCCCGTCCGCCCGCCCGCGCAGGCCTTCGCAACGCTCCGCCCCCCAAGGCCCCGCCCCTCCATAGGCCCTGCCCTCGGCGCATGCCCCGCCTCGCACACGCCCCGCCCCTGCACGCCCCGCCCCCGCCCCGAAGCGGGCCTCGCCTCAGTGCTCGGCGGCGGCGGCGGCTCTGCGGGACTCTGGTGGCGGCGCTCCTAATGGCTGCGCACGGGCCGCGGTGAGGCGCCGGCGGAGAGCGACGGGCGCGGGCCGCGGAGCAGCCAGAGCGAGCGTGCGCGCAGCCGGACCCCGGCCAGGCCCGGCCCGACCCGCCGAGCCCGCGATGCACCCCGGGGCCGCCCCCCGGCGCAGCTGACGCGCGCCCCGCGGACACCGGCCGGCCGGCCGGCCAGGCCACGATGGCGGGGAAAGCGGCCGCCCCGGGCACCGCGGTGCTGCTGGTCACGGCCAACGTGGGCTCGCTCTTCGACGACGTAAGTGCTTTGGCGGCGCCGGCCCCGGCCCTGAACCCAGGACCCCGGGACCCGGATCTGAGTCCTGGGATCTGGACCCAGAACCCTGGCCCTCGGACCCTGGGACCCTGGGACCCTGGGACCCTGGGACCCTGGGACCCGGACACTGAGCCCTGGGACTCCAGCCCTGAACCCTGTCGGTACCACCCTGCGACCCTGAACCCCAGACCCTAGTGCCCTGAGCTCTGCCTGGAACCCTGGAATCCTAGTCCCCCAGACCCAGCGTCCAAACTCCATAGGTTGAGCCCCAACCCCTGAACCCAGGTCCCCGAACCCCAGTCTTCATCCTTGTCCCAGGTCCCCAAACCCTGACCCTAGAACCCTCGTCCAGGAACCTCAAACCCCTAACCTGGCGCCAACCCTGGTCCCAGAATCTTGACCCCAAAACCTTAACTCTGAGCTCTGGTCCCCAAACCGCAGCCCCTGACCTGTGGCCTCTGATTGACGGCTGACCCTCCATGGCCCTGGCCCCTGGCCAGCCTGCCTGTCTCCCTGTCTGTCTGTCTGTCTCGGACAGCCCCCGGGGTGCCGGCACCTCGCCTTTCCCCGCAACTTAGTGCCTCTCTAGCTCCCAGAAGAGGGGCTGCTTGTGGGAAGCCCTGGCCGGCTTTGCTGCCGCTTGAAGGAGAGAGATGCTGAGAAGCTCTTCGTGCCTAGAAAGGGGTGCTGACTGCACAGGCCCTTCACCTTCCAGGGCCTCCCCCCCAGGCCCCAGGCCGCCCCTGGGATGAGGGAGCGAGGCGGGGGCCGCAGCTCGGAGGCCGGCCAGGGCTGACCTAGTTCGGCATTTCAGCTGTTGGTACTTAAACTGCCAACCCAAATAAAGCAGCGTGCTGCTCCGAAGGGGCGTGCTGGTGGAGGAGAAAAGGGGATGGCACCGTGGGCCCTGCGCGTCCTCCCCGCCCCTCCCTAGGTGAGCAGTGGGTGCCAGGCCGTAGGTGGTGTGGACCCCCGACTCCAGTGTGACTTAGACTCGGAGGGTGGCGGGGGGGATGGTTCTTGCCCTTTCCCCGGCAGTAGCTGTGGGCGAGGTGTTTCGGTGAGCTAAGCCGTGTTCTGGGGAGGTTTGATTTTATTAATAAAAGGTAGGCGCTATTTTTGTGTATTTCTCATTTTAACTTCCAGGAGCCCAAGCATTATACTTCCCTGCTGGAGATGAACTGCTTTCCCTCTGACTTTGTCACAGACAACTTTATCTAGTTTCGTGTTTGATAAATTTCTTCAAAAGTGCCCGGTATGGGTGTGTGTCTGTATATTTAGCATTCTATTCTCGGCTTTCCAGTAACATGCCACTGTACCATGGCTTTGCTCAGATGATTCAGATCCGTTAGCTGTGGCTTCAAAGCCTCAGAAATGTCAGGAAAATTAAGCATGGTGGGGCATTTCGGTCTCCGAGAGAAAAGAATTTTGCTGCGCAAACATTCTTCCCTGTAATCTTTGATTCTGACTTCTAGCATTTTTGTTGTGTTTCAAGTGTATACACACACTTCTCTCTGTTGACATCAAAATAGGTAACTTCATTTACTCATGTTTAGCAACATGTTGTCTTTGAATTTTCATTTTCTTAAATGCTATAGGAGTTTTGCATTATGTTTACATCTAGAAGGAACATTTGTTTTTGAAAACAGTGCATAGGTTAATTCTGCAAGATGTCTTTGAATTGAAGGGCTAGTAAAGAGGTATCTGTAACACAGGTTTCTTTTTTAATTTAAATATACTTTTATTGATTCAGAGAGGAGAGGAGAGGGAGAGAGAGATAGACACATCAATGATGAGAGAGAATCACTGATCAGCTGCCTCCCACACTGGGGACCAAGTCAGCAACCCAGGCATGTGCCCTCGACTGGGAACCGAACTGTGACCTCCCAGTTACAGGTTCACAGGTCGACCACTGAGCCACGCCAGCCAGGCTGTAGCACAGGTTTCTTACTGTGTGGAGCAGCCCGAGGGAGGGAGGGAGCGTCCCCAGTCAGTGGCAGCAGGGTGGGCATGACATAGTCTCACCCATGTGCCATGTGATGCTTGTGGAAGAGACGCCTGGACATGAAAGAGGCCAATTCTTGAAGGAGATTGTGATTCCTTGGTTTATGTAGTAGGTTTCAGGAGATCTGCTTGGTGACACTGTCTTCGCATGACATGTGCCCATATTGACCAACACACTCTAGATCAGCGGTTCTCAACCTGTGGGTCGCGGCCCCTTTGGTGGTCGAACGACCCTTTCACAGGGGTCGCCTAAGACCATCCTGCATATCAGATATTTACATAATGATTCACAACAGTAGCAACATTACAGTTATGAAGTAGCAACGAAAATAATTTTATGGTTGGGTCACAACATGAGGAACTGTATTTAAAGGGCCAGAAGGTTGAGAACCACTGGTCTAGATGGTGTTGAGGCCTGGGAGGGATTCTTTCTTGACAGTTTCAGCATCTGGGAAACCAAGCTCCAGGTTGTGGCCAGAGCATTGCCTCTTCCTGGAGGGCAATGGATCGAGGAGGAAGGTGTCTGAGTTAGAAACACACGTGCCCTGTTGTGAAGGACAGTTTTCCTTTTGTGCACAAGTGCTAGGTGATGTGTTTTTGCTTTTGTGGTTTTATCGTCTTCCCTTGTTACCCCCACTGTCACCCCCCAGAGGTGACCACTGTTAAGGTCTGGGTGTAGACTTTAACCATGTGTTGCCCCTAACATCCTACTCTCATCTCATCATCACTCGTGGCTCTGTTATGTCTCCATGGAGGGCCCTCAGGTTGCTCCTCACCCTGTGATGACAGACGAAGGTGTGATAAATACCTACAATACCTTGGTTCTCAAATGTTTGCCTCTTACTTTCTTAAAAATTATGGAGGACCTCAAAGAGTTATTAGTTACGTAAGTTACAACTACCAATATTTACCATCTATCAATAGGTAGAAACAGAAAAAAAAGCTGAACCTGAGAAAGTTGCATTAGCTGTGAGGACATCATTGCACCTCAGACACCCCCTGGAAAGCCTCCGTTCACTCAGGAGACAGTGGGATGGGAACGGGAAGTCATTGCATTGTATTATTACGAACATGGCCGTGACCGGTTAACCACTCACCAAGTCTCCTGGGGCTTCCTTCCGGTGACCTCTGCCCTAGCTGTGGCTCTTCCCAAACCTGCATGGCCATCTCCCTGCCTGGGGTTCTAGACATGGCTGGGGGTGCCTGGGGCTTTTCCAGGTTCACAGAGAGCCCTGTGGCTGTTCTGTAACCCCCGTGGCACTTCCACTTGCCTGGAAGGTGGTGGCAGGGCTGCGTACCTAATTGTTTTCCTTGGGGTGGCTGGATTTTGACAAGTGAGGTTTCTTGCTTTAGGCTCTTTACATATTGGTTTGGAGTGAAATGAGAGGGGAAGTTTCACAGCCGAGGTTTCAGAGCTGGTCCCACCCTTACATGGTAAGACTGTTTCTTGGGAAGGAGACCTAGCCAGGCAGTAGAATTTTGAGAGCACAGCTTGCTTTCGGGTATCTGCCTGTAAGGACTTTGTCCTGCTACTTACTTGGGGCTAAATGTCAGCTTTGAGCTGATTTCCCTTTTTGCTTGGTCAACCCCTGCGCAGCCCTCTACCCAGGGTTTGCAGACCGGTTGTGCAACTGGGCTCTGCTGAGGATTCTCTAACGAGGCTGCAGGCCTCTCAGGGCCTTGTAGACAACAGGTGTCTGTGAGCTGCTATCCTGGGCTGAGCAGGGTGGGCAGCACCTGGGGCACAGTCCCTCTCTTCCCGGCACGATCAGTTTTGTCCTCCTTGCCCTAGTTGTAGCTCCACCCCGAAAACTCCCTGAAAGCCACGGCCTCTCCTGCTGTTGTGGGGTTCCTCACTTCCACCGCTCGCTGCCCTCAGCCTTCTCCCAGCTCTGCCCAGCACAGCAGGCTTGGTGGGGTGACTGGCACCTGTGCCAGAGGATCCCTGCTTCTTCAAGGACTTCTGTTTGGTGATGGCTTCACTGAGATGGCCGTCACATGCCATACACTTCAGCGTGTCCGTGTCGACCAGTGGTTGACTGTATCCACAGAGTTGTGCATCTCTCACCAGCCAATTTTAGGACATTTCTTGTACCTGAAAAAGAAACTCAGTAACTTAGCTGTCCCCTTCCTCATTCTCTCCATATCCCTGAACCCCAGCCTCTGGCAACCATCGTCTCCTGTCCATCTCTAGGACATTTCCCACATGGAGTCACTCATGTGGCCTTTTGCATCTGATTTCTTTCCCCAGCGTGTTCTCAGTGCTGGCGTATGTCAGAGCCACATTCCTGTTCAGGATGAGCGCTCATCTCCTCTTGGACACACCAGTCTGTTATCTCCCATCCATGATGGGCACCTGGCCTGCTCCACCTTGACCATTAGCAATAGTGCTGCCATGAGCATCTGTGCCCAGGTTTTTGCATGGACGTTCATTTTCTTTCTCCTGGGCATGTGCCTGGAGGGGGCTGCGGCTGCTTGCTGACTCCTTGTGGAGCCTGTCGAGAGCTGCTCGCTGTTTCCAGGGCGCCGCCCCGCAGTGCAGCTCACCTGCCCAGTCCCAGAGCTGCAGTTGCTCCACATCCTGCCAGCACTCCTAATTATGTCCTTTTTCAATGACTCCTTCCCTAGCTGCTTGGACACCCATCATTTGGCTCTTGTTCTCACCCCCACCTCCCAGCATTGCCACTTTTTTCCAGCCTTACTCACCTTCTGGGAGCTCAGCTAGACTCAGGCCTCTCTATGTGGACACCCAGGAGGTAGGAGAGGACCCAGATCCTGAGCCCAGCATACAGTGCTGTCGCCTGGGGCAGCCCAGTGCACAGGCCAGTGCCTAGTCTTCCAAGAGATGGGGGAAGCAGCAGTCCTTGTCTACGAAGCCCGAAGCAGGCTCTGGTGTGCCGGGCAGGCGGGGGCTGACCGGCGACCTCCTCACAGTCTCCCTCCCTGCTGTCCCGGGCCCCTGGTCCCATGGGGGTTGCCTGTGGCATTATTGCTTGTGACCTAAGATCTGAATGTACTTTCTGTTTGCCCAAGTTTGGGACTCTGTTTGTAGACGGGGTCCTGCCCATCCACGGTGGTAGGATCAGATATACGGTGATCCCAAGTTTGGTACAGTTATGGGCTGCTTTCTCTGCTCCACACCTCACCCTTTACAGCACCGTGCCATGCCTGCCTTAGATGTGGTTCTCATTGGAAGTCAACATGGCGAAGGTCTATGTGCAGCCACACTCGCCTCCTGGTCCTCCTGCCCGACGTCCTGGATCTCACAGGCGGAGCTCTGAGCTGTCGGCCAGCCTCTGAGAGCTCACACTGTCATCTGTGGGGTTTCCTGTTTTTATCGGCTCTCCAGTTGCTGAGGGAGGGTTTAGATCACTGGGTGGGGGAGGCACTTCTTCGATGTAAAGTATTAAATATTTTTCTTGTTTGAATCCAGTGAAGTGAGCACTGCAGGTCGGCCTGCTGGACAGCCCTGGAGGACAGGGACATGTCTACTGCCTCTCAGCCTAGGATCTGGCAGGGCGCCCTGAGAAAGGTCTCTCCACTTGAGTTTGGGGCTTGCATGCCCACATGGCACACACCATCAGCATGGGGCCTGCATGGCCTTCCTGGAGCTGGGGAGGAGGGGCCATGCAGCCCTGGGGTCTGACTCCGGTGGGTGATGGCCGGGTTTCGGGGAGAGAGACCTGTTCTAGGATGACTCAGAAGTACAGGAATCAGACCAGGCCTGCCTCCAGCGGATTGCCCCTTTAGAGCCCACTGACCAGAAGGGGAGATGATGAGAGGTCAGTGCTGCCTGGGAGGAGGTGTCAGGGCCCCACAAGGGACTACAGGGTGATGGCTTAAAAAAAAAACTTTATCGTTGAAAGTATTACATATGTCCCCTTTCCCCCCATTGATCCGTTATAGCCTGCCCTCGCCCCCTGCCCCAGGCTTTCACCACCCTACTGTCTGTGTCCATAGTTATGCATATATGCATACAAGTTCTTTGGTTGATCTCGTCCCATGGTGGTAGCTTTTTAAATGTTGACTACCTCAGTGTCTGCCTGGGCGGGCTGATGGCAAGGTCTCCTGTTGGGAGGTGGGCTTGGTCCAGGATGGGGTCCAGTAGTGGGGGTCAGCGAGGGGCCTGGTGGCTAATCAGAAAGGCAGCAGAGGGTCTGAGCAGCATCTCGGTCACCCACCTGCACTGCTTTATAAAGTTTAAAATTTGGTTTGGGAGATGAAAATGGCACTGAAGCAGAGTGTCCACTGGGAGGGGCTGCACGGGAGGGGCCCACAGCTCCATCCATCACAGGGAGGAGGCGAGCAGACTGTGCAGGGTGGAGTGGCACTGTCCCATCCTGACCTCACTTTGTGTGGGGTGTGCATGTGACCAGGGATGATGTGGGAAGTGGCTCAGGTCCCCAGAAGTGAGTGACAGGTCCTACACCAAAGCTGGTCTGGGTGCTGCACAGACTGGAGTTTCCTAGGCTGACGAGGTGCCCTAGCTGTCAGGGAAGCACACTGGTGCCTCCCACGCTGGAGGGAAATGCTGCCTCCGGTTCTGGTTTTCCCTTCAGTGAATAAGAATAAGTTCCTCTCCTCTCCAGGAGCAGGGCCTTGGGGTCAGACTCTCACTGGTGGGCCATTGTGATCCTGGGCTTGTCTTCTTGGGCCATCAAGTTCCCGATGAGGGGTTGGGGATGCCACCCAAGCTATAAAGTGCAGTCCCCTCCCCGTCTGAGCAGAATGCCCTGTGGTTGGGGTGGCTCGCCCTGCTCTGCTGTGGCACCAAGAAGCCTATGCCGAACCTGCCCCTTCTTCCATCTGCACCCTGGCCCTGGTTATTTCCTGCCCACCGGGCCTTCCTGGCTCATCTTGCTCTGACCCGGGAGCATGGGAACTGGTGTCTGGGGCTGTGTCTTGGAGGTCTAGCCCTGGCTTTGGCTTCCAGGTTCACTGGTGTGGGCTCGGACAAGCCTCCTTCCTGCCCTACCTCTCAGCCTCTAAATGGCCAGCAGTTATTCTGGGAACCGAAGGGGATTTAAAAGCAGAAGGCATGGCTTGGGCCCAGGTCTTGGTGGAGGGGAAATCCGCTCTAATGCCCTGTGGGAGGCCACACTCCAGTGTCTGTGAGGACATGCAGTGGCACAGGGAAGTGTGGAGGTCTCTGCCTTTCATCACATGTGACTGTGGGCATGTGACTTAACCTCTTTCTGCCCATGTGTGTGTCAGGAAGGTAGGAATGAAACCCAGCACGGTGGCTGCAGCAGGTACAGGAGGGAACGGAGGCCCTGACAGGTGTGTGGCATTGGTGTTGTCACGTGTCCCTGGGTGCCTCCTTGGCAGGTCTCTGTCCTCTCCTTCCTGGCAAGGGCCTCCTGTGTCCAGGGCTGAGCAGTGCTCAGGCTGCCTGGTTGTTCCACCAGCTGTCCCTGATTGTGCCAAAGGGACGGCTTGTTGTGCCCCACCCGGCACCTGTAGCGATGCTGGATGGTCCTCTGTTGCCTGGACAGGACGTGCTCCTCCTTCCTCGAGGGGCCCCTTTGCCCTCCTGCCACCAGCTCTGTGCAGCACTTCCCTGCCCCACCCTGAATTGGGTCCAGGTTTGTGTTTCGGTCCATTCAGTCTTCCCTGTTGATATTGATCTCATCACATGACATTTCACTCAGGTGTGCTGGCCTCTGACCTGCAGTGGCAGGGGCGGGATTCTCGGGATTCTATGTAGATGGTTGTGGAGGCAGAGTGGACACAGCTCTGGGGGATCAAAAGAGCTGTGAGGCCACTGGGTTCCTGGACCCTGCTGTGTTCAGGCCCACCAATGCCCCTGTCAGAGCGTGGGTGGGGCTGGGCAGCCAGTCCTCCAGGCAGTTGGGAAAGGCTGGATCCCTCTGGTAGTATTAGTCCTTAAGAGCAGGCAGTGGCAGGCAGTGCTCCCTGGTAGGGACACGGCTGTCCATAGCCTCCCCTCCCACTGCCCATGGACTGGGTGGACACCAGCCCAGATTGGGGCAGAGAGTGCCTCGTGCAGGTGAATTCTCTGCTCCCAGATTCTGGGTGTGATGGACCATTCAGAGGGCTGTCCCCACCCTCTCTCACTGCCTCCCAAGCATCTCTGATAGTCCTGCTTCCTGGAGGGTTTTGTTCCATGGTGCACCCACCTGGTCATCAAATGCCCTCTCGGGTGGACAGTTTCTGTGAATTGGCAGCCGTGTTCTTGAAATTGCATGGACGAGAGGTTCAGCCCTGCAGGGCAGAGGGTCTGCCCCTTCCTGATAGGCACGTGGCTCTCCTGGTCTGGGCTCATCACCTAGTGAGCACAGTGCCATCACAGGACAATGGGGGCAGGTGTCAGATCCGATGTTTCCAGCTACTTCCTATTAGAAGAACAAGAGGAAACACTACTTGGGTCCTCTTTCTCCATTTAGGGAAAATCTTTTCCCTCTTGTGACTGGAGGTGATGGGCACTCAGGCTCTGAGGCATGCTCGCTAGCCTGCATCAGTGGGCACTGGCTTTATCCAGGTCAGCAAATGTTTACCCAGCACCTGAGTGCAGGGCATCCTCTGCATTTGCTGTGTTGTAATTCGGGATGATTTGGAACTTCCTTTCAGACAGATTCATTTTGTTAAGAATGACATCTGTCCAAGTCACAAATTTGTGGGGACATATGTTTTGCTTTTCTTTTCTCCTTCACTGTTACGGTTTTCAGATCTGTTGCAACTTCCTGTTTTCGCTGTACCGCTGTCACTACCCTCACCCTGCATCCAGGCAGCACATACTGTGCAGAATCCAGGTGAGAGGGGGGCGGCTGGGCTGTATGCGGGGACTGGAGGGTCGTGGTTATTAATGCTGCGAACAGAATCTGGGTGAGCAGTGGAGACTGACCAACCAGGAAACAAAAATAACACCCCGGTGGCCGATTTGATGACTCCAAGACTGTCCCCAGGGCCAGGTAGAGTCTCATCTAATTCTCTGAACCCTCAGGGCTCTGTCCTTATATACATGGCCCAGGGGCACTTGATGTTTTTAGAGGGGGAGTTCTTAGGGCAGGAGGTCTGGGCTCCATGTAGGTCAGCCTGGGGTCCTCCCATTTTCAGCCTCCAGGTTTTGGGTGGTTCTGCTGTGTTGCCCAGGTTCAAGTTTGACTGAGTTTGCAGGTGTGTGAGTGACGGGGTCTAGGAGAGCTAATTTTTAGGGATTATTAATGGCTGGTCCCAGCCCTGGCCGGTGGATCAGTGGTTAGAGTGTCAGTCTGTGCACCAAAGGGTCTCAGGTTGGATTCCAGGTCAATGGCAAAATGGCACGTACCTGGGTTGTGGGTTCGCTCCCTGCCCCCAATAGAGGCATGTGTGGGAGGCAACCAGTTGATGTCTCTCTCTCTCATCAATGTTTTTATTTCTCTCTCTCCCCCTCTCTCCTGCCCTTCCACTCTCTGAAAAGCAATGGAAAAAGTATCCTCATGTGAAGATTAAAAAATAAATAAAAATAAATTTTAAAAAATAGCTGGTCCCAGTGGCCTTTCATTCACTCATATTTAGTGAGCTCCTCCTTGGAGTTGGGCCCCTTCCAGGGGCTGGAAGTGCAGCAGGGGGCACCCCTGAGGCCCCCCGGTAGTGGTGATCCCATCAGCACACTGCCTCTGTGGGCATCCTCTGAATTGTCTGGGCAGAGTGGCCTAGTGCTGGGAGCAGCCTATGGGCCCCTTGGGGGAGGCCCCCAAAGCCCCTGTGTGCTGCCTTCCCTGCTTCACCGCCTCCCCGCCCCCCCTCCCCCCAATTTTTTACACTTACCCCATCAGTCCTAATCTAAGACAGGAGCGGTCTATGGGGTAAAGTCTGGAGAGCAGGTGATGTCACGGAGCATGAGGCAACAGAGAAGGTCAGGAGAGGTGAGGACTGGAGGCGGCTTGAGAGGGCGTCCTGGGAGTCTGGGAGGGGTGCTTCAAGAAGGGCTTGCTGTGCGTGAGAGGAGTGGGGCCCCGGGCATATCCAGGAGCCAGCAGGCTGAGCCATGGTTTGACTGCAGAGTTGAGATGCCTGGCATGTTGTCAGGACTGTCGCCCTCTGAGGCAGGGGTTCTGCTCTTCTGGTCTTATCGGGATGAGGCACAGCCCACCGTTAGGACAGAGGGGGCCTTGCACGGGGCAGCCTGGCTCAGGGCTTGCGCTCTGGTCCCTGGGTTGTCCCAGTTGCCAAGCACAGCAGGAGATGGACTTTAGGGTGACTTAGGATGCAAGAAATGCCCTGGGTGTGGAGACCACAGGTGGCCTCCTTGGGCAAGTGGCCAGGGTTGGGGTGAAGGCTTTGGAGCATGGGAGCTACCCCGGGGAAGTAAGGAAGGAGTGCCCATTGGGGCCACTTCGGGGCCGAAGCAGAGACTTGAAACAGGGAGCGGGCCTGCGTGGGAAGTACGGGGCTGGCGGGGTAGTGAGTGAAGGAAGCTGCAGGCTGGGAGGCAGCGTGCGTCTGATTGGTTCGAGCCCCAGTTTCTTTTGTGCACTGGGGACTGCAGCTGATGACCCCACTTCTGGGAAGACATGGTTAGAGCCAGTGCCTCTGCCTTGGCCCCGCTGTTGTCCTCCCCAGGGCGGGGCCTTCAGTGTGGACGTCAGCTCCTCCTGCATGCACTCAGGCCAGCCGAGCTGCCTGGGCTCTATCGGTATTTTGAAAGCTCCTGATAAGTGAGTCAGTCCGGAAAGGGAAGAAGGGGGGCTCAGGCTAGGCCAGAGGGTGAGGAGCTCAGAGCAACTCAGGGCAGTGCAGCCGGGAGCATCAGTGTCCTTGGAGGGAGGGGTCCACCCAAGGCAAGGCACACAGGAGTGGCCCTCAAGGCTGGGGTCTGCTGTGGACCGCCTCCTGAGGAACCACGGACGACAAACATGAAAGCACCAACACATGTACTTTCCATTTCTATCATTTAATGTAATAAATTCCACATGGGGAGAAAGTTAAAAATGTATCCCAGTTTCTAGGAGAAAATTGATGTCTGGACCCTAACCTTGCTAATTTTAGTTTTCTATAATGAGAAAGGCCTGTGGAGTCACTCAAAAAGCCCGAAACTCCTCGTCTATATTCTGTATGGCATTCAAACTGTTTTCAGCAGAGCCAGCGGGCAGACCTTGACTGTCTTCAGTGCTTGTGGCAACTGCTGCATCAGGAACCTGTACTGTGGGTGAAGGACAAAGTTTTATCTTGTAAGAGACTAAACAGGCACTTCCCTACTGGAATTTAACTTGACTCTAGCCGGGTGTTGCTTTTTACAGAGAAAGTCCAGATCCCAAGCTGAGTGGTGTTGACTTGGGGTCTGCGCATGCCCCTGGTGTCCCGTGGGGCTGCCAGGCCCGGACGCATGTGCTGGGTCTGCTCCCTTCCATATGGGGAGCAGCGCCCTGAGCCCAGACATCTGCCCAGTGTCCTGGAGTGCAGAGCATGGAGCAGAGGGACCCCCAGGCCAGCCCTTCCTTGTCACAGATGGGCCTCAAGTCCCTGTACTGAGGTTACTAAATACGTGGCTCCCCTCCCCCTCAGCAGCATGCTCGTGGGACAGACACCCTGCTCCTGTCCTGTGCCTGGCATATCCTGGCACCCTGAGGGTTACCTGGTATTCTGGCTGCTTTGGAGTTCACCCACTGAGTGAACATGTCAAATGCCTTCACAGACACCGATGGGCAGTGAGAGGGCATCCCCTTTCTTACTGTCACAGTGCTGAGCACCGAGCCTTCCACTCGCCTTCTCGTGGCCAATCCCTGGGTGCCTGCCCAGTGTGCCCAGACAGGGTTACGTATGTGTGGGTGTATGTCTGCACACCTCATACGATGTCCATACATGGCCATCACACATGTATACACTCACACCTGCTAGTCCACATCTCGACAACTTTTGGTGTCACCAGTCCTTTGAACCACTCAGGAGGCTGTAACATGCATCTTTTATCCTGGGGTTTGCATTTTCCCGGTTACTTCTAGAATCATTTTGAAACTTTTTCTTTGGGTTTTCAAGGATCTTTATTTTAGATTGTGTAGCTTTTACAGATCTTGTATCTAATTAGTGATAGAGTTATTTTGATAAGGAATGCCCGGATTATGGGCTCAATCTCCAGTGTGGGGCATGCCGGAGGCAGCCGATCAATCAATGATTCTCTTTCATCCTTGATGTTTCTCTCTTTCTCCCTTCCTCTCAGAATATATATATATATATATATATATATATATATATATATATATACACACACACACACACACACAGTGGGGCCTTGACTTACGAGTTTAATTCGTTCTGTGACAGAGCTCGTAACTCAAATTACTCGTATGTCAAATCAAAAAGTGAACGTGTGAGACACGTGATGCTGGGCTGATGTTGTGGCGTTCACTGTGACGTTCGCTGCGCCAACTAGCGGTGGGGTATCTGAAGCTGGCTCATAACACGAATTTTAGCTTGCAACTCAAAGCAAAAAATCGGCCGAGATACGGCTCGTATCTCGAAAAACTCGTTAGTCGGGACACTTGTAAGTCAAGGCCCCACTGTGTGTGTGTGTGTGTGTGTGTGTGTGTGTGTATGTATATTCCAGTTGGCCACCATTGTTCATGGTATTCCCTTGTAATCCTTTTAATTTCTATAAGGTTGATAGTAATGCTCTCTCTTTTAGTCCCAATTTCAGTAAGTTGAGTCTTCTGTTTTTAGTCAGTCTAGTTAAAGTTTTGTCAATTTTGTTCATCTTTTCCAAGGACTAACTTTTGTTTCATTGATTTTTCTCTGTTGTTTTTCAAGTCTTTGTGGTGGCTGCATTTAAGTGAAATCAGACAGGAGGCGTTATTGACAGTCCCATTGCTGCTGTAACTGCTGGTGAGAGAACTTCGTTCTCTGCCTTTCGCCTTGCTTTTCCTTGTTTTGGTCGATACTGAGCCTTTCTCCCACTTGTTTCTCAGTGGAGCTGCATTTCTGGGGCAGGCCGATATGGCTGCTCTTCTCCTCGGTCCCTGAGGTGTAAACAGTGGCCTGTGGCCCTGATTTTGGGTCCCCTTTCCTGCACGATTAAGCTTTGGGCACCACTGAGGTCCCATCACTGCAGATCTGTCAATTTTGTTGCTTGAATAAATGCTAAGCCGGCAGTAGCCAGCTTCCAGCCAAATGCTCCTCTGAGTGCTCTGCTGTTTTGTTGTTGTTGTTGTTGTTGTTGTTGTCTTTGGTATAGCAAAGGTGGAGATTTATTGAAGAACAAGTACAGACTCCCACATGGGGAGAGGAAAAGAGTCCTACAGAATGGACTCCCACGTAGGGAGTGGGGAAAGGGTCCCTGCTCTGCTGTTTTTGAGCACCGGCCGGCAGCTCCCAGAATCTGCCTGTGGTTCCCGCCACAGACTCCACTCGCTGAGCCGCTGTCTCCTCCCTGACCTCCTGTGACTGACAGTAGAAGGAGCAGCAAGTACCTGGATTAGTCTCAGGAGTGGAGCAGGGAAGGAATGCCCTGTAACAACTTCCACTGAGCCACCTTCTAAAGGCTGCCAGGTCATCTGCTTTGCAGGTCGGCCCTGGATTATCCCACACAGCGTGAGCTCAGCTCACCTGTCTGATTCCAGAGACCACCCATCAGTCGCTTCTGTACCTCGAGGTGTGGACACTTCCTGACTTCGGGGTAGTTTGCCTAAAGCCCCATAGACTGAGCTCTGTCCTGTGCACATGGGGTGTGCACTGTGGTGTTGCTCCCCTCAAGGGTGTGGCTCACGCTTCCAGGGAGTGACAAGCTCCTTACTTAACCAGGGAGAGCTGGGGTTGAGCCCTGCCCCCGAGAGTTTGTGGTTGGGCCGGGAGGATAATGGCAGGGTTATTTTATAGCCGTATCCTAGCTCTTGGTCTGCTGCAGGCCTCTAGTTACAGTAGACAGAACAACTCTTGCTAGTTTAAGCAGAAACGGAGGTTTTGAAAACAGGTGGCTCCTAGGAAGGGCTAACAGGCAGGCTTGGAGGGCCCAGGAAGGGGTGGCTGAGTCCATCTCGCCTCTGGGGCCCTGCTGCTGCTGTTGGGCAGAGGACCCGCCTGGCGGCTGCTGACAACTATACCCCTTTGCCTACCCCTGCCCTTGCTGAGATGGGTGCCCAATGGCTTCCAGGTCAGGGCTGGAGCCCAGGGAACTTGCAGTGACAGAATGATGGTGACACGGGTCCTGCTCTCAGAGGAGCATGCTGGGAGCACCTGAGCCGCCTTCCACCAGACCACCACCAGGGCCTGTCATTGGGGTGTCGGTGCCTCCACCTCGCTGAGTTGTAGGTCCTTGAAGCCCCCAATTGTAAATTCTGGTTACTGTACACGACGATAATACTTTTGCTTAAAATAAATTTTGCCAACAGCTTATATTGGCAGTGAAAACAAACTTGAGGTCAAAATGTAAGAAAATTAGAGCGTGAAAACTCATTTTTGTGGCTTCTGTCTGATTAGGTGTTCTCTGCCCTAGATGAGCCTAGGAGCGCATCATCTGTGCAGTGTCAGGGCGCAATCCATGACTGCAGCTCACCTGCCTCCTCGACCCCAGGTGTTTGGCATTGGTTTGTGAAGGAATACAGTGTGTTTGTACAGCCTTGAGATTTTTCAAAGTGGCATTTGCTGGAATTTTTATAGCTTCAAGAAGGAGACCAAATGAGCATGTGTGTATGTTTGTGTATTGGTTTGTAGATTTAACATATTTATTGTTTTAATTCAAACACCCACCTTCCATTTATCGCTCTTTAGTATACATTGGTCTTTAAAATACATAAAGTTGTAGTCTGTGAGTTGCATTTCAGAGTAATAAAGGACCCAGAGCAAAATGTTGATTTAGAACAGCGGTTCTCAACCTGTGGGTCGCGACCCCTTTGTCAGTCGAACGACCCTTTCATAGGGGTCGCCTAAGACCATCCTGCATATCAGATATTTACATGACGATTCATAACAGTAGCAACATTACAGTTATGAAGTAGCCACGAAAATAATTTTATGGTTGGGTCACAACATGAGGAACTGTATTTAAAGGGCCAGAAGGTTGAGAACCACTGATTTAGAAGAAGGTGCGCTGAGGACCTGTATCTTCTCTGTACCTGCACCACAGAAAGGAGTGGGTAGCTGCCGGCCTCGCAGGGATCATTGCTTCTGGCTCAGGCCCAGTGTGGGGACTATCGCCAAGGGGCAAGCTCTGGACTTTCTGCCCCGACTGTTGCCCCGAGGAAGGAAGCACGCAGGCCACCAGCTCCTGGGCCTCAGCGTGGAGTTCCAACAGGATCTTCCAGGGAGCCCTCTAGCAAGAGCAGAGGCCACCCCTTAGGACCCCACTCTTTTCTTGTTTCTGGGCTCTTCCCAGAGGCTGCCACAGTGCATGGCACCCATACCCACCTCCCCTGCTTCCCCACACTGTCTTCTGTGCCCTCCTGTTTGCACAACTGGAGACCTTTCCTAGATGGTCCCACCTGACTCTTCCCAACCATCCACAGCGAGGGGCCCAGGATGACTATACTGGCTTAGATATATGGAAGCCCCGCTTTGCCTGTGGGGATCCTATGCCCATCCTAGAACCAGATGCGGGCCCAGAGGACAGTCCACTCCTCACCCTTGAAGAAAAGGGCTGCCGGCGACACCCACTGGCAAGGGGGGTATGAGGGCCACTCCCCCATGAACTGGTCCCCACCCAGACTGCTCCCCAAGCTCCTGCCTCTATTTCTCCCAATCACACTTGAGCTCTTGTCCAAACAGCATCCCTCTGCTCTGTTTTCTGCTATCCACTCCTCGGCTTATGAGCCCCTCAATGTCCTGGCTGGTGGTGTGTCTGAAGGGGAGGGTCCTTTCTGGGGTTCCCACCCAGTGGCCCCCAACAGGGAACCCTAGGGATTCTCATTTCTGTCTGGCACTCCCAAGCCCACTGTCCTGCCCTGCTGCTCAGTCTGGGCTAACCTCGTCTTCATACACATGAGACTCTCTGCCCATTGAGAGCAAAGTAGAACCTTCTGGAAAGCTTTTAAAGAAGCAGTTGTCAGACCTGAACAACATGCTGTTTTGAGGTTGTTTGTGTATTGTAAGTATGTAGTGTTGGCTGCACTGAGCTGGGGCCCTTTCAAGTGGGGATCACGGCATCCCAGTCTCCTGAGCTGACACTGGGGGACACAGCAAACACGGGACTGGTTCCAGAGTCACAGCCCTGTGGGGTTGGAGGGCTGCTGGGAGGCCGTGCCAGGTGAGGACCCGGGGAAACCTCCCCACCAGGCAGAGGGGCTGAGAAAAGGG
The DNA here is from genome assembly GCF_963259705.1 of Myotis daubentonii. Taxonomy (NCBI): domain Eukaryota; kingdom Metazoa; phylum Chordata; class Mammalia; order Chiroptera; family Vespertilionidae; genus Myotis; species Myotis daubentonii. The sequence goes on along the minus strand of NC_081852.1, from coordinate 59,327,473 downwards.
AGGGCAGGAGGCGTGCAGAGGAGGCTGGTGGGGGACAGACGGAGTCAGGATGGAGGGTGTGGGCCCTGCCCTGGAGCAGGGCAGGGCCAGCTTTGGGTTAAGCCTGAGTGTGTAGGCAGCTCATTCAGGTGGTCACGAGAGGAAGCACCGGCCCCTGCACAGCCTGGTGTAGGGAAGGGGATTCTGGAAGGTGGGGGTCTCTGTAGCCCTACTGGGACTGAGGGGTTCTTGTCCTTGGGGCTGGGGCTCTGGCTGGGTTTGGGGAGCATGGTGCTTCTAGGACACCAGACCATGAGGAGGGAGTGCAAAGGGCCACCTGATGTTTGTCCTCATTTATATATATTTTTTCTACTTAAAGCATTAGCCAGACCCCCACTTTGGGGTCAAAGTGTAGATGGGTAATGGATGGTAATAGTCTGAATTGAGGAGTAGGCAGGCCTGGAAAGCAACTTGATGTTTTGTTCAGAATCAGCTGTGAGGCCATAGGGCCCTGAACAGCCAGACCTGGCACCTGAGAGCCGGCCAAGCGACACACGTGGCTCCCGGGTCTCCTCACCACCCCACTGCACTCTGCACAGCCCATGCCCTGGAGAGACGGCGGTGGGAGCTGGCCTGGAACAGCCAGTGGAGTGGCAGTCCTGCATGTGCCGGGGCGCCCTTCCACGGTAACCAGATGTCTCAGAACTGAGCGTGGGCCCATATTTACATCAAGGATGCTGGACAGGAGCATATTCATGTTCACAAGTTTACCAAAATGCTGAGACTGTGTTTCAGTAAGTGAACGCAGAGCATACGCAGGGCAGGAAAAGCCATGGTAATACATGGTAGATACCAGTGTGTCTGAAAGACCTTAATTACGGGCTCCGGTGCTGAATAACTAAAAGCTGAAGGAGCTGTCCCTCAGGCCTGCTATTGAAAAATGAAGGGTGCATGGGTGTCCACAGAGAAGCTAAGCCCAAAAGGGAGAAGGAAGGAAGGACAGGGACCCAGAATGTCCCGGCCATGGCTGTGCTGGTTTTCACTGGGCTGGCTGGCTGGGCTAAGTGGGAGGGCTTCTTTAACTGGTACCCGCTGATTCAGTTGTCAAGGAGGTGTGTCCAGTGGATGGTGGCCACATCCCACTCTGCCAACCAAAATTCAGTTTGGAGACACTTATTTGTTCAACTATGTTCAAATAATTTTGAAAAAATTAACGAAATGGATACTTTTCTAGCAAAATATACATACACTTACCCTAGAGGAGAGGAAAAAGTTGAATCGGCCCATTATTAGAGAAAAATGATTGATGGACCTAAAGCCACTGCCCCCCAAAGCTCCAGGCATAGCTTTCAACAGTGGATACTCCCAACTGTCGAGGACAACCACCTCCTTCTACTTACATGACCCCAGCACAAGAGAGACTATGGGCACTGAGACGCCAGGACTGGCCCGTAAGGCAGCACCACAGTGACAGCTGCCGCGTGGTCTCACTCTGCCTGTGGTGGGACCATCCCAGAGAGGCTCCAGGAGCAAATGGCGGGGATGGGGAAGCATGCCTTGTGTTGGAAAGATGGTAATGGAAGTCAGCATATCCACCAGTCAACAATTGAGCAACAGGAAAACCCTTATTGGCTCATCGCTATAGATGCTGAAAAGGTATTTGATAAAATTCAACATCTCTTGATTAAAAAATGACTACTCTTAATAAGATTGAAACAGGTATATTTTTCTTAATATGATTTTAAAACATGGAGATCAAACATTTCTTTTAGAGTCGGGGTTAAGACAGATAGATACCTGGTATAACCATGATTATTTAGTATAGTTCTAGGAGCTCTAACTAGTGCACCTAATAATTAAACAAGAGAAAGAAGACTAAAATATTGGAATGTTAAAATGGAGAATCAAAGCTGTTTTAATATTTGCAAGTCATATTGCATATTTACACATTTACATAGTTGCAAATCATAATTACAAATATTGTTATGTACCTGGAGAGCATACATATTTACAAATCATATTTACACATATGATTATGCATCTGAACAACTCAGGAGAATGCCTAGAATTTAGTAATGAAGTTCATACATCGCAGGTAGTAGCATTGTTTCTTCTGAACAGAAGAAACCCCTTTGTGATCATCAGATACACAGGCATGAACTTGGGAAACACGATCTATACGAAGGCAGATGAGCCCAGTGAAAGGTTGAAGAGAGGACGGATGGATGAAGGCACAGGCAGCTTATGCAGAATTAGTAACTTTTGGGGGTAGATGCTCAATAAATGGCATTTATTTTTAATTCAGGCGATTACTGTCCAACTTATCCAGATTGTCACTCATATTCTGCTTGTCATTTTACTGAAATCTCTTAGTGTGTGTGTATTGATTTGGGCTTTACGTTTTTTGAAGACAGAGTCTGTTATGGCATCTAAAGTTTTCATGATTAGAATAATTTTGTGTAATGTGTGGTATAATTCAGGTTGGCGAGAGTAGCCCTCTGAATTAAAAAAAAAATTTAAAAACCTGATTACATCATTCAACATTCATTCCCTCATTCATTTGTTTGGCAGATTACGTGTGAATGTTTTTGATTTTTAAGATGAGACCTGAGACATGAGAAGAGCAGTTCAGTTTGGATGTTAACGTAACTATTCTCTGGGACCTTTTTCTCTCTTTAGTTTGAGAGCAGGCATCGTCCTGTTCACCTACAACCACCAAAACAGGAAGTGTACACAGAGTGGCGAACAATGTTGTTTCTAGATGTAAACACCTATTTCAATTGGGAACAATTGCTAAAAACTTCATGGTGTAAATGACTGACTGCAGCTTTATGGACTGGTGACCAGAACTTTTGTTCATCTTTAAATCTGGCAGGTCTCCCAGGAAACACAGTGTCAGGATGCAAGTAACAGAATCTCTATTCACATTGGCTTAAATAGCTACTTAATCCTATATGCAGTGGAAGGTTTGGAGGGGGAGGCTGCTGGTGGGCTGGTGGCTTGGAATGTTACCGGGGCTCCAGCTCTCTTATCCCCCCATCCTGCTATTCCCTGTGCCCATGGAAGTCCCTCTTGGATCAAGGTTGGATGCCCCCATCAGATCCTCACACTGCACTCTGCAAAAGCAGGAAGGAAATGCATGGAGCACCGTTCAAAAACCAAAACGAGAAATCCCACCTTTTTCACAAAAGAAGGAACTTTTATAAAACTTTATAGTTTGGGAAAATTTTAGATTTACAGTCAGATTGCAAATAGCGCAGAGTCCCTGTACTTCCCTCCCATGAACATCAGACACAACAGTGGTACCTTTGTCAGAGCTGAGAAATTAACATCAACAGTATTGACTAAACCACAGACTATTTGGGTCATACCAGGTTTCCACTGATGCCCCTTTTCTGTCCCAGGGTCCCGTCTAGGGACCTGCATTAAGTCGCCATGTCTCCCCAGTCTCCTCTGGCAGTGGCATTCCTCCGTCTTGCCTCCACGTGGACAGGACACTCACCATGAATGGAGCTTATAGGACAGGATGTGTTCTGGGTTAGTCCGGGAGTGAGGGTGAGTGAGTGTCGAAGTCAAGACACAACTAGACATGACTGTAGACTTTATAACAATGTACACTTAGGCTACACTAAATTTATAGAACAACCTGCGATTAAATTAGGCACAAGAGAACATGATACATCAAGACACCCTGTAAACATGGGGCATATGAGGCTACTGCCAGTGTAACACGGCTACTGTTTATCCCAAACTTTTTCTGTAAGTAAAAGAGTACACTCTAAAATAATGATGGAAAGTGTAGTGAATGCATAAACCTGTAATATGGTTGTTTATCATCATCATCTACTCTCACTTTCTGTACATAAGTGTAGGGGCTGCACTGTACACGACAGGCAGCATCACCACACGGGTGAGGAGTGTTGTGCCGGGACCATGTGATCACAGCTATGACGGCACTGAGCAACAGGCATTTTTCAGCTCCATTATAATCTAGGGGACCAGCGTCGTCTGTGCTGCCCGTCATTGACTGAACATCATTGTGTAGCTGTGACTGTATGTACATGTATCAGATTCTCACGTTGTACACCTTGAGCTCAGACAATGTTATATGTCAATTCTACTGCAATATAAGTGGGGGGAAAAGAGAAAGGTCAGTGAGACATGTTAGAACCTAGAAAGACACATGAGCACACACGAGAACTCGGCATGTGACGAGGGTGGCATTTCTGTCAGAGAAGATGGGTTATTTAGTGTGTTTTGACACAGTGTGGTAAAAACATCTGAATCCACTTCTCAGCCCTTACACCAGTCACTTCTAAACGGGACAGAGATATACCGAATTTCATCAAATCTAAGAGTATCAAAGTAGAATGCGCCATTTTCTATACTTTTCAGGAAGGAAAAAGAAAACCAGTGCCAGAATATAAGAAAAAATCGAAAGAATTAAAAGCCCAGCCAACATGGCTCAGTGGTTGAGTGTGGACCTATGAACCAGGAGGTCATGGTTTGATTCCCAGTCAGGGCACATGCCCGGGTTGTGGGCTCAATCCAGGATCATGCAGGAGCTAACCCATCAGTGATTCCCTCTCATCATTGATGTTTCTATTTCTCTCTCCCTTCCTCTCTGAAATCAGTAAAAATATTTTAAAAATAAAATTTATGATTTATTGAGAAAAGATATTGTGGCCCTAGCCAGTTTTGCTCAGTGAGTAGCGCGTCAGCCTGTGGACTGAAGGGTCCCGGCTCAGTTTCGGTCAAGGGCACATGCCTGGGTTGTGGGCTCAATACCCAGTAAGGGCCATGCAGGAGGCAGCCAAACAATGATTGATTGTCATCATTGATATTTCGTTCTCTTTCTCCCTCTCCCTTCCTCTCTGAAATAAAAAAAAGACATTGTGACTTATACTCCCACTTTTTTTGAATCATCATGTGATAACTTAGTGCTCAATTACAACATCTAGAACATTTTTTACGTGCTGGCCCAAACCTCAGCAGTCCTTCTGGTGTTCATCTGGTTCCGTCTCTGCAATAGCCAGCTACGGTTTTGTCTGCGTGTTTCTTACGGAAATCCTTTTACGAGTATTGGCAGTTAAGTTCTAATATTTCCAGAATGATTCCTAGCAGCTCCATGAGATCAACACAATTATTAAGCTATCTTTAACTAAAGCCTTGAATTTTCCATTTCAATCAAATTATTAAACACTTTTGTGAAAAAATAATGAGTATTGAAATGTTATTGCCCCAAACATGTAAATTTGCTGCATATATTTGCAAAAAGTGAGGCCATAAATCAAGATTGCAATGATATGTTCTTATTCATAGTTTCTTTTTGAAATTCTTGTAAACATTGGACATCTGAGAACATCTGGTTAATTCTGGCCACAGTAGATTTGAAATTCAGATACTTTCTATATCTTTTCCTTTTGGATTGTCATCAATTCTCTCTGGTTAAAAACAACTGAAGTTTTATTTAAAATGTTTTATTCTATGAGGCTGACCGTGTCCTCAACGATGAGCACGCATTGTGGTGAGCCCCCGAGGGCCTGGACCCCACTTGGACCCAGTGGTGGTGCGAGCCCCCTGGGCACAGGGGCATGTCATGTGAGCCAGTGAGGATGGCCATCTTTTGGTTTATGGATGGACTGAGGCTGATCCTGGCAAGTGAGCTGTGGCTTAGGGAGCCTGGGTTTCCCCTTTAATTTATAGTGGTCTGTGGAATGCCCCCTGAAACTCTGGGGGGAGGGAATCCCGGTGAATGGGTACAGGAGGCTGGTGAGCAGCCTCAGGTTGGGGAGCCTTACAGCTGAGCAGACAGTACAAAGTGCAGAGTGTGGCTGAAATGACAGTAAGTCTGCAGTTTGACAGATGAAGTTTCTCTTGAGCCCACGCCTGGAAGTGTGAAAGCCCATGAGGCTATTTGAATGTTAACTGAGGGCCCAGATGAGGGGTGAGCTCTGGCGCGTCGGTTCCTGGGCTCATTGCTGCTGGGGGCATTCTCCTGAGCATCGGGTCCATGTCTGGGCTGGTGTTGGCCCATCTCTGGGAGGACTGCCTGGCCCTGCCAATTGGGGGCGTTTGGATCACCCCTGCTTCCCGCCTGAGTGCTGGTCCTTTTCACCTGCCCGTGGGCCCCTGGAGAGGCCTGTGGAGGCCCGGCAGCTACCAGTGGACTGGCATCGTCCCAGGTGGGCTTTAGGAGGAGATGGGCACTCACCCTATGAGCTCACTCAGGCCAGAGTGGGTGGAGAGGGTTTGCACAAGCTGGGGCACCTGCAGAACTCACAGGAAGGATACCTGTCAGCTGTGGGCACTGAATGGACAATATCGACCTGGCTTGAAATCGTAAGGTTAGTAACTACCAAAGCAATCTAACCACATCCACAATCATTTGGAAACTAGTGAAAAGGGGAAAAGACTAGAATGATCCCACTTCCCCAAGCAGACCACAACCATCTGAGTGTATTTACTTCTAGGCTTTTCCCCGCAGAAGTCGTTTATTTGAAATTCTGTGAGCAGTGTTTACGTTGATGAGGAGTCAAGTATGAACTCAGACAGCTGCTCCTTGGCGCCGCCCTCAGGGCTGCCTTTCCAGCCAGCCCTGCTCATGCCCAGGCCTTGATCTCCTGTGCAGTTGATCTGCCAGGGTCCTGCTGGTCAGGGCTGTGGGGGACCCTGAAGTGTTGCCTGCCTGGTTTCCTTCTTACTCGTACAATAGCTCGCTTCTCACACTTGCTGCCGAAAGGCCTGACATAATTATGTGGCCCTGTCTCCTCCTGTACCATGCATGGCACTTTGGGGAGAGGATTTCTCTGGGTGGCTCCAGGACAGATCTCCCTGCACCCCAGCTGCCGCCTCACCCACAGTTAGGAATGAGGTAATGTGTTAGTGCTGGGCATTGCCCTGGCTTCTAGGACCCAGTTCCTGGGGAGTTGGGGGTCCCAGCCCTGGATGGAGAGGGGCAAGAACCCTGGTCTTGGCTTCCGGCTGTGGGTGGCTGTCCAAAGCCGTGGTAGCTGGAGAGGCTTCAGGCTGGGATGTCATCCTTCTCCCTGCTCCTCTGTCCTCTCCCTCCCGGCACTCTGCCCGCTCTGGGGCCTAAACTGCACACAACACAGGTGCCCTTCCACTTGGCTGGGTAGCGGTGCGCATCTTGGAATATTCTAGGTTATCTTGGAATACAAGCTTGTCTGCATTACTTTAAGTATTAGGCATTTACCTTCTATATTAAGCACAGGTCTCAGTGGACTCGCGTCTCGCCTGTGCTGACTGGAGCTCACACTTTCTGGGAGTTGGGGTTCTGTACCCAAAACACATGGGCCAGCTGTCCTCCCACAGCTGGACCCAAGTTCCAGAACAGACCTCTCTGTGCTGCTGGGGTGGGCGCTGCTGGTGTCTGCTCTCCTCCCTCTTTCCCCCAAATGCAGGTCACAGTCAAACCAGATTGGCATGAGGCCACTGAAGGGCCGAGAGCTGCAGCTGTAAGGGCCAGTTCTTGGGGGCTCAGGAAACTTTGAGGGGGACCTTGGAAGGGGGACTTTGAGGAGTGTTGGGGGACTCTGAGGGGCAGGAGCACAGGCAGGGAGGAGAGCACAGGGCATTCCCAGGCAGGACGCAGCGCCTGAAGAGAAGTTCAAAGGACAACACCAGCCCCCTACCCCCACCCCCCGGGCAACCGCTGACTGTGGCTGGTGGAGAGCGGTGAGTGCCAGGCTCCGTCTCACATGGTGAAGTTATGTGGAGAGGTGAGGTCAGCAAGGCAGCGGAAGCCCACACCCACCAGTGTTATCTCTGGGTGTGTGACTTCTCGAGTGGCAGATTTATCTGGGCTGTGACACACCTGGCCTGAGTCAGTGACAAGTGTGACCAGGGGAAGCACTTGGGACCCAGCTTAGGCCCACGTCGGAGTGGGAAGAGAGTGCATTAGTCCAGGGCCCGCATAGGGGCCTAACCCGCTGGGTGCAGTTGGGGATAACTTCTCCAGGAGGGGACCCAAAGGCGGGGTCTCAGGGCCTTGGCAGAGATGCCCAGAGGACAAAAAAGGGCGTGGCCATTGCCTGAAGGGCTGATGGTGGGCGTGATGGCTGATCGGCACAGCCATTTCTGTCTTGGAGAGGCCTGGCATCAGTGGGCAGGGGCAGTGTGCTTCCCTGAGCGCTTCTCTGGGACACAGGGCAGCATGCTCTGTCCCCCGGGGCACCCTTCGCTCTGGTTCTAGCCCATTTGTTTTGGGGAACCTCGAGCCCCTAATTTGAGACAGGAGCCTTGAGGAGCTTAGCGACTGCCCCTTGGCGGTGCAGAACAGCCCTGACATTGAGATTTCTGGATGTTTTGAGATCAGGCTCAGTACTGAATTTGTATTGAAAGAAAACCAGGAATTCTAAAATTAAAATATTCGGGAAAGAGTTATTTAACCCTTGGGAGGTTATGCCCGTATAAAAAACTTTGCCAAACACTGATTTAATGTCCATAAAAAAAGACAAATGCCCTCACTTTGTTGTGTCTGTTTGGACACAGTATTTACTGTGGAACGTGACCCTGTTTGGACCATAGTTGAGAGGCTGGGCCTCCCTCCCGTCACATGGCCATGTGCCTTATGTTTTTATGTGGTTTTAGTGCAAACAATAGCCATATAGAGTCTGCAGTACGTACGTGGAGGACGTCAGCCAGCACTTGGTAACAACTTGCTGCTTGTCCCCTGCTGGTCTCTGCAAACTGGAGTGGTGTGAGCCTCTCCTCTCCCAGAGCGGAGTCAGACACCTCCTCCGCCCGGTCCCTCAGCAGTGTGTGCTGCTGTGTGGGCTTGGACTGCGCCTTGGGCGGTTTGTGTTTCCCGGGGCACTGAGTGTGGGAGGGCCCAGCGGCTGTGGGGCAGAAGTCTCAGGTGTGGTGTACCTGTCGGCAGGTGTGGCTCCTGCCCCCCCTTTTCCGTCATCTCCCCAGGTCCTGACTGTGAACCAGATGTTAGGCATCAGGCCCTGGAGGCTCCAGTGCTCCTGGTGGGGGGTCCGGTCCATGTGGTGGAGCTGCCCTGGGCATGGGTGAGATGGGGTGACATCAACAATTCCCCAACAGGAGTGCTGTGCAGATCGGAGTGTGGTAGCCTCGGGGACAGGGCACACAGAGGCTGCCGCATCCTCTCTGACCTAAGGGCAGGCCAGGCGCACAGTCGCCTGTGCATATTCCTGCATGTGTGTGTCCAGGCCCAGGAGGAAGATTTGGGGACCAGGGACAGGGCCTGTGGTGCACTTAGCTCCAAGTTTCCCAGGGTGAGCCTCAGCTAATGACAGGGCTGGTCAGAGGTCATGCCTGCCCTGTCCCCCCCTCTTCTCCTCCACTTCCTCCCTGTCCACACCCCTTCCTCCCCTCCACACTCCCTCTTCCCCATCCACATCCCTTCCTCCCCATCCACATCCCCTCCTCCCCATCACAACCCCCCTCCCCATCCACCTCCCCTCTTTCCTACAACCCCCGTCCTCCCCCTCCACACCCCTTCTCCCCCTCTACACTCCCTTCTCCCCCTTCACACCCCCTCCTCCCCTTTCACATCCCCTGCTTCCCATCCACACCCCCTCCTCATTCCCCACTTTGTTAGGATCCTGACTCGTCCTCCCTCTTCTTGGTGACCAGTGGGCAACTGTGTAGGGAGAGTTGGTGTCTTTCTTGGCTGTGGGCCCATCAAATTAGCTCTGTGTGCTGACTCCCTTGGCTCCATCCCCCTGAACTCATGCCAGCCTTGGGGCTTTCAGCTGACCCCTGACAGCAGGGCCCTGGCCACTGGGTGGTTCTTGGCTTTAGCTTTGGTGGATGTAGGCCAGAGGGACAGGTGATGTTAAGTGGGTACTTGGGAACACTGGCTCCCTTTGGGAGGAGGTAGAACAGAGAGAGGAAGTGAAGGGGGCAAAGGGGAGGGCGGCAGTCCTTGACCTTGGGAAGTTGGCTGGGGTTGGCGGCAACAGCATGAAGTTCTGTCTTCCCCAAGCCTGGCGAGAGCCCAGTGGGAGGTCCTCTGCTGCACTGGAGCCCCCACTGGAGAGGGGCTGGGGGTGCCCGGCCTCCCCGAGTTGAGGATAAGTTGGACCAGTGTTTGTGGTGTGCCCTCTTCTGCAGCCTGGGGACCTGCCCCACTTGGGGTGGGATGTGATACTGCCAGCTCAGGGCGTGGTGGCATCGTTATGACTGCCAGTGAATGGAAGGATCAGCTGGGAAGATTTCTCACATGGTGACTTGACAGGGGCCTACTTTTAGACTAAAGTTATTCAGGACTTGAATTTTAAGGTTTTTAAAAAATTTCCAGACTCAAATTGTAGAGAAGAGAAGTTTGGGCTTTACTGCTTCAAGACCTGGACCTTCTTTCTGTGGCTCCTGACTCTCTGTTTTTCTCATGGGCCCACAGCTGCCCAGAGGGATGGGCTGCGGACGGTCCCCTGCCCGAAAGGACCCGCACCATGCAGTGCTGCCCTGCTGCTGGGCCTCGCTGGACCAGCCGTCGTTGAATAACCTGCCTGAGGGTTCCAGGCTGGGCCTCATGGTTGGAGAGGAGACAGCTGGCGTGGGTTCCGTTTGAGACGCGGAAGAGCACTCACCATGTCCCGGTGCAGATTCACAGACAGGACCGTCAGCTTCAGCCCTCTTAGCTTTTAATTTTAAATGATCTCCCAACATTTATTATAAAGATTGAAGTTGCCAAAAGGAATAGGACATTACATATCAACACTTGATACCCCCCACTTCGATTGCCACTAACATTTTACTATCCGTGTTTCATCACACATTTACCCATCTGTCCATCCATCAAGTGTTCTGGTGTTTATGCATCTCAGAGTAAGTTGCAGACAACAGCATACTTCCCGCCGAAGTAGCTAGAGTTCAATATTGGTTTAGTTTTTTTCTTTTGATAGAAAATTTACCTACAGTGAAATGTGCACATTTAAGTAGACATTTACTGAGTTTGACAAATGCTTATGTTGAACCCAAACCATCCTCAGAATGTAGAGTGCGACCATCACCCCAGAAGATAGCCTGTACCCTTTGCCCCTTGTCCCCATCCTGAGGGAGCCAGGCAGGCTCTGGTTACTCAGGTCCTGGGAGTCAGACTCAGCCTCTCCAAGATGGCTTGGAAGTTGGTCCGCTTTGTTGCCTGAGGTCCTTCCTTTCATGGCTGAGCGGTTAGTTTCTGACCGTACCTCAGCCTTTGGCTCTTCTGTGTGTGCACCCCTGGGCTCGTCTCACGTTTTGGCTGCTACGTGAACATTCCTGTACAGATCCGTTTGCGAACACATTTTCGTTTCTCTTAGGTAACTTCACCTGCAAGTGGAGTCAGTGAGTCGTGAGGTGGGTGTATATTTAGTTTCCTCAGAAACTGCCAGAACGTTTCCCAAAGTGGTCACACCGTTTTACATCACACATCAATGTGTTCCTCCTCCTTGCCAGTGTTTGCTGTTGGGTCTTCGTCATGTTCGCCATTCTGGTGGGTGCGCAGTGGTATCTCCTTGTGGTTTTAATCTGCGTCTCCCTAACAGCTAATGATGTTGAGCACCCTTTTAGGTGCTTACTGGCCATCTGTGTATTTTTTGTTTTTGGTCAAGTGTTTATTCCTGTGGCTTGCCCGCTGTCATTGTGTTAGATGTTTGCATGACTGAGCCGCAGGAGTTTATGTGCCCCACACACCAGCCCTTTCAGATATTCTCTCCCACGCTTCCTGCGTCTTCTCGGTGGCGGTTTCAATGACCACAAGTTTCAGGTAAGATTTCCTAATGACGGCTGCTTTCTGTGCCCTGAGAAATCTCTGCCTACTGCCACATCGACGAGAGATTCTCCCCTTGGTTCCTTCATGGTCTCACCTTTTACATTTAGCCTCTTCTTTCGTCTCAGATGACTTTTGTGTCTGGTGCGAGGCCATGGTTGAGATTTAGTTTTTCCATATGGACATCAGTTAATCCTTAACCATCTGTTAAGATTTTGTTTCCCGGGGGGGTTGCTTGGGCACCTTTGATGAAAATCAAAGTATCGGTGTGTGTCTCTTCCTGGACTCCGTTCTGTTCTGTTCTGTTGATGTGTTATTGAGGTTTATTCCAGGACCATCTGTCTTGATTACTGTAGCTTTATAGGAAGCCTGGAGACCAGTGCAAGTCCTCTCACTCTGTTGTTCTTTTAAAGATTGCTTTGGTCTGCAAGGCCTGTCGCATGTCCAGGGGCACTGCTCAGATGAAGACCCTCGTCACACCCAATCCACAGATCACTGTGGGCAGACATTTTAACACTTCCGAGTCTCCTGCTAATGGAGACCACACATCACTTTGTTTATTTCGGTCTTTTAAGTTCTCTCAGTAGTATTTTGTAGTTTTCAGCATAGAGGTCTTGCATCTTCTGTTAAATGAATTTCTACATAATTTATGTTTTTTGGGTGCTATTGCAAGTGGTATTTTAAAACATTTTATTTTCCAATCATTTGCTGTTGTTAGATAGAAATGCAAATGAGTTTCTGCGTGTTAACTTTGTACCCTATGACCTTGCTAAAATGTAGCTTTTCAGAGTCCTTAGGGCTGTATATGTCAACAGTCAGCACCTGCAAACAGCCTGCTGTGCAACTGTCTCTGACATGGTGCCTTCTTCTCTCTCTGCCTCCTGCTCTGGTCAGGACCTCGACTCCACAACTCCACGTGAACCAGGATGTTGAGCCTGTAAGCATGGTGGTAGCTGGAGGTTGCTTTTTCTTGTTTTAGATGTTCTTTTATTAAACTGAGGACGTTTTCTTCTATTTCTTATGTTGCTGTGTGTGTTTTATAACTATGAAAAAAGTTGAATGCTGACAAATGCATTTTTTGCATTTATTGAAATGATCCTATAGTTTTTCTCCTTTAGTCTGTAAGTGTGGTGAATTACATTGATTTTCAACCAAACTATCATTCCTGGGCTAAACCCTACTTGGTTGTATTATATTCTCTTTCTTACATATTTTTGCATTTGGTTTGTGTATGTGTTCATAAGAGATATTGGTCTGTAATTTTCTTTCTTTGCCATATCTTTGAATGTCTTTGTCAGGGTTTGGTATTAGGGTTATGGTGATTTCATAGAACAAACCAGAAATTATTGTCTCCTCTATTTTGAAAGAGCCATTAAGATTGCTGGTATTTCTTCCTTGAGTGATTAATGGAATTCCCTAGTGAAACCATCAGTGTAATATGGGAAGGTTTTTGATACAAATCCAATTTCTCTAACAGATAAAAGTTTTGTTTCATTATGTCAATTTATTTTGAAGGAATTTGTCCATTTCTCCTGAGCTGTCACATTTGTTGGTATTGCTCAGAGACTCTCCTATTGCTCTTTTAAAAAAATATTTTAGAGAGAGCGAGAAAGGAAGGGAAAGGGATGGAGAGATAGAAACATCAATGAGAAAGAAACATCTGCAATCGGCTGCCTCCTGCACGCCCCCTACTGGGGATTGAGCCTGCAACCCAGGCATGTGCCCTGACTGGGAATCAAACCATGACCTCCTGGTTCATAGGTCAACACTCAACCACTGAGCCACGCTGGCCGGGCTCTCCTATTGCTCTTTTAATGCCTGCATTGATAACCTTTGGTTTCTGATATTGGTCATGTGAGTCCTTTTTTTTAGTGACCATCATATCTAGTGGTTTATCAGTTTTACTGATTTGTTTAAGAGCCAGTTTTGGGGTTGGCTAGCTTCTTTATATTGTTCGCTGCCTGCCCTTTTGTTGGAGTTTCTGCCTCTGACTGTTCCATTGTGTGACCAGGATGGCGCTCGCTGGCACACTTGGCTCTGACCTGCCCAGAGAGAGTTCTCTCCTTTGTCACTTCTTCAAGACCTTGGTTGGGCTGCATTCACGTTCTTTAGAACCCACGCTGCTAAATTAAATTTATGTGCTTTTTTCCTTCCTGGTCTTCATCCCCCAGGACCTAGCTTGTGTTTAGCCCTTTCTCCATGGACACCTTTTCCCACCTGTGAGCAGGAGGCCACATGCTGTGGCAGGAGGAGGTGGCACTCTGGAGTCCGGGGTGCCCTTTGGGTCATAGCGGAGCCAGCTCACCTCCCAAAGCTCCAGGTGACTACTTCATTCCACCGGAACCAGAGCTGGGAACTCACCATATGTCCCTGAAACCCTGCTCCTGCCTTTGTCTGTGGATGAGCGATGCTGTAGCCGCGTGGGAACTCCTGCCACTTAAGGAGTCCAGTGTGTCATGTGAGAAAGGGGCAGAGGAAAGTGTGTTTTGAGGCTGGCCTCACCGTGTCTGGGCTGGGCCTGTGTTCTCCCTGCAGAGGTGGACCTCCATCGGAAGACACAGAATCTTCCTGTCTTTCTCCCAGGCCTCCACCGGCTCCAACTCTCAGTTGCACAGTCGGGATTCATCTCCCGCAGAAGCGAGCACCCTCCGTGAAGGGAGAGGACACAGTCTCTCAAACCACTGACAGCTACTGGTGGCCACCTCCTCTGGGACACCTTTCCCCAGAACATAGTCAGTGGTGTACCCCAACCCTGTAACTTGTCACAAGGGGCTCTGGAAGCCACCTTGCTGACCAGTCGCAGTGGACAGCCTGCTGGAGTGCTAGGTGATGGGTGACTGCGTCGTCGTTGGTGGTGTGGCGATGGGGTCCCAGGGCACCAAGGTGATAGCAGTGTAGGCAGCTGTAGTTTTATTTTTTGCTCCCCCCGCCCCCCGCTGAGTGTCCCAAAATGTCTGATATGAGTATGAGTCACTTTTGAAAAGAAATTTTGTTAAAAATTGGACAGAGAGATACATTGCACGTTAAAAGCAGCAGTGCCCTAACTCTGGCCCAGGAAGAGTTGCCCACCCCGCCCCCGACCAGTCTCATCTCCCGACAGCTCACCATTCCCCCTGGACTCCCCTGCTGGTGTTTATTGTGGGCGTGGAGTTTGATTTCCATCATCTGTGATCTTCTGTGGACTGCTGTGTGCTGGCCTCCCCGCTGCCTGCTCCGTCCTGGCGCGTTCGGGGGTCAGGCCGCCTGTGCCGCGTCCTCTGGACCAGGTGCAAGCTGTTTGCAGAGGACCACATGGTGTACTCTGATTTTATTCCTTCCCAGTCTTCTCCTATAAACCCACTTGGAAAAGAAAACAAAGAGAACCAGCGTGAGGACAACAGCACATAAACGGTTGGAAAAGTTTGGAGGATGGAAAGGATAGGGTTCCCTGGGAAGCGGAGGGGCCACATGAAGAGCCTCCCTACCCTCCGCCCCGCCCGGCCAGCTGTCCCCTCAGTGGGGGTCTTGGCACAGCTGGTTGGATATTTTGGCCGAAGTCACTATGGAGGGGGAAGCAGTGGTGTTGGGAGACTTCCTGGGAAGAGAGCGCCCAGGGGACAGAGGCTCTGTTGCGGGTGGGGGGATATGCTGAGATCACAGGGCGAGGCTGTTGCCATGTGATGTGTAAAACTGCCTCGGGTTTCAGGCTTCTATTCTGCTCTGTTCCACATCTGGTGCTTGGAGTCCAGCCGGATACACGTCTGTTGGGAAATGGGCCCCAGTTTGGTCTTAGCCGGATGGTTGGCCTGCACAGAACGTGCCCGGCAAGTCGATCATATCGTTTTTCAGGGGCCATTATTTCCTGGCGGGGCCAGGATTTCCCAGGATTGCTTTGTTTCTTAGAATTTAATCCTGTGTGATGGTAAATTATTTTATTTAATTGTTTATATGTTTATTGATTTTTTTTTTTTTTAGACAGAGGAAGGGAGAAGGATAGAGAGATAGAAACATGGATAAAATGTTTCTTATGTTCAGTTGGCTGCCTCCTGCACGCATCCGACTAGGGATAGAGCCCACAACCCGGGCATGTGCCCTGACCAGGAATCGAACCGTGACCTCCTAGTTCATGGTCCGACACTCAACCTCTGAGCCACACTGACTGGGCTGATAAATTATTTTAAATATATTATGATCTGGGACACCCTTAAAGGGAAAATGTCTATTTTGTTATAAATTCATCAAGGCCTTCTTCCCAGGGTATTAAGGTTTTAAGAGCATGCATCTTTGTGAGAAGCTTTGGCATAATTTGGAGAGACTAAGCAGCTTTTTCTTCGTGCTTAATGAAAGAGGAGGGTATTTCTAGCTGCCCTTCACAGAAAGACCTTGCTCTTTGAGTTTCCCTTTCTTTCTCATTCTCTCTCTCTCTTTTTCCTTCTCATTCTCTTGCTGTGTCTGCATAGCTGAAGGGATGGAGGCCAGAGTGGAGAGGTGGACATGGGAGCTCAGTGTGGGACCCTGGCCCTGGGCTGCTGCCTGCCGCCCCCTCTCGCACTTGTCATTTGGTGGAGGGCTGGCCGTCACTTCCTTCTACAAGCCTATTTTTAGCCTCAGTATATTTCTGACTGCACAGACAAGATTTCCCTTCACATGAGAGGAAACGGTTTTCCGCAGGGATAAGCGAGTGGCGGGGCCAGGATTTCCTGCGGGTCGCGCAGCGCGGCCCCTGCACCGGAGGCCCCGGGTCTGCAGGGTGAAGGAGCCCAGGGTGCTTGTGTTAAGTGGCTCAGGCTTGAAGGTGCTAAGGATCGATGTGAGGAACATGCGGTTGGTTGCTATGTGCAGGGTCCTACGGTCACCTCTTGGAGTGCGGGTCTGCTGTCTCAGAGCGGGTTAACCTCCAGGGTTGGGGTGCTGCCTCCAGGACTGGGGTGGCGCCTTTGAGTCCCCATCTGCCCTCAGCCCAGGCTCCAGCGCAGCTTCTGGAGCCAAGAAATCCTTTCTGCTTCCAAGAGTGATGCCTGTGCTGCCAGTGACGCCTCAGCTTCGTGTGGCCAAGGAAGCAGCAGCCCTTCTCTCTCCTGCAGGACCCGGGGACCAAGGGGCTTCAGCGTAGGAGTCAGAATGGGGGCTCCTGGTTCCTTAACCCTGACACCTGGGAGGAAGCGATGCCCGTGGGCAGTCCTGGTGGGGTGGGCTTTCCAGTGCCTTTGACCATCGTGACCATCCTCAGACTCTGGGTGGGGGCTCCCTTCTGCGCAGCCGCTCTCGGCGTTCAGCATCTTCGTTCCGTGTGCACTCTCACAGCCTGGCTGTTGGCTTCCTCAGCAAACTCCTCCTTCCAGGCACCTTTACAGGTTCGAACTGCACACCTGTAGTCAGGCAGGATGTGTCTACAACAGTGACAGAGATGGGGGTCCCTTTCTTCAAAAATGTCCTCTCCTGGCGTGAGAGCCAGAGATGGACATGGTTCCAGGCCTGCCCCTCCCCTCCCTGTGCAGACTGGGTGTGTGCTGTTTGGGGGTGGAGGGTGGCACTCACCCACACATCCCTATGTTGGGTGCCTTGCAGGCAGCATGGGGACATGTATGCTGTGGGTGGATGGGTGTTCTCACTGTGTCCCTCAGAATCCTGACAGCACATCTCATGGTCCATTCAAACCAGGTTTCATGGATTCTGACATGTCCATTTGTACCATGTTTCACAGATTCTGACATGTACATTTGTACAGTATTTCATGGGTTCTAACATGTACATTTGTACAGTATTTCATGGGTTCTGACATGTACATTTGTACCATGTTTCACAGATTCTGACATGTACATTTGTACCATGTTTCACAGATTCTGACATGTACATTTGTACCATGTTTCACAGATTCTGACATGTACATTTGTACCATGTTTCACAGATTCTGACATGTACATTTGTACAGTATTTCATGGGTTCTGACATGTACATTTGTACCATGTTTCACAGATTCTGACATGTACATTTGTACCATGTTTCACAGATTCTGACATGTACATTTGTACAGTATTTCATGGGTTCTGACATGTACATTTGTACAGTATTTCATGGGTTCTGACATGTACATTTGTACAGTATTTCAGGGATTCTGAGATGTACATTTTTACTGTACTTCATGGATTCTAAGAATTACATTTTTCACATTTTAGAGAAGAGTCTTCGTGTTCCAAAACTCCTGGGGTGCTAACATAGTGGCATTTGGATTCAGGGAAATGTGATAGTGGTAACTGGTGAAGGCGTGCTGTGGGTGAGAGAACCTCCCTCCCGGTGCTGCTGCATTCTCATGGTCTGGATCTGTCCTGCGGGAAGAGGGTGCTGTCATCTCTGTCCCTGATGGGACCCTGGGCTGGAGGAGCCAGTGCCTCTCCCAGGGCCCTGCAGGGAAAATAGGGGTTAGCATCCCGGCCCTGTTGCCCTTGGAGCCCAGTTCCTTCTCTGTGAAACAGGCTGCAGAGCAGGGAAGTGATGGGTAAAGAGGGCGGCGGCGGCAGGGGCTCCGCTGAGGGAGGGGCCGCTGGAGCTGAAGCCCGGTGCCCAGGCAGCGTGTGGGGTTCGCTCCAAGGCTCGCGACGAGGGATGGTCGCTTGGAGTCCGGACTGGTGTGGTAGGATGAGCCACCAGGACCAGTGCGATCCTCCAGGCTGGCCAGACTGTCATCTGTAGGCAACCATGGAGGGGTCGGGTTGGGGTGGTTCCTGGAGCTTGGAGAGAGGTGGCTGGAGGGGCTGTTCAGAGAGAGCTGAGTTCTCCACCAAGGATCACAGGCTGCACACCCTGGCCGCACCCTTTACCTGCTCAGTTCTGCCAGGACCTGCCCTGATCCCAGGCAGCGGGGGGCTGGCCAATGTCCACCTCAGGCCCACCTCCCAGGGTACAGGGGGGTTGCAGAGGAGAGTGGGTGGGTGGGGGAACCCGTTAGAAAGTAAGTTGTAAACATTGTGATGCTCAGAGGGACATCAGAGGCACCCCCACAAGTGAGTGTTTTCCCATCTAAGCACATGGTCTTCACTCCGGCCATTTGTCCTGGGACAAAGGTATCTACGTACAGTTTACAGTCATGTCACCCCAGTTGCCTCCAGCAGCCTTGATGGTGCTTATTACTCCTTTTTCCTGGCTTGTGCTCAAGGCTGACCTGCCGAGCTGGGGGTCACAGCTCTGTAGCCTGTCATCCCAGCCTCCTCACCCATCTTTGGTGTTTCTAACCTTGACATTGTGAAGAGTCTGGACCACTCATCCTGTGTCCATCAAATTTTATTAAGATGTTCCACTGCTGGGGTCTCTGCTTGTTTATCCATTTTCATTTTGGGTTAGATGTCGTTTTAGCAAAGCACCTAGGTGAGTGGGGGTGTACCCCGCCTCCGCCTCCAGCGGCCCACTGCCAGCTCTCACCTGGGAGAAAGGTGAATGTCTCTTCACATGGATGTTGTGTGGAGACCTTTCCTGTGACTCCTCTGTTTGGGTCTTTTGCCCATTTTTTTTTTTTATCAGACTTTTTGTTGTATTTCCTTGACTTTAAAAGATATATTTTTTAAAATCGATTTCAGAGAGGAAGGGAGAGGGAGAGAGAGATAGAAGCATCAGTGATGAGAGAGAATCATTGCTCGACTGCATCCTGCATGCCCCCCACTGGGGACTGAGCCTGCAACCTGGACATGTGCCCTGACCAGGAATCGAACCATGACCTCCTGGTTCATAGTTCAACTTTCCACAACTGAGCCACCCTAGCCGAGCTTGCTTGACTTTTAAGAGTTCATCAAACATTAGGAAGACTAACTCTGTATGTGTGATTTATGCTACAAACATTTTCAATCAGTCTTGACATTTGTCTTTCTACTTTGCTTTTGGTTTTTGACATTCAGAGGTGTGTGTTTTTCTTTACTGCAGTTTTAAAAATTGTGTTTGGATTTTGAGTCATAGTATATTTTTCCATATGAACTTTAGCATCAGCCTGTCTAGCTCGGGTTGGGCGGGGCGGGTCACTTGCTGGTGGTGGGACAATGTCATTTATAGACTGACCTGGAGAGAGCAGATGGCTTTATGGCGCTGAGTCACCTTCCTGAGAACCAGGGAGGTCGTCCTTTGACTCAGGGCTACTTTCGTCTCTGCCAGGAAGGGTTTAATGTGTTTCTCTTACAAAATTTTCACTTTTTGTTGTTGTTAATCCTCAGCCGAGGATTTTTTTCCCATTGATTTTTAGAGAGAGTGGAAGGGAGAGGGAGAGAGACAGAGAGTGAGAAACATTGATCACACTGCTGGTTGCCTCTTACAGGCCTCCCCGACCAGCGCTAGGGATTGAGCCTGCAACCTAGGCATGCGCCCTAGACCTGGAAGCAAACCCGAGATCCCTCAGTTGGTGGGCTGATGCTCTAACCACTGAGAAAACCGGCTAGGGCCAAAGTTTTCACATTTTAAAATTTATTCCTAACTTTTATCTTTCTTTATGTTGCTATTGGAAATGGGGGTTTTCTTCTCTGATATAGCTTCTGACCAGCTATTGCTTGTATTTATGACTGTTGATTTTTGTATCTTCATTTTACATCATGCTATTTTCCTAAATTCTTTTATTGTTTTCTTTAGTTGTAGCATCGAGTCCCTGGTTTTCCAGCTGTCCCGTGATGCCTTGTGCAGATGTGTGGGGGGTTCAGTTCTTCCTCTCCAGGCGTTATGCCTCCGACTGCCTTCTCTTTTTATCTACTTCCCTACTGTCTGAGATAAAGTGTGAACAGTGGTGGGAATAAGAGTGCCGTTGCCTCACTCCTGACCTCAGCGGGAGTGCCTCATGTTTCTCCATGAAAAAGGAGCTTGCTGTGGGGGGAGCATGAACGTGTGTGAGGTGGTTAATATTTCCAATACACAGATTCTGTGATAGTCAAAGTTGTTGCTGTTAAACAAGAAACAATAAAAATAAAGGAAACTTTTCACTCAAAAAGCTAAATTACAGAACTATGCCATAAACTGAAGGAACATAGGAAGGATAAGTATAAATCCAAATTTTATTAAAGTAAAACACAAAGAAACAAAGCTCGTAAAAACAGTACATTAAAGAAAAGTAAGGAGTTGTTTGTTTGAATACATAACTGAAATCATTATCTGATAAGGCTAATTATTGGAGGAGGGAGGGATGGGCGAATGGACGGGTGGAAGGAGGGACTAGCACTTAGGAACCGGGGTCTCCCAGTTTAACCATCTGTTTTAGACAGTGGGCTAACTATTAGGAAAAAATGTTAAATTAGACCCTTACCATATACTTTATAGCAAAATAAAATCTGAATGGGGCAAGAATGTGTAAAGCAATCTTTATTTTACTTTATTTTACACACCCACATGTATTTATAAGGATTAAGGACACATGCATTAGTTTTCTCTGCTGTGTAACAAATTGCCACAAACTTAGTGTTCTACACTAGGCACCCGTTTTCTCTCATGTTCCTGTAGGTAGACATTGGGCACAGCCTAGTGGAGCCCTCTGCTTGGGGGTCTCTCGGGCAGTGTTCTCATCCGGAGACCGGCTGGGGAAGGACTTCCCTTCGCGCTCCCGCGGAGCTGTGGGCAGAGGTCATTTCCTGGGGGCAGCTTGCTCCTTCAGGGCCAGCAGGAGCGTGTGCTCTGCTTCCAGAACCTGCCCTTTCGAGCCTCTTTTAAATGGCTCACCTGGTGCTGATAAGGTCAGACCTGCCCAGGATATGCCCTTTTGATTCGCTTGAGATGAATGAACTTTGAAAATTAATTACACTTGCAAAGTCCCTTCATTTTGCCATATAATGTTACCTAACCTTGGGAGGGATATCTTATTGTCTTCAGGGTCCTGCCCATACTGGGGGAAGAGGGCCACACAGATGAGACACGGGGGGGGGGGGGGGGGACGGACGGACACTTGGAGGAAGTTAGAGTCCTCCCTCCTACAGGAAGTCCCTATCAATTCCTAGTCCATCAAAATGTTATCATAAATGGCTGTGACTTTTATTGAAGAATTTTTTACTTTTATTTATTCTCTAATGTTCTGCCTTCTTTATGTAAATTCAAAATTTTGATCTATATAATTTTCCTTCTCCCTGAAGAAAATTTTAAAACACCTCTAGGGCAAAGCCCAGCACAGCCTCCACTGTGGGCTAGAATGAAAGTATTTCTCTAAGATCTAGTTTGTGTGTTTATCTCTTATTCTTACTTTAGTGGCTTTAAAAATAACTCTGTATTAACCAAACATGGGCCGTAGCTCTGAGGAGGCTGGCACCCATGTGGCCTCCAGGCCTTGCCCAGAGCTGCTCCTGGGTAGAGCCGCCACGTTGTCATGCCAACACGGAGCCCGTGCACTTGAAATGTGGCCACCGTGACAGTGCAGAATCGCAGCCCCACCGCCCAGCTGGGCAGGGCCCTCAATGAGAGGGTACTGTGATGGGAAGGTCTAATTTTATAGACACTGGGATCTGTGCATATAAAAAGATCATTTTCGGTGTTTTGTCTTGGCTAGAGAGCATGCCTAAGTGTGTGTGTGTGTGTGTGTGTGTGTGTGTGTGTGTGTGCGCGCGCGCGCGCGCGCTTGCACACAGGCTGTGCTCTATTGTTTAAGGGTCTGTTTTCTAGAAGTTTGGAGTCATAACTGACAGAGCTTTTCAGGGCTTCTAGATGTCTCTGCTGTGGTCTCCCCCCTTTGTTTCAGTGTCTTGGGAGATGGTCGGTGTGCTCCTGCACGGCTCTGTTGGTGGGGCTGGTCCGGAACAGGGACCGGAGGGCATGTGCCTTGATTTATCTCACTGAGGACATGGTGGTTTGTTGCTGAACTCCTTACTTTTAGTGGGAGAAGACTTGAGGCAAATATTAGTATATCAGGCTATAAATTCAACTGTGATTTTCAAGAAATTATGTTCTTCTTGCATCTTCAGGGAAGCGTTAGGGAAACTAAATGAGAGGTTTATGTGCTAGGCAGGAATAGTTTCATGTGCTGAGTATAAAGAATTATTGACATTTGTGGCTGCACTGGCCCTGCAGACCATGTGTTTTCACGGCCAGGTCTTGTCCCTTTGGCGTGTGTGTGGAGTCTGGTGTGTGCAGGGATGCTGGGCTGTGTGGCCCACATTTTCTGTGTCTCAGTTGGGATCAGCCCTTCTTATCACTGGGCTTGAAACTTTCATTTTCCATATTGTAAAAAAATAAGAGCACAGCACAGTAATGTACACAGAATGAGTCCACTCAGCTGAGCCACAGCTCAGCGCCATCCCTGAGGTTCTGGTGTCCTGGTTCGGGGCTGAGATGGCGGGGTTGGTGAGAGAGGGAGGGCACAGGGCAGCAGTTTCAGTGTCACCACCACCACAACCAGTCTAGAACATTCCATCGTCCCCCCACCAACCCTGTGCCCAGTAGCATTCATTCCCGTTGCCCCACCCAGCCCTGGCAGCAGCCTAACTTCTGTCCCTGTGGATTTGTCTTTCCGCACATTCCATGCAACGGAGCCTCACAGGGTTTGCCCCTTTGCGGCCGGCTCCTTTCACCCACATCGTGCCTTTGAGGCTCGTCTGTCTCATGGCCCGTGTCAGTGCGTCCCTCCCTTCTGTGGCTGAGTAATATTTCGTTGTATATCAGACTACGCTGGCTCATTGTGACTAATGCTGTGAACGTGGCGTCCGTGTTCTGTGTGGACACAGGCTCTCACTTCTCCTGGGCATGGACCGTTTTTAAGTTGCAGTTCTGTAGTGATGAGCATGTCACGTTGCTGTATAGTGGGACCCTAGACCAGTGATGGCGAACCTATGACACGCATGTTAGAGGTGACACGCAAACTCATTTTTTTGGTTGATTTTTCTTTGTTAAATGGCATTTAAATATATAAAATAAATACCAAAAATATAAGTCTTTGTTTTACTATGGTTGCAAATATCAAAAAATTTCTATATGTGACACAGCACCAGAGTTAAGTTAGGGTTTTTCAAAATGCTGACACGCCGAGCTCAAAAGGTTCGCCATCACTGCCCTAGACGATTCCCCTGCAGACCTGGAACTGCACCCCTGCACAGCCTCCCAGCCTTGTTGAAAGCCTAGTTCTGCCGAGTAGCCTCGTGTCACATCCAGGGCTGCAGGACCCCTGGCAGCCACGTCCATCATCCAGGACCCCTAATCAGAGCACACAGGGCCAGGGGTTTGAGCCATTGGTGAGGAGACATTAGACTTAGACCCACTGGGCAGGCCAGAGTGAGCCCAATGGTCGGGACCTCCCAGGGAGGGGCGGCATCTCAATCTCGTATACTCTACTATTCCAGGCCTCCTGGTCCCCAAAGTGTCCAGAATCTGGAAGCTGGTGCTCGGTGCTTTGGGTTCTCCCAGCTCCTACAAGCCCACCTGCTGTGGGCAGCCCCTCCATGACCCCCTGGATGGGGCAGGACACTGGGCTCCGTGGTGCCTGCCCTTTGCCAGGCGGGTTTGGCTCTGGGGAAACTAGTAGATTGGGTCCCTGTCTGTGGAAGGGGTCTCCTGTGTGGAGCCTGGTGTCCCGTGCACGGAGTGGGTCCCCCTGAGCGGAATGGGTTCCCCTCCCCCCATGCAGAGACCCCAGCCACCACAGTGAGGTCAGCAAGTAGGTCTTCATCACAGAGGCTTCTGCGCAGGGCTGTTTGGGGCTGTGAGTGGTCTGACTGACTTTTCCTTTTTCTTCTGTGTTTACAGCCGGATAACCTGCAAAAGAACTGGCTCCGGGAGTTCTACCAGGTGAGAGCGCTGTGCCAGCCACTCCCCCAGATAAGCTGCTCACACGATAAGTATTGTGTTTTTGTGGAAGTCACTCTCGCCCACGCAACGTGCAGGCTTGGCTGCCCTGGTGCCCACGAGACAGACGTCGCATTTCTCCTCGGAGGCCCCTTTCTGATCCCCTCCCTCTGGCCAGGATTCAGGGGACTGGGTGGGGTCTCTTCATTATTGGAGGGGAGGCTGCTGAAAGTATGTGGGGACATTAGGGTGCCTCTTGGGGGTCCTGGGGTTTCAGCATGATGAGACCACACAAAGGGACCGCCGGGGGGTCTGGGCAGAGTGTGGGTGACTCTCAAGGGAGGTGCTGTAGGATGGGCCAGATTCTAGCACTGTCTGTTGAGCAGATGTTGACTGAGGCCCTGTCTGCGGGAGCTCTGCTGTGGGGGCTGGGGTGGAGCTGGGACATGGCGGACAGGGGGCTCCACTTCTGGGGACACAGATGATTGGCACAACCAAGGACGGCTCGGGTATTTCCGGAACAGTAAGGACGAGCAAGGCAGCCACATGGGTCTTTGGTCTGTGTATAGGTGTGCATACTGGGCCCCAGGTAGGGTATATGAGAGGCCACTCTGAGGAGGCACCACGAGCTGAGATCTAGTGGGTGGGAAGAGTGTCCAGCGTGGCCGGGAGCAGGAGGTAAGTGTGGCCGCAGCCAGAGGGGCAGACTCTGGATTAGGGCGGCCTGAGCACAGCTGGCTCAGGATGGTCCAGTGCTGCTCTGGCTCCTGCAGTAAACACTGGGCCCAATGGCAGGGCCATGTGGGTCCCGCTCCTGTTTTGGAGATGACAGTGGGGACCCAGAGGAAGAGGCTCCGTGCAGGCCTTGTCATCCCTCGCCATCCAGCAAGGTGTGTCCCCCTGGGGTGCGTGGAGGTGGAGTTCCTTTCTCACCCATCCGACATGTATTGTCTGCCAGGCGTCGTGCTTGTTGTTGGGGGAACAGGAGGCGGGTCCCCGGGGAACAGCCTAGGCCCAGGTGTAGGGGCATCAGGAAGGAACATCCTTGGGAATGAGGCAGCTGAGAGGCCTCAGAGGCAGGGTCTCTGGGAGTGAGGGGGAGCTGGTTTCCCATTACCTGGGCGTCCTGGGCCCCTCCTTTCCCATACTCTGCTCTGCCCAGGCGGACACCTGATGTCAAGGACCCCTGGCCGAAGCCAGGCGGGCAGGCTGCTGCCTGTGACAGTTCCATGAGGAGCTGTGCTAGGGAGAGCAGGCCCCGCTCTGGTCATTGCTCGCCTCGGGATTGCACAGGCTCCATGACCCACCTCTGTCCCCGGTCACTGGGGGGGTCCCTGGTGTGGCTGGAGCCCTCCAGTCCAGCTCTCGGCTCCCTGGGTCTGTTAGTTTTGGTAAAAACATCTGTCGTGTTGAGCTACAGCTTTTGTTCCTTTGTCTGTCTGTCTGATTTTCATAGGTGGGCCTTGGAAAGTTCATGTGAGGCAGTGTCTGAGACTATTAGGGCACATCCAGGACGGGTGAGCGGGCAGCTGGCCTGGCTCCAGGCAGAGAGGTGTCCTGGCAGTGACAATCCCGAGGGAACGTGCTAGAAGCCTGTTGGGTGTGGGGGGGGCCGTCCTCGGGGAGGAGTGCTGGGGGGCAGACCTGGGAGTCCTGGCCACCTCACACTGGGCCTGTGCCCCGTGGAGCCATCACAATCGGAACTTGCATCCTGTATCTGCTGGCCATTTATTTATTTATCTCTCCCGGTAGAGGTGTAAGTTCCACTCTGCCACAGATTGGATGTGTGTGTCCCCCACATTCTTCTGTTGTAGCCTGATTCCCCAATGGGATGGTATGTGATGGGCCTTTGGAAGGTCATTAGGATGAGATGAGGTCATGAGGGTGAGGCCCCAGAATGGGATTTGTGCCCTTTTAAGAAGAGGAAGAGACCACAGCTTGGGAGGTGCCAGGTGCTGGGGGGAGGAGGGCGGTCGGCAGTGAATGGGGCCATCCATGGCCCTGTGGAGAGACATTGGAAACTTCCCACAGTGGCCCAGGGGCAGCTTGGGAAGGAAATGAACCACCTGAGGGCTGGGGTGCAGGTTCATGGGGTGTCAGGAAGGCTCTTTTTTTTTTTTTTTTTTTTTTTTTTTTTCAGGAAGGCTCTTAAGGAGGCTGCTTGGAGACCTGCAGCTCTGGCAGGAGCAGGCTTCCTGCCTCTGTTGGTCAGATCTAACCTCAGTTCTTCAAACTGCGGGCAAGGTCACTAGGTTTACTCTTTCCCCGTTTCTGACATGGTGAACTTGCATGTGAACGCTTGGGGGCAGGCACCTGTCTTGCTCAGAGCTGTATCCTGAGCACCTAGGAGTGGACTGACACATTCTCTGTGCTTAGCAGTTCCTTGTTGAATAACACTCAGGAAATTGCACAAGGCAGGAGAGTATAAATAAATCTCCCCCACCCCATTCCGCCTCTGCTTTGATGTCCACACCCTCCTGTCTAACTGTCTGTGTGGCTGGAGTTTGGCAACCTTCCTTCTCTGGTCATAGATAAATGTAATTTTAAAACCTACTCTTTTTGGGGGGTAAACTAGGAAATCTTTCTATGTAGATTAGTATACACTATTTTTTGTGTCTTCAGAGTATTTTATTATATGAATAGCTCATCATTTAAGTTAAATTAAAATTGTTTTTCTATTGATGAACTTTGGGTTGTTCAAGTTTATAGTAATGCTATAGATAAATTTTAAAATTGATATAATTTTGGCTTGCATACAAACATAAAATGAGCAAGTATTGAAGATTTTTTTATTGAGATAATAAATATTTATTAATGGGAAGACCAGTAATATGTTCTCATTGTTCAACTAGGTTCTCCCATTCCTGGTGCTAAAATGAATTTGCTGAATGATGCAACACTGGCTCATAATTGCCAGGCTGGTGTGGCTCAATGGTTGAGCATCAATCCATGAACCAGGAGGTCACGGTTTGATTCCCAGTCAGGGCATATGCCTGGGTTGCAGGCTCGATCCCTAGTGCGGGGCATGCAGGAGGCAGCCAGTTGATGATTCTCTCTCATCATTGATTGATGTTTCTATCGCTCTCTCCCTCTTTCTCCCTCTCTCTGAAATCAATTAAAAACAAACAAACAAAAACTGGCTCATAATTATTGACACTCTTCATTCCTGTGGTCCAGGGGCATTTATATTATCATCAGTTTCTAGAACTCACAGAATTATAAAACATCCCAGAGGTAAGTCAAGGTAGAGACACCCCAATAGGTGAGCTGAACAGGACCCTGACATTTTTTTGCCCATTTAAAGTCACAATTTTTTCTGGAAATTTAAAAAATACTCTGATGAGCAAACCTGCTTCCATCAATGTGGAGGAACTGGTAACCTACTACCGCCTTAAAGAAATTTAAACCAGAAAACGTCTGAAACAGTGGTTTTCAATCAGACATCAGGCGGGACAGGGCAGTACCTGAGAGAGGGGACAGGCTCAACAGCTTAGAGCCAGGAGAGGATTTCCAGGCGGGTATCTAGCCAGATAAAGTCACAGTTTTATTATTTACATCCTGCCCACAATTTCCAGGCACGCGAAGAAGCAGGAAGACAGGACCCTGAGCGGGAGCGTCCGCCCTGGGTGTGGCTGAGGGCTGTGTCTGTGTGACCTGGGAGAACTGCTCCTGGCTTCACTGGGTCCTTGCTCTGGTTGTTTTCACTGATTGCTGCTTCTTGTTTTTTCCTTGTTTTCCGATTGCTTTGGATTGAATTTGCTCTCCTATGTCTGATTTCTTAAGGTAGAATACAAAATTGGCCAATTTCAGAAACTTGGCATGGGCATCATCACTAAAGACCCTGCAGCATTAAAAAGGTAATAAGGAAATATCATGAACAACATATGTCAATAAATTTGAAAACTATTGTGAAAGGAACAGATTTTTGGAGAAACAAAGTACCAAAGCTTAGCCAAGAAGCAATAAATGCCCTATCGATTCGGTTGAAATGTTGCCCAACTTTCCTACAGAAAACTTTTAGGACCAGATGGTTTTCCTGGCAAATTCTGTTGAGCATTTAAGGGGGAAACAGCAATTACACAGAAACTCGTAAAGATTGAAGCACAGTGATGCTCCCTAAGCCACGCTGTGGCACGGCCACTACCTGATGGCAGAGGTAGACAGAGACGCCACATCATAAAACCAGTCCTCCACTAAACAAAGGCAAAAATCCATAAAACTAACAGATCAGATGTATAAAAGTATGTCTGTTATATATCAACAAATATGTGATACACACACAAGCAGATAAACAACAGTGTATTAAAAGTTATTACAGCATCACCAAGGAATGTCAGCCTGGATTAACATTCACAAATTAGTCAATGGAATTCACATGCCAGCAATTGAAGAAGAAAACACATCATCTCAATAGATGCAGGGAACGCTTTTGACAGGATTCAGAACCATTTCTGATGAAAACTCACACTTTCTGATTTCAAGACTTACTGTAAATAAATTGTAATCAAGACAGTGAACTTTTGGCAGAAGGACAGAGATGTGGGTCATGGAGCAGAAACGAACCTACACATACAGCCCAGTACCTGATGGAGGAGATGGTGATTCATTAGAGAAAGGTCAGTCTTTTCAACCATCCATGCTGGGACAATTGGACATCCGTATATAAAAAAAGTTTTTTCTGTACGTTGCACCATTCACAAACATTAAATTCTTAAAGAAGAATGTTAAACTTAAAATTATACAAGTTCTAGGAAAAACTTACTGGTAAGACAGACATCGTTGCAACTTTACATTAAGCAAGGATTTCTTCACTATGACACCAAAAGCACAATTTACAGAAGCAAAATATTGATGATAAGTTAGAACTTATAATTAGGAACTTCTGCTCTCTGTATGACACTGTTAAAGAATGAAAAGATATGTCACAGATGGGGGTGGAAATATGTGTAAATCACATGCGACGAATGACTGGAAAAGAGAAAGAACTCTCTAAAGCCAATGAGAAAGCAAAGCCCCAGTTTACAAATGAGTAAAAGATTTGAACAGGCATCTCACCAAAGAAAATGCACAATAATAAATAAGCACATGGAAAGATGCTCAACATCTCTCGTCTTTAGGGAAATGTGAGTGAAAACCACAGTGAGATATCAATACAAATTCATTATTAGAATGGTTGAAATTAACAAAACGAAATAGGAAAACCCTGAGAATATGTGGGAGAGGAACCCTCACACCCTGCCCGTGGAAATGCAGAATGGTGCCTCACTCCTGAAGTTACAAGTACCCCGCAAGTGACCCTGAATCCCACCCCATTGTTTACCCAGTTGACATGCAAATGTCTCTTTACTCAGGGACCTTAAACAAATGTTTGCAGCTGCTTTGTGAGCCCCTGTGAGAGAAGCCAGACTCAGGCCTGCATGCCTTCCGTGTCCATTTATCCAGCATGAGGGACAGCCAGACTGGGGACAGGAGGGACCTGGTGCTGCAGGAGCACAGGTCTTGGGAGGAGGGGAGAAGCAAGGCACCAGGTGTTTGTGGCATGATGTCACTGCTCTGTATTCTGGTGAGGCCCCCAGTCTTCCCTGTGGCTCTTTTGCCTTCTGTCTGGGCTGTGGCTTGTGGGGCTCAGGGCCCTGCTCTCTCCTAGCTCCCCCACTGCGCAGCCACGGTGAGTCCCATCTCCAGGTGCTCCTGACTCCTCAGGTTTTGATTTCAGGCCGGAGCCTTTCTGTTCTTTCCAGACGTACCTGTCCAGCTCCCAGGCTCTTTAGATTGAGTGTCTCCACCCTGTGCCCCCACAGCACAGCTGGCTTCCTCCAGCTCATCCGGGTCCCACTGGACTCTCTCTCTGTCTCCCCCATCTCCCATTCCACCTGTCAGCGCCTTGTACTCCCTGGCTGGCTGCACTGGCTTCCTCCAGCCTCTGCCTCCTTCCTGCCTCCTCTCCACCTGGCAGCCCCAACAGGGCCAGGTCCTCACAGGCCCTTTAAGGTCCTGTGTGAGCTCACAGCCCTGCTCCGATGGTCTGGACTTAGAATGATTTGGGGAAATAGCTTATGCTGTAATGTTCATTGTCATGTTGAAGACAGCTATATTGAGTTCATGCGCATAGAAATGCTAGAATCGCTGCTGGATTCTAGGTCAGCTGTGGGCAAACTACGTCCCGCGGGCCGGATCCAGCCCGTTTGAAATGAATAAAACTAAAAAAAAAAGAGACCATACCCTTTTATGTAATGACTAGGGGCCCGGTGCACGAAATTCGTGCACTGGGTGGGGGTGGGGGGTGTCCCTCAGCCTAGCCTGCCCCCTCTCATATACTGGGAGCCCTTAGGCGTTGAACCCCATCACCCTCCAATCGCAGGATCGGCCCCTTGCCCAGGCCTGACGCCTCTGGCCTAGGCGTCCGGCCCGGGCAGCAGGGACCTGCAGAGGCAGCGGGGGGTGCCGCGATCGCACGGGCTCCGCCCCTGCAGGAAGCCTCTGGCTGAGGTGTCCAGCCCGGGCAGCGGGGACCCACAGCTGCAGCGGCCCCGCGATCGTGGGCTTCGCTTTAGGCCCAGGCAAGGGACCCCTAGCTCCCGGGACTGCCAGCTTCGACCGTGCCCAGCTCCCATCGCTGGCTCCACCCCTACTTCCTGCTATCACTGGCCAGGGCGGAAAAGGCACCTGATTCTCCGATCATGGCTGGGGGGCAGGGCAAAGGTGGCCCTGGGGCCGCCTTTGCCCTGCCCCCCAGCTCTTAGCTCCCCCCTGGGTTTCCAATCACTGTCAGTGGCAGGGGGCTTCTTCCTGCTTTCCCTTTCGCCTCCCTGCATTGTGCCTACATATGCAAATTAACCGCCATCTTGTTGGCAGTTAACTGCCAATCTTAGTTGGCAGTTAATTTGCATATAGCCCTGATTAGCCAATGAAAAGGGTATCGTCATACGCCAATTACCATTTTTCTCTTTTATTAGTATAGATGTTTACTTTGAATTTATATTAGTTCACACAAACACGCCATCCATGCTTTTGTTCCGGCCCTCCGGTCCAGTTTAAGAACCCATTGTGGCCCTTGAGTCAAAAAGTTTGCCCACCCCTGTTCTAGGTGATCTGTGGGCTCATGTTTCCCCTCCTGTTCCTTCCATGTGGTTCCTGCTGCTGTGCAGGGCATCGCTGCCAGCTGCACTGGCCTTCTTCCCCCATCAGAGCAGCGGTGGTGTGGCCATGCTCAGCACCCCATTTTACAGAGGAGAACACTGAGGTTTGAAGAGGCCATGGGAGGCTCCCAGGCCCCACAGCGAAGTAGTCGCAGTCACAAGATGGAGCCCGTGATTCCAAAGGCCATACCAGTGGCTAAGCAGGGGACATGGATCCGGCGACAGGTCTCACTGGGGGTGCCTGTCAGGAGGTTCTGCAGAGACTGGACTGTGTGTCCATCGATGGAGGAGAGGGTAGTAGAGTCGGGTCAGCAGTGCTGGCAGGGGTGAGGTGTGCCTCCCCCGCCAGGCAGGGTGGAGGAAGAAGGCAGCAGAGATGGGGAGGTGGCTCTTTCAGTGACAGAGAGCAGGCCACCTGCTGCAGGGGAGCAGAGAGGGCAGATCTGACCCTTGAGCAAAGAGGAGGATCTCAGTTGGACCAGTAGGCAGGGTGGGACCTCAGGACCTGAGGGAAGAGGAGTGACAGCTCCTCTGGGAGCTCTTCGGGGCTCACTTGGGATTCTCAATGGGGGTGACGAGGAGACAGAGCATCCGGCGACATCTGGGAGGGTGCAGCTGGGACTATCCTGGCGGCCAGGGCAGGCCCTTTGGAAGATTAGGGCTGGCGGGAGGGGTCTTGATAAGGAAGAAACAGTCATTGGTGGCTGGGAGGGTAGCTGAGGGTCAGGGGCTGTGGGATGCCACTGCGATGGAGCAGAGAGGGCAGGTTTATCTGGCCCCTGAGTGGTCACAGTCCCCTATGAACTTGATATGGTCCAGCAGCCATAGGGCTTAATGGAAGTCTGCTAGGCAGGCTGGCTTCAGGGAGAAGGTTCCCAGGGGTGGCTCTGTGGCATCTTGCACTGTGACCTTGAGGCTGTGGTCACCACTGGCCCCTGCAGTCAGTACAAAGACAGGCGAGTGCCTGAGGCGTGGCAGGAGCCTATGTGCTTCTGCTTGCTCCTTCAGAGGGAAAGTGCTTTCTGGTTAAGACTCATCAGTTCACGTAGAGCTTTGATGTCCCGGGGCTACAGGTTTGGTGGTGTCCCTACGTCCACATCTCTGTCTCTGAAAATGCAGCCTCTTGTCCAGCTGTCCAGATCAGTGTAAATAAATGGTGGCTCTCCTGTCCAGGGCCTGCTGCTCAGCCTTCGCAGTCAGCCCTCCAGCCCACCCAGTGCCTACCAAGAAAACCCTAGTTCTGCTTCAGAGTGGACGGTGGTTCGCACATCCTGAGCACGTGGGCAGGGAGACACCTTCACTGATGGGCGGCCATGAGGCCTGAGGGGGAGGTCACACAAATGTGTGGCTTCCCGTGTGCACGAAGCAAGGAGGCGTGCCTGCTGTCCACACTGCTGGCAGCCACTGCCCCCATCGGTGGACTCCAGGAGGGTGTCCGATCAGGGCCGCATGGAGCTGCACCCACACAGCACAGCCCTGGAAAGAGGAGTGGGCAGCCTGGGGATCCATCCCAGGCGAGGGTGAGCAGACGAGCTCAGGGCAGGGTGTTTGCAGAGCACAGCTGGTAAGTGGCAGCCCTCTTTTCCTCTCAAGAAATTCTTTGTCCTTTTTCTACTCCTTATCTTGGGTATCAGGATCCCACTGGGCTGTGTGGAGGATGTAATTCCTTTTTAGGTCACTCAGATACTCCTCTTTGGAGAAAGCCTAACAAGGCCTGGCCGTTTCTATTTTTAACGCTGACTCCTGGCCAGCGAGGGGCCGTGACGGACTGCCGTGTGCTGCCTGGGAACCCAGAGCTGCCCCAGCTCGCCACCTGCATAGCGTCAGGAACGGGGAGCTGCTTTCTGTTTGGCTGGTTGCTGTGTTGTTGTTTTTAATTCTCTCTGCTCTTTCCTGCCAAAATTTGTAATTTGCTCTTTTCCAAAATAGTTTTCTTTAGCTTTCCTATGAAAGAACCCACGTATTTTTATCAGTTGCCTATTTCCCCCCTAAAGTTAGAAGCAGCTCCTTTTTTTGTAGAATTTTGGTCAAGCAAATGTGCAGCTTTGGGCAGTGACTCATGTGGGGTCCCAGGTGAAGGCAGGCCAGCCTCACTGTCAGGCAGGATGTGAGCTGCAGCTGGGATGGGCGGAGGCCCGTGTTGAATTCTTGCTTTACTGAGATGCATTTCCCAGCCTAGACAAGATCCCTGCCCTGCACTGTCCTCAAGATGTCGGTGCCGTCGGCCTTGCAGGGATCTTGTCCAGGACCATCCAGGTTCCAGAGCCCCTTCCCAGCCTGGGGAAGGCCAGCAGCTCTGTCCCACAGCCCATCTCCCAGCATTCAGGGTGGCGTGGACTCATACCACCAGGCAGGGACCCCCACTGTGTCCAGTCTGTGTGCAGTGACCATCCATGAGCATAGGCTCCTAGGAAGTGGACACTCAGAGAGCCCTGGGCACGGGCACGGGGTCCCTCCAGGAAGTGACATAGCAGCATCCAAGCGGCATGCTTCTGGGACTGCCCTGCCCTGCAGAGTGACCTGGGCCAGCTTGAGGGAGCTGGCAGATGCCAGGAATGGGAGCAATGTGCTCACTAGAGCAGTATTAAAGATCTAATTCTATAAGCCTCCAACTGAGTAAATCATATTAAAACCAAAGGTAGCGAGTGCCTGGTACTCATCACTTCCTAATGGCTTTCTATGTGTTACTGTTGGGATCCTGGTTATTTATGTTGTGTCTTAGCAGGGAGCTATAGCAATGTGTGCCCCGAACTCTGTGTTCTGTGACGTCACATCAGGAGCTGGACATGGGCCTCGTGGGGGTGTTTGCACAGTGAAATGGGTTTTGCCCCAGTGAGCTGGCTGTCTGACACTTACCAGCAAGCCATGCCTGCACAGCAGGTTGAGCAGGTGCTGTCTTGCTGACCATTGAGGACACATCTGTCCCGAGGGCCGTGATTCCTGGGATGTTTAGAAACCAGCCTTGGCTTTCTTTTTCAAGCTGCAACACAAGTCCCACCTGTTACTGGGGTTCTGTTGGTGAGTGCCCGATGGAGGGCATGGTCCAGGCTGACAGCCCCGGGAGCCCAGCCCCTGCTCCCATCTGCCTTCCTTCCCGAGTCAGCGAGAGTTATGGTGCTATCACAGAGGCTTACATTTGCCCCATGGAGTACCCCACAGCATCACTCACTTGCAGAGAAAATATTTTTACTGTTAGCAAAAATTTCCCACAGCATGTCACAAAAATGATCATCTCCCGATGAGTGATTTTGAATTTCTCATCTTATGCAGTAATTAAATGTCTTTGAAATGAAATCTCTAAGTTGTGTTTCTCAGGCTGCCCTTTGAGTGATGTGGTTACAGATGCCCAAGCGCTGGAGGTCTTACCATCTGATCGGGGCACCTGCCCTCCCGAGAGTTGGCTGGCAGAGTAGTTTTCCAGCTGCTTCCAGAGAGGGGCGTAAGAAGAGACCTTAGTATCTCTTTCCTGCTTGCCTTCCATTAAGGAGCCAGGGAAGATCAAAGATTAATAGGAAATCACATTTCCCATGCTCATAGGGCAGTGTCGAGCAGCGTCCAGCCCAGAATGACCTCCAATGGGCCAGACGGTGCTGCCCTGGGTGGCAGGACGGTGAGGAATCCTTTGGGTTTCTGGTTTGGATCTCACTGAGTTCAATGAGTGTGGTCAGCAAACTTTTTATCATGGCGAATTTCAAACTTACAGAGAAAGGACAGTACAGTGAACTCCATTCAACAGTTTCCAACTCACGGCCAGTTTATTTCAATTGTGCCTCCACCCACGCCTCCCGCCCCATAACCACTTAAAGCAGCAACTGGTCTGTGTCATTTACTAATGAGTACTCCAGTATGTCTCTCTAAAAGATTTTTTAAAACAACCCTCATAGCCCCACCAGTGTGGCTCAATAGTTGAACGCCGACCTATGAACCAGGAGGTCATGGTTCGATTACCTGTCAGGGTTGTAGGCTCAATCCCCAGTGGGGGGCATGCAGGTGGCAGCCAATCAATGATTATCTCTCATCATTGATGTTTCTATCTCTTTCTCCCTCTCCTTTCCTCTGTGAAATCAATAACAATATATTTTAAAAAAAACCAATCCTCACAGTGTCATTATTACATCTAAGGTTAATACATCATATCATTAAATATCCAGTCAGCATTCAGACCTTACCAGTTGTTTCATAATTATTTGTAGTTGTATATTGAAACGAAACAGTATTTTGGTAGAAATTAACTTTTTCACAATGCTATGGAGATATAAACTGATGTACAGTAGACTTCACATATTTAAAGTGTGAAGTTTGATGGGTTTTGTGGTACGTCTACACCTGGGAAGCCATCGTGATCCAGAGAATGAGCGTGTCCATCGCCCTCACAGGTTCCTAGTACCCTGTCACTGCCTCCTTCCAGCCTCACACTGGGCAGCCACTAGCTTGCTTTCTGTCACTCACTGTCCGTCAGTTTGCCTTGTCTAGAGTTCTATGTAAGTGGAATCCAACAGCGCACTCTTCGTGATCTGGTCGCCTTCCCTCAGCTTGATTTTGCTTCCGTGTGGTCAGAAAACAGAGCCCCTCTGGTTCCATCTTTCAAAGCCCATTGGAGCTTGTTTATGGCCCAGTACAGGCCTTTCTCAGAGAGAGGCCTTGGAAGAGCATGTGGTCTGTAGTTGTTGTCTGGGTTTTAGATCAAGGTGTTGACGGTGTCTTCTGTGTCTTGACTGACTGTGTGCGCGTACACATACCACTGTGTGCCTGTGCATGTGTGTGCATGTTTCTGTTTTCAGCCACATGCATATGTATGGTTGTGCCATCTTCTTGATGAACTGTCATGGTCACTACGAATGTTCTCTTTGTCTGGCAGTCCTTCGTCTCACTAACGTGGCCACACCAGCCTTCCTCGCCTCCCGTGCATGCTGCCTGCCTCTTTCCTACCTGTGACTGGTCTGTCCGTGTCTCTGCTGGAGGTCTGCCTCTGACAGGCAGCAGTGCCTCAGTGCTCTGCTCTGCGTGCCGTCACTCCCCGCCTGAGACTGCAGTGTTTAGCCATCTTGTCTGGCCTAGCAGAGCTTTCTCTGATGGTGGGAATGTTCCGTTTCTGTGCTGTCCAGCACCGTAGCCACTGGCGACGTGTGGCTATTTACCACTTGAAATGCGACTAGTGCTGAATTTTAAACATCTTTAATTTTAATTAGTTTAAGCAGCCCCCTAGGACCCGAGGCTGCCTTTCTGCACAGTGCAGTCTAGACCACTGACATTGGAATCTGTGTCTACCATGTCGTTGCTGCTCTCTGTTCATACCCTCTGCTTTTGTTCCTTTGTTTCTCCATTCCCCTTTCCTTGTGGATTATTCAGTTTCTTTGCATTCCATTTTAATTTTTTATTGGCTTTTAAAACATTTTAAGTGGTTGATCTAGATTTATGATCTTTGGGTCTAAATGTTTGAGTTGACATTATACTGCTTCATGTAAATGTAGAAATCTTGAAATCAAATGGCACGTGTATGATGTTGGTGTACATTGAAAACCCCAGTAGACAGTATTATGGGTCAGCAAACTACCCCTCACTCCCAGCCAAACCACGCCTGCTGCCAGGTTTGGAATTAAGTTCTATTGGTGCGTGGCTATGCCCACTCCTGTAGCATCCTGTGGCTGCTCATGTCCACACTGGTAGAGTGGATCTGTTCCCACAAAGACATTGTGGCCACAAATCCTAAAACATTGATCCAACTCATGGAAAGTGTTTGTCCAGCCCTGCTCACAGATTCCTCATAAAGGGCTGACGGAGATGACATTTCCTAGGTTTTTGTATATTGAAAACTGTTTTTCTATGACTTTGGTATTTGAAGGATACTTGGCAGAATAGGTAATCCTTGGCTTATGCTTTATTTCATTGAGATTAAAAAAAAAAAGTTCTTCCATTGCCGCCTTGATTTATGTTGGTTTTGATAAGTCTGGTGCCAATCTGTTTTTTATTTTATTTTAATGTTAACTGATCTTTGTCCCTGGAGACCTTGAGGATTGTATCCTTATCTTTGAAATCTCGTGTTCTGACTGGGATTCGGCTTGAAGCTGATTGTTTTGGGTTAATTTTCTCAGGTGCCCAGTGAGCCCTTTCATTGTGTAAGTTCAGTTTTTTTCTATTTGGAAAGTTTTCTTGGATTATTATTTTAAATATTAGTTTGGTCCCCTTTTGGTCTCTCTCCGGGGACTTTGATGATGGGAATGTTCTTCTTTGCTCACCTTCGTTTTCATGTCTTTCTCTCCCATTTTCTCGTTGTCATCTTTACTCTCTTGGTTGGTCTTTCTGGTTTCAGTGCCATTGTGAATTTCCCTCTAGTCGATTCTCTCCTGGGCACCTTTTCTCTGTGATGATTTTGTCTTTTTCTTTTGTTTCTTCCCTTGGGTTAATCAGCACTCTTTCTATCCCAACCAACACCCCCTTCCAATTTCTATTTTAGTTTTGAGTTTCTGATTTTGGTTTTCCATTTTCTCAAATGCTTGTTTGAATGCATGTAATTCAGTTTGCAGTATAGGCTTGTAATTCCACTCTGCTTCGTGATTCTTTTTCTGGGTGGAGCCCTTCTCTTGGTTTATGTGTGTCAATTTTTTCTTATTTTTGCAGCAGCTTTGTAGGGACTTGTTGAACTTCTCTCCCTTCAGCTTACGGCTACTAGGATGTTTTTATGGGATTCCTGGTTTAACAGCACCCTCTTCTGTCCGTCCAGCTCGTCCAGGTACGCTGGGAGACCTCGAGTATGTCTGCCTTGCGGTGACGTGACGGTCCTCCTCTGGCTTGCGGTCCATTTCCCCCTTTCCGTCTCTTCTCCTCTGTGCCCAGTTGCCCACGGCTGCCTCTCCCCCTTTCGTCTCTTTCCTTCCCTAGATCCGCGTCTTGCACAGGGCCTACGCCCTGCATTCTCTTCGCTGTGGATATGTGATGAGCCGAGGCTTTTCCGAGTTTTCAGACCCCAGGCTTTCTGGCCACCCCTCCAAGTCAGCCTCTGGGCCTCCCCCATGTCTGGGTGCCAATGTTGCAAGTCTGTGATGCCACGTAAGGTGCTCTTACTACCATGGAAACGCCTGCAGGGTCTTTGTGATCTCCTGTTGGTTGGTAGCTGCGGTGTGGCTCTTCTCGGTCTAGCCGGGGTGACCAGTCCCGTCCCATCACAGAACCACTCTGGCCTGCTGGCCCTGACTGTGCATCTGTTTCCGTCCCGCTGCTCTCCATCCTTCAGTGTTTCTTTCTTTTCTTTCTCTGGGTTTATTTGCTGCTGTCTGCCTGGCGGCAGCTCTGGGTGGGGTGGCAGGCCAACGGGCTGTGGGCTCTGGAGAGAGTGGGACTTCCCTGCTGGGTGTGGCAGGTGGGCGTGATTTCTCTGAGTGTTGCTGGGCAAGCTGCCTCACCTCCCTCTGCCTCCTGGTGTCCCTGAAGCTGGTCCTTGCTGTGAAATCCCTGTGGCCCCTTACCGGCCCCTCCTGACTCCCAAGTAGCCCTCCCTCCCTGCACCCTGCGGGCTGGGCGAAGCCCTTTGGTGGCTGTTGTGGCAAAGCTACCTCATCACCCTAACAGCGGCCCCCTGGTGACACTCCACCCCTGGCGCTCCAGGGCAGGGCTGGCGAGTGCCTTGTCTCCTCTGTGAGCAGGTGCTGGTCAACACCTACTCACATGACCTGTGAGTCACTCAGCTGCTGAGTGAGCCCTCAAGGGGGGTCACCCTGAGATGCCCACCATGTCCGCACGGGTCACCCAATCTCCCAGTGTGGTCAGTTAGCTGCAGGGGGTCAGAGGCAGTTTTGTGTTATGACCCAGTGGTTGTCAGAGCCCCATTGCAGATGTGGGGCCATTTGTCCCGCCAGCCCCCTTCCTCACAGACGTGATGGTGCCCGTGCAGCTCTGTGCAACCCCTGGTGGTGTATAGAAGAGGGGGTCTGTCCAGCCAGCGCTGGCAGAGCCACATACAAACACCGAGGACTCTAGTGGAGAAATATTGGTGACTTTCTTATGAATGGTGCCATCCAGACGGGAAGCCAATGCTCAAAGCCCAAACTCTCTGATGGCGTGTAGGTTACAATGGTATAGGGCAAAGTCGCAAGACTCGGGGGTTAGGGGTTGGAGTCGTGCTGGGAGCTGATTGGTTGGAGGGGGTGATGAATCATCTCTTCAGGTCTTGAGGGCAGCTTGCGGTCACTGCCCCAGTGACCCTCTGTCCCATCTCGTGGGAAAGTAGCCAGGGAATGTTTCACCTTAGGGCTCAGGAGCTGACACATAACTCAGGTCCAGATGTTACCATTAGCCTGCAGAGGTCCAGACTGTGTGACCAGTACTCAGGTCCAGGCTTCTGTCTTCTGCCTCGGGCATTGCTGATTATCGGAGGAAAGACTGGGTCTCTGAGGGGTGTGTATATAGAGAGAGATGATTTCTAGAGCCAGGATCTAAAACTAAATTTAAAGTCATAGGGACCCTTGGTTTCAACGGCCCTGTCCTATGCTTCCTTCCCAGGTCGTCCACACGCACAAGCCGCACTTCATGGCCCTGCACTGCCAGGAGTTCGGGGGGAAGAACTACGAAGCCTCCATGTCACACGTGGACAAGTTCGTCAAGTAAGTCTGGGCGCATGCCATGGCCCTGCTTCCTCCCAGGGCAGGGTGTTGGGGTGCTTTCTATGGAAACGTGGGTGTAGCCTCACCGTGGTGAAGCCCCATGGGTGAGCCAGTTTTCCAAAGAGAAAAGGTGTGGCCCAAGTGCGTGACAGCATGCCTCCTGGCAGGGGGGAGCCACAGGGTGACAGGTTGTTTCCTGGGAGAGAGGAGCCACAGGGTGACAGCGTGCCTCCTGGGAGGAGTTCAGAGGGTGACTGTGATGCCTTGGGTTCTGAGACTTTAGCCCTGGGCTCCAGGCAGGGGTCCCATCCATGTGTGCCAGAGGTTACACCTTGTGTGGTCTGCTGCTGCTGAGGATGGATAGACAGATGGACAGACAGGACTGGTCTTCACCTAGCAGCTCACAGCTACAGTTGTCACAGTAAGACGAGGACAGAGCCCGTCGCCTGCGGGAGGACGGAGCCAGAGGCTGCTATGCGCGTGCATGTGTGTGCGCGCACACACACACACACACACACACACACACACACACACGCACCCTGTGTAGCTTTGTAAATTGTGCTGCTATGAACAGAGGGGCCACATAGAAGAAGGTGCAAGAAGTATGGCCTACCAAAAAAAAAAGAGTGATACTTTGCACCACGTTCAAATTTAAAACTGTATCAAAAGGCACTCTAAAAATAAAGCTCTAGCCACTTTAGGGGAAAGATATTTGCAACACACTTTCCTGACAGAAATTAGTATTAAATATATAAGGAACCTCTGTGTGTCAATAAGAAAAACCACCCCTTGGGAAAGCGAGGCATTTCACAGAAAATGACATTTCACAGAGGTGAGAAAGTGCAGGTGAGCAGCAGGTGCAGCGTGTCCAGGAGCTCCAGTGACCGGTCACAATGGAACCTTTTGTCCCTGGTGGCCTGTGCTGTGGGCAGAGAGGTTTTATACAGAGTCCACACTGGCATGATTTTGCTTTAAATAGTTAACATCGCTTATGTCCGCCTGCCGTTTGCAGCACTCTGTGGAGATCAGGTTTCTACCTGGTACCATATTCCTTCAGCCTGGGGACTTCTCTGTCCCATTTAGCACAAATCCCCCATGAATTCTCTCAGCTTTTGTTTTCTGAGAAAGTCTTTGTCTTCATGTTTGAATGACATTTTTGTTGTAGACAGAATCCCAGCCTCTCCGTGTTTCTTTCAGTCCTTTAAGGCTGTCGTCCCCTTGTCCCGGCCTTGCGCTGGCCTGAGAGACCTGAGCCTCATCCTCTTCAGCTTCTCTGTATGTGATGTGTCTTTTCCCTACTTCAGGGTCCTGTTTTTTAGCTGGTTCACAGCAACTTATGTCACACTTTAGTCTGATTTTCTCTGCGGCTTTCAGGCTTGG
This sequence comes from Myotis daubentonii, assembly GCF_963259705.1. Taxonomy (NCBI): domain Eukaryota; kingdom Metazoa; phylum Chordata; class Mammalia; order Chiroptera; family Vespertilionidae; genus Myotis; species Myotis daubentonii. Next base: position 59,285,936 of record NC_081852.1, on the reverse strand, counting down.
AGTTCTTGTAGCTTTTTCAAGCTGTAGATTTATAATTTTTTTTAGTTTAATTAATTTAAATTCTTTATTCTTTAAAATATTATGAGTCTCCTTTTTCCCCCATTGACCTCTCCCCAGCCGCTCACACCCCCCAGCACATGCCCTCACCTGCCTACTGTCTGTGTCCATTGGTTATGCCTATATGCACGCATACAAGTCCTTTGGTTGATCTCTTCCCCCCTCTTCCCCCCACTTCCCTCATAGGTTGGACAGTCTGTTCGATGCTTCTATGTCTTTGGTTCTATTTTTGTTCATCAGTTTATGTTGTTCATTATATTCCACAAATGAGTGAGATCATGTGATATTTATCTTTCTCTGACTCGCTTATTTCACTTAGCATAATACTCTCTGGTTCCATCCATGCTGTTGCAAATGGTAAGAATTCCTTCCTTTTTACTGCAGCGTAGTATTCCATTGTGTAGGTGTACCATAGTTTTCTAATCCACTCATCTGCTGATGGGCACTTAGGCTGTTTCCAGATCTTAGCTATTGTAAATTGTGCTGCTATGAACATAGGGGTGCATATATCCTTTCTGATTGGTGTTTCTGTTTTCTTGGGATATATTCCTAGAAGTGGGATCACTGGGTCAAATGGGAGTTCCATTTTTAATTTTCTGAGGAAACTCCATACTTTTCTCCACAGTGGCTGCACCAGTCTGCATACCCACCAGCAGTGCATGAGGGTTCCTTTTTCTCTGCATCCTCTCCAGCACTTGTCGTTTGTTGATTTGTTGATGATAGCCATTGTGACAGGTGTGAGATGGTACCTCATTGTTGTTTTGATTTGCATCTCTTGGATGATTAGTGACTTTGAGCATATTTTCATATGTCTCTTAGCCTTCTGTATGTCCTCTTTCGAAAAGTGTCTATTTAGGTCCTTTGCTCATTTTTTTATTGGATTGTTTGTCTTCCTTTGTTAAGTTGTATGAGTTCCCTATAAATTTTGGAGATTAAACCCTTATCGGAGATAACATTGGCTGTAAATTTATAAATGTAATCAAACTTGGGGAAAGTGTGTCCGTTATTTCTTTAAACATTTTCTTTTAAAAAAATATATAGTTTTTAGTTGATTTCAGAGAGGAAGGGAGAGGGAAAGAGAGATAGAAACATCAATGATGAGAAAAAAATCATTGATCGGCTGCCTCATGCACACCCTACATTGGGGATCGAGCCTGTACACTGGGCATGTATCCCGACCGGGAATCAAACCATGACCTCCTGGTTCATAGGTGGAAGCGCAACCACTGAGCAACACCAGCTGGGCTAAATGTTGTTTTCTTGTCCTGCCCTTTCGACTTCCTGACATTCAACTGTTTGTGGGCACACAGATCCCTTTAGCTCTCTTGATCTTTTGCCGGTCATTTTTCCTCTGGAAGTTTCTGGTGCTGTGTTGTTTATTCCAGGACGTTTTCTTCTTTAGGTTTTAATCTATACTTAGGTCCCTGCAGTAAAATTATTTCTGATATATTTTTCAGCTCTAGAAGTTTCTTTTGTGGTTTTCATATCTCTGTCTTTCCTTACGTTCATGTTTTCCTTTAAATCTTTGATCATATTTATAATAGCTGTTTCAAGGTTTGTTCAATGAATTCCATCATTTTTGTTCTTTCTAGGACTTTTTTTCCCTGCTTTTTTAAAGTTTATGGGTCATATTTTGTTGCTTCTTCACATGCCAGTAATATCTGAGGTGATGGTAGACATGAATGTTCTGTGCTGTTCCGTGTCTGAAGTTTATTTTCTCCGTGTAGAGACTCTGGGGTTTGCTCTTGGTGGGAGTCAAGGTCTGAGGATCAGTTTGGTCCTTTCCAGGCTTATCCTCTCCCTACCCGGACCAATGCGCTGACTGTCACATGGTGCCTGTGTCCTTCTCCACCTCCCCTCCCCTGCGGTCATGGGGGCAAGACCAATGGGGGCCAGGCCAATGAGCAGAGCAGGCCCTCTCTTTCTGTCACCATTCTGGTGCATTCTCAAACCTCTAGTGCAGTGGCTCCTGTTCCAGCCCATTTACAGAGATGATAGAGAGGTCACCTACAATAGACTCTTCTAGGTTTTAGTTCCTGCCACCCTCCCTCTCTCCCTCTTCCCTCTCCTTTCCCACTCTGGTTGGTGGTGTCTCCAGGGTGATGTCATACATGGTGTCCAGGCCAGCATCCTGGGCCTCGGCAGCACACCTGTAAGTGATGAGGTGTCTGCGTGACTCTTGACTAAAGAACTCTTTTCCTTCCAGAGAACTGCTGTCAAGCGATGCGATGAAGGAATATAACCGGGCTCGCGTCTACCTGGACGAGAACTACAGGTCCCAGGAGCACTTCACAGTAAGTGCCTCTGCCCCAGGGGAGCGCCTGCTGAAGTGGCCCTTCTCTTTCGGTGGCCTGCTCTCCATCATAGCATCCTGCCATCTGCCTGCATTGAAATGTTACAGCCGTGCTGCAGCCTTTGGGGGGTGCCCTAACTCAGCAAATCTATGGCGGGGAGGGCAGCACAGTGCAGATGGCACCTCAGCTGCTTCCTCAATGTACCCTTGGTGGGCTGCTCATCAGTTGGCACAGACAAGGCCCATGTGGCAGCTGGAAGGTGGACAGCCAAGGATTGAGGCCAGGGCCCTGGCGTGTGGGAAATGAGGGAGGATTAGGGTTCTGGGGCTTACAGGTGAGGAGTTAGCCCCATGTCTGGTCTTCTGTGCCCAGCTGCCTGTGTCACAGGCTTGCTCCAAGCTCTGCCAGTCCTTTTGTGCACCTAAGAGAGAAATTTCTAGCATTTAGTGCTTACCTTGAAAAATCTCTAAGGAAAAGAAAATTAACCTGAAGCAACTAGAAGGAAGGAAATAATGAAATAGCAGCAGGAATCAGGGCAATAGAAACTAGAATAATTGAGAATTCAGTGAACTGGTTTCTTAGCAAGGTTATCATTCTAAGCCGCCTTCTCCAGCGGATCAGGATGGGCCTGTCTTGGAACACAGACCCAGGTGGTGGGGCCTTCAGGTGGAATCCAGGACCGGCTCCCAGCTGTGGCACATCTGTGTTAAGGGCCCAGCGTCACTTACTGCACAGATGCCCGCCTCCGTGCAGGCAGTCAGAGGACGATGGCAAGGCTCCAGGTGCGCTCCGAAGCCTCAGAAAGAGTGATGGGAGGGTTACCAGCTCCTTGAGGAGGGAGCCTGACACATGTGCCCAGAAACTGTCACCTCACGGGAGCTGCCACCCTCCTATGGAAGTTTTCCATATATTTTCAAAATTCTCACTTTGCTAGTTCTCCGTGATCTGCTTTGTGTCTCATATCATTACAAGGTAACATAATCATTTCATTTCTCTTCCAGCCAGAATGTCTGGTTGGCTGAGAAGAGAAGTGGTGGGACGTTGGAGGTGCACCAGGGCTGAGAGCTCCATTTGGTTTTGTCTCGTCCCTGGAAACTTATCTCAAATGTCATTTCACCTTGTGCAATGGAAAACAAAAACCCGAAAAATGAGAGTGCCCAGAACTCAGCACTTTCACTGAAGAAATACTGTTCTTGCCAACAGTTGTGGTTCTCAAAAATTATTTGATGGCAAAATTTGGATGTAATTTTCAACACCCAGAGTTCGAGATTTTCACACGGTGGGACAACCGTCTGATGGGACAGTCTGCCACAGGACAGCCTCTGTGACGTGGGGTTTTAGGGCTCTCGAGGAAGGAGGCAGGCTGCAGCCCGCTATGGCCCCTGCAGGATCTCGCCATCCGATTGGTACATTGAAGTACTTAGCAATGATAGTGTATCTCATATGCCCTTCAATGCAAGGATTTTTAAAAGTAAAACAACAGAAACCAGGGTGCATCCAGAATCCATGGCATCTCACATTTAGAATGGCAGTGTTTTCCTTGTAAATACAGCAATAGCATGTTAACTGGGGACATGGCAGTCTGTGTGGTTGGAGCCTGAGACGGTACAGTGTACAGGGCCTCACTGGGTGGAGGGACTCGACACAAGCGACAGAGGGAGCTGCCCAACCACCCAGGTCTGAGGCCCCCAAGGCTGTGTGTGTTGGTATCCACAGGACACAACACCATCTAGTGTTGGGGAGGAAGGCTGGACCCACCTGCCAAGGGTGGGGGCATCACTTGCTCCCCTCTCGTCCAGCCGTACCTGTGGCCTGAGGAAAGCCAGTTCGCTGCAGGGTGACTGTCCAGTCTAGAGCTGGGAGAGCTGTGTCTAGGGGTGAGAAGGGGCCAGCCTTGTTGCAGACTCTGTCTGGAGCTCGTCCCATAGTTGGCACAGGGAGAGGTTTGCGTTTGTCATCCCATCTCATGACCAGGAGGGTAGTAGTTTGTGATGAATCTCTGCTTGACCCTGGGCCCTGCCTGGATTGCTGTCCCCTTCGTGCCCGTTCATCACCCTCAGTGTGTCACCTGTGGAACCGTCTTTGCTGGGGGTCTCTGGATATCCTGCTGGAGGGACCCTGCACCCCCGGATCCGGGGCAGGGCTGAGCAGCACTGCCAGCCCAGAAGCCACCCTCCTGCCACAGCCTGGTGGCCTCGGGCTGTCAGAGGGAAGAAAATTTAATTTTTCAAGATTAATGGTATTGGAGCAATATTTTTAGCTGAGTGTGGTTCAAATAATAGGCCATTAATTGAAAAAGGAAATTGAAATGAATTTATCTTGTACATAAATGCTGTCACAGGTATTAATAGGGATCAGAAAATAGTGGCCTGTTCCCAGAAAGATGTTGAACCTGACGCGGCACCTGGTGCATGAACATGACGGTGGGGGTTGCTGTGCACACGGGAACATGGGCAGGGGTGGGGGTGGAGCTTCAGCCTGTGGGGGCTCCGGGCCCTGGAGGGTCTTCTACCTAGAGCAGCGGTTCTCAACCTGTGGGTCGCGACCTCTTTGGGGGTCGAACGACCCTTTCACAGGGGTCGCCTAAGACCATCGGAAAACACATCTATAATTACATATTGTTTTTGTGATTAATCACTATGCTTTAATTATGTTCAATTTGTAACAATGAAAATACATCCTGCATATCAGATATTTACATGACGATTCCTAACAGTAGCAAAATTACAGTTATGAAGTAGCAACGAAAATAATTTTATGGTTGGGGGTCACCACAACATGAGGAACTGTATTAAAGGGTCGCGGCATTAGGAAGGTTGAGAACCACTGACCTAGAGGGTCTTCTGGCAGAGGCAGGAAGCGGCCGACATCCTTCTTCACCAGCAGATGGCGCCAAAGCAGCACCTCCTATCCTGAGATTTTAGTATAGGAGGTGCTCAGCAGCCAATTTTTAGACTTAAAAATTATTACGTTACATTTTGTTTGCTCCTAAAAAGCATCCTGAGTGGGCATTTACGGGAGCAGGAGGCTTGTCTGGTCTATTGAGGGTTGAGAAGACAGACTGGCCTCCACTGGCTGTCTCCCTCTCTCCGGGCCTTTATACTCGCCGGGTCATCGCCTGCCTGCACTTTCCACTGGAACCTTGAGAGTTGGAGGTTTGTTCCTCCAGAGGAACTGCCAGTCTGGAGTGTTGACATTGGCCCTGAAAGGCTGGGCCCTGTCCTGTTCTTGGGAACTTGTTTAAATGTCCATCACAGGGTAGACTGAGGACCCTGGCCCATGCGTCAACACAGCCACGAGTGAGCTGGACGGGATGGCCAGGAGCTTACACACTGTGCCCAGGGTCCCCAAGTTCCCCAGGCCCTTTCCTTCTGGCTGCGGCCCCAGATGTGCCAGTGTTGACATCCTGATTTCTGTCTTCCTGAGCTCAGGCCCCTGGAGCAGCAGTTTCGCTTGTCCCTACTCTGGCCTGCAGCCTGGAGTCACGTCAGCACATCTTGGGTGCTCAATAACCGCGTCTGAGCCAGTGAGTCAGTGTGGGTTAGGCGTGCACAACCCAGGCCCTCCCTGCAGGGTCAGGGGCCGTGATGCCCCAGTTCAGCTCAGTGGAGAATGCCTGCCCAAAGGCAGAATTTGAGGCCATCGGTGTGTAGATGTCTAAGGCCATGGATTGGGCCACATCCCACAGGTGTGGGTTGCAGGGAGGTCTGAGTCTGGGGCCCCCACCTTTGGAAATTGGGAAGAAAAGGTGGGTTTATCAGGGGAGGTGAGAGAAGGTGGGGTGAGCTGGAAGCCATGAGGCAGTGAAGAAAGGTCGCAGGGGAAGGGGACTGCACCCCTATGGCCGTGGCACCACCTCCTAGGCCCCACCCCCTGCCTGGGGCTGCTGGGAGGACCCAGGGGTCTGGAAAAGAGGGACTGGCACCCAGCTGAAGAGGGGCTGTCCCTGGGTGAGCATGCAGCAGGTACTTAGATGGCCTTTCCCGGGGGGATTGACTGCACCTGCTCTCCACGACCCAGAATCTAATGATCCTGAGTCCTGGCAGATTTGCATATTTCAACACCACACTAATGTTTTTGTATTTGCCCCCAAAACCTATGATGTTCCAGCTTTCATCACCAGCAAGTTTTAAGGCCCCGGGTATCTTCCATGGTGATAGACGTTAGGTGGTAGATGTGTACGGCACTGTATTCATAGCAGGGTCAGTGGATGAGGAGCCTCAGAGCCTCGAGAAGGTGATTGGACATCTGCACCCTCCCTGCCCCTGGGGACCCCTAAGGCCCCTGTCCTTCTTGGGCACCATGTGGTGGGTGCCAGATGACAGGATCTCATGTTCTGGGGACAAGACCGGGTGTTGGGGATGCTACCAAGTCTGGTGGAGAAGCAGCGGCATCGCTGTTGCTCATTCATCCCTCCTCCTGGAGCAAGCCTGTCCCCCGCCCCCAGATCCCCGAGGCTGCCCTCCCACCTGGCCCTCAGCTCTTTGGGCCCCTGTATCTGAAGGACTGTGCATATATTTGTGTATGTCCTGTCCCACCCAGTGAGGACAGTGTCACCACCCCCCGATAATTCTTTGGATTTAGCAATCAAGTCCGGGTGCAAGTGTCGGGCATGTGAATTGATTCTGGGACTGTCGGAGAAATGATTCGTACAAAAACACTTGAGAGAGACCTTCCCATTACAAGGACGGGCTCCAAGGCAGTGGGGGAAGAGGGGTGGCTTTCCTTAGGCGGTGCCAGCTCCCCAGGATGGACAGCTCACATCCCTCCGTCCCCTGTGGGCACCAGCTCCAGAGCACAAGGAGGTGTTGTGGGACTCCACCCGAGGGCATTCAGGGACTGCCACATGGCCTGGTCAGGCAAGTTGAGTGGAGCTTAGGGAGGAGGCTCCAGGAGGAGACACCGAGCTCTATGCTGGTACCTGGGACCCTGAGACTGCCTGAGTTACACTGGGCATCGCAGAGGCCCCGACACCCCCAAATGCTCTCCCAGACCCCCCTGCCTCCTGGCACCTGCCTGTCATCCAGACCCTTGGAAAATGCTTTCCACCCAAAGCCTTCCAGGTTCACCTCCTGGGAAATGAGCTCCCTGGGAGGCCTCAGGTGGCCACTGTTGTCACAGGTGTTACTTGGTTAACTTCACGGCACCCTGGGGCCCACGGGCCTTGACACTGAGGAAGTGCCCGAGTAGTTTTCCAAGGCTTCCAAGTGTCTATTGATCCAAGGCGGCGAGCCCAGGAGTCACGTGTCTAATTTCACAGGCACGCTGAGGAGCATGGAAAACGCATCACTTATTGCCCGCAAAGCCTGAACGTCAATAGGGGACGGCTTTCCTATACTCTGGCTTCAGAGGTGGCTAAATGAGGAAGAAATTGCAGATTTGTTTCCATATAATTTCCTTGTTGTCTGTTTCCTGCAGGAGTAAAGCATCTGGCATGAGGGGCCCCCACTGTTCCCACTGGTCGTTTGTCTGACCGCAGGGGCTGCGTATGGGTGATTCACGGGGCTGCTGGGGGCTGCTGAAGGCCCCAAGGAAGCACGGCCAGGGGCTGCCCATCTGCCCCTCATCTGGTGACCCTGTCTTCCCCCCTCACCTGGTGACCTGTGGGGAGGAGGATGGGGGGAGAGGAGGAGTTTCCTGGCAAGATGTATAGGCTGGCATGGGAACCCCAACACACAGTATCAGAGGGGCCCCCTGAGGAGCTGTGGGCTGATGCAGGTACCCCAAAGGTCCCCTTTTATTTGGGGACAGTGGTGCTGCTGGTAGGACTAGGTGAGCATGCTTATTTGGCACCTTTTCTCTGGGCAGATCAGCTCAGTGGTAGACAGAACAGGCCCTTTCTCCATGGAGAAGCTGGAGGCCAAGGAGTCCAGCCTAAAGCCGCTCTGGTTCGCACACAGCAGGACCCACAGAACCTCCCAAACCTGCTCACACTCCATGGCTGGGCCGGGAAGAGTGAGGGGCAGCCGCATGTCTCAAAGGGTAGGTGGCAGAGACTGTCCCTGTGTGGCCTGGACAGGGCCGCCCATTGCTGTGGCCTCACGCCTCCCACGACGGTGTCTGTTGTGGGACAGCCTGTTTGGCCGCTTCCTTCGCCAGTCCTTGCTCATTTAGCTGTTGGCCCCAGAAGTGTCTGTGTAGCAGCTGAAACTGTGCACTGTGGTTTGTTGAACCAATTTGGCAGCCCTTTGGGGCAGTAAGCGCAGTCAGGACGGCTGGCAGAGGCTGTCCTTGCTGTTGGCTCCGGACTGGTGCCTTTGGAGCCAACAGGGCGAGGAGGGAACCCTCTCGTGGAGTAGAACTTGTCCAAGGGTGTGAAAGCTCTCCAGCAAGTACTGGCAGCTGGTGGGCACTCAGCCCCTTGGAGCCTCCCTGCGCATCGAGGAAATGTCCTTGGCGACCACAGGGTTGCCTGAACACGTGGCATTCAGACCTCCCCTCAAAGCTCTAGAAGTGGGGTTCCGTCTGGGCAGAGGGGCCTGAAGCCAGAGACGTGTCAGATCTGTCAGTGCCTGAATGCAGCAGCGTCCAGGGACACCGGGAAGGCCTGCGGGCTGAGATGCCTCCAGTCCCTGTGTCCAGGCTTTGTCCTCTGCCTTCCAGCTGCCCAGCCAACACCTTTATCTCTTCCATAATTTGGTCTCAGGAAAGAGGCAACAGGTAGTTTCATTTTCTGTGAGGGGAGAAGAATGGCTAAACCAGAAATTCATGGACACGAGTTTGAGAGACATCAAGATTTCCCAGGGGTGCAGCCTCGCTCATCTGGGGTGACATGGAAGCCAGGGAGGAGGAGTCGTGCTCTCCGACTGTCAAGTGCTGCCCTGCAGCCTCCCCAGGAAGCACCTCCCCCCCTGGCCCAGAACATCGCTTTGCAAACCCCACCCTGTCCAGCAGGGTCCTGTTCCCAGCAAAGTGGGATGGTGATCCTCCCTGTGGTCAGACCGTGCAGCCCCCTGGGTGCAGCCCTGGCACCAGGAACCTCAGTCTATGCCTGGAGGGTTAATTCTCACCCAGGAGGAGCCGTGTGCCTGCTCCTCCCACTCCATGTCCCGGCTGGTGGCTCCTGGGCCCAGGATGCCTTCACTGCTGGTCCCAATAAACTGGGCCTCCCCCACCCCCTTTTGCCTTTTGCGTTGCTGTGAGGAGGGTCCCCACTGGCCCTGGCAGTCGGTTCTCCAAGAGGGCCGGCCTTCCCTCTGAGAGCAGGGCATCTGCTGGAGGGTTACCCGGGGTGGCTGCTGGGGTTCTGCCTCCCATGCACGTGGTGGGGCGACAGCCTGGAAGCCATGCTCCTTCCGAGGAGATGCCCTCGCTGCCTCTCCTCTGATGGCCCCTTCCCCGTCTCTGCTGTCCTGATCAGATTTTCGGGGAAATATATGGAAAGTTAATGGAGTTTACTGGTGTTCTTTGATCCAAAGAGGGGGAGGAAAGCAAATGCATTTCTGATGTGGAACTAATCTGCTTCAGGAGGCCCCCACCAGCCTGTCTCTGCCTGCGCCCTGCCCGTGGCCCAGACAGGCCTGATGAAGTGAGAGAAGCAAGATTGGTTTTCCGAGGGCACCGGGCCCCCGTGCACAGCTAAATCACACTGTCTGCTCTGCCGGCGGGGTAACACCGCGCCCCCCTCGGCGGCACCTGCAGCCCCGCGGGACACAGTGATGTGCGGCCGGGCAGCGGCGGGCTGCAGTGAAGGTGAAGCTGTCATATCGATCTTTTTAGCACTAAAATATGAGCCACTTTGCTCCGCTCCCCGCTGCTGTGATGTGAAAAATAATAACTCGGATCCAAATTAAAAATATTGATCCCGGGAAGGTGCTGAAAGTAAATAAACACCTTCCGAAGTTTTCGGGTCAGCCGAGGAATGGGATTCAGCAATAAATGTGTCGGCACGTCACAGTGCAGGGTTCTTGATCTGTTTTTTCTTTGAATTGATTTTTCATTATTTACTTCCTAAAAGTGTTGGAATTCGGTCCTCCACTGTTAAACCCCAGTGTTTGGGCAAATTATTTCTTTGGGGCTCACAAGGTGCTCCTAATCCACTCGCTCATTGATTGATTGATTTTTGACTCAATAAGCTCACAGTCCTTGCCTTATTTAGAGCTTCCATCATAATTTTTTATACATTTAGGCCTGACTTTTTTATTTCCCTCTAACAGATGAGCTGACGGGCCATCAAGTGGGGAGGACAGTTGCCACAAGGTTAATTGTATCTTCTCCCTGTGTTCCCAGCTGACGTTAGGTCTGTCGTGGCTGAAGGTTGGGTGACGGAGCACAGCCCTCCTGGACCCTTACAAACCCCTTTACCAGCAGGGCCATGACCCTGAGGGTCTGCCAGCTGCCCACAGCCAGGCCCAGTGGGGTGGGTGGCTCGACTCTCCAATGTCGTGGCTTTTTGCGGGCGCAAGGAGACACTGAACCATATGCTTCTGGGAGTTTATCCTTCAGGAGGCCCCTGAAAGCTTGGGCGAGTCCCCCACCCTGCATAGCAGGTGCCAGGGACAGACAGCTTGGAAAAGACAAAGGGTGCGGTGGCCGCATCTGTGTGGTTGTGGGTGGTGAAGACTTGTCTGGGGGGACTTAGAACTTAAAATACACACATCCCTCTGCCCCTGAGAGTCAGGGTTCCTAGTGACCATTTCCTGGTCACTGATGCCCCGATTTGGGAAGCTGCCAGGCATAGGGCTCCCTGGGCTCAATCCCGGGGTCGGGGGAAAAGGTGGAGGACTGTGCCCCGCTCTGTGCTTTGTGTTCTCCACATCGGAGGACCCACTGTGCTTGCTAGTGGCCTGCGCCTGAGCCAGGATGTTAGCGCGTCTGTCCCAGTGTGGGTGCCGGGAGTGGTGCTAACGAGAGGCATGCGATGCTCCACGTTCTGACCCACCATTGATATCTGACAAAGGTATTGGGCAGCTCAGTAGGGGGAGGAGGGTATTTTCACAAATGGTGCTAACCATTAGAGGGCCATGAGCAAAAAGACAAAACCTCAACTCTGACATTGAAACTTAACAAAAATCAAGCTCGAAACAGGTCATAGATCTACAGAAGAGCTAAAACATAAAACTACCAGAGCACACAGGAGACAATCTTGGTAACTTTGGCTTTTCTCTTACAAAAGAAAAAATTTATCAATTGCACTTCATCAAAATGAAAAATATTTGTTCTTCAGAAGATACAAAAATAGGCAGTCCACAGCCAAGGAGAAAATATTTGCAAATACACCCGACAAAGGACTTTATCTGGAGCCCTATATATAAAGAACTCCGACAGCCTACCACTAGCCAGACACACAAATCTTCCTGAAGTTTTAAAGATCGGAACAAACACTTCAGCAAATAAGGTGGAAAATGGCTCACAAGCCCATGGAAGGACACTCGATACCATCGGTCATCGGAGCAGAGCATATGAAGACCACACTGTTGGCGAAGATGACAGGTTCCCCACTGCTGGCTGAAATTGAACAGACTGGCCACGTCATGTGCTGGTAGGGTGTGGAGACCGGAACGCTCAGACATTGCTGTAGAGGAAATGTCAGATCACCGCCACACAGAAAACGCACCGACCATGTGAGCCAGCCACTCCTCTCCTGGGTATCTGCCTAAGAACAAGGCAAGTGTGTCCGCACAAGGACTGGGACACAAATGTTCACGACACCTTTACTGATAATACCCCGAACTGCAAACGACCCGAATTCCCACCAGCAGGTGAGTGGTAAGCCGCTGCCGAGCCACGCAGCGGCGAGAACTATTGCTACAGCAGTGCTGCACTCTGGGAAAGTACCTGTGCTGAGCGCACGAAGCCAGGCAAGGGAAGAGTACCTTCGGTATCATTCCACTTATCTCATATTCTTGAAACTGCAAGCTCATCTGTAAAGACGGAAAGCAGCTGTGGTTTCCAGGGACGGGGCTGGAGGTAGGGGTTTTGAGGGGACAGGGACACAGGGCAGCTTGGGGAGCCAGGGCCGTGCCTGCTATGTGGCTGTGACGATGGCTGCCCGGGGCAGCTAGGTCAGACCTCCTCTGACTGCATCCGTTCACTGTGTGTGGTTTTGTAAATGTCAGTTGTGCATCAATAACACTGTGAAATACCTAGTTACCTGGTTAATGGCTGGTAAGCAGTCAGAGTTTAAATGACTTAATTGAAAAGGAAAATATTTCTGTTACAATCTGACTCCATGTAAAGACTATATAAATCACTCTATATGTCTTATGATTAAGGAAACTTAACATTCCACAAGAAATAGTAGCAGAGTATGAATAATTTTCATATTCACATTCTACAGGTATTATCAACATAAAACTGAAGACATCTTTAGGTTGAATAGACTTTCCTGATTTTTTAGCATGGCTAACATTATTCGAACTCAACAAAAGTGACTTTGGTTAACATTAGCCCCGTTTTGCCTGTGCTCTGGCAGGCAGGTGCCGTCTTCAGTTTAGAGTTGGCTAATTTGCAAATGAGTTTGTGCCCCGTAAGGGGGCCGTTTCCTGTGAGGAGGAGTCATTGCACTTTCCGTCCATTGCTGTTGGTTTGAGGAATCTGGAAAAGCAGATTCCCGATGCTCGATGGTGCTTCCTCCTTTGCTCCGTGCACACCTCACACGTCGTCTTCATCTTGTTCTGTGTCTGTTTCCTCTCAACTGTGAGCATCCGGGCCCAGAGGCGTTTGATGGCTGACCCGTGTCCCCAGGCCCAGCCGGCATGCAGCCAGCACCTCTGGCCAAGTTCCTGCATTTGCGCAGCCAAGCCCAAGTGCTGGTCTGGGTCTGTGTTCCGGCTGGTGGCCCTGCTGTGCCATGTTGGGGAGCCCACCCTCCCAGCCAGCAGCCTTGCCTCACTCGTGCTGGGGCACTGCACTCAGATCCCCATTTAGGGAAGCAGGGCCATCAGTGGTGTGTTGGGCATCTCATGTGGCTGGAATGTCAGTGAGAAGAATACCTCCCACACCTGCGATCTGGACTCCCCCCGAGCTGGGTACTCGGAGATGCAGTACATACACCCATGACAGAAGGAAGTCACGCGTGCCCTGGGTGAGTCCCCACCAGTGTCCCTGCACCCGTCTGCACGCACTGCCACCTGCAATGGCCTTACTCAGTGAGGAGCAGGCACCGGGCTCTGCCTGGCCAGGGGATGAGGGAAGAAGCGTCTGCGGGGGCAGGGACCCCCTACACGGCCCTGTGGCATAAGGAGTGGCCCCCTCCCCTCCATCTACCACAGCCTGGTCACATAGCTGCCCTCGGTCATGCCTGTCCCAAGCTGTCCCTGCTGTCTCCCATGCTCACTGTGTGGGCTGGTGCCGTAACCACACTGTGCCTGATTCCTGGGTGAAGGAACAAGGGCAGTCCTGGTTTCTTTGCCCAGCGCCCTGCCTGTGTCAGTTTCTCTGATGGCGTGGTCGCTTCATCCTTGCTTCTCTGCCCCCATAGGCCCCTGCTGCAGGGCCCCAGCGGGTGGCAGCTAGCTGTGCGCCGGGTGGGGTGGGGGCTGGGTGCTCTGCAGTGGCCTCCAGGGCCCTTCCTTGTCGCTGTGCCTGCTCTCCAGGAAGTCCGAGGCGGGCTCTGCTGACTGTGGGGTGAGGAGCCGGTGGCCGCTGATCCGTCAGACAGACAGGCGTGATGGAGTGCGTGTCACCCGCAGCCGGGAAACAAATGCGCCGTGGAATGTATTGGTGAACAAACTGAAAAATTGTAAAGCTCTTAAGGACTTTCATGCTTGTTAGCATTTTTTGACAGAAAATCACTGAAGCAGTGAACATAAAAAAGTAGTCACGGTTGATTCACAGTTCAGCTTGTTGTTCTAGTCATTTGGCCTCAAGTGACATTTCACTCCCCGGGATCATTTCTGAGCTGCCCTGCTCACCAGGGTTTCTTTCTGCGATTGTTTCCACGTGTCCTGGCTCTTTTCACCTGAGCCGTGGGCTCCCTACAGATCCGTCCCGATGCTCTGGAGGGAGAGCGGGGAACCTTCCTGAGCAAAGACTGACTTCAGATTCTGAGAGCCAGTGTGGATGTGGGGGCTGGTGTGGGGTGGGGGCGGTGTAGAGTGGGGGCCGGTGTGTCCCGGGGGCCGGTGTGGCCTGGGAGCTCATGGGGGTTGGGGGCCAGAGTGGACATGAGGGCCCGTATGGCCTGGGAGTGCATCTGGGCTGCCATGCTCCTGGAACCCAATCATAGGAGGGTCCAAAGTCTTTAGGAGGCAGTCACAGGAGTATCTCGAGGGTGAGTGATGGCCGCTCAGGACAGGGTGCAGCCCACCCTGTAGTGGACGAGACGCGGCAGTTGGCAGGCCCCCAGGAAAGGCCTTCCCAGGGTGTTGGTTATTACTTATTCTCGGACAACGATGTCCTTGCCAGCCTTCCGTGTGGCCAATTCCTGCGTGTCCTGTCACAGGTCGCTGGTGGCAGAGCCAGCTCCTCTTTTAAGACACCCACAGCCCCATCTGAGGAGAGCGAGGTGTGTCTCCCAGGAGAGGAGGACGTCGGCATGAAGGAGAGGGGACCTGGCTCATGGGTCCGCGGTGGCACTGGCTTTGCAGGGCTCCTGGCCCTGCTCCTGGCTCCCTCCGCCATCAGGCTGCAGGAAGCCTTGGTAGCCACGGTGGCTGGTCCCCCCGCAGCGGTGGTGGCTGGGGGCCAGGCCTCCAGGCTGGGTGACTAGGCCAGTCCCCCAGACAGAGCTGTTGCTGCTCAGACAGGAAGGAATGAAAACGGAGTTTAGAAACTACATTTGCGCTACATTTTTTCAGAAAAGGCTGACATCATGGACCCGTCTACTGTCACCTGGAGCACATCTCTCCAGCCTCCTATCTTGAGGTGACACTGGCCTTTAGAAATACCCTTCCACATTTCCCCTCGATTTGTATGTGTCCCCTTTGGGGAGAAGACCTGACTTTTAATTATGACAAAGAAAAGTAGCGTTGAGCCTGGCCAGTGTGGCTCAGTGATTGAATGTTGACCTATGAACCAGGAGGTCCTGGTTCAATTCCTGGTCAGGGCACATGCGGCTCATCCCCAGTAGGGGGCGTGCAGGAGGCAGCTGATGGATGATTCTTTCTCATCATTGATCTTTCTATCTCCCTCTCCCTCTCCCTTCCTCTCTCTATAATCAATAAAAAAAAATTTAAATACTCTAAAGAAAAGTAGTGTTGATACTTGGGTTCCCCTCATGGGTCATTGTTTTCATTGTTAGAGAGAAGGACACCACCACACATCTACCCGTAAGTCAGACCCTCGTGTGCCTGGCTCTCACTGACTGTTTTCTTTCACATTGTGATTAACTTTTAATGTGTCATTAAAAACTGCTTCCTGCTAGTTTCTCATTTGTGAACGTGGGAAATGATTTATACTCAGGGTATTCATGTCTAGAATGCCAAAGAAAGAGCAGCCCTGAAGAGACATGCTGCTGTGTCCAGGCCCTGATGATGGGGAAGTAGCAGACAAAGCCCCTGCAGCCTGCAGGTGACGTGGCACAGCGCTCCAACCACAGGTCTCATCCTCTCCAGAACACTTGAGATTTAGACAACTACAGCATGCCCCAAATCCTGTCAAATCCTCCCAAATGAACCAGTAAAAGACACTTCAGCCAAGAAGCCCTGGCCCTTTGCAGTGGCTCCCTGTCCACTGGCCACCTTCTGGAGTGCAACAGTGTCCATGGTTGTCGGAGAAAACCCCGAAACATCTTTCAAAGGGAAATTATTACACTTCGCTCTTCATCTTGAAATTAATGTTGGGCTGTCAATTTTTATTGCTGATCTGATGGATGCAGTCCAGTGATGGCAGCTGCTCCTTGGACAGCCTCGGATGCCGTGTGGCCTGGCTCCAGTGTGGGCTCACCCCCACCCCCCACCCCCCATTGTGGGGAACTCAGGTAGAGAAACACCTGTGCAGAGAACAGTCTGACCTGCACGATGTGCTTGGTTCCTGGGGTCATTGAGGGGTTTAATTTTCTTTTCTTGCCCTCACCCCAGCCTGCCACTCAGAGAAAAGAAGGCTGGAGGCAGCTTCCCAGGCTGGGCCCCGAGCAGCCAGCACCGGGTGGGATTGAGGTCCGCCCCACTGGCTGGGTTCTTTGCATCTACTTACGAGGCCGGGATATAATGATGTGATCGTGCTTGTCTGACAAATGCGGCCGGGCCAGCTCAGGACAGCAGACGTTTCCACTGTGACCCGAATCAGCTACGCGGCAGCCCCTTTTGGGTTAGAGCTAAGCTATTTAATCAATGTTGGCTGTTCTTCCAACCATCGTAATTATTTAAAGGGTTTTCAAAAGGGAGAGGACAAATCAAATCAAACCATAACTGTTGTATCTCATTCAGAGTTAAGTGTATCTTTTAAAATGTGGGCCTGTTTAGAATCCCCTCCCAGTTTTCATCTATTATCACAATAATTGAGTTTGTAGCTGGAATTAAATTTATCAAATTGCGTTATCCTCTTTAGAAATTGGATAGGGCCCCGGGCGGGGAGGCAGAAGTTAATCCGCTTTGCCGAGGCCCCGGTGGCACCGCTGCAGGACGAGGGCTCAGGCGTCTTCCTGTCACCCGGACGCGATGTAATTTCTCCTCAATCCCTTGTGCAAATAATGACATTTGAATCGAGCATTAACAGGCTTAATTACTTTAAAATTGTCATTTTAATTTACACTGATATAGTATTGATCATACAAGCAGAGATTAAGCTGTTCAGTGGAGCGGATGATGGGGAATTAAACATTAAAGGGTCCTCCAGGGGCCGCGGCTGCCCAGCGAGAGCCGGAAGAGGGATGATATTTCTCAGTAATGAACTGGCGGCATGCGGGGACATGAATCTTGGGCTCCTGGAAAAGGGGAAATAATGGGGTTTGGGCAGCATTTGCAGGTTACTCATTCGCCGCCATGCACCAATTCTCCAATGATCCGTCCGCCTCACCAACATTTATTTATCCAGCAAATTCCGAGCTTTGACCTTTTGCTAAGTACATTGAACATAAGTTGGAGTGGAGATTTTTCAGCTGTAACTTTTATAAGTATTTGTTATTTTTTTTTTCTTATTTCTAGGCAACATCAAACAAAATTATTCAGTTTTCCTAACGTCCTCGTGTCTGCGGGCCTCTGTGGCTGTCGGTGGTGTGCTGAGAGGGCAGTGGCCAGTCCTCGGGGCTCAGCAAGCTCTCAAGGGGCAGGGGTAGCTGGGACTGTCACAGGCACCCGGGGTCGTCACAGGCAGGGGGCCGTCCCAGGAAGGGGCCAGCTCCTTCAGCCGTGCCTCACACTTCACTTGTGAAAAATTCCAGAGGCAAGTCCTAGGTTTAAGTGTCACTGACCCCTTTTTTTCAACAAAATGACGTGAGAGTCTCACATTTTGCCCTGGAAGTAATGGTCCTCTGCCTGTCTTTTCAGTTTGCTGTTTTCTTGTGATCATTATGCAAAGCGACGCCCTGTAACTGCGGATGCTGCCAGCTGGGGAGAAGATGGAAATGAAGCCAATTTTTTTTTTTTTTTTTTCAGAAGAAGCACATTTGACAGGCTTCTTTTGGCCACCGTCAGACACCTCAGATCTTTGAACCGCTTCACTCTTTAGCGGTTACGTAATAAAAACTTAGGTGATTGATTTTATGGCTCAGTGGGGAATGATGAAATTCTTGATCCCTGTCCATAATGGCTTGACTTTACACAGCGGGCTAGAGATTTAATTAAAGCTGATCAGGGAATGAGACGCTGCTGTTTCTCCCCAAGTGGACGTGGTTTGCACAGGAGCGTCGGAGGCGTCACATTTCTCCTCAGTGGGACTTAAGCTTGTCGTCCACTTCACTCACTCTGAGTAGCTCAGCCATCTTCATCCCTAATGATAGCACTTTTGGTTTTGTTGTGTCTGTGACCTTCTTCTGTAAAAAAAATATGCTCTGACGTTTATCGGGCACCCCGTTTGGCGGGATTGTGCTGTCTTAGAGCTGGGAGCCAGAGACACAGACAGCTGGGGCTCTGCTGCCCGTACATTTTATCTTCCCTGGGGACCCTGAGACTGGCTGAAAACTGGAGGGAGCAACCTGGGTCCCAGGAGGACACCTCCAGGGACACTCCTGCTCGGTCTGCTCAGCCTCTTTCTTGAGAGCTGTAGGCCGGCTCCTCTCCTGTGTTTGCAAAGTTGTTAGTGTCATTGGTGTGACCACATGTGGGTACCCAGTAGGGCATGAGAGCGGTGGCAGGGGTGGGGGAAGGCTGACCTCGGGAGGGCTCCCCAGACCTGGGAGTGAGCGTGCTCCTCCAGGCATCTGGAAAAGTGCCCCTGCACTGTTCCTCGCCAGGCATCGGTCCTCACGCAGCATGCTGCCTGTTGCAGACTGACTTTGTGGCTGCGTCATACTTAGTTACACGTAGACATGGCAGGTCTCCACGCAGGAGGTTCTGCCCCCATTCCCAGGCACTGTCCCTTCCCGCTCTCACAGCCCAGCACTGGTGTCCTCTGTCCCTCTCCAGCCGCGCCAAGTGGCTCTGCCTGTTCCTTTCCAGCCCTTCTCAGCCCCACCCCTCCCCTTCCCGAAGCTCTGGCCTGCGCTGGGTCCTGGGAACCGTGGAACCTCCATCCCACTACACACCTCTTCCCCCAATGCCTTCTCCTCTGCCTGAAGCCTGGTGCAGCCCTAGGCATTCCCACCAACTTCTGTGCAGCCCTGGCCCTGGCGCCCTGTGTTCTCTCGCCACACCCAGCCCTGTCCTCCTCCCACCAGCATCCGCCCACATGTCAGCTTGCCATGTCTGTGTCTCTGGCTCCCGGCTCCCACTGCGTCCTGGCTTGCCATTCCCACCAGCACACTCTGTGACCAGCAGGGACAGGATGCCCTGGGTCCCTGGTCCCCACCAGCAAACAACATGTCACCGTTCCCTCTTTTTGTGGGAAACACCTCTTGACCCCCTACCTCCCCTTCTTCTTGGTCCTACAGAAACACTGATCCGTCTCCTTTTCCTTTTAAGGAACATGATAGATTCCATGTGGGGAGGGCTTCCCAGACGGTGGTTGACAGGTGTCACTCCTCCGCGCCATTCACGGGCTCTGATTTATGTCCAGGCCGTTAGTAGGACCTAGCTGTTCCAGGAAGGGCTGTTCGTGATTTGTCCCCAGAAGAGAGGTGAGGACCAAGAGGTGTTTTCTTCAGATGATGAGGCTGTGGGTACATCGCAGCCTCCTCCAGCGTCTGCCTCCTTCTGGCTGGGGCCACAGGGACATGCGGTGGCTAGTGGTGAGTCAGGGCTCTTGTGCAGCGGCCTCTGCCTGGGAGGCGATCAGAGGTGGGTGGACACGAAGGAGGAGGCCTTGCTGTGCCTTGTTACTCCAGTGGTAAGGGCATGGGGTGGCAGGAAAGAATAACATCACAACTGAGTGGTCGTTAACATTGAACTGTGATAACACCATCCTGTGTGCTTCCACATGCCCCCTGAGGGCGCAGAGCAACCCTGTGAGGCAGGTACTGTGATGATCTTCCCGAATTGCAAATACAGAGACTGAGGCGCAGAGAGGTCAGTAATTTGACCGAGGTCTCCAGACCCAGGGGGGTGGGCAGATGCAGGACTGAGCTTGGCGCTGTAACCACCGTGTACAGCTCCCTCAGAAGAGCAGGGACACGGGCAGTGGTCAGGGCTGGGTGTTGGTTTAGAGGCTGACCAAGGACATGCCGTTTAAAGCTGGAGGACAGTGTTTTGGTGGCTGAGACTCGAACAGCACCCTAGTTCAGGGCCAGGGAGAGAGCTGCGTTTTGAGTGGCTTCTTTAAGGGACACTGTGCTCTCTGTATCTCTGGCAGACCTTCGTGTAGAAAGAATTGGATAACATGCCCCGTTTTAGAAACGGGAGAGCTGAGGCTTTATTGATGTGTGTATTTGCTCAAATCACATCGCTGGGAACTGCAGAATTGAAGTCAGAATTCCAGGGCTGCCTGTGGGCCAGGAGCACATGTTACATGAAGTGCAGGGACACGAAAGGCTGGTGGAAGGAGACAGACGGTGTGCTGTCTAACACACGTGTGATTCGAGCCTGAGAATAAAGCAGGCAGATCGGAAGTTATTTTTGAAGAGATGATAAATTTTCCAATGCCTGGGAACCTTCATACACCCCATGAAAAATCCCAGTGAGCCCAAAACAGGATAAAGAAAACCCACCCCAGAGCGATCATAGTAAAACGACAGAAAACCAGAGATTCAGGACCCTTCAAAAGCTTGTGTGGGAAAAAGCTAGGCCGGCGGCACTCACGCTGCCTGCTCCCTGCCAAGCAGGAATGTGACAGAGCAGCGTGGCCCCCAGAGTCCCCCAGGAAACGCCACCATGGAGCTCTGTGTCCAGCAAAACACCTTTCAGAAATGAAGGTGAAATAGACATCTTCATTCTAATGAAACCCAAGAGAATCTGTCACCTGCAGACCCCACAACAGGCAGCAAGTGCTCAAGGGTGTCCTCACGCAGAGAGCGCAGGGCTCCAGAGGGAGAGGCGGGGGCAGGCAGGAACAAACACCGTGAAACGGAAAATACGGCGGCAGAGTGAGTACCTGGGGCGGAAAATAAACTATCTCCACGTTTAATAGCCGGGTGTTTGAAACGGGAGAGGACTAAGTCCCCCAGTTCCAACGGGATGGGCAGACTGGCTGGGGTCAGCAGGACAGTGTCCAAGGCTTTGGGACTTGGAGCAGAAATAATAAGGACGGTGGGACATGGAGGCCCGGGTCCCGTGGAGGCAGCAGCCCCTGGAAGAAAGCTGCTGTGTTGGCATGTCTGTGCAAGCGGACTGCGCTCAATGATTTGAAACAGAAGTAAATGGCGGTTTCCCAATATAATTGCAATTTAAAAATCAATTAAGCCTTTCGGGTAGCATTTTCTGGGCCCTGAGCTCTCCTAATGGCAGCAGGTAGTTTGTAAACAGCTTGTGCTCAGTGTTGTCATCCCGTAAAGTGCATCCACTCTAATCAGCCTCTCTACATAATGCGTAGCCTGCCTCCCCAGAACATCTGTAGGAACGAAATTGTAATTGAAAAGCTAATGATTTTTGGAAGACAAAAGATAAAAGTCAGAGCTGCTTTAATTATGATACAAACTCTCCACATAATTTAATGGGCATAAAAGTTTATTGATTTACTTTTGTAATCATTTAGACATGGAAAATATGACAATAAATTTCATAATTTAAACTAGTTATTTTAAGACTGATATATTTCTTGCTCGTCACTGAAACTTTGTTGGCAAAGTCTGTATTATTGGAAAGAGCATGTATATTGCAAGTGAATCTCATTTTCAGAGGAAAGTACTTGGGTGGTGCAATGAAAAATAATTTGGGGTGCTTGCAAAGGACGTCTAGGTCTGCGCCATTTCTTCTTGTCGCCTAGCTGGGTGCTGGGCACATGGTATGAGTCCTGTGATGTGGGCTCCTCTGTGCACCCAGCTCCCTCCCCAAAGAAACGGGCACAGGGAGCTGATTCCTCTCCCACCTGTTGTCAGGCATCAGCTCATGAAGTCTGTTAAATCAAGCAAAAGAAGTAGGATTTTCCTGTTGGAAAGGAAGGTCCAGGATAATGTGTTGAACACTAGCTGGGAGAGTACATGTGGGGAAAGAGCTGGGAGGATCCAGACTGACAATAACCCGGTACATCTCCATGAGATGGCTCCCGGATGACGAGTGCCTGGGCCGTGTCCTCACAGCAGCCCCGCGCTGGCCCAGGAGGAAGGGCAGGACCAGCAGGGGCCTCCATGTACCTGCGCCTGCTTCTTACTCTCAGTGTGGACAGCACTGCCACTCTCTCAGGCACCTTCGTTCCCTTACATGCGGGCAGTTCTCTGGGTGAGGAGTGGCGGCTGCCATCTCTACAGCCAACTAAGAGAGCTGGAACTTCCCCTGCCAGAGTTTCTTTGAATCTACCATTTGGGTGTGATGCTCACAGCACCACTGGCCTCTGGAGTGTGGACTCCATGGCCACCCTGTCCCCATGTCCTTGATGTGCCGGCAGATCAGGGCCCATGGCCACTTCCTCCCCCCACTCACCTTTAAGACACCACGTGCCCCTGGATCCGTCCTTCTCCTTGACTGCCCTGTGTCCCCACTGACTGCCCTGTGTCCTCACTGACTGCCCTGTGTCCCCACTGACTGCCCTGTGTCCTCACTGACTGCCCTGTGTCCTCACTGACTGCCCTATGTCCCCACTGACTGCCCTGTGTCCCCACTGACTGCCCTGTGTCCTCACTGACTGCCCTGTGTCTCCACTGACTGCCCTGTGTCCCCACTGACTGCCCTGTGTCCTCACTGACTGCCCTGTGTCCCCACTGACTGCCCTGTGTCCTCACTGACTGCACTGTGTCTCCACTGACTGCACTGTGTCTCCATTGACCACCCTGTGTCCACACTGACCACCCACGTCCACACTGGCCACCTTGGCAGTCTCTCTACAGGCTCTCCTCTTCCCAGTCCCTCCACAACAGTATCCTGGGACCAGTCTCTGGCCCTGCCCTGTCTCTGGCTCTGGTCAGTCCTCGGTGAGGAGACCTCATGTGGACCATGGACCCCAGTCCCACACGTCCAGCTGCCTTTGATGTCTCCCTGTGGTGTTTTACAGCCATTGCAACCTCAACGTGTACGAAGCTGGATGCTTCCTTATCCACCCTCAGTCCCAGGCAATGGCAGCACCCACGTCCTGCTGGCCTGGCGAAACGCTGGCCCTCGGTGCCTCCCCGAGCTCACGGCCCATTGTCAGGGCATCCTGTGGACATTGCCCGTGTTCAGAAGCTGACCCTTTGTATGAAGCACCTGTCACTGTCCCTCGCATCACACCATCTTGCTTTGGGCCATTTATTCAGCGAGACCTCCGGCCACCTGCCAGGGCAGGGGAGTGGATGTCAGGGACCATTTGTGAACAACTGAGCCAGTGGGTGACCTCGCCCCAGACACGGTACGATGGGAGTGTCCCCTGCAGTTTGCAAATCTGGCGTCACCCATCACATGGCCATCAGCACCCTCCGGGGCACCCCTTCCCAGCAGCCCATCTATAAAGGCCGCCTCACCCCCCATGGCTGCTCCTCGCTGCCGTGATATAAAATGTTAACAGGCACATTCATCTGTTGGATTTATCGTGGGCCACACAGGACATTAAGTGGCTGTTGCTTGGAATGTTTACCCTCCCTGTCACAATGGCTGTGCTCTGCCGGCCCCTTGCTGGGCTGCCTAATTGGGGACACTACAACCAGGGCTGTGACAGGGTTCAGCACCCCGGTGTACGCATGCCAGCTCCCATGGTGCGCGCTGTATAAAATGCTCTTTAATTCAGGAACAGATATCATTAACTTTGTAAGTAGATGAACACAATGGACAACCAATTTAATTAACTTCTGATGTCGGCTGTTGGACGGGAGACAAAATGAAATTATACGTGCATCTCTCAAGCAGGCAGCCAGCCTGGAGAGGGCTGGGCGGTGAGGGTCAGACGGGGGGACACCTTTGTGCCGTCATTTCACGTTTAGCCCAGAAGCTGAAATTGGAAAGTCAGTACTTTGTAAAAGAAGTCAGCTCTCATTTTCGATGGTTACAAAGCTGCTCGGAGAGGCGGAGCAGCCTCATGACAGTGACATGCTAAATGCGACCTCTCCCACACGCTGCCCTTCTGGATAAGGCTGGGCGAGATGGACAGGAATGCCGCCTCATCCCATTAGGCCGCCGGCCGTGAGTTTATTATACAGGGAGAGATCAATGAAGCGCTGCATTGATTTAAACAAAAGCTTTGTTTCATTTATTATTGTTTATAATCTAATGAAAGTGATAGTAACTTAGCTTTGATTTATTACTCAATCTGTTAAATTTTATTAAAACCAGGAGTCTTGGGACTTACTCGTGAAAGAGTTGGTCCTCCTCTTGGTAAAGTGTGTGATTTTTTGCAGTCATGTTCAGCTTCTTGGAATAAAGCGATGCATTAGGTTGTCCTTTAAACCCTGAGTAGACAGTGCTGCACATTAGCTCCTGAGCACCTTAGCCAGTCACTCCTGGGGGTGTCCTGCGTCTCCACACTGCTGTCATCTAACTAGGACTCTAGCTCCTGCCGTGCACCAAGCATTATGCTGGGGACTCGGAGGTGACGAGACCATCCTGGAGGAGCCTCCCTCCCCTCCCAGAAAAGAAGACAGCCAGGGCTGCAAGGGCCGAGCCCCTTGCACGAATTCCATGCATCGGGCCTCTAGTAGAGAAATAATTCCAGATTATGTTGAAAAATTTAAAAACCTACCAAATGAGAAAAAGATCAATAGAAAAATTGACAAAAGATGTAAACAAGAAATTCACAGGAGAAACTTAAAATGCCAACACTCTTAAAAAGAGATGCTCAACTAATATAATGAAAATGCAAGTTGAAACAACAACAATGTATAATTTCACACACATCCAGTTGGCAAAGGTCAAAGTGGCACCAGGTCTTAGCAAGTATGTAGCACATCAGCGCTGCTCCACACTGCTGGTGGAGGGTGGGTCGTCATGGCAACCTGGTGACACCTATGTTGAAAATGTATATCCACCGTGACCCAAGATGCAACTCCAACTGCATGTCATTACATGCACACACATGTGATACATACATGCACATGTGTGCCCAAGGACATGGTGCGTGTGAGGATGTTCACTGTAGCATCTGTTGTAATAGCAAATACATTGGAAGCAGTTTTCATGTCCAACAGAAGAACGGATAAATAAATTACAATATTTTGGCATGTTGGATTATTGTGTAGCATTTAAAAAACTAAAGTTACAGCCCTGGCTAGGTGGCTAAGTTGGTTAGAGCATATCTCCTGAGAGTCCCCACTTCTCTGAGAGCCATCACTGTGTGTGTATGCGTGTGTGTGTGTGTGTGTGTGTGTGTGTGTGTGTTGTGTGTGTTTGCACAAGTACTACCTGGGAATAAACTAGCTGTGAAATCGTGGGATGGAGGTTCATGGGATATACCCCATCTCCCAGTACTGAGTCCTCAGTGCTCTTAGGTCACGTGATCCTGAATGTCTTAGCATTTCTCCCGTCTCACAGAGGAGACAAGTGTAGGAAGGAGGTTCACAGCTGGTGTGCTGTCAGACCCACAGCCTGCGATGTAACTGGCTTCACAGGGGATCCCCAGGCCCAGGTCCCTCGGGAGGGACAGGAGGTGGCCTGTTCCTGTTAGGGGGAATGCTCCCTTCTGCAGTGCTCTGCAGGCTCCTGGGAGCTTAGACCTGGTGCTCTTGGGAATGCGCAGTGGCGACATTTTCATTTTTATATGTTTTTATTGATTTCAGAGAAAGGGGAAAGGAGAGGGAGAGAAACATCCATATAAAAGAGAAACATCAATTGGCTGCCTCCTGCACGCCCCCTACTGGGGATCGCGCCCACAACTCGAGCATGTGCCCTGACCGGACATTTAACCGTGACCTCCTGGTTCATGGGATGGAGATACCCAACCGACTGAGCCACACTGACCAGGGCAGTGGTGACATTTTCACAAGGATGTTGGCGACACAGGTGAAAGTGGCCTTTCCCACCAGGTGGGTGGGGACTCCACCTTTGGCTCATATGTGAGAAGCCCTTCTTCTATGTTTTCCGCTTTCGTGGTATCTGGAGAAGAAAAATGTGTTCCCGTGTGCCCTTTACTGCTAAGTCAACTTGATTTGAGTGTCAGGAATTCTGTCTCATGAACAAGTGAGCCGGATGGGGAGGCCGCAGGTTAATGGTATGTACTTTGGCTGCCAACCCAATTGCGGAAGTGATCGATCACTGGGCGTTGGATCTGTTTGCAAATAAAGAGTGATGGAGGCGTTTCTGACGAGGAGCTGTGTTCTGTCCTGCCCCATGCCTGTGTGCAGTGGCCTCGTCAGGGCGGTGGGGACCCCAACAGCCGGTGTGTTGCCACTGCCTGTCACTTTCTGTCCCAGGATGCGGAGCACTCTGCACCATGGTCGTCCCAGTCGGCTGTTCGCAGAGCCCGCTGCCGCTATCAGGGCTCCCCTCCAAAAGCAAACTGCGGTCGGGGTGCGACCGCTCATCACAGGAGCAGGCTGCCATAGAGGCTCAGCACTGGCTGAGTCACTTTGCCAACACTGGTTTTCACCAGGACCTGGTTCAGCTGCTGAGCCTCCTGAGGAGCGGGTTTCATCTGCTGTGGGCACTGATTCCTGCCCATGCCCAGGTGGGTGGGGACTCCAGGCCATAGCCATCTCAGAGACAGTCCCCTGCCACATTCCACGTTCATCTGGAGCTGGCACCTCCTGTGCGGCTGCCCAGTTCTGTTTCTGGTCCTTGCCCAGCCCCCCAGACCCCAGGGGCTCAGCGCTGTGGGCGATGCTGACTTCTCCACTGTCGGTGCCCTGAGGTGGTACCGCTGCGGGAGGGCGGACTGCAGTGAGCTTAACGGGGAATTCATAAGCACTCTTGACAGTCAGGTTTATAAATATGTTAAAAAGTATTTTAATTGTTTTTAGCAAAACAGGCAAGGAGTCAATATTCTCAGACGCGTCAAACACACTGTTGACAGGTCCTGTGGCCAGAGGACCCGGAGAGCAGGCCCGGGCGCATTTCTATGCAGACGTCGTCGCGGCTGTGATAAATGAGGGCCCTGAACCGTATTGATAGAGTAGGTTAAACATTGGAAAAGTTAGCTGAACTTTGACTTTAAATATTCATTATAGCTAATTATGGATTTTCCGACTCTATGAATTACAGTTTCCATCCCTGCATTGGCAATGTATTTTCCATTTATTTGTTGTAAACTTCATGATTTTATATCAGCTGTATCACATTTAATGAGGTATTGGTTTAAATGTTTGCAGTGACATTTATTTCCTTACGCTGTTTCTAAGTGCGTTCTGCCTGAAACAAATGAAGCCACCCTGTGGAAGGCGATGGTGACAGGCCGTGAGGCGGCACGGGCGCAGGCTGTTGCTGTTTCCCTGGCCCACAGGCCGCGTGTGCCCCGCGTCTGTCTTACGTGGTGGGGCAGAAGTGAGACACCCGGATGGCGCTTCTGTTGGAGGAAATCCCGCTGGCAGCTGGCTCCTGGGCTGGGACTCCTGGTGTTCGGGTATCGGAGGGTCACCCATGAACAGTGCAGATCTCCATGATGTGATTGAGTTACAAGGAGCTCACCTTTAATTCTAGTTCAGAGCGTTTTGTTCGTCACTCTGGACTGTGTTAGAAATATCCTCCTGCAGGTCTCTCACCTGATCTCTCTTTTGCTCTACAGGCTCTAGGAAGCTTTTATTTTCTTCACGAATCCTTAAAAAACATCTACCAGTTTGACTTCAAAGGTAAGACTATGATGTCAATTGTCCAGAATCCTTCTGGGGTTTCCTGTCTCAGCAGACTCGCCACCCCCTGCCCGGGCATCCTGTGAGGAACTGGCGTGGTCTCGGTTTGAGTCATTACTGGCAGTCACTAATGAGGGACCTCGTATGAAACCTGGCTTTCTGGCTGCACTAAAATCAAGACAGCTGGCCTGCGCCCTCCTAGCCCAGCCAGCTCACCCGCTCGCCCACCTCTGCTTCCAGGGCAGGGCTCAGCAGGCCACGTTGCCTCTCTTGCAGTAGAGCCCGAGGAGAAGGGAAAGGCTCTGTCTGCATCTATGTCCCTATCAAATGTGCAAAGTGGGAACAGAATGAGACAGTGGCTTATCCCAAAATGACGCGTGAGAGCCTGTTTGTGGCCAAGTGGGAAACGTGGTCCCATGTTGACTGGGCAGCACCGCCTGGCTGTGCTGGGAAGAGTCTCCCGGAGTTGCCTCTGATGTCACAGGCTTGTCGCTGTGTCTTGGGGCACTGGAGGTTGTTACCCCAGATCTGACAAATTTCAGTATTGCCCATTCAATTGGGCATGTTGGTCCTTTTATCTTCCACTCAGTGTTACATCTCCGGGTTCTGTGTAAATTCTGCAGAGCTCCATTTAGGCTATTGAGCCAGATCACATTAATTTGAAATGTCATTAAAGTTGTAATAACTGTGGAGAGCCACTAATTATGTCAGTGTCTCCGATTCATTATCTTTGCTCACTTGGGAGACAGATCACCCCTTAGGAAATGGAGAGCAGTCCTCTCCAAACGGCGCGAGCCGTGCTCTGCTCTGGCTGAGAGCAGGACTCGGCCAGCGGGGGTTCACTGGCCTGTAGGAGTCTCTACAGGCTTTTAAATGAGCATCTAACTTTCCCACAGTGACCTTGGCTCTGACTACAGTCTTCATGGGCACTGGCACCAGTGTTTCCTGTCATTGACAGGGGAGTGGTGAGGAGGTCCCAGTGGGGCCGGTGGCAGAGTGGGGTGATGCTGGTCACCAGCACCACAGGCTTGGACATGTACCGATCATTGAACTGGTACTTTCATTAAGTAACCATTTGCATACATATTTTACTACGGAATCTGATCAGTCGAAAAGTACCTGCGCGCCCACAGTGTATTTAAAACTGTATGTTGGATGTATGCATGATTCCAGCACAACCTTACCCCGGGCCTCCACGTTGTCCGTGACAAGTGCTGTGATAGTGACAGGCATTGAACATGCTCTGAGCTCTCCTGTGTATCAGGAGAATGTGTCAGTTCTGAAAACACTCACAGTGTCCTAGCACAGTGGGTGCTACTGCTTCCCCACAGCAGGGTGGGGTGTGGGTGCAGGCGCAGGGTGCAGGGTATGGGGTGCAGTACAGTGTGTGGGATACAGATGCAGGGCATGGTGTGGGGATGGGATGTGGGCTGGGTGTGGGTATGGGGCATGAGAAGCAGAGGAGGGGTGCGGATATGGGTGCAGATGTGGGACACGGGGTGCAGGGTGCAGGGCGAGGCTGGCATCTCAGGCAGGGGCACTGCCTGCCCCCTGTCCGCAGCCCTGCTCTTCGGGGCTCACTCTTCTTCCTTGAATTGGTTACAGCAAAAGCCATCCAGAATTTGTGAAAAGTTTGAATACATTTTTATAAAAAAAATAGCCCGAATTTTAACAAATAAGTACCTACTTAAAAACTTCAAGACTCCCAAAGGTACAGATGAAAAGGGATAAAAGTGACTTCCAGTTTCTGGTCCAACATGTGAAGATCTTGGAAGTCGTCAGCCCTGTCCTCGCAACAAGAAAAGCCAAACAAAACTGCAACTGGATGACTGTTCTTAGGTCCCTTGGAGAAGCGAGGTCACAGGGCAAACCGCTGCCGCAAAGCTGGAGACGGGCAGACCCAGAGCAGCAGGGCTACTGGGTGGAGACCGTCACTGCAGCCCCCTCTGGGTGACACTGCAGGGTGTTGACCAGGTGCTGGAGGTCGCGCATGGGCTGGCTTGAGAGGGAAATGCCTGAGGACCAGCTTCAGGATGCTGAGAAGCACATGTGAGGGGCACATACTGACTGAGAGACTGAGCCCTACTCAGGGGACTATAGAACATTTTCCCTCCACCCAAACCTCACACCACAGCATCCCAGCAAGGGCTTATGATGGGAAGTTCTGCAGAGGGCTCTCACAGGGGCCCATGACAGCAGAGGAAACAGGAACAAGGCCCGGGAGGTTGTTTTAGCTTCTGACTGCCCAGGAAACTGTCCCGCTCCTCACCAGGTCATCAGCCTCATATGAAAAGACTGTCTACCTCAGTTTCTCCTACCAATTATTTTTGTGCTGCTTTCAACAAAAACTATAAGGCATTCTAAAAGTTGAAAATACACCCTGAAGAGAAAAGCATGCACAGACTTGGATAGTGCCTAGATTTGGAATCATCAGACTGGGAATTAAAAATAACAGATAAACTTGCTGAGGAATCTAATGAAACAGTGGACATGCAAGAACAGATGGGTAACATAAGAGGAAAGATGGAAACTCTCAGGAAGAATAAAAAGGAAAAGCTGGAAATCAGAAATACCATGACAGGAGTGACGAGTACCTTTGCAGGCCTTAGCAGACTGGATGTTGCTGAGGAAAGAATCAGTGAACTAGAAAATGAAAACGCTCCAAATTGGGAAAAGCAAAGAGAAAAAAAGCCAGGACAGATGTCTAAGAACTATGGGGGCCCTGGTTGGGTGGCTCAATTGGTGGAAGCATCATCCTGTACACCAAAAGGTTGTGGGTTTTATTCCCGGTTAGGGCACATGCATACAGGAGACAACAGATTGGCATTTCTCTCTCACATCGTCTCTCTCTCTTATCCTCTATATCTAAAAATCAATTAGCACATTTTTGGGTGAGGATAAAAAAAAAAAAAGGAAAAAATAACTGTGGGACAACTACAAAAGGTGTAACGTAAGCATAATGGGAATACCAACAGGAAAAATTAGAAAGGGGCAGAAGAAATACTTGAAGTAATGCTGGCCAAGAATTTTCCAAAAGTAATAATGGACACGAAGCCACAGATCTTGAAAGCTCAGAGAGTGTCATGTAGGATAAATACCAGGAAGTCTACACCTAAGCAGATTGTATCCACACTTCAGATACCAAAGATGAAGAGGGAAGGGGTGGGCGGGAACACCTGATCTTAAAGGAACAAGGGGAAGAATTAACATCCACTTCTCTTTAGAAACGATGCACACAAGGAGTGTGGTGTGAAGTGCTTAAGTTCTTGGGGATGGGGGAATAACCTAGAATTCTGTATTCAGCAAAAGTCTCCCTAAAATATGAAGGAGAAAGAAAGACTTTCTCAGACAGACCAAAGTTGAGGGAGATTGTTTCCAGTAATCCTGCCTTGCAAGAAATGTTAAAGGAGCTCTTGGTCTAAAGAAAAGTGATACAGGTCAGAAGCTTGGGACTATGTTTTTTTTAAAAAAAAAAAAAGAGTGTAAGAGAAGGAATAAATGAAGATAAAATAAAATATCTTATTTTTTATGCTTTACTAATCTAAAAGATAACTTTTGTTCAAAGTATTATAGCAACAATATATTGGGTGACAAATAGCTATTAGATAAGTGAAGTGAGTGATAGAAATGTTATAAAGGTTGATAGGGAGAATTGGATAACTGGTTATAAAGAACCTGCACTATTTGTGAAGATATATAGTGTTATTTGAAAATGGACTTGGATTCATTGTAAATGATTATTGCAAACTCTTTGACAACCACTAAAATGTCTTTAATGAAGTATAACTGATAGAGTAAAAGAAGAGAAAAATTGGAATCATATAAAATGTTTAATTTAACCAGAGAAGGCAGAAAAAGAGTGGAAAACAAAAAGAAACAAAGAATAAATGCCATAAATAGAAAAGCTATAAATATGGAAGGTATGAGTTCAACTATATCAATAATTACTTTAAATGTTAATGGTCTAAATACACCAATTAAAAGACAGACTGTCAGAGTGGTTCAAAAAAAAAAGAACAAGATCCAACTATTGTCTACTGGAAACCCACTTAGATAGTTAGATAGATAGATAGATAGATAGATAGATAGATAGATAGATAGATAAAAGTAAAGGAAGGATAAAAAAAGATAAACTCAGCTAACACACTTAATGAAAAGAAAGCAGAGTAGCTATAAACTTCAGACAGAACAGACTTCAGAGCACAGAAAGTTATCAGGGATAAAGAGGGGCGTTACATCATGGTAAATGGATCAATTCTCTAAAAAGACATGACAATCCTGAATGTATATACACCTAACAACAGAGCATCAAATACATGAAGCAAAGACTGGTAGAACTGCAACAAGAACCATATGGGTCCACTCTCATAGCTGGAGACTGGAACACCCCTCACTCACAGATGGACAGCCCAGCAGGCAGGCTGTCAGTGAGGACAGAGTTGAACTCAGCAGCACCATCAATCACCTGGTCTAATGGACATTTATAGAATAATCTGTCCAACAACAGCACAATGCATTCTTCTCAAGTCAGCCGGAATACTCACCAAGACAGACCACATTCTAGTCTGTAAAATACACCTCAACAAATTTAAAAGAAGAGAACACAGCCCACAATGGTATTAAGCTAGAAATCAATAACAGAAAGATAACTGGAAAACCCCCAAATATGTAGGATATTAAACATCTCACTTCTAAATAACATAGTGGGTCAAAGAAGAAGTCTCAGAAATTTAAAAAATATTTTTAACTAAATGAGAGTGAAAACACAACTTACCAAAATTGTAGGATGTAGTGAAAGCAATGCATTGGTAGCAGCAAGTGCATATATTAAAAAAAAAAAAAAGAGAGAGATGTAGAATCAATAATCTAAGCTTCTGCCTTAGGAAACCAGAAGAAGAGCAAATTAAATCCAAAGTAGGCGTAAGAAAAGAAATGATAAACATTAGAGCATAAATCAATGAAATTGAAAACAGGAGCTCAATAAAGAAAATCAACAAAACCAGAAGTTGGTTCTTTGAAAAGATCAATAAAATTGGTAAACCTCTAGCCAGCTAACCAATGAAAACAAGACAAATTACTAATATTAGAATTGAGAGAGGAGCCATCACTACTGATCTATAGACATTAAAGGATAATAAAGGTATCTTATGCACTAGTATATGCCTATAAATTTGATAACTTAAATGGACCGGTTCTTTTAAATATACAATCTACCAAAACTCATACAAAGAGGACTGGATAATCTGAATAGGTCTTTATATATTAGAGAAATGGAATCAATAATTAATAACCTTTAAAAAGAAAGCATTAGGCTCAGATGACTTCACTGGTGAATTCAACCAAACATTTAGAGAAGAAATCATACCAATTCTCAACTATCTCCTCCAGATAATAGAAGCAAGGAAATACTTCCTAACTCATTCTATGAGGCCAGCATTACCCTAATACCAAAACCAGATAGAAACATGACAAAAAAGGAAAACTACAGACCAATATCTATCATGAATATAAAGTGTAGATATTCTAAACATAAATTAGCAACTAGAATCCAACAAGGTAGAAGAAAAATTATACACAATGACTAGTTGATATTTATTCCAGGCTGGTTCAACATTCAGAAATAAATGAATGTAATCTACCACACCAACAGGCTAACAAGTCACATGGTCATATTGATAGATGCAGAAAAGCAACCCCTCTCACCATAGCTCTTCAAAGTCATACTGGCACCTCGGCTAATGCAGTAAGACAAGAAAATGAAATAAAAGGCTTATTGATTGGAGGGCGAGCAAAAAAATTGCCTTCGTCTCAGATGACATGATTATCTCTGTAGAAAACCCCAAGGAATCAACAACAACAAAACTACTAATAAGCAAGGTTGTAGGACCAAGGTTAAATACAATACAATAGTCTTTTGAAGTCTGTTCAGTGCAGGGCTCCTCCAGAACTGAGTTCCAGGCAGACGCCCACTAGACAGACACCCCCAGGCGTCCATCCCCCTAAAGCATGGACTGGCGGTCCTGGTGGCTGCTGTGATGGCTTGAGCTTTGCCAGGAGTCATCCTGCACCTGAACAGACATAGAGAAAGAATGTTCTTCCTTATCCTCAGAGACAGGTGAGCTGTGCCCTGGCTGTTAGCCGAGGAGCCTCAGGAAAGAGCAGCGTGTGGCTGGGCTCCTCATGGGTGAGGAACGGCGTGCATGTGTTTGGTGCTGGCATGTGCACAGTGCCACCCAGGTCAGCGAGGTCCCAGACCCTGTGGCCGGCCCTCCCAGCCGTGACCATAGCAGCTGTGTCACTGTGCAGGTGACTGTCTGGGAGGAGCAGGAACGCCCCTTAGATCTGGACAGAGGGCAGAGCTGCTGCCAGGGCTGGAGCTTCGAGACCCCTCACTCCCCCAGACCGGCCGAGGCTCAGCCCTGCCTGGGGCCAGGCTCCCGTTTCCCGTCCTTGCTGCTGGTGCTCATTTCTCCAACAGGCCCTCTCCCTGCCCTGGCAGAGTTCCCCTTCCTCCTTCCCTGCCCTTCCGGCTCTTCCATCAACCCCATGCTCGGCCTCTCCCTGGGCCCACACTTGGAGGCTCTGTTTCCCCTGCCATGTCCCAAGAGGCCCAGACAACATCCTGTGTTTATGTCCCGTGCCCTTATCCGTGTGCATCTCTGTGTCCTGTGCCCGGGTCCACTCTCGTGTCTCATTTCCATGTCCCATGTCTGTGTCCGTGTCCATGCTCCTGGGAGGTCAAGGCCATGGAAAGGCCCTGGGGGGAGGCGGATCAGGGAGCCCACAGCACAGGCAGAATCTGTGAGAATTGCTACATCGCTGGTGGGACATCGGTCCTCCCCTGGGCATTAGTCCCCACCCCTGTGTCCGCTACCTGGGCAGGTCTCCCTTCGACCTCCTCAGAGTGATGACGGCTGCGTGGGGCTGATGTTTGATAAATGCTGTCCTTCTGCAGAGATGGATGGGTGGTTCCAGTAAGTGCTTCAGTGATTAAACGGCCTGCGCATTCTAGTGGCAAATGGGTGGTATGGACGGGTCCTTGTTTGCTCACACAGGCCTGTGCCCACCTGCCCCGGGCACTAGCCTCTGGCTAACTGGGTCCATCTCCCTCTGATGCCTTCCAAGGGGATTGTGATGCGCTGCGGGACCTGCGGGGACCAGCCTCAAAGCCAGCACCCTGAGGCCATGTCCATAGTTTGGGAACCAGATCAGAGGAGCAGGGCACAGCGGGCACAGCCCAGCGCTTGGGGAGCAGCTCCCTTCCACCTGCCCTGTTCCGAGTTCCCTAAGTCACTGAGCACCTCGTATAGGTTGCAGCCAGGCTCCTGCTTTAGCCCCTCGGAGTCCCCACCCCTAGTGCTTTGCTCTTGTTGGGGGTTCACTCTCCATGGAGCGCTGCCCCAAGTCCCTGCCTCCTGTCTCATCCCTGCTGCTCTGCCATGTTGGTGTGTCCCTGGGCAGGATGGTGCTAAAGAAACGACAGATGCGAGCAGCTCGTGGGGCTCGGAGCACGACCCTCCAGAACTCGGACAGCAGAACTGGTCATTGTTGGCCTCCAGGAATCTCCTAACAGCCCAGGGACATCCCCTGTGTTGGGCCTTCCCGGAGAGAGGAGCATGTATGCGGGCCAGCAGGTCTCTGCTGCGTTCGTGGCGGGTCTGCATGTGGTGGTCTTGGTGGGCCCACGTGCAGCCGCGCTCCCGACAGGGCATCCTGAGCGGGGGCTGGCAGCCCTCCACCAGCCCGGGCCTGAGACTTTGAAGGAACAGATTCATACGTTTCTTCCCCAGACCCCACCATGGCGTGGGGTTGCCATCTGTGAAAAGAAGCCGCCAGGCTCTGATGTGAGAGAACCAGGCCAAGCCCTGTCTGCAGGGGTCAGCCCAGGTGGGGGTGGCCCAGCAGGACACCTTGTCCAGTGAGGTGAAGGGCAGGCGGCTAGAAGCTTGGTCTGTGTGCCCTCCTCTCTCCATCTCACATAAAAACCCCTTGTCCTTGCACATGAGTGATGTTGGCTGGATGTGGAGGGAATCGATGTTATTAAATAAATTTGTATTAAGGTATGAGCGGACGGTAATTCCACAGCCCTCTTAAACATACTCACGGTGTTAACGGAGGATGCCAATTAGCCCCTGTAAATCTGCAGGCTGCGAGTGTTAGTGGATAATGAAGTGGAGTGTCAGACTCCAGGTGGCGGACCGGCGATTTACGAGTCACGGTGTCCCCGGGAGCAGCTAGCCTGCTGGGTCCCCCTCATCACTCCCTGCTCCCCACAGGTCTGCACGGGTGGGACATGGGACCCCACGGGGTGTGGCTGTTTGGATGGAATGTAGTGACGTGGTTATTCACAACATTCATCTGCCCTTTTCCAGCTAAGAAGTATAAAAAAGTCACTGGCAAAGAGATCTACTCGGACACGTTGGAGAGCACGCCCATGCTGGAGAAAGAGAAGTTCCCGCAGGACTACTTCCCCGAGGTGCGTCCGGAGCCCGTGCCACTTTCTCCCAAAGCACTTAATTTTCAGGGTGGTCATGTGAGAAGGGACATTTAGGACATGGGGTCTTCATATCATGGTGGGGATGACATCTCTGCTGCCACACTCCCATGTTCTCTTTCTGGGAGGATCTGAAGTGTGCTTGGGTTCATGGGTTGCCTTAGGTAAGAGCTGAGAGAATCTGCAGTGTTTGTCGTTAAAACAACTGGTAATTTTTTAATCCTTATTTCCTGGCAGAGGAACCGTCCCCAATGATGCAGGAAAATGATCATCAGTTCAGGTTGGCCTGGCATGTGAGCGGGTCAGTCTAGCCAGTGACGTACTCGACCTTCATAGCTATGGTGTGCCAGGCAGTGACACACGGGGCATGTTCCTGCCCACGAGTTCGGGGTGTGCCAGTGAGAGGCACGGCCGAGAGCCCGATCCCAGGCAGTGGCTGCTTCATACAGATCAGGGGTTAAGGAAAGTGTGGGATTACTTACCACCCACAGCTCAGACTCAGTCAGAAAATGCTGATATATTTCCTGTGGGTTTTACTGCATCTTGTGTAGTTGTGTTATTTTTATGCGGATTGCACTGCACACACAATTTCAGATCCTGTTTCTTTACTTGACATTATAAGCAGCCCTTTGGAGTCTCCTAATCCTGTGCACTCGCTCATGAGTTGATCCAGAGTTGGTCACCTGTCCTTTACCTCCTATTAACTGGGGCCGGATGTGGTGCTGATTGAAGCCTTTGGGGTGAGATGGAGGCCTGGGCGCCCGCCTCCCTGACAGAGGTATGCTCAGCCGCAAGAAGGATTGCTTTCAGTCCCTTCTGCGTGAGGACTGCCCGCTGCTCAGCAGACCCCCACCTGCACTCCCAGCTGATCTTTAGCAAGGCCACAACTTTATTAACTTGTTTTATGACCTGAGCCCGGAGTGAAGGAATGGTGGCTGCCTCCATAAAGGATGGCCCTCTTGTCACGCCAGGGCACGGCTTCCTCATCCATTGTCCTGAGCCAAGGACGGGTGTCAGAGGCCCGGCCTCCTGGCCTGGCTGCTCCGCCTGAGGCTGGAGGAAGGCATGCCCGGAAAGCTCTGGAAGCTTCAGTTCTGGACCTTCCATGAGCACAGCCAATGCTGTGACTCCTGGGATCCTCCCTGAATGTTGGCCGTGGTGAGTCCTGTCAAGAGGGTGGGGCCACGGTTCCCTTGGAGATGTCAAGGGGCAAGAAGTTGGTTTCAGAGTCCAATTTTGCTAAGCTCCAGGCCCTGTCCCAGTCCAGACCCAGCTTTGCTTACCTGGAATCTAGGTTGGGGCCCACACAGGCTGTGGCCCTCGCCTGAGGGTGACCAGGGGCCACAGCGGCACAGGTGGGGCCTCGGCCTCCTCCCAGCAGGAGAACGAGCTTGGCCAGGGCCCCTAGGGTAGTTGGGGCTCAGCCCCGAGCTGGACATGCTTGGCAGTGTCCAAGGTCCTGACCCAACACCCACAGGTGGGAAGCCCCTAGCCCCTCTCTGTCTTGGTTACAGGCACCACTGACCATGTGAGGCTGAGCTGGGACCTGGGTTGTCCTAGCTCTTCTGTTCTAATCCTGAGGTCCAGTCTCAGCCCAGAGGGGCACTCACCCCACCTAGGGTGGCTGAGGTTCCCCAGAGGAGACCTGGGAGGGGAGGTAGGGCTGACAGAGGTGCCCATGAGCTGGCCATGCCCAGGTCAGTGCTGGGGCTGGGCAACGGGGCTGGCCAGAGTGATCCTGTGATGGCAGTGGGCAGTGCTAGACAGGGGGCTGATGTGGTAACAATTGCAGCCAGTGTTGGGGAGGCCTTAAGCCCCTGCCTCCCCACCTCAAGTAGTTCAAATTCTTTAAATGCAACTTTAAAGTTTTGAACTGTTACAAATGCTGGAAGATGGAAAGGAGTGGCCGGCAGGTGCCAGCCTCCAGACTGAAGAGGAGTTGGGCTTGGCTCTGTCTGTCCCCCGGAGCTCAGCTCTTCTCTCTTCCCAGCCTCCAGGGCATGGGCGCCTGCTGGTACCTGGGTCAGCCCAAGTGCTTGATCCCACGAGGCAGGTGCTTCTCCAGGCCACTCCCCACATAGCAGCCTCTCAGTATCAGGGACGCTATTCCCACTCACACGCGGAACAGGATGCACCCTGATACCCAGCTTGTGATGGACCCCAGCATGCGGCCCCCGCCCCCCCAGGACTCACATGGTCCCCCCTGGGGTCTCTTGTCACTTGTTGGCAACTCTCACTGCATCTTCATCCTTAGAAATGGGGTCACCAGAGGCTGCCAGTGTCTGTCATCTGTGAGCGGTGATGCTCTCTGAAGAAGGGGCTTCTGTGACGGTCACCATGTGTTGGTGGACAGAGGAAGGGGAGGCTGAAGCAGTGCATGCCTTGGTAGGTGGCTCCCCTGAGGAGCCAGGTTCCTGGGGAGAAGTCTCCAGGCGCTCAGGACTTGCTCCCAGGCTCAGCACATCGGTCAGGGCTCCCATTTCCCCTCCCTCCATGGCCCAGGCTCGGGGAGTAGAGGCCAGAGCTCAGGCTGATGGTGTGGATGGGGGGCAAGGTCTGGGGACCTCAGCTGTGTCATCCCACTTCTTGCATATCCCTGAGAGAGGACACCCTGGTGGGGTGGGGCGTGGCCCTTGGCCTTGATGCCCAGGTTCAGGGTACTGTTCCCAAGGTGCCAGCATGGCCCCCTAGGGACAGACAGCAAGGGGCTGCCTCCCTCCCCTGGGACAAGTGGCCTGGGTCCAAGCCTGAAGCCTGTGCTTAGCAGACCTGGCCCCAGGTGACCACACTGCCGCACCTACAGGGTGGCCACACCGTCAGGGGGGGGCACCCCAATCTCTCCACTGGAGAGCAGCATGTTGCCGGGACAAGGGGACTGCCACACCCAAGCATTGGCTTTGCAGGGTGGCTGTGGTTGTTTCCTTGGATATGACGTTGCCACATGAGAAACTGGCTCAGAGTTCGTCTCAGATGGGAATCTCTGGAGATGAAATCACACCATTTCCAGAAGCGAGTTGCCTCCGGGACCATGTGAGTCCCTTAAAGTGGCTGAAGGGAAATCTTACTGAGAGCGCCGGCACCTCCAAGGTCCTGTGAGTGACGAGGCACTTTGAGGTGTGCAAGGCGTCCATCGGCTCTGCGTCTTCAGTGGAAGGCGGTCCGTCCTGGTCAGGTACCTGGGCGCCACGTCAGCGCGGCTGGTGTGGGGAGGCACGTGCTGTGGCAGCAGCTGTCGCCTGCTCCTCCCTGTTCTGTGCCTTCAGGCCAGTCTCTCCGCTTTATTTGAACACATTTTGGGGGAGGGAATTAGTTTAAGACGGATTTCCGTTTCTTTTATTACCATCACTTAAGGATAATCTAAATGTAATTACCATGATGGAGGCAATTCCAAATAATTACAGCCCCTGCATATCAAGCTCACAAAACTTTCCCTGCTGATTTATGGCGGCTTTGGCTCAGCATGACTCTCAGATGCTGCCTCTGGGAGCAGCACTCCAGATAATGTGAGACCATTTTTAAAAAGCGGATTTGTGTAGTCGATCAGGGCCGAGGCATTTTTTTCCTCTTGCCCGTAGTGAGAAATTGGTTGTTACCATAGATCACAGGCCTGCTCCTGGCTCTTATGAAAGATGAATTAATTTCACTAATGCTCCGAAGCGGGCCTTTCACAGGGAGGCTGTGTGGCGAGAGCCTTCCCGCAGCCTCCCTTTCTCACTGGTGATTTATGCCGTCTTTTAGTAGATGAAACCGCCTGTATTTGCCATCCATCTGCTGCCTAAAGGAATCCTATTAACAGGGGATCTGAGCAGAGACTTAATATTGTAAGGTGAACGACGTGGCAGCCCCCACTCCCCGCCCGGGCATGACGTGGCTTTCACTTCGTGATGATAACCTCGAAGTTTATCACCCCAGCCAGTGCTGTCCCCGTCCGCCCCAGCCGCTGCTGTCCCTGTCCACCCCAGCCAGTGCTGTCCCAGTCCACCCCAGCCAGTGCTGTCCCCGTCCGCCCCAGTCACTGCTGTCCCTGTCCGCCCCAGCCAGTGCTGTCCCCGTCCGCCCCAGCCGCTGCTGTCCCTGTCCGCCCCAGCCGCTGCTGTCCCTGTCCACCCCAGCCAGTGCTGTCCCAGTCCACCCCAGTCACTGCTGTCCCCGTCCGCCCCAGTCACTGCTGTCCCCGTCCGCCCCAGCCGCTGCTGTCCCCGTCCGCCCCAGCCAGTGCTGTCCCCATCCACCCCAGCCAGTGCTGTCCCCGTCCGCCCCAGCCAGTGCTGTCCCCGTCCGCCCCAGTCACTGCTGTCCCCGTCCGCCCCAGTCACTGCTGTCCCCGTCCGCCCCAGCCAGTGCTGTCCCCGTCCGCCCCAGCCAGTGCTGTCCCCGTCCGCCCCAGTCACTGCTGTCCCCGTCCGCCCCAGTCACTGCTGTCCCCGTCCGCCCCAGCCAGTGCTGTCCCCGTCCGCCCCAGCCAGTGCTGTCCCCGTCCACCCCAGCCAGTGCTGTCCCCGTCCGCCCCAGCCAGTGCTGTCCCCGTCCGCCCCAGCCAGTGCTGTCCCCGTCCGCCCCAGCCACTGCTGTCCCCGTCCGCCCCAGCCAGTGCTGTCCCCGTCCGCCCCAGCCAGTGCTGTCCCTGTCCGCTCCAGCCAGTGCTGTCCCCGTCCGCCCCAGCCAGTGCTGTCCCCGTCCGCCCCAGCCGCTGCTGTCCCCGTCCGCCCCAGCCAGTGCTGTCCCCGTCCGCCCCAGCCACTGCTGTCCCCGTCCGCCCCAGCCGCTGCTGTCCCCGTCCGCCCCAGCCAGTGCTGTCCCCGTCCGCCCCAGCCAGTGCTGTCCCCGTCCGCCCCAGCCACTGCTGTCCCCGTCCGCCCCAGCCAGTGCTGTCCCCGTCCGCCCCAGCCAGTGCTGTCCCTGTCCGCTCCAGCCAGTGCTGTCCCTGTCCGCCCCAGCCAGTGCTGTCCCCGTCCGCCCCAGCCGCTGCTGTCCCCGTCCGCCCCAGCCAGTGCTGTCCCCGTCCGCCCCAGCCACTGCTGTCCCCGTCCGCCCCAGCCGCTGCTGTCCCCGTCCGCCCCAGCCAGTGCTGTCCCCGTCCACCCCAGCCAGTGCTGTCCCCGTCCGCCCCAGCCACTGCTGTCCCCGTCCGCCCCAGCCACTGCTGTCCCCGTCCGCCCCAGCCGCTGCTGTCCCCGTCCGCCCCAGCCAGTGCTGTCCCCATCCACCCCAGCCAGTGCTGTCCCCGTCCGCCCCAGCCAGTGCTGTCCCCGTCCGCCCCAGTCACTGCTGTCCCCGTCCGCCCCAGTCACTGCTGTCCCCGTCCGCCCCAGCCAGTGCTGTCCCCGTCCGCCCCAGCCAGTGCTGTCCCCGTCCACCCCAGCCAGTGCTGTCCCCGTCCGCCCCAGCCAGTGCTGTCCCCGTCCGCCCCAGCCAGTGCTGTCCCCGTCCGCCCCAGCCACTGCTGTCCCCGTCCGCCCCAGCCAGTGCTGTCCCCGTCCGCTCCAGCCAGTGCTGTCCCTGTCCGCCCCAGCCAGTGCTGTCCCCGTCCGCCCCAGCCGCTGCTGTCCCCGTCCGCCCCAGCCAGTGCTGTCCCTGTCCGCCCCAGCCACTGCTGTCCCCGTCCACCATCACCTGGAGCCCTCGGTGGGATCTCAGAGGGTGGCCAGTGACCAGACAGATTAGCACACAGCCCGGCTTCAGACTGACTCCCATTCCGAGAAGTGATGGAGGCTGGAGGCCATGCCCTTGAGGTGTCCCCACATTCCAGAGTTAGGTCCAGAGTCAGAGGAGGGGCAGGGAGGGGAGGGGGCGAGAAGGAGGAGGGGCAGCCAGCTGGAGCCTCTGGGTGCAGGAGCCAGTGGTTAGGAACAGCCTCACAGGGTCATCTTTGAGTTACACATCCCCGCCAGGAAGGGCAGTTTTCTGCTGCCCAGGGCCTGCCCTCCCACTGAGACAGAAGGAGTGGCCTGGGGTAGAAGGTGAATTGCCGGCTCTCCAGGAGGGGCCAATCAGACAGTGGGTGCCTGTCAAGGCCCCTCTCCCTACCGAGCAAGGTGGCGGTTCTGTTCTGGAAAGATGCGCCTGTCTCTGCTCTGACACTAGGAGACGTGGGCCCCACCAGGTCAAGATGGCTCTGTCCCCACCCACATCCCAGCTGACTCCTGCCCTGGGTGGGGTGGGGTGGGGTGAGAGCACCAGCCACCGAATTCCCGATTCTGGCTTCTCACACTCACTCGCTCTGTGACCTTGAGCAGTTCTTAACCTCCAAGGCTCAGTTTCCTGGTCTGTAAAATGGGCACTGGCGGTGCCCTTCCTGTGGCTGATGTGAGGATTGAATATGCCTCTGAGCTTCAGGCGCTGGCCTGTCAGTCCCTGGGCACAGGCTGCTGCCCGGCAGGCAGGCATGCGGGGCTGGGTGGTGCTCACAGACGCTGCTTCAGCACCTGACACAGTCACTGAAAATAAGATTCTAAACCAGATCTGGTCGAATCGGTGACTCAGAGGGATTATTAATGAGTTCATCTAGAACAGTGGTTCTCAACCTGTGGGTCGCGACCCCTTTGACGGTCGAATGACCCTTTCACAGGGGTCGCCTAAGACCATCCTGCATATCGGATATTTACATTACGATTCATCACAGTAGCAGCATTACAGTTATGAAGTAGCAACGAAAATAATGTTATGGTTGGGTCACAGCATGAGGAACTGTATTTAAAGGGCCAGAAGGTTGAGAACCACTGATCTAGAACATAGCCAAGAGACACACGATTTAGGGTTGAAGAGAGGGCTCTGGGCAGAGGGCTGTCATGGAAGAATTGGGAGCCTGTGTTTAGATGTCGCATGGAAGTTTGGTTGGTAGGGGAAGTAAGGAAATCGGTGGGACAGTAGCTACAGGGGCTGTGGGGTGGCAGGAGAGCCAGGCACTGAGTTATTTGTTACATGAAGTCAATCACTGCAGAGTCTGGGTCCTGCGCTCACGCAGGGAGCACTTCATCACCACCGCCTTTGGTTCCCATGTACTTACCTTCGTCCCTGCTAGCCCAGGCACACAGACACGGACGGAGTCCTGGCCTCCCACCATTGCCTGACCCTGGGGCACACCTCCTCCCCCTGCTCTGTCCCTCAGTTGACCCAGGTGACTGTGCGCCAGGCCCTGCGCTCCTGCTGGGACTATTGGAGGGAACGGGACAGCCTTATCCACACGTTTTAACTTGGTGTTTGTGAGCTGAGGACTGAGCAAAGTCTCCCGTGTCTCCTGGGAGCTTGTAAGGGGTGCTGGCAGGAGCCCCACTCCCCCAACTGCTTAAGCTGTGAAGCGACCCTGTTGAGTGTTCTATTTAAATTAAAATTCATTAAGGTAAAATGGCAGCATTTTCAGTGCTCAGCGACCCTGGGTGACCACTGGCTCCCG
This sequence comes from Myotis daubentonii, assembly GCF_963259705.1. NCBI lineage: Eukaryota > Metazoa > Chordata > Mammalia > Chiroptera > Vespertilionidae > Myotis > Myotis daubentonii. Next base: position 59,242,449 of record NC_081852.1, on the reverse strand, counting down.
CATGGGCAGTGACACGTATTTCGTCATCGCAGCTGCACCACCCACCCTCCCTTGCCCTGCCTAGGCACGAGTGGACCACGCAGGTTCCATACCATGGGTCTCTGACCTGAGATTGACAGCAGCTGTGCAAGGCAGTGTGGGACCCGCCCCCACATCCCCCATGCCCCCCCCCCCAGGTCAGGAACCAACAAGGGAGGAATGTGGGGCACCAGTGGCTTTTGTCCCCAGCTTCTCCAACAGGGTGACCTGGAGGGAGGGAGAATGAAGCAGAGGTGAGCGTGGTTCTTTGCTTAGCCAGCCTCCTCTGATGATCGGCTCTCCCAAGGCAGGTCCAGGCCCCAAGTTGGTGCCGCAAGGGAGCAGCTTTCAGAGGGGCCTTCGTGGGCCCAGCGTCCAGGATGTCTTTGTGGTACGCTGCTCAGGTGTGCATGGCCAGCAGCACACCCTCATTTGACCTGGGCCCACCTGGTTTCCTAGTAGCTCTCTCGGGGCTGGGGAGGGGTTTTAACAGATGGTGGTGGCCGTGCGTGTTTGTACCTGCTCTCCTGCGTGCTGAGCCGTGTGCGTGCACTTGGCCTGCACGGGAAGTGGCATCTCAGCCCTTGTGAGCTGAAAGGTTAGCGTGTTCTCTGACTGAGAAGCCTCTGATGCATGCGTGTGAGTCGCTGCCTCCCTCCTTCCTCTTTTCCCACTTACCTGTGTGACCTGTTTATTTTTCAGTGCAAATGGTCAAGAAAAGGCTTTGTTCGGACAAGATGGTGCGTCGCAGACTGGTATGTTCCGTGTGTTGACTGTTCGTCTCTGCTTCATGGAGTTCCCCCTTTTGTGTTTTGCACAAGTCGTGTGTGTTGAACGTCCCTCAAAGGCTGTGCCGCCCCGAGTCCCAGCCGCCTGACCTGAACCCCTGCTCTGTGGCGCTTTTTGCTGTCAGTGACTGTGTGACACGGAGTATTGTCTCCCGGTCCCTGAAAGCCGTGCTGCCTCCTCCCATGGCCGGGATGTGAGCAGCCCTGCTCCTCCTGGCAGCCCCACCCCACCCCACCTCCACCCCCCGCTCTGTGCCCCACTGCAGCCACCTTGAATACGGCCCCGCAGCATGTCCTGAGGGGTTTGGGGCATGGCAGCAATAGAACCCCTCACCCAGCGACCCAGGCTGGGCCTTCCTGCAGGTGGCAGCTCTCAGTGGCTCAGCAGGAAACCTCAGACCCCTGGCTGTGAAGGCCAGCACTGCTCACCCTAACGTGTGTTCTCCTGGGGGTGCCGGGGTCAGAGGGCCATGGTCTGAATTGAGTGAGAGGTCTTAGCGGGGTGTCACCTTAAATGCTACTGATGGGCTTGTGCAGGCCAAGGGTGTGCACCCCACTGGTGTGGACAGAATGTGGGGCAAGGCACAGCTGGGGTTGGCTCTGGAGCTGGAGCCCATGTCCCCCACCTGACTCTGGAGTGCCCATCAGGCGGCCATAGTCTGCCAGTGACCACAAGTTGGATGGAGCAGCAGGTCCTCAGCCGCCCTGCTATTTGCACATGGCCCCTCCCTGTGGCTGCTTAGGTCTGGTGTTCTCTGGAGCAGGGGGCCCAGAGAGGTGGGGAGCCCCAAACAGAGCTGCAGTCTTTGTGACCTAATCCAGGGAGTGGCAGTCACCATTTCCTCCCTTTGCTGAGGGTCACACAGGCTGCAGTATGAGGGAGGGCTGATGAGGGCACCAGGAGCCGGGGTGGGGGTCATCTGCCCCTGCAGGAGAGGCCGAGTTCTCTACCCTCCGTCTCCATGGTCAGTCCTGTCTCACTGGGTTTGGGGCCTGGTGGTCTTGGCCCTGCAGGTGACTGTGGGGTGGGGGCTGACTGCCTCACCACAGCCTTGCAGAAGCTGAGGCTTCAGGGCAACCCTCAGCCTTTCCTGGGCTCTGATCTTGGGGGCTTCTTAACGGAAGTGAAATGAATCATATAGTGACCCCCAGTCGTGGGGCCCTGACAGTGAGCTCTGTGGGTACCTGGGGCCAAATCACCTGCTGGCGGAGGGAGCTGAGGCCTCCTCCCGCCACTCCTTTCAGTTTGAAGGGCCCCCTCCTTCCTGCCCTCCCTTTCTCCCTTCCATTTCTCCTCCTCCTTCATCCCCTCTTCCCTCCCTCCCCTTTGCACTCCTTCCTCCTTCTCCTTCATCCCCATTCTCCCTCCTCGTCCCTCCCTCCTTCATCCCTCTCACCCCTCCCACCTTCCACTCCTTCCTCTTCTCCTTCATCCCCTTCATCCCCTTCCTCCCTCCCTCCCCTCCCTCCTCCACTGCTCCTTCCTTCATCCCCCTCCCCACCTTCCACTCCTTCCTCCTTCTCTTTCAGCCCCCACCTCCTCCCTCCTCTCCTGCCTCCTCCCACTCCTGCTCTTCCTGACTCATTGGCAGCTTGAGAAGAGTTTCTGTGATCTTGCATTTGCAAAGATGTTCAAGAGGACACTTCAGGTCTCCTGTGTCCTCTGAGCAGGTGTGTCCTGCTCTGGGTCAGCCAGAGAGGCCGAGGAGGACAGGAGTATGGCACAAGTGGCTCTGCCCACTGGCGACCCTGGGGCCCGGCCAGGCCTTGCTCCACATCCCTCAGGACCTCGGGCAGGAACAGGGTTGGAGAGGCAGTGCCCGACCCGAGGCTTCAGCCTTTGTCTCTGAGTCTCCTTCTCTGTCTCTGCAGCGCCTTTGACTTGGTGAACATCCACCTTTTCCATGACGCTTCCAACCTGGTTGCTTGGGAGACCAGCCCCTCTGTGTACGCGGGCATCCGGCACAAGGCCCTGGGCTATGTGCTCGACAGGTAGGTGCTGTGTGCGTGGCCCCACCCCACCGCCCAGGACTGTATGGCTTGTTCTTTTAAGCCACTTATTTTGTTTTTCCATTTGCCAAAAATATGAAACTTGGCAATGTTGACCCGTTGATAAAGCACAAATCCCAACCCCTGTTCCAAGGCTCCAGCAGTCCCTCCCAGGCAGACTTAGGGTGGGTGGCCTCATGCTTTCTCTTCAGTTTTGTGGGAGAGCTAAGAAAATGAACCCAGGGCTAGGCAGAAGTAGATGCCAGCTGGGACACCTTGGAGTCTGACAATTACATCATAGCCCTGGGTTCTCCCAGCTGGAGGCGGTGCCTCTCAGTGGCTCCGCCCACCTGCAGCTCCTGGAGCTTGTGGGCTGGGTCCCTTGAGCACCGGGCTATACACAGTCTGCTCAGCAAGGCTGAGCCACTGAGCACCTCCCTCCCCATTCTGCTCACAGAGCCTGGGGCCTGCGCATCTGGGGAGGCTAGGGGAGCAGCCCAGGGGTCTTCAGAGCAGGGAAGCTGCTCCTGCCTCTTGCCCAAGCTCCCAGTAGCCTCTTCTCACTCCCTCTCGCAGGTGATTTTTCAGGACCCTTTGGTCCTGGACTCCGAGGGGCCCTCCTTCTGTCTCTGGCTGTCTCGTGCACCCTTTCACAGGATCCAGGTTGGTAGGCTGTCATTGGGAAAGAAGGTGTCCCCTCAAACTCAATTGATAGGTTAGGTTTGGTTTGCGGACCAGGGTCCCTCTTGATTCAAAGACAGACCTCTTGCTGTATGGAGCTTAGCCTCGAAGCCTCGTCCCAGGGCTGCTCTCCTGCTGCTCATCCTGCTCAGGCCTCAGCAAGTCTCTCCCCACCAGCATCCCGTGACCTAGGTGGCAGTCAGACATCCCAGGCTTGGGACAGCCACTACCACAGCTCAGTCCTCTCCTCCTTCTGCCTGGTGATCTCAGATTTCTCCAGGACCCCACCATGTCTCCACACTGCTCACATCAGAGCAGTGAGGACTATGGCTCTCCTGCTCCTTGGCCCCATGTCACCAGCTAACCTCTTTCTGGCACTGCGTCCAGACCCTGACCTTTTGACCTCTCCTGTGTGCACCAGGCTCACCTCTGGACTTCCCCCCGGCATGGGCAGGGGTCCCTCCCTGCAGGTTCCTTCCTTCTGGGTTCCTCTCAGCAGGATGTACCCTCCACAGGGGTCGGAGGGTGGGGTTCTGTCCCTTGCTGCCATGTGTGACGGTGGTGGTACTTCACCTCCAGGGCCCTGAGATGAGGGCCTACGTCCTGTCCAAGCAGCCAGGTCCCTGCTGCAAGCTGCCAGGCCCACACAGAGGAGGCAGGAGTGCAGGATGTAGGATCTGGTTGTCCTGCCCACCCAGGGCCCAGCCCCCTCAAACCCTAACGCAGCCTCCAGGTGTGACCAGGCTGGGCTTGGAGGTGGGGTGACTTGGGGTGAGGAAGGGCCAGAGCAGACCTGGGCCCAGACCTGAGCTCCTCGCCTGCCTCCAGAGCTGGGGCCTCAGCCACAGGGCCATGGGGCCCGTTGCTTGGTCCGTGTGCTGACCCATGGCCACCTGTGACGGGGGCTTTCAAGTCCCTGGGCCGGGGCATGACATCCTTTGGCCAGCTCGACCATGAGTCCTTTGTTGCCTGTTCTCACCCAGCGGGCTCTGGAACGCCTCCACCATGCAGGCCCCAATGTTGCTGAGTCTATGCTGAGGCCCCAGGGAATCAAAAACCTGCGCTGGTTGGAGCAGGTTCTCTCTGGGCACTGACCTGACAGCGCTGGCGTGGAACGCAGTGTCACGATTCAGGAGGCAGCAAAGAAGGCAGGGTGTGCGGTGACATCAGGCTCAGGGGAGCTGCCCTGGGAGCGGTCCCTTGCAGTGGCTGATGCTGGCCTCCCCGAGAGCTGCCAGGCTGGGGCGCTGTGGGCAGAGCCACCATGCCTGGGACAGCGAGCCCAGGGCCAGGAATAAGGACCTTGTTAGGGAACTACTGTGTCCGGTCTCTGGCTGACAGGTTCTGGTGGGCTGCACTCACTGCACCCATGGAGTGGGGCTAAGGCAGACCCGAGAGCAGTCTGCTTTGGTGGCTGTGGTCAGGTTGTCAGTGGGGTGTGGCATTAAACTGTGTCATTGCCCCAAACTGCCATTCCCCTGCAGCCTCAGGGAAAGCAGCCTTAGGGTTTTGGCACTTCCCTGTGGCTTTGCATTCCCACGAATCACTTGTGTGGGGGCTCGGCCAGCCGCAGATCCGGCCTCTGCACGCAGCACAAAGGGCGGCTCTGTAGGAGTGTGAATACCGGGCCGCCCTTTCATCAGGGCTGCTAACCTTTTGGCAGCCACCAGCAGACTGCATTCTGCTCTGCCGATTGGGAGGACAATGCCATGCCGGCCCTTTGAATGGACGTTGCCACCAACAGTGCCCCATTCACTCTTTGGGAACCTCTGGGTGCATTGTCTGCAGGCCGGGAACACAGGGAAACAGCGAGGAGGCTCCAAGAGGCGAGCCTGCCCTCTTGGCTTAATCTCCCCGTGAAGTTTTGTGGGCCCACGTTTCCATGAGCTGGTGCCCTCAGACCTGGGGAAGGTGGCACGTTGGCCTGAAGCCCTATTCCCAGGGCTGCTGGTGGGACCCTGTGTTAAAACAGAGGCTCCCAGGGTTATGTTAGCAACCTTCCTGTAAATCTAAGATTATTCCAAAATAAAACGCTTATTTAAAAAATGGAGAGTTTGTGTTCAGAAGTGTTTAACCTCCCAGCAGTACCAGGCGTGCGTGCGTCTGGCCCCTGGGCCCTCAGGCCATCATACGCAGGCGTGGACCCAGAGCGCCCCTCCCTCGAGTCTGGCCGATTGGGAAGGGCTCCTGTTGGAGATGTGGAGATAGGTTTTCAATGTTAAAGTGCAGATAGGGAGTTCCTCTGGGTGGTTTTATTACAAATAATAATCTTCGCTTTTTGTGCAGTTTAATTTTTGCTTTTAATCTCTTGTTATGAAACTTTTAAAAAGAAGACAAACCCCCAATTAATGAAGAGCATCAGGTTGGCACTTGAGGTGCGGGGCTCCAGGGATGTGGGGCCTGAGTTGGCCTGGGGTCCCCTCTGGCCCTGGACCAGTCTGTCTGCCTCCCGGACACACGATTAAGCTCTCTGGGGAGGACTTGGGGGATTAAACAGGAGCAGAGACCTCAGCCAGTGTCCCTCCCGGGCTGAGACTTCCTGACACCTCCTGGAGCTTTCGGCCGTGAAATGAGATTTTTTTTCCACAAGTGACAGGGTTCTTCTGTCTTCCCTTTGAGATGTGGCCTGGCCTAGTTCAACAGAAACATTTTTACATTACAGCTGTGAAATCTTGGCATAAAGCTCTCCTTTGTCCCCCCCCCATTATTTTCTCACAAATACAGTCCATTGTCACAGCGCTGAAGTTAATTTGATCAACATTGGGACATTTAACTTTTATGTCCGGTCAAAAGAGTTGTTTCATGCTCATTTTGGGCATTCAAAGGAGATGATGGCCAGAAAAATAATGTTGCCGTGAACAATTCAGGGCAATTAGTTTCCCAGGGAGAGGCGATGTGATGCCGGCCGCCCACGGCCCCCTTTGTCATCCCAGGGCCGGTCATCAGTCAGCTGTCAGCCTGCTCAAAGGCCCTCCACCCTGAATGTGTCTCTTCAGGCCGTTCCCAGAACTCGCTCGCTGTTTGCGAGCAAAAGAGAAGCGCTGGGGTCCAGGCTGAGGCAGGTCCTGCAGACTTGGGCGCTGGGCACTTGTTCCCACCACCTGACTTCCTGGTCTTCCTGGTTGTAAGCACATCCGTCCACTCCGGGACCTCAGCCTGGAAGCCTGGGTGGCCGTTGTGATGTCTGTTTGGAGCCCAGCTCGGAGTCGGGCGGCACAGGCCAGTGCTCACCACGCGGCGTTTTCAGGGTGTCGGGCAGGATCACGCCCAGTTAGGACATGTCAAGTCCAGTTGCATCCCAACAAATGAGCTTGCTGTTCCACGTCTCAGATGATTGATGATATCTGTAATCTATCCTTCATTTTATTTATTGAAAACGTATTCACACGTCCAGAAAAGTGAAGGCTCTGATGACAGCCATGCACCCTCCACTCAGCTCCGTTAGGCTCATGTCTCCATGTTTGTGTCATGTGTCCTTTTGCTAAGAAGTGAAATGTAGACGCCATCTCTATGATCTCCATCCTGAGTCCTTGTCCTGCCCCTCCCCGTCACCATCTTGATTTAGTGCCTGTCCTTCCATGGCCACATTGCTGTGCTGCTGGCATGCGTGAGCACATGGGCATGTTGGCTCGTCTGCGTTCTCATCGTCAGCACTAGCATCTCGAACGCCATCATGCTGAGCACTTGCTCTGCAGGCATTCCTGGCTCGGCCTTGTCCCTGCTCTGGTGCCACTCCCTCTGCGGGCACTGCTTAGGGCCATTCTCGGTGTTTTACTGACTGCTGGACTATGCCTGCTGCTCCCCTGTGCTATGACCAGGTGCACGCCCACATCCTCCAGGGCCTGGTGCGAGCATAGCATTTCCCCAGCACCTGTGAGGCTGAGTGTTGTTTCCTGGGTTCACTGGTGTTGAAGTGTGTAAGGCCTCGCTCGGCTGAGAGTCAGGCTGGGATTCCCTGCTGATACTGAGGAACAGGAGGCTGAGGGTCTTCTGTGCTGGTGTCGGGCTTTGGGTGGCGGCGAGGTGGGGTGTGAGGTGTGGTTCTCAGAGTGGAAAAGCGTATCTAATATTATAATGCTATTTAAAGAATGAATGAATGTGTGAAAATGACAGCTGCTCAGCAGGTCCCCTGCCAGGAGCACGCAGGTGGTCTTCCCCACCACTCTGCCCGAGACAGTTCTCATGGGGATGGGTGGTCATAGTGCGGGTGTGTGAGAAGGTGCTTTAGTGAATTTAGTGATTGAGAAGTACTGACGTGATGACTGGGGACTGAACCCACCCAGCCCCTGGGTCCCCCACCTCAAGAAGCAGCCCTGAGAGCAAGGCCCAGGCCAGAGCGGGGGGCAGCCTGACAGTCCTCGGGCCACCATACAAAGTAGCACAGTCATTTCCCACGTTTCTGGGGGCCGGAGGTCTGAGGGCCTGGGAGGGCTGCCTTCTCACTGTGTCCTTACGTGCCCTGCGGAGGGTCTCTTGTTCTGTCAGATCAGGGCCCCACCCTGTGACCTAACTGATGTTAACCTCCTTAAAGGCCCATCCCCAGCACAGTCACATGGGGGCCAGGGACTCACCACATGGACTTGGGGAGATGATTTAGTGCATAGCAGGGCCTCAGGCCTCAAGCAGCCAAGACAGGAGGTGAATTTTCAGAAACATGAGCAGTTCACGTGGGGACGCCTTGGGAAAGAGTGGGTTTGGGAATTAATACCTTACCATGAAAACCTCACCCAGCCCAGCCCTCTCCGTGCGCTGCCCCATCAGGGCTGTGTCTGTGCCCAAGATTCTGTGACTTCTCCATGTTGATCCCTCAAGTGGCTGAGGGTCTGTGTGTCACCCATGAGTGCTGTGGTGGGCACAGTGGGCACCACTCGGCCGGCCTGACTATAGGAGTGTGTGCTGGGCCTGGGAAGGCCAGTCGGTAGCCTGGCCACTGACACCCAGGCTCACTGGTTGTTGGGACAGCATATGACGCCCAGTGGGACCACCAAAGGGACATTTGGGAGCTTTGTGCTAACACTGATGCTGGTTCAGGTTCTGTCAGTAGGTTTTTCGTCTTTGCCTTCACACGTGTCCTCTTTCCTCGTCTCTGCCTCAGGACAAACCATTTTACACAGGCTTCCTGTGCCGGCTGGGGTCAGGGCAGGGACTGTCCGCCTGGGGCTTCTGGCCCCACCAGGCCAGAGCCCACGCCAGCACGCGCCCAGCACAGGAAGGAGAAGTACATTGACCAGTTTGTTTATGGCGCCTAAATATTTCTACCACACACCATTCAATGAGACATGTTAAGATTAGGAGAAACTTTTAAGGAACTTTAAAATGTTCTGCCTTAGTTGTAGTAATTTCTGTTGTTGATGTTTTTGCTAATAAATTATTAGAGAGTACGGCTTCTACCAAATCTGAGAAACAAAAGCCGACGCTAGTAGATTCCTAATTATACGTGAATTCACTCCCTTCCGTAGTTAAAAGACAGGAACGGACAGGAAGAAAAGGAACAGCGCCGCGGGTTAGTCTGGGACGGGTGTCCTATGCCTGGAGGCCGCACAGCTCTCGGGAAGAGACCCAGTGGCAGCGAGTCTGTGTTCTGGGACAATGACCGCCAGTCGCTCTGAAGCGACGGATCGCAAATGCTGTCATTTCTGAATATTTAACCTGTGCCTCCCCCTGGGGACGTTGTCTCCATACCAGAGGCCTTTGGCCTGCCGCGTGGGCTCCCCGAGTCCACAGCCCTTGCTCACTGGGCGGCCTCCATGACGTGAGTATCACTGTGGTTTGTCTCATAGTGAAATCACCTGTCAAAACAGAAAGACGCTCCGTTTTCAAGGCCCAAAAAATTGATTTTTATGGCTGTTCTTGTAATTCCCTTTTTGAATTAGGCACGCGATATTGATGTGGGCCTACTTTTTAATCATAATAGCTCCTGACAAGGTAATTAATTTTAAAACAACGCTTTTTTTCTCCTGGTCCAAATGGCACTCTGTTGAAATTAAAAGTGAGGCCGCGGGCCCGGCACTCAGGCGATTGCCTGGGCCTGTGGCAGCCCCTCCCGCTGCCACCACAGCACGACCTTTCAGACCCTGCTGTTATTAATGGGCGCAGGCCATTACATCAAGAAGAGCAGAGCCACAGAAGTAGGATAAAGTTTAGGTTTTTAATGACAGTGTTACAAGGCTCTGGACACGCCGTTGAAACTCTCTGCTCGTCACCGCAGGCATCTCCGTCCCCATACCTTCCCTGTGCGTGGGAGAGCCAGGCCCTGGGAAGGTACATTTTCTCTCTCTAAACCAGTGGTTCTCAACCTTCCTAATGCCGTGACCCTTTAATACAGTTCCTCATGTTGTGGTGACCCCCAACCATAAAATTATTTTCGTTGCTACTTCATAACTGTAATTTTGCTACAGGTATGAATCGTAATGTAAATATCTGATATGCAGGATGTCTTTTCATTGTTACAAATTGAACATAATTAAAGCATAGTGATTAATCACAAAAACAATATGTAATTATATATGTGTTTTCCAATGGTCTTAGGCGACCCCTGTGAAAGGGTCATTCGACCCCCAAAGGGGTCACGACCCACAGGTTGAGAACCGCTGCTCTAAACACTTAGAGAATTTTAAGTTTATTCAATCAGATGCTAAATCTGAAATTTGAAATTTGTTCGTCTTTTTTTTTTAAGAGTTTACCTCAAATTGGGCTCTACCATCAAATTAGCCAAATAGCCTTTGCTTCCTAATTCATAGGTAGGGTACCAGCCGCTCACATTTCTTCCTAGTCTCTAATTTCCTTTCCATCAAAAGTGGGGACCTCAGTTGAGCCAAACACTTTCGCCATTTAATCAACCAGTGCCCAGCTCCAGCACGTGCCCCGGAGCAGCAACATGTCACTGGCGAGGGGTCACCCTGGTGTCCCGTAAATGCACCCTGGATTGTGTTCTCCTATGGGCCTTGCTCCAGGCTGGGGTGTCCCAGCACCTACCCCCTGAAGCCTCCGTGTAGCCTCTAGGGCTTGGCTTACCATGAACCCTCACGGATCTCACGAGATGGGAGCCCAGGCCTCTCCTGTGACGAGAGCGGTCTCCAGCTGTCCTACCCGAGTAGAGCGAGTTCCTCGGAGCTCAGATTGACGGCAGGTGTGTCCCGCCACCCCTCAACCGGCACCCGCTGCCATGATCTCACAGCAGAGGAAGAGTGCCCGATAGGCACACCTGCACGATGTGCTCACAGCCGTGCAGGCCAGCAGGCCATTTGCAGTGTCCCCACTCTGCAACCGTGTGCATGCTTGATCAGCCTCAGAGTCCACGGCACGCAGGGAACAGCCACATGGATGACAATAGAGCGCTGACAGCCTGGTCATTGGGGCTGTGCACCTTCTGCCTGGGCCCTCCTCAAGGAACGCCGCCTCCCGCGCTGTCCCGTGAACAGAGCCAACAAGTTATTGAAATAGAATGTGCAGATGCCTTGACACAGACTTTCTGCTCAGGAGAGTGACGGGTCTCCTCCCTTAGGCAGAGTCAAGCTAGAGAGAACTCACTTGAGTGGACTGAGCCACGTGTGCTGGCTGGGAGGAGGGCGCCGTGTGACAAGGCTGTGACAGCCGTGTGGCGAGGAGCTCTGAGGGTCCTGTGGCAGCCACCCTCTCAGACTGCCTCAGCCACATCCCAGGTGCTGTGCTAGTGTCTCCATTGCCATGCCCTCTGGCCCCTCCCCAAGGACAAAGCAGTGCTAACTCTGAGCAGCAGAGGTGTCTCAGGAAGCACCATGGGCACAGCGCTCTCTCAGACCTGCTCACTGGGCCTTGGCCAGGGGCGGGGGGGGGGGGGGGGATGCCCCAAGGACATGGCTTGGCCAGGTGGCTCCGCTAGAGGAGGAAGCATGTCCACTAAGGGCCTCCTAACCTGGGGCACGGGACCCATGTGGCCTGGGACTCCTGGCCACCTCAGGGCTGTGCTGTGCCTGCCGTGTCGCTGGGGCGCCAGGAGGCCATCATGGAGCTGAATGGATTTGCCTGATCCTCAGGCCCAGAGCCGCAGGGACTGGTGGTGCTCGTGCAACGGGCTGGGAGGGCAGGCTGGCTGACTGGGTGCAGGGCTGGGTCTGGAGAGAACTGACGCTGAGCCAGGCACAAAAAGTTGGCTGCAGGAACCCGTGCAAGGTTAAGGGAGCCAGCGCCTGCCTCCTGCTGAGGGGACCTTCCGTGTCCTGGGGACGCCAGCCTCCTGGGGAAGTGCTGGTGGACAGGTGCCCGGGGCAAGAGAACAGGCTTCTGTGTGGTCCCAGCTGACAGCCAGAAGTCAGTCCGCATAATGAGCTGTGACAATGGTGTGGTTTCTCAGTCTAAAGCCCAGTGATGGTGCTCCCTGACCTCTCACTGGTCCATCATGGAGTTGGGACTCTGTGCAGGACGGGCCCTGAGCCTGCGGGGACAAGGCTCCCTCATGGAAGCAGAGCACACCACTGTCTTCTCATTTCCAGTGTGGCTTCTGTGCACGGGGTGGGAGCCAGGAACCCCATGTCCTAAGGGTCCTGAGGGGAGGACCTACTGACCTTTCTAGGAACCTACACGAGTTCTCAGGATATTTTTTTTTAAGATGTTTAACACCAGGAAAAAAATTTATTTTTATTTTTTCTTGATGGCTGCAATAGCTAGGTTCCTGTGGGCACCTGTGAGGCAGGTTCTGTCCTCTCACCTGTGAGCACAGCGCAGGTGGGGGGAGGAAGGGCCTGTGGCTGGTCCTGGACACAGTAGGGGTGAGTCCATGGGCTGAGTGAGGCTGGTGTCTCTGCCTCCACCTCTGATGTCTTCATTCCTGAGCAGTATTTCCTCTCTAGAAAGATGTAATTTTAATGCAGTGACATTGCTAGTCACCTGCACCATTGATAACAGTCCGTGAAAATGTTCTTTCTCTTCAAATTAATGTAATATTAAATATTATTCAAAGGGAAAACAAGTCTTGTCATGAAATTTAGCTAGATGATAGAGCAATTAATATGCAAGAGAAATAGGAACACGGCCAAGATGTTTTTTTAAAGAATTGTCGACAAGAAGAGTCCCCCTATAAAGTCAGATTAAGGAAAAGTGTCCAGGATGAATGAAGGATCCAAAGAGAATAGGGAGTCGCAAAAAGTTCCAATTCGCTTGGGGTATTTTGTGCTTTACACACGGGGAGAAAGCATTGAATGTTTAATAGAAGGTGCAGCTCAATGGACCATTGAGAAATCGATAAACTCAGACCCCTATTTCCCAGTGTGACTCCAGATGGATTAACCAGCTGCGGAATTCCACCTTGAAGATAAAGGACGGAAGCCGTTCGTGGACGGGGCCGGGAAGGCCTTCTGGAGAATCAGTCTGTTTCACTGTGTGAAAACAAAAATGTCTGCAGAAACAGAGCTGAAGGCCAGCAACAAGACTGAGGGTTAACATCACAATTTACAGGAAAACTGGAATTCAAAGTGAAAAAGGCAAGGAACTAAAAAGAAAAACCGTCTCTGAATAAGTAGAAGCAGAGAATGCAGATTCTAACAGGCACATGAGAGGACGGTAGCCTCCCGGTAATCACGCAAATTAAAACAGCGTTTCCACTCAGCTCAGACAGGTTACATAGAACACGGCAAGTTCACCCTCTCGGACACACACGGGTGAGCGGTCAGCCACCAGGCCGCCTGACAACACCTGGGAGCCGGATCCTCAGGGCCAAGTCCAACCGTCCTCATCACTGCAGGAGGCGCCAACCCAGCCCCATACTGCCCGTCACTCGTCTCTAGTTTCTCAAGATGACAAATCAAGTTAGCAAAGACTGAGCAGGTGATACGTGGCCTGCCACGTCCGTACACCTGCCCCAGGAGGACACGGTGCCTGGGCTCCACACAACTGCACCAACAGGCATTACAGGGTGGGCCGGGACGCATCGGGGTCCTTGGTAACCGACTAGGTGTTTCTGAGTGACTGGTGAAGGCACTTTTGCCTGCCTGGTCCAATTAGGGTTTAAGTCCGTCTCAGTGCAGCTCACCCCCAGTCTGCACAGCAAGTGTGTCCATGAAGTCACAGCTGGACAGTGACGCTGGGAAGCTTCTGCACAGATGACACGTCTGTTCGGCTGATTGACTTGTGAGAGGTTCTCGTTCTGCTTTGGAAACAGGAGTAGCTAGCGCTTTGCCCGCCCTCGGAGCCACAGTCATGGATGGCGTGGTGGGCGGCGGCCAGCGGGTTTGAGCACTTCCCAGGCTTCCTTGACTGAGGGCAGAGGTAGAGGCCACACTTGCCATGGGCGTGCTTTTCAATGGAAAAGTCTTTATGGAACACACTGTGATCCACTTAACATTCGGTAGGAACATGTTTTCCAGCCAGGCAGTATCTACTTGAAAAGACAAGTTGTCGTTATAACTTTGAAACATCCAATGGGGATGATATGCAAACACTTTCAGGGCAAGTCCAAACGGCCCTTCCTGCCTGAGAGGGACCATCCAAATGCAGGTGAAGGCAGCCTGGGGCCCTGTGGGCCGTTGCGCCCACATGGCTCCCTCTGGGCCACCAGCCCTCCCACGTGCTGTTACCCAGCAGGGCTTACTGCGCACGGCATGGGAGCCAACGCGATGGCACTGGCTGTTGAGAAAAGAAAGCTTTTATGTGCGAGTTCATTTGGCAAGAAGATAGGAGGGGCTCAAATCTGTCCCCCCATCCAGTGCTCAGGGCGGATTGAAGGGGTTTCAGCACCAGATCTTCCTGGACAGCGGACCTTCCTTCTGAACGGGTCCCGGTGTGTGTGTGGGGGGGGGGGGGTGGGGGGGGCAGTTAAGGGTCCACAGTGTTAGTCCTGAGTGGTGTCCACAGCGTTGCCCACAGTGAGTGGGGTAAACTGGTGTCCAGGGACATTACAGGTCCCTGTACACACCACCACACCAGCTTCCGGCTGCTTCCCGAATCCTGGGAACCCAGTGGGAAGCACAGCCTGCACTTGTTCAGAAAAAAACTCCAGAAGGTTGAGGTTACGTTTTTGGCCAAAAACGTAACCTGGTGCAGGCTGCGCTTCCCACCAAGTGTGGTGTTCACGCCGCTGGCCCAGTCAATGAGGACCTGTTGGCGGCACACACGATGCTGGAGAGAGCCTCGCACTGTAGGTGGACATGTGTGGCCCTGGTCACTTTGCTAAGTGTTGGGGGTACACGTCTGCCTTCCACGGGAGGCGGTATAACGTGTGGTGGGAGTGTGGCTGCAGCGGCCAGTGGACGTGAATGCACACTAACCTGTCTCCTTCTCTCCTCCTAGGATCATTGACCAGCGATTCGAGAAAGTGTCCTACTTTGTCTTTGGTGACTTCAACTTCCGACTGGATTCCAAGTCCGTGGTGGAGGTAGGCCCCCGGCCCCTGCCCGTCTGGAGCCCACGCGTGTTCAGTGGTAGTAGGAAGGCAGTGGAAACGTTCTGTCCTTTACGGGCGAGTTCAGTGTCGTCATTCCCACTGGCTATGTTTATGGCAAAAACTCCTAATAAAGAAATGTCTTGTTATCAGAAAAGGAGGCCGTTCTTGGCATCAGGTGAATGGGGGTCCCTCAGACTTCCGCAGTCGCCGTCAGCCTCTACTAAGCACCAGGACCTGTTCTGTCCTGACAACTGAAGTTGTCAACTACTGTAAAGAAACAAGGAAGCAGCTCGGGGGCCAGCCCTCCGCCCTGTGTCTCGGCTTCTCTCTCCTCGTGGCACATTGTGTCTCCTTTAATAAACATCGACATCACTCCATCTTTGGGAACTCGGAGGCCGTATGTGTCTCCTGGGCACACCCACAGGGCCAGGGTCCCCTCGGGCCCCTGGAGCCATGTCCCCACTGAGGAAGAAGTATAGATGGAAACCCGCCACCTGGCCACTAGGCATCGAGGTTGGAAGGCGGGGCTCAGTGCAGCTGCCGTGTCCCAGCGGTGTGACCTTGGTGTGTCACCGGGCAGCAAGGCCGGTGGCCCCGGCACAGGGGTTGGCTCTCCCTGACGAGGTCGCTGCAGGGGCACTGGGACAGTGGGTGGGGGACTCTCGTGCTCTTGGGCTGCAGCTCTGATGTCAGCTCTCCCAGCCGCAGCAGAGGGAGACCCTGCCACCTTGAGCCTGCACCTGCCTGGGAGGAGCCGGTGTCAGGAGGGAGGCGGCAGCAGTGTGCCAGGCAAGCCTCCCCGGGCTCGGTCCCGCGCCTGGCACAGCCTCCAGAGCGCGTGTGTGGTGACCACGGTGGGAACAACAATATGGAGAAGCGGCAGTCCCTCCGAGTTATTATCTTCCCATTAGTAGTCTCATTACAAATATCGTCACACATTAATCTTCCGTCTTTGGTTGAAAATTATTTCTTAAAGACAGACGGAGCAGGCTTTGATCATCCCACAGCTCCCCTTGGTTGACAGAAATGAATAATGTTGTATTGAAATCCTCTTTTATAATTTAATTAAGCTGGCGCTACCTCACCAAGCCAGCCCCACACACACATGCATAATGTTCAGCGACCACCAGAGCATGGCTTCCTGACGTCAAGGGGCCCCTGAGCATGGGGCAGGGGCTCCAACCTCAGGGAGTGCTCTCAGGTAGACTGGTGGACAGGTGAGTGCCCCGGGAGTACAGAATCCTTTCTTTGGGTCTGCTGAGTTTTCTTTCCTCATTTTGAAATTGAAGATCTAATGAGTCAGATATCAGTGACCTAATCAACATCCCTCAGGCCCTACAGCCTTAGGGAACTCAGGAGCCGCTCCTGTCATGTTGGAATCTGCTCCATGTCTGATACCATTGGCCCAAGCAGCCACAGAGGCCAGTGCCCTGGAGGAAGATGCCTTCCCCAGTAACGCTAGGCCACCGGGGGCTGCAGATCTGCACTGTTAGATCTTGAGTCCCTGGGCACGCGTCATTGCTCGCTGGCTGGGCACCAGTGGGTCTGCTCTGCTTGGAACCGCCCACCGCTCACCTGAAGGGTCTCCTCTCAGCAAAGCACAGCGGGGCCTTGAAAGACCTCGGCTGATCAGTCAGGAGCTACCCAGCAGCTTGCACGCTGGGAAAAGGTCAGAATTTCACGCGTGGCCTTTTCTTCCCGATAGAACAAATATCACATAGAAGGGCAGTGCTCCAGACTGAGGTCAGATAGTCACAGGTGTGTGCACAGCCCGGTTCTGGTTCCTGTGGGGGGTGCTGAGCTGCGCACCAGTGGTGGAGGGTGTGAGGTGCCATGGGCAGTGGGGATTGGGGACAGGAGGGCCTGGGCCATTGGTGGGTTGGGGGAGACTCGTCTGTACAGAGTTTTCCTTTTTCTTACTTGGTGGGCGCATGGGCATGACTGCAGGAGGCCCATGTGCTCCGTCAGGGGCAGGTGCATTCCTGTGGGGCGCAGCCCACTAATAAAATACACTCGTCTCCCACTCCTCCAACATGTGTGTATCCAGCGCCCTTTCCTTGGGACGTGCAGCCATGTGCAGGGATCGGTCTTGGTGATGGTGGGCTCAGGGCCTCGGGCTGCGCTCTCCACTTGGCCTCTGGCACACTTCCCCTTCCTTTTGGTTCCTTCCAAGTGAAGTGCCTGACGAGGGTGTGTGTGTGGGGGGGGGGGGGGGGGGCGGTGGGGGAGGAACTCGTTAGAGATGCAGATCAGGGGGCCTAGACTCAGGGCAGATGGGAGCCAGGGCATCACCTGGAGCACCACGCCCCACACTGTGCAGTCCTGTGGGGTCTCAGACTACTTGGAGCACAAGACCTCACGCTATGCAGACCTGTGGGGTCTCAGACTGTTGTGTGGATGGGGGAGGTGCAGCCCCAGGCAGACACTGGGGTGTGGGCAGCAAGCCCTCTGTCCCATCCCACCCCCCCGCTTGGGGCCCAGAGCATTCTCTGTCCTTAGCACTGCCGTCAGCCTGCACCTCTGCCTGTCACCATCCCTTCTCCTCCTGCTGGGTGGGCAGGCAGGCTGCTCGTAGCAGTGACCCCTCTCGGGACACCATCTTTAGACACTCAGATTTACTGCCTACAGACCAAGTCCTGGGGGCAGGAGAAGGCCATGCAGCCCCACCCCACCTCTGTGTTCTTGGGGAAGTCTGTGCTCATAGCTCCAGGGGGTCACCCTCAAGTTATGTTCCTATCACCCAGGGCCAAGTGAGAGGTGCCCACACCTGTCCCGGCCAGTGCTGGGTACGCAGCCCTGAGGGTGCTGTCAGGATGGGATGCGGCATCATTGCTTTGTCTGGAGTTGGCAGACAACCTCCCTCCTGAGGGATAAGGTTGAAGTTACGTTTTAAGCTCAACTAGAAGCCACGGTTTGACTTGGTCTCCTTGCTGACCCCACCTGGAGCGTCAAGCTGAGCCTCCCTGGTCCTGGACACTAGGTGTGTCCAGCTGGCACAGTCCACGGAGGTTAATTCAATCCATATTTAGAGCAAGAGAGGCAAGGAGCTAGATCCGGGCAGCAGGAGTCAAAGGCAGTGATTGTCCCCCTGTGGCTGGAGCAGGGCAGGGGGGGGGGGTTGTACTGTCAGGCCCTGGAGCTGTGGCAGCTCCAGGAGGAAGCCCGACATTTGTGGTGAGGGAAGGTTACAGGGGTCACCGCAGTCTTGGCCGGAACCCGCCTGGGAGAGAGGCGGTGTGTGCACTGGGAGGACTGTCCCCCAGGCATCAGCCACTTCGCATTTCAGATGCAAATTAGTACAAACAGGCTTGCAGAGCAGAACTGAAGAGAGGATACTGTGATCACATGTGGCACCGCCTAAGCCATAATTAAAACATACACAAATTAAACACGATTATCATGTGCCCCCTAAGGGGCCGAGCGTTATGGAACTAATTAATAATGCAGCCTCCACTCAGCCCTGTTGGCGGATTGCTCAGAGGATATGTTTCATGCCTTGCGCAGTGGCAACTGGCAGCTGGGGCTCTCAGCTGGCTGTAGTGACAAACAGTGACAGCAGTGCCAGGCGCTCCCATCTCCTCGCGGCCCAGCAGAGCGCCCACCTGCCGCCTATCACTGCCGACAGTGACAGTGATGGATGCGTTTTGGAGGCTGGCAGCCATTTTCAAAAGCCAGTTACTGACAGGTACACGTGTGTTCAGGTACCAGGTGGGCCTGTTGAGAAACATCCTGTGAGGAGCTGACTTAAAAGCAGCGATTGTCCAGGAAGCCACGTTCGCAGGAGGGGTGCTGGGCAGTGCTGGACAGTGGGGTCCTAGTTGACCCTGTGATATTGGGAGAGGATGAGGAAATCACTGTAGATGTCCCCATGCCTCCCACACAGCAGAAAGGGGCATCGCCTCTGGTCAGCCTTCTGAGAACCCCCAACTGGACCACCCCCCAGGCTGGCTGATGCTGGCTGAGCACACGTCGAGCACCAGGTGAAATGCTGGCTTTCATCTGGGTTCCAGTCACCTTGTTGAACCAAACCCAACCACATCTCTGCACCCAGGACCCCTCAGCCTGGGGACACAGTGGGCACGGGCCAGGCCAACAGCTCTGTTGCTGGCCCCGTGCGTGTGCCCAAGGTGCGACTGCCACTCCTCAGTTGGGGTGTGCCTGGCAGCCTGGCTCGGCCCTGCAGAAGCCCCCACAGGTGGCGGTTCTTCAGCCAGTGATGCACCCGTGAGTGGTGGGTGTCAAGAGCCCGGGAGGTCCGGGCAGTTTGCCATCTACTAGACAAGCAACAGGGACGTGCCACCCAACTTCCCTAGCGGCCTGGAGAAAGCCTTCCTTAGAGCAAGGCCTTTGCAGGCCTGTCTCCTGGTCTCTGGAATGCGTAGTTTCAACAGACACACAGCCTGTTTCGCTGCCCTTGGCAAATGTCAGTGGTCATGGAGTTTTTTTCTGAACTGGGAGCAGCGTGGACAGGTCCGTACGGACCTCGCAGGGCCCAGCTTGTGCGCTGAGCAGCCTCCCTCCGGCTCTGGACACTCTTCTGTCTGTGGCCTCGTGACGCTGAATTGCTCTGACGGACGAGGGCAGGGCTGCTGGAGGGACCGTGAGTCAGGTGTGTCAGCCAAGCTGTACTTGTCAGTTCCTTTGCTTGGTTTTTAAAAAGATTCTTGGTTTAAAGCAATAGAATTAGGAATTTACATCATTTGATTTATTTTTTAATTACTGTTCTAAAGAGACCTGTATTTGATCTGTTTGATATAAAGCCTGTGACAATTAATCAAAAATGAAATATAGTTTTAACTTAATTATGATGAGTCTCCTGGGTCTTTATTAGAGGGTTTTCTTCCAGAAGTTTGCTTTATAAACATTGGCCAGTGTTTCCAACTAGCAGATTGATGTCAGAATAATTATTCTAATTATGGGAAAGGAAGAAAAAGGACAGTACATTTGTGGCTTCCCCCTCCTCCCCTCTGCTATAGGAACAAGATTCTCTGAATCATAATCAGTTCTGAGCTCACTGATCTTTAATGTGCTTTTCTGGGTGTTTCGCTAGGTCCTGCTTTCTGCCTGCCCTTAGGGCTAGTACAGCCCCATGGGGACTTTAGGACTCAGAGCAGACCTTCCGTGCCAGGCCTGGTGGCAAGCACTTCAAGGCCACCATGCAGGGCAGCCGGTGCAGGCAGGTCTGTGCCTCCTTGCGCACGCCCTCCCACCAGCTGAGCCCAGGCATGTCAGTGGAAGGCTGGGGATGTCTTCAAGCGGCCAAACCAGCGTGCACAGGTCCCCTGCGGGCCTCACTTGGGGCCTCACATGGCAGTGCCTGTCCTGGAGCTGGTCCTGGGCCAGTGGCACATGCCCCAGCACCTGCTGGACGCAAGTCTGAGAAAGCCACGCTGCTTCCTGCTCAAAACCGAGTTGGGTTTGCAGGGAATGCTGGGTGGGTGCTGCCCCAGGCCACCAAGCTGGAGGGAGCCAGCGGGAGCCTTCTGAGGAGATGAAAGGGTCTTTATGGCGTGTTGTTGTTCTGGACGAACAGTGGACAATATAGAACAAAGAGGAAGAAGGTGCCTCGCTACTGACATAACCCTCATAACAGCGCCTTTTCATTAACTGCCGCCAGCTCGCCGCCAGCTCGGCTCCGCGGCCCTGTCCACGCCCCTCGGTCCCAGTGATGTCAGCACTGTCGGGCCCTCAGAACTTCTCTCAGCAATCACTTAGAGGTCTTCCTCCTCCCAGGCGTTCCAGGGCAATCTTTGGAGAAGGCAGTGCTCTGTGGAAGGGCTCTCTGGGAAGTCAGAGTAACAGGAATGGGGTGTCCTGGGCACGTCCCGCGGGAGGCAGCGGTGCCTGTCCACAGGGCGGAGGGCACACCTGACAGGGCCAGCCTCCCCGCTCTGTCTTGGTTCCTCAGGTCCCTCCCAGGGTGGTCCTGTCTGCATCGGGCAGATCACCCTGATCCCGAAGCCAAGGAAATCACTGTGGTGCACGCTTCACTGAGCCCCGCCCTACCTGCAGCCTTGCCTCTCTCTTGCTTCTGAGGACCTGTGCCTGTGTGCATGCATGTGTGCGCATGTGTGGGCCTGAGCCTGATAGGAAAGAGGGTGCTACCTTGGCCAGAGTTCATTGGAGTCACGTTCACGTGCAACGTGCACGTCACGGAGCTGTGCCATTCCCATCGCAGCTGAGTGGCATCTGTGTTACCCTTCTGCTTTGAGTGTTGGCCACTTCCCCCTTCAGGGCTCCCAGCAGCCTGCTCAGTGCCTCTGGGCGCAGCAGACTCACCTCAGCAGCCGCCAGTGTGGGCAGCAGTGGATGCCTGTCTGGTGGGCACTTTTCAGGGCACAGCATGTGTCTACCCTTCAGGGGCGGTCAAAGAATTCCTCTTGTCTGAGCACTTTTTCTCAGATCCATACGTCGCCGATGACCATGGCGAGTTGTAACTGATTTCCGTTTCAGAGCCATCCGTTAAGCGATTTAGTGATTGTCCTCCTGTCTACTGTTGGAATATGTTTAGGACTTGAAATAATGTCTGGGGACATTAGTTACCAAGGAATTGTTAGTCACCAGGCCAATAATGCTTGTCCGGTGTTCCTAGAACTCAGAAATCCAGGGGACGAGGATGTCTGTCTATCTGTCTGACTTGATGTTTTAATTCTGAGCCCACTTCCCAATGCCCAGCATGGACACCTAGCACCTCCCATGCTGGTGCTGGCAGGCTCCGGAGTGTTCGAGGTGCAACTTAAAATCCCTTGACTCCGGGAGGAGGCCGGCGGCCTGGCTGGGACTGGCACGCGCAGCCCCGCTGGACAGCAGAGCGCTCTGTTGATCTGACCAGCTGCACGACACAGCAGGACACATACCTGCTGATGTTCAGCGCTCCTGGGAGAATCAGTCCAAGCATAAAAGACGGTGCTTCTCTTCTAGAGTGGTTCCTGTTTTCTAGAGTCACTTGAAAACTTTAAATTTAAAAGTTAGTGATTTTCCATTAACACGTTTTAAGAGAAACCTATGGACAGACTCCGGTCTTGTTTTGTAAACCACCTTTTGGAAATCCTCTCGGAGATGTTAGCTGGAATCTTGATTTGCAGACTTTTCTTGGGCATTTTTATGGCTAGAATTTAACCAAGAACAGCAGGTTAACAAACAGCGGGACAGTGGCGGGTTTTACTGACGCGCCTTTGCTTGGCTGGTACTCCAGTGATTCGCCTCCCAGGGGCCACTGGCAGGGGAGGGAAGAAACCCCAAGACTCAGGGATGGGGAAAGGGCAGCCCTGCTGGGAGAACAGCCCCGCCGGGGGACCTGCAAGCTGTTGGCCTTGGTGGCTCCCACGGGAACCCTGGAGCGTGAGGCTGGTTTCTTTAACCCAACAGCTAACTGTGACAGTGTCCATTGGCACCTTCTGTCCCCTGAGTGTAGACGCCACGGGGCCCCAGGTGAGGCCAGGGGAAAGGGTGAGCTAGTGGGAGTGACATTGGCCTAGCGTCAGGGTCTCCAGGGCTTGGGGGGTCCTGCTTCAAGAAGGCAGTGGCCTCGTGGGTGGGTGCTGGGAGCTACGTCCGTGAGCAAGGCTGTTAATGAGGGCTCATGGGTTGGCGGCATTTGGGCAGAGACCGCTGAAGGGGCATTGTCTGTTACCCATTTCAGTTCCTTATGGGACTGAAAGCAAAGTCCCTTGTAAGTGGACAGAGCTCAGGGGCCCCACCCTGAAGGTCACGCTCACACCTGCATGTTCCCAAGGTCATCCAGGCCCTGCCTTTAGGCAGCAGAGCCCCGCCTCCTCGGAAGGGCACACATCCCTCGCTGACCAGCTCCAGGCCCTGTGCTAAGTAGAAGGAGGTAGGTGGCTGCCTGGAAAGCAGGGCCCTGTCTGAATTCTTCCGTGGGAGATCCTGCCCCTGAGCAGCCAGATGTGGGCTAGTCAGACCTGCCACACCGTGGCTTCCTACGCGTGGTTTTGCTGTCCTTTAGTTGTCTCCATTTGTTAGGAAAGTCTCAGAGATGCTGGCACAAATTACAACCGTTCTGAGAAGCGCAGGACCGGCCGCACTCATGGTTCTGTGCTTGAGCCCTGTTGTCAAAGTGCCGGCGGCACCTCCATCCGGTGTCGGGACCCACGGTGACATCCTTGTTCATCCTCAGGCTGATTGCGTCCTTGGCCCCCTTGTTTAACGCTGTTGAAGACATTGTTTTGAGGCCCATTTTACACGCTTTTCCGTTCCACTTTCCCGGCGGTAGGTCCTGTGAACATGTTTGTGGCTGAAACTACACCAGGCGGCCGGGCTGCCGCTTCCCTCTGTCCCTCGCCTTTGTGTCCGATTTCATGCTCTCAGAGGCCTGCATGTTCTTCTGTGTGCATTGTCAGCGGGTGACAGCTCTGGAGCAGGGTCACGTGGAGAGGGATCGCATGAAAGGTGGTACAATGCACCTTCAGGCCCACCCACCAGCCCGACCCGGCCCTCTGGGGCCAGACCACAGACGCCCCAGAGTGCTGGGGTCAGCACCCTCCAGGGGAGGCCACTGCCCGGGGCTGGGGCACCTGGTCCTCTGGCTCCTGTATTTTATGGGCTGGCCCATGGCGTGTGGTGGTGGGCGTGTCCAGGCGGAAGCAAGTGGCTCGGTGTTATTTTCCTCAGGTCTCAATTTGAAAAGGAGAAGAGTCTAATCCTCTGGGCCATAGACTAGTTCCTTAAAAACCCCGTAGGGTGCTTCCCTCAGCAGCTGCCTGCAGTGTGTGGAGCTGGGAAACAGGCCAGGGGGCGTGGTGGCCGTGGGGGTCCAGGCCCAGGCGCACCTGCACCCTTGCTGTGCCTTAAACAGCCTGCAGACCTCTGACCAGACTGGCTTCTATCACCCCCCTCTTTGTGTGGCCACGACAGTGACGGGCGACCCAGAGACAATGGCCTGCCCCCAAAGGCGCCGTTCCAGGCCAGATGCAGCACTGTGCAGGCCCACGAGGTTCACACCATGTGTCGGGGGCCCCTCCCCCAGGTACAGATTTGGGCTGGGGTGTGAGGGGCCCAGGGGGCAAGGACGGGAGGCAACAGGAATGCACTGTGTGAGCATCCCCGCTGCTCCCTGATGTGCTCTGGGTGCCGGGCGGGGGGACAGCGGGTTCCAGGGCCTCTTGGCCTTTTGATCCCACGTGGGTACCTTTGCCCACTTGTCACCCTAGACCTGTGTCCCCTCGCACTCCGACTCGGATGCTTCCAGAGGGCAGGACCCGTGGACTGTCCGCTAGTATCCTGGCATCTGTGGCTCTGGGCCGGGCTGGGGTGCCCCTGGTAGATGGGCTCGCCTCCCAGGAAGGGCGTCTGTGGCTCCGCCAACTCACAGGGAGTCTTTTCTGCATCAAAAACAAAACAAAACTAAAGCAGGAACAGAACTCCTCGGCCACCAGTGATAACTAGGGACGCAGCAGAAAGGACACTCTCCAGGCAGGTTGTTTCTGAACATTTCCGATGACCCCGCAGCACCCCATGACCCAGCTTTCCTCTCTGCAGTCACGTGGCCTTGGCGCCCGTCCTGCCTGTCTCAGTAATCCTCTGCAGTGAGAACGGGGTGTCACAGACCCCGACCAGGAGCACGCGGAGGGCACTGGGCATGCTCCAGCACCTGGTGACCCTCACCCCTGACTTGGCCCCACTCCTCCCCGCTCCGCACCCTCAGTGACCTCTGGAACCTGCACCAGGGCCTGAGGGCGCTGCAGACCCTGCCACTCAGAGTCGGGACTTCCTAACTCCAGGTGGAGAAGGAAACCCAGACACTAGTTCCCAGGCCACGCAGGGTTTGTGGGCAGAGGCAAGACTAGCTGCTCGTGTTCAACCAAACATGATTTTAATTCAAAATATGCTGGCAGCATACGCATCACCTCCTGTGTTTTCTCGGGTGGAGGAAAAAGGTCAAATGGAAATGCATCCTCCTCCTCCTCCTTCTGCCCCTGAGCAGGGAAGGAACCCCGGGCCCCTGGCTAGGGTCCTGAGCCGGGGGGGTATAGGTTGCCCTGTGCACCAGGAGTTCCACCAGGCGGGCCCTGAATTGTCCCTGTTCACACCGCTTCCCTCTTTCCTACCCTCCACCCCCAGCCCCCTTTGCCCAGGCTGGGCCCTCTACCCGGAACTCTCTCCACAGCTGCCATCTCCTCACTAGTTACCCCCTCCCTCCCACCTCCAGGAGCACAGGGACCCTGGCCTGTGTGGTGGGTGTCGGGTGGGCGCTCTCTGAAATCACAGTTATAGCTGGACAGCTGCGGTAACTGCAGACTGCTGCGGGTGTGACACTGCTGCCCTCCGAGTGGGTGCACAGGGGGCGATGGCACTGCAGCTATGACTCACCACTAGAAATTAGCAACTGAGACTCTGCCAAGCCCGTGACCCGGTTCCTGTTCCTGATGGAGAGTTTTAAGTCTCTTTATAAGTTTTTGGTTGATGTTTTTACAAACACAGAGCAAACCTTATGGCACTGAACCCGAGAACTTTCTAAAGGAGGCACCTTGTCCTAAGCCCCGAAGCCCACCGCACGCCCCACACCAGGCTCCGTGCAGAAAGGCCCCGAGGAGAGGTGGGCACGGCAAGACCCTTAAATGCCGAGAGAAGCAGCAGGCGCCCTGAGTGCCCTGGACAAGTGCCAGGCAGCCCTCGCCTGTGCCCTGCGTGTGGCTGCTTAATGATGAAATAAATCCTAGATGGTCCTTTAAAGCCAGCATTTTGGGTACTTTTTCTCCTTTCAAAAGAGTAAAACCCCTTCTATAAAAGGTGAGCCGGAAAGGCCAGCCTGCACGGCTCTGCATGAGTGGGCACGCAGACTGCAGCGGGAAGTGCCTGCCTGGTGGCTGATCACTTCTTCAAACTGGTGAATGAGGAGCTGGGGGAGTGAGGAGGACAGGGGGCGGGGTGGGGAGAGCTTCAGCAAGCGTGATCAGATGTTTATCCTTTGGGAGCTGCCCAAAGTGGTCAGATAAAGCAATTTTGTAAAAAGTTTCCAGCAGATGCCTTTGGGAGGAGAAATGTGAGTTTCCTGAATTGTCCTGTGGTGGCTACAATGGCTGTCCATCCGCTGCCCCAGCCAGCCCATCCCCCCTTCACGGAAGCACTTAAGCCACTTAAACACATTAGCATCTGGATGGAGCGACCTCCTCGGTCTGCGCTGGGTGGGAGGGGGGCCGCTCTGCTCGGGATTGCGCGGCTTGTTCTAATCCGCGCCCTTTGAAGGCCCCAGACTGATTTGTGACACATGAGTCCAAAAGCCACTTTGGGGGGCTTGACCCGCTTAGCTGATCTGTGCTCTGAATGTCAATGGCCTGTCCCGGAGTGTGCTCTGGGGCTGGCGCTGCCTCCCCTGCCCCCTGACCTGGAGGGGGTCTGTGTCCAGGGGCAGGTGACAGGGCTCACACCCTGCGGGCTCAGCCCAGGACCTGGGGGGCTCCTGCTTTCCCGGGGGCGGGGCGCAGGCTTGCTCAGCACCAGGACTTCACCAGGGCCGCGCAGAGGAAAGTGTTTTAAAAAGTGAGAAGTGGTGGTTTCCTTGCCATGGTCTTCTAAAAAATAAACATCATCTAGCCCTTCTTTTAAAAAACAGCTTTACTGGGGTGTTTCTGTCTAAGCCACAACCCAGTGAGAGCCTCCACATCAGACCACTGGCCCCAGACACCAGCCTGCTTGTCTCAGACATTCCCCACGTGACTTGTTCCCCCATCTTGTCAACATCCCATCCTTCCAACATGTGTGAACATGGGTGTCGGCCCTTCAGAGCCCTGCTCTGTCTGTGTCACTTGGTCACATTGAGCGTGTCCTGTACTTGCTCTGTTACAAGTGTGTCTTGAGTACCCCTCCCAGTCTCTCTGCATTTTCATGCCCCTCAGAGCCACAGGTGGGTGAGGGGCTCACGTGATCTGCACACGAGCACACACATGCTCACATACATGCTCACACACACACAGGCTAAGACAGAAGATTTTTCTAAACAAGCCCAGATTTAGTTTAATTCTTAGCCAATCAGATGCTAGCCTGGAGGGCAACAGTGCCACTCATTCCTGTCCCCGCTGCTGCTCAGCCGCCGCCCTCCCCTCCGTCAGGGCTGGTGTCCTCCTCAAGTCACCTCTGGCTGTGTCGCCTTCCGGGTCCTGTCCAGCTGCCTCAGGTGTCTCTGGGGCTGATCTCACTGCAGTGTGTCCCCCCAAACCGTGACTGGTTGTGACTCCACCCGCCCTCCCTGCTCGTTCAGGCTGTTCTCAGTCCAGGCCTTCCTGTTCTCAGCCCAGCTGCTCAGAGAGATGCCCCATGGAGTGCAGGTTGGGGTGGGGAGACAAGTCTGCCTTCAGGCACCGCTGGGGACCTGCTCTGGGGTCCCTCCACAGGGAGCTGTGAAATGGGGTTGAAGAAAGGTTGAGGCTGCGGACAGGTCAGGAAAAGAGCTGATTGCTTTGAGGTGAGGAGGCCTGTGGGCAGCCAGGCAGGGGGACTAAGTTTCTGTGTCTTTCCCAGACTCTCTGCACAAAGGCCACAATGCAGACGGTCCGGGCCGCCGACACCAACGAAGTCGTGAAGCTGATTTTCCGGGAGTCAGACAACGACCGGAAGGTGAGAGCCTGTCCCTCTGGGTGGGTGACCCATGGCAGCCACCACGGCTGTCCTGAGCTGGGAGCGTGGGACTGGGCCTGAGCCCCGCTCTGCCCCCACCTGCGCTGACGGCCCCATCCTTGGCAGGTGATGCTGCAGTTGGAAAAGAAACTCTTCGACTACTTCAACCAGGAGGTTTTCCGAGACGACAACGGCACTGCGGTGAGTTCTGTTGTCGCATGCATGACCTCGTGTCACCTCGGGAGCCTCGGGTGGCAGGGGACGGAATGTGGGGGCCTGGACCTGGCGGGCTGCGTCTTGCGGTTTCTCTGAGACCTGGGTGGCCAGCTAGTGCAGACCCCGCGGCTGTGCCTGCGTAACAGCAGCTTCAGACCTCAGAGGCTCATACAGGTGTGAGTGCACACTGCCCGGGCCACTGGGCATGTCGAGGGTCACCCTCACGTCAGTCATACGCAGGTAACAGGGTCACTCGGTCCGCCTGGGGGACAAGATAAATGGGGTGACGAGCCATTGGAGGGCCTCTCCCCTCCGCGGTGAGGCAGCAGCACGGCCACTGGGACAAACTACCATCGCAGGATGGATGTGCCCGTGCCGGACGCGGCCCCAAAATCCATCGCATCCTTCATCAACCACCGGTCTTGTACCCGTCTGACAGAAATTTAATTCAAGCTGGCTCCTGAAAATAATTATTGTATTTTAAGAGTAGTAATCATTGGCCGGGACATGATTGAATGTGTCCATGCCTATTGACTTTTCCTATGATTTATAGCTTTGTTTAGTCGATATTCCCATCGAAATTGTATAATTAATTATAAGTGTGGCTGTCAGGCTGCAGGATGGAGTGCCCTGGCGAGGATCTGGAGAGATTAAATTTTCCTGGGCTGTCCCGGCCGGCCTGGGGATTTCCACGGAGCTGGGCCTGTTGGTGGAGGTGTTTGCTGTGTGTTTAGCAGCTGCTCCAGCTCAGGGCTCATTGATTTCCGGCTCTTTTCTTTATCAGTGCTGCGTCTCGGCAGCAACAGTGGAATTTGTGCGGCCGGGATAGCTCCTGACAGATACATATGATCAGCCGGCTGCTTTATCATTGTCCACACCGCCCTACGCTGTTTTTCACTTTGTAATCAAGAAGAATGTTTGCGACACATGCGGAATTGGTTATCATGTTTGTGAAAAATCTCAAAGAGATACAAATGATCCACAGACAGGCAGCATAATTTCTAATCAGAAACCTCTCACATCCGGTGTGTGGTGCCCGCAGCAGGGCTCCCAGACCATCGTTCTGCATGGCTCGGGGTGCAGAGTCCCCAGACCCTGGCACTCGGGGCACCGCCACATGCTGGTCCCACAGGGGAGGGTCCCGCCAACCTGTCAGAGCCAGACAACGGGCCGAGCTGGCCCCGCACCCACCCTGCCCAGGGCAGCCAGGCTTGGGGTCTGATGGCCAGCATCAGGGCTTATGAACGCCGCAGCGGTCACCGCACAGGTTGGCACCTGTTTGTGTGGATGTGGCATTAGCCTCTGCTTTCCTCCTCTGGAAAGCCCTGGAGGGTGAAGAGCGCCTGGGTTGTCCTCGTCTTTTGCCGGCGTATCCGCACAGCCCCTGACACAGCAGAGGCTCAGTGCTCCCACGTGGAATCAGAACGAAGGAGCATTTTTGAACAGCTCCATGTTGGCAAGCCCCTAGGCACTCAGGGTGGGGTGGGTGTGGCCATGCTGCAGGGAGGACTGGCAGGGCACCTAGGGATGGAGACTCTGGAGGGCTGGGTCCTCCCCAGTTGGCGCTGCTCCTCTTTTAGCAGCTGGAAGATTCCAGCTCATTCCAAACCAGATATTTATTTGCTCTTCTTTTTACCTAATACCCTTAACAAGTGTAAGATGGGTGAGATTCAAGTGGCTCCATCCCTAAATGCTGCCACCCAGACAGATGGGGGGTATGGGGGGGGTGGCTAGGAGGCTGCAGGGATGCCTGGCCCTGTTCAGTGGAGCTGGGAACAGGAATGGGAAACTGCCTCATGCTCAGGCCTCGCCAGCTACTTCTCCCGGAGTTTTTCAGCTTCCTTGACAAACTCCAGGCTGTGCTTATTGGAGCGTGTGTGTGTGTGTGTGTGTGTGTGTGTGTGAGAGAGAGAGAGAGAGAGAGAGAGAGAGAGAGAGAGAGAGAGAGAGAGAGAGAGAGAGAGAGAGAGAGAACTGTAGAGAACTGTCTCTCCAGTACACACTTGCATGTAAACACATTTGTAAGCACAGACGCACACTTACGTTCAAGACTGGTCCACACCCATGTGCACACCTCCCCTTGAAGGTACATTTCAGTTCCCGAGATGTTCCCCCACTCTCAGCCAGAGTTCTCCCCTCCCCTGCCCCTCTCCCTCCCCCCCGGCCCTCACTCCTGGCACCATCCCCCAGGACCCAGGGCCCTAGCCGCTGGGCAGTGTTTAGCCGGTGAGGTTTCCACCAGCGTTTCTCACCAGCAGATGTGGGCTCACATGGCCCCGTGGGGTCCAGACCCCCAGCCCTGGGTCCTGAGCCTCACCAGGCAGGGTGTGAGGCTCTCTATGACGAGGTCTGCAGGAAGGTGAGACCGAAATTCTAAAGCTATGTGGAAAATGGTCCCCTTTGTGCGTAAGGAGCTTTGGGTCACTCCTCTCAAAGCTAAGTGCCACAGCCAGTTCCTTCCTGGGGGATTTCCACTCTGCTTCCCTCTTTCCCAGCCAGGGGACCGCTGGGGCAGGCGGGGGCGGGGGGCTGCCTACCATGCTCAGGTAGCAGCCTGGTACACGGTAATTACTGTGTACATGGCGCTGAGATCGCACGCTTCGGGGGTGATGGATGAGGTGGCTTTGAGGGGGCCCCTGCACGAGGCCACGCTCCCACCCAGCTGGGAGGGGACATGATTAATGAATGCATCCCGAGGGCGTGTATGGTGACGGCTCATCACAGCCCAGTGTGGCCAGACACTGTGCGTTGCCCCTTCCTTCTTGGGCACCATGCTCTCTGTGGTGTGCAGACCTGGGCCATTTTTATCAGCTTCCTACGTGAGGTGGACACTGCTTACCTCTGACTTAGTTTGGGCAAAATGGGAATGGTGTGCCCACCTCAGGACACTGCCTCTGTAGGCAGTACCACTGAGGCCACCCCGGGCCTGCCCCCACCCGCTGCACTGTGTGGCTTCAGCGGCTGCTCAGCAGTGCGTGTGCGGGTTCCGGGGCCAGATGAACGGGAGCCCTGGCAGAGGGCTGCTGGGCACCCACGGGCCCCTGGGGACACCACTGGGTGGCTCTCAGTGGGAGGGGGTGGCCTGCACAAAGGCCAGCCGACTATGGGGCAACACGTGTTCCTGAAAGCTACAAGGCCCCTGCCGCTCCAACCACCACACCCTGTGACCTTGCAATGCCCCAGACAGGCGCACCAGTGACTGTATTTTCTTCCTTTTCTTTCTTCAGCTCCTAGAATTTGACAAAGAGCTGTCTGTCTTTAAGGACAGGCTGTATGAACTGGACATCTCGTTCCCTCCCAGGTAAGGAGCACCTGCTGGATGAGCAGATAACTGTCCTCTTGGGCGCCAGTGCCCCTGTGCAAACCAGGCCTCTGGCCCTTCCCACGGGAAGGGACCCGAAAAGAGGAACCAGCCAAGAGCAACGAGTGGTTCTGTCTTTTTAAAAAATATATTCTTCCAGGGCACAAAATGCGGCCTCCTCAGATGTGGGGGGCCACAGGAAGCTATGTCTGGGCCTTCCAGCATGGTCTGCAGCTGTAGCGACCCGTTTTCCCTCTGACGAGCCACACACCCAGGGCCTCCCAGGGGCCTGGAGTCAGCAGAAAGAAACGACAGGAAGTGGCCAGTCCCTGGTTCTGTGGCCCTCTGACCTCAGGTCCCAGGCTTGGGCCACGAGAGCCAGGAGCTCAGAGCTCAGGGTAAGCACCCAGACCAATGGGTGCTGAGTGTCAGGGAGCCTGAGAAGCAGGGCCTGTGGGTTCCGCTCAGCCCTGTGGCCATGGGGTTGGTGCGCAGGCCAAGTCTTGAAGGCCCACGGGAGGGAGTCACAGTTACCACTGTCCAGGGTGCTGCCCGAGCTTGTCTCCCTCACGCTCCAATGCTGCTTTAAATGCAGTGAAGTGTGCGCTGAGTACTTCCAGAGACATTTGAAATCGGAAGACATTCTCGGGGACTTGTTCAGACTTCCCCTTCCTGTGGGTGGCTGGCCAGATATCCTGATTGTCCCTCCCATTTGGACAGACTCACGGGGATCTTGCTCAGGGCTTTGCTGAGCTGGCTGAGGACAAAGGAGGCCTGGAGCTGCCGCCAGCCAGGGTGCAACACTGTGGACCCCTGTGGCCCACACTGGCCTCTGCCTCTCAAGTTTCTCCCAAACCGAGTGGTCATCCATCCCCCACTGCCCAGATCGCACTGGAAGTCCTCCCTCCCTTTGGTCCTGTTGTTTTTTTTAAAACCATGTCTGTGACCACCAAATAGAGTTACAGCTCCCTGGGCTTCCATGTGGGTGTGCAGAGCTGTTTCAAGCAGAAGCACAGATGGCGGATGGCAGGGAAATGGCCAGGATGGCATTTGTAGGGTCAGTATCTGTGCAGGTGTATTCTCTGACTCTGCCATGAAATACGTGATCTCAGGCATGGGGTGTGTGTGTGTGTGTGAGTGTGTGCGTGCACGCATGCGCACACAGGAGTATAAGCTCGTGTATATAGGTAGGTTCGTGCATGTATGCCCAGCATGTTGGGTGCATGTTGTGTATATGGGATGTGTGCCCAAAGGAATGTGTGCATGAGTGTACTCATGTGTACACTGTACAGCTGTCTGTGCATCTGTGCACATATGTAGGCACCACATGGGTTGTGTGTGCATGTATGTGTGTCATATGTCTGTGTATGCATAGGTACAGTGTGTGTTCAGGATGTATGTGAGTGGGTTATGGATAATTGTGCACATGTGTGTGCATTCCATTGATTTGCTTATGTGTGTACAGTATCTACACGTGCATGGATGTGTGTATGTGGGGTGGTGTGCATAGATTTGAGTGTATGTACATCATGCGGGTATACGTGTGTATGCAGAGTTGGTACATACACACATGGTTGTGTGTGTAAATGTGTAGGTATATGGGTACATGTATAAGTGTTCACATATGTCATATGAAATGTGGGGATGTGGGTTTTGTATGCACGTGTAGCTGGGTATGTGTACACATGGGCCTGTGTATATGTATATATATATATATGGGGTTGTGTAAGATATGCACTGAGTGGATGTGGGTATGTGTGTGTGCATGAGGTATATCTGTGCATATAGCTGTGTGCATGTACATGGGTGTATACATGGGAGTATATACATATGTAAAATGTGTGTGAGTGCACATGCAGTTTGTATATGTGGTGTGAATCTGTGTATAGGTGTGTGCATGGGTGTGGATATGGATAGGTATGTTACCTAGATGTGTATGGTCCATAAGTGTGTGGGTGTGCATATTGTGTAGGTGTGTGTGTTGTATGAGTGTGGATAGGTCTATGTCTGGGTGTGTGTGGGTGTGTATGTTATATGGGTGTGCATGGGTCTGAGTCTCGGTGTGTATGGCTGTGTATGTTGCATGGGTGTGGGTTTGTATATCACATGGGTGTGCATGTTGTGTGGGTGTGCATGGGTCTGAGTCTGGGTGTGTGTGGTGTGTGCATTGTATGGGTGTGGGTACCAGGTCACCCTGGGGAAACAGAGGCAAGAATTCCATCCTCTCATGCCAGGGCCCAGTCAGGAAACCCCAGGGCCTGAGGCCAGACTGCTGGGCGTGCAACTGCCCCGTGGCACCTAGAGACGATGTCTCACTGCGGCCTGTTATCCCCCAGGATGCCCAGGGTGGGGGGCACCCTGTGATGCCCAGGAGCTGCTGCCCACCAGCCCCAGGGCCACTCCTGCCTGGGGGTCAGGAAGGTCACTCCTTGGGAAGAAGCACCCATGTCTGAGGCTGTCTCATCACCCGATGCCGCCTCATGTGTCAGGGCGTGTTGGCTCCCCATGTGCCAGGCTTCCAGCACTGCCTGGGAGGTGGGGAGGACGGGGCTTGTGGAGCATGGGTGTCCTTGCGTGTTGGCTCCATCTCCCCAGAGCGCAGTTCCATGGACCTGTGGGTCTCTGCTCCTTCAGCTGTGGCTCTTGTCTTCAGAACCTTTCGGTACCTTTTGCCCTTGTCATTCAAGGGGTGAACGCATTGCAACCTGGCGGAACCATCTCGGTCCCTGTCCTGGTGGAGGTGAGCTCACCAAGGGCCTCCTTCAGAGTCACAAGGGAGACATTGTCCCCGAGTGTGGTCATGTCGCTGCTGGAGGTGCAGAGGGTGGGAGCACTCCTCCCCTGAGCTCCCCGTGGCTGCAGGCACCAGTTAGTCGCACACCCGTGAGAGTCCCCCAAGACATTTCATTAGCCATGGGTCTCATAATGAGAGTGGGGGTTCTTGCCAGCAACGCCATCTGTTACTGTTCTCCATGGACTAGTAGGACGCCACTCCTAATGGGTTATAACTTAATGCTGCCTGTCATTGTGCTAGAAAAGGTGCTAATATTTCAGACATTTATAGAGCCTTCAGCACACGTTCTTCCCAGTCCAGGCCCAGCATGCGTATAGCACCTTCATTAGGGATAGCTACAGGTGGCTGCATGGCAATTAAGAGACAAAGTTGCCGCAGGCCCGGGCTAGACTTGCAGTAGCAGGAAGGTCACTGCAGAGGCCCAGAGCTGCCCCGCCTGTGCCTCCGCCAAGACACTGGCAGCCCCGCTACGAACAGGCCAAAGAAGGCCTCCGATGCCCCACGAGGTCCCGTGGGCTCCGCAGGTAAAGAGCCCTGTGGGCTTCGAGCGGTGGTGGAGTCGGGATGTGGGCACCTGCTCTCTGAAACGCCGCTTTGAGCTGGCGAAGTGACATGAGTGTTTGAAGTTAACGTTGGTGGAGAAAGCTTCCTCGCCCTGTGCCCAGGCCCTGCAGAGGGGCAGGTCAGATGGGATCACAGCCGCGCCGCCAGGAGGCAGAGGCCTCACACGGTGGGAACACATGTTCACAGGACAAGCCCAGGTTCTAGCTTGTAAAAACGGGATAAACCGCACCACACCCATCTGTCTGCAGGAGGCTGTCTCCCTTCAACAGGTACATTTGTTTTTCAGGTAAGAATCAGGAGGCTCTTTCCAACGTTTTGTGAGCCGTGACTTAAAGCTTGACCATCCATGGGTTCTCATCTATAACAACACAAGTAACATTGTAAAATCCGTGCAAGAAGGATGAGCTCCCTGCTGTTTGCCAGGCCTGGTGCTCAGGAGGTGTCCATCTGTCCAGCTGGTCCCTGAGCGCTGGTTGCATGCTGCCCATGCCGATGCTCAGGACCAAGCACTGAGGGGTGATGGGCCAGAGAACCAGTGGTAGGAAAAGCAGGCAACCCCCAGTGCCCTGGTGCAGCTCTGCCCGGGGAGGGCCTGCGCCCCGTGCCGCCAGCTTCCCTCACCTCTGACTCTGGCCGCACTTAGTAGTTTCCATGGGGCCACATCCTCCTTCAGTCTTTTTCTTTGAGTCTAGTTTGTTGCTTTTCTTTTCTAGGAATTTCAGTAACACCTGGTATTTTCTGAGACCATGTATTTGAGGCCTGGGTTGTGAACGTGGGAATAGCTAGTGACACCTCCCCCACCATTTCTCTGTAACCACACCGCCTCTGTGCAGGGCTGTAATATGGGGACAGTAGCTTCCTTGCCAGGAGATTTCGAGGGCCCTGTCCTCAGCTCCCTGAGGAGCACGGCAGCACCCCCTTTCCTGCCCCTCGTGGGGCTGGCTCAGGAAGGGCCCCCCTTCCTGCTGAGACTGGGCGGCCCAGGAGATTCCTGCAGATTCAGCCAGCACAGCGGGGCTCTGTGTTGTCAGCCTCAGGCCTTGGTGACGCCCCAGCCTGCCCAGCCTGCTCACATGGAGACCTAAGCTTTGTGGGTAGGGCTGGTCTCCCAGCAAAAGGGCCACTGCCCACATCCTGGGGTGCAGGGAGCGGGGAGGGCGAGGCCCAGAGGACAGGTGGGCGATTGTTAGCTTTATCACCATGCCATTCATTATGGCGATTTCTCCCCCGCTGTCCGCGTCCCCACCCTGCGTGGGGTTTGCTTTCAGATAAGTCTGAGTGCACAGCAAGCACCATATTAATCAATGTCAGCTCCCCAGGGAGCCGGCCCCAGCGCTCTGCTGCTGGGCCTGCTAAGCAGCGTCCCTTCCACCACCCGCACCCCCGCGCCTGGCCAGGGAGAGGAAGGACGTGGCACTGCCAGGTTCCCCTCTGGGCCACACTGGCTTCCCCAGACCCATCCAGACGAGCAGCACCCTCTTGGCTCCTGGCCTGGTCCTGGGAGTGGCTGGGGAGCCCCAGTCTATGGGGGTGAGGGATTGGCCATCACTCTGGGCTCTCAGCCCCCCAACCCCCACCCGGGAACAGAGAGGCGGCAGACCCAGCGCTCTCTCGCGGCCCCACGGTGTGCACGGAACCGTCACTTAGAGCTACTAAAAGTCACCTTTGGTGGTCTGTTCACACCAGGCCCTGCTGGATTTGCACAGCACTTTGGTCCTGGGGTGCTCTCCCTTGGGGGCATCGGGCATCGTGGTGCAGCCTCAGGCAGGACCCGACCAACTGACCGCAGGTGCTTTCTGGGAGGGGAGTTTCTGTCGTAGGGAGGGCGTTGCACTACTGCTGAGGAGAAATGGTGGTTCCTGGGCACGTGGACGTCAGCCCTGTCTCTGTCGAGACTGCATCCCCGAGTGGCCCTTTGCAGCCTGGCTCCTACAACTCCTGGGAGCGCATGTGGCCACATACCTGCCCTTCGTCTGAAGCCCCAAACGGGCTGGGGCCAGGGAGCCACATGGCTGGACACCCCTCGCGGCACCACAGGGCAGCGATGGAATGCTCTGGGGGCAGCAGGAAGCACCTGACTCACCACATCCGGCTCAGGCCGCGGGGAAGAAGCAGGCCCGGGGCCATCAGGACGTCCCAGGGCCAGACTCCCCTCTGGGTAAACTTGTTTGCAGCCACTTCTTGGCAGAGACCCTCCCAACTTCCTCCCAACCTGCAAAGACCAGCTGGTGGTGGGCTCCAAGCCTGCAGGAACTCTAACCTCTCCCTGACCTTTGCCCCCAGTGGGGGCGGGGGGTGCTTAGTGTCTTAGCAGGTTGTCCCTTTGGAAAGGGGAAGGCCTGTGTGGGCCCCACTGCAGGCATCTGATTGGATGGCGTGCCCCAGGCATGGCAGGTGCCAGTTGGTTAAACTGAGAAACCCCGAGCCAGGCGCCTGTCATGTGGAGACAGGCCGGCACGTGCTGCCACTTGTCTGCGAAGAAGTTTGTGGGGCAGCTGTGCTGTGCTGTGCTGTGCTGTGGACGTGGGAACCATGCAGCTGTTTAACCACATTGGCTGCGCTGGGTCTATGGTGAAGGAAAGCAGGGGTTTCCAGCTCGGGCCAGGGTCACAGATCTCTGGTGAGAGCCTGTGGGGCTGGAACGGTGAACTCGGCCGAGATACCAGGTACGGTGCGAACCCCAGCCGCCTGTTCAGTGCTTGAGGCACAGGGACGACGCGGGGCTCAAGGCCCAGAGCAGAGAGACCAGGAGGTGGCCAGGTGCCCACAACAGGAGCAGCCCAGACAGCTAATCACATTCTTCTCTTTTCCTGAAACAGGAAAATTTAATAGACAATAAGGTGCCGTTCACAGAAAATACCGTAGAGTATTTTGGAATTAACCTACACAAACACATGGGACTTTTACAGGAGAAATGTTTGTCCCTAGCGAAGGCCATGCAAGGTGCACCACAGTAAGGGCGTCCGCACTGAACAGCCAGGGCTCTCCCTCCACAAGGCCCAGGCGTTCAGTCCTTCGTTATAACTGCACCGCAGTGCCCACCAGTGTTCACACGGGCGGGGCTACCAGTTTCACATGCACTGGGGAAGGCCTGTTGGCAACGCAGCCCTGAGGCAGACTCTTTCAGTGAGTTCCAGAAACAGGAGGGAGCTGCCCACAGGCAGAGGGACATGAGGGGCCTGGATAGGTGGCTACAGGACACTGAACAGGTAGCCAGTGTCTGAGGACATAGCACTGTGCCAGCTGGTGGCCACAGGCCCAACCTTGGGGCTGGTGGCACCCCCACTTGGTTCTCACCACATTTGCATCACTTGCTGGTCCGTTGGTTGGCTATGGTGGCCCCATTCCTGAGGGGGCCCCTAGGCATCTCCCAGTGGCTCAGCAGTCAGTGAAGTGAGGCCTGTAAGGGCAGGGCAGGGACAGTCTCCACCACAATGATGACCGCAAGGCCGTGGCCTGGGCACCTGGATGCTACCTGAGATGAGAACTGAGGTGGGAGCAGGTTGTGGAGAAGAGGGCATGTGGCCAGGCTGGGCCCCAGTGTCCACAGGGTCCCTCTGGGCCAAAGTCTCACAGCAAAGTCACCTGCCAAGTCCCTGGGGTGCAGGTGGGGGCAGGGCACGTCACATTACTAGGGCACGTGAGGTCCTGATGCCGTTTTTTCCCATGCATCTTATTGTACTTTAGACCATGTCCAAAAACAAAAGCAAAGTTAATAGATGATCTAATTTGTTTAAAGGAATTGTGAGTTTGAAACCTCGGTATGAGTGTGCCTTCCCTGGGTAACACTGGCCATCCCAAGGGCCTTCAGGAGGGAATCCGAACAGCCCACGTGGCATGCGGAGCAGAGGCCCGGGAGGGGTGGAGCCGGCAGCTCTGACCTGCTGTGTCCTGTCTCTGCAGCTACCCGTACAGTGAGGACTACAGCCAGGGCAGGCAGTACATGAACACCCGGTGCCCCGCCTGGTGCGACCGCGTCCTCATGTCCCCGTCGGCCAAGGAGCTGATTCTGAGGGTAAGTGGTGGGCAAGCCCCGACCTTGTCCTCGATGGCCCACAGTCTCCTCAGGGCCAGTGCTCGCTGGGGGGGCTTGTGGGCAGAGCCCGAGGTCTGGGCCTGTGAGATCTGATACTGGGAAATTTTCAGGTTTCCTGTAGCCTCTTGACTTTCCAGGGTTTTTCAATTCCCACATTTTAACACAAAAGGAATGTTTTCAAAAGAATCAATATCTGAATTGCTTTTGTCAACCCCATCAATATAATCATGAAAAATTATAAGAACGGCCAGCATTGTTTCACGCGGCCCGAGTGATATAGGCAGTGGGTAGGAGAGGGCAGGGGCACGGCGACCCACCACCACACCCCTAGGCTGCACCAGCTGGTCCTGTCTGTGCTCCTGTGCCAGACCCTGGGCTTCACCCACTGGGCAACAGGGGCTGCAGGCAGGAGGGCAGAGTGCTCACGTGCTGCCTCAAGTTCCACACCGCCCCCCACCCAAACACCTCACCTCCTGCTCAGCTGACCCCTGCTCAGCTGGACCCTGCAGTCCCCACTAAGAGGCCCTGATCACCTTTTTGGTGCGGGTTGGACCTGGATGCTCTCCCCCGAGCCTGGAGCACCCTGGGGAGGAAGCCTGGCCCGGAGGCTGGCACTTACTCTGAGGGCGGGGCCAGGAGCCTTGGGAGCCCCCTGACTGTAGGCAGGGCTCACAACTGACGGGCAAGCTGAGCACAGGCTGCTGGCCAGAACAGGCCCCTTCAGGAATGAGACAGGTGTCACCTACCTGGAAAAACAGTTGAAAACTAGAAAAGTGCATTTTGCACTAAGACAGCACGAGTGCTTACACCAATGAAGAGAGGGCTGGCAGGAGGCCACGCTTGTGTTCAGGGCTCAAGGCAGTTCAGCGGAAGGCCCTGTTCTAGACTATTTTACATTCACATCTTCTCCAGTTTGGGGGGACGAATTGGATGCCCTGGGGGATGCTGGGCGGCGGGCGTTACAGGCCACAGATGTGCCAAGCTGCTTCCTCGGTCTCATCCATCATGCCACGCTCGGTTTCCTAGTCATGTCCCGTCTGCCTCCCCGCCCTACAACGCTGAAGGTTGCGGGCGCAGCGGGGCTGCCTGGAAGCCGGTGATGGATGCTCAGCGAGGTGTGCCGCGCCCCCGTCATTTGTTTATCTGTCTCAGGATTATGCAGTTGGAAACCTACAATTTTATGCTGCCTTTGTAAATTACCACGCCGCCTTTGATGAATGTCCCCACTTGCGTGGGGCAGCGTTGCGATGGTGAGGGATGGGAGTGCTCACTTCCTGGCAGGTGAGCATGCAGCAAAGTAAATCTGGCCTTAAGCTTCCTGCTGCATTGAAGAGAATTCAGCTTTAACTGTAGAGTCCCAGGTGCTTCAGCTGTGGATAAAGTCCCGGCCCAGTCAGAGCTGGCTGACTGCCAGGACCAAGCTCTTCACCCTCGAACCCAAAATAAGGTGTCTGCCAGGCACGGGAGGTGGTGGGCACGGCGGTCATGCCTGTGAGGGTCCCACCAACTGCAGTGGGCGTGGGGTGCCGAGGTGCTGCCATGGCTGCCAGAGCTTCCACCCTCCGCTGGCCACTCCCTCACGGGGCCAGGGGACTGCTGGCCATTCCTGCCTCCCACGCCGTAACCTCTGTTTGCTTTTCCCAGTCGGAGAGCGAGGAGAAGGTTGTCACCTATGACCACATCGGGCCCAACGTCTGCATGGGAGATCACAAGGTGATGTGAGCGCCCCGGCCCAGGGCCAGGCCTGCGGGGCTGGCGGGGTGTTTCCCTGCCTCCGCGGTCTGGCTGCACAGGACAGGCCACAGTGTCCGTTTTCACTTAACTTTAATAAAATACCCGGTGGTAGGCAGCTGTGTGAGTAGATAGGTAGGTGGGTAGATAAGAGGGCAGAAATGACCAGTCACAACAGAGTAAAATACACAAGCTATTTGTAAAAAATATATATATACACACACATATATACTGTCTCCATGGATTATTTCTTAGGCCATTTCTCACGTGTGCATTTGAGGTGTTTTATTGTCCTTATGCCGAGCCAGTCTCAGCAGGCGGTGGTGAGTGTCACAGTCAGCTCTCCAGGGACTAACTTCGTGCACGAGACTCCCTGCACCTGAGCCCAGCATCCTCGCTGAGGGTTGTGCTGGTGACAGGTGTGGCCTCTCCCTAGGGAGACTAGAGGCCTCCACGCTTTCCCGTTTTGGAGACCACTGAGCATCATCCTGAGATGCAGCCCCGACACTGGCACCCGACAGGGTGGACCCAGGCGAGGACAGGAACTCTGCCCTACCCCCATTACGTGGGGCATAGTCTGCAGTCTTTAAGTCAGTTTTTACCTTGGATTTTATCTGGAAATAATACCTCTTTACAAAACGTGAAGGCACTTTGCATGAGCCCCTGGCCGTCCAGCCTGGCTTCCGTATCAACTGGGTTCCATGCGCAACTGGGTAACCGTCCTTGGCCCCAAGGTCACCAGCTCCTCGGTTCAGGCAGCCCAGAGCAGAGGGTGAGGGTGAGAGTGAGGGTGGGGTGCGGCGCGGGCTGCCTGGGTTCTGACGCCCTCCTCTTCTCCCGCTGCAGCCCGTGTTCCTGGCCTTCCGCGTGGCGCCCGGGGCAGGTAAAGCTCACGCACACGTGCACAAGTGTTGTGTCGTGCAGTGACGTGTGGTAAATATGGCTCCTTCCCTTGAGTTCACCTTTTCTGAGCTTTTCCCAGTGTGTCTGTCCCTTTAACAAACCACTGGTTCCACTGCAGGGAGGCGATGCCAGCGACACGAGAGGACCCTTCGCGAGCCCTGCCTATA
The DNA here is from genome assembly GCF_963259705.1 of Myotis daubentonii. Classification (NCBI taxonomy): domain Eukaryota; kingdom Metazoa; phylum Chordata; class Mammalia; order Chiroptera; family Vespertilionidae; genus Myotis; species Myotis daubentonii. The sequence continues at coordinate 59,201,332 of NC_081852.1, read as the reverse complement.
GCGTGAGGAGCAGATGGAAGTCGCGTCCATGGAAATCCACACTCAACAGCTGCATCGATTAACCCGCCCGAGCGCCACCCGCTAGCCGGCCGGCCCACACTTCGCTTCAGCCTCCGGCCCTCCCGGGGGAGCCTCACATACCTCACTGTCTTGTCTGTTCATGTGACATTAAGTAGAAATATTGGGTTTTTTAATAAGTCACAGTCCTGTTGCCAAAACTCTAATAGACAGCAGAGATTCTGTATTTTAGACTTCACGGTTTTCAGTTTGTAATAATTGTCAGCGTGGGAACCCCACGGGTGTCAAATGTCCCCTCTGCCAGCTGGAGGTGTGCCGGGCGGGAGCGGGCTCTGTGCTGACTCGGGCAGCGTGGCCACTGTGAGGACAGCGAGGGCCCTGGCTCCAGCCGACGGCCCCTCCTGTGTTGTTCCTTCCACTGCCATGTACATGGGGTCTGAATCACACTGCAGCTGCTTCCCCGTTTTATATATAAATATATATAAATATATACTTTTTAAAATAATTTATAAATCTTACCAAAACTTATGCTAAATATGCTTTCCAGTATGAATGCTCAAGAGTGTCATATCAGCAGGTAGAATTGGAGTCTAGGAGTTTAGTTATGTGAACGTCACACACATACCTGCAGAACAGGTGACGTGCCTGGCAGTGCATCGTGGGTGATCAGCGCCAGTACACCTGGCTACACTAGCAGCCATCGCTCCTCTGCCTTCTCCTGTGTAATATTAGACCTGAATGTGAAGGTTATAGCCGACTTGGTTGTACCTTTTAAGAATTTTGTAAACCGTTCTGTCTGTCTTTTGTTACTGTTCTATGGTGCCAAGTATTATACATAAAACAATAATATCATGGGAGAAGTAAAAATAGCCTAGTTCGCTTCCAATAGAAATTGCTTTTAACATGGGCTGTACATAAAAACATTAAGAGGAACAGAACTGTAAACGTCCTGGGCTCAGCTGCAAACGCCCCACGCAGATCCGTGCTGCCCACACTCTCCCAGCACTGAGTTAGCGCCGAGCTGACGGGAGCCTGCGGGGGAGAAGCCTTGCGTTTATTCGTCTGCTCTAGAACACTAAGAAGTCCTGGGCTGGAGGCCGCAGGCAGACGCTGTTTAGGTCAGTCACTACCAGTGCAAGTGATGCGGGGTCCGCTTGCCGAATCTGTTCTTGACAATGCGGGGGTCTGGGTCAGGGCGGTCACTGTGCTGTCCACTTCCAAGCGGTGATTCTGTTCAGCGGGTTCAGCTGTTGATCACTGTGGAGGCCTTTAGAAATGACCGCTCCGGTTCCTAAGCAATAAAATTGATCATGGTGAACGCAGTTCTGCCTGGCTTTGTCTTCTTCCTTCCCGGGTTTGTCCTCTTTGAAATGCTAAGTGACAGGACTGTGCCCTCCTTAGCCTGCTGCGGACCAAGCTCATTAGAAATCCTGGAATTTCATTCCATCATTTACCGTCACACAAACTACGCTGAGAATTAAGAGCAGAAAAGTAATCTGTTGGCTCTCTTACTGCGGTGATAACTAATGGGATTCACCCCTCGGCATTTTTACACAGGATTATGTAAATGCACGCTTTCCTCAACCTGAAACTGGAAATTCCTTTGCTCTTGAGCTGAGACAATAGTTCACTTGAAGAAATAAAATAAATGGTCTCTCTTAAAAAGAACGAAAAAACAGCCAGTGGTTCCTTAGAAATGTCTGGTTTTTTAGATGGTACAGCCATGTGGCAAAAACGAAACACCCACAAAACAAAAAAACTTCAGCCATTTACATAACTCTTTTGCATTTTCAAAACCTCCAAGAGAAGTCATAGAGTAACAATCACATTTAATTTTTAAAATTAGTACCCAATCTTTATGGCCATTAAGATGCAACATGCAGAGCTGGGGCCACGGTCTGTGGTAACGGAGAATCAGGGTGGTGGTGATGGTACCCCGACCAGCCCTAGACCTGCCTCAGAAGGCAGGAGGACAGGAAGATGAGGAGGGAGTCCAGCTAATTCCCAGAGCAAGCGAGTGGGAGTGGGCGGGAGGGCGGAGCTGCAGACCCCACTCCCCTGGCAGGAGATGCCAGACCTTCAGGGCTGAGGGTCTGCGCTCTCCCCTGGCTCCCCCAACGTCCCTCGCTCCCCCAACGTCGGCAGAGCAGCTTTAATTAAATAGCGCTTTCTACTGAGGAAAGATCTGTAACGGGAGTTGAAAGGCCATGATGCCGAGGAATTGAAAACCCCACTGATTCCACCCCACACGAGCGCCAGGGAATACTTGAAAACATCCAGCTACTGGGGCTAAGCCTGTTTTAACACACAATCCAGCAAATCCAGGAACCATGGGCCGGGAGGGAGCAGGACGGCCCCCAAATGAGTTTCAATCCGCCCCAAACCTCATCCCAGCTGGCAGCCCGGGAAGAGAGGCTGTACCTGCCGCCCGCGTCTCACCTGCCGGCGCCGCGCCCCGCTCCGTCTGGCTCCTTGCAGCTCCTCCAGCGCCGCATCCAGCGGCTCCTTCCCGCCTAGGGTTCGCAGGGCCGGGCGCCCTCCTGCGCGCCGGGCCTTCGCTGTCCCCGGAGAAGCCTGAGCAGCCCTCAACCTCCGCTCTAGGGCGCGGGCACCTGGCTGGTTTCGCCGCGCACGACCCAGGCGCCGAGACAGGACGGGAAGAAACACGCGGTGCAGCCGGAGCCGCGGCTCCGACGGGGCCGTGTTAAATAATTTATTGATGATACAAAGTGATTCCGCCGAGCCCGAGCCGGCAGCTTTATAACTTATTCTGTAAAAATATATATACAACGCCGGCTGGAGGCGGGGAGGGCCGGCTGCGCCCCACCCTGGCCCTCCGGCCTCGCGAGCCCTCACAAGGCGTCCCCCGCGCCGCCGCACGGGCTGACCAGCGCTAAGTTCGAGGGTTTGTGCTTCTTGAGCAGCCGCGTGATCTTCTCGTCGTCCGAGTTGGGGTCCAGGGGCCGGTTGTACTCGTCGTCGTCCTCCACGTCGGAGCCGCCCACCTTCAGCTTCTCGGCATCCGAGTCCTGCTTCTTCTTGGCCGACGCCATCTCCGCCGCGTGCCGCTTACGCCACTTGGTTCGGCGGTTCTGGAACCACACCTGGGGATGCAGGGGGACATCAGGCTGCGCCTCCCAAAATGCCCGACCTGCGGCCCGCGGCCAGCACATTGGCCCCCACCCCTGCAGCAGGGCAGCTGCGCCTCGGCGGGCGGCCGCTTGGGGGCCGTTCGCAGGATGCGGGCGCGAGGGTCTGCCTGGTGCAGCGGGACCCGCGAGAGGCCGCCCGGCCCGGCCGCCGCCTCACCTTGACTTGGCTCTCGGTCATGCCCAAGGAGTAGGCGAGGCGCGCGCGCTCCGGGCCCGCCAGGTACTTGGTCTGCTCGAAGGTCTTCTCCAGCGCGAAGATCTGCTGGCCCGAGAAGGTCGGCCGCGAGTGCTTCTTCTTGCCGTCCTTGTCCAGGATCCCGCCGGCCTGGGCTGCACAGGAGAGCGGATGAGCGCGGCCGCCGCCCCCAGCCCGGCGCCCCCAGCCCACTCCTGCGCGCGCCACTCACCCGGGCCGGCCAGGCGCGGGTCCCTCCAGGGAGAGCCCTGAACCACGCCGGGCCAGAAGATGGGCGGGCGTCCGGGCAGCTCGGCCAGCGGCTTGGGGTAGCCGCGCGCCACGGCGGCCGCGGGCCCGAAGTAGACGCCGGCCGACGAGGCGAGCCCGTTGAGACGGGGCAGGCCGCCCAGGAGGCCGCCGCCGGCCGCGCCCACGGGCCGCCCCAGGATGTCGCTGATGCCGTGCGGGGTGCCTAGCGGCAGCTGCGCGCCTAGCCCGCCCAGCGCGGGTGCCTTGAAGCCGGCCGGGCCCTGCAGCGCGTACGGGAACAGCGACGTCTTCATCTCGGCCATGTTGTGCAGCGCAGCCAGCGGCGCGCTGCTCAACACGAACGCGCCCGGGCGGTTAGCGTCCATGGGCACCGCCGCCGCCGGCCCGGGCGCCCATCCGGCCCGGGAAGTTTGCGCGCGGCCCGGGCGGGCGCCGCTGCACGGGGGTGCGGGGCGCTTGGCGCGGATGGGCGCCGACGGCCCCGGAGGGCAGGCGCGGGGCTCGGGCCGGGCGGCGGCGGGCGGCGGGCGACGGGCGCGGGCGGTGGCTCCGGGGCCGGTCGGAGCGGTGCCGCGCGGACCGGACGCGCTGATAACCGCGGGGCCCCGGCGCGGCGCGCGCGCTGATTGGCTGCGGGCGCCCGCGGTCCGGCCATTGGCCAGCGCCCCTCCCGCCGCGCGCCCCCGCCGGCCGCGCACTCCATGAAGGGCCCATTAGCGAGGCAGGTGCCTTCCGGGCTGTAAATTTGCCCGATTTATCTCCCCCGGGACGAAATAAATCCCGTTGGATGGGAGTTTAGTTAGGCAAAGGTTTTAATAGGAAATCAGGAAAAAATACGAGAGCATATTTTATCGCCCGAAAGAATGCAGATTTGAGGATCCACTACGCAGCTCCGTCGTGCTCCCCATTCAACGAAGCGCCCCACGCGAGAGGGTGTTGTCGGGGGAGGCGGCCAGCGCCCCGCCCCGCGGATCCCCGGCCGCCCGCTCTCAGGTTGAGGCAGGACCGAAAACACTTCCCGGAACTCAGGGGTGCAAACCCGCGGCGGAGGGAAGGAGCTCAGAATCCGGGGGCCCAGTGGTCAGACTTGGCCCTCGCGAATCTGCTCTACTTTTTACTGACTAACCCCTGGCCTGGTGACGAGGCCTGTCCCGGGGCCACACGCGAGACCGCTGACTCTCTCACGCGGCCGGGCAGCCCCCTGTCCCTCCCAGCCCAAAGGACTGTCCTCTGCAGGTTGGAACACGGGGACGGCTTGGCCTGCCGGTCGGGCGTCTTGGGTACAGGGTATAAGCCGCAGCTCGACTGGGGAGGCAACCTGAGCCCCGAGTTTGCGACCGACCGAGCCCAGCAGCCTGAGCCTGGGAATGGGGGCCCTGGCAGGCACAGGGCCCTGAAGCCCAGGGAGCGGGGCCGCGTCCATGGCCTCCACACGGGTTCGCGTCCCAAGTGCAGCGGGCCAAAGTGCGGCCTTTAGACAGGCAGGTGGGACCCTCCCCCATGGTGTCCTCTGGGTACAAAAAGCCCCCTCCCCAGGAACGGATGTGGGCTCCGATAAGACTGCGGTGGAGCCGAGCGCCGGCCGAGAGGGGCGCCGAGTAAATGCTGGCGGAGGTGCCTTTGTCCTTTTTGGCGGCGTTACATGTTAGCAAGTGGCAGACGTGAAGATCGTCCGCTGCCCATTTGGAGCTGCGGCACGAACGTGCGAACACGGACAGCAGTTCAGGGGGTCAGTGCGCCAGGCCAGCCTCGCGCGGTGCGGTCCGTCCTCAACGACTTTGCCGTTTCGGCCCGGCCCCCAGGGTTTCGGTGGCAGGAACGAAGGCCACCCTCCCGGCTCTGTGCAGTGGCCCAGCGTCCTCTCGCACCGCGGCCCTCGGGGGCCCATTTTCGTTTTGTGCAGTTAGTGGCGGAGCTCGAGTCCCTGCGCCAGACGGCGGCTTGGAAAACCGCTGCCGCGCGCTGGTGGGCGTGGGATGATCTACCACCTCGCGTGCGCGCCCCAGGCTGCCCCGGGTTCGCGTGCGGTGCAGCCCCGCGCATGGGAGTCTCTCTCCCAGCTCCCTCCGCCCAGGCCGCTCTCGGGGATCTGGGCGTGGCTGTCCCGCGAGCCAGGGCCCAGACACCAAGATCGCTGTTCTCGGGATTCCCGCAGCTCGGGGTCCGCCCCGCCCCGGCCTCGCTCGCGCCCCACTTTCTTGGAGGAAACTACAGCCTGTGTGCGCTCCCAGAGCCGGCACAGGGAAGCCTCCCGCCCCCCTCGCAGGGTTTGGGCTGCTCTGGGCTCCCTGGAGGCGGCGGCGAGCAGCGGGGCTCCAGTGAGCTCGGGAGCCTCGGGCTCAGAGGCGGGGCCAGAGGAGGCGGGCGCGGGGGGAGGGGGGAGCGGACCCCTCCGCTGCGTTTCGGAGCCCACCCAGGGCCGCAGCGTCCTCAAGGTGCTTAGGGGCAGGCCAGGAGGGGCGCGCCGGGGCGGGACGATGGAGGCTGTTACCCTCGGAAGGGTCCCCGCAACCCTGGCTCAAGGCAGGAGGGACGCCCAACTCTGAGTGCCGCGCTTTGGCTCCTTGAACACCGGGCGGGGGGCTCCCGGCCCTGTTTCCGCTGAGGAAAGAGACCCCGACGCGCTGCCCTGCGCTCCAACCACCTCAGGCCCGTTTACTAGCCAGGCCCTCCCTGGCTGACTTGGGGTCGCGAGTGGGACTGTCGTCTCCACCGGCCGAAGCGTGCACGGCTCTCCAGGGAACCCAGGCCGGGAGTGCGGGATGGGGGGCCGGGCGCGGTTTTGCAGGAACCGGGTGAGTTGGGGGCGCCAGGAGTGCGGGGTGAGGGCGGCCTCTTGTCCACGCTTTTCTGGTCCTAGGCCTCTCGATGCGCTCCCCAGGGCCCAGTCCTGCCCTGCGCGCTGGGGTCCCGAGCCCGAGCCCCGACCGCCGCCGCGCACTCCTGGATGCCGCGCACAGGCCGCCCGCGTCCCGCCCTGATCCCCTTATAAAGCCTGTTAGCTTCGTCTTCCCTGCCCGCCCTCTGGGCGCTTCGCTGCCTGCGCCTCCTCCACCCACTACCGGGGCTCCCACCGCACCCCCTCTTCCTGCGCCCCCACGCGCCGCCCCCTCGGTAGGATCCGAGGAACACTCCTCCTCCCGGGAAGGTCGGGTGGCTTCCACCGGGAAGGAGCGCCTCTGGCTGGGGCGCGCTGCCCGGGCGGACCGCAGCCGGGAGAGGCTCGCCAGTGCCACCTCCTGGTCTCAGAGAAAACGTCCTGCGAACGAGGAAGGCCAGCGGCGCCTTGGGGAAATGGAGAGCGCGCCATATGGCGGAGACCTCACTCGCTCAACATTTCTTTACTGGGCACCTGCTAGGGGCCAGCTGTGCCCTGGGGGAACCACGTGAACTGGCCAACTGCGGCCCCCTAGCTCGCCGTGCGGGAGGGCTGGTAACAAACAGGAAACAATGGAACTCGCGTTAGCGCCTTGCTGGACTGGACCGGGACCATGGACCCACAGGGCGCGTGAGGGAGGGGGGCAGGGTTAGGGATGCTGAGGATGAGCTGGCTCTGGGATGGCTGAAGGTGGCGGGCTGGAGCAAATCGCAGCCCCTCCTACTCCAAGGGACCTGAGGCAAGTCTTCGGGACAGGAAAGACCAGGACCCCTGTCCTAGGAGCCTGACAGGCAGGCCCAGTGGGAAGGAGCAAGGGGGTCTGTGAAAGGCAGTGAGCAGGGGAGGCTGGGGAGGGGGATAGGCTGGGGTGGGAGGGGCACAAATGGGTAGGCAGAGGAGGCCCAGCTAGCCCAACCCCTGCCCTTCTCTCACCTGCATTATTGCCAGGTGCAGCTTCCATGCTCCAACTCGGCCTAATCGCCATATAACAGGGGTCCTCAAACTTTTTAAACAGGGGGCCAGTTCACTGTCCCTCAGACCGCTGGAGGGCCGGACTATAGTTAAAAAAAAAACTATGAACAAATTCCTATGCACACTGCACATATCTTATTTTGAAGTAAAAAAACAAAACAGGAACAAATACAATATTTGTATTTGCATGTGGCCCTCGGGCCGTAGTTTGAGGACCCCTGCCATATAACGACCTGTGTGCATCCAGCCAAGGCCTGGGCCTCACCACCCCTGACCTCCCCGCTCACGCTCTTGCTGCGCTGGCCTTCTGCCCTGGACCACTCTCCAGGCATCTCATCATGGCTCACTCCTCCTCCATTCTGGCCACAGCTGGGCCCCGCACTCAGCCTCCCCTCTGCAAGGGCACCTGCTGAATGCATGTGCTGACCGGACATGTAGCAGTTGTATAACCAAAACCCGCAAGTATTCCAGGTGCAGGCACCTCACGTTCTCGGGGGCTGAATAAATGCTGCTGAATGAAGACACGAACACCAGCGGGCTTCCCAGTGTTGGCGCAGGGGATGTGCACCCCCAGGGGATGTGCACCCCCAGGGAGCAGGCTCTGCTGAGGGGCCTCTAAGCACCCTGAGCCAAGGGTGTGTGGCTTCCCAAGGGGACTTTGTAAGCCAAGCATCTTCCCCAGGAAGAGTCAGGCCAGGCCCAGGAGACGGGGGCCCCAGCAGGTGCTAAGAAAGAGGGTGGAGCGGACAGGGTCGCTGTGGAGCCCCAGCTGCCCACCCCTTCGTGGCAGGCAGCAGTCGGGACAGCAGTCAGGGCCCAGGGGGTGGGGCCTAGATGGCAGGGAGAGGCTGCCTGGTGGACCCCTCTCCCCAGCCCCTTCCCTGGATGGGCCAGCACCTCCCCCTGGCAGAACCTCTCCGCACTGCAGCTCCTTTATTTCTTTAACGGGTGTTTATTGTCATAACCGGAGCCTCCACAGAAAAGTGGACAGAATTACACCACACGTTTTTGTCGCCCAAACCTGAGTTCCCTCTGTCCCTTGGCTGGCCTCACCTTTCTTCTCCCAAGGGAGCGGTTCTCAACCTGTGGGTCCCGACCCCTTTGGCGGTCGAACGACCCTTTCCCAGGGGTCTCCTAAGACCATCCTGCACATTGATTCATAACAGTAGCAACATGACAGTGATGAAGTAGCAACGAAAATAATTTTATGGTTGGGTCACAACACGAGGAACTGTATTTAAAGGGCCAGAAGGCTGAGAACCACTGTCCTAAGGGAACCACCCAGATCTGACAGAAGTTTCTGAAGGGAGTCCTTTCATTGGCTCCCAGAACCACGTGGGTGTGCGGGACCTTCGGGTCCCGTGTGGCTTCCCGGACAACTGGCATGACACGGGGCCACCCTCTGCTTTTGGGACAGATGTGCACAGGGCAGATGTGGCTGCTTCGAGGTGCCACGTGTGCACATGTCCCCCTTCTGCCGACACACACACCTCCGTTACCTTCATTTGCTGCTCAGGGTGGTGCCTCCGCCCTCCTTAGCTCACCTGGCAGCCCCCACCTGGACTTCCTCCTCTCCTTCCAGACCCTCCCTCAGGACCACCCGGGTGTGCAGCCCAGACCTCAACCTCGCGCTCTCCATGGGAATGGCCCATAGGTGCCTCCTTCCTTTCCCAGCATGCTGCAGGGTCCCTGGTCAGGACAGGCACCCATGCGCCAGGGGCCCAGGCTGTGAAGAGCTGGAATGATTGAATGAATGAATGAATGAATGAATGAACGCACGCTTGAGTGAACGACTTCCCAACAGAGGCAGCTTGGCGCTCCAGGAGGAAACGTCCTACGTGAGTCTGGTTGAACTAAAGACTGAGCCCCCTGCCTGCCCTCCCACTTTGGGGAGCCTTTCCTGAGAGGAGACCTGTGGCCACCTGTTGCCTGCAGCCACACCCACGCTGGGGGCACGCTGGGCCAGACCTACACACCCAGCAAGCAGAGCCAGTACCCCCCACCTGAAGAGGTCCCTGCTGAAATCACCCACCCCACTCCATGCCCCGGGGCAGACAGAAACCTGGCCAGGGGCACACGGCAGTTGCCTAAATCTGGAGGGGCTCCCAGGAGGAGGCAGCCAGCTGTGGTGACTGCAGAGGCCCAGGCCCGCAGGGCGGCCTCACACAGGCCCAGAGAACCTTGTCTCCTTCAGGAAAGGACAAAGGGAGGGGCCGTAAATCACGGCTCAGAGCTAATTCCCCAGGGGCCTTGCGGGCACCAGGTGTGGGATCTCGGGTAATGAGCTCTCTCCCGGGGCTGCTCTCCGGGGGGCATCTGACCACCTGCCAAACGCGCTAATTGAGCGCCCGGTAAAAGATTTGTGTCAGGGCGCCCGCTCCGCGCTTCTGCAGATGCACGGGAGCAGCACTGCCCACGTGGGCGCTTCCGGAAGGAAGGGCTCCTGGCTGCCATCCAGGCCGGTCTCTGTCCCCTGGGGAGGCTTCCCCCTCAGAGGGCGGGGCTTTGCCGTGGCCAGCGCCTCCCGGGTGGGTGGCCTCCCCTGCCCCTGGGTGCCCCTTCCTGACGACATCTGGGCGTCCAGCAGCCTCAGCTGTTCCTGGGGCGGGGGGGGGGGGGCTGCCCCGTGGACGCCTGGCCTGAGCTCTCTGGCTTGAACCTCTCTGACACCTGTCCCAGGTCTCGGAAATGCCTGTCCCAGAGTTCGAAGGGAGCTTCCCTGTGGGGTTGGCAGGGTGCGGGGGCGGGGGGGGGGGGTGAGGGGTGGGAGGCAGGGGGCCGCAGAGGGGAGCAGGGGCCGGCAGCATGAAAATTGGCGAATGAGTCTGACAATTGTGTCTGTAGTTACTTACACAGCACTGTGAGGGCGACAGGGAGGGGCCCGCGTCCAGAAGACCAAAGGCGGGGGAGAGCTGGGCCGGCTTGAACCCACCCATGAGGCCAATTGCCTGGTCCTCTGGGCCCAGGAGAAAGCCAGGTGCCCCCACCTCACTTGGCGCCTCCAGGTTGTCCTCCACGCTGGGCCCCACATGCCCTAGAGGGGGTGCTGCCTTCCCCAGGAGGGTCCCGGAAAGCACTTAAGGCCCCAGAGTAAGGCAAACAGAAGCCCACGGACACAGCGCGTGGGGCAGGTGGCAGCTTCGGTCGGCAGGCACCCTGGAGGCCGGCCCGTCCTGGATCAGGACGTCCGAGGGGCTGAGCTCTCCCGCACACGCGCCCTGGAGCAGAAGGCTCCTGCGCTTGCACCCGGGTTTCAGGGCCCCCACCCCCAGGGGCGGCCCATCCCGAGGGCGTGAGAAGAGGAGTTGGTGCCAGGCCCGGTTCCTCCCGAAGGAGGGGGAACAGGCCGGCCCAATCCTGCCTGGGTGGTCGCTGGGATTGTCCTCTGCAGCCCCTTCGCCCCCACAGCCCCGCTGGGTCTGGGCCTCAGGTGCGCCCTGAGCACACAGGGCCCCAGGCTGGGGGCTCCAGGGGTACAGCCGGGAGCCGGAAAGGGGCTCCTGAAGGAGAAGGAAGGAGGGGCTCCGGCTCCACTCCCAGGAGCAGCTTGGGCTGCTAGGAAGGCTGCGGACCAGCTCCTGCTCAGTGGGTGGGGGTGGGGCAGGTCTCGCCCTCTTCAGCCTCACCCAGGCCCCCCCACCCAGAGCCCCAAACTGTAGACAGTACCTGGGCCTAGATGGTGGTGGCAAGGAAGGCAGAGGCCCAAGATGGCAGGAGGGTGCTGGCTCGCACCCAGAGGCCAGGGGTCCTGCAGAAAGAGGCCTCATCCAGACCACGGCTTCCCACCCCAAGCCAGTGGCTCATCAGCAAACCACGCGTGAACCTGCTCCTGGAGGGGAAGGTGGGGCAGGTGCCAGGACCAGAGACCCCGCCGGTCCCGCTGCTCCTTGTCAGGTGGCACTCGGTCCTGAGGCCGGTCCAGGGCTGCGGCCACGCCACTCGGAGTGGAATCGCTGTCCCTCCCGCCACGGGGCCTGGACACTGCGTCACCGCGGAGGAGAGGAGGTCCGAGAGGAGCTGGGGGTGGCTACACAGCCGAGGGGCCCAGCAGCTTCTCCCTATGGGGAGTCCAGACCTGCCCCACCACAGAGGGTCCCGACACAGGTCACTTCCCTCTGCCCACAGGCTTGGCAATTTCGGGGCCAAGGACACCGGTGCTTAGAGACAATGCCTCACACCTGGCCACCACCCCGGCCACCGCCCCGGCCACCGCCTCGCGCAGCCTGCTTGTGGGGGCAGCAGGCCTCTGGCTCCAGGAATCCAGAGCATGTCCCTGGGAAATGGGGCCTGACTCCCTGCCTCTGTGACCCAGTGCTGTCCACTCTGCACCCCAAAGCCTGGCTCTGAGGCCTCCCAGACCCTCCCTCTGACTGCTTCATGCCCACTGCCCAGCCCCCAGCGCCCACTGTCCCCAAGCTCTCCTGGGCCCGTCCAGCCACAGCTGCCCCTCCCAGGGGCGCCCAGGCCAGCTAGGTCCTCAGGGACACCTGCCCCGTCCACACGCCCCGTCTTCCACCTGACGCCGTGTACAGAAGGGCTTCTGCAGGGTCTCGGGTCTCAGCGCAACTGCAAGTGAGAAAGGCCCTCAGTAGAACGTGTGGTTAACCCCGAGGGTGAGCATGGGCTCCGAGCAGGGCAGGGGCCCCTGGGTGACCGGGCGGGGTAACGCCCAAAGGCCCGCCATCCATACCCATCACGGGGCGTGAAACAGTCACATTGAGGCCAGAAAAGTGCATGAAATATTTTCAGGGTGACGAAGCCCGTCATGAATAAGAAGATCTGGCAGTGAATGGGGAACTGGGAGGGAGGTTTCAATGCCGGTGACAGAGAAAAGTGAGGGCTCCTATTACACAAAGAACTAGAATTAATAGCAAAAGGGGAAGGAATGGACAAATTGCAAATAAGAACCCCACAGGCAGGAGAGGCAAGTGGCCACTGGGCTCAAGGCCAGACCCCAACTCTCAACCCTCAGAAATGCCACCAGAAGGCACCCGCTTCGTGGGGGCGTGGGGCTCAGCAGCCCGTCTTTGGGGGGCAGTTCTGAGCCCAAGAGCTTCATCTCAAAGACAATGTTTCCTGGGGGGCCGGTTGTAGGCAGGATGGTCCTTGTCCCGTCCTACTGTCTGAGCACCCCCATCCCCCGATGCCCCCAGAACAGAGCCTGGTGGCAAGAGGTGCCAGAAAAAGGGGGAGGACGTGGGGGGCACCCTGATCCCCAGGTACAGGGCGGAGAAGGCCGCCTCCACCTCATTGTCTTAACGCCCCCTCTCGCCTCTTGTCATAAAGAATTAAAACCTATAATAAGAAAATTTAAGAGTCCCCTGTAATTCAGCCCATCAGCGCCGTCCCGGCTGTCGGCCAACCGCACAGAGTATTAATCTAGCCATCTCCCTCTGCTCCCAAGGACTTGTGATAAAAACGTCAAACAATTAGATTATGTGGCCGACAGCGATGGAGTGGCAGGGCGGGGGCGTCCCTGGAATCACCCTGACAGAGGCAGGGGGCCGCACGCCACGTGAAGTCCCCCTCCCAACCCCCCACTTTTACAGTCAGACCAGGTCTGGGGAGCAGCCCATGTCCCTGTGGGCCCAGTGAGCAGGGCCGGCCTCGGGGACCCGCTGCAGGGGACTGAGGGACTGAGTGATGCTGGGGGCAGAGCAGGGAACCCCCGGGGAACTGGAGCCCAGAAGGTGCTGGCCCCTCCCTGCCCCGCCGCCAGCCCAGCCTGGGAGGCGTTTGCTGGCCGCTCCGCCCGGCCTGCTCTTCCCAGGGCCCAGGCTGCCGCCGCCTTCATCTTCTTTTTTGAAGCGTGAAGACGTGTCGCAAATTGATTTCACCGTTGGAAATGGGATAATTAAACTGGTTGTTTCCATCTTCATCATCGCCATAATAAAATGAGAGGACAGCCGTGGCGCGGAGGGATGCAGCGTCTAACGCAGGAGCATTAATTGAATACAGATGGCCTTTCGTGAAGTCGCCGGGTTATATTTCAGGAATATGGGATAATGATGCCAGTTAATCATTTTTACAAGATATAAAATTACTGGCTCCTCTGGAAAGATCATTAAGAAAAACAATTGTTCACAGCAATTGACAATAGAGTTTTAATTATTTAATACAGAAATTAAACTATTAGAGACCAGTGTTGGATGTGGGAACTTAATCGAAATTTATATACAAGGGTCTGTGGGCCCTTTCGTTTATTAACCCACCTAACATCTTAATCCAAATCAATCCGGAAGCCTGTTTTAGCTGTGCCCGTGAACTAAGTCGGGAGAGGAGGGAGCCCCAGGTGCCCAGGCCCGAGGTGGATGGGGTGGGGCGGGGTGGCCCCCCCGGTGAGCAGGGACATTGCTGGGAGTCCCAGGCAGGGGCCAGGGGCTCGAGAGCCCGTACCAGGAAGTGAGGACATGGTGCCAGGGTGAGTGGAGGCTGCCAGGGGCTGGCAAAGGGCAGGGCGCTAGGTGGCCACCTCAGGAGCATGCGCCTCGTCCGTGTCTGGGTGACACTATCCAGGGGATAAAGTGAGGGAGGAACGTGAGGTGTGGACACCGAGCCCACACCACCTGGGCCCAGTGACGGGGCACCTGGTGTGCCCGGGTCCTCAGCCCCCACTTCCCCCCGAGGAGCAGCCCCATTGGAACAGGCCCCCCTCCGGGCACAGGGGACCCTGGGGTGTGCAGGTGGCCTGCTGAGGGTAGAGATGTTTTAAATGAGGATTCTGATTTTAAAAAACCACCTTGGAATGGACAGTCCTTCAGCGGGTAAGCGAAACTGCAGGGGGCTGGTCCAGACCCCACGGGAGTTTGAGGGGCAGAAAGCGGGCAGAGAAAAGATTCCCATCCAACGGTGACCTTTGCTGTCTGCTGAGAGGACTTTATTTTCCAAATTTCCTACAATAAAAACACTCCTTACCTTTAAAATATGGAAATCACTATTTTCAAGACAATTAAGAAAAAAAGTAGAACTTTTTAAAAGGTGAATGGCGAGCAAGACACTCCCTGCCGGCCTGGGAGGGAGGGACCGGGACACAGACAGGCTGGACCAATGGGGACCTGGGACTGTGGGGAGCTGGGTGGGGTCAGGCCCCAGCGATGGGCAGTCCTGGGTCAGGGAGTCTGACGCTCCTGAGTAACCGGCTCAAGGTCACGGAGCCCGTCCAGAGCTCAGCCAGGAGCAGAGCCGCCTGCCCTCGGCTCCCACCCCGACCCGCTCGAGGGGTCGGCTGGCTGGCAGTGTGGTCATCCTGCTGCCCAGCCCTGTCCCCCGCCCGTGTCCTTTGTGGGACTTGTCCAGAGCGTGCAGACTGGTCACCCTGTCTCACAGGGCTGCCCACCATGCGAATTACCTCCAGTCCCCTATTATCACCAATAAATTCAAAGTGATCTTTCTTCTCCTTACAGTTTTTAGGGTTACATAAATTTCAACCACGTAATTTTTTCACGCTTGGATCTATTACAGAAAGCCACTTCTATTGTAGAAGTTAATTGATAATGTGATTTGTTATGTTGCTGGGACATAATTCAGAAAGTTATTTTAGCGCCTTTGATGCATGAAATCGCACTCACGTGAGGAGACACAGGGGAGGTGAGCAGTGAGCGTGCAATGAAATATCTCCAGAAGCTTTTACTCCTGTTGTCTGGGCGCGTGCCAACACCTCGCCACAAGAAAGCTCATATTTCCAATGCTGCTCTGATCCAAATTTATTCCCTGGTCATTAGTTAGCTTTAAAAAAAAACCTGGAGCAACTATGTGTATATATTTGGAAAAAATCAAACAAAAAAGGAGGAATCTCCACCTTTCAATATTATCAAAGATGAGCTTTAAAAACACTTTATATTGAATTAACTATAGATTCATGGAAAGCGGCATAAATAGTGCAGACGGTGGCGAACGGGAACCCAACCCCACACTGTGCTGTTTCCACAGGCTTGCATGTGTGGGTGCGTGCACCTGTGTGCACGTGGATGCATGTGAGAGCCTGTACATGCACATATGTATACATGCATGTGTGTGTGTGCCCCCATTCTGCTTGCTGGCTCTCCCTGCCTTGTGCGCCGCCCACCCCCACTGCTCCCCCTGCACGGCTCCCTTCAGTCCCCAGGACCTGCCACGGGGCTGGGGCATAGGGCTGGCAAGTCCAGTGCCAGCCAATCAGCCAAGAGGTTTGGAGGGAGTAGGCATCCCCATCCAATCCGCTGACCCAGCGTGGGGCACACACGTGCCAAGGTCAGAGGGCCAGCAAGGGGGCTGGCGGGGGGCACTGACCTGGCCTTGCTTTATGCCATCATTTCCCCACCGCCTCTCCCCTGGTGAGGAAACGCATGGACAGAGCAGAGCCACAGAGCCGGCCCATGGCACCTGCTCATGCCACACCTGGTGGCTCTGCTCCACTTGGCTCCACAGTCCGGGTCCCGCTGCACACACAGCCCACCTTGATCCGGTGGTGACGGGTGACCTGGGCTGGGAGGTCCCGGCTGCGAGGACAGGGCCATGCAGCCCTCAGGGCAGCACCATGTGAGGACCTGTCCCTTCCTCTGCCGGGGTGGGAGCCCACCCGAGTGGGGGGCTCTGGGGAAGGCTGGGGGCTCATTTCACACGGCCAGATGGGAGAAGGTGCTGGTGACATGACTCCCAGACCCGAGGCTGGGCCCGGCCCCGCCACTACCCAGCGTCTCGGCCACAGACAGCACTCGCAGGAGCTGGGTTCCGTCCTTTACTGAAGCTCTTACATGGACAACAAAAGGGCCCAGCAGTGTTCCTTGTCTCGGAACCGGCACGGCCCCCCCAGGACCACCAGCCTCGTCCCAGGGACATCGGCCAGAAACAGTCTCCGGAGGGCACCCCTGCTGCTGACGGCTCATGGGGCTGGAGACCACCCCTCCGCCGGGTCCCCGGGGAGAGATGCGCCCCCTCGACAGGGCAGGGTGGGTTCAGGGGTCCAGGCAGCCTGGGGTGGCCCCCGGTGCAGCCCTCACCCCACCTGCCTGCCGGGCCCCTCCTGGGTCCTCCCATTCCATGAGGGTCCCGGTGCAGAGGTGCAGGCAGACCCTGGGAGGGCCCCGGATGATGGTGGAGGAGGCAGGTGGCGGGGGGGGGGGGGGGTGGCCGAAGGGGAGGTACTCAGACCAGCAGGAGGGCCCCAGGGCGGGCGTGCAGGGGCGCAGCGGGCGGGACGGGAGCATCACACGATGGCCTGGTTCGGCAGCCCGTACAGGACCAGGTTGAGGCTGATGGAGGGCCACTCAGGGCCGTGCAGCTGTGGTCGGAACATCAGCCTGTTCTTGGGGGTCTGTGGAGACTCGTCTGAGGGGAGAGGGACAGGAGGCTCACCGGGAGCAGGAAGACCGGGGCCCCAGCCCAGGGCCAGGCGCCTGGGTGGGCGGGGAGGGGGTGCTCCTGGCTCTGCCTGCGCCACAGCCCCCAGGCCTGGACGCTGCTGTGAACACACCCCCGGGCTTTCAGACTTGGTGTCACTTGAACCGTTTTACAGACAAATCGGCGGATCTAATGGCCGGAGCTTCCCCTGAGGAGCCCAGAGGCCGGGCCGGCTGTGGGCCAGTTTGCAGGAGGCCGTGCGGGCGTGGAGGCGGGGACTCTGACCCTGCAGGTGCGGGAGGTGGGGGCGTGAGGCGGACAGTCTAGTTACCGTGGCTGACCATTTCACCAGCTTCCATCCTCTGAAGGAGACGGGCCACTTTCCCGGTTGTCTTGCCAAATGCCAGCAGATCTGGGGAAGAAATTCCACCTCAGAGACGTGGACCCTCCCGCCCCCCCGCACCCCCCCCCCCCCCCGCGGGCTTCCATGGAGGCTCAGGTGTGGGACAGGCCGGCACCACGCACTTTCCCACAGGACGTTGGCCCTCAGCGCGTTGTCCTGCAGGGTTGTCGGCCACTGGTTCGCCAGGATGCTCTTGACCCCCACCAGGCTCAGCAGGATGGCCGTCTCGATGGGCTCCTCCAGGGCCAGCTGGGGGACACTGCAGGGGACCGAGTTCCCGTGGGACAGAGCCCGCTCCGCCCTCACCCCAAACAGCACCAAGGGCTGGAACGCGTATCTGGACTGACAGCTCTTCAAACTCCCCCCCCCCCCGAAACTTAAATGCCACAAAAAAGGCATTCAGATCCCTCTGCAGGGCACCCCCTGTGAGAGGAAGTCCAGGTCCCTGGGGTGCGCGTGCTGGGGGCACCCTCCCAACTGCCGGCCCTCTGGCTCCCAGCCCAACCCCAGCAGCCTCGAGGCTCCGGTGGCCGGTGGTCAGCTGCTGGGGCCCCCGAGACTTCGCAGGGAGGGTGTGGGAGCCCGTCATGGAGGCCTGGCTCCCTCTTGGGGCTCTGCCCATGGCTTGCAGGGGCACTTCCCCCCCACTCTCCCCATGGGATGCGCCCATCATTCATATGCCCCCCACACCCCCCAGCAGCCTCCACAAGCCAGCTGCCAGCAGGGCCACCAGCACCTCTTGTGCTCCGAGGACTCCAGCGTCCGCCGCATGCTCTCGTAGGACCGGCTCAGGTCCAGCAGGACCATCAGCCGGCAGTCTGCAGGACACAGGCGGGGAGAGGGGGGGTGCAGGCTGGCGTCTCCGGTGCAGTGACCACAGAAATAGCCCCAGCTGCCCGAGGCCTGGGTGTGAACTGCAGGCCCTTTTCTGGGTCACTGGCCGCACGGGCGCTCAGGACGTTATCTGCTTCAGGAGCCCACACCCGTCTCAGCCTCCTTGTGCCCTGGGGCCCCAGCAGGTCTTGCCCTGCGAGGGGGTCTCAGCTCCCAGCACGCCACCCCGACCAGGCATCTGGCTTGGACCGGGCACAGGGCGAGGAGTTGGTCACCCTGGCCCCCACGCCCTCTGAGACAGGGGCCAGTGTCCAAGATGCACCGGGGTGGGCGTGCAGCGGCCCCACAGATGCAGAGGCCCACCCCGCTCCCAGGGGGGCCTGGCTGGGCGGCCCCGGGGGCAGGCAGCTTTTACACACAGGCCTGTGGGGAGCAGTGGGCCTGGTGGTGCCGTGGCCCACAAGGCCTGTGACCTTCACATTTCTGGGCTCCCTGGCCATCCCGTCTGGGAAGGCTCGGGTCAGTTTCAAAGAGGCCCTGTTTCTACCTCCCAGGGGACATGCTTACGGGGTGGAGTGGGGTCCTGTCCTGCGTGGCCCCACGGCGTGAGTGGGGGGCTGGAAAGGAGACCGGGACAAGCGTCCCCAGGCTGCCATCCATAGGGACACGCACCCAAAGGGGAGGGGCCTCCTTGAGGGGTCCCTGAAAGTGCCGCCAGCCCCTGGCGGTGTCCTGGGGTGGGGCCGGAAGTTCAGACAGAGGGGCTGGTGGGCAGGGTGGGTGACCCGCGTGTGGTAGAGACGCCCCAGCCTCCCCGTCCTCCGCAGGCCCGAACGGGGAGGGTGACCCCCACTTGCCCTGTGGGCTGCCGGGCCTGGAAGTCTAAATGGGGCCCCGAGAGGCGACATCCTGCCGAGGCCGGCCCTGTCCTGCGCCTAGTCCTCTGGCGCCCGCGGTCCCGGAGGAGAGGACCCGCTCACCTTCCAAGTTCATGGCAGCCAACCTTTCCACCGACAGGTGGGACAGGAAGTTCTCCATCCCGTAGAAGAAGAAGCCCTCGCAGCGGCCCAGCAGCTGCTCCCACTCGGCCTGGCTGCAGGGGAGGGGCTCGGTGGGCGGTGGGCGGGCGGCCAGCCAGGGACAGGCACGTGCGGGAGCCCCAGGGGACACCCTCCGGGGATGAGATTTTAAAGCACAGACATCCCGCCCGTCTTCCCTCCACCCCACTCAGTGGCTGAGACGCACAGAGCCTCCTGCACGCGCCCTCCCGCGGGGCCTCTCCTGGCTCTGACTCCAGGGTCCCTGGGAGCTGGCGCCAGCGAATCTCGGGAGAAGGGTGGGCCCCGTGTCCCTGGAGGGGACCCCATCTCGCTGGGCATGGCTCTGGGAAGTGCTAGAGGGACACTTCCCTGACCCCAAGCACGCCCAGTCCCCGAGGGCACCCACAGGACATGCCCCGCTGGACTGGTTGTAGGACCCTGGACGGGGCACCCCTGGGGGCCAGGTCCTCAGCTATGAAACGGGGTAAGGACAACCACGCCCTGATCCAGGCACCACGAAGGCCAAGGAGCCCAGAGTGAGATGAAGGAAAGTCAGGGGGTCACAGGACAGAATGGGGCCTGAGGGAGAGACAGGGGAGACGGGGAGGGGAGGGGCCCAGGTGGAGACTGAGGACAGCGGCCCCCCAGGAAGAGCACCCCCTGGCGCAGGGAGCCCCGCAGGACAATCCCGGGAACCCAGACCGAACCTTGGAAAGAGCTTTTTTCCCAGATGTCCCACCCATCGCGCGGTGAACGAGTCTTTGTATTTATCCAAAATTTCCCGGGTTACGGAGACAGGCAGCCATGTTCCTGCAATGAGAATGGAATGGAGGCAAAACACAGAAGCGTCGTCACCGGCGTGGAGCATGCAGGGCTGGCTGCGGGACGGGGCGTGGCAGGTGCGGCACTCGCTGCTAGTAGAGATGCTGATCTCCTTCCCTCCCTCGAGGAGAGATTTGCAAAACCAGTTTCACCCAAAAAAATCCTATATAATAAAAGCGTAGTATGCAAACTGTCCCCTCGACCCGGAGTTCGACTGGGGGCTTGGCTGGCCAGGGGAAGGAGGGAGGACCTGGCCGGCAGCCAGCAGCCGCTAGGGGCCCTACCGGTGCACAAATTCTGTGCACTGGGCCTCTAGTAAAAATTTTTTTAAATCTCAGAATTAAATACCGAGAGCCTGGGGGCAGGAGGCCTGAGAGGAAGGAAAGGCCCAAGTGCCCGGAGCTGCCCTGTGGGGGCCCAGGCCACGCCTGATGCCAAGGGTGGGGTGTGGCGTGTGCATGGGCGTGTGCATGCAGAGCGGGGAGGGGCCGTGCAAGTGCTCACCTGGGCCCTGGGCCTCCTCGAAGGGGTCCACGACGTCTGGGCTTCGGTTAAGGAGAACCAGGACCACAGGTTGGTGTTGGGCGGTGGGCCCGGCAAAGGATACACCTGAAGTTGTCCGCGTCGACTAAGATGGCGTCGGGAGGGATGACTCGGGGAGCGCTGCCCTGTGACGACAGGCCGGGTCGTGGGGCCTGGCTCTGGCAGCACCCAAGCCCTCAGCCCACGGCCAGCGGGCCTCGCCCACCTACCTTCCGGCTCTTCTTCCCTGGGCCTCTCCTCTTTAACTCTTTGCCTTTGGAGCCCTTTTTCGTGGTCCGGTCTGTTGGAGACACGGAAGGAAGTGGTGATGCCGGGGGACGAGCCGGGGGCGGGTGCAGGACACCACGGCACGCTGGACGCCACTCTGCTCGCTTTGAAATGGTCGGTCGGATGTGGCGTGAACTTCACCTCAACACCAAAGCAAGGTGTAGCTCAGTGATGGCAAACCTTTTGAGCTCGGCGTGCCAGCATTTTGAAAAACCCTAACTTAACTCTGGTGCCGTGTCACAGATAGAAATTTTTTGATATTTGCAACCATAGTAACACAAAGACTTATATTTTTGATATTTATTTTATATATTTAAATGCCATTTAACAAAGAAAAATCAACCAAAAAAATGAGTCCGCGTGTCCCCTCCGACACGCGTGTCATAGGTTCGCCATCACTGGTGCAGGGAGAACTGCTCCTTTTACGTTTTCTAAATGTGAAATGGCAGTGGCACCTCAAATGTAAAGATTCAGAGGACAGGGAAAAGCCTGGGCCAGACCCGCCCACTGACCATGCACACCCCCCACTGGGCACCCCCCAGGGTGCCGCCCCCCCACCCCACCCCCACCCCCTACCCCGGCGCCTCTCTCCGCACAGCCGTCCCCTGGCGGCCGCTCGCTGTGCAGCGGCTGTGGGTTCGGGAACAGTGACGGTCCCCGCCTGTGTCGGAAGCACGGATGTGGGGTCCTCCGCCTTGTCCTGACTTTTTTTCCCAAACAACCAGTTTGTGGCTCCATTTTCTCTTCTGCTGATGGCTCACGTGCTTGCTGTCGCCTGTCCTCTGCCTCCCTTGGATTTCCTGCGTTCTCGCTCTCACTTCCTCACTTAGCTGCTTACTCATGTGCGTCACACTGTGTCATTTTCTGATATAAACGTTCAAAGCCGAGAGGCCCTTCCGGGGTGACAGGGCCCCTTCCCTGGGGACTTGCACATGGAGGCAGCACCGCGGGTCCCCTGTGGCTTTTGTATGTTTTCCATCATTGATTTCCCCCCATTTCCCCCCTTTGGTTTAAACAGGTTTCTTTAAGGCACCCCCGTAGCGGCCTCGCCTACACAGATGGTCACAGGTGCTCCCTCTGTCCCAGCCCCTCTGGGCTCCACTCCCCTCTTTCCTGCCTTTGTTGGACTACCTGAGCGCTGTTTGCAGCTCGCCTCCCTTCCCCGCGGATTCGGGGTGACGGCTCAGTGGTGGCCTAGCCCCCCTCAGTGCGGTCCCCGCTGCCAGGTCTCCAATGTCTGAAAATTATTGCTTTGTGCCTCTCGTCGGGGGTTTTCCTTGTTTCAAGTCGAAGGGCAAATTTGGTCCTTGGGATTTCATCTTAGACGGTGGCAAAAATCCAATCTACTTATTTTCCATCGGATTCATGTTGATTGACGTGCGTGTTCCTGCGGAAATCTGCAGCGTGCCCAGCGAGGAGGATTCCCACGCGCCACCCGTCTGTGCACCTGGCACCGCAGCGGAGCCTCTCCCCCAAACCCTCCCTCCCCGCCCCGCCCCCCCACAGGAGACAAGTTTGTGCGGCCAAGAGCAACCTTGACAGACACTGGCACACAGCAGGTGCGCTATAAAGATCTTCTGGTAACTATGACAGGAGTTAGCGACCTCGCATGGTAAAAGCAAGCAGTTCCCTTCAAAACGAACCCCTGGCTGGCCCGGGCCGCACTCACCTGCCTCCTCCTGGTGGAGGTGGTTGTAGAACATCTGCAGGGAGAACTCCCGGGACACGGAGGAGATGGCCCCCTCGCGGAGCACCAGCAGGCCCTCCAGGGGCAGCTCCAGGAGCGGCCTGTCCACAATGAGGACCACGGTGTCCACGGCCTCGGGCTCCACTGGGGGCGGGAGGAAGCTACCTGCCGGCGTGGCCAACCCTGCGGCAAAAGTCACTGCTGAAGCCACTGCCTGGCCACGGTGGCCCCCCCTGTCAGAGAGCAGGGCCCCAGGCATGTGGCCTCTCTGGGGGAGACACACTGGTCTGATGGTGCAGCCGGGCGGGGTCACAGGGGTGTCGGGTCTTCCGTGGCTCTGAGGACGTGGCCGGCGTGGGCGGCCACTCCCTGAGGCCGGTCCTGGGATGACATGGCTCCTCCCAACCAGGGAACCCCCTTCCAAAGGACCGACATTTGCACAACCCCCTCCTCCCTCAGGAGGCCAGAGAGGGGTCGTGACCGCCGGGGCGGCCGCGTAGAGGGCCCTTCGGAGAAAGGCTTTTCCAGGGGCCCACGGAGCCCACGGAGGAGCCACGGTCCTGTCTCCTGGTAGGGAAAGCCCGCCCTCTCCGACACGCGTGGCAGAGTGAAGACAGTGCCCTGGCCCTGAGCGCGGCTGGGCTTCTCGGATACAGGGACTTGAGGGCAGAATCTCAGCCACAAAGTGGCCTCGGGAGGCCAAGCCCTGGCCTCGGCGCTGGCGTGTGGACGGGACTTGATTCGGACCCTCCAGCCTCAGTCGGGTGGATGGGCCCCCGGTGGCGCTCGGGGCCTCATCTCTGAGGGTCTGCACTTCGTGCTGTGGGCATCAGCACCCCGAGGAGGTCAAAGCACTTTGGACAAAGTAACTGCCCATTTCCCTCTGCTCAGCAAGTCTTTGTGGGGGAAGAAGGGTAGATGAATGAAGTGCCTTTTTAAAAGAGCAATTTATGGCCCCGGCCAGTTTGGCTCAGTGGTCAGAGTGTCGGCCTGTGGACCAACGGTCTCGGGTTTGATGCCCCGTCAAGAGCACGTGCAGGACCGATCCCTCGCCCAGGTCAGGGCTTGTGCGGGAGGCGACCAATCGATGTCTCTCTCACATCAATGTTTCTCTCTCACTCTCCCCTTCCTGCCCACTCCCTTGCACTCTCTCTAAAAACCAATGGAAAAATATTCTCAGGCAGAGATTAAACAATAAAAATAAAAGAGAGCGACTTGTGGAATTAGGCACCAGGTGAGAGATGAGGCCCTGGCTCACCCCTAGCGGGCCTCCCCAGCTGTGAGGGCAAGGGCTCTGCCTGCCAAGTGCCCAGGGCCATGAGCCACGGGCACAGGCTGCCCTGGAGCTGACCCCGCGGCCAGGCCGTGACAGAGGTGGCGGGGCACACAGCCTCTGAGGCCGTCCCAGCCACCAGGGGTGCCCAGCGCCCGGGGAGACGCTCGGAGGGAGGCCCGCGGGCCCGCCCGGCAGCTGCCAGCCCCGCGGCTCTCACCGGTGGGGCAAGACCCAGCCCGGCTTCTGCACCAACAGCCACGGGGGCTCCTGAGCTCCCACGACTCACGCTTGGCGCCTCCCTGCCGCTGCCCCTCACCTGGGACGATGGACTGCTTCCGATCCTTGTCTTTGGGCTTTGCTTTCCCCAAGTCCCCAATGGTTGACGAAATGTGGATTCTGAAAGTCAAAGGCACACGTTCAGGTGTGAAAAGTACTCGAAAGCCACACACAGCAGGAACGCCAAGCGCATCGCTTTGGACCATTTCTCGTTAACGCAGCCAGTGCCCCACAAATGGGGGCCGGGGAGCTGCGCGCAGGCGCCAACGAACAGGCTGAGGGCCCTCACTGACTGCTGCCCAGCCCCGGGGGTCCCAGGCCCAACCCCGTTGCCTGCTTTCCTGCCAGAAATACATCCACGGCCAGCGCCCCCCCCCACCCCCGCCCTGCTGTCCCGCCCACACCCCAGCAGACGGTGTGAGAGGAGCGGGACTTCTTCCCAATGGCAGACGGCAGATGGGACAGAGCCGGGCATTCTGGGGGTGCAGAGACCCTCAGGAAGCACAGGGTGTCCCGTGGGAGCGGGAGCAGAGGAAGAGGGGGGCGGCTTCCCGCCCGCCCGCCTGCCCGGCACTCAGCCCACTGGGTGTGCAGAGCTCAGGCCCTGACGCCCAGAGAGCACCGGCGCGGGACCTGGGCTCAGGGCTGCGGAGCAGCGAGAGCAGCGGGTGCAGGTAGTCCTCCGTGGCCTTCAGGATGTCGCTGAGCCTCAGGAGAGGGTACCTCTGCCTCTCAGGGTTCACGCCTCCTGATTTCTGTCCAAAGCCAAACAGCCCATGATCAGAAGGTGCCAGGGGGCCACATGGGGTGCATCTGGTTAGAGCGGAGGGGCGCCACCCCGCTGTGTGGGGACCCGCAGGGACAGGCCACTCCAGAGGCAGCCTGGTGGCCAGGGCCCAGCTCAGCAGCACATGAAGCGCCTTGGACCCACCACCTGCCTCGGCACCAGAGTCCTTGGGCCCCACAGACCATGCTCAGTGATGGTCAGTTTCTCCCACCACTCCTCTGAGAGCACCCCTCTTGGGCACCCCCAGCCCCACGGAGATCCTCTGCTCACAGCACGGAGGTGTCTGCCTCAGACTGGGCTCAGGAATTCAAAGAAAAGTTGGCCCCTGCCCAGCAGGCAGGCCGACCTGGGTGTCCCGCAGTGCCTGGTCGGTGCCCTGTACCGGCTGAGGGGGTCCCTGCCCAGCTCCCCCCCTTACTGCGGCCAGGCGGGGGTCCCGGTCCCCTGACGGTATGGCAGCCCTGACAGCTGGGCTTGGGCTGGGGCCTCACCAGGCCGAAGATCAAGGCTCTGTCCCTGCTGCACACCTCAGCCTGGCTCTGCTCCCGGAACTGCTGGGCGCTGGCCACCAGGCCAGACAAGGCGGCCGGGCTCACAGCCACCCGCGCCACCCTGCAGGCATCTGTGGAGACAGATACGGCCGCGGCCCCTCACCCAGCCTCGCAGACCCGCCCTTGGTCGTGAACACGTGGGACTCCTGAGCAAACTGTGGGCACAGGGCTTCTCCACAAGGCTCGCCCGCCTGGGGGCGGACCCTCGTGCCCGGCCAGCACTGGGTGGGGGACTGACCCCCTAAGGCAGGAGGATGGGCCGGGAGGGCAGGGGCCCGAAAGGTTGAGGAAAGAAGGGAAAACAGAAACGAGGCATTTGACATGGGCTGAGGTGGCAGACCCAGCACGGGGTCACCTCGGGCAGCTGGGCCAGTCCTCTGGCCCCAGGGCTTCCCCCAAGGTCTGGTCCTGGCTGTGGACAGAGTCCCGGTCACTCAGAATGAGCTTCAGAGACGGTGCGGGGGTCACCCCGCTGGTGGCTGGGGCTCTCCACACTGAGATGCCTCCCACCAGACTGTGCTGAACCTGCCCAACCCCCGGGGGGTGAGAGGAATGGAGTGTGGGTCACCACGCCCGCAGGAGGGACATGTGTCTGCAGGTCGCAGGTGTGCCCAGCGCTGGGCCAATACCTGCTCCGGAAACTCACCCCCGACTTGGACCAGCTTCCCTTTGGCTGTGGGGATGAACTTGGGTTTCTCATAGACAGCACCATACAGATGGGTCCTGCGAGCAGGAGGCATGGTGCAGGGTAGGGTCAAACTCCAGCTCGTAGGGTCCCAGAGCAGCCCCAAGGCGCAGCTTCTGTGAGCCACGTGCACCCCCAACAGGAGCACCCTCCCCACCAGCGCCTGGCGAAGTCAAGAGGCAGAACTAAAACAGGCCCATGTGGGCACAGCTGTGAGCCGTCGGCGGCCTCTGCCGGGGGCTGGGCCAGCCACCTTCTCTCCAGACAAGCGAACCGGTTCTGCCCCACGTGAGTGGTGACCCTCGACCCACAGGGCCCCCCTACGGTCAGGAGGTGGCACCGTGGCCTCCAGGACCCTGCTGTGGGGGGGGGGGGGGGGGCAGGCATAAGAATAGGAATCGGCCTACCTGTCAGGGGAGTGGTGCAGAGAGAGGATCCGAAAAGTGGGAGGGATCTCATTTAAGTGGTTAAAATGTTGTTCAGTGACCGAGAGGTTCTGCCACGCCTGTATGACAAACAGAGATCAGCGAACCCCTGTGCGGTGTGGGGTGGGTTGCTGGCTTCATCATCATCTCTGTTGAGGAGACAGACCAGCAGCGGGTGGGGTGCAGCGGGGGGAGCAGGGTGGCCGCCGGGGTTCTGCCTGGGCTGGGGCTGAGGCAGGAGCTCTGCATAGCTCATGGCCACCACAAGGGGACAGCAGATGCACACAGAATTACCTGCCTCTTCACTAATGTCAGAAACCTGATCTGCATGACCCAAAGCACACGTGCACGCAGACCAAAATAGTGCAGCCTCTTCCCTGAGCCTCCTCCCGCCAGCACACCACACACGCAGCCATGCACGTGCACGTGCACAGTCAAGGGCACAGATGCACACGGTTTCGTGTGCACACGCCACCCCGTCCCCTCTCCCTGCCGTCAGCCCTGTGTCCCTCCTTCCCCTGGGGCCCAAGCACTGACAGGTCTGACAGAGGCCAGAAGGTTCCAGCTGCCTGCTCTCCTGCACGCCACCCCCTGCCCCCTGAGCTGACCACTCACTTCTGCTTTCTGATGAAATGAGCTTCAAGTGTGCAAAAGCTGACCAGGGTTCAAGGGCGTCCCCAGCTCAGTCACCTTGGAAATGGCAGCCAGCCTCTGCTCCACACCGGCAAACTGGCTGGTGGAGGTCCGCTGCTGGCGCTTCAGCCTGTCCTCCAGGTGCAGCAGGGCCGCCAGCTGCGAACTGCTGGTGTTGGCCGTGGCCGAGAGCAGGACGCCCCGCATCATCTCTGAGACTGAGCAGCTCTGGAACAGACCGAGGGAGTGCGAGGGCCAGGCCCGGCCAGGCTCGTGGGCCCACCGGACATGGGGAAGAGGAGCCTGGGCTCAGGGGAACCTCAGGAGGATGGCCTCTCCTCTAAGTGAGCACCGTCCTTCACACAGGCCCCAGCCACAGCCCAGCTGGTGCTGGCGGAGCCACCAGCAGGAGAGGCACAGGGTGCTGGGGCCTCCCTCCCTTCCCAAGGTAGCCCGGAGGGTGCACAGAGCAGAGCCACACCTGAGACAGCATCAGGAACTGGCAGGTGGCCGTGGGGTCCAGGGTGCCAATGCACTCCACCATCTCCAGGCTGGCGGCCCTGGCAACCTCCAGAAGGCTGTTGCCCAGGGCGACCTGCAGGCACTGCAGCAACACCTCAGTCGCCTGGGCCAGGTACTGCTGGGCCAGCACCTTCCTCCTCTGCGGGTGCAGGCACAGGCTCAGGCTCAGGCCCAGGCTGGCTCTTCGGGTGGGGCAGGCGTGGCAGGCGGGCGGGCGGGCGGCCAGGAGCAGCTTACCTTCAGCTCTGAGCTTTTCCTGCTCCGTTCCTCAGGGACCGTCCTGGAGGCTGGCTGGCTGCTGCCATGCTCATCGCTGTCCACCTCGTCCGGGGTTATCACCAGATACTTGAGGCTGCTGTGCTCTGTTCCCATCTAGGGGACATGCCTCCAGTCAGCTGGCATTTGTCGAGACACCGCCCAGCCGCAGAAATGCCTGTGGGTCAGGCGACTCTGCAGGATCCCCCGAGAGGGCCCGGCTGGCAGGTGCAGCCGACGGGGAGCAGCTCTGGAGAAGCGAGCCCGGGCGGCACAGGCCTCGATCAGTCGCATGCCGTACCCACTTCCCTTCAGTCCTGGAAATCCAGGCTCCCTGGACCGCAGTGCCCAGCAGCCCTGTGCAGCTGTGACCCAGTGAGTCAGGTGCCCGCCTGCCCCGGGGAGCAGGGGACCATGAGACTTGCGCCAGGCTGTCTGTAGAACAAGCCACCTAATGGGGTTCTTTGGGATGCAGTAGGCCCACGCGGACTTGGGTTGAGGGGCGCCCTGGGTTTGTGGGGTCACGGCAGGCAGGGCCAGGGGAACCTGGGCTGGGAAGGAGCTGGATCGGGGTGGGTGGCTTTCTTGAAAGCCCTGCCTGGCCATCTGGGAGTGAGTGCCATTTCATGGCCAAGGCCCCAGTGTGGACAAGGGGCGTGGGTCTACCTCCACCTGGCTTAGGCCGCCTGTGCAGGTGCTCAACAAAGGCCGGTTGAACAAGGGGCCAGACTCCATTAGTTCACCCACAGGGGCTGACGGGGCCTGTGTACCAGGCTGGACAGGGAGGCAGGGGCACCAGGTCCAAATCACACGGGGTGCGGAGCCATCTGCCTGGGGCCAGAGGGTTCCTCCTAAGGGACCGGGTGTGGGGCCCAGCCTGGCTGCCCCAGGGGTGGAGGAAGGGCGTCTGCAGAGGCATTTAGGACAGTGACCTGCATGGCAGCGCTGTGCCCAGTTCCTACTAAGGGGTCGTGTGCACCCATGGGCGCCGAGCTGCTGGGCAGCCTCACCAGGGGCCGGAGAGAAGGGGGGCCTGCATGACCACGCGGCTGGTGGGCGGGGCTCAGTGCTCGCTCGGGCTTCCCTGGACCGTGTGCTTAGCACCTGCGCCCGGGCAACTCCAGACTGCAGGGCGGAGAGCTGCTGAGGTCGGGGAGGTACCGTGAGCCGGGATCATGTTTGGGGCGGGGACCCCCCACGTGCGCTCCTCTCCCACCTCCACTTTATAAAGGGACAGACGGCTCTCGTCCATTGTCTGTTCTCAGAGGTCCGCCTTTTCTCCCCGCCTC
This sequence comes from Myotis daubentonii, assembly GCF_963259705.1. NCBI lineage: Eukaryota > Metazoa > Chordata > Mammalia > Chiroptera > Vespertilionidae > Myotis > Myotis daubentonii. The sequence goes on along the minus strand of NC_081852.1, from coordinate 59,172,251 downwards.
CAGCCACACCACCCTTCTTAACTGAGGACAATCGGAGGCCTAGTTCATGTCCTGGTGCTGCGAGCAGGGGCGTATGAAATGCTTTGTTTGCGTTGTTGGAGCACAGACAGTGGGTTGGCGCCAAGCTAGAAGCGGGGGCACGTACCAGGAGGCTCTCCTCCCAGTAGAATATGGGGCGCACGGGATCCGCCTGCATGGCCAGCAGGCGCAAGGCCCTGCCCACCAGGCCCAGGAGCCGCGCGCGGATCTCCACACAGCTGACGCTCAGCGGCTGCAGGCTCCCCAGCTGCGCCAGCGCCACGTGGGCCAGGATCCGCTTCAGCGTGAACCATCTCTTCAACACAAACCACGTTAGTTACCCCCCCATAACCCCTCCCCCCCAGAAAACGCAATGGGCCCACCCTCCAACGCCCCCGGGGCCACCCCGAACGCCCCTGGGAGTGGGGACACAGGAGCCGTCTGAGAAACACCCCTCCTCCCGGCGGGGAGGGTCTCCAGGGCTTAGGTTATGGGAGGGTCGCTAAGGTTTGCATGTCGAACCTCAATTTAGGGCTCAGTGACAAGCACGAGTTTGTGTCCAGTTCAATTTTAGGACTATCTTCCATCCATCTATAGTTATATCACATTTATTGAATTCGGAATGCATGAAATCTAAGAAAATGTCTAAAATGGCAGAATGATTCCTTTGAAACAAATAATTTGCCAATTAAACTTTTTTTTTTTTTTTTTTTTTAACAAAATGTGATTCATCTTATGGACTTTTTCATGCGCCGGCAGAATGGTCAGAGCAAACTCAGAACTCGGGAGGAAGCTCATGCGCTCGGGAAACATCCCCCGTGTGACCTGGTCTCGTGAGCCAATGAGGTTCCCTCAGATGACCAGGTGAGGCCCTTCCCCAGCAAGGCTGGGGACCCCCAAGCTGTGGGGGCCGCGGGGGGCCGCTGGGGGGGCCGCGGGGGGCCGCAGGGCAGAGATCTGAGGGGTGTGCACTGTGCGTTCCGGGCCTGATTCCCACTGGTTCGTCCTCTGCTCAGAGTGGCAGAGCCCCCATCACAGCACGACGGCCCTTGCGGACGGGCCCAGGCGGCGGCGGTCATTACCAGGCCGGTGGTGGTCAGGTCGCTCACGCTCTGCAGGTAGTCGGCCAGCAGCTTCTCCATGGAGTCCTGCCGCAGCTCGTGCTCCAGGGGCTCCTCCCAGATCAGCTGAAACATGTCCAGGTACACGTCCACCAGGTCCAGCTTGAGGTGCGCCAGCTTCCTCGCCAGGGGCGTGTTGACGTGCTGTAACTGACACGTTCGGGGACAGGTCAGACCCCGGAGCCTCTGGCGAGGCTCAGCGTCCGTTTGCTGCTTTGACGAGGCATCACTGACGTGTTGCTATGTTTTCACGGACGAAGATACCCAAAGAGCCATCACCACAACGAAAAAAGGGGACGTCCCCTTCACACCCCACATTCCCTCCCTCCCACCACCCCACTCTCCCTGAACCCCAGCTGCATCCCCGGGGCCCCAGGCAGCCTCCCCTGGATCAGCTCCCCCCGGTGGCCACAGGGAGCGCGGGCAGTGCAGGCCGCCTCTCCTCCGGGTGACCACAGGGGAAGACCAGCTGTGGCCCCGGGTCCGGGACACACACGTACGTCTTGAAGGGCCAGGAGGCTCTGGACACTGTGCAACAGCTCCTCCTCCTGGGCCACGGCGCTCTGCGCCACGTCGTAGGCCTCCAGGTAGTACGTGGTCCTCTGGTCCTCGTCCGGCTCCATTTGGGCACACAGCCTTCCCGGGACAAAGGGCCGGCGGCAGAGACAGAATGTGCAGTGTGACTGTACTGCGCCTGTATTAGTGCTTCGCATGCAATGAGGCGATGTTATACATGCACAGATATTATCAACATGTCTGAACACGACAGTGCAATCACCTCCCTATAGGGGCACGGGCACCGGGCGCCTCCCACAGGCCCAGAGGGCCCCGCAGCGTCGGCTGCCTGTCCCCTGCTGTCCCCAGGCTGCGTCTGCATGTCTGAATTCCCACGACGACCATCTACATCTGTCCCCGTGAGGTGACTGACATTCCGTACACGTCCAGGTCCTTGCCCTCCTCAAGGCTGTTTGAACACCTGACGTGCGTGTCATGGAGCGTGTGGGTCCCAGGGCAGGGAGGGGGTGTTTCCCGAGGCTGTGCTCATCTCTCTGCAGGGCTGTGTGCGAACACATGCGGGTGGGCGGGCGGGCAATGTGTACACATGTATGATGCCTGTCTGCACGTGTGAGGTGTGGCTGGAGGATGTGTGTGGGTGTGTGACCGCATGTGGGCCCTGGGGGCGGGGCTGCTGCCTGTGGTGTGGGTTGTGGGAGGGCTGTGTCTGGGGTGGGGGTGGTGGGCGGTGAGGCGTGTCTGTGTGTTTGCAGAGGCTGGCAGGGGGGACACCCGGGGGCAGGACAGGAGCGAGGACACCCGTGACGTGCTTTCCTTGAGGGGCACCCCAAGTGGCTGCACACCCCCAGTGTGGGCGTCCCCACGGGAGAGGCAGGGGGCCACGGGGCCGGGGCCAGGAGGAAGCCCTACGGGGCCAACGGGGGCTGGTGACAGGGAGGAAAGCTAGTAGGGTGGGGTCGGGGGGGGCAGGGAGAGGGGGATGAGCGGCAGCGCGAGGACCCGAGGATGGAGAAGGGCCTGTGCAGGGACGCGGCCGGGCTGGCGGCCGGCACAGGGCACCTGGCACCAGCGCCCGGCATGGGCCTGCAGGAGCCTCCGGGGACAGCTCCCCCCACCGGCGGGACCGGCGGCCAGCGCTCACCTCTTTATCTTCCCCCGCTCCAGCTTTATGTCCACACAGTTCTCTTTGTAGCCACAGTTGACAAACTTCTCCTCAATTTCCAACAATTGATCATACAGCTCGCTCAGCAAAAACGGGAATTCAGACGATTCGCTGCCCATCGACTCCTGGGCGACTCGTATCCGGAGGTTCAAGCTCCTGTGGGGGCGGGAGGGGCACCCCACTCTCGGTCCCGCTGACACCGGCCAAGGGGACATGGCCGAGGGGACACGCCAATGGGTCTGGGACGCAGCGGCCGTCCCCGTGGAGCCACCAGGGCCTCCACCTTTCACCCCCGATGCCGGAAGGAGCAGAAGGAGCAGAAGCCGCACTCTTCAGTCACAGGACAGTGCAGCTGGAGCGCCCCCGCCCCAGGTGTCCGTCAGGAAAATCAGAGCTACGCTGGCGTGCGGTGCGCGTGCCCAGGCAGGAGGCAGGAGGCGTGTGGACTAAGTGGGGGACGCGGGGTGGGAACGAGGAGCACCCCAGCAGCCTCTCGCCAACACAGAACGAGAACTGGACAAAGAAGAGGCAGAAAATAGGGGAATCCAAAATGGACAAAATCCCTGCTGCTTTGGCCAATGGCGCAAAAGCGGCTTCTTCGAAACAGTCAGATGCACGGGATTCTGCCATTCTGAGGCCGAGGAGGAGGCGGACAGACCCCAGGGGCGGCCAGGGTAGAGGGTATAAGAGAGGCTGTGAGCATCTCCGCCACCAGACCACCAGGATAAGGGCTCAAACACCAGCCCAGAGTCTGAGAGACGAACAGTGAGGGGGGAAGAGCGCTGCTGTTCAAAGCTCTGTCCCCGAGCAAAGCCCAGGCGGGTGGAGAAAGCCGGGTGCTGTCTCCGGGGACGGACAGGGGGCTCTGAACACCAGCCAGAGCAGAGGAGGGGAGGCGGCTGCGCCCCAACCCAGCACAGCCCTGCCATGGATGGAGGAGCACCTCCACCCCCACCCCAGCTGGTGGTGCCCGGCCCTCCACCCATGAGAGGCCCCAGGAAGCCCACCCGTGCTCGGGGGCAAGGAGGGCCGTTCCCCGAGAAGTCAGGAACGTGACGAGGCCACCTGTGTCTTTGGAAGGAAATACACGCTGCTCCGAGGGGCCCACAGCCCGAGTGGCCGTGAAGGAAGGCGCATGGTTCCTCAGAGGAGTGAGGGGTGCACAGCTGCTGGGGGGGGGGTGACTGCGTGGCCCCCGGTGCGAGTCCCTGACCTCCACCTGGCAGTGAGCACGCTTCCCACAGGAGCTACCTGGCCTCCAGGTCTGTGGTCATGAATTCCAGGACGGGCGCGCGGTTGGGTCGTTGTTTCTTGAGCACCTTGAAGACCTCGATGAGCCTCTGGAACAGCTGGCAGGCCTGGGAGGTGAGGGCGGGGGGAGGCGGGGCGCACACGGGCGTCAGCGGGGCTCCAGCCCATGGCCCTCCCTGCCGAGCACGGCGCTGGCCTCTCCTCACCATCACTTCTTTCCCTTCCTTTTCCGTGGACAAGAGCGTGTCTGCCAGAGTCAGCGTGGACTGGTACCAGAACTCCTCGCCGCCGCCCAGGCGCTGCGCAAGCTCAATCATCTTCCTGGCTTGGCCGTAGTTTTTCTCCTTGTTGGCCAACTGGGCCAGCAGCTGCAGGCATTTGGCTTCTGCACAAGGATCCTTAAGCTCCTAAGAAAAGACAAACACATATGGAGACAGGATGGGGGAGTGAGCAAGAGAGACTGAGATAGAGACAGAGATAGAGAGACAGAGACAGACAGAGACAGAGGTGGAGCGACAGAAAGGGGGACAGACAGGAGGGCAGCGGCTCTGGGCAGCAGGCCTTGCCACACCTGCGTCCCGCACTGGGCGCCGCTCCAGCCCTAAGGCACCTGTACACTTGCCCCAGCACAGGGCGGGAGCCTGTTGTGCTAAAACCCACCTGCAGGACTCTGGACCGAGGTCAGAGCCCCGGGAAGCCCCCCTTCGGCAGCGGCTCCAGCACCCTCCAGCCATCCTGGGGCACAGCTGAAGGGCTCCCCCGGGGCCTCGGCCCCCAGGCTGGGAGTCTCTATCCTGATGCTGGCCCAGGGCTGCCTCTGTCTTCTGTGCACCGCACATGTCAGGGGGTGTGGGGCGGGAGGGTGGGGCGGGGCCTCGCTGGCCTCTGGACTGAGCCCAGGCTTTGAGGCAGGGAGGAGCCCGGTGGCTGGGCCTGGAGAGAGCAGCCAGCAGGCAGCTCAGAGGCTGACACAGGGAGGCGTGATGGGCTCAAACCTCCCATCCCAAGAGCCACAGCCCCCGAGGGGCCAGCGCAGGCTCGGGTGCGACTGTGGTGGGACAGGGCTGGAGTGGGGAGCGCGGAGGCGGGCACAGAGAGGAGGTGGGTGTGGAGGCTGGGCACCTGCTCGGAAAGCAGGGACAGCGCCGGAAGCTGGTGGGTGCAGCTGGAGGGACCGGTGACAGCTGGGCTGCTGTGAGGACACAGGGTGGGAGCAGGCGCAGCCTTCCCCAGGAGAGCATGGGGACAGGACCCAGTCCCTGCAGACACCCGTGGAAGAGCCAGAGGAGGGCAGAGCCCCAGACTCTCAGACAAGAGTGGCTGATTGACAGGGTGGCCTGGGGAAGAGGCTGAGACAGAGCAGCCGAGAGATACCTGCCCACACCTGTCCCCAAAGCCTGAGGCCTGCCCAAACCTGTCCCCATGCCTGAGGCCTGCACACACCTGTCCCCAATGCCTGAGGCCTGCCCACACCTGTCCCCGTGCCTGAGGCCTGCACACACCTGTCCCCGTGCCTGAGGCCTGCACACACCTGTCCCCGTGCCTGAGGCCTGCACACACCTGTCCCCGTGCCTGAGGCCTGCACACACCTGTCCCCGTGCCTGAGGCCTGCACACACCTGTCCCCAATGCCTGAGGCCTGCACACACCTGTCCCCGTGCCTGAGGCCTGCACACACCTGTCCCCATGCCTGAGGCCTGCACACACCTGTCCCCGTGCCTGAGGCCTGCACACACCTGTCCCCAATGCCTGAGGCCTGCACACACCTGTCCCCAATGCCTGAGGCCTGCACACACCTGTCCCTGTGCCTGAGGCCTGCACACACCTGTCCCCGTGCCTGAGGCCTGCACACACCTGTCCCCAATGCCTGAGGCCTGCACACACCTGTCCCCAATGCCTGAGGCCTGCACACACCTGTCCCAAATGCCTGAGGCCTGCACACACCTGTCCCCATGCCTGAGGCCTGCACACACCTGTCCCCGTGCCTGAGGCCTGCACACACCTGCCCCCAATGCCTGAGGCCTGCACACACCTGTCCCCAATGCCTGAGGCCTGCACACACCTGTCCCCGTGCCTGAGGCCTGCACACACCTGTCCCCGTGCCTGAGGCCTGCACACACCTGTCCCCGTGCCTGAGGCCTGCACACACCTGTCCCCGTGCCTGAGGCCTGCACACACCTGTCCCCGTGCCTGAGGCCTGCACACACCTGTCCCCGTGCCTGAGGCCTGCACACACCTGTCCCCGTGCCTGAAACTGAGATCAGAATGTCCTGAGGCTTTGCTGGTGCCACTGAGTCTTTCCACGTTTATTAGGGACTTTCCTCTCTCTGGAGTTCTTCACAAGTGACCCTCCCAGGGAATACACTTCTGTCTGCAGCATGGAGAGCACCTGACGCTGGCAGGAGGGATGCACACCTGGGCCTCCACTCCGTCCTGGATTTTCCCCCAGGGCATCCCCTCGTGGGAGACACAGCCCAGGAGGAAAGCAAGGGCCCAGCTGGAGAACGAGACCCCAGAGCGGCCACAGACACCTGCACTGGGACAGGTGTGTGCAGGCCTCAGGCACTGGGACAGGTGTGTGCAGGCCTCAGGCACGGGGACAGGTGTGTGCAGGCCTCAGGCACGGGGACAGGTGTGTGCAGGTCTCAGGCACGGGGACAGGTGTGTGCAGGTCTCAGGCTGACCTCCAACGAGTGAGAACGAGTTCATGGGGGGCAGGGAGGTGGCTGGCCCGTCTGCCCTGGAGGAAGGACAGAAAGGGACCCTCCAGGTCCTCACCCTCACCCCGCACGCACCACTGAGATGCCCAAAAGGACAGAACGGGACCCTGCAATGCAAGAAAGGACCCAGGGCAGCGTGGGAGCAGGCCCTGCAGGAAACTGGGCCATGGGTGAGGCACGACCAGGAAAGTAGACAAGGGCATGAAAGGCACTTTCCACAGAGAAGCACATGCGTGTTCTAGACCCGGAAAACCCCAAACTCGCTTCCAGACAGCCAGGCGCTGCCCCAGCGGTGGGTGCGGGCGGCCCTACCTGGAAGGCCTGCTGCGCCTCGGACAGGAGCAGCCGCGCGGGCTGGTAGGAATCCATGTCAAGCAGAACTTCCGCTTTGAGGGTCCACAGGAGGGGAAAGGACGTGCCTTCCAGGCCTCGCCCCGTCTCTCCGTTCATCTTCAGAATCTGTAACACACCGAGGCCGGCTCTGCCTCTGATGTCCAGGTCTGTGCCCGTCGCCCGAAGCCCAGCTTTCCTCCTGGGCACCTGTCTCTTCTCACCCAACCAAGCCACCCCCAGCTGCCTGAGCCGGGTCCGGGGCCGGCCCTCCTCCCGCCCGTGCTCCGGGCCCCCTCTCCTGGCCCAGGCAGCACCCTGACCGGCGTGGGGCAGGTCGCTGAGCTCAGCAATTCAGCATGACCACAAGGGGCCCTCCGTCTCCTGGTGCAGGTCCCACACAGCCCGTCCCCAGCAGGAGCCTGCACACCCCAGGTCCTGTCTGGCGTCTTCCCACCAAGTCTCCACTGTGGTGGCTGTGAGTGCTTTCCTAATGGGCCAGCCCACGGGAGGGGAGCCCACGGAGCAGAGGGAGCGCAGGAAGTGGTCAGACCCACAGACGCTCTCTGGCTGCGAGGGCCCCGCCCTTCCCAGGCCCGTGCTCTGCACCCCTCAGTCTGCACCCCTCAGTGCCACCCAGGCTGTCTTCTCTGAATCGCTGCTCGGGCCCTACTGGGCCCTTTCTAGGTTGGTCTGTAGTCTCGTCTTCCCCGGGGACCAGCAGGGCCATGGAGGGGACACACGCCATCCGCCCTGGAGTTCCCAGGGCACCGCCGCACAGGGCTTTGGGCGCGGCGCAGTGGAGACAGGCACCGGGTCGGCTGCAGCCCTGTCGCCCCGAGGGCCCCCTCGCTGGGCAGGGCAGAGCCCGGCTACCTGGTCCTTCGCCACGAGGGGCCGTATCTCCCCTGGCGGCCCGGCAGGCAGGGGCTCGGTCAGCGTCTGCAGGCTTTCTTCCAGCAACGGCTCCCTGGTCTTCTCCTTCCTCAGGGCAATCTCCTTTCTGCAGCTAACGTGAGTGAAGCGGGCAACATGCTGAAGAACGTTGTTTCACCGGCAACCAAAGATTTTTAAAATCCCCACGATCGGGCAGCACCGCACAGGACTCCAAACCCACGCTTCTCGCCCATTCTCTCTCCCACTCCAGGCTCATGCATCCAGCGGTGCATCTGCCTCCTGCCCTGGACGCCCAGACAGAGCTCTGCCCGCCAAGACGGGCCAGGCTCCTGTCGGGCCCCCTCCCCCGCATGCCCTCCACATGCCCGCTGCCCTCGCCTTCGCCTTTGCCGCTGCACCCAGACCCGTGAACGTTCTGGGTCCCTGGTCTCCCCTCCCCTCGCACCGTCACAGCCTGGGAGATGCCCGTGCACAGGAGGGTCAGTAAGTAAGAAGCTGCACCCCAGCAGAGCACCCCAGACCCTGATCCCCGGAGCTCTGTACCCCTGGTTCCTCCCAACACCCACTGTCCAGCGTGCTAGGCGGTGGGGGCCGGGGTGTGGAGGGATACAGGGCGCTGCGGCCACGGGCTCCTTCCTCCTCGCGAAGGGGCCATGCTGAGCTGGGCAGCAGGGCGCACCTGGACTGCTCCGAGTCCCCGATGTAGACCTGCCCCACCGCGTCCTCGTGCAGGGCAGCTGCTTCTCTCAGCTTCAGGTCGGAGCAGACCAGGGCGAGCCTGGGGAGGGGACACAGCAGGCCTGTCGGGCTGCACTGCACTCCGTGCACTCGAGAAAGAAACGCACAACTGGATGGTATTTTCAATAATTTTTCAAGCTAAACAACATTACCAGGGAAAAGGAAGAGGCGGCTCTATCCAATTCCAGTTAGAGAAAAACTGACACCTTCGTTCGTATCTTTGACTAAATGCAGGTCCCCAATATTGGGGCCGCCTTGTCCGAGGTGCAGACCAGGCACATGGCGGCGCCCTGACCACCCATCACCGCCATGCGCTGCTTTAGTTCTTATGAAAAACAGCTGAAAACACTGTCATGGAAGCACAGGTGACACGCAATATTACAGCAGTTTCAGGGACGACATGGTGGTTTGACACTGATGTTCCTTACGATGTGATCCCCTCCCTAAGTCACAACCAACCGTCTGTCACTATGCAAAGTGGCTGTTTATTTTTATTTTTGTTAATCCTTACCTGAGGATATTTTTTCCACTGATTTCTAGAGAGTAGAAGGAGGGGAGGAGGGGGAGAGAAGGAGGGAGGGAGAGAGAGAGAGAGAGAGAGAGAGAGAGAGAGAGAGAAACATTGAAACATTGATGTAAGAGAGACATCGTTTGGTTGCCTCCCACACACGGCCTGACCAGGGCCTGGGATTGAACCTGCAACCCATGTACGTGCCCCTGACCAGGAATCGAACCCAAGACCCCTCGGTGGGAGGACTGATGCTCTAACCACTGAGCACACCAGCCAGGGCAGTTGCTGTTTATTTTGAAAGGATTTGAAGCCCGCAGAGAAGTCGCACAAACCCTACAAAGATCTCCCCGGAAGGGAAGCGGGGATACCGACCGGAGGTGGTAGAGATCTTTGAGGCTCTTGCTGTCCACCACGCAAGCTGAAATCAGGACACCCAACTGCAGGACCGGGATCGTGAGCTCATGGAGGGACATCTTCTGCAGGGCCTTGACCAGATGGTCCAGAAAATACAAAGTGTACGTCTGCACAAACACACAGCAAACGTGGACGGTCAAGGGGGAGGCAGGCTGGCCCGCTCGCCCACGGGGTCTTTCTCCGGAGAACGCTGTCCTCCTCGGTGCCACGCACCGTGCCTGGCACACAGCGGCTGTCCCACGAGTGCTTGCTCAATGAGTGAACGAATGGCCTCCTCCCTCCTCCCCTCCTGCATGAATAGCTCCCATTTTGTCGTGTGCAATGACCTATACTTACCACACGCGCAAGTACAGTTAAAGATTCTCACAAGAAACAATCCATTTATGAATTTATTCAAATTAATGTTTTTGTTTCATTTATTTTTCCACTAAAAACTACCAATCCATTAAAAGCAAAATTTTTTTAAAAAAAGAATTTCTTTATGGACACACACAACTAATACTTCTTATAATGTTGCACTAGATTTGATAAAAAATAATTCATCTTCAGTGGAAAATTAGAAAAGTTGGATGAACTATTTTAAAAACCTACTTAAAAGCACTGAAAGCGTGAACATCACTGAGAAAACTTACTGGGCCAGGACCTGGAAGGAGGCAGGTATTTGGGGACCCTGACATGTTGGGGTGCACTTGCCATGGGCTGTCTGCTGCTGGAAGAGGCAGCCAAGAGGCTGAATGTTGTCTCTGACTTTGTTTGTGGGGTTGAGGGCCCCCGAAAGCTCAGTGCCAGGTTGGGTCCCCGCAGGGCTGCACCGCACGGCTAGGGGTGTGGAGGAGTGCAGCCCTCTGGGGGCGCCACCCCAGCCCAGTGGCCTTGGGTGGCCCGGAGAGACTGATAGTGGATGACGCCCAGTGAGGCCGGTGGAGAACGAGGGGTGGGAGAGACACGGATATCTCACAGACCCCCCACACACCAAGAGATCATAAAAGGGCGTTAAGAACAACACGAAGCCAAAATTAAATTTTTTTATATTAAATGGAAACATCCAAGAAAAACGCAACCCACAAACATCATTACAAGAATAGAACTCTGAGGACTTCTTGACTATTGAGTGAATTGGATCCATCATTTTAAATCTTCCCACATAGAAGCTCCGGGCCCAGAAGGCCCACCCAGAAGTCCGTCCAAACCAGTGGGGCGAGAGCTCGGGGGTGAGAGTACGGCAAAGATGCCCGCGCTGCCCTCCACCTGAGCCTCCACGCGTCACAGCCAGATCTCATGGGGCTTCCGTGGAATCGGAGCAGCCGACTCGGGAACCAAGGGCCACGCTCCCCACCGGCACACACGGGGTGTGAGCTCAGCATCCAGACCCTGCGACGGCGGCATGTGTGGCCGGCCATTCGCCTCCTGACAAACGAGGCACCTCAAGACGGGGACACGGCTCTTCCCCAGACCCACACACACCAGCTTCAAGTGGATTGCAGGCCCAGCCGATGTGGGTCAGTGGTTAGGCATTGACCTATGAACCACCAGAAGGTCACGGTGCGATTCCCGGTCAGGGCACGTGCCTGGGTTGCAGGCTCAATCCCCAGTAGGGGGCGTGCAGGAGGGAGCCGATCAATGAGTCTCTCTCATCGTTGATGTTTCTGTCTCTCTCTCCCTCTCCCTTCCTCTCTGAAACCAACACAAATATATTTAAAAAATAAATAAATAAATAAAATGTGGGCAATGGACTGGACAGGGGGCCACACAGAGGACACCGTGGCCACAGACATTGCGAGGTGCCAGGCCTCGCTGGAGCCACCTGCGCAGCCGCCACACGCCCACCCTAGGGCCACAGCTGAGAAGGGGAGCCACAGTCGGGTGAGGATGTGGCAGCAGGAGCTCTTGCCCCCTGAGGGGTGTCACTGACACAGCCACTGTGGGAGGCACTCGGCGATGCCCATTGAGGTTGGAGGCACACATGCCCCGCAACCCGCAAACCCTGCTGGTGGGCGTGCCCTCCAAACCCGTGGGCACCGACTCCCACAGCGGCCTCACCTGAGGAAGCCACCCCTGAAACCACCCAAATGTCCGTCCACAGTGGGAAGGACACGGGGATTGTGGTCCAGGCGGGCAATGGAGTGCTCCAAGCAGCCAACCAACCAGAGCCACAAGGAAGCCAGCCCCCAGGCCTGCCCCCACATGACCCCCAAGATCACACACGGGGGGACTCCACTTTTTAAAGCACAAGAAACATGCAGAATCACATTGGGCTGAACAAGGCCCCCAAAGTCTCCAGGTGTGTCTCCCCTCCGCCCCCGGGACCTGTGCGTGTGACTTCACGCGGCAAAAGGGCTGTGGGGGTCTGATCAGACACAGGTCCCAAGGAGGGAGATCATCCGGATGTAGTCACACAGGTCCTCACACGGGTCCTCAGAGGCAACACTCCCCGAGACCAGCCCCTCCACGCGCTTCTCCCCCGGGCACGGTTCACGCCAAACCCCGGCTGCGCTGAGTCAGCAGCCGTGATGGCAGGAGTGCAGGCGGCAGCGTGCCCCCCGGGCTGGGACGGCTCCTTGGTTTACCCACCGGCCTCTGGATGCTGGATGTGTTCACGGTAAAGTTGCTCCTGTCCTGTCGGAAGAAAGCCATCACCTCTTCGGGGCAGAAGTAGGAAGCCCACGCCTCCACGCTCGCGGGGGGCTCTTCCACCTCTTTGCCGGAAAGCGGGATTTGAATCTGTGAAGCGGGCACACAGGGTTTGCTTTACGAAGTGGAGTTGAAAGTCCAGTGGGAGTGTGGGCAGACACCCAAAACTCGACGGGACGTCCGTCCCTCCTGGGAGAGCGGGGCTTAGGCTCTCTGCCCCGTGCACTGTGACCGGTGCCATCACACACCCTCGTCCGTAAACGCTGGCGCCCGAGCACAGGCGAGAGCCCGGCTCTGTGGGGCAGAGCGGCCCGGACAATGGCAGGCGGGTGGCAGGAGCACGGCCATGTGGACAGGCAGACGCTCAGGTGAGAGGTCGGGGGTGGGGGGGGGAGGCGGGGACAGCCCCCTGCGATGGGAAAGTCACTGCCCCTCCCACCCACAACCAGGTCCCAGAGGTGCCTGGGGAGCACCTTGCAGGGCCTTTGATCTGAGACTGCTCTGGTGTGGGGTAAACGCCAGGGAGAAGCCAGACACACACCCCTCCATACCCCATCTCCCATTGCGGCCCTAGCTCCCCGGGGGTCTGTGTGACAGAGAGATCACTGCCTCCATTTTGCAGAAGAGGAAACTGAGGCACAGACACACTCATCGGGCCCACAGCCTGGGGCGCTGAGCTGTGTCCGCGGGGGGGGGGGGGGCGGGGGGGCGGCTGTGCTGCCTGCGCCTCTGAGAAACCGCTACCTGCTTCGGGTCTTTGCTCTTCTCTCGGTCCTTGTCCTTGACCTTCTCCTTCTCTTTTTTAAGCAACAGATTGGAACTAGCTGTTGCTAGGATTTTACTTTCTGAGAACGACTTTCCTGCTGTTAATAAAGAAACCTGGGGGAATGAAATAAAAATTGGCAACATTAAGATCAGACACCCGTTCCCACCTTCCTCCCGGACGCTCAGGTCCGAGGGGCGGTCAGCCTGCGGGCCCGGCCGGTGAGCCGGGTGCAGGGGCGGCCACAGCGTCCCCGGGGGACACGGGGTGAGGGCGACCCTCGAGGAGGCGTTACAGTGCCTGAGCCTCCTGTCCATGAACCACACCAGGGTGCCCCAAAGGGTCCCACAGAATCCTGGGCAGGACGGGGTCTGGGGCAAACCTGCCCTCGGAAGCCAGGCCTGTCTGGACAGAGCTGCCCTGCTGGGGGCGCTGCCGCAGGAGGTCCCCAAGAACACAAGGCCGCCCAGAGCTGCCGGGAAGGGGGCTGTACAGAGGTGGGCGGAAGGGGTGCGCGGGTGGGGGAAGATTCTGGAAGCCCAGCAACAGGGGTTGGTGATGGTCTGAACGACACAGGCTTCAGCGGACTGCCCACTACCCACAGCAGCGTGGGTGACCCTGGGGGGGGGGTGTTCAGAGAGGAGGGGCCGACTGGAGGACGCAGCACTGACGAGTGAAGCGGACAGGGACAGGGCTTCAGGGAGACACGCTGCGCACGTCTTGGTCTTTTTAAAAAAAAAATATATATATATATATATATATATATATAACTTTATTGATTTGAGGAGAGGAAGGGAGAGGGTGAGAGAGATAGAAACATCAATGATGAGAGAGAATCATGGATCGGCTGCCTCCTGCACACCCCCCAGTGGGGATTGAGCCCGAAACCTGGGCATGTGCCCCTGACTGGAACCAACCCCAGGACCCTGACGCTCTATCCACTGAGCCACACCAGCTAAGGCACATCCTGGGCTTTAGAGAATCTTTGGAAGCAGCAAAACTGAGCCCCAGCCCGGTCCCCGGAGGAGCGGCGCCCCGCCCAGCGCGGCGGCCGGGCCCACCTGCCAGATGTGCCGGAGGAAGGAGTAGGCCATGAGGCAGTAGTCCTGGTAGCCGGCGGCGCCCGGGGTGCCCAGCAGGGCCAGCAGGATGTGGGCGCGGGCCAGCGCCTCCAGCTGCCGCACGTTCCGCAGCTTCTCCAGGAAGACCGTCCCCAAGTGCTCAGACCCGCTCTCCGGGGCCTCCTGCGTGAACGGGGGCTCTCCTGGAAGAGAGGGCGCCCCGACTTGGTGTCCGCAGCCGTGGCCACTTCCTCTCCGCCCTTCCCCCGGGCCCCAGGGGTCAGAGGACTGAGTCCTCTTCCAGAGGGGGCGCCCCGCCCTCGCCGGTGGGGCTCCGAGGATAGAGAGTCGGCCTGTGGACCGAAGGGTCCTGGGTGCCATGCTGGTCAGGCTGCAGGCTCCTCCCTGGCCCAGGCCCTGATCGGGGCTCGTGCAGGAGGCAACCGATGGATGGGTTTCTCTCACATCGATGTTTCTCTCTGTCTTTCCTCTCTCTTCCACTCTCTCTAAAAAATCAATGGGAAAATATCCTCAGGTGAGAATAAAAACAAGCAAACAAACAAACAAACAAAAAATAGAAGGTGCGCCCACCATGCAGGGCCCAGGGCTGCTCCCCTGAAGGGAGACAGCAGGCCTGACATCTGGGGTGCCGTGGCCATGGCCAGGCTGCGAGGAGACACGGGTCCCAGGCCCAGGGTAGGGGGTTGGGAGCGATGGACCTTCCCCTCCGCGGGTCACCCTAGTTGGTCTGAGCTCCACATGCTTCTAGTGCAGACAGGGGGCCGCCCTTTTCCAGGGCCCCCGAATCTGCAGGCCAGGATGGAGGCCGTCTCAGTGCTGCAGCCCAGCCTGGGCCAGCATCATGCGGCCTGTCTGGGGGGGAGGGGGGTTGGGGGGGGCATTCCCCTTTTTGGTGTGAGAGCGCCCTCTTGCTGGAGCAGGACCCAGAACAGGAGCCCAGCAGCCTCGCTTCCCCCTCCGTCTGCTGCGCGTGGCCACTGTCCCTTTTGCGGGTTGCCTGTGGTGGCCCCGCGTAGCCACTGCTCACCTGCCCCAGGCCCTGGTCCTAAGAAGGCCCTCAGCCTTGCTGACAGCAGGGGCTCAGGACCAGCCTAGGTGGGGGAAGAGGGCTGTGGGGTGCGGGGGAGACGGGGGGGGGGGCGGGGGGGGTACGGGGAAGGAGGCCCGACCTGCCAGCGCCTTTGGAAACCCTGCAGGTGGCCCTGCTGAGCCCGTTAGAGCCCCATCTCCTCTCTCCAGCCCAACGGGCTCCTGGCACACATCATGCTCCCCACAGAGCAGGCTCCGGTGCTTGGGGGTCACCTCAGTCCCCCACACAGCCCAGGAGAGGCCGCTCTCCCACAGGAAGGGGGGCTGGTTTCCTCTGAAACGCTGCTCCCTCCATGACGGGTCCCCGGGGCAGGCCTGTGGGCATTTCGGGGAGTTCCGCAGTCCCTGGCCTCCCCCAGATCTGCCACGAGGAGCACCCGCAGTCTGTAAGCCCCTCCCCCAAGACTGTGGCCACAGTGAGGCTGCCCAGGTTTCCCACCCACCAGCACCCCGCTCGGCAAACCCCACCTCTGACCCCAAGCCAAACCCCTCTGCGGCCTCCACATACCTTGGGGGTGGCCTGGGGCTGGCTCCAGATCATGACCTTGATCACCGGAGGGCCTGCTCTCTGAGCCAGAGGGGACAGCGAGAGGGCCAGCGTGCCCAGGAGCCGTCCCTGGCCGCAGCGCCTCACCTGTGGGCTCAGGTGTGTCCCTGGAAGGTTTCATCCCCAGAAGGATGTCGATGGCCCAGTTCAGGTGGAAGGTCACGTCCTCGATGGGGAACTGCTGGTAATACAGCCACTCGCTGAACTCCATGATGTAGTCGACCTTGTGCCACGCGCTCTCCGGCTTCTTTGGGGTTAAACAGAAAAGGGGTGGCGACGCTGCACCCCGCACTCGGCACCCTGATACGCACTGAGCCACAGTCTCGGGCACCGGCAGTTTCGTTGCTTCACTTTCTAGAAGCAAATGGTCCGTTTTCACCCTGTAGTCATCCCAGCGAGACTCCTCCACTGGGACTCACCTGGCCGTCCAGGCTCATCACGACCTCTCAGCCCTGGGCCAGGGGTCCGTGTTCATGTGCAGCAAGTAGCAAGACTAGAGGTTGGCAAGGCCTCCGCAGGCCTCCGCTCCCTGAGGACACCCGCAGCCCAGCCCAGTGCCCCCCAGACCCTGTGTGTCCCGCCAGCCCAGACCAGGTTGCTGGCCACGCCGGCCTCGACTGGCCCCTGGCATCCCTCTCCTCAGCCGGTCTCCTCCGGCACGGGCTGGAACGTGCCTGTGAGGCTTTATCCGGGTGGTTCTGTGGTGAACTGGGCTTTGGAGGGCAGAGAAGGTGCCCTGTCCAGCGTGCAGGGTCCCATCCAAGGCACAAATGGCCAGTAATGGCTGCACAACGGAATGAAGGCGCCAGCCAGCAGGTGGCGCCCTGGCCTCCCACTTACCTGGCCCGCCCTCACCCCCACACTCTTCATCCCACAGCTCACAGGTGGAGGGTGGGGCTGCCTGGGTTCTGAAGGTCGGGAAGGCAGCGGGGAGGGTGTGGAGCCGCAGGGGTTTGGGGAATGCTGGGCTCATGCAGGTGAGATGGAAGGAAGAGTGGAGGGGGCAGCGGGACATTCGAGGTCAGAGTGGAGGGAGGTTGATGAGCAGAATCAGCATAGAGGCACTGATTGAGGTCAGCGGGAGTGGGTACCCTGGGTAGGGAGGGCCCTGGGTAGGGAGAGGATGTGTGTGTATGTGGGGCGGGGAGGGGGGGCAGGAAAGGAGGCCCCAAACACAGGAGCAGGAGGTGGGGCCCTGGGTAGGGAGGGGTGTGGCAGCCAAGGGGAGGAAGTCCTCAGTGGGGAGGGCAGCCAGATGCCCCCAGGCAGTGACAGGCACACAGGCTCCTACACCAGCAACTTGTCCCCCCACCCTGGAGAGGGCAAGGAGAGACGGGACCGTCTGCTGCCCTTGACATGTGCATGAAGAACCGCTGTCACCCCTCACCCCATCCCCCCATCACCTCCAGGACGGCTCGGGGCCACACCTGCAAGGCCTGGATTGCGTTCTGATAGCAGGTCAACTCTCCGTAGACGTTCTTTGAGTTCAAGGCCAGGCGGTGCCACATGTGGGCCAAGTAATCTTCACTCTCATCTTTAAACTTCTGTATTTCCATTGTAAAATTCTGGCCAAGTTTGGCCTTCACGAGGACCATATGCTTGAAAATCAAGCTAAAGGAAATTGAAAGAGGAATTAATTCTGGAATCGAAGGACAAAAATGTAACTATGTATATAATTCACCCAACACAGACGTACTGGTCCGTTTCCCTACTTACAAAGATAAAACAAAACGGAACCTGAGTTACTTGGGCTTTTGGGTTGTGGTCGATTTTTTAAATTTATTATTTTAATTTATTATTTCTGGGTGGACATCGTGTTGTAAATCCCTACCCTTCTCATGATGGGTTCTTCATGGAGAAAAGTCATCAGAAAAGGGAGAGTGAGGGGGTCCGTGATGGAGGGGGGGGTGGGACTGCGAAGGCACTGGGGCTTCAGGAGGGGCTCCTGGCAGGGGGTCCAGGTCGGGGTGGGAGGGTGGGGCGCACTCACAGGCGGTGCGCGGTCCGAGGCAGTATCTGCACGGCCTCGTCCAGCACCTTCAGGCCGCCCTCCCAGTCCTCATGGTCGGCGTGGCAGTGGAACAGCAGCCCGTAGAGCGCGGCCCGCAGGGACAGGTCATCATCGGCCTCTGCAGGGACAGGGCTCAGGGCTGCAGGGGCCTGGGCTGGGACAGGTCCACACACACACACACACACACACACACACACACTGCCTCCTCCTGGAGGCCACGGGGTGGGGTGGGGGGGCGCGGATGGAGCCTCCCCTGGGGCTGAGCACAGCAGACCCCCTCCCCCCGCCACCGCCGCCACCGCGCCTCTGGATGGGTTACGGGAGCTCCTCCCTCAGCTGCCAACCGGGCACATTTCCCCAGCGCTGACTTTTTCATGTTACTCATGTTCTTTATTCTCAGTATTTAAAGTTCATGTATTTGAAATGGTGCCTCTTTGGCCACTTTAACGTTTAGGACATAATCTTTCCACAAAATTCTCTTGCTTTGCTCCATTCCACTTTCGGTTTTTCCCTAGAATTTGAATTCTAACTGCGACTCCATTTAGCCCGTGTGGTGCTTTGTCGCGGGCCACGCCGGCTGGCTCTCCACCAGGGCTCCTGCGTGACGCTGCCCGCCGCCCCCGAGGGCTGCCACCTGCATCCCTCTCTGCAGCACCGCCAGCCAGGTAACTGCTGGGGTTTAGGCTAACTCAGTGCTTAACTACGTGTGGTCACGTCCTGTTGGTTTTAAGTCAAGTTTGTGTCTCTAAATCGGGAGGGACCTCGGCTCTAACCCCAGCGTCACACCCTGAGCACACACGAGGCTCTTACACTAACAGGGGCGGCGAATTAGCAGATACTCGTCATTTCTTTCTTTAAACGTGGATTCTAAAATATGGTTTTCATTGTTCTAAGGTCGGTATTTTTTTAGGGAATGGCTCCACATGTTTATGGAACTTGAATCTGATTCATCCACCAGAATAACCCAGAGGCTCGCTGTCAGGGCAGCCTGGGCGGCCTGGATGGACCGTGTGGCCCCGGACAAGGGGACCATCAGGCCTGGGTGCCCTGGGCACAACGGGGGCCTCGCGAGGCCGTTCATGAGAAGCACTGGCAGTGCCTGTCACAGCCCCACGGCTGGCAGACGCCACCTGCGGTTCCCGCCACGGTCACGCTGGCTTTACAGAAGGGCCGGGGACTGAGGCACAGCGTCCTCCGGCCCCGCGTGCGGCGGCGGCGGCTGCGCACCTGGGAGGAAGGAGCCCTCGGAGGTGCCTCCGCTCTGCAGGTCCGCGGTCGGCCACTGGTGCAGGAGCTGCACGTCTCCTTTCTCCTGAAGCAGAACCGACGAGACATGCCCTTGAAAGCTGTCACTTATTCCCTCACCACTTTGTGCTTCGTCTGCCTCCGCATCGAGTGACGGAAACTGCAGCTAAATTTCTAAGACACTAAGTCACCCTTCGCCCATGAGAAAGGCCGTCCAGGGCAAGGTCAGCTGCGTAGGGGACACGCAGGCCTCCCCGGTCTACAGCTTCCTCAGTGACAGGGCATCCAAGTCACTCCTGTCCCTTTAAATCAGTGGGATCAAAGGACATTAGGGAAAAACAATGAGGCACAGCAAAAGCTCCAAATGTCTACACTAGACCCTTGGACCCTAAAGAACTAGAAAAAGAGCAAACTAAACCCAAAATAGCAGCAAGAAGGAAATAATAAAGATTAGAGCAGAGATCAAGAAAATGCAGAATAGAAAAACAAAAGAAAATAAAGGAAACCAAAAGTTGGCTCTTTGACAAACTTTTAGCTAGACTGACATGGGAAAAAAAGAAAAGACACAAACACTTAAAATCAGAAATGAAAGTGGGGACATTCCTATCAAGCCTGGAGAGACAAGACGGATTGCAACAGAGAGTCCTATGGCCAATTGTACGCCAACAAATTAGACAGCCTGGAAGAAATGGAAGAATCCTGAAAAGTATGTAAGTCACCTACGCTAACTCAAAAAGAAATAGAAAATCTCAACAAACTTCTAACAAGTAGGGATTGAATCAGCAATCAGAAACCTCCCAATAAAGTCCCGGAACAAAAGGCTTCGGAGGTGAACTCCACCAAACATTTAAATACTTGATGTCAATCCCCCTCAACTCGAAAAAATTAAAAAGGAAGAAACACTAACTCATTCATTCTATGCGACTAGGATTATTTTGAGAGCAAATCGAGATAAAGGAATCGCAAGAAAATTACAGACCAATACTCTTACGGATATAAATGCAAAAATCCTCAACAAGGTATTCGCAAATCAAATCCAAGGGCATAAGAAAAATATTATGCACCACAACCAAGTGGGATTTATCCCAGGAGCACAAGGCCCTTCAACATAAGAAGAACAATCAACGTGATACATCACAGTAACAGAAGGAAGGAGAAAGCCACGTGATCATCTCAACTGATGAAGAAAAGGCATTCGACAAAAGCCAATCTTTCATTACAAAATCTCAAAATCTCTCAGGGAACGAGGAGTAGTGGGAAACGCCCTCAACACCATGAGAGGCATTGAAAACAAGCCCACCGAAAGCACCGTCCTCTGTGGTGAGAGGCTGAAACGTCCTCTCTGAGGTCAAGAACAAGACAAGAACGCCTGTGCTCGCACCGCTGCTGTTCCACATTGCACCGGAAATGCCAGCTGGGGCGACGAGACACGAAAAACAAATAAGCACATGGAAGATGCTCAATAGCATTCGTCGTTGAAGAAATTAAAATCAAAACCACAATGAGATACCACCTCACACCTACTCGAATGGCTACATTTTTTAGAATGGAAAACAACAAGTGTTGACTACGATGTGGAGACACTGGAACCCGTGAACACTGTTGGTGGGAATGGAAAACGGTGCAGCCGCTGTGGAAAACAGCCCAACAGTTCCTCCAGGGCTAAACACAGAACTACCAACACACCCCAGCAGTTCCATCCCTGGGTATAGACCCCAAGGAGCCGACAAGGAACTGTATCTGTGCACCCGTGTTCACAGCAGCGCTGTTCACACGGCCAGGAGATGGAAACAACCCATGTCCATCCGCAGAGGAGCAGATACACGACACGAGGTCTGCGTACCATGGAACACTGTCCGGCCACAACAAGGCTCCAACGTGCCGAACCTGGGCACACCGTGCTCACTGAGAGGAGGGTGAGGGTGAGGGCTAGGGCAGTTCCCTCCATCAAGGTGCTGGTGATAGGGTGCAGTGGGGGGATGTCAGTCAGGCCGAGACCTGCCCAGCCCTGGTGTGCATCTTGCCCAGCGGCCTCTGTGCTTTCCTCAGCTGATCCCAGGGTCCTGCCCCCTAGCCCCTCTCTCCTCTCCTAGGGAGCTTTCCAGGGAAGGGTCAGGGTCTCTCGGAG
The DNA here is from genome assembly GCF_963259705.1 of Myotis daubentonii. Taxonomy (NCBI): domain Eukaryota; kingdom Metazoa; phylum Chordata; class Mammalia; order Chiroptera; family Vespertilionidae; genus Myotis; species Myotis daubentonii. The sequence goes on along the minus strand of NC_081852.1, from coordinate 59,151,078 downwards.
GGAGGGAGGGTGGAGAAGGGCAGTGGGGAAGGGAGGTCAGGACTAAGCCTTGAGCTCAGCCAGGGGCCACCGCCACTGGAGCAGCTCCGAGGGGTCTGCCTTTGCTTGGGAGCCCCGGCCGCCTCCTCTGGAGGCAGAGCCTGAGAGGCAGCCGCGGGACCCCGGCAGCCGGCCCTGGGGCACCTGGGGTTTGGTCTCCGTCTTGTTGATGATGTTGACGATCCTCTGAATGATGTGCCTGGCTTTCTTCCTGTTGGCCGCGGAGGACAGGAGCGGGAGCTGGGTGTTCCAGTAGTGCCGTGCGGCCAGCATCACCAGGGCGCTGCTCTGCGCCATGCCCCCAAACCTGAAAGGGAGGCCGGACCTAGCGGGCTGCGTGAGCTGCAGACGCGCAGGCACCCACCGACAGCTCCTGGGTCCTCGGGGGGCAGGGTGAGGCCGGGTGTCCGACCTGGCGCCTGTGCCCACGTCTGCAGGACATGCCCCTGGGGGTCCCAGCTGTGAATACCCTGCCTTGACCCCCCCACCCCCACCCTTGCCAGGGGGTCCGTGAGGGAGGGCCGGCCTCCGTGACAGTCCCGACTGCGTGTCATGCTCTTCATCTCAGGGCCCTCACGGCAGCTGCCCTTACCCAAACACAGCACGCACCCAGACCCACCACACACGCAATCCGCGCAGCCGCGCGCAGCATGGCGCACCTCACGCTCTCGAAGAAGGCCGTGCTGGCCGACAGGCGCAGCTGCTTCCGTCCCTTCAGGTTCTCCATGACGCTCCTGCCCTGGATGCAGGCACTGGCACTCAGCATTTCCGCCACCAGCTGAGCCTGGACCCTGCGGACAGAGATGCCTTAGCACACAGGCAGGCTGTGGGGGGCAGGGAGGGTGCAGAAAGGTGAGTGAGCCTGGGGTGCCTGGAGCAGCCTCCCCAAAGTCCCCGAGCCAGAAGTAACTGGCTGAGTGCAGGCTACCCAGAGAACCGCTGGACAGCATCAGCTGGCGTCTTGTTTAAAACATTTTTTCAATTTTGAGCGGACGCTTATTAAAGCTGGGGACAGTGAGACAAGGACGGCCTTCGCCTAGAAGCAGCAGCTGGACAGGGCATCTCTGACTCACTGAGGTCAGAGAAAAGGGGCCTCGGAACAAGGTCAGGGGTTTAGCCTGGGGTGAGCTAGTTGCAAGTCTCATGGGGACCTTTGAGTTTAGGGGACTCAGGCCTTGGGGGGACGGCGAAGGGAGGGACAGGTGCCCCGGGAGGGAGAACAGGCCAGCGTCAGCTGATGTCTTAAGTGACTAACGTGTGGGGTGCTGTGCACGGCAGCCGGTGAGCAGAGCAAGCCCCTCGGGGAGCCCCGGTGCACACGGGGGCTCAGTGCTGGGCAGCTCCCACTCAGCGAGATACGGAGAACATGCAATCCCGCTCCCTCGACGTTTGCTGGCCCGGCCAGCCAGACTGGGCCCACAGGACACCGCACACACTAAGACATCGTCCCCTGTCCAGGCTGGACTGATCACATGCCTGCACCTCAGCCCAGGAGGTACCGACTTGACTCTGAGAGACATACACTGGCCCCTGGGGACACTCCCTGCCTGGGCCGGGGCTCTGAAGCCAGGGAGCCGCCTGCAGGAGCAGGCAGGAGCCCAGTGGGGAGCTGCTGCTCTTGGTGGGTAGAGAATTCCAGATTGACAGGGTCCTGGTTGTTCCTGTTGAGCAGTCCGCAGGCCTGACCTTGTTCCCCTGTATGCAGTGTGTCTTTTCCCCTTCCAGCTCCTCTCCCAGGCTTCCCTCGGCCATTTGACCACAATGAAAGCAGGTGTGGCTTTCTTGGTGTTCATCCTACTTGCAGCTCATCGAAAATGCTGGATCTCTGGATTCAATTTCAAAACATTTCTGCTGCTACATTTCCTTGATTGATTTATTAATTTTGAGAGAGAGAGAGAGAGAGAGAGAGAGAGAGAGAGAGAGAGAGACAGAGACATCCATGTGTTGTCCCACTTATCGATGCCTTCACTGGCTGCTTCTTGTCTGTGCCCTGACGGGGTGCAACCTTGGCGTACCGGGAGGATGTTCTAACCACCTGAGCCACCCGGCCAGGGCTCGGCTGCCACATTTCCAAGCGGATGCATCTCTGCCTCCCTCTGCTGCCTCTGTCCCCCTGAGCTTCGGTTTTGTTCTTTAGGGTTCAATTTCAATAGCCTGCTGACCCTCATTCAAAGTGACATATCGCTTCTCCAGTGTTATTTCCATGATGAGTATTGTATTTTTCAGTTCTAGAATTTCCACTTAGTTCTTTATTATAGTTTTTATTTCTTTGTTGAAATTCTCCACCTGTACATTAATTTGTCCCTTAAGCATCCTTTCTTTTATTTAGAGTAGCTGTTTTAAGTGCATTGTGTTGTGTCAGGGCCTGTTGATTTTTTTTTTTTCTGTTCTAATGACTGTTTTTCTCCTGGTATGGATCAGCTCCAATCCTGGCTCTGCCACTCACCAGCGGGGTGACTTAGCCTCTGCCTCAGTATCCCTATCTGCAGTGTGGGAACAGCCGTTGCGAGGAATAAATGAGGTGACGCATGCAGAGCCCTTGGGGGCGTCCCGGTTTGTGCCCTCAGCATGCCCGAGGCACTGGCCACATGGGTCAGTGATTTCGACTTTCAGGAAACAGATTCAGGAAGTGAGCTGAAGAGAAGAACCTCAAGGAAAACCGTGTTTACTGGAGAAATATTTATATTAGCAACAAAGATTTTTAAAAGCCTCACCTCTGGAAATAGAGGAAAGATTCAGTACAACCTTCATCTACTGATCAGCTGAACGGGCCCTGTGAGCCAGGAGCAAACTGTCAGAAAGATGAAGCGCCCTGTGGCCACCTGGGCCATCCCAGGACCTGGGCAGCGGTGGCCTCTGGGGAGCGAGCGGCTGGCAGCCCTGGGCTGAGGGGGCGGGGAGAGGGCATTTCCCTTTCACTGAAATTGCCCTTTCATTACTTCCTAACGCACTTAGGGTGCCTTGCTGCCGACTCAAAATCCTGGTAAACCAAGGATCCTGTTGGGAAGGGCAGGGGCATCTGTGAGCCGCTTCCCACCTCTGTGCCTGCCACGCTGGCAGCGGGGTGAGGCTGGAGTGGCCTCAGAGCCCTTCCGAGCACAGCTCTCCCGGGGCCCAGGGGCGGTACTGTCCTGGCCAAGTGGGACCGGGACGGGGGCTGCACGGGCACCTGGCCGGGCCGCTGGGGATGCCCAGAGGTGGGCGGGGCCTGGCCAGTGAAGGTACCTCTCCGTAGCCTCTACACAAGTCATCCCTGGTCCCCACGAGCGCCTCTACACAAGTCATCCCTGGTCCCGATGAGCGCCCCTACACAAGTCATCCCTGGTCCCGACGAGCGCCTCTACACAAGTCATCCCTGGTCCCGACGAGCGCCCCCTACACAAGTCATCCCTGGTCCCCACGAGCGCCCCCTACACAAGTCATCCCTGGTCCCGACGAGCGCCCCCTACACAAGTCATCCCTGGTCCCGACGAGCGCCCCCTACACAAGTCATCCCTGGTCCCGACGAGCGCCCCCTACACAAGTCATCCCTGGTCCCGACGAGCGCCCCCTACACAAGTCATCCCTGGTCCCGACGAGCGCCCCCTACACAAGTCATCCCTGGTCCCCACGAGCGCCCCCTACACAAGTCATCCCTGGTCCCGACGAGCGCCCCCTACACAAGTCATCCCTGGTCCCGACGAGCGCCCCCTACACAAGTCATCCCTGGTCCCGACGAGCGCCTCTCCACAAGTCATCCCTGGTCCCCACGAGCGCCTCCACACAAGTCATCCCTGGTCCCCACGAGCGCCCCCTACACAAGTCATCCCTGGTCCCGACGAGCGCCCCCTACACAAGTCATCCCTGGTCCCGACGAGCGCCCCCTACACAAGTCATCCCTGGTCCCCACGAGCGCCCCCTACACAAGTCATCCCTGGTCCCCACGAGCGCCTCTACACAAGTCATCCCTGGTCCCGACGAGCGCCCCCTACACAAGTCATCTCTGGTCCCGACGAGCGCCCCCTACACAAGTCATCCCTGGTCCCCACGAGCGCCCCCTACACAAGTCATCCCTGGTCCCCACGAGCGCCTCTACACAAGTCATTCCTGGTCCCGACGAGCGCCCCCTACACAAGTCATCTCTGGTCCCGACGAGCGCCCCCTACACAAGTCATCCCTGGTCCCGACGAGCGCCCCCTACACAAGTCATCCCTGGTCCCGACGAGCGCCCCCTACACAAGTCCTCCCTGGTCCCCACGAGCGCCCCCTACACAAGTCATCCCTGGTCTCCACGAGCGCCTCTACACAAGTCATCCCTGGTCCCCACGAGCGCCCCCTACACAAGTCATCCCTGGTCCCCACGAGCGCCCCCTACACAAGTCATCCCTGGTCCCCACGAGCGCCTCTACACAAGTCATCCCTGGTCCCCACGAGCGCCCCCTACACAAGTCATCCCTGGTCTCCACGAGCGCCTCTACACAAGTCATCCCTGGTCCCCACGAGCGCCCCCTACACAAGTCATCCCTGGTCCCCACGAGCGCCCCCTACACAAGTCATCCCTGGTCCCCACGAGCGCCTCTACACAAGTCATCCCTGGTCCCCACGAGCGCCCCCTACACAAGTCATCCCTGGTCCCCACGAGCGCCCCCTACACAAGTCATCCCTGGTCCCCACGAGCGCCCCCTACACAAGTCATCCCTGGTCCCCACGAGCGCCTCTACACAAGTCATCCCTGGTCCCCACGAGCGCCCCCTACACAAGTCCTCCCTGGTCCCCACGAGCGCCTCTACACAAGTCATCCCTGGTCCCCACGAGCACCCCCTACACAAGTCATCCCTGGTCCCCACGAGCGCCCCCTACACAAGTCATCCCTGGTCCCCACGAGCGCCCCCTACACAAGTCATCCCTGGTCCCGACGAGCGCCCCTACACAAGTCATCCCTGGTCCCCACGAGCGCCTCTACACAAGTCATCCCTGGTCCCCACGAGCGCCTCTATACAAGTCATCCCTGGTCCCGACGAGCGCCCCCTACACAAGTCATCCCTGGTCCCCGACGAGCGCCCCTACACAAGTCATCCCTGGTCCCCACGAGCGCCTCTACACAAGTCATCCCTGGTCCCCACGAGCGCCCCCTACACAAGTCATCCCTGGTCCCCACGAGCGCCCCCTACACAAGTCATCCCTGGTCCCCACGAGCGCCCCCTACACAAGTCATCCCTGGTCCCCACGAGCGCCCCCTACACAAGTCATCCCTGGTCCCCACGAGCGCCCCCTACACAAGTCATCCCTGGTCCCCACGAGCGCCCCCTACACAAGTCATCCCTGGTCCCCACGAGCGCCTCTACACAAGTCATCCCTGGTCCCGACGAGCGCCTCTACACAAGTCATCCCTGGTCCCCACGAGCGCCCCTACACACCGAGGTGTGGTTACGAGAATTCTTCGTGTTCCTCCTGATGGGTGGGGGGAGGCAGGGAGACGCCACACCATGGGGTCACCAGGAGTCGGGCGCCAGGGGGCTACTCACGGATTTAACACCCTCAGGTACTTGATGCCCATCTGGATGGCCTTCTGCGAGCACACCATGGTGACCTCGTGGTCGTGGGCTGTGTAGGCAAAGTGGCTCAGGCGGGCCAGCGTCTGCAGCTGCACCAGGGGGTCCGTCCAGTTGCACTCGGAGACCATCTTCAGCAGCTGCGCGGAGGGCGGGGGGGGGGGCGTTCAGTGCGGGGCGACCCTCCGCCCACCGTGGTGGGTGCTGTCCGCTGGGGGCCACTTCATTTGCTGAAACCTTGCACCTCGCCATGGATCACGGAGCGATGTTATCCCAGAGACCCGATGGGTACCGGGCCATCCCACGGCACACGCACCGAGGCTCAGTTACCGCATCGCTCAAAGCAAACTTAGGCCCAGGCTCGGGCTCAGGGTCGCCTGTTCGGGGGCAGAGGCCCCGGTGTCCACGCTGCCTCAGTATCCCCAGGAACACTCTGCTCTACATGGAACCACAGAGGAAGCTCAGAGGGGAGCTGCCGAGTGAAACTAAACTCAGGTGCCCTGAGGGGGACAACAGGTGCTGGTGAGAAGGCGGTCACTCAGGCAGGCCAGGTCCCAACGCCAGCCACACTCGGCAAGGCCCTCTGACCCCGGCTCTGCCTCTGAGCAGCAGGATTTGAACAAGTGGCCTCAGGTTGGGGGATTCTGTCTGGTGTGCCAACAGGGCATCTGGTGGTGACTACCTGGGCCTCAGGGGGCACAGTGACCCCTGGGGGGAGGGGGTGACACCTGGGGAAGGTGATGCCTGAGGACGGAGGTGACACCTACGTTAGCCAAGGAGGGCACGGTGAAGTCCATGAGGCCCAGCCCGTTGCAGGAATACATCTCCAGGGCGACAAGGATTCTGGTCACGGCGTTGATGTCCTCGTTGGTGCCCTGGGGAAGGAAGCACAGAGCGTCCGTGAGCCCAGGGGACCCAGGAAGGGTCTGGCACACTTGGGACTTCAACCCTGTGAAATACCAGCCCCGTGGCAGTAATCGGAGCTATTTGTATAAAAGTTTCTCTCCCGCCAGCACCGGTTTGGCTCAGTGGATAGAGTGTCAGTCTGTGGACTGAAGGGTCCCAGGTTCGATTCCGGTCAAGGGCATGTACCTTGGTTGCGGGCACATCCCCAGTGGGACATGTGCAGGAGGCAGCTGATCGATGTTTCTCTCTCATCGATGTTTCTAACTCTCTATCCCTCTCCCTTCCTCTTGTAAAAAATCAATAAAATATATTTAAATAAAGAAAAAAAAAGTTTCTCTCCCAGTGACCTTCCCACACCATCAAGAGGCAGGAAGTGGTGCAGAGCGGTCAGATGATGGGGCTGACCGGCTGCAGGTGGAGGGCAGGCCACCAGCAGAGCAGGAATGGCCTTCCTTCCGTCCCCCTCCAATCATCCCTTGACCCTGGCCCGCTCAGATGCCCATGCTCACTGCCTCTCCGGTCTCCCTGTCCCAGTGCCCTCTGGCTCCAGCCAGTGCCCCTGGGAGGCTCCCTCTACAGCCACACACCCATCTCCTCTCCGGGTCCCCACTTGCTCTCCCAGCCCCCACTCCCACAGCCTTGTGTTCACAGCTTAGGGTCCCGATATCCTGCCAAAGCAGGCCCCCCCTGGCCTGAATGCACCTCCAAATAAGGCCACAGGGAGCACCACTGAGGGTGGGGAGCACCCCCAGAGGCCCAGTGGCTCGGTGGACATTTGGAAGAGTGACCAGAGGGCTGGAGGAAGGGGAGGCACCATGGCCTGGGCAGGTGGAGGGGCCGGGGCAGTGACTTCAGCGGGAACAGCCCTCCGTGGAGGGGAGCACCGCGTACAGAAGGGCACGGCCCGCCGTGCGCTGCCCTCCAGGCTGGCGAGGCCCAAGGGGAGGGAGGCGGGGAGGCAGCCCGCAGCCCACCTGCTCCTCCGTGCCCAGCCTCGTCCCGATCTGCTGCTGCAGCAGCTGCTTGGCCTTCACCCAGGTGGCGATGAGCTGCTGCCGGGCTTCGATGGGCACGACCTCCTCGGGCACCGCCCCATTGGTCAGGGTCAGGGCAAACTCGCAGACCTGAAATGGGGGTGTCCTTGTTCATACAACCAGGACTCCGCAGAGAGAGACCTGAGCCGAGACCCAAACCATTAACCATACGTGGCCCTGGCCCTTGGTGCAGACCGCAACCGAGGCCTGAACACCTGCCAAGCCCGGCCTGTCCTGGAGCGGCCGGGAGCTGAGGTCTCGGCTCGCCCTCCCACCTCCTCACCACTCGGGGCAGCTGCAGGTCCTGCGCTTCCCTGAAACTCACTAAGGAACTTGCTTCCCTCCCTGTTTGCTAAGATCCTTCTGGACTAGAAACGGGTGATGAATGTGCCAATGCTTTGGCACATCCATCACGACCACCATGTTTCCTCCACCTCGTGCACATTGATCGGGAGGTAACGTCCATGGGACCAGCGCTCCCACTTGCTCGCAGCCTCTGACCGCGCACGTGGTCTGCGGATGTGGCCCCGGCTGCTCTGCGCTCTCCTGGCTTCCCACCCCTCTTGTCCTCTGCGCCTGAGAAGCCAGCACAGACATGACCTGGGCCTGAGGGACGTCCGCTCCCTGTTTTTAGGGAAAAGCCTGTTCCTGTCCTCGCTTAGCACCCCTTTTCCCAGCAGATGGACAGGCTGACAGTTTCACCCCCACTGCTCCCTGTCCTCACCCCGGGACCAGGACTGCGGCGAGGGGCCGCCCCGCGAACCCCGCCTCTATACCTCCACCGCCGTTTTGATTTCAGAGATGGCTCCCGAGTCCAGTGGTGTGTGTGACGTATTTGGTCGAATGACTTTTCTAGATTTTTCTGGCACCTGGGTCGGGATCCAGCTGATAATTAGGCCTCGAGCCAAAGCGTTGCAGAGCATCGCCAACGTGACGGGGTCGCTGGAACGCAAGGTGTCAGCGGGTGAAGCTCAGACTCGAGGCGCGAGTCCCTGGAGTCCACGACAGCCGTACTCACGGGGTCCCCGTCTCCTGGGATTAAGCGGAAAGGTGGCCCCCCACCAGGCAGCACCTGCTCCAGGAGCCATTTTCGGGCCTCGAGGGAGGCAGCTGGCTGTGGCAGCCTGCTCTGGGGACGCGCTGTCCCCTGACACAGGTACCTTCACAGTGGAAGGCGACCCTGGCCACGTGGGCTGGACAGAAAGGCCCCGGGTAGCGGTCAGAGAATTTCCATCCATCACCAGGGCAAATGGGCTTGTACCGAACCTCCGTGTTTCTCACCAGAAACGAGGTGGCACTAAAGCGTTTAAAATGGTCACAGGTGATCTCCGTGTGCTAAGACCTGGGGACTAAGATCCTCGTCTCCAACAGAAACGCGCAGCACGATGGCCACGAGGAGGCCCAGGCTCGAGGCCTCGCAGCCCACAGCCCCACAGGCGCGATGTCAGAGGCCGAGCCGGCCTCACACCCACAGACGAAGGGAGGCCGCTGGGCACCTCCTCATTTCATGGCCCATTTTCTTTATTACTCATCACTTTTAAAAAACATCACATTGTACGTCGCCGCATTCTGACTCGTTCATTCTTGAATTTCTACTTTAGCATCAGAGACAGGCTGGGCTCCCAGGCCGGCCCTGGGCGGGCGTGCAGGCTCCCGGGAGCCTCCTGGACCCCCACACACTGCCCCGCAGCTCAGAGAGGGTGAGTGTTTGGCTCAGGGGTGCACGGTGAGTAAATGGGGACCCGGGGATTGCTGGAGCAGCCCTCCCCGGGGCAGCACTAAAGAAGGGGACACCCGCCTGACCCCAAAGCTCCAGGGCCAGGACCCACCCGTTGTGGCCGACGGCCTTGACGATGGTCAGGAGGTGGTACAAGGCGTCCACCAGCTCCTTCTGCCGCCCGGCCATGATGAGATGGTGGTTGTGGTTCAGGACGTACACCATCGCGTTCTGCACGATCCAGGCCTCCTGGATCTCCTGTCCGATCTCTGCAGACCGCAGCCAGCTGTTCATGGCGTACTGCGACAGGCTCTCGATCCAGCTCCTGCAGGACGCACACGCCACGCTCGCCTCTGAAGCAAGACCTACCCCCACGGGCAGCACAGACCCAGCGTGACATCTGCCCAGGGCCCTGCCCCGGCTGTGGAGCGGGGTCAGAGAGGTGCCCCTGCTGGGGGTGCCTGCTACGCTCTCCTAAAGGACCCTGGGCCTGCCCAGTCCCCCTCCTCCACCCAGGACATCCGTCGGGCACTCTCGCCCGGTAGCTGGTCTACAAACTCCCAGCCTCCCCGTCTGAGGGCAAAGTCCTGCCCCAGGGCCACCCGGCTGCCTGCCCACCTCCGTGGCCGCCCCTCACACACCGGCCCCTCTCCTCAGGGCGACCAGGTCCACTCAGCACTGTGGGCGAGTGATGACTGTCCACCTGGGACTGGGCAGGGAAACCCTTTCTGTAAAGGGCCAGGCAGTATCTAGGCTTTGCCGCTCCAGGTCGTCCCTCTTGTATATCTTCCTCTATGTTAGTTCACAGATTTTTAAAATGTCAAAACCACTCAGCTCCTGGGCTGTACACAACCAGGCCCTGGGTCAGATGTGGCCTGAGCCCTGGTCTGCGGACCCTCCTGCAAATGGAAACTCCTGGGCCTGGGCCCAGACGGGCCTGGCAGCTTCGCCTGGTGCAGCTCTGAAGGCCACAGGGACAGGGGACCTTCCATCAAATCAAACGATCCGCACAAAGTGGCGCCTGCTCCTTTCCCAGCCGGCCACTGGGGCGCCCCGGTGCGCACGGCGCACAGACAGGCCAGCGCTCCTCGCGCTCCAGGGCGGGCGGCTGAGAGAGCCGCTGCCTGCGTAACGGGAGGAGGGGAGCAGGCCTTCCCCCCCCTTCCCCCCCCCCCCCGGGCGGAGGGTGAGAACAGTCACGTAGGGCGCAGCTCCTGGGACGGGACGGTACATTCAGTCATTGACCTTAAAAAATACTATTCGATTTAAAAACAACTCGGACTGTCGTTATCAACACGGCCCTGGTTCCCAGGTGTCCGGCTCGAGGCATCTCACGTGGGCGAGTCTCCTGGACGTTCCGAGGGGAATGCTGCCGTTCACACGGGGAGCCATCGAGGCGTGACCCCGCACACCTTCTCCTCTGGGCAGATTAGAGAGCAGCCCCTTGCTCTCCTCCCCTAACATCTCACTGTTACCGACAACGGGAAGGTCGGAAGGAACACGAGTCGGAAACCCTGGGCCCCAGTCTTGCGGCTGTTCTCACGCAGGACACCAGCCACGCTCCTGGTTGGACACAGCCCTGCCCTCCTCTCCACACCTCCCCCGGCGGCCACAAAGCCCGCGCTTCAGGGACAGACGGCGCCACAGGGGGCAGAGGACACGGGGACCCCGCCGGTCCCGCGGCCCCTACTTGTACGTGTTCCACTCTGAGTTTTCCTCGGGGGACTCGAGCACGTAGCCTGTCGGGTGCTGGCTCAGGTTCTCGGTGGGTTTGGGATGGTCATTGAGCTCCACACCCTCTGACTGGAGCAAGTGGACAGTGGCCTGTATAGGAACAGCGCAGCGGGAGAGGTCACGGAGCCACGCCCCCGCCAGGCACAGCTCAGAAACGATTTCTAGGGAAAATGTATAGCAAACATGTCACATTTTGATTTCTATGTTTCTCCCAGAAAATCCCCCAGAGCCCAGGAAACTCCCCGTGCACCGTCTCATTTAGGGAGCAGTGGTGGGGACAGGTGGCACCACTGTCACTCCACCAGGCGGTGGGGTCAGCGCCCCCGGATGCCCACGCGGCCACCACGGCGGACTGAGCGGATGCCGGAGGGGACCCGGGCCCGCCGGCCGACCTGTGCACAGGACACACCTCGGCGCTGATGAACCCCACCTCCGCGAACTTCCGCAGCAGGCTGGGGGACCCCGGCCGCTGCAGCAGGACCTGCGAGTGGGCCTTGGCATCTAACGAGCTGTCCGTGCCCCGCTTCTTCCTTCCTGGGGGAACAGCCGCGCTTCAGACAAGGCCCCAGGTCACCAGGCAGGACGGCTGCCCCTCCCGGCTCCAGGGTGGGCAGGTCTCTGAGGGGCGGGCGCTGTGCCAGGAGGGGGCGGAGGAAACTCCCCCAGGCGTGTGGGCCCCGGGGGGTGACAAAGGTGTCCCCATCTCTACCTGACACTACAGACAGCATGTTCTTGGTTTTGCTCCTGCGGTTCTGCCCGCCAAGCCTGCCACCCCCGCCTCCAGGCCGCCTCTCACCTCTCACAGGCCCTGTATCTTCACTGCCCACTAGACCAGAGCTCCTCCAGGGACGGCACCTGGACGCATCCCGGACCCAGCGCCTGCCCACACTCCTGGGAAGCACGCCTGCACCCCTCACCCACGCCGTCAGCTCCGGCCTCGGCACTCGGCCCATAGGACCCTCGACATGGCCTTGGGTCTCACGCACAACAGGTCCCTTCCCTTTTCTCACTAACGACCCCGCAGTGACTGTGAGAGTCAAACAAGATGATTGAATAGGAAGCCAGACGCACAAAAAAGGACCCTTGTCAGCAATCATGGCCCCGTGATCACCGTCACACTCACCATCCCACTCTCGGGGTGACCCTGTCATCACCGTCACTCTCACCGTCCCCCTCTCGGGGTGACTCTATGATCACCATTACTCGCACCGTCCCATTCTCAGGGTGACCCTGTCATCACCGTCACACTCACCGTCACACTCTCGGGGTGACCCTGTCATCATCGTCACACTCACCGTCACACTCTCGGAGTGACCCTGTCATCACCATCACTCTCACCGTCACACTCTCAGGGTGACCCTGTCATCACCGTCACACTCACTGTCGCACTATTGGGGTGACCCTGTCATCACTCTCACTGTCACACTCTCAGGGTGACCCTGTCATCACCATCACACTCACCATCACATTCTCGGGGTGACCCTGTCATCACTGTCACACTCACCATCCCACTCTCGGGGTGACCCTGTCATCACCGTCACTCTCACCGTCCCCCTCTCGGGGTGACTCTATGATCACCATTACTCGCACCGTCCCATTCTCAGGGTGACCCTGTCATCACCGTCACACTCACCGTCACACTCTCGGGGTGACCCTGTCATCATCGTCACACTCACCGTCACACTCTCGGAGTGACCCTGTCATCACCATCACTCTCACCGTCACACTCTCAGGGTGACCCTGTCATCACCGTCACACTCACCGTCGCACTATTGGGGTGACCCTGTCATCACTCTCACTGTCACACTCTCAGGGTGACCCTGTCATCACCATCACACTCACCGTCCCCCTCTCAGGGTGACCCTGTGATCACCATCACTCTCACCGTCACACTCTCGGGGTGACCCTGTGATCATTGCCGCACTCACTGTCACACTCTGGGTGACCCTGTCATCACCGTCACATTCATCGTCACACTCTCGGGGTGACCCTGTCATCACCATCACTCTCACCGTCACATTCACTGTCACACTCTCGGGGTGACTGTCATCACCATCACTCTCACCATCACATTCTCAGGGAGCGAACACATGATCACTCTCTCTCCCGGGATGACCCTCACATCACTGTCTCCCCATCACGAACAGTGCAGCCAGCTGCAAACATCTGTAAAATTCTGTTTGCACTTGAAGACCCACCGGACTCAAGTCCTCGCACACTGACCCTTCCCAGGACCAGGCGGCCCCTGCTGGGCTCGCCGCCTGGCAGTGAGCTGGGCGCTGACGGGGGCTGCGCCCACCTTTCTTCGCCCGCGCCATCTTCTTCACCTTGACGCTGTCGTACAGGAGGCAGAAGCGGCTGGCTGTCCGGCAAACATCCCATACACCTTGCTTCCGGGCAACCTTGGCCAGCTCTGCCCAAATCAGTACTCTGCTCACCAAAGACCCAAACGAAGGAAAATGTGAACTTGGCTGTGGCTGGTAGAAGCAGAAACCACTAGAACAACTGCTCCTGAGAAGAAGGCACTGGTGGGTCTACAGTTTCAAGGTTGCAAAAAAGCGACCATGAGACAATCAATCTCACAGCCAGGGGCTAGAGGCAACAGGGCGGCCTGGCAGGGGGGAGCTGTCCCCGGGGGACGGGGTGAGAGGGTAGGGGGTGCCCGAGCCCAGTGTCATGGCAGCCACACCCCCGTCGTTTAGTTAACATACCAGGTGGCTTCCCTGCCAGGCCCCCCAGCCGTGCGCCGCCTCCTGCCGGCCTCCAGGACCACGCGTGGGGCCAGGGCCACAGTCAGCTCGGCCGTTGCAGACGGTTGCTCTCGAGCGACAGCCGCAATGGCTCGGGGGCTTGGCTGTGTGTGACCTGTCCCTCTCCGGGTCCCCACTCACCGCTCCTTTTCATTCTCACTCCCCAGGCGCCGCAAGTGCCCGGAGGCTTTCTCCACGCTGAGGATGTGGTGCCGCGCTTTGGCGTAGAGGGCGGTGAACCGGCCCCTGTTTCTCCCGATGGAAACTGAGGACAGAAACGAAAGGCAAACGAGGCTGACGTCATGCAAGGGGTCACGTGACACGGAGGGACTGCACCTCCGTTCCAGGGATGATCTGTGCAGCCACTGTCACGGCAACCCCAGGGCTCTGGGCTCAGACGGAGCGTAGAGGGACCCCTCACCGGGGCACGTTTAGTCTTTTGATGGGAGTTAGGTCGAGCTCACAGTGCCTGTGTGCGAGGGGGAAGCTGCCAGGCCACTGGGCACAGCGTGCTGCAGGCTAGGCCTGGTCACCCCGCCCTGCTCTGGCCCGTGGCAGCGCCACCCAGGCCCTAGTTGGCTCTCCCTCAGGCCGGTGCCTGCCCAGCGCCAGGTGTTTGAGCGGTTTGGTGTTGGAGGCTGCCCCTCCTGAGAGCTCCATGTCAGGGCCTGGCAGGCAGAGGGCAAGGTGGCCGGGCTCAGACCTCCCGGTCCCCGCCCGGGGCAGGGCGCAGCGGGCGGGAGGGGGCAGGGGGGGGCGGGGGGGGGGCGGGCTCTGCCTCGCAGCTGGAGGCTGGTGCCCCGGGAGGGAGGCAGCACCTACCTTTGGTCTCGTTCTCGCTGTCGAGCACGATCTGGAAGGTGTCGGGGGCCAGGGCCAGGCCCGCGTTCACCAGGAGGGCCCTCTTCTTCCGGACGCTGTCTTTGGGCATGGCTTTCTTTGCCTGCGCAAGGGAGAGATGGTTCCGGTCTTTCCTGAGCGCCCTCGGGCTCCGAAGAGGCGCCGTGGGGCCCCGTGCGGCACCTGCTCGATGGCCATGATGGCCTTGTCCTCGGCACGCTCGGGGGACTGGTACAGCATGGAGCAGAGGCGCAGCCGGTTGAATGCCATCTTGAGCTTCTCCTGGTACCGGCCCTGGCCATCCAGGCGCATGGCCTTCTGCAGGTGCTCCATGGCGGGCTCCAGGCGGTCCTCGCCCTCCTCGATGCGCGCCATCTCCATGTGCACTTGGCACCGAAGCAGGACCATGAGGCTGGAGAGCAAGCACAGCGTCACGGGGCGTGGGGCACGCTGGCCGCCCGCGAGCGCCTCGGGGGTGCCGTGCAGTGGGCCTCCACACCCTGCAGGTGCCACCGGCCTCGCCTTGAGGACTCGCACAGAGAGGAGGTCCCTGGCGACCACAGGAGGCCTGAGCCCAGCAGGCGACAACAGCCGGGACCTGGCCTCCAGGACTGAGCAGCAGCAGCTCAGCAAACCAGGGTCCTGCTAGCAGGAGCTGCTGCGAGTGAGGGACATGTGATGCTGGGGCTCGTCACCTCCGTCCGCCGGTGCTGTCTCCCCGTCATCACCCCGCACGGCTCTCAGTGCTGCCAACTCAGTACTCCCCACTCGACAGCAGCCCTGCCTCTACCCCCGGGTCTCCTGGGCTGAGGCACACACGCCCACTCACAGGGTACCTGCCCCAGGGCCCATCCCCACCGGGCACTTGTGCGGGAGCCACAGGCAGCCGGCGGGGCGGAGGCCACGTCTGAGCAGGAAAAGGGAGTTCCTCCCCCTTCCACACGAGACCCAGCGTCTCCAGCCCCCTTTAAGGGTGGGTGCCTTCCCCGGCGTGCGGCACTTTGGGGAGAATGAGCTGGATTTCATCCTTATCCCTGGGGTGGGAGAAGTCTGGCCTCGCTCTCGCCCGCCCACGTGTCACCCCTCTCGGAGCGGGCAGCCCGGGGCGCCGACGCACGCCCTACCTGTCCATCTTCTCCAGGATCTCCGCGATGTTGGTCAGCGGCTTGCGCAGGTGGTGCCGCAGGTTGTGCTGCAGCAGCGGGAGACACAGGTTCCACTGCGTGGTGCACACCACGTGGATGACCTGGGGGTCGCCCAGGCGGATGGCTCGCTGCAGCACGACGTCCAGTCTCTGTATGATATTCAGCTGGGTCTGCACAAAAGACAATGACCAGTGTGGGAGCTGGAAAGACGGGTGCCAGTCACCGGCTTCGGGTGGCCCCTGGGCGGGCCCCTGGGAGGTCTGAGGGTCAGCGTGAGGTCTCTGCCACATCCCAGCACCCTCAAATGTGGCACCAACTGGCTCTCACAGCGCCAGCGCGCGGGAAACCCGCACCCAGACGGGCACCCGCAGCTCCTGCGCAGGGTTTACCTCCACAGCCACTCGAATGTAGATTTTAATTTTACTTTCGAGCCTTAGAGCTTCTAATTCATACTCCAAGCACTCAATCTCGATCAGCTTCCCAGGGTCCTGCACAACGCAGATAGGGAGACTTGGCACGAAGGCAATCACACACAGCCATTAACTTCAACGACAATTTTAAATAACTCAATGCACTAGGTAGAAATTCAGCAAATAAAAATCAGAACACAAGAATATATTTTAAAATTTTAAATGTTTATAAAAGATACAAAGATTTAAGTGAAAAAGCTAAAAAAAAATTTACCACCTGAGCTGCACACAACAGACAGAGGGAAACGTGCCTCCTGGGCTCCAAGCCTTTCCCTTCCCTTCCCTTCCCTCCCCTTCTGTTCCCACCCCTTCCCTCCCTTCCCCTTCGTCCCCCTCCCCTTCCCTTCCCTCCCCTTCCCTTCCCTCCCCTCCCCTTCCCTTCCCTCCCCTTGCCGTCCAATCACAGTGGGCAGGTGCCCACCCACAGTCACTGGCCACTCACTTTGCTGACAATGTCCTTCAGGTCTGAGAGGCAGCTGACGGCAACATCCTCACATTTCAAGGTCAGAGAAAGATGAGCTAATTCAAAAAGCAGGAAGAATCTGGAAACAAAGGCAGAGCAGCAAGGCATCACCGGGTGCCGAGAAGATGCCCCCGGCAGCACAGGCGTCCAGTCGTCAGGCACCGAGGCAGGAAGTAAGAAGAGAACACAGAGCCCTAGCCAGCAGCTCGGCTGGTGAGAGCGTCATCCTGACACGCCACGGTTGTGGGTTTGATCCCTGGCCATGGTACATACAAGAACCAGCCAATGAATGTACAGGTAAGCGGGAAACCAAACGATGTTTCTTTCCCTCTCCTCTCCTCTCCTCTCCTCTCCTCTCCTCTCCTCTCCTCTCCTCTCCTCTCCTCTCCTCTCCTCTCCTCTCCTCTCCTCTCCTCTCCTCTCCTCTCCTCTCCTCTCCTCTCCTCTCCTCTCCTCTCCTCTCCTCTCCTCTCCTCTCCTCTCCTCTCCTCTCCTCTCCTCTCCTCTCCTCTCCTCTCCTCTCCTCTCTCTCTCTCTCTCTCTCTCTCTCTCTCACCAATAAATAATAACTTTTTAAAACAATCTTTATAATAGCATTTACATGACAATGCCAAGGACCTATGACAGCCTGAGCAACTCTGAGAAAGGACCAAGTCAGAGGACACAGTCAGTCCTACCTGATGGTAGGACACTACAGAGGTGGCGACTCCAGGAACTGGCCCTGGTGTAAGACAGGCAGGTTTCTCAGCTTTGACGTTGGGACCAGGTCATCCTTGCTGGGTGGGGGACCTGTCCTGTGCGTGGCAGGATGCTGAGAGTCCCCAGAGAGTGGCAACAGAGTGTCTCCAGACACAGCAAGTGCCCCCGGGACAAGCCCACACCCTCCTGCCCTTTCCCGCACCCGTCACTACCCTAACAGGAATGCCAATGGCTGTGCTGGTGTCAACATCCTCCCCTGGCCCAGCCTTGGGAGGGGGGAGTCCCTGGGGCCCCACCCTCCCTGCCTCACCCGTCTTCCACCCACTCTGCCCCTGGACTGACAAGGGCTCTGGCAGGCCCAGCCTCCCGCCTCCCCGCCCCACCCTCCCTGAGCTCCGGCCACACGGGCCTGTGGCCCATGTGAGAAGGGAGAACCCACCAAAGTAGAAATGACTGGTTTTAGTCCTTCCTGGTTTTGATCGAACAAAACATTTTCCCCACTCGAGGTGTCAGCGGGCCCCGGAGGGTCAGGCCGAGGAAGCACCTGACGCGCACAGCAGGCGACCGAGCCTGATCCCCAGCAAGTGGAGGTCACACCTTCGCCTCCCGGGCAAGGACAGCGACCAGATGCTGACCGCACCGAACCGCAAGGAAGCTAAATGCCAAGCCTGCTCCGGGTACCCTCTCTGCCATACTGCAGCGAAGCTACAAGCTCTTACAAAAGCGATGGGGGGGGGGGAGCCCTCTCAAGACCTGGGGGGGGGGGGCCTCATGCACGCATGGGGAGAGGCTGCGTCACAGGGCGGGTGGGGACAGCACCCTAGTGCATGCTCTGCCAAGTTCACGGGTCACCGATGCTTTCAGAAAATGCACCACTCCCAGGAATTCAAGCCAGGATCGTCCGAAACTCTGAACAGGCTCAGAGGGTTCAGGAACCGGGGCGCACAGAACTGAGAAGTTAGCATGATGTTGGGGCCGGGGGGAGGTGGTGGGGGGGTGGAGGGAGGTGACCGGAATGCTTGTCTTCCACCTGGAAATGGCGGGCAGCCCCTCGGGAAGGTGACCTTGAAAAGCACTTCGGCGAGAGTCTATTTGACTTTCAAAAGTAGGATGTGAAGTTACAGATCCCCAGCGCGTCCCTTTCTCCCGTCCTTACCTGAGCCCGTACCGCCACATGCAGCTGTGCACCTGTAGGGCATAAACACTTACTTTTCCTCTTCCGTCGAAGGCGGGCTCTGGTGATTATAGAGATCTAACTGTTTATAGGTGCTCTTCAGAATTTTGTTGGCATCTTCAGGTAAATCATTCTTATCCAATTTTCTAGAATTAATTCAAACATAAATAACACAGCTCCTGTTGGGTTTATTCAAATCATCCAAAAAAAAAAAAAATACTCTGAGTCCATGAACCTGTTTCTCCCACCGAACAGAGGCCTAAAATGAATCCACCTCCTTTCTCTCCTCGGCTCCTGGTCGACACCTCACGCGCCTCACCCGCCCCCACCCCCGGATCTGGCTCTCTTCCTACGTCACTGAAAACGAACACACCTGGACACTGTGCACCAGCCCCTCCGCCGGGCCAGCCGCACACACAGAGCCCACCTGGCGGGATGCCAAGCCCGTCGCACTGGCTGCCCCGGGACCCGGGCCTCCTGGCTGCCCTGGCCTCTCCCCTACGCTGGCATCTCGCCCACCCGCCCCCCTCTCCGCGGCAGCAGGCCTGTGCCTGGGTGCAATTCCTCTCCCTGGGCCCTCCAGCTGCCCCGGCAGGGTCTCGCCCACTCCTCTAGTTTTGCTGAATTTCCTGGCCAGCCTCCAACCTCCCCTGGAGTAGAAGCCCCCCTCCACGGCTGTCCCGCAGCTCCGCCCCCACGGGCACAGCAGAGAGAGGGCACCGGGAAATCTCACGCCTGTTCTCCCTCCCTAAACACTTACTGTTTTAGAAAGTTAATGTGGAAAGTGATGGCCAGGTTAATGGAACGTTTCTTTTCTTCCTGTAACTGACGCTCGTCCATCAATTCATGACGTACCTGTTAGGAAATGGAACAAGATATCAGTTCAGGTTTCAAGGAGAAATCAGGTAGAGATCGGATGTCGCGTTTAGCTATGCGTTGGCGAATACTCCTTCTTTGACGTTAACATTTGCAATGAACAACTATCTTTTCATGAATTATGTTTAGTACTTAGTTTTTCATATATCACTTGATTTCCAACACAGGACTTAATAGACGATGAATGCTCTTCAGACACGTTGTTATGGTCATTGCTTTACTTTCCAAGTTTTCCACTGTTTTGAAAAGCCAGTGCTGTTTGTTACAGAGGAAATACTCAGAGTCGCAGTGAAGAACAGTTGTTGGGTTGTGTCTGTGTCCCTCGGTGGCTGGACCTGCGGGCTTGTTTCATGCAGGTTTCTGACGGAAGACACTGAGCAAAACGACTTCTCCTGTCTCCGCGGTGGACCAGCCGACTCACCATCACAGAAAACATCTGCTGGTATCTGTGCGGCGCGTGCTCTTTTATGAACGGCGCTGCTGTGGGACAAAGCTTCGCGGCCTCCTCCTTCCTTCCAGCTTGTAGGTAACACTCCAGAAGCTCCCTGGGTAACACCAAAGTGGCGGAGAGAAAACGCTGGTGAAACCATTTTCTGTTGCAAATGTCTACTGAGCAGCCTATTACGCTGGTATTATTTTCATGCTGCACAGACTTGGGAAGACACGGGGCCCCCCGGGCCAGCTCCGTACCCCGAGCCATCGTCTGGCGTGGCAGGGACGGGGAGGGGGAAGGGGACTGGACTATGGGACAGGCTCACACTTTCTGTGCTTTGAGTCAAAGCACACGTCCTGTGGTAACACCCAGGGGATGTCACCTACAGTCAGAAACGTCCTCAGACCAGTCACACAACGCAGGACCCCGGCTACAGAGCCGGAGCAGTGACCGACGCCTGCACCGGGGGTGACCGACCGCCCACGGGGCGCGCGCAGGGCGGGCGCCTCCACTCACAGCATCAGCTCCGCCTGCCAGTCCTTGTCCTCCTCCTCCGTCTGGTTTAACACGCTCACGATCTGGGAGAGGCTGGGGATCACATACTGGTAATACCCGGGCTTGAGAAAGGGCCTCACCATTTGCCAGTAGAGGACCGAGGCGTTATAGACCAAGAAGTAATACCTACGGCACAAGAGGAGGAAGTCTGAGACCAGGTCGGAAGCAGAGCCCGTCCCCAGCCCTCTTCTGGGAAGAAAGCTGAGTTCCTCTGTCCCCAGCAGGTGGCAGCAGTCCCCTCTGAGACCTATGGCCGGCACTGCATGAACACGCACAGCCCTCCCAGGGGCAGCCTGGTGCCCTGCTCAGACACCAGCTCAGCCCCGGCCACCATCACCCGGCCACAGGCTCCCGATGCCAGACTGGAGAGCACCTCTCTCATTCAGTCACTCCACAAAGTACCCAGCTTCCCATGAAAATATACCACTGAGCAAGGCCTCCTTTGACTCCCAAGGAACAGGCAAGAACAGGCAAGAGCAGGGAGAATCAAGGAAGGCTTCTTGGAGGTGACATCCTGCTGAGACCCAAAAGGTGACCAGGAATCAGCCAGGAGAGCAGTGCGGGAAAAGAGGACTGGCAGGCGGAGGAGGGAGAGCAGAGCCTTCCGGGAGCAGGCTCTGTGTGTACACAGGAAATGCAAAGTGGGGGGGGGGCAGGACACCCCTGGGAAGCTGGGCTTCCTCCTGAGGGCTGCAGGGAGCCACCTGAGGGACTGAGTTCAGAATCACAGGGGCTGATTCGTCCCTTTTTCTACAGGCCTCTCTTGGGGGGTTGGGGGCGGGGGGCTCTGCCTTGTAGGACCCCAGGTGTCTGGCGGTCTTCTCCACTGGCCCTTAGATGCATGCGTGATGCTAATTAACGCTATTACCCAGGAAGGAGAAGGACTCAGGGCGCTGGCAGTAAGACAAGGCTGCTGGTTCCTTTGTGGGTTTACTCAGAGCCCCAAGACCCCTGGCATGCAGCAGCAACCAGGCCCCTCCCTGACAGTGCCCACCGCTCCCGTTTCCTGGCCCCAGGGCATGGTCCCCTTGAAACACCCACTGTCTTTAGAACTTCTGGCTTGAGGCCACCGGGCTTCCCTGTCTGCAGGTCCCCACTGAGGGAGTCTGGGGGCTGGGCCCCGCATCTGCAGCACCTATTACAGGGGCCAGCCAGAGAAAGCCATCAAAGGCAGGCAGCGGGACAGTGAGTGAGCGAACCCAGGATTTAAGCTGAAATCTCCTTAAAATGTTGTGTCCTATCTAAAAAGGTTGCATGCAAGCTTATATAGTATTTTTGATGAAGCAAGCATTAATTAAGAAGAAAACTGTGTTGGATTCTCAGCCAAATCACCTCCACAGACCTGAGGCCTGGGCCCAGGTGGTGGCTGGGGGAACACAGACCAGTGGGGGCAGCATAGGGAGGGATGCTGAGCCCCCGAGAGGCCCGGGAACTGGTGAAGAGAGGCCCGTAGAGGTCACCCCAGGTCTCGGAAACCACGGACCAGAGCAGAGGATGCAGCTACGGGGACTGTACCCTCAAGCCCAGCTCTACCTTAGAGACGTGGGTGACACGATAAGTGCACGAAACACACAGAGCAAGGAACAGAGAGAACCACCTGGTAGATCCTGGTCTAAACCTTTCACACAGTCCCGGTCGGAGCGACAGAACCGTGGCCTACCTAGGTTCTCCTTTTGCAAAGTTGATCGCTTTCATGTACTGAGTCACGCAATTCTCAAACTCCTCCTAAAACATAAAGAATTGCACAATTAGCCCTAGCCGGTTGGGCTCAGGGGACTGAAGGGTCCCAGGTTCGATTCCGGTCAAGGGCCTACTGGTATTCCCAGGTTGTGGGCTGGATCCCCAGTAGGGGATGAGCAGGAGGCAACCGATAAGCGATTCTCCCCCATCATTGATGCTTCTATCCCCCTCTCCCTTCCTCAATAAAAATATATATTCTAAATACTTTAAGGTTTGTGTAGCCTGACATAATTTTGGAAGGGGGTGTTAAATATTAACTGTTGTGATTCAAGATGTGGAAATTTGAAGAGAATCGAGGCAACCTCCTGGGGGAAGTAGAGTAGGACAGACACCTCATCTCACTGACAATCTTGAGAGTGTCCATGTCAAGCCTCCTGGTCCACAGGAACTAAAGGACAACGCAGGGCGCCCTGGCTGGTTCGGCTCAGTGGATAGAACATTGGCCTGCGGACTAAGGGGGTCCAGGTTCCATGCCGGGGGCTCGATCCTCCCCAGTAGGGGGCGTGCAGGAGGCAGCCAATCTATGATTCTCTCTCATCATTAATGTTTCTATCTCTCTATCCCTCTCCCTTCCTCTCTGAAATCAATAAAAATATCTAAATAAGCTCCGGGAACCGGCTCTCACCAGATTTTCGGTGGACTTGGGGGCACACAGCTGGGCCCTGCACAGGTGCGCTCGGCCCAGAAAATGGGTGACCGGCCCCTTCGCCTTGAAGTACATCTGGATGCAGTCCTCGCTCACCTCTGGCTGCCCCATCTGCAAGAGACCACCGCCCGGTCGCGGCCTCCTTCCCAAAAACACAAGGCGGAGCTCGAGGTCGCCCTGAGGAGGGAGGGGCCCAGCGGTCTCTCCCTGGGCACCTGCCCGGCGCTGTGCCCTCCCGTCCTTCCGCTTCCAGCAGAAACCCCTCGGACAATGACCTTCAGGGCCTGTTCGGCGCACAGAACGAACAGGTCGGGGCTGAAGCTCTCGGTCGGGTCAAACTCGGATTTCCCCAGGTTGGCGGACTTAATCAACTCGTACGCTCTCTTCAGGGAGGTGGCATCTGTCAGGACAAGCGTTGAGGAAGGCTGGTGAGCACTGAGCAGCGAGGGGCAGTCAGGAGGGTCCCAGAGGGGCCTGGGTCAGGCAGGCAGCCCGGGCCGCGCCCCTGGGTGGCCGCCGACAGGGACAGGATCCTCTCGGCACGGCCCCGCCCCCAGCGGCGCGGCGGGGGAGCCTCAGGTTCAGAATCACAGCCTCCCGGTACCCGCTCCTGGGGGTGGAGGGAGGGGGGTCCCCAGGGTCCGGAAGGCTCTCGGAATCCGGGTCCCCGCCCACCCTGGTGGCTCTCAGCGCGGGCCAGCTCCTGAGTAATGACCAGGTCCATGGCGCCTCTGCCCCGGCGTCTCCCTCAATCCCTTGCAGCCGCTGGCGGTTGCCTAGCGACAGGGGGACGCGGACCGGTCCTACAGGTCGGCAGCGGGGCCACACTTGTCCGTAAGCGAACTCCCCCGAGTCCACCCTATGCGGGCTCCCCAGCCCCCGAAAGCGAGGGCCTCGGGGGAGCAGAGCAGGGCTGGAAACCACCCAGAAACACAGCTTATGAAAAGCTGGCCCGGCTTATCAGACAGTGACAGACCGGGGCGCGTGACAGCTAGGCGGCTGTAGAACCCTACCTCACATTTACACCAAACATAGCTCTAGAGCAGCGGTTCTCAACCTGTGGGTCGCGACCCCTTCACAGGGGTCGCCTAAGACCATCGGAAAACACGTATATAATTACATATTGTTTTTGTGATTAATCACTATGCTTTAATTATGTTCAATTTGTAACAATGAAATTGGGGGTCACCACAACATGAGGAACTGTATTAAAGGGTCGCAACATTAGGAAGGTTGAGAACCACTGCTCTAGAGGTATCAAGAAGTTAAATAAAAAATAAAATGAGACCAAAAATTTCCCAAATAAAGCAGATAATTATAAAAATTCTTGGTCTGGGAATAAGTAGGATATAAAACCCAGAGACCATAAAAGAAAGAGTGATGACCCCATAAAAACTTCTAAGTGATAAAAACCTCTTTCAATAACGGGAAACATGGCCAACACAGCATCCAGGCAGCGGGAGGGCTGATTTCCTTCAAACCCTACAAATCTGTAGGAAACCACCCAGTTCAACAGACCAACCAGGGAAGACGACATCAACAGCATCAACACTAATAAAAGAGAAAAATGGTAATTGGCGTACGAGCTACCCTTTTCATTGGCTAATCAGGGCTATATGCAAATTAACTGCCAACTAAGATTGGCAGTTAATTTGCATATGTAGGCACAATGCAGGGAGGCGAAAGGGAAAGCAGGAAGAAGCCCCCTGCCACTGACAGTGATCGGAAACCCAGGGGGGAGCTAAGAGCTGGGGGGCAGGGCAAAGGCTGCCCCAGGTGCCTTTTCCGCCCTGGCCAGTGATAGCAGGAAGTAGGGATGGAGCCAGCGATGGGAGCTGGGCACGGTCGAAGCTGGCAGTCCCGGGAGCTATGGGTCCCTTGCCTGGGCCTAAAGCGAAGCCCACAATCGTGGGGCCACTGCAGCTGCAGGTCCCCGCTGCCCGGGCAGGACGCCTAGGCCAGAGGCGTCAGGCCTGGGCAAGGGGCCCATCCTGCGATTGGAGGGTGATGGGGGTCAACGCCTGAGGGCTCCCAGTATGTGAGAGGGGGCAGGCTGGGCTGAAGGACACTCCCCCCCACACACACCCAGTGCACGAATTTCGTGCACCGGGCCCCTAGTTTAAACATAATAATCTCATAATGAAGAGAAATACAAATCCGAAGAACAAGGTAGCATCCTTCACCTATGGGTTGGGAAAGAGAAAGGGGTTTGACAAGACACTGGTTTGGGGAGAACGTGGGAAAATGGAAGGTCATGTCGAGAAGGCTAACCCCTATTTTGTAAAACTGCTGTTTGGAATTCTCTATTTTTTTAGACGGCTTCTTTATTCTAAAAAAATAACTTTGCTTTCCAGCCTGCTCTAGCCTGCTTGAAGAATGAGGAAGATAAACTTCGCTGTCTGACCTTGTAGGCCAGAGACTAGATACGCCCATCCTCTCATGCCAGGCCAGGTGTATTTTTTAATTGGATAGAACTGTGTTGTTTTCAAGGCCACCAGCGACATAGCCACGAAGCACACATAGGGCTGGCTTTTTAATAAAAGGGAAGTTCTGCTTGTAGCTTTGCCCAGAATTTGAAAGGCATTTTTCTCTGGGCCCACCGGTGAGTAAAGTGTGGCTCCAAACTCTCTGAGCATCGCTTGATTTCTTCCGGTCTCTGTAACATTATGGGAGAATAAACTGGTACCACCTCTAAGGAGGGCAACTTGGGAATATCTGTGGAAATTCCCAATGCACACTTCCTTTCCCCCAGACTTCCACTCCCCCAACCTCTATGCATGACTCAGAGTGAGCCCCAACTCGCTGCTTCTCTCTGACCTGCGACCTGCCACCTGCCCCGTTTGGGGACCCCAGGCTCTTGGAAGGCTCCAGGCAGCAGCTCCTGGGAGGCCATGGTCAAATAGGGATATCAGGGTGTCACTGGAACCCAGTAACTGTGGGGAAGGGGCACGAGAGGAGATTTACCTTTCAGAGTGATGCTCTACTCTACTCAGGAAAGAACAGGCTATTTTGTAAAACTGTGGCCAGCGCTGACTCCCCCTCACCTGTGGCTCAGAGCAGACACGTAAAGAGAAATGTGTAATGAGATGCAAGAAGTCCTGGAGGAACAAAGGGACAGAGGAAGGAAAGCCAGGACAGACAGCAGGGCTGGGGCCAGGCTGGGCCTGCAGGCCAGAGAGGTACAGAGTGGGAAGGACGCCAGCGGGGAAGGAAGGCTGGGGTGGGTCTGAGTGCCTGGTCACTTCCTACAATCCCAGGAGGCCGGGCTGTCTTCACTCATTCCACAGGCAGGGCACAGGTGGAATCCTGCCTCGGGGCTCCGGGCTCCCAAGGGTCAAGGGTCGCTGCAGGGTGGGGACTCGGGCTCTGGAACAAACCCAGAGGTCAGGCCCCACTCAGTTAATGTCAACTCCTTGCTGAGCAGCTGCAGGCCATGCTGGTAAGTCAGGGACCCGCCTGAGTCTGGGGGCTGAGACAGAGAGACGGTGCTGAGTGGGGGGCACGGGGCTGGTGCGTGGTGGCGCTTGGGGAATGGTACCCGGGGAGGCTTTAGGATATTTCACTGCCCAAACCTCCGAGTTTACCTCCTGGGCTCTGCAAGGAGGCTACTGACTAGGAGGGCACGCTGGTCTGTGGAGACGGTACTTTCCTGCGTTTGGGGAAGAAAGAGCCTCCACCTCCTGGCCCCGCAGCTCTGCTCCCTGAGGCGCTGGCTGGTATTTTTAGCCACCTATTCAGGGGGCCCTCCCTCCCTCCTGCTAATGGCCTCGTATGAACGGTATGAACGCACTTCCTATTATTCTCCCAGCACCACACACAGCAGGCAGCTAGCTGTTCAAATGCAAGATCCGTCGGCTCTGATGGGCTGCACAGTGATGTGATAGAAATAGAAAATCTCACCATCTACCCATCCAAGTTGGCGACTGAATTGGGATGGCAGCTCTGACCCCGCCACCCTCGCACACAGCCGGCGACAGCTGTGCTGAGCCGCGGACCCTGCTCTCCAAGTGCCTGCATTCCCCGGGGGCACCTGGCACCGTCCTTGCTGTTCCCTGAGGTCCTGGCACGGGGCAGCCTTTTGGTGGATACCATGGGGCCCCTGCAGGGTCTGGGTCCTCCAGGTGAGCCCCACTGTGGGGACAGAGAGAACTGCGCCCTCCACGGCAGAGGGAGCATTTTGGATTTGTGTCTCTTCTTAAGGTTTGGCCTCCCCTGCTCCTGGGGGCCTGGGGGCTGCCTTTGTTGTGCTCAGGAGCTGGAATGTTGCAGCCACGTTGAAGCTCCCCCAGGACCTTCCAGGCACTCCAACCCCTCCCTCCTCATCAGGCCGCTAAGGCTGCCCCACCCGCCCGGTGATGAGGCTGCTGGGAGTCAGGGCTGAGAGCTCTGTTCTCACTGGGCGCAGTGGAACCCAAGGCTCTCCACGTGGCCTGGGTCCCAGCAGGACAGCTCCAGGCCCTAGCGGGACTCTGCTTTAACGCTCCAGTCCTGTCCTGCTGTCCTCCCGCCACCTCCCATCTCCATGCCCCATGGTGCTCCCTGAGGCACCCTCCCAGTAAGCTCACACTCAGACCCGCAGGCTGAGACAGACCCACAACAAAACCAAACTCCCTCCTGGAGATGGGCTCTGGCCTTGGGGCTGAGCCAGCTCAGTGTCCAGTGGCTTCAGCACCAACATCCATGTCTGGCTGGTGGAGATGACCACATATCCTGCCCACCTGCGGAGGCTGCTGAGCAGGTGAACAGGGGCGTGGACAGAACGTGGGGCTGGGAGATAGTAGTGCCTCTGGGGATTTGGCCGTTCACACCCTCAGCCTGGTCCCCAGACTTTGCTCCCCGATTCCTTTAGAGAGAATATGCTCCCAGGCAAGCAGTTCTCCTGTGACAGAGCCTGACGCCAGTGCCATGCGTCAGCCCCAAGGCCCCAGTCTCGGCTGTGAGACAACACAGACTTTCCTTTTGTGAGAAGAGCATGCCTGAATCCAGACTGTCCCGCTCAGGCTCGGGGTATGTGGGCCACGGTGGGCCTGGGACTCTGTCTGCATCCACATGTTACCAAACTAAGCCCAACCAGGGGCGCGGGGGCAAGGGGACTCCCAGCACCCCTGCTCCTGCCTCGGGAGGCGGGTTCGCTGAAGCTGTGAGAGGCTGGAAGGGAGCTGTCACCAGTCAATGATGCCGGCAGCTAGCTCGGAAGTCAGGAAGTGTTTTGACTGAGGTTGGCTTTAATTATACCCCTAAAGGCTGGAGTCAGAATAAGGGCGGAGGTTGCAGAGGCAAGAGGAAATGTCAGCATTTCTGTGCAAACGCAAACCATGGCCTCAAGCCTGTGTCCTGGGAGCCCCTGGGAGAAGGCAGCCTGTGTTGGCATGGGAGGCCTTTCTCCATCACCCTGACAACAGTGGACCATGTGTGAGTGTGAGCATGCATGTGTATGAGCCTGAGCATGTGTGTGTGTGTGTGTGTGTGTGAGAGAGAGAGAGAGAGAGAGAGAGAGAGAAGGTGAATGTGAGCACATGTGTGACAAACTTCTCTATATGAGTTCCCCAGCAGGCATGCAAGCCCTGCCCTGCTTGCCCTCCTCACCGGGTGACCCTCCCCTCCCCCATAGGACAGCAGTCAGAACTGAATCCAGCTGAACTGATGAGTATCTTCTAGGAGCAGAACCCTGACACCATGTTCTGGGAGGCGTCATTGTAACCAGAACCAAGGTTCAGCTGCCTGTTGCCGCAAAAACCAAACTGGTGAGACAAATGCTGGTGAAAAAGGAAAGAGGTTTATTCAAGTACTAGTAACCTGAGAAGATGAAGGCCTCTTCTTGCAAAGTTCATCTCCAAATCTCAGGTTCCTATAAGGAGGGAGAGGGAAAGCAAAACAAAGAAAAGTTCTCTACTTGCAGGCCAGCACAGTCCATTCCAATAAGGACCTCGCAACTGGTCAAGTGATGGTCTGATACGCATCATCCTGGTCTTCGTCGTCCTGGTTCTTCATCATCCTGGCTCTACATTGGAAAGTTAGCAAATCTGGAACTTGGATGACTAAAGGTTGGAGTCCATATCTTCTGAAATTAGTTCCTAGGGTTCTTATACAAATATGTTATCTGCAAACTACATATTAGTCAGAACCAGCACTTACAGAAACAATGTCAAAAGAATGGTGGTGTGGGTTACAATTCCCCACTGTTACATCATCTTGAGTATAAATATCTTTGTTCAATGAATTGAAAAATGAAACTAACTCCTTCTTCAATCTTAAACAAATAACTTCAAGAGGTCAGGGGACGAAGACTCCACCCTTCACCACTGGCACCCTGGTGGCCTTGTTACTGCAACCTACGGAGCCTCCAATTATTTGCTGAAATAGTCATAAAACTATGAAAAATTAAGCATTAGCAGTTTGCCTGTGTTTCATTATTTATTAAGCTAGTGACTTATTTTTCTTTTGGCAAAGAGCTTCCGATCTTTCTCAAGGGGGAAAAAAACGTGGGCAAGAATAACAGGCCTATTTTGAGTTATTGAAATTAAAATTTAAATAACTTCCCACCCCGAATGTAAACTGAATAAAGCTGTTCATAAATGCACGTTGATTGAAAATGAAAAACGTGAGCGCTTCCCCATTTGTTTTATGAACATTAATTTTGTTCAAATAACTCTCCTAAGTTGCCTCTGAGCCCCAATCCCTTGAGGTTTCCTCTCCACTTCACAGCAGCACCCTGGCTGGTTCAAGGGGCCATCCCTCCTCTCTCTATCCGTCCAACCTTCCCTCGCACCTTCCCCGTGTCAGTGGGGCGTCCACAGTCCTCAGGAAGGGGCAGCCTGTGCCAGCCCCCCATACGGAGGTGCAAGAAGCTGGGTGTGACTTCCAGGGGAGCCAGGACACCCCCTGGTGGGCATGGCCTCAAGGCTCCTTTCCTGCTCTGCGGTTTTGCTCCCCCCAGACTTCTCCCGAGAGCACCCAAAGCCACACGTCAGGAGAAGGGAGAGGTGATGGGGCTGGTGACCCCCTGGCATTGGTTTCCTAAGGCTGCTGCACAAATAGCCAAACTGAGCGGCTCAAACAACAGAAACGACTCCCTCAGTCATTTCTGCAGGCAGAAGTCCAAACTCCCGTTCAGATCCCTCCAGGCGTGTGGCCTCATCACCCAATCTCTGCCTCCATCTGTCCCGTCTCTCTGTCTCAAACCTCCCTCTTCTTTGTCGCATAAGGACACCAGTGACTGGAGTTAGGGCCCATCCTAAACCCAGGACCGCCTCATTTTGAGACTCTTATTCACATCTGTAGAGGCCTTATTTCCAGATAAAGCCCCATTCACAGGGCCCAGGGGCTGGGATGTGGACCTTCTTTTTGAGGCCAGATACATCTATTTTTATTCTAAATTGCAATACCACAAAGAGAAACATTAGACATATTAAAAAGTCGCTGCTGTGAGGCTTTCAGCTAACTGCAGGCGGCCAAGGCCCTTCAGCACTGCCCTGCTGTTCCCGGGCTCCAGGTGCAGGTGGCGCAGGTGGCCACCGGAGGGCACCCTCCTCCCTGCAGCTGGGCTGGTGTGCTCAGAGGGTCACCCTCACACTAAAGCAGGAACCCTGGCTTCAGGCTGTCCCGCATCCTCACATCCCCTGAGAATCCCCTGCACCTTCTGCCTCCCCATCTCCTCTGGGCAGGCAGGACACAGGCTGGGAGGTCTGCGGGGATAAGATGGTGGGGGGGGTAGGGGTCCAGAGGGTGTGATCCATGAAACAATCCCCATGTGAGTCATTATTGTTAGTCAAGAACACCTGTGGGCTCACCTGTGGGGCTTTAGATACACACACACCCATCTCACCCTGCAACTGGGGCGTGCACCCCTGTGCTGTGCACACACGACTCCAGCTGCCCCTTCCTCCTGCCCTTCCCTGTTGTGAAGGGTCCCTGGTGGGTCCCAGCCCCTCGGGCTACATTTCCTAGGGGACAGGGAGAGGTGGGGCACTGGGCAGATGTCCAGGCCAGTCTGTGTGTGTGTCAGGAACATGACAATCCTGGCCCTTCCTATGATGAAGATGTCTTAGGAAAAGTTATCGTACAGATCAGTAAAAACCCAACGGCCAGTTCTGAAAAGAACTCCGACTCAGAAAGGTATAGATACGTGATTTATGACGGGGTTTTATTGAGCCTTTTTCTTAGATTTCTGAAGACAGATTTGACCATCAGTGGCAGAAGCTGTGGAGCCAGAAGAGAAGAAGCCACCTCTGTCCTCCTATAAAAAGTCCAGGCAGTTCCGTTAAAAATAGTCCCCGCGCCCCTCTCGGTGACCTAGAAATCTCAACACGCATTTCCCTCTCGAGTGCAGGCTGTGACGGAGGCGCCTGGACATCTGGTTCCTCCCTGCTGGGGCCCTGGGGGCTGGGCTCGCTCTCAGAGGGTCCCAGGTAAGGCCCTGACACTGTGGGAGGAGCAGGCAGGAGGGAGGCGGCATCCTCTCCAAGGGAAGGGGTTTCCTCCCAATTCAGAACCGGCCACCGTGAGACCCGGGACGCCTGCCTGGTTCACAGAGGCCCGCGGGTCCGCTGCGCCATCTCCCGAGGATGCCTCAGGCCAGGGCTAGTGCTGGTCTGTTTTCAGTTCAGTCACAAAGGACACCTGTTCTTGGCGTGACCTGCTCCACTTCATGCTGGGGCCTGTCTTCTGACGGTCATGGGAAGAAACAACACTGAGTGTCCTCTGAGGGGCGTTAGACCAGGGCTGAGCCAGGCGTTTCTGCTCTCTGGGGAGCCACCCGGTGCAGCCGCGTCAGCATTTCGAAGCTGTGTGAGCAGAGGAAGTATGAAAGCTCTACATCCCTGGGGACTGCGTGATCCAAGACACAGAGGCCAAGCTCTGAGGATGGCCTGGACTCACCCACAGTGTGCTGGCTGGGTAGAGTGGCTACCTCGCTGTTATACCCATGAGCTGCAAGGGATGTCTGGTCCAGGTGGGGGCAACACCAGGTAAAACCATCATGGTTCTTCCTCCTGCCGGAGCAGTGCAGGGCTGCTCCTGGGGACACAGGTCTGCATGACTCTCTTGGGTCTTCTTGGGTGTCCCCTGCTCCCTGCAGACACTGCTGGGATCATCAGGACCCTCATCCCTACTCAGGGGGTAGGGGTGGGGGGACAAGAAGGAAATCCGCTGTGTGACCCAGCAGCTCTCCCCCTCCTGTTAAGGCCTTTGGTACTCGCTCCTAGCAGAGCTCCATCCCCCAGCTGCTGACAGCTAGGTGGGAACAGACGGCCTGTGTGCAACGAAACACAGCACCACAGAGCTGCTGGGGATGAACGGGGAGCAGGGCTGCTTTAGGCTCATCTGGGAACCCAACACACACTGGCTGGCTCTCTCCTGACTCCGGGAGGGGCAGAGCTTCGGGTGGGCTGGGGAGGGAAAGGACGGGTGTGGCCCCTCTCACTGCTGAGACCTCTGGCAGTCCCTGAGCTTCCTTGGGGCGTCGCAGAGGACTCTTCACCCCGTGGACAGAGCCATATCCGAGTCCAGACGACTGCACCAGAGGCAGAGCTGGGTGGGCTACTGGGCAGGTCTGGGTGTCCAGAGAGGAGGCTTGAGCTGCACCGCCTGGCTCCTCCTCCCCGACTGTAAACAGTGCAAGTGCCTCTGGGAAAGAGACTGATGGTGTTGATGTTGGAAACACAGTAGAAATAAAAGGAATAAATATAATTTTTACTGTCAAAACTTGTTTTCATTTTGCAAGAGTTTGAGAGGAGAAGCACAGATGCATGAAATGCATTTCATTACCAGGAGCAGCCACATCCAGTTTCGAGATCCACGTGGGATCCCATCAGCCCCTTGGGATCCCATGGGAAGTGCTGGTACATGCAGGACACTCCATGTGTCCCTTGTCCTTGGGCATCTGCCTGGAGGGAGGGCTCCCTGGGAAGTGCAGCTTTTCCGGTAGCTCAAAGGATAGTGCGCCTTGGGGAGCAGGCCCTGGGGGTGAAAGTCGGTATAGACGCTGTTGCTGCCATGGTGTCTCAGCCACAGACAGTGCACCATGAACAATGATACCTCAGAAACTGCAGGTCATAGGCTAACTTTGGGTTCTCTTTGGAATTTTCCCTGCACAGGTAATGGCTGTGAGCATCAGAAAGCCCTCCTAGCACCCCATGGGTTCAAGTTCCCTCTGGTGTGGCACCACTGAAGTACCTGAAGGCTTGCCCCCTGATGGACAAGGATGAAGAGACCTCAGCATGGAGGACGGCCGGCTGCTCAGAGGCCTCTGAGCCTTGGACCTTGGTCAGTTGGGAGGCTCTGATGTGAAGTTGTCCATCTGGGCTCCTGTGAGATTTTGTTGGGGAAAATCAAGGTTCTTCTGCTGAAAAGAGGAGAGAGAGAGGGGGGGGGGGAGGAAAACCACTGGTTCAAAGTGCACTTTGCTATCTGAGCTTCAGGAAGATCAGGGGGGGACCCGCCTCCCTTCAGCACCCTTGTGCTGATCTCCCTTTTAAACACAACGGTGGGCACTCTAGAATGGTCGGAGAAGTCACCTGATGCCAAACGCTGAGCTGAAAGGATGTCTCTCCATTCCTCCTTCACAAAATAAATCATCCTGTTCCAGCCAAGTCTTAACCTCAGCATTTTCCAGGTCACAGAGGTATCGTTCAGGTTATATAATCTAGGAAGCCACCAACTATTGATGATGATGGTGGTGATGAAGGTAATGGTGATGGTGGTAATGATGGTGATGATGGTTGCCGGGAGCCGGTCCATCCTTGCTGTTTCAAGGGACCTGGCATATATGGCATACGGTTCTTAATATGTTTGCTCACCTTCTTGGCGCTGTGTTTTAACCAAAGTCACCTCTCCGAGAAAGGTTGAATCCCCGGGTAGGGATTTTCCCCTGAAGTTAGGGAGGGAATAAAACCCCTCAACTAAGTGCCAGGCGGGTAATTAATCCCTTTAACTACGAACAATCATGCTTAAACTACATAATCTTTTCTCCCTGGAATGGAGATAAGAAACGCCCTAACCTTTGTAATAGAGATTGATAGGATTGAATCAACTGGTATAAATACAGTTGTAACAAGACAGAAACACTCAGAACTCAGGAGACAGAATTCAGAAGACAGAACCTACACGGAGCCTAGAGACAGAAGAACTTCGCTGGCGAGAGCATGCCAGAGGATCCTGGACCGGGACTGGCCTCGGAGCCTAGAGACAGAGCCTAGCGGGAGAACATGGCAAGGGATCCTGGACTGAACCTGACTACAGAGATTGGCAGGAGAACCTGACTGGAACCTGGACACTGAACCTGACTGGAGAGCCTGGACAGAACCTGGCTGGAGAACCTAGCGAGGGAACATGGCTACAGAACCTCGCTGGAGATCTGAAGCAGAACCTCTCTGGAGATCCGGGCTGGAGATCCTGGCTAGGCTGCTGATCAACTGAACGCTGTCTCCGTGACATTCCTTCTTCGCCGACTCCGTCCACACCTTTGGGGACCCCTGGACCCGCTGGGGCTGGACCCCGGCAGATGGTGATAGTGGTAGTAATGGTAATGGGTAGTCATGATGGTGGTGGTGATCATGGTAATAAAGATGATGGTAGCGGTGATAGTGATGGTGGTGATCATAGTGGTGATGTCGGTGATCATAGTGATCATGGTGGTGGTGATGGGCACAGCTAATACTTAATGAGAACTCCTGTTTGCCCTGCTGTTATCAGCATTTGGTGGCACCCCCACATCTGGTTGGTAATGCTCTGGGCATCTCTTAGGTTGACCGCAGACAGGTCTGCAATTTTGCTCCAGAGTCAGTTTAACTCACAGCAAGTCAGCTTCTGGTCTCCCTCCATTCAGTAACCACGTGGCCCTGGTAAGTCACAGGAATCTGAGCCTGTGACAATGACCTGTGTCCTCAGCCAGTGTCAGCCGTCAATGGCGCTGTTCCTCTTGTCACAGCAAGGACAAGGCAGGGGAGCAGCCTACTGGAAAGGGGACTGGGCAGCAGGACTGAGGCCTGTCCCTGGGAACCATGCCTGGGGCCTCCGGGTTGCCCCTCCCATGTTTCTGTCAGGCTTCTCCCCGCAGTGGGTCTTGGTCACCGCTCTTTTGTCTCTTCAGTGCCCACTCACTTCCTAACTACATCTTGTGGGTGTCGTCCATCCCATTCTCTTGGTTCTTGAGGGTTTATGCACTTTTGCCCTTTAATTCACTTTGGTCCTTTTAGTTGGGGTTCAGGAACAATCAGGGATAATTGAGTAAGACCAGTCAGGTGAATGGGAAGTCTTGCCTTTTCCCATTAGCAGTCATCGTAAGTAACCCTTTTTGGTGTAGCTTCAGTAAATGCTCCTGGATTTGCAAAATAATCCTGCGACTGCCATGTTAAGAAAAGAAGATTAAGTGATTGATTTCTAGTGCTTTGTGTGTGATTTTCACACATAAAACCTGGGCACGTCCAAGGGTGTCTGTCTCATTTGTGAATCCCAACTAGTGTGATGATTTAAACTGCAGAGACTGTGCAGCAAGGTTCTCAAACTCAGCCAAGCCCTGGAACCTCGGGGGCCTTGTCAAAGCACAGATTGCCAGGCCCCACACCAAAGATTCTGGGTCAGTCTGTGTAGGCACCTGAGGACATGCATTTCTGACACGTTCGGTGATGGCCAGGTCCCACCTTTAACACTGGTGTGAAGATGTTAGAATGACTGCTGAGGGGGCACAAAGAACCATCTGTTAAATGATAGTGATTCCATCCACATGGCATGTCAGGAGTGGGACCACTCCATGCAGCAAAGGTTGTAACGAGATTTTTAATGAGCCTTTGTTAACCTGACAGCAACTGAGGTTTTACAGTCTAACACAGTGATGGCAAACCTTTTGAGCTCGGCGTGTCAGCATTTTGAAAAACCCTAACTTAACTCTGGTGCCATGTCACATATAGAAATTTTTTGATATTTGCAACCATAGTAAAGCAAAGACTTATATTTTTGATATTTATTTTATATATTTAATTTCCATTTAACAAAGAAAAATCAACCCAAAAAAATGAGTTCGCGTGTCACCTCTGACACGCGTGTCATAGGTTCGCCATCACTGGTCTAACAGCTAGCAAACAGGTGTGGTTTTACTTGAGATCATATGTATTTGCCTTCCCAATCAGTTTGCAAAGAAGACTCATTAACGTTGCAAAAGGACCCTCTTCCTCTGGGCACGGCTCTGTTCAGCTGCACAGTCTTTACTCCTCCCCAGCAGGTATGTGCTGAGCTCCTGAGGGCCAGGCCTGTTCTACACACCTGTGAACAGACAGACCTGGGCCCTTGTGGCTCTGAGCTGGAGCCATGGGGGTGTGGGTGTAGAGTCAGACAGAAGCGAACAGGACAAAGAAGCAGACTGTAGGGTAGGTTGGAGGGCTGTGTGTCTGGGGTCCAGGCAGGTTACGGGGAGGACACAAGGAGATTCTCCATCCCGACCGGGGCCACGTCCGGGCATCTGGTCAGACGGAAGGTCACATCAGCAGAGCCTCTCCTTCCCCTGCTCACACCTGGCCCACATTCAGCCGTGTTCGGTGACATCACCAACACCAACCTGGCAGGGGTGATGGTCCTCTCCCTGGGTGGGGCCAGGGGTGGGCATGGCCAAGGCAGCCTGTCCAGGAAGCTGCCCAGGGCTGCCTCAAGGCCAGACAAGAGGCACTGGAACCAGTACAGAGGGGCTTCCGGCGCCTGCAGGGCAGGGACCCAGGGCACAGGTGGGAGGACCCCAAGGGGCCCAGGTGACCTCAGAGTTGAGCTCAGAAAAGGGACGAGGGTGGACATCTCCTTCTTTCCCCACCCTGGGGGAGCCCAGGGGTCCCCATGCAAATCTGACCCAGTGGGCCTACTTCTCAGAAGAGCAGGAAGGGGACCCGACAGCCAGAAGGTGGGCAGAGCGCAGGCTGCACCTGGCCGCTGTCAGTGCGTGGTGAGGAGCTCGCAGGAAACAAGCCTGGGCAGATTGTATTCAGGATAGAGAATCATTCATAATCATGGGAAGCTGTAGCTAAGTTTCCCAAAATAAGGACTTGTGGAGAGATGGGCAACTTAGCACTCGTCATCAAAAAAAGGAAAATGGGGGGGAACCCCAGCAGGCTTAGAAAGGAAGAGTCTTCCGCCTGAACGCACGGTGACGTGTTCTGCTGCTTCCTCGGAGGTGTTCTGGCTTCATGACTCTTTTCCCACCCAGAGAGCCTTCTCTCGTGCATGTGATTCCACGGTCGGTCCTCAGACCCTGCAGATTAGAGGGGCCACAGGCTGAGGAGACTCCGTCCTCAGGACCGGGTGTGGAGGACCCAACAGCCTGGACGGCGGTGCCGCACCGACCCCAGACCCTGTTCTGAGTGTCAGGGCCATGGTCTACGAGGCATTTGGACAGCACACAGAACGCCCACCATCTGGAGGCCTTTCTCTCTGCGGAGAGAACCTTCCACAGTGACTCAGAGGAGAAAGGGCCGCAGGGCCCCAGCAAAGGGCTGGGAGGAGCCCTTCTAAGCGAGCAGGCAGTGACTCTCCACCACAGAGCAACAGGCTCAGCCTCAGACCAGGGTGGGAGCCCAGATTCTGGGGGAGCAAGTGGTAAGTCACCCCCTTTGCTCAAAAGCAGGCCCTGGAGCAGCAACCCTAGTGGACACAGCTGGCCTGAGCCTCACAGAGGACAGCAGCAGGTGGCTCCTCCCTGCTCAGCCCCCTGGGAGAGATGTGAGGACCCCGGACCAGTGGCTGCCGCCTGCTCCCTGTGAGCCCGTCGGGGCCAATCCTCAACCTGATGGGGCTGCCTGCCCAGCGTGCACGAGAGGGAACCCTAACTGGCACCCTCTGCATTCTGGAATGCTCCCTCCCTGCAGGATCCCAGCTGGAGCTGCTGGGACAGGGAGTATCCCACCAGGCAGACTCTCCCAGACCACAGCTCTGAGGGCCATCCAGGGGCAGCTGGATCCCTCCTTGTGGGACACGGGACGTGATCCCATGTGGACGTCACATGTCCAAACCCGTGGCACATTCATGACTCCCCTCCCAGTGCCAAGGTGCACACATCAGGTGGGGATGCACCACCCGGCGCTCCTCAGACAGGTGTCCCGCTCGTACATCTCGGTTCCTTAGGCAGAACATGAACTGATGCCTCAGCACACTTTGAGAAGCGGAGAAGCATGATAATGTGCGGGCTAAATTTGGTGTTAATTACTTTGAAGAGAATGAGCCTGAAGGAGAAAGGATCTTTATGCATCATTTTAGTTCTTTCATTTAGGTCTCTGATCCATTTTCATTGAATTCATCTTTTTATACACGCCCTCGCTGGTTTGGCTCAGTGATAGAGTGCCGGCCTGTGGACCACAGGGTCCCAGGTTTGATTCCAGTCAAGGGCATGTATCTCAGTTGCAGACTCCACCCCGGCCAGGGCCCTGGTTGAGGCGCGTGCAGGAAGCAATCAATCGATGTGTTTCTCCCACATCAGTATTTCTCACTGTCTTTCCCTCTCTCTTCCACTCTCTCTAACAATATCCTCGGGTGAGGTTTAAAAGTAATAATAACTATAAATAAATAAATAAATTCCTCTTCATGCACATGGATGTCCCATTGTCCCAGCGTCATGTGTTGAGATGACCATCCTTTGCTGAGAACCAGTTGACCATGTGAGGGTTTATTTCTGGACTCTCGACTCTGCTCCATTGACATTTGCATCTGTCCTTTGCCAGAACCAGTGTCCTGATGCCACTTTGTGGGAAGCTCCAAAACCAGGTCGTCCTCCGACCTCAGTGTTGCTCAAGCTCTTTGCATCCCATACAGCGGGACTCGCTGGTTAGTTCTGCAGGTCCTCTCGTGTTCTTCCCAGGTTCTCTTGCAGATCCCCCACCCAGAGAACCCCTGCCTCTGGTCTCAGGATCCACAGCTATGATGCCCACAATTTTAGCCTCATGGTGGCCTGTGTCCTCCGGGCTTGGTCCCTGGGTTTCTGATGTCTCTAGCAAGGGCACTTTGGGACCTGATGGTCCTAAATAATCAGATGATCTGGGTGAGTGCCAGTGGGGTGGTCCTCACGAAGAACAGCTGAGCAATCCTGACTTGTATAACACAGTGTTTCAATTTGCCAAACAGCCTCAAAATAAAATAGAGAAGCTCTTAAAGTCCCTCCATTTTGTCTCCGTCCAGACCAGGGTCAAAACTAGCCGGAAGCTTTGGTTTTAGGACAAGTCCAGTGTCTCTGCCTCGAGCCTTAGGCCAAGACAGAGTTCGTCCTGGGCAGTGGAGTTGATGCCAGCAGGATGCTCGCCATCCTGGCCATGTGGCGTGACCAGGGCACGATGTTAGCCGTTTCCTCCCTAAACAAGGAATCTCACCTGGACTTTAGGTAACTAATCAGAGATCAGGAAATATGTCTCCCAACACCCTGGCCTTTTGCTTCACAGAGTAAAAGGGGCTTCATAGTGTCACTTGTGTCTGTTGATCCAGCACCTTTGCAGGCAGCTGCGTCCACCCCGCATAGCACACTCACACACATGCACACACACGCCTGTACACACTCACACATATGCATGCCGTGCCCAGGACCTGCCATCTGATGAAGCCAGCTGGGCCTTGTCCTTGCCCACCCAGAGCCCCATGGGTGCCTGGGCTGTGCGTGAAGAGACACCGGGAAGGCACACGTCTGAGAACCACAGCCTGGCACGCATCCAGGATGGAGTCTTACAGTGAAAATCCCCATGAAATCCCCTCTAGGTTCTTTGTTAGAGGGATTCCAACGTAAACATGCCGAGACAAGCTTCGGAAAGCTCTGAAACAGATCTCCCGCCTGCCTCCAAAACAAGAAACAAGCCCAGCAGGCGGTGTGCGGCCGTCCTGCACATCTGTGAATAGGGAGCACGATTTAGGAGGAGGCTGGCCAGTCCAGCATGCCATTCTCTATGGGAGCTCTGGTCAGCATGCCTGTGGATTTGAAGGAATAAAGTGTCCCAATTATGACTGTGGGTTTCAAATTGAGTGGTGGCCGTCCCACCCTCTGGCCCCTGTAGAACTCACCAGACCTCAGAGCATGTGGGTTAACCAAAGGCCAAGTTCACCTGAGACCAGCAGCTCCTGCTGTGAGCTCCGCACTAGGAGGTCCATGTGGGTCCGGGGAGCCTGCCTCCTGGACACCAGTGCTTGGACTCAAGGCTTTAGTCCAAATGACACCCCTGCTCCTCCAGTCACGCTTTCTGGGGTGGGTCTGGGGTGGGGTCCTCACTCCCTGGGCCTCAGGCTGAGGGCTGAAAGGCAAAGGGAACAGCAGCCCATGCCAGGCTGCCTACAACAATTTGAAGAGAACACCCAGACATCCCTGACTTGGAAACGTTGTGTAAAGACTCCTGAAAAGAATCCATCACTTTCCAAGCCAAAGGCCTATGTCTCCCCTCCATTGCTGACATGGCTGTCCCTGTCCACTTGTGACTTTGGTGCCAGGTTGGGGTATCACCTCCATGAACCACAGACCTAAAGCAGCAGGTACCATGGTCACCTTAGGGTTTGGTGTTCTGGGACCTCAGGGCAGAGTCCCGCAGAGGTCGGTTAACACTGTGGCCAGGTGGAGAGGACCTCTGTCCGCTCACAGAGCTCTGATGGTTGGGACACGAAGACCTCACCCTTACATTCCCTGCAGGCTGCCCCCACCCCCCCCAGCAGACCACAGGCCCCAAGATCAGGCAGCAAATCACTGCTTCCTCATGTCTGCGTGTGCATGTGGCAGATCTGGGGGGGGATAGGATCGGAACAGCTGCCCTGCAGCCACATCCATCCTGCCCCAGCTGCACGGGCTTCTCGCCCACGGTGCACCCTCAACACCTAACTCACAGCCTGATGAGCTCCCAGAGAGCCATGGACGCTGAGGTCAGGACCGGCCCGGCTCCAGTCACCGTGGTCACACAGACCCGATAGAGTTGGGGAGGACGCGTCCCTGTGCACAGGGAAAACACAACGAGCGAAGACGCGGAGGCGGCCAGGGCAGGTCAGTCTCAGCTCCCTCGGGGGCGGGAGGGGATGCCACAAAGGGCGGGGGGGGGGGTGCTCACCTGCTGTCCACACCTTCCTCCGCGGCGCGGCACGTGCGGAGTATCCGGTGACGTGACATCGGTGAGACCGAGCTGTTGTATTCTCAGAGAATCGGCAGCTTAGGGACGTGCGGTGGATGCCGGGAAGGTGGGGAGGATGCTGGGAAGGTGCAGGGGATGCTGGGAAGGTGCGGGGGATGCTGGGAAAATACAGGGGTTGCTGGGAAGGTACAGAGGACGCTGGGAAGGTACGGAAGATGCTGAGAAGGTGCGGGGGATGCTGGGAAGGTGCGGGGGATGCTGGGAAGGTGCGGGGGATGCTGGGAAGGTGCGGGGGATGCTGTAAACTGAGTGCAAAGGTGTGAAGGAGGCCGGGAAGGGGTCCTCCTGGCGGAGGAGGCCACCTGCCAGCCCGGTCCCAGCGTGTGGCCCGTCACAGCCCCGGGACCGGGACCGGTGAGAGGCCGGAGCAAGCACCGCTGCTCGGGTTCCTGTGAAGCCAGCGCTCCCGCAGCGGCTTAAGACGCTGTAAGTTCCAGGCTGGCACTGACAGCAACATAAACGTGAACTTGTAGAGCTCGTCTGCCATGGTTATACACCGTGTATTTAATGCTGCTGTTGGCAGAGCCGTCGCCCGGGGGTGCTTTTCCGACCAGGGTTCTTGGGGAAGCCCAGAAGGTTCTCAGTGCCTCCTCCTCAAGGGCCCCACGACGCGAGGGTCCCAGGGTGACGGGGGACAGAGCGGCCCCGCGGAGGTCTGGTGCTGATCTCCGTGCAGTGTCACGGCAGGGACATCTGAAAGGGTCGTGACCTTGCCCGTCCTCTGTTCCTGGAGGGACAAACAGTGCGGCGGTGCAGGAAGTTCAGGAAAATGAGAGGAAGCGGCCACGGCAGGCACCGCGTGGACGTGAGCCAGGCTGCCTCTGGGAAGCTGATTGGTGTGCGTGGGCAGGGCCAGGCCGGGCTCCACAGCACCCTCCAGTGGTGAGCGGGATTTGCCCCAGGCCCACCCACATCGCCGTTACCGGGAGGCCCAGCAGGCAGAGGTAACCGGGGGGCCTGTGAACGTTGGAACACACGCCAGATCCCCGCCATCCACCCCAGAGGATGCAGGTCCCTCCTGGCCATCATCAGGCCATCACTCTGAGGTCTGATGACCACAGTGCCAGGCGGCCTGTCCAGAGGGGGAGCGAGATTTGCCAGGTATGAGGCCACAAGGATGACAAAGGGGAGGCTCAGAGCTCAAGCTGCACCAGCTGGCCTGGCTGGTCCTGAGTCACTGGGGTGGAGGGTCAGCAGGACAGAACTGCGAGCTGACCCTCTGAAGAGGCTCGGCAGCAGCCCCCGATGGGCAAGGGGGTTAGTGGATGGACCCAGAGGTCCAGGCAAGTGGGACAGAGCCTACAGTGGAGCCCGTGCTCTTTGAGTTGGCCCTCCAGGCCCCACAAGGATGGGGAGAGCCCATAACAGGCTCCACAGCGTACCCAGGCCCCGCCTGCTGTGAGGACGCTGCTCATGACATCTGCATGGCCGGGGCCCACATGGCCCGGGTCCTCAGTGCATGAGGAAGTCATGCCCTGCAGCTGGGCCTAATGGAGGTCTGGGCGTGTCTGTTGTGGCCAAGACCTCACCCCCATGTCTGTAAGGACTAAGGGTGACCGGCTGCAAGCAGGTCCTTGGCAGATTTTCTTCCTGCTGTTGTAGTTTTTCCTAAGGTCCCTCAGACCAGATGTAACAGCCGTGCAGGCGGAGGGCGAAGCCGTGACGTTGTCTCCGGATGAGCGAGCTCCATGGAGGTACTTCACTAATGCTCCCCGGGGAAGGGAGCCCTCGGCGCGAAGGGCTCTCAGTATTAACACTAATAAAATATTTACCGAAAACCCAAGCAGGACGTATTCTAGTTAATTAAAACAGTGCATCTTACTAGCAGGGCTGTGCAAGTTTATATAGGCAGGTGACCCCCCCACACACACACACACACACCAAGGCAGGAATGGACACAATGGGCAGGTGACCAAGGGGCTCCCAGGCAGGGAGGAAGGTACCTACAGTCCACATGAGTGTTTCTCAGAACATGCGGAATAAGAGACTTAAAAATTGGTTGTGCAAAGCCCATGGTTCCCACGATAACCTGGGGTCCTGGGCAGTGGCCAGTGGCCAGGACTCAGAGCCGCATAGACTGGTTGGAGGGAACATTCTAGAATGGCTGGTTTGAGAGGTTCTGAAAGCAAACACATTCCCACCCATGACTGGACACTGGGCATCATGCAGAAGCCGGGTCCCAGGAGGAGTCCTGGGCAGGAGAAGCCACGTGTCCCTGCAACTTACTGCTGACAAGATGCCTGCGACTGACTTGCATGGTAATCTCATCAGCGAGAGGTCAAGGAGCCCCGCTGCCGATCGTACCGGATTCTCTGCAATCAAGGCACTCCATTGAGATAGCAGGAAAGAGCTAAAAATAGACAAGGAGGCTGCCACTCTGCTTAGACGCGCCCTTCTTATCCTTCACGCCACCCGGCACCTGCCCGGCCCCCAACTCGATGCTGGCAGGGC
Source organism: Myotis daubentonii (assembly GCF_963259705.1). NCBI lineage: Eukaryota > Metazoa > Chordata > Mammalia > Chiroptera > Vespertilionidae > Myotis > Myotis daubentonii. Next base: position 59,107,756 of record NC_081852.1, on the reverse strand, counting down.
TCAGGGTCCCATCCCTCCTGGTCTCCTCTGTCGGCCGCTCCCTCCTGCCTCCACAGTGTTCTTGGCAATAGTGTAGCTCACAGGTTTTCCATTTGATGATGAAACCAGCTGGGGGACCCTAAAAGGAAGCCAGCCCAGTAGAGCTCACTGCCCTAATTGGGGGCGTAGGGACGTCAGTCTATCTGTCTGCAGTATTTTTACCTGAACTCTTGCTGTGATACCCAGTCTGAGGAATTCCAGAGTGACACTTGGCGGGGGGGAACCTCGGTCACTGGTGCCGTCCGCCCTGCACCAGGGCTGCTGGGCATAGGCTCCAGCACGGGACTCTGGGGTGACAAGGGCTTGACCATCACAGTCCCGCCTGCTTGGACCACAGGGACTCACACATCCAGCTCCTCGTTTCTGCAAAATTTAGGGTAGTGATGGACAAGACAGGGAGGTTTTCTATGGTTCTAGGCTAACCCTCTGACTCCTGGAAGCCTTGCCCAGGACCCTTGCAGCCCAGCGTGATCTGGTTGGCCCAAGGGTGCGAGTCCTGGAACCAGGCAGCTCTCAGCGATCCTACCTTTGGGAAGAGCCACATAAAGAGGCAGTGTGGTCACCCTGGCCTCACTGCCCTCAAGACAAGCATCCTCCAATGTACCAGTCAGTCCAGCGTGAGGCCGATCACCACTGCCCCACCCCAGGCCCTCGTGTCTGTAAAGGCTGGGCTTGGAGAGCCGTGCCCCTCGGCCCACAAGGCATGGCTCTCAGCACTGGGCAGGTCCTGGCAACGCTCAAGAAGGCAGCTGACAGCCAGACTTTGAAACCTGTCATTTCAACACCAAGATGTCTCCCTTGTCCTGGCCCCAATCATAGGCCGGATGTGCCGGTTAAAAATAAAACTCTAAAAGCACAGTGGCTGAGCAGGCGTCAGGGCAACATGACGCTCTCGCTCAGAAGCCCCAGGAACCCTGGGGCCCGGCCAGTAAACCCGTTTCGCTTCTCTAACACAAGGCTTGTTAAAAGTCCCTGCACTTTCTAAACAGAAGCCAAGGGCGTCCTGTCATTGTGCGACAAGCAAAGGACCGGAGGGTGCCTGCTCTTTATTGATCATGCCTCATAGAGTCCACGCTGTCTTATTTTTGAAACATATATCAAAGCCCACTGGTTCTTCCAGCATTTGAAGGCGTTGAGAGTTACAGAGATATCTCCCGGGAAGCCAGCCCCGGGGCTCGCCTGTGAGGACCCACCTGCAGGCCGGTCTGCTGTAGGCGGCCTTGGAGGCCTGATCTCATGGCCATAGGTGGGTAGACAGCAGCCGCTGGCTGTGCAAGGGAGGCGGGAGGCTGGCCCAGCTACAGCCTGTTGGGAAGAGCTGGGTGAGATTAACAGCCAGTGTCCCCACGTGGGGTCACCTGGCTCCAGGCTTGTTCCTCTGGCCTCGCCCGCCTTCAAGCTGTGCCCCTGAGCACTGGCTGAGCACGCTGTCCATGTCCCTGGCATCTGCTTGCTGAGGGTGCAGGAGGGTAAACGCAGTCTTCCCGGGAGGACGCAGGCGGGATGTACACGTGCTGCTGGTGTAAAGGCCGCCGTTATTCATCCCGCGGAGCCTGCGTCCTGCTCTCCACCGTGCCCGGTGAGGCTGGCTAGGGAGGAAGGGGAGTTTTCTTCCTCACATGTTTGCTGGGAATGGAGGGCCTCCCAGGCTGCAGAAGACTTGGAGGGGTGCTCCCCAGTGAGAGGCTCCCCAGGAAGCACAGCAGCCTCCCCCTCTCTCCCGGTGGCCCAGCCCCTGCGGTTGACTGTCCACTCTCAGACCTTGGCCTTCCTACCCAGCCTCATTCCTCTTCGCCCTCATTCATTCACCCTTCCCTTCGTCATTGCCGGGGGAGGAGCCAGTCTGGCCTCTGGCAGCTCCAGTGGGAGAAGATCTGGGGTTACCACGGGCCCTGACCGGGCCTGGTGCTCATGGGCCAGGGGAGGAAAGGGCCATGTCCACCTGAGAACCACAGCAATGCCTGTGGGAGTGCAGAGAGCAGGAGGCCTGTGGTTACAGCACCTTCTGACCATCAACCTGACCAGTGGTGGCCTGGAGCCTCATACTCAACCCCCACTCGGCACTTTTACTGCTTGCCACCCCTCACCTCCGACAGCCCCAGGGCCCAAGAATAGGGACAGGCAGGCTGGACCCCAGGTTTGCCCAGAGATGCAGCCCTACGGGCTGGTCACCCAGCCACATCCCCATGGATGGGCATGACAGGAGACCTGGTCAGCTGTGCCCACCGTGTGGTGCTCTGCTCCCAGCATCTGTCTCCTCCCAAGTGTATCCCCAGAGGAATCCTCCTGCCAGGCCAGCTGCAGTCTGGGGAGCTTTCAGCACCTCCAATGCCAACTGCACCAGCCACTGATGTCAGGTCTCGGCGGCCCTGGGGTCACTCCCCAGGTTCCATGGGGAGCCCAGGTGCTGGCGGTCGGGGACCTGGCAAACACCTCTCACAGAAAGGAATGTTTACTTAATGGTCTGTTCCATCAGGTTCATTTCAACCAACTCTTCTTAAGTTGATTTCAAGTAAAATTAATTATGGACATTTTATTAAAACACTATGTATATATTACCCCAATTCTCAAAAATGATTTATTTCTTTCTAGCTATAAATATGTGCAAAGAGGTACGTGCACTGAGTGGTTAGATTTTGGATAAGATTTTTACTTTCTTGGTGGTATAGCTTGAAATTTTCTTAATAAGGAGCATGTATCATGTTTTACAAAAAACAATTAAGCCTTTACTGTTAAAAAATATCTATATATACCATGGAATGAGACAACCAACTAAAAGCCGAGAGAACGGCCCACAGTTAGTCCTGGGCTGCAGGCGCACCCATGGGCCTGGGTGCCCTGGGTGGAGAGGATGTGGCCCTGGGCAGTCCTAGCCCCTTTCTCCTCCTACGGGGAGGCCATTGAGAACAGCTGCCCTCTGCCTGCCCCTTCCCAGGGGTTGTTTTTTTTCAGCTCAAATGAGATGATGACGTTTGTAAGAGATTCACAGGCCAGACATTCATGGCGGCTCAGTGGCAGCCACTCAATGGGCAGAAAGAGAATATGTTAACTCATCAAACCCTGAGGTTGGCAGGAAGAACCAATGTCCAAGAAGGAGGTTTTAAAAGGTACCTAAGATATAAATTTTTTAAAAGACTAAACAGTCTTGTTTTCTAGAGTAAACTTACTATTTGAGGAAACACATTAATGTTAAAAACATATGTAGATGAGGAAGGAGAATCTTTCTCCCAATCTAAGAGAGATTTAAAATGAGTTTCAAATAAAAGCTAATAAATTTTTAATCAATTTAGTCTCAAGTAAATGCAGTTTCGGAGTATTTTAGGAAAACCTTTTATAATAAACCTTCCATTTGCAGTTATATTTAGTATTAAAAGATGTTACGTCACAGGCTTTAATCTGTACAGCCCACTCCAAAATTGGGAACGTTGGCAGAAAAACCCTGAAGTAACTTGAACTAAGAAGGAGCATTTTCTTTTCCCAAGAAAAATCTCAAATCGTCAGGTTCAAGTTAAATTCCAAATAAATAGTGGAGACGTCACCAAGTGAATTATGCCAGAAATATTGAACCTCGCCATTCCGGGGGTGGGGCGGGGCCCTGGGGTTCCAGGCACACTGCGTGTTCCGACGCTGGGACCCATGCCTGTTCCCTGCCTGTCTCAGTGACCAGGAATGTGGGTCCCCCCGTCCCCACAGACAGGCTCAGCCATGAGCACCAAGAGGGGGTGCTACAGGTCCCACCACAGGACTGCACATCACCATGTCGGTGATACTGGGGGGGGGGGGGGCCTGTCTGGCAGCCCTGTGCCTGGAGCTCCAGGTGGAGCCCCTCTCAGCTGGGGCGTCATTGCCATGTCACGGTCACCCCAGTTTTCACATCGACATTTAGATGAAGTGTCTTCCTGCAGCCGCTGGTGTTCAAGAGCCACCCGGGTCAGGGGGGTTGGGGCTGCAAGGCAGAGCTAGTGATCGGCAGAGGCTTTCCTCCCCTCAGGGGTGGAGAGGAGTAAGTGCCCATGACATGGTGGGTGATGGCGAGGTGTCCCAAGCCACTGATTGGCCCCTGGATTTGGAGCCGCGGATGTGCCGGGGTGTGGGGCGGGGGGAGGTCCCTGGGGAAGCTCAGCAGCAGCCAGCCAGGCAGGGCCGGCACCCCAGGCAGCCTTCCTGGCTTCCTTGGGGACAATAGTGACAGCTGCCCTGGGCAGGGGCACAAGGAGGGCAGGAGATGGAACTGAGCCTCGTCTGGGTCACCCAGAAAGTCTGGACCTTCGTTAGAAGCTCAGTGGAGACTTCCCTGCCCAGTGGACCATGTCTCAAACCTCCTCTGAGCCATCCCTGCACATCAGCTGCCCCAGAGTGTGAAAAGGCTGCTTGTATCCATGAAACATGGATCTTAATTAAATTTTCAGCATCCATGTTAATTATAGCATGACACTGACCTGAAAGAAAATCTGCAGCAGGCTGTCAGAGGAAGGAAGCCACGAAGGACAAGCATCCTCTCACTTAACCGCAGCTGCGACTCTCAGGAAACTCCCAGGCCTGGAAGGTCAGCCCTGGACACAGCTGGCCGCTGCCTCCTGGAGGCCCACGGCCTGCACGCCGCTGACGGCGAAGCTCACGCTCACTGGGCCTCTCTCTCTTAGCCTTGACCTCGCTCACTTCCTTGGAGTCCCCCGGGCTGTGGCCCCAGAGAGACTCGGAAAGAAATGCCATCACGTCCCCCAGCCTGGCCCTGGTCCTGCTGGTTGGACAGGCGAAGGACGTAGGGGCTGTGGTCCTGCCCCACTGCTGCCACACGTCACCTGCTCCCTCGCCTCACCCTGCCTCCGTCTCCCTCCTGTGACAGTCTGAGTGGTGGGTCTCTGGGACCGAAGACTGTCATGGCCCCAAGACAACATGTCCATGTCTTAACCCAAAACCTGCGAGTCTGGACTTCGAACAAGGGTCTCTGACAGGTGCATGTTAAACGTCTTCAGGTGCGGTCACCTGGGTCGTCCAGGTGGGCCCTGCACCCAATGACAGTGTCCTTACAAAGGGAAGGGGACGTGGACCTTGAGACAGACTGAGCAGGCGGGGGAGTGATGAGGGGCCGCCCTCCCTCGAGCAGAGGGTCTCTCCTCCATCCAGGGAGAAGGTGTTGCAGAGAATGTGCCTGGAGGGCTTGGCTTCCTGGGATCACAGAGCCCTGGCTCCACTACTGGCGAGGCTGGGAAAGCCCCGTGTTTTATGGGAAAACTGCAGGAGCAGGGGGCACCGTCCCCATCCCCACACGTGGTCTCCCCAGGGACACAGTCTGCCATCAGGCAAGAGGTGCCCAACAGGCTGAGTCACCACCGCATCCATGTACTCAGAGGGTGATGGACGGGTTTGCCCGGAGCTCACGGATGCGTCTGGGAAACACCACGACCCTCTGTTCCTGGCACCGCCTGGCCCTCTGCCCGGTGGTCCTAGACCCCCGGGAGGGAGCTGGCTTCATCTGATGCTGATCGCCCAGCAGGGAGCCGGCTTCAGAAGCGTGCGAGCAGTTAAATGCTACTTCAGTGTGCGCTAATTGAATTTGCCATTGATGCACACACAGGACTGTGCCGAGACCTCCCACAACAGCGACTGAGCGACAGTCGCCCCAGCAGGCACAATGCCACTGCCAGCCGGCATCCCCCAGCGGCCCTGCCTCCCACCACTGGGATGCATTGGCCTCTTCACGAATGTGTCATGTCAAAATTTGCCTTTTTCTTTTGGGTTTGGTCCTTTTTTTTTTTTAATGAAGAAACAGCATCATCAAGTGAAAATGGTTATAGCAAATTAAGTCCAAATCAAGGAAGGAAACTTGAAACTAATTTTTTTTAACTTCACTGTGTATTAGTGTTCAATACCCAGACTAATGGGGTTGCAGCAACGCAGTCAAGACCAAGGATCTGAGCCCACGGATGGGTAACGCCAGCCCAGTTCGCCTGCGACCCGCTCAGAAGCCAAGCGGTTGGACCAAGGAGACACGTTTCCATGGAGATCCAAGGATGTTCTTCTGTGTCAAACGCACAGAGGTGGTTTCTCCTCTGGGCATCAATTCAGAAGGGTCTGGCCAGAGCCCGCTGGCAGAATTGGGCAGTTCTTGGGGAGCAGCAGGCCACCCCAGGAGTGTCCCTCCAGATCTCCTCCATGTGTCCCCCCAGGTCCTCTCCAGGTGGCCCTCCAAGTGGCCCTCCAGGTGGCCCCCAGGCATCCCCTCCAGGTGCCTCCCTCCAGGTGTCCCCTGTGTGTCCTCGGGTGTCCCTCAGGTGTCCCCCACCCAGGAGATAGTTCCCCGGGTTCCACCTGGCCTGGAGCGTTCAGGTCTCAGAATCTCCACTCAGCGGTGCATTCCCGCAGTCTGAGAGCCTTGGCAGAAACCCTCTTGTCAGCCTCCACCAGGCAGGGAGGACAGGACAGGCTCCTGACTGAGATCACTGTGTGCTGTGAATGGCCTCTCTCTAATGGCCCCAGTGGTAGGCGAGCGTGGCCCAGTGAGTGGTCCCAGCTCACGGCCCTCCGTCTTGGACACTCAGTGCTCATCAGCGCACAGGATCCACCCAGAAAGCACCATCTCTACTGACCGGCGGCTGTGGCTTACGGGTGGACAAGGAAGACGGTCTAAGCCTGGTCTTCGTCCCTGAAGAACAGATTTGATGAACTGGGGTGTGTAGGGATGGTCGCTGTGGGGTGCGGGGATGGAGGAGGGCTGCCCGGTCCTTTAAGGACCTCCACCATGAAAGGCTGGACCTCTGACGACCGTGCCCCTGGAAGGTGGCGGGAGGGCAGGGTGGCCCCACAGACTCCACCGAAATGCCCCTGGCGTGGGTGCCATGGCTCCGTGGCCCTGGTGGGGAGCAGGCTCACTGGTTCTGGGTGCACAGGACATCGCGTTCTCTCGCATGTCACTGGGAAAGATGCATCCATTCTGCATTGTGAGCCCTGGAGGCACAGACACGGGACCGGGTCAGACACAGCTCCCACTCAATCGTGGCCTCGGGTTTGCTGCCTCCAGCACCGAGGGCAAACTGAGTGACATCGTCCCTGAGATGCAGGCTTTGGATGGGAACCAAATCGTTTTCCCCTTGAGATACTGCCAGCCCCTCCACGGCATAGCGGGACTGTCCCAGTCATCGGACCGTCTCCATCACGGCAGGACTGTGCCCGTTGTTTGTGCCCACGGGTCCTGGGAGAGACGTCAGGCGGCTGTCCTTGCGGCTCCTCCACACGGCCCCTCCGCGTGGCGCTGTCCATGCGGGCCTGAGCCGGGGTCCATTTCCCTGTTCTCAGAGGCTCCGGGTTTCCAGGCGATTTATTCTCCTAATTAACTTACGGCAGCAGCCTTCCCTCTGGAGCCAGGTGGGGCTGCATCCGGAAACGGGAATTTCTTGCTGATGGAGCTGCGGCCACACGGCTGGTTTTTAATGACGGCAGAACCTTTGGTGCCTTCTCATCCGCTTCAAACCAAACCCAGTGAACACATTTGTTTATTGGTGGTGATGCCAGTTCTTGTGCAGAGAAGGCGTGACCGCCCCCCTCAGGCCTAGGACCCGCTCCAGCTCCTGCCGGCTGCACTCGGTCGGTCGGTCCCGCGGCCCCTGGGGCCCGCAGCTGGGAACAGGGGCCAGGAGGCCGGCCAGGGGCCCTACCAGGGGGGTCTGAGCAGCGACTCCGGTGCATCCACACTGAGCCATGACTAGCCCACCACCCACCACATGTGCCCTCAACAGACGCTTGCTGAATCAGGAATAGTGAGGAACTTATTTGATTACTAGTAAGCTGCATTTGCCAAAGGACATTTAAACCACCCAGAGCAGTGAGATAATCGGCCCCGGTCTGTTTGGACCCACGAGCAAAAGGACCAGCAGCTGTGGGTGGGGTCCTGGAGCAGAGGCAGAAACCCGAGTTCTAGACCCTCCCGCCCTCACTGGCGTGCAGCCTGGGGCAAGTCACGCCCTGTCCTGGACCTGGGGTCCTGGCCTCCGGCAGGCCCGCTCAGCACCTGCTCCGGAGCCCAGTGAGCAGGGAAGGGTGACGGATCCCGCCAGGGCACACACCTCCTGGAAAGGACCAACAGTCACACTTCCGGCTTTGTGGGACACACGGCTCCATCTGCACGGCACCTGCCCAAACAGCAGAGGACCTACCTCTCTGGGTGTCTGTGGCCAGGTGGGGGGCGTCTGGGCTTGGGTCAGCCAACGGCAGGACCCCGGGGGCTGGAGAGCTACTGGTGGTGGTCTGGCTGCAGAGGCCTGGAGTCTGGTTCCTTCCGGGGAGGGGCAGGGACTGCTGGAATCTCAGAGGCTCCCTGTTGGCCCGACACCCCAGTGGCTGAAGCTGGGCCTGCTCAGTCCGAGCCCCGCACCACCCTCACCCAGCCTGTCCTGTGTCCCTGGGGCCTCGCTCCCTCCCAGCCGCTCCTCTGCCTGAGACCGTGGGCAGCTGCCTGTTGCACCTGAGGAAATTCCCTCCCACTGGCCTTTGAGGTGTGCAGCGGGCTGGCCTGAGCCTCTCTGCCATGTCATCGCTCACACCTGAGTCCCTCTGCAAACACCAGCCCCATCTGCTCCCTGTCCGGCCACCTCACAGACTCTCCCTACTCTGTGGATCCTACTTACCCTTCAAGGTGCCTCCTCCAGGGAGCCCTACCTGCCTGCTCCTCCCCTTCAGAATGGATGGCCCTTTGCCCAGTCTTGCTCCTGTCCCACCATGCCTTAACCACACTCATCTTACTGTCTCTTTTCCCAGGGCCAGTGCCCTCCCCATGAGCAGGGCCTTCCCCACCTGGCCCGCACCCCCAGCGGGACTTTGCATGTCCCAGAAGGTGCGGGATGAGCTCGGCTCTCATCATGAGGACAGTGCTGGCCCTCAGAGCGATTTTGGAGAACATCAGTTCCTCCATTCGCTCTGCTTTTCGGACCCAAGCAGAGACCCCCTCCCCACCACCAGTCTCTCAAGGAGGCCCAGCCCTCTCAGCAAAGGGAGGCTGCCTGCTGGGATGAATGCATCGCCATGGAAACCACTTATAGTGAAATCCAGATGTTTGTTTTGGTGGCATCCATCACCGCTAAGCAGATGAGTCACACCGAGTTCCTGTCACCAAGAACATGTGACTTGACAGTCCCCAGGACAGCGGGACAGAGGGATAGGCCCTCCCAAGGGCCACTCAGCCAAGAGCTGTGAGGTCAGCTCTCCCAGAGCAAATATTTCCGAAACCCTGGGACCAGGCACTCGACTTCCAGCAGGAGGATTCATCCCCAGGAGACCTCCTCAGCCCGGCCCAGGGGTCTCTCTCTCTCTCTCTCTCTCTCTCTCTCTCTCTCTCTCTCTCTCTCTCTCTCTCTCGATGCTGCTCCCTGTGAGTGTCCACTGGGTCTCGCCCAGATGTCACATTGGGAGTCACTGGTCAGGAGTGATGGCTCAGCCTCAGCTCGAATGGAGAGAATGGTGACCTGCGTCCTGACGCAGAGGCCCCTGAACTCAGTGGTCCGAGAAGAGGGGTTGGCATCTAGAGCAGGACAGGGTCAGCAGTGAGAGTCAAAACCAGCCCCAGCCCAGGTGTTGCTGGTGTGACCAGGAGCTCGGCGGCTCTGACCAGGCCGAGAAGAGGCCCGTCCAGAGGGGCTGGTCAGGAGGGTGGGAATGGGCCCAGGAGAGAACCCACCAGGCCATCATTGAGAGAAGTTCCATGTTCCCAGAGGCAGGCTTCCTCCCAGTGTCCAAGCCCAGGTGAATTCCTGCCTCACAGATGTCGGGGCCAGATTCCTCCTGAGAGAACACCGGTTAGAGGTGAGATGGGCCAGGACTCAGGGGACCTCCAGGTGAGGTGGGTCAGGACCGGGGGGGGGCAAACTTTTTGACTCGAGGGCCACAATGGGTTCTTAAACTGGACTCAGAAGAAGGAGCTGCGACCGTGTTTCCCGACGTTGCCATGTTAACACTGCTGCTGGTGGAGGAGCGGAGGGGAGAGCAAGAGAACCCTCCGCTCTTTCGGCTCCGCGGGCCGTATGGAACAGCCGAACGGGCCGTATTCGACCCGCGGGCCGTAGTTTGCCCACGGCTGGTCAGGACTCACAGTACCCCCAGGTGAGGTGGATCAGGACTCAGGGGACTTCCAAGGGAGGTGGGTCATGTCCCAGGATGAGGCTGCAGCCAGATTTTTACCGTCTGTGCTCCACAGATGGAAGTCGGCACTCCAGGCATAAATTGAACCGACCCCTTTGAGAACCAGGGCCTAGCATCCCCGGACACAGCAAAGACAGCCAGGCAGGAAGACCGAACTTCTCGAGCTCATGGCCACCCCTCCATTGGCATGAGCACCAGCATGCTTTCACAAATGGACACCTTGCGGGCCAAGTAGGAATGTCCAGGGCCGTCACAGGACTGACCACGGACTCCAGGGCAGTATGGAGGAGTCCAGAGGGAGCCACCCAAGCTGGGAGCTGCCCTGCAGGGAAAGGTGCGGTCCCATCAGATCCCTGAGGAGGCCTTGGTCAGGAAACACAACCAGCCAACATGGGCTGAGCATCCCCAGGTGCCAAGCCCCTCCTGGAGCGATGACCGGGAGGTGCTATCAGGGTCCGGTCCAGCAGCAGCGACTCCAGCAGACGCTGTCTGCTGGACAGCCGGTCCCTTGTCTAGACCCACACACCCTGAGACTGGCTCCTGGGTCCCCTCTGCCGTGGGAAGCACCTGTGAGCTCACATCAACACCAGGACCCACTGGCTCTCAGGAATGGGAAGGGCGAGTGGACATTTGAGGGACATTTGAAAGTCAACTTGAAAGCCTGACTGGATGGGAGAACCAAGATGGCGGCATAGGTTAACGCCGGAGTTTGCTGCTTTGAACAACTACTTCAAAAGTGAAACCAAAAAACGGAAGGGACATCACCCAGAACCACAGGAACGCTGGCTGAGTGGAAGTCCTACAACTAGGAGGAAAGAGAAACGCATACGGACACTCAGAGGAGGCGCAGTGCTGAAGTCAAATTCTGAGGTGCGGAGTGCGCGGAGCGGGCTGGCGGCGGAGGGCGCGGTTGGCGTTTTCAATCGGGAGGGAGTCGCAGACTCTGAGCTCCAGATCCGGGCGAGTCTTTAGGGACCCAGACTCAAACGGGAGAAGCGGGACTGTCTGGCTTCGGTCAGAGCGAGTGCAGCTTTCTCTCCGAGGTTTGCAGCGGGTGCTGGGACTCAGAGAGGCAGAGCCCCTGGGGACAGGACTGAGAGCCGCCATAACTGCTCTCTCCGGCCCACCCTGTTGATCCTGTGCGACCCACCCCGCCCAAGCCCTGCACAGAGGCATTTGCCGGATAGCCTCAGGCAAAGGCTAGATTAGCACCTCCCTAGAGGACAGAAGTTCTCTCACTGCTGACACTCATAGCTGATTCTCATAGCCACTTGGCCTGGAGGTCAAACCCTCCCTGGAATTAGCTACAACAATCAAGATTTATCTATAAGACTGCGAACAAAGACCACTAGGGGGTGCACCAAGGAAGCATAACAAAATGCGGAGACAAAGAAACAGGACAAAATTGTCAATGGAAGAAATAGAGTTCAGAACCACACTTTTAAGGTCTCTCAAGAACTGTTTAGAAGCTGCCGATAAACTTAATGAGATCTACACGAAAACTAATAAGACCCTCGATCTTATATTGGGGAACCAACTAGAAATTAAGCATACACGGACTGAAATAACGAATATTATACAGACGCCCGACAGCAGACCAGAGGAGCGCAAGAATCAAGTCAATGATTTGAAATGCGAGGAAGCAAAAAACATCCAACCGGAAAAGCAAAATGAAAAAAGAATCCAAAAATGCGAGGATAGTGTAAGGAGCCTCTGGGACAGCTTCAAGCGTACCAACATCAGAATTATAGGGGTGCCAGAAGATGAGAGAGACCAAGATATTGAAAACCTATTTGAAGAAATAATGACAGAAAACTTCCCCCACCTGGTGAAAGAAATGGACTTACAGGTCCAAGAAGCGCGGAGAACCCCAAACAAAAGGAATCCAAAGAGGACCACACCAAGACACATCATAATTAAAATGCCAAGAGCAAAAGACAAAGAGAGAATCTTAAAAACAGCAAGAGAAAGAAACTCAGTTACCTACAAGGGAATACCCATACGACTGTCAGCTGATTTCTCAACAGAAACTTTGCAGGCCAGAAGGGAGTGGCAAGAAATATTCAAAGTGATGAATACCAAGAACCTACAACCAAGATTACTTTATCCAGCAAAGCTATCATTCAGAATTGAAGGTCAGATAAAGAGCTTCACAGATAAGGAAAAGCTAAAGGAGTTCATCACCACCAAACCAGGATTATATGAAATGCTGAAAGGTATCCTTTAAGAAGAGGAAGAGGAAGAAAAAGGTAAAGATACAAATTATGAACAACAAATATGCATCTATCAACAAGTGAATCTAAGAATCAAGTGAATAAATAATCTGATGAACAGAATGAACTGTTGATTATAATAGAATCAGGGACATAGAAAGGGAATGGACTGACTATTCTTGCAGGGGAAAGGGGTGTGGGAGATGTGGGAAGAGACTGGACAAAAATCGTGCACCTATGGATGAGGACAGTGTGTGGGGAGTGAGGGCGGAGGGTGGGGCGGGAACTGGGAGGAGGGGAGTTATGGGGGGGGGAAAAAAGAGGAACAAATGTAATAATCTGAACAATAAAGATTTAATTAAAAAAAAATTAAAAAAAAATAAAATCAATAAAAAACAAAAAAAAAAAAGAAAGCCTGACTGGATGGATCTGCTGTGTCCAAATTGCCTTGGAGAAAATAGCTTAATCGGGGATCTCTTATTAAGCCGGGATTAGGAAGGCTTGTCTTATCAGTGGGTGAGAGATGACTAAGGATTCAACCGCTCGATGGAGGGGTTCAAAGTAGGAAATGGACTCTCTGCAAGCCTGGCCCTTCACGTCCTGCGAGCACTGGGGTTTCGGGGTCCCTGGGCCAAAGGGTTCCCTTGGGTCAAGTGTGGCCCCAGCACCCACGTAATGTTTTCCACCCTCAGTCCAAGGCTGTACTTGACCTCTGTCTCCTCATGTCACTCACTGGAGGGTGGGTGTGGTGTGGTCAGGCGGCAGGGACACACTGCTGGGACTCTGGGTCCCAGGTTCCATCGCTGCCACCTGTCCCCAAGCCAAGCACTCCTCCCTCGCATCCCCAGAGCTGGGTATCCCAGCTCCAGACCAGGCTGAATGGGGGCTGTGCTGCACATGGACCACACGCACCCCTCCCCCACACCCATGTGTGCAGTGGGTCTCCAACCTGTGAGCAGATGAAGCGTGCGGTACAGCTGGGCCTGCAGGGGCACGACCTGCCCAGCGGAGCTGACGGCAGCCTGGTCACCAGGGCAGTTCTGAAGAGGCTGGGTTGGGGGAGAAGGTGTGAGCCCCTCTGGACACCCTGGGTGGAGGGGTCCAGGGACCATGGGTGATGAGTAGTGGGTCTGAGGCTGGAACAGATTGAGGCCAATTGTCAGGGAGGCCACAGTGAGCATAGGAGGGGGGCGAGGGGTGATGAGAGAAGGCACAGACGGGATCTGTGGGCCCCGCCCACGGGGAGGGGAGCAAAGAGCAGGGAGGATATTAGGGGCTGGATCAGACTGCAGTGTCCCCAACAGGGAAGTGTGAGCTCAGCATCCAAGGCAGCTCTGGAAAGCGGTTGGGTGTGTCAGGGCCACCTGGGGACAAGCGGGGCAGGGATGATGGCAGTGCTGGGGGTGGGCCGAGGTGCTGAGGGCTCCCTGGGTGGATCAGGGTCCTCCAGCCACCAATGTGGCCGGGATCTCAGCTCCCTGCCCCAGCCACACACTCCCCAAGAGGTGCAGGGAGGGCTGCGTCTTCTCAGCTACCTCTGACCCCCACCCACCCACCCCCCATCTGCGTTTCCTCAAAACTTCTCTTCCGCCTGCTGCTCCACGGAGAAAACTGTGGGCCATATGGACGTACTGGTCAAATATTTGGAGTCTGTGGACCGCACTGTGAAATTAATGAGGATCTTAGCTTTCAGGCACTTCTAAACTAGGTAAACACGCCAACAGGGGAGAAGGGGACTCGAAGTTTCCTGTGAACCCAGCTGCTCTTCTCCCAGAGTCGCCACAGCCCTGGGGACACCTGGCTCTCGGGTGTCTTGATCCATCGAGTCTCTCCTTCACTCTCTGCATCAGCCTCGGTGACAGCATTTCCCCGGAAGGTCTGCATGTGTAGTGGGGCCGCTGTCCTCCTGGGATGGCGCCCCAGCCCTGCCACCGTCCTCACGCACTGTCATCCCCGCAGATGTCACTGTTCATGTGCCCATCACAGACTGCCTCTGAGGGGCAGGCTTGTCATCACCACCTCCCCACTGGGGCCATGTGCCTCGCACGGCCCCGCCCCCCAGACAGGCGGGACATCCACGCACTGTTTATCTAGTTTAGAATGTCTGGAAGCTCAGATCCTCGTTAACTTCACAACGCAGTTCGCCCCCCACACATGCAGGCCATCGGGGAACACCCACTCACTGTTTTTTCTAGGGCAAGTTTGGGTAAAGAGGGATTTAGAAAATGCTCACTGATGGTCACAAGTTGTGATTCTTTTTCAGAATTCAAGGCTTTTTCTCCGTTTGTTTCTGTTTTTCAAAATAGTTCACTTTTTTTGTTTCTTGATTTTTTTTTGTTTGTATTTAATTTTAGTGATTTTTCTTATCTTGCCTTTTAATGTAGGCAAATAGTGCAGCAAACAAATAACCACTACTAATAAAAAAAACTAATGTCACAACTATAAACATTTCATATTGTTTGTTATTTTTTAAACTGATTTTATTGGGGGTTTTCTTTACAAGGAAACAATACATAGTCAAGGAAGTGAGATCTGAAAAGATGGAGACAGAAAAATAAGGTGACCAAAATCTATGATCCTGCCCCAGTCAGGCACCAACCCAAATCCCTCCTCCTCTAGGTGGTCTCAGTGCACATGTGCACACACATAGTCACATGCACACATGCACATTCATGTATGATGCCAGGGTCCAACCCCAGCAGGTCCAGGGGTTCCCAAAGGCGTAGACGGAGTCGGCGAAAAAGGAATGACATGGAGACAGCGTTCAGTTGATCAGCAGCCTAGCCAGGATCTCCAGCCAAGTTCTGGTCTCGATCTCCAGAGAGGTTCTGCTTAGGTTCTCCAGCCAGGTTCAGTCACCAGGTTCTAGTCAGGTTCTCTTGCCAATTTCTGTAGTCAGGTTCAGTCCAGGATCTTTTGCCATGTTCTCTCGCTAGGTTCTGTCTCTAGGTTCTGAGGCCAGTTTCTGCCCAGGATCTTTTGCCATGTTCTCTCCAGTGAAGTTCTTCTGTCTCTAGAGAACGTTCTGTGTAGGTTCTGTGCCTAGGTTCTGTCTCTCTTGGTTCTTACTTCTAAGTTCTGTGTCTGAAGTTCTGTCTTGTTACTTCTGTATTTATACCAGTTGATTCAATCCTATCAATCTCTATTACAAAGGTTAGGGCGTTTCTTATCTCCATTCCAGGGAGTAAAGATTATGTAGCTTAAGCATGCTTGTTCATAGTTAAAGTGATTAATTACCCAGCTGGCACTTAATTGAGGGGTTTTATTCCCTCCCTAACTTCAGGGGAAAATCCCTACCTGGGGATTCAACCTTTCTCGGAGAGGTGACCTTGGTTAAAACACAGTGCCAAGAAGGTGAGCAAACATATTAAGAACCGTATGCCATATATGCCAGGTCCCTTGAAACAGCAAGGATGGACCGGCTCCCGGCAGTATGTGTATACATTTATGTCTACGCATGCACACTCATAATTACACCTGTGTGTGTGCACATACATGTGCACACATGATCACACTCACACATGTATATGTGCACTATTGCCCATTGTCACACACACTCTCACTCATACTCACATGCACGTGTAAAGGGCTTGCACAAGCGTCTGCTGGCCTACTTGCTGTGAAGTGTGGACCATTCGCCAGGTGACGGTGGGAGCTCCTCTGACCATCCCTATGTTAGAGGTTACCATGTTGCAAACCCCTGTTGTTCCAACAGCTCAAAGCCAGAATAACAGGGAGAAACATGATTAGAAACTTAAAATATGGATTTTTTTTTTTTAGGCGCAAGGATATTTTGAAGAGGGAAGAAGCGTCCTGCGATGTGAAGTGTGCTGTGCTGGAGGTGCTGATGCCAGAAGCCCGGTGACCTGGGAATGCTAAATTCCAAACAAAGCATTCTCTTACAAAACTGCCAGGTGGAGCCACTTGCTTTGGACCACATCTAATTTGGTAAAATTGCTTTGGCCCAAATGCCAGAAGCCTTGGCAGGAACCAGGCAGGAGGCAACCGACTGGCAGTGGCAAGGGCAGCGGAAGCATCTGAGCCAGACCCTGTCTGATGGGCCAGCCCAGGCAGGGCCACATGGGTGAGACGGGGTGAGATGATGGAGCCGGGAGGCCCCAGCTGGAGGGAGGGCGTGTCCAGCAGGTGGGTGAGAGCAGCAGGGTTCTGGGCAGCACCGTGGACAGCTCCCGAGCAGCTGGTCTCCCTCCATCCTTACTTTGTTAGGGCTGGACGCCACCCCTTCAGCCCCATCCTTGCGTGGTGGACACTGGGGCCCCAGCCCACCCCGCACCCCTCAGGATCCTGCTCAGAAGAGGCCCGAGGAGGAGGCAAGTGGTCCAAGATCCCTACCCACACCCCACAAGATGGGCCCCTTACACACCCACTCCCATCACCCACCCTGCTCACTCACCTGCGGCCCCTCGCCGTCCCCTGATATTCATTTAACGCCTCCCCTGAAGGACAGAGCCAGGGATCTGGGCTCCAGGAGGGTCTGAGGACTAAGAAGGAGAAGAGAAAATGTGATTTGTGGGAGGAAGGGAATAAAAATGGACTAACCACTTGGGAAAGGCCAGAAAGAGCAAAGGAGAAATGGGGACATTCTTAACTTTCAGGGTGTCTTCTTGTGTGGCCCACTTTCGTCCTCTCCCTTCAAGTGTCTCCTCAGAGTGGCCCTTCTGAGGGGCCCTGAAGGTCGCAGAAGGCAGGCCAGGCCTCAAAGCGCCCGGGACGAACACTGGGCACTCACCATGCAGTCACCACTCCGCCCCATGCCCAGCCTGACCCTGTGGCCTGCAGAGCCCATGGGGGGCCCACTCAGCCCTGACCAAGAGGGCCCGTGCCCGTGACCCATGAGCCTTGACGTGCCTGGAGAGCCAGCGGGGACGTGCGCACACAGGCCCCAGGCAAAGCCTTTCAGGTGAAACCCCTCAGAGACCCTCACTCTGAAGGGGCCCCAAAACACCTGAAGTTGTCCATTTGCCGCAAATGGCCAACGAGAAGCTGCACAAAATACCTCATTGACCTCCCCGTGGCCTTGGGCCGGGGCCTGGCTTCTCCTGGGGCCCTGACAAGCACGTTACAAATGGAAAGGCCTCGTCAGAACATTCTAAGTTTTGTTAATTTTATTATTTGCTTCTCAAACTAGGCTTCACCTCAGGGCTGAATGAATTTGTTGGCATAAATCTTTGTTAGAAATGGTCTACACAAATTCAAACTGACACCGCGGAGAGGGGAGAAAGACAGCTAGTTGCCATGGCAACCGGAGACCCGGCTTTAATTCCACTCTGTGAGCCACGCATGCTGAGCGCACACGGAGGCCAGCCTCGCGCCCCGTGCCCTCCGGGGCCAGGCTGCACACGCGCGGCAAGGTCACCTCCAGCACCAGGGGGCTTCTCCTGATTTCAGGTCTCAGAATCTCACACAATGGCTAGAAATGAGGCAACTCCAAAGCTGACTAAAATGCTCAGAAAAGACGCCAGTCCGGCCTGAGATGTCAGCGGCCAAGCAGAGGCTATTCCCGTTCCAGAGACGTTGTGTTTTTAGAGAACTCCCTGCATGCACGGGATGGGAGACAGGGAGATGGCACCTGAGCTTCCCTGAGCCATGCAGTGACGCCCAGTCACTGTGTTGACCACTCCAGACCCTTGGTCTGGTCTTTGATTCCATCCACCGAGAGGCCTGCGTGCTCCCCAGACATCTCCTGTTCTCCCACCAACAGCCTGCAAAAGCCAGGAGGGGCAGAGAGAAACCTGGCTCCCAAGCACGTGTCCTGGATGTGGGGACCAGGGCTCCGCCCTCCGGCCCTGTAGGGGCAGCTGGTTACTCTGTCCCCTGACCAGGTGGGGCCCACAGCACCCAGCCCCGGACTGAGCCTCAGCGGGGCCCAGCACCCCGTGGCAGAAAGCCATCGGCCACCCAGCCCTGTGTCCAAATGACTTCCCTCAGAGGGACAGATGACATCGGCTACTGAGCAAGGTCAGGGCCCTGATGTCCCAGAGGTCGCAGGTGCCTATCCTGTTGACGAACACCCACACCTGCAATCCAAAGACTTCAGTGGGGAGTCCTGCATTCATAGAATGTGCCAGAAAGCTGACCTTTCCAAAGAGGAAGTGGAGACCCAGGCCATTAGGGAGGCCAAGGCAGGCTGCCCACCTTACCCTCCTAACAGCCTCTTCTGTGTGTGTTCCCAAAGCCACTTCTGCGGGATTTGGGGAGCCCTGGTTCTGGTCCTGGCCCCCTGCTCAGAGGCCAGGACACATCACTGGGACAGCACACAACGCTGTGCACAGAGCAGAGGGAACAGCTGGTGACAGCAGAGTCCCAGGTGGCTGCCCCAGCACCTGTCCCCTCCTCCAAGCTGCGCAAGCCGTCCTGGGGAGCTGAGCCCCTGGTGGGCTATTTACCCCTGGCTTTCTGCCATCTCTGGGCGGGGAGCCCCTGAGGGCAGTGAGGGGTTGACCCGTTCACCTTGCACCCTGTACCTGGACAGTCTTGATGGAGGGGGCGGCAGTGGACGGGACATTGGGGCAGAAGCACCATGGGGACCACCCCTGCCTGGGGGAGTCTGGGCAAAATCCCCTAGTTCAGAGTGGGTTCCCCACCTCCCTCCTTGCCCCTCTTGTCCCCAGGCCTGGGCCCCCAGGGAGCTCCAACTGCCCCACAGGCCTGGGAAACCAGCCTAGGAAGTTCCCCACTAACACCCACTCCCTGGGCACCAGGAAAGGCCCTTCACCCCTGGGGTTCATGCCTTCGCCTGAGGTTTAGGACTTATCTCAGAGTTCCACAGGGAAGCGTTGGCAGCACCTCACTCAGAGGCAGGGTGCCATGAGGCCGAGGAGCCGGAGCACAGAACCCCTCTAATTCCTATATTCTTAATGACACCATTAAAATCAGGCCCCTCGGCCTGGCCGGGGTGGCTCAGTGGTTGAATGTCACCCTATGAGCCAGGAGGTCACGGTTTGATTCCCCGTCAGGGCACATGCCTGAGTTGTGGGCTCGATCCCCAATGTGGGGCCTGCAGGAGGCAGCCAATCAATGATTCTCTCTCATCATTGATGTTTCTAGCTCGCTCTCCCTCTCCCTTCCTCTCTGAAATAAATAAAAATGCGTTTAAAAAAATAAAATAAAATCAGGCTCCTCAAAATTCAGGGACAGCAGGGACCCGGGACTCCTGAGCGGGGTTACAGCCTTCTAGATTGAAGAGAAGAGTGATGGGCTCCCCTCCAGGTTCCCACGGGCTGAGTACAGACCCCGAAGCTCAGGCGGGTCCAACTCGCTGCCGACAGGACCCCACTTCCTCCCTCCCCTGGCCCCGCTCTGTCTGGGGCTGGGGGCTGAGGGCTGGGGACTGGGGCCTGGAAGGGGCAGGGGCTGTGGGGCTGTGCACACCAGCAGGATCGCTGACTCACGCCGGGAGGACTCATTGTGGGTACACCTCTGGCTGCACATGTTGGGATTCGTGATGTTTTAACACAAGGACTATGAAAATTCCTCCCAAATCGATTTCCTGGTCACATTTCTGTTTGTGGAGCCCTCCACGAACAGAGCTTTTTTCTTTAAATAAAATCGCCAGTCCTCCTGCCTCGCTTCAGGGAGACGTTTTCAGGCGAGTTGTCCGACGCTGCTGGGAGCGAAGGCAAAGCCTGGCCGGTTGTCTCTTTAAATCGGCTCTGCAGTGTGATGGGCACGGGAAGAACCATTCCCAGCCTGCGGCAGGGAGCCGGCCACAGCGCCGCCATCCGCCTCCCCCATCCCCATGGTTACGGCTCCTGCTTCCCGCCGGTCCTCTTCCCTGGCTGTCGCCGGCGGAAGCAAGCGCAGAGGCGGCTGGCATTCCTCGCCCGCGTTCTGGAAGCTGCGTGCTGAGAATCGCGCTGCATGTCTGCCGTCCTGGCTCTGACTCACGTCCCCGGCTGCAGCCCTGCAATCTGTTGATAACTCTGCCGGCGAGCGGGGCGCACGGGCCCCGGGAATGGAGACCTGCTCCCCTGCGCGGCGAGCTCGCGGTGGCTCCCCGGCAACAGGCACAGTGCTGTTGCCCCTCCAGCTGTTTTTGCCAAAATAGGTGAGAAGTTGGGTATCGTGTCTCAGGGTCTGAGCAGTGGGTGGACCTGAGGGCCGGGAAGCGGCAGGAGGTGGGGGAGGCAAGGTGGGAGCCCGCTGCCCACAGAGCCCGTTCTCCACCGTTCTCGGGCATCAGTGCCAACCCGGGTGAGGCGATTCCTGCTCCTGGAAATGCAGATTCCCAATAACTTTGGGTTAAGCTGAGGGCACCGAGCCACAGCCAAAATCCGTGTCTGTGTGGGGGGCAAACAGCCAGCCCCTGAGTCCAGCTACATCCACCTGCCAGGGGCTGGCTGTTCTTTCGGAGATGCATTCAAGGTTTACTGGATTCTCTTGACTTAAGCTGACAAGACTTGTTATCCAGCTCGGTGAGTTTAGTTTCCTGTGCTGGGTGGCGAGCATGGGTTGCTTTTTAAATGTGCAGAAGGAAGTGCTCCCTGGAGGGCAGTCTGCTGTCAGTGCCTTTGGCCAGGGCCCCTCAGGCTCCCAAGCCCAGGTGGTCCCCAGACCCTCGGCATGCCGCTGGCAGATGGAGGCCGGAGTCAGAGTCCACAGGCTGGCTGGGCTGAGAGCAGCCGAGATGGGGCAACTCTGGGAGGTGCTGGGGCTGTGGGAGGAGAGGGTGGCAGGGGGACCCTCCCCTGCCCTGACCAGGCCCTGTCTTCACAGGTGGGTGCAGCCTCTCCACCCTCACCTGCCCCACCAGAGTCGCCCTGAGGCCCGTAGCCTGGGGCTTGACCCTGTGGCCACTGTTTGGGACCTTGACCTTCTGGACGGCCATGGAGGCTGGCGGGGAGAAAGGCGCGACATAGTTGGCTAACGGGGACACCGTCTGCATCCAGGGCGCCCACCCTTCAGTGACTTCACGTGCTCATGGTGAGTCCACATGCGCAGGGGCCAGGGGGGGCCACGTCGAGGGCGGCCACCCTGCGCACAGGGGCCCCAGCCAGGAAACTGAGTCGTCGGGTGGTCAGCTAGCCCGCAGCCAGGCATACGCTGTGCCTGTGCCCAAGAGTCCTGGGGGCGGGGGAGGGGGCTGGGGGCGGGGGGTGGCCATTTGTTTCCAGGCCGCCTGCCTGGCTGCTCGGGAGGATCATACTAATTAGTTGATGGCATGCCGCAATGTTGAATCATTTCATCGGTGGAGGAGACGGCCGCCCCGCGCCCCCACCCCGGTCGGCTCCAGGGCCTCTGAGCACCTTCCCTGGCCTCCAGCCCGGGCCCCTCCCACTGCAGCTCTGCCCTCCTCTTGCCTGCAGAAAGTTGGCAGGACCACAGGGGGACGTGGGTGGGCTTCAGCGGCACGTACAGCAAACACGGGGGTGTTTCTCTCGCCAGCAAAGAGGGGCGGCTGCTGTGAGCAGCCCGGGGATGTGGGGGGCTCAGCCTGCGGACGCGTGTGTGCCTCGCTGTGGCGGCTGCCAGTTCGGACTCCGGAAGGTTGATGCTGAGTGAATAATGCAGTGTGTGTGTGTGTGTGTGTGTGTGTGTGTGTGTGTGTGTGTGTGAGACAGCCGGCGGAGCACGTGCAGGGAATGCTGATGACCGGAGGACAGTGCAGCCAGCGGCGGCCGTGGCACTGACCCCAACAATGAGTCCCAAATGCAGACCTGGTGGTCTGCTTCCTCAGGAGTGGTCAGTCTGAGTCGCCTGTTCATTTTCTCTTCGTTGGAAATGTCCGAATGAGAGAGATGCTTTTCTCCGGAATTCAGCCTCCCTCCCAGGCTGCCCCGGGCCTCGGAAGCTGGACGGACGCCAGGCACTCGCCTTTCAGACAGCCGAGAGGTTGCGTGTTTTGGGCACAGGCTGCTCCTCAGAGAGGCGGGCTGCCTGGCCCGGCCCCCAGCTTCCCACCTGCTCACTTGTTGCCCGAAGGTGCCACACCCAACATGGCTGTGGCCTCCCGGGTGGCAGCATTCCCAGCTTTCCTTCCTCAAATGTAGACCCCCATGTGCCGATGGAACCTGCCACTGGTGGAGGGTAGGTGAGCTGGCAGGTGCCCAGCACTGCCCTTCAGGGCCGCCACAGGTGACCGCTGCCTGTCTTTCCTCCTCTCTGATGCTTCGGCCCTTCCATACACTCGCTCTCCATTTCAGGGGCGGGGTCTGCCCATGGTGCCTTGGTCTCAGCCAGCACGCCGGCCCATCCAACACTGAAAACCACCCGGTTGGCCTTGCCCACAGCGATTGTGTTTCAGCCGTTTGTTGGGGTTTTGTCTTAATAAATAACATTTACACTGGAGAGAGTTTCTGAAAGGAGAATGCCCGGCCTCACATGCAGGGGCACAGTTCAGGTGAGAGCACTTTTCTGTGTGTGTCTGAGTCTGCGGTGCAGACGGCTGGGCAGGCTCATCCTGTGGCCCGGGGCATCGGAGGGAAGCCTGAAGGCCCAGCAACAGGGTGGCCTGCCCCGTCGCCCCACGCTGCCGCCCTCTGGCCACACGTGCAGCTCCTGCGGGGCCCGGGCCTCCCTAACACCTGCGGTCATCAAGCTGCCTCCTGGATCCCATGTTCCCTCGGCCACACACTCAAGTTCAATTGCACTGAGTTCCAGGCGTCTCTGGGCAGGCTTCCTGGGCCCACGCCTCCTTTCAGAACGGTGCCAGGAGGTGCTGCTGTCTGTCCAGCGCTCAGACAGGGTCTGAATACCCAGGTGCTGCCCCTGGGAGGCCTGCGTCTGGCACCTGAAGCCCAGGCCGCCGCCACCCCACATCTTCATCACAACTGCTAGTCCGCGAAGCAGGCGTGGGCTGGCCTGTCCCTGGCTGCTGCAGTTGGGATCCCAATGCAAGCAGGTTCCACGTGCTCATTACTTTGTGTCCTGTAATCTTCGGTGACCTTCACCCTGAGCTAGGGGACCGCCTCTCCTCAGGGAACAAAGTGGCCGGCTTTGGAAGTAGAGTAAAAGGTTGTCCAAACCTTTGCGCTGTCTGTCTCCTTCCAGAGGGGGCACAGGAGGAGCAGGGTCGGTGGCCCGGCTGAGGGCTCTGAGGTCTCAGCCCCTGCGCTCTGGGCGGCAGCGGCTGCAGGGAGAGGCCTGGCGTGGGTGGTCCAGCCGCCTGCTGGCGCCTCCAGTCACAGTAGCATCAGGTCGTGCGGAGGGCGAGCTCCCATCACTGACCTGCAGGTTCCAGTGGCACCAAGGCCACTCGGTCATTCGGGATGGTCCTGGCCCAGGAGGCGCCACAACAGGAGGGCTGGGGCTCTCATGCACACCCCAGCGGAGCCCCCCACATGCTCTGAATTCAGGGCTGGAATCAGTGTCCTTGGAGCGTGCTCGGGGACGTCCTGAAGAGCCCTGAAGCCAGGACAGGGCGAGAGGCCAGTCCCGCCCCGGCCGTGCTTGGAGTAGAGACACGCGGCACGCTCACAATGCCCTTTCCCCCCCCCACAGTTGTACCCCACATTCAAACAAGGGAATTAAAACCCCCAAAGAGATCGGGGTAGACACCAGGCAGGGTGCTCGGGAGGCCAACGGGGAGGGAACCGCCGGTTGTCTGAGCCGAGGACCTGGGCCCAGGGCCGCGCAGGACGCTCCCAGCGCTCAGCCGCCCAGTCGCCAGTCGGTCAGCAGGTGCAGGGGGTCGCTCCCACTCCCAACCCGTCCTCCAGGGCAACCCCGGGAACCTCCCCCGCACCCCACCCCGCCCACAGGCCGGCACCTCCAGCCTCGCCTAGAAGAGCAGCCGGGATGCTGCAGACACTCGGCTTCAGTGAGTGCTCTCCATTTGTGCTTTCAATTCTGTCCGCTATTTACACTTCTAAACACCCCTGACACAGCCTCCAGTCCGCCACTGGAGTGTCACCCCCTTAAGCAGTGACGCCCAGTCAGAAGGCGCGTCCCCGAGACGCTTCCCACTGTTCTCTCCGAAGCTCTCTGAAGCCGACCAGCCCACACGCCTCCAAAAGGAAACGTAACAAACATGTAAATGCAACGTCCAATTAGGGTAATTTGTGCTCCGAATGAATAAATTACTTATCTTTTTCCTCTGCCTTTCCCCCGGGAACACTTTGATGAAAGGTTGACAGATCAATAAGATGCAATTACCATTAAAAAGGCGACAAGGGACAGCAGGCGCTAATGAAATCAGCCTCGGTCGGAACAGAACCGCAAGGAAGGACGTCCCACATGCCCGCGGCCTGTGGACGCCTCGCCGAGAGGACGGAGCGCGCACACGGTCTGCACACACATAGATCTGCGTCCGCGGCTGGCACAGGCCCCTTGGGCACGTGTCACTCTCAACTAAAGGGTGATGTTTTGATCAGACAAGTGGCACGCGACCTGACTGACTCCATCCTCCTTTCCTCTTGCTCTTAACGTCCTGATTTATTTGGTTTGCAGAACATACCAAAAGGACGCACGCAACTAAGAATAATATAATGTAAGAGGAACTCATGCCTCAAGAAATGGGAAATGCAAACAAACCCGCAGTCCAGGCCTGAGCTCCACAGAGAAAAGAGGCCGCCTGGGAGGATGCAAGCCGGTAGCCTCGGAGGAGACAGCTCCTGGCCCTGCAGGCCCAGAAGTGACCAGGAATCACAGCTCCCACTGCCATGGGGGTGAGAGGGTGGGGTCCCTCATCCTCCCCTCGGGGCTCCCTAGCCTTTCTGCTGTGAGGTCGGGGCTCTGCCCACGGTTGCTGGTCCAAAGGGCACTGCTGGGGCCCTGGCCTAGGGGGACTTGTCCAGGGACGTCGGTCCAGCTCTGTTGACCACATGCCAACAACCGTCAGGACCTGCTTGTGGAACGCTTGCAAAGTCGATTCCTCCAGGAGGAACTTGTACATGTGTGAACTTTAAAATATAAAGTATGTCTCCGTTTTGCATTGCCTACTTTGAATTTTAAATGTCACCTCTAAAAATGTAGAAAGGCACTGTTGAGAACTCTGATTTGGAGAAAGGAAAAAAGAGGAGGCCAAAGGGAACTGATTGTTTCTTATAAACACCCACTGTGGCTGCCGCTGCTCGGGGTCAGTCCTCAGCGCCAGGGGAGCCTCAACCCGGGGCCCTCAGAGGAGGGGGAAGCGCCCGAGGGCGGGTGACCTCCGGCCTGTGAACCCAGCCTGGGCGCACCCTCACGAAATCTCTCTGCGTCTTGAGTAGTGCTGCTGCTGCAGCCAGGGTGTCCCTGTCACCTTGAGGCTGGCACCTCTTGGCCGCCTTATTCCTGAGCTCACGGTTTAGTGGGGATTTGGACGAGGGCACAGCATGTGTCCTGCTGGAGCCCATGCCAGGCTGATGGGAGTCATTGCTGTTCTGTGCATGTGCACACCTGCTCTTCAGACGTCCAGTCTATGGACATTGCAGACCAAAGCGTGGGTGCCACCGTGGTGTCCGGCCGTGGTCTGTGGAGTGTCATAGCACCCTCCCTCTGTCATGTCTGGTAATCTTATTCTGGGCCAGGGCACTATTTCTGGCCTCAATTGCCAACCAGGTCCCTTGGTGGTCAGACTATGAAGAATCCCTCTGGCATCCACTGGCTTTTATGTGAGGTCTCTCTGCTGTCAAGGCAGCAGCTGATGGGATCAGTCATGGGGAAACCCACCGAGGGCTGTCGGAGCCCCATGAAGATGGCCAGCTGGGCCGCCCCTACAGGGTGAAGCCACTCGTGGGCAGCCCATGAGGCGTGGTTCCACCTTCTGAGCAGGGTCTTCCCTGGCAGGGTGCCTCCTTCTGTTGGGACCCGGCAAATGCCCCCTGATTCTGAAAATGCCACCAGGGACTTGCAGGGAGGGGCTGGGCTCCGGGCGAGCCCCCGTGGCTCTGCCACATGCACCGGTTCTCAGCCGCGTCGCTCACCCGGGTCTGCTCTGTGTTCCTTCCAGGATTTAAAGAGTGTCCTCTCCCTGCCCCAGCACCCAGGGGAGTTCCTGCACCCCGTGGTGTATGCCTGCACGGCCGTCATGCTGCTCTGCCTCCTCGCCTCCGTCATCACCTACCTCATGCACCAGAGGTGAGGCCCTACTCTGTCCTGAGACGCCCCGCCTCCCCACCTAGTGCAAACCCCAAAGTGAGACCTCCTACCCTCACGGAGCGAGAAGTCCCCGGAAGGCACTTCACAGATGGCCGGCCAGCTGGAGCCTGCCCAGCCTGGGTGGCCCTGGGGGTGACCGAGGTTCGCCGACGGTCAGGGACAGCCGTGCCCCTCCATCCCCGGTGTCCATGTTCTTATCAAATCCGGTGAAGTAAGTTCTTCCTCCAACAGCACAGCGTCTGCTCAGGCGCCCGAGGGCCCATGTCCTTGGGAAGTTGGAGCAGCTGGCAGACCCTCAGGCACGTCTGCATTTTTTTTCTAGAAAGGAGACTCTAGTCAGGTCTCTTCTGAGCTGGTTTCCTCTGCCTGGGAGTGAGGAGACGACCTGGCTGTGTCCCCATCACTCGAGGATGCCCTGGGGAATGTGAGGAGGAGTCTTGGCCATGGTCAGGGTTCAGCCCACAAGGCGAGTCATGGGCAAAGCCTGGGCCATCTCATAACCACAGAACCACCGTCATGGGAAGAGACATGGGGTGGGAACACGGCCACGGAGGGCTGTAGCCACAGGCACACCCGTCAGCATAGCTAGGGAATCGCAGTCGTGGCTGTAGCCAGGGATGAGGTGTGGGCACAGCCATAGGCAGCATCCAAGTCCAGTGCCTACGTGGTGACAGGGGCCGCCATGTAGTTGGTCACTGTTATGGCCTCCTCTCAAGGTTATGAGAGATTTCTCAAAAACCCTTCCAGGCCTCGTGCTCCAGGGAGGGTTTAACACTGAACCCCACCAGCCACACACTGAGGGTGGACTCCGCACGGTCTGTCCGTCTTTCCCTTGATCTGGTCCTTGGGGTGTGTCTCTCTGTCCAGAGGTCTTCCCGGTTCCCACATGGACAGACGCAGGTGAAGGGCTCACGCCCTCTCTGCTGAGGGGCAGGTTCCTGACGACACACCTGTGTTTCCCCAGCGCCATCCGGATCAGCCGCAAGGGCAGGCACACGCTCCTGAACTTCTGCCTGCACGCAGCCCTGACCTTCACCGTGTTCGCCGGGGGCATCAACCGCACCAAGTACCCCATCCTGTGCCAGGCGGTGAGTCTTCCTTCACCTGCGTCTTCCTTAGGGCCCATCACCTCTCCAGCCAAAGGGGAAGTTTGTGATCATTGTCTTGTGTATGGAATAATATTTGAGTATCTGTTCGGGTGTTTCTCATGAAAGGAATGGTCCAGCGTCCAGTGTGTCCGTGTTGCAGACCCAGGTGAGTCTAGTTACTTTGCTCCGTATTCCATCATATAAATAACTAGAGGCCCAATGCATGAAATTTGTGTGTGTGTGGGGGGGGGGGGGTCCCTCAGCCCAGCCTGCACCCTCTCCCAGTCTGGGAGCCCTCACTCCTTACCGCTCGGCTGGCTGTTCCTTAGCGCTGCTGCGCAGGCAGGAGAGCTGCACTCGCCAGCCGTGAGCCCTGGGTTGAACATCTGCCCCCTGGTGGTCAGTGCGCATCATAGCGACCGGTCGTTCTGCCATTTGGTCTATTTGCATATTGGGCTTTTAATATATAGGATGTATTTTTCACTTGGACCAATTCGCTCTGAGGCCTGTGGTGGCGACAGGCTGATGAGAAGTCCACTGTCCCACAAACAGGGCTTGTCCGGGAGCAGGGACCTGCCCTGCAGAGGCTGGTGGGCAGGAGCAGGGGACAATCCACCCGCTTCCCCATCCAAGTAAGAATCCCAGGATGCTAATGCCAAGACTCATAATCAGGCAGCAGAAACTGTCACCAACGGGCTGCCACGGAGTCCAGGCCCCAGAGGCACGTGTGGAGGCCACGGAGGAGTTCGCCCTGCCCCCTCTCGGGTAAAAAGGGAAAAACTTAAACGACCCTTCGGCTCCTGACAGGGCTCAGAAGAGGCCCTTTCCCAACCCACAGAGCATCCCTTCAAGGACCACCCCTTCGGTTCTGTCACTTCGTGGGCACACCCGCCCGGGCCACATGGAGGGAGCTCTGGCAGCAGCACCCACGGGGATGTCCCCCTGCTCTCCTTACAGCCTTGGTTGCTGTGAAGCCATTCATCGATGGCTGTGCTGCCACAGCCTCGCCACCTGGGACCTGGGACCTGGTGCACTGGCGCTGACCTCGGTGGCTGTCTGTCCACACGAGGTGACCTGTCCACATGCACAGACTCACCCTGGGGACCCGTAGGTGAGATGCTGCTCCCACAGGGGTACCTCAGGCAATAATCTGGCTGTTAGCTCTCGTTCTCCACACCCACCTGCACGCAAGGGAGGCATCAGGCCCATGAGACAGCACGTGCTCCAGAGCCCTGGCACCCGGGGCCCAGCCCCTAGGCTCCTGGTGAAAGAGACACCACTTTTCTGCGACTCAGTGTCAAGATGAGCCGCCCAGCACTAACCCGCACAGCACAATGAGGGGCAGGCCCGCCTCCTCTCGCCTTTCCACAGCGTGGAAACCGCTGAGGCGAGTGCCCAGGAAATCCAATTTACGCTCCGCCTGCAATGCTACCGGGGAGCGGAGCCATCCAGACACAAGGCACGGATTGTTACCTCTATGTCCGCACTTCTCCACGCGAGCGCCACCAGCCGGGCCCAGTGAGGAGGAGCCGCCAGAATCACGGTGGTACGGCCACCCCCACCCCTCAGAGGCCCAGTAATCATGGTACTGGGGAGCCCTTGCCCCCCAAAATCTGGGCGCCATCTGTGTCTGCTAGCCACCTGCATGGCACCCAGGGCCTGGCCAGGGTGCATGGTAGGTGGGGGCAGATGTGATCTAGAAACATCCACAGAGGTAAGACCTGTAGAAATCCCGTTAGTGTGAGAAACGCTCGATTCTCTCGTAGCGACAACCTTAGGGCCCCAGCAGAGGCAGCCAGCCCTGCGCCCCGCTACCTTGCCGAAAGGTATCAGGGCATCATTCATTCATTCACTCATTCAATCATTCATTCACAAAAATGCACTGGGTGCCTGTGGGTGCTGTGGGTGCAGCTGAGATCAAACCTACCGGTTCCCCCGCTGTGTGGACCTGCCTTCCAGTGGCGTGTAGACAGCGGTAACCTGCCGGGCGTGTCAGGGAAAACGAGATGCAGAGCAGAGGCGAGGCCAGGCTCTCCTGGCTGGGGTCCCTCCTCCACTCACCGCAGGAGACCAGGAGGCACAGGGAGAGGTGATGGCGACTTCATGTGTCCCTTTGATGGGTTCCTGGGCACCCAGACATGTCACACACGATTCTGCGTGTGTCTGGGACGGTGTTTGGGATGAGGCGAGTGGAGCGGAGGGCCGTCCGTGGTATCGGTGGCCTCGTCCAACTGCTGGGGTCTGAATAGAGTAGAAGTCTGAGTGAGAAAGACCTCGGTCTCCGGCCTTCGGATGCAGACACGGGCTGAATTACATCGCCGTTCTCCTGGGTCTCCGGCTTGCCCACTGCAGACCTGGGGCTTCCGCGGGCTCCCTGATTACATGAGCCAATTCATTATAGGCAGCCAGGCTGGCCCCCACCTTGACCAGTGACCCCTACACACGACCCTGGTGCCCGACACAGGACCCTCGGCCAGCCTTCCCTGACCAGTGTCGCTCTGGGTGACAGTGAGTGATGTATGAGAAGTGGTCCAAGCTCCGAATGGCAGAGAGAACAGCCGGTTGTCATGGCAACAAAAAATGACCATGAGCCTCATTAAAGTACAAAGTGACATCATGATCACAGACAGACAGCCAGCGTTGTCCTCACATAATAGATGTGTGTCAGGGCTGCCCTGGGCCCAGAAGCGTGGGGAGGCGGTAGACGGCTGTCTGAGAGCCAGGGCGGCGTCCCCGTGACCTCTCCCTGTGTCCAGTCTGAGTCGGTGTTTGGAAGACAGAGTTCTGCCGTCTACAGGCTCATAGAATCCCCCCACATGCAGTCAGGATGAGGCTCGCCCCCACCTCCTCCTCTGCACTCTCCTCCCAGCTCTGGGTGCTCCCTGCCCTCCTCGCCTCTGAGGACGCGTCTCCGTTTCTTCCCGAAAAGAAAGTCAGACTGTCCTTCAGTTGAGGGCCAGGTGACATGACTCCCCACCCTGCATCTCCTGCTGCCAAGCTGGTCCCCTGGCTTCCCAGCGCCTCCCCCGCCCGCCAGGTGGGGTAAGGCCCTGTGCGTAGGACGCAGCTGAAGCCAATGGAGGGCAGGCCGAGGAAAAGGCTGGACTCACCCACGTGCAGGAGCCCATCCCAAACCCTAAATACAATTCTGGGATTTACCTGCCTCCTCGATGTTCTCATCAATTATTATAGAGTTTTCTCATAAGTAAAACTGAACGCTGCACTTGATAAATCATTATGATGGTGCAATGCTAGCTTTACACAGAGAATCTCTGTGTTCCTTAAACATTTATGTCCTCTCCCATTATAGCCATATTTTACTTGTCATTGCGAAGTGTCAGGTTATTACTTCAAAGGTAACCTCCTTCTCTAGAACCAGGTGGAGACAGAGCGTGGATTGCGTGATTAGCTCATGCAGTAAGTGCTGGCGATGGGAGGAACCTGGCTCTGTTTCCATAGTAACAAGCAACTCCGACTGACAGGGAGCGGACTTGAGCGTCTGACCCAGGAGGTGCTGATCTCACCGGCAGTGCCAAAAACACCGGCATCTGGGAGACCCCTGCTGCGCACCACACCACCTCACCCGTGGGCTCCTGTGTGCGGAGGGCCCAGCACCTGGAGCTCTCCGAGTGCCTGCCCGGGCCACACCCACCACAGGGACCCGTGCACACAGGCCCCATGTGCAGGATGGTGTGCGTGCTGCTCACAGATGCCCTGTAGCCGGCCCCAGGTGGACCACACCCAGAGGCCCACGGGCTCCCAGCCGGTCCCTCTGCAGGACAGCCAAGCTGCTTTGGGCTAACATACCTGCAAGGCTCCTTTGCAGCCCAGGCATCTCCCCTGAGCTCAGAGACCCCTGTGAAGAGCAGTGTTGCTGGAACCAAGGACCCTGGGGCCTCCGGCAGCCTCGTTTCTTGTCTTGCTGAGCTGCCTCCTGAGGACGCAGGGGAGCGGGAGGGCTGGGCGGCGCTGGGACGTGCAGTGGGGAGGTCAGGGAGGTCAGTGCGCTGGCGGGCGGCTACTGACCTGTCTCCCCCGCCCCCCAGGTGGGCATCGTGCTGCATTACTGCACACTCTCCACCATGCTGTGGATCGCCGTGACCGCCAGGAACATCTACAAGCAGGTGACCAAGAAGGTCCCACCCTGCCCAGGCCCAGACCAGCCACCGTACTCCCAGCAGCCCCTGCTCAGGTACCTCCCATCCCCCAGGCTCCGGGAGTCCTGCACCTGATGCTGGGATCTAGGCAAAGTGGCTCACAAGGAAACTTGGGGCCCTAGGATGATGTGGCCAGGGCTTGGGGGTGCTGGGCAGTGGGTCGGGGGCAGGAGTGAGCTGGGGCTAGAGCCTGGCCAGCAGGTTTGGGCCAGTGTGTCGGTCCAGCATGGCTGAGCTCCACGCCATGGGTGGGCCGTGGTGCACACGGCTCCAATGGGGAGTCAGTAAGTGGCCTCAGTTATTCACGGGTCTCTGAGTTAAGATACCTACTCATTCGCTGGGGAAACCGAGGCAGCTCAGTTGCTGGAATTGCTGGTTTCAAGGTGACTGCGCCCCGGCCCTTCATCTGGGGCTCAGTGGCTTCGGACTCACAGCTTTCTCCACGAAGACTAATCACCAGTCTAGGCAGGTGCCGTCATCACGAGCCACGGAGGGCAGCTGAGGGAACGTGCGGTGATGTCAGAGCGAGACCGCGGTGGCGGGATAGCTTCGAAGTCGCGGGTGAAAGGCTTGTCTCAGGATGTCCACACACTGCAGGGGACAGCGGTGCTCACAGCAGGGACCGACTCCGCGTTCTCACACGGGAATGTCACCCCACCCCACTTACTGATCAGGCTCCCTCCCCCCCCACAACCTGAGACCAATAGTCCCTGTGCCCAGGGCCAGCCCTGGCTCCTGTGCTGCCCCGTGGTGACCCCACGGCCAGTCAGCAAGTACCCCATGCTCTTTCTTCCTCCCACGTGGCTGCACGCCCTCACCCTGTGTGTGTCCAAGGACGCTGTCGGGCAGTAGTTGGAGTTTCATCAAGATGCAGATTCACTGGTTCTTTCTAGAAACTGTGCCCTGACAGAAGGAGGAGGCTGCCCGACCCGACGGTCAGGGGAGCTCCTGGCTGGGTTGTGGGGAGACAGGGAGTGCATGAAGCCCGTGGTCTTAATGGGTCTGGGCTCCGCTAGGGGCTGTGTCAGTGGGAACAAAACATAAACCCCATCGAGATCCAAGTGGGTCCAACGTCACATGAGCACAGGAGAGGGGCTCTGACCTGGGGGCCCCCAAGGCTGGTGCAGACCTCCCTGCTGAGGACGTGGCTGGCGCCCAGGGGCATGTGAGGCTGGTGCAGAGGGGCCACCTCCACCAGGAAGAGATCACTGGTGGGGGCAGGAGGCTCCACGCCTCTGACCACCACCCAGCGGCTGCAGCGAGAATTGCTGCCCAGGCCTCCAGCGCCCTCTGCTGTCTGAGCCTGTGCTGTGCCCAGGAGCTGTGCTCAGCCCCTGTCCTGAGGGCTCGAGGGCTTGGAGTGACTTGAGCTGGAATACTCAGGGAAAAAGCAGAAAAAAGGCAAGAGAGGGCCCTGAGCGCTTCACCCTGCAGGACGCACGGCCTGGAAGGCTTGGGCCGCAGGGCAGGTCAGCACCTCTCCAGCACCCAGCGGGCAGTGGCCCGTGGGACACACTGCCCGAGTCGGGAGGGACTGAACCTGCCAGGGCCCGGCCGCCTCTAGAGCTCCACTCGCTGGAGAACATGTGGGTCCCACAGGGACAGTCTGCAGCCATCAGGAAAGGAGAGCATGCGACAGCACTGAACGGGCCAGGGCACACTGTCCCCCAGCTCCACAGCTTAGCAATGTGGCCCCCCTCCCCCCACCCGGCTGCCAGGGGGACATCTGTGGTCTGGCCTGGCCCACGGGGCCCATGATGGGGATCACAGGCTTGAGCAGAGCGAGCCCCACCGCACTCTTGTTTAATCCTTTTCGTGAAGTCCTACGTGTCAGAGATGTGGTATCTGTGTTCATGGGGGAGAATGTCAGGGAATTTACATTTTTAATGTCCTTGCCTGGTTTGGATACCAATCTCAAACTGCGTCAGGGGGTACCCCACCCCCCTTGTTTCTGAAGGAGCCTACATAAGACCCGGTCATCCCTTCCTTAGACGTGACCCACGGACCTGAGTCTCTCTGTTAGGTGTCTGCGGATACTGAAGTCAATCTTCTATTAGACACAGAGTATTCGGACTTTCTACTTCTTGTTTCAATTTTGGTGATTTTTTGGGTGTTGTTGGGTGTGTTTTTTCCCGAAGAATTTATCCATTTCATCTAAGTTGCTGAATCATTCACATACACTTGTATAATATAGAGATGCCCCTCTAATTACGATGGAGTTTCATCCTGGTAAACCCATCACACGTTGAAAATATTGTTGAATCGAAAATGCATTTAGCACACCTAACCTGTGAACATCATAGCTTAGCTTAGCCCACCTTACGATGCTCAGAACACAAAACCCCAAGACGCTGGCAACACAGGCACGCTGCCGGTAACGGGCGGTTACCTTCGCGATCACGTGGCTAACGGCAGCCTCCGCTCACCCTGCTGCTCAAAATCACACCACATAGCACCAGCCAGGGAAAGATCAGAAATGCAAAGTGCAGTTCCTACTGAATGCGTTTCACTTTCACACCATCATAAAGGTGGAAAACCGGAAGTAGAACCGTCCTAAGTCGGGACTGTCTGCCCTCTGACTCCCTCGGTGCCTGTGGGACAGGTGATAGGAAACCGCCTCCTCGACGCTGCAAGTTGTTCTCTCTCTTTTCTTTCTTTCTTTTCTCTCTCTCTCTCTTTTCTTCATCAGCCGACTCAGGCTATGTCATTTTGTTCATGGTTTCAGGAAATGAACAACTGCTTTGGTAATTTTCACTACTTTTGTCTTTTTTTTTTTCTAATGGAGGTGTAACTGACATAAAATGATTAGTTTCGGATGTAGGACATAATGTTCATGTATATTGTGATCACCACAATAGGTCTAGTTAACATCCATCGCCCACATAGTTACTACTTTTTTTCTTGTGATGAGAACATTTAAGATCCACTCTCTTAGCAACTGTCAGAGATACAGCATAGTGTTACTATCGTCGCTGCGCTGTACATTATATCCAGGACTTTTTTTTCTTTATCTCTGCTCCTATCTTTATTCTCTCCTTCTTCCTGCTCCTTTCCATTTACTTTGATTTTTTATTTTTCTGCCTTGCTGAGGTGGAATCTTATGTCAGTGAACTTTAGACCTTCCTTTTTTCTCACAGATGCAGTCATAGCTATGAATGTCCCTCTGAATCCTGCTTTAGCTGCACCCCAGAAATCTTATATGGTATTTTCTTCCTCATTCTGTTTAAAATCATTTCTAAATTCCCTTTTGATTTCTCCTTTGATCCATGAATTATTTACTAGTAGAAGTGCATCATTTCATTTCCAGATAGTCGTGATTTTCCTAGTTATCTTACTGTCATTAATTTGCAACTTAATTTCATTGTGATCAGAGAATATACTCTGTATGCTTTCAATCCTTTTAAATTTATTGAGATGTGTTTCTTGATGTCATCTGTCATGATGAACAGACTATGTGCACTTAAAAAGAATAAATGTTATGCATTTATTGGTTGTGATGTTCTAGAAAGAGTAATTAGGGCAAAGTGATTAATACTGTTGTTCAGATCTTGTTTCTTTACTGATTTTTTTTTTCTACTTGTTCTCTCAATTGCTAAGGAAGGGGAGTTAAAATCACCAACTATGATTTTGGAGTTGTCCATTTCGCCCTTTAATTTTGTCCATTTTGCTTCATGTAGTTTGAATCTTTTCCTAGGCACACACACATTCATGGTTGCCATGACTTCCAGTAAACTATCACTGACATCATTACAAAATGTCCCTCTTTATCTTTTTCTCTTAAAATCTACTTTATCTGCTATTAATGTAGCCACTCCAGCCTTCCTGGGGTCATGGTTTGTGTGGACTGCTTTTTCCATCCATTAACTTTCCACCTCTCTGTGCCTTTATATTTTAAATGCTTCTATTGTAGACAGTAAATAGCTTGCTTTTTTGTTGCTATTAATCAGTTCTGATGATCTCTGCCTTTGGAGTTTTTAGTCCATTAAAATTTAATGAAATTTTCATTTGGTTGGATTTAGATCTCCATTTCACTATTTGTTTTCTGTTTTACTTTTTGTTGTTGTTAATCCTCGCCAGATGATATTTTTTCCATTTATTTTTAGACAGAGCGGAAGTGAGGGGGAGAGACAGAGAGAGAGAAAAACATCAATATGAGAAAGACACATTGATTGGTTGCATCCCACACAGGGATCGAGCCTGCAACCAAGGTACATGCCCCTGATCAAAAAGAACCCAGGACCCTTCAGTCTATGGCCGAAGCTCCAACCACTGAGCCAAACCGGCTAGAGCATTACTTCCTTTTTTTTTCCTTCTGTCCTTCCTTTCCTCTTCTATTTCCTCCTCTTGGATCATTTTAACATTTTTAAACTCTTTATTTTATCTCTTAGTGTTTTGCCTACTAATTTTCTGTGGTCGCTTCAGGGATTTAAATCCATGGCCTCTTCACAGCCTGTTCAGTGTGAAAATTCTACTATTTCATGTAAACTACATCAGAAACCTTGCGACTGAATGGAGACCCTCTCCCCTCCCACCACCCTTAGGCTGGAGACGCCGTATATATTACCCCTGTGCGTGTCATAAATGCCACAGGCAGAGGTAACATCCTTCCTTTAAACAGTCACATGTATTTTAAAGAAGTTAAGAGGAAACAAAATCTTTTCTACTTACCCTACTATTTAGCATTTTTATGTTCTTTCTTCCTCCGAGTGTCCATCGGGTACAAGAACCCTTCAGCCTGAAGGCCTTCATTTAGCATTTCTTGAAGTCAGCGGGACACTTAGCTTTATTTTTATTACAATCTGTCTTTATTTCTCCTGCATTCTGAAGGGTGTGTTTCTGGGTATAGAATTCTGGGAGGCAAAGTCCCCAGGGGTCACCACAAGTGACCAGAGGCAGGGGCATCCTGCTCCCACCCAAGGACCTGGGACCCGTGCCATTCTCCTCTTGGGGGACATGGCGCTGGGGCCTGGCCAGGGCCATCTCTGCAGGGGCGCAGCAGCCAGCGAGCTGGGGGTGCGGGGAGGGGGGCGGAGGAGAGTCCAGGCCCTGGCAGTGGCTGCCTGGTCAGTGGGGCTGGCGCTGCCCCTGCCTGACAGCTGCTTGGCCAGGACCCCTGGGCCACCCTCCCTCCTTTGCCCTGAAGGTGATGCTGTCCTTGGGGGACCCAGTTGGGTTCAAAGGGCAGTGAGCGACCTCCTGCTCTCCGGCAGGTTCTACCTCGTCAGTGGAGGGGTTCCTTTCATCATCTGCGGAGTCACGGCCGCCACGAACATCAGGAATTACGGGGCGGAGGGCGAGGAGTCGGCATAGTGAGTACAAGCACCGAGGGCTGAGGGTGGCCCTTGACGCGCTCCAGTCACCCTGGCTGCAGGTGCCCAGCGGCAGCCAGCACCTTCTCTGGTCACAGACACTCATAGACGACAGACTGCCACAGCCCGAAAATGAGGCGCGGCCTGGCTGAGGCCATGCAGGGCAGGGGTCCTGGCTGCCCAGACTGTCCCCAGGTGTCCATGAGTTGCCAGCACAAGGCCTGGTCGCCCAAAGCTGTCCTCCTCCCCAACGGACCCAGTTTCCCCCTGGGGACCGAGGGCCAGTTTGTGGAGATGGGAGAGGCCTGGGGGACCAATAACACCTGGGCAGCAGGCCGAGGCCAGCAGAGTGGACCCAGCTGTGTGCAGGAGCTGGGTCAGACTCCGCAGGCCCTCCCTAACCTGTCCAGGCCAGGGGACCTCACCGACCCGCCCCACTCTCACTCTGCACAGGACGCCCACCCCCAGCTCTGCAGGCTCCAGTGCCCCGGGACCCTCCCCGATCTTGGCCCTCCGAAGCAGCCTGAGTGCATCAGGCTGGCCCTGGTGGGTGGGATGGGGTCCCGTGCCCATCACCTGACCATGAGGCCACCCGTTGGCCATGCCCAGCAATGACTTCCACAGGCACCTCAGGTGCAGGCAGCACAGTCAGCACTGGGCTCGCCCCACAGCCAACCCGCCTGCTCCTGGGAGGCCAGTCTCTCCCCCACATTCACTGCAGTGCCACGCTGGGCTCGGGTCCCAGCACAGCCCTCAGCAGACCCTCGGGGTCCTGGAGCTGTCTCCCCCCGTCCCCCACACCCTCACCAGCTCCTCCACCTCCTGCTCTCCTCCCGCAGCTGCTGGATGGCCTGGGAGCCCAGCCTGGGCGCGTTCTACGGGCCGGCAGCCTTCATCGCCCTGGTCACCTGCGTGTACTTCCTGGGCACCTACGTCCAGCTGCGGCGTCACCCGGAGCGCCGGTACGAGCTCAGGGAGCGGACGGACGAGCAGCATCGGTTGACGGGGCTGGAGGCCGGCCACAGCCCCAGGGCCCCCCCAGGCATGGCGCCCACCTGTGCCTCCCTGGCCGCCTCGCTGCTGCAGAACGAGCACTCGCTCAAGGCCCAGCTGCGGGCCACCGCCTTCACGCTCTTCCTGTTCACGGCCACGTGGACCTTCGGGGCCCTGGCCGTGTCACAGGGCCACTTCCTGGACATGGTCTTTAGCTGCCTGTACGGCGCCTTCTGCGTGACGCTGGGGCTCTTCGTGCTCATCCACCACTGCGCCAAGCGGGACGACGTGTGGCACTGCTGGTGGTCGTGCTGCCCTTCCCGCCGGGACACCCAGGCCTCGAAGCTCAGTGCCCACCACACGCTCGACGCCAATGGGGACGCACTGGGGCACGCCACCTGCCTGCAGGACTCGCCTTGTGTTGGCAAGCCACGGGGTTTTGGGCACCCGCCGGCCAGCCACTGCAAGATGACCAACCTGCAGGCCTCCCAGAGCCACGTCAGCTGCCTGTCGCCGGCCACGCCCTGCTGTGCCCAAATGCACTGTGAGCAGCTGATGGAGGACATGGCCCATGTCCACCTGCATGAGGAGGACGCGTTTGGGCACGACCTGCACCTGCACCGGTGCCTCCAGGGCAGAACTAAGCCTCGCTACTTCAGCCGGCACAGGGCGGCCGCGGCCGAGCAGGAGTACGCCTACCACATCCCGTCCAGCCTGGACGGCAGCCCCCACAGCTCACGCACAGACAGCCCCGCCAGCTCGCTCGAGGGCCCGGCAGGGATGCACCCGCTGGCCTGCTGCGCCCAGGGCGACCCCTTCCCCTTGGTCAGCCAGCCCGAGAGTGGCAACGTCAGTCCCACACTCTACGGCTGCACCCCGCGGCCCGGCAGGGAGGTAGGCCGTGGCCCCGCCCACTTTGAGATGCTCCAGAGGACACAGTCCCTGCCCTTTGGGGGCCCTGGCCAGAACGGGTTGCTCAAGGGCGACGTGTGCGAAGCCGTGCCTTACGGTGCCGACAGCACAGGCAACATCCGAACGGGGCCCTGGAAGAATGAGACGACTGTGTAGCCGCCGTGCCACCCGCCCCGGGCGAGCGTCAGAGCAGAGCAGGGACCCTCTCCCCCGTGAGGTCGACAGGGTCACCAAGCGACAGAGCCGCTCAGAAGCGACTGGCACCCCGCTGACCTCTGGTTATGAAGGACTCAAGTGGGAAGACGCTTTGGGCCACGTTGCCTCCCTGATCCCCGAGGTCAGACAAGTTGTCGTGCCCACAGTCACCCCTCGTGGACCCGAAGCGCCCGTCCCCGGGCAGCCCAGCCACACAGCAGGCAGAGGAACCGGCCTCCGTGTGGAGGCCTGCCCGCCTGTGACGGCCGCGGCAGGAGGCACACTGATCTTTCTCGTGTTCAATGTGTGTGTTAAGTTTTGTTCCAGGGGCGGGCAG
Source organism: Myotis daubentonii (assembly GCF_963259705.1). Classification (NCBI taxonomy): domain Eukaryota; kingdom Metazoa; phylum Chordata; class Mammalia; order Chiroptera; family Vespertilionidae; genus Myotis; species Myotis daubentonii. The sequence goes on along the minus strand of NC_081852.1, from coordinate 59,068,342 downwards.
CCTGCTGGCCAGCCCAGTGCGCTCTGAACCTGGGCCCCACGTCTGAGCCGACGCCCGTGCCATCTCCACCTCAGCCCCCACCCTGAATGCAGCCCCAGCCCCGCAGGCTGAGGGCCTCACAGACGCGGGGCACCCAGCTGTGCTCTGGGAGCACGTGGCCTTCAGGGGGTGGAGGGGGCCCCACGGCTCTGCAAAAGCCCAACTGTCCTTTAACAAATATTCCATTTCCTAAGCCAGCCGCTGTCAGGACTAGATCCCGCCCCAACATGGGAATATGGGAAAAATAAAGTTCCCTGCCCCTCAAAGAGAAGGAGCTGGCATTTCCATGAACATCTGGGCACAAAGCCCTGACTCAGAGGACAGAAGTGCCCCATCCCATGGCTGGGGTCAGTGGGTCCTCACAGGGGCAGAAGCCTGGACGCCCAGAAGGATGTGATATGCGTGTGAGACCATGCACAACTGCCCCTCCCTTCCTCCCCTTGGAACTGTGACGTGTACACACACACACACACACACACACACACACACGTCTGTGTGTGCACCACATGTACATGTCATGTGTGTGCATCACATGTTCACCCACCCATGCACAGTACACTATCCCTGTGCGCACATCACCACCAACATGCACATGGCACATCGTGCACAGGCAGGGTAGTCAGGTGATCAGTGGTCTGCTCGGCTGTCATGGTGCGACTCGCCCGTGTGCTCTGCGGCCTAGGCGGGCGGATGTCCCGGAGCGGCTCCTTCCTTCGCACCCACTGGGAGAGACGAGGAGTGTGTCAGGTGCCCCAGGTCCCACACTCAGTATCTGAGCGCGAGGAGCCTCACTTCCCGGGATTCCAGACCGTGAAGCTGTAGCTTACCACAGTGTCCGTACCTGCCACCAACCCCGTGCGTCTCACAGGCCCACCAGACAGGCAACCAGATGACCTCCGGGCGGCTCCTGTCTCCATCACTGTCTGCCTGTTCACCTGCTTCTGTTGCTGACATGAACCGAGACCCGACGCTGTGCTGTGTACACACTGTAGATGCAGAACCGTCAGGCAAAATACAGTGTTTCACATTGTTCGCCCTTCGTGAGGCTGGTTACTGGCATCCATGTGCGTCTCTGACCCTCGAGGAGGGCGGCCCACCGGCCTGCAAGGCCCTGTCTGTGCCCTGGTGCTTGGGGCAGGGCCATTCTTCCCTGGCCCGCCCCCGTGGGGACCCAGCATCCCTCCCACCTCAGCAGCCCTGGCAGAACAGAGAGCGCCTCATCATCCAAACCAACGACGCTCAGCACTAAATAAACCTCGAGGGCTTCAGGATCGACACGGCTGCCCGAGCCCAGTGGGGAGCCGTGTTGTGACATGGCCCACTGGCACGTGCTGTTTCCAGAGCACAGAAGGGCACCGCACGGCTGCAGTCAGGCGCTCCGTGTGGAGTGAGCTTCCACAAGGGTGGGGAGCGGGACAGAGCCCAGGCTGCCTGTGGCCTTACGTTTTGGGTCCCTTCCTTGCTCTGTGCACATGTGTCTGCATGTGTGCACATGACTGGGTGGTGAGGGGTAGGAGTCATGTGTGCGTGTGAGCGTGCGGTGTATAAAGACGAATGTGCATGTGTGAATGTGCTTACATGTGTGCTGTATGTTTGTACATTGGATAGCTGTGCACATGTGTGAGTTCATGTAGGTGTGTGTGCATTAGTGAGTGGCTGTGGTGCCTGAGTTGTATTGCGTGTATGCAGTAAGAGTGCATATGTATGCGTGCTACATGAGAGTGTGCATGTGTGTCTATGAGTGTGTGTGCTTGTGTACATGAAATGAGTGTGCATGCGTGTGTGTGCTCTTCAGAGAGTTAAAAAGTCAAAGCAGAGTGCTCTGGCCATTCGGGGGCATGTGGAGCAGGAAGGGGCATAAGAGGAGCATCCCTCAGCCATGACCCACGCTGCTGCGTCCATCTCAGCAAGAGTCAGGATGACCAACAACAATGGGGGTTGGTGACAGGATGAGTCTGTGGGCCAGGAGGGAGGGGTGCTGGATGGGACTGTGGACATGCAGACACATGTGACAGAAATAACCACCTGAGGGACAGTCCTCCAAGGGCGCCAGGCAGCAGCCCCGCCAGGCTGTGGATCCAAAGGCGTTGCCTGATGTCACAGAGGTCACACAGCAGTTCGAGGACCAGAAACCCCTGCGCACAGACAGGGAAGGTGCAGCAAAAGGGGCCTGTCCAGAGCCCCTCTGGGTAACGGCACCCACAGTCCTCCACCATCCCTGCTGCCTTCACACCCACCAGCTGGCAGGTGTCAGCCTTGTGGTGTCCTGCCCACGGCTTCCCTCCCCCGGGGTGTCCCAGGGAACCGCTGGCCGCTGCCATGTCCCCACTGTCCCCAGGGTGGAACGCGTCCTCGTAACATCATAAATTTATCCCATCTCAAACTGCATAAATGTCGACACTGTCTCTGCACCAGCAGCAGATGACTCCACTCACAGCTCCAGCCACACCCACGTGGTGACATTGGGGGCCAGCCCTGGCTACCAGAGGGTCCCCACTTCCTGTGGTCGGGGGTTCAGGCATCACCTGGACTGGGGACCCATGTCCACGGTGGCCTCACCCCTCACCCCTGCAGGAGCCCCCGAGCCCTGCAGAAGCACCAGGGGTCCCCAGGGAAGGCCTCGTGAGCCCGGCCGGAGCTCCAGCTCCCAGGCAGCAGCAGGTCAGTGGGCTACTGTCCTGTGTTCCCATCTCTAACTGACTGCACCCAAAGACCTTGATCATGTAAAATGAGTCAAATGGTCATTAGAAACAAAAAAAATAGTTTTAAAGTTATTTATTAAATATTCAATTTATTAAAACTTACATGTGTATTTGTTTCCAAAAAGTGTGATGGGGACCCTGGCTGGGTGGCTCAGTTGGCTGCAACATCGTCCCATATACCAAAAGGTTGCGGGTTCAATTCCTGGTCAGGGTGCATACCTAGGTAGTGGATTCGACCCCAGTCAGGGCACATATGGAAGCAAAGGATAATGTTCTCTCACCTCTCTCTCTCTCTCTCTCTCTCTCTCTCTCTCTCTCTCTCTCCCCCCACTCTCCCCCTCTCTCTTCCTCTCTCCCCCATCCTCTCTCTCTAAAGTCAATTAAAAAAAACACAACACAATATTCTCAAGTAAGGATTTTTTTAAAGAATGATGGGGGATCTATAGAAACTTTCAAGCATAAAAATATGTCACAATAGAATAAAATTCTGGGCAAAATTGGATGATTATCATGAGTTTAATGAAAAATGTCACGATGAGGATTTCCGACTAGTAAAGAAAAATGCGTTTCTATGTTTTCTGTAAATGGTTGGTGGTGGGTACCAAAACCACTTTGGTATTTAGCTTCTTGGATACATTTAGGAGCGTGACTAACAGCTTTATTTCAAACGGTCAGTATTTACACCACACCAGCTATGACATTCATTGCAATTATTGACATTTTTTTTAATTTGGATGTTGACTTCACACTGTGCACAGGTTTTGACAGCTCTTCAAATTGTTTTAGGGAAAATGAGAGCCGAGGCATTGAAGACCCCGCTCCATTGGCCTCACACCACCTGGCCAAGCTGAGCGCCAAGTGCATACCCCGAGACAGGAGGGACGGGGCTCGACAGAGAACAAGACCACGTCCTGACAGTGTCCGGGTGTGGCAAGGGGCAGACACCAGCATGGAGCAGCCTTTGCAGGAGACCCCATCTGCGGGGGGGCTCCTGTCCTGGACACCGACCAGGAGGAATGTCAGGCACTGCAGCGGAGGCAGAAGTGGCCACGCGGAGGGAGGGTCCGCAAGAAAGAGGGGGTGGGGCAGAGAGTGAGCAGCGAAGATCAGTCAGAAGACTGGGCACCCCCTGTCATGGCCTGGAAGCCCTGCAGGATTCAGACAGCACCTGAGGGAAGCTTCAGGAAGAAGGTGTGCTGCTGGGCATGTCCTGGACGCCCAGGCGCGGTGCAGAGGTGGGTGCCGAGGCCAGGAGGTCATTCCAGTGACTGCTCATGAGGCTGCGTGGCCCTGTTTAGAACTGAGCTTGCTATGAACTTTCAGTGGACTTCAGGGGCTGCCTTGTGATGTCCCATCGGCTCTGGGAAGATTTGAGTGCCTCATCTACATGGCTCTGACTTAAAGGATCAGGCCCTCGTTCAACATTAATCAACCATCTACTACGTTCGAGGCACCAGGACCCAGGGCTGCTCCCCTGGAGAAAGCTTGCTATCCAAGCAGGCAGGTGTGCAAACACTCAGAAAGATGAACTAAATTCCAGAAGTTTCACATCACTCCACAAACAGTAAGACCATGACCACAAACTCTGAAATGAAAGCAGGTGGGTAGGTAGAAGGCGCTGCAGTGCGCCCTGCCCCTGACCCCTCCCCGCGGCCCATGTGCCCTGGTCCCTGGCCACCGAGCAGCAATCCCCTAAGTACTCTCAGGCCGCTATGGCCAGAGCTGACTCAGGTGATGTCAGCTGCCCATTTGTTCTGTATTTTACCCAAAGTGGATGCATCTTTTCCCAGGAGCTTATGTGATGTCACTGCTCCCTTAGCTATGGGTGACCTTTGCCCTGTCCCATTCAGCCCTCACCCTACGCCCTGGGCCAGCTGCATGGTGAGTCGAGAAGCAGATGACCAAGCCCATGCCCTCCTCCGGGAGGGCCCTGCAGCACACCCTTTGTGCCCGAGGCTCCCCCACTGGGCCACACCCAGGCTCCCCCCGCTCTCAACAAAGTAAGGTGGCAGCCCAGCCCCCCAGCCCTGCAGCAGAGGGACCCTGCAGCCAGGGCCCTCAGCTCTGTAGACCCAGGATCCAAGGTTGGGGGTGCGGCTGGAGCCCCAGAGTCCTGCAGCAGGGCCTGCCTGCCACTGTCAGCCTCCTTCTGAGACCCTATGTGGTGTCCACAGAGAGCTCAGGGACAGGAGGCCCAAGTCACACGTCTGTGAGATGCTTTTTCTCCAGTTCCTGCTGCCTCTACCACCCCCATTCCACTCACCCCGGCTGCTGCTCTGAGCTTCCAAATATCCCAGGATGGGGGAGACTGCCCCTGATTTCTGCTCCAATTGAGCTGGGTGGGCCCAAGGATCAGCACCTGGCACACAGTAAGGCTGCCCAGCACCCACCTCGGCCACCAGCCTCGGGCTTCACTGCCCACCTATTTCTCCCGGGATTGGGGAGCCCCTCACATCCTTGGGTGCCATGTCCCAGGGCCCGGGGCCACAGCGATCTGATCCAAAGACAGAACATTAGGAATTACTGTCCCTGCCCCTTGCACCCTCGGACTTTGGAAAACCTGTCACAAGCCCTGCCTCATTCACAACAAGGAGCATTTACGCAGTGCCTGCTGTGTGCCTGGCCAGGCGAGGCTGCGGGGACAGGGCTGGCCACATGGGGGAGCTCTCCTGTGGGAGACCTCCCCACAGCTCTGCTCTCTAAGGGCTTGGGGTAGCAGGCACCCATGTCAACCCAGGATGGTGAGATTACCATCCACCCTTCTGTGCAAAATGTGGGTGGCGGGTATCCTGGCTCTTTGTCAGGCTGGGGGGTTGGGGGGGAGAAGCCTGACTCTTTGCCCAACTACAGCCCCAGCTTGGGGCAAGGCTCACCTTGGCGGACCCTAATGTGCAGTGAAGGGCTGAAGCGCGGCCGGCTGGACTGCAAAAGGGGAGGGGTTGTCTGGTCTCTGGGCTTCTGTTCCACTGGCTGGCAGGGTGCGGGTAAAGCTGTAACTGCTGGTCCCCACATGGCGTCCAGGGGACCCTAATTCGAGCGAGGGGGATTGGCCACCCTCCAGCCGCCCGGCCGGGTCCCTGCCAAGCCCGTCCCGCTGGCCTGCGCGCCTCTGCGGCCGCCACCCCAGCTGAGACTGCGGCAGCCCCGGCCCGGGCCAGCGGGGACGGGAGCAGGGATCCGACGGAGGGTCGACGACCCACACGGCGCTGTCCTGGGGGTGCGCCGCGGCCCTCGCCCCTCCTGTGCTCGGGTGGGCGCGGACCCCGGCGGCAGCCTGCGGCGCCTCTGGGAACAAATCGCCGGCCGCAGGCGTGGCCCCGCCCCTAAACGTCCCGGTCCCTCCCGCGCCGGCAGCCCCCTCCCCGCCGCACATCCACACCCCCGCCCCCCCAAAAAATCGGCCAACGTGCGTACGCCGGGGAGCCTAGCGCCCGACAAAGTGAGCGCGGCCTGGCGAGTGCCGGGACCCCGGTGCTGCCCCAGCCTCTGCCCGGTCCGGGCGGCACTGCGGCAGACGCGCGGGCGGGGCGCACCGAGGCCGGGCGGGCCGGGGCCGCGAGGCGGGGCGGGGCGGTGCGGGGCGCGTTGCCATGGCTCCGGGGCGCGCCTAGCGGGACCCGCTCGTGGAGCCAGCCCGGCAGACCTGGGCCCAAGGCCGGGGGGAGGGCCGAGGCGAGGCGGGCCAGGGGCGCCTGCCAGGCGCGGAACGCGGAGCCCAGCAGTGGCCGAGGCCGCAGCGTCTCCCGCGCGCTCGCAAGATGCAGGCCATGGACCCGGCCGCGGCGGATTTTTACGAAGTGGACGGCAAGGATCTAGACTTCTATGACTTCGAACCGCTCCCCACTCTGCCCGAGGACGAGGTGAGACCCCGGACGCACGGTGGGACCCCCACCTTTGCTGGCGGAGGGTTCCGCGGAGAGTCCCCGGGGAAGGTACCTCCCACTCCCCAGGCCCCTGCGCCAGGTCTTGGGGATAGGGGGATCCCCAGCTGGTCTCAACGCCTCGCACCACCCCTAAACATTTTCTCCCGGAGGGGGCAGGACCCCTGGGATGCCGCAGGGGACAGCCATTTGGGGGCTGTCGCTGGAGCTGATGCTCTGTGGGAAGTGGGCCCTGATTGTCAGGGTTGGGCAGGGGCGTGTGGGGGCACCTGGTGGGTAAAGCGCTGTTTCCTCTTTGCAGTCGACCTAGGAGGTCAGCGGGAGGTGCCAGCAGAGCCCAGTCTGGCGGGACTGTTGAGGAGCTGGGGGGCGTGGAGGGGGGGGGGTCAGGACTGAGCGCTGCTTCCTGCTCACAGAAGATAGGGCCCTCACTCAGGCCCCCGAGTGGGCCCCCACCCAAGGTGCACAGGGGTCTGTCACATGAGATTTCTGGCCGTTAACTGAATCAGATGCCCACAGGGCCAGGCTGCCTGTGACTGAGGCAAGCAAGCCATCACCCACTTCACTGGGGTTTGTCCCTGTGGCTCTGGCTTCCCCATAGTGTCCTACAGGCTCTGGGTCAAACGAATTAACGGCTAAACAAGCCAGGCTCCTCTGCATGAGAGGGGATCCCAGAGGGTGCAGCTGCTCCCAGAGAGACCCTCTTGTCTCCCACGGCTGTGGGGCCTGGGCACGGGGCCTGCCAAGCCTCCAGCAGGCAAAGGCCTGGATCCCTGGGCTACCCTGCTCACTGTTGAGGGCCGGTGCCATGCAGCCCAGAGTCAGATGCCGTCCCTGCACATGGCTGGTGCCGATGGAGACCCTCCACGTGCCTGTGGGGGTGAATCAGACTGGCTGGTGCCTCCAGGAGTAGAGAAGGGATTCATCACATTCCCCGGGGCCTGCCCCCCTTGGACCAGCCCCAGCCCCTGGAGCTCAGGTTGAAGAAGCTCAGTCCTTCTTTCTGGGTAGCAGTCTGTCTCAGGAAGCCGCTGCTGGCCAGGAGGGGCCACTGAGCCAGTGCCTGGGGGTGGGTGCTGCCCTGCCCCCCCCTCCCCCATGGTGACCTGGATTTGGTGAGAGAAGCTGCAGAGAAGAGAGGCAGGTAATAAATAAACCTTAGGACATCTCCGTGGCTTTGATGGAAGAAGAAAGGGTGCCTGTCCCCTGCCCCAGCCTTCACAGCTCCCCAGAGAAAGCATTCAAGTGCATCTGTGAGAAGACTCACCCCTAAACCACCACGGCAGCAGAACAAGCCGCCCACACTCCACCCACACTCGGCCCGCCTCCTCTGTGGCCGGGCACCAAGCAGGACTGGGGCCAAGTAAACAGGACAAGAGCCAGGATTGGACCCAAAGCCACCACCCTGCCACAGTCCTTCCTCCCACCGAGTCCTGACACCTTCTCTTGGGAGGTGTCCATGGCTCCCCTCTGTGCACAGTGCGTGGAGCCGGGGGTCCCCTCTGTCATGTGACCAAAGCCTCCAGGTGACCGGGGATGCACAGTGGTCCCACTGCTGAGCATCCAGCAGGAATGTTCGGGGGCTCTCCCGACTGCTCGCCCCTCTGAAGAGACAGGTGCTGCCTCCAGGTGTGTCTCACAGAGCAGGAGGCCGGGCCTAGAGCAGGCCTCACCTGTCCCTGGAACACACCAGGCCCAGACTGCACGCCACACACGCTCAGCTTGGTCGCTGTTGCAGGTCTTAAGTCAGGGACATGTGACACTGCCTGCCACAGCGATACCTAGTCAGGTGGCATCCGGAGAGCCATCTTGTGCAAGGTGAGGGAGGAGCCAGGCTGTGTGTCACCTGGGCAGGCTTGCTGAAGGAGCCTGGAGAGCCAGGACGGCAAGGACATGGCGCCCCAGGGAGGGACAGCGGCCACCAGACCCAGGACACCAACAGACCTCAGGAGACACAGGAGTTGGCCACTTACAGTAATGGACTGTGCAGTGCGGTCAAGAAATAGAACCCCATGGAGCCCTAGGAGCCCCCGGAATGTCCCTCCCCAGTGTCACCCGAGAAAATCCAAATAGCCCATGAACACATGAAAAGATGTTTGACTTTATTATAAAAGGGGAGAGGAAATACCCCCACTGTGAGTACCTCTCCAGGTTGGCAAGGCCCAAAAATCCGGACGCAGCCCTCCCTCCCTGCTGGGGGAGCAGAGAACGGCCTTTGTCAAACAGCCTGGCGTTCGGTGTGAAGTGGAGACGCCACAGCCTGTGTCCAGCAGTTTCTCTGGTGGATGCCGACGGGTGGGAGAACTCGACTGGAAACCCCCGAGGCACATGGTGAGGGCTGGCACCACCAGCAACGCCCTGGAGGATGCAGCCCGGCTGGTCCCTGGTCTCCTGCAGGCAGCACCCCGTACAAGCAAAGGACAGGGTTTCGGCGTCAGGCAGAGCAGCCAGTCAGGCAGGACAGTGGCTGCAGGAGAGGCAGACGCCAGCCATCGGGAGGCTTGGACAGGAAGATGGCGCACCAGTTTAGGGATGGGGGGGGGGGGTGAAAGGGGGCAGGGTGTCTCCTGGTCCCCAGACCCCCTTGAGGAGTAAGGAGCATTCTTATCCCTGCCCCGTTCAGCAAGAACCTCCCAGCATCTGTGGGCTGAGTACTGGGCTTGGGGATTCGAAGGCAGATGGGGACCTTGTCGCTGCCCAGAGGAGCACACAGCTGGGGGTCCCCTAGAAAGGAGTGACATTTCCGCTGTGCCCGAGGGGGTCCATGTGACGTCTGTAAGGAAATGAGCTCAGAGCAGCAGGCAGCTGGAGAACCATGGAGAGCTTCCGGGGAGGTGAGAGTTACGCGTGGGGGGCTCCAGGGCAAGTAGGCAGACCCCCAGCAGGGCACCGTGCAGAGCTTCCCTCGCCTGGGGGTCTGGCAACTGAAGGGACGTCAGCAGGCCTGGGGGTTGTTGACAAACCTCCGAAGTGACCGGGCTTTGTGTTGGCAGGCCCGTTCCAAGGTTAAAAAATTCATTGGTTATAGAGAATACCTCTGGGTCCCCATGGAACCCTGGCTCACAGTCTGGGACTGGGTCGGCGGCCTCCTTAATTCACAGAAGCCCCTGAACGGGCACTCTGCTGCAGCCAGACGGTGGCCCTGGGTGGGAAGCCAGCCCTGCCCAGGGTCCCAGGGACTAGCCGAGGAGGGGCTGCCCTGGGGACAGCCTGCCCTGGGGGCTCGCCTGCACCTGCCTCCTGCACCCCTCCTCCCAGCCGGGACGGGTTGACTTTGTGTCTGCACAGTCGCGGGGGGAGACCTCTCTTGCCTGCCCTGCACGGAACAGGACTTAGGTGTCCTGCCCTCACACCTACCCCGTGGCCCACTCAAACACTGCCTTGCCGAGGGATGGTGAGGGGTGGGGTGCGAGGCCCAGTGATGCCCACGGATCGGGACCCCTCAGCATGCGGGAGACCTCCTCTTAGAAGCCAGCCGTGTCCCTGGGCTCTGTCCTGGCCTGTGCCTTGGCTGTCGCCCCTTCCTGTTGCAACCGCGGGGCTTCAGGGGGGCTCAGCCATGTGGAATCAATGACTCAGACCCATGATGTCACTTCATAAAATCGCACAGAGAAGCCCCTGATTAGCTCCTCCTACCATGAATGGGACAGGGGCCACAGGGCAGGGGGTGGGCAGGGCCTGGACCTGAGCAGGAGGTTGAGCAGGAGCACCGTGGGCGCAACTGACCTGGGATCCCCCCTCTTTTGGCAGCACACCCAGGCACCAGCTGTGTGAGCAGTTGGGCCTGCTGGCCACATGGGCACACCAGTGGGTGTGCACAGGGCCCTGTGAGGGGCTGGCACAGACTCACATGATGGGTTGGCCTCATTCTCCTAAAGCACAAACCCACGTGGCCTTTGGGTAGTGTATTAGTGTGTGCATAGTGTGTACACATGTATGTGAGTGTGTGCACATTTGTGGAGGTGTGCTCTGTGTATTTGTGTGTGCTGGTATACACATACACGTGTGAATATACAGGTATGTGTGTGTGTTTTTCATGTGTGTGTTTTGTGGGTGTGTTTGCAGGTATGTACTGTGTGTACAGATGTGCACATATATTTGTGTTGTGTGTATGGGTGTGTGGGTGTGCAGGTATGTGTGTGCATATGTGTGTTTGTGTGTGCTCTGTATAGTGTGGTATCGTGTATGAGCACTATGTGTTTGTGTGTGTGCAAGTATACACATACGTTGTGCACTGTGTATACATGTGCACATATATGTGGAGAGTGCCGGTTGAGCCAAATCAGAAAGACCTGCTAGCAGTGAACTCAGGGGCACAGCAGGTAGAGGTGGAAGCTGGTGTTTGGGGCTCCCCCCTCCACCGCCCCACGCTAACGGCTCTGCCTTTTGTCCTGGGTTCTCCTTCTAAAACACCCAGTCACCTTCGCACGGGGATACTCTTCTGGAACCTGGCTAGGGGTTCTTGGCTCTTGGAGCTCTAGGTCCGGGTGGCCACTTCTTGAACCAGCTCCCACAAGTCTCCCTTCCCTCATCCACCCCCCGCCCCAGCCCTCTAGAAAGAGCCGGAAGTTCCTGGGGAGTGGCACCATCGGGCCCCTCACCCAGCCCCGAGGAGGAAGCAGATGGTGGCAAATCCCAGCCCTGGTCCCCACTCCCACCACCCCCACCGCCAAACCCAAAGGCTTAGCCAAGATGCACGTGAGTCGCTGCCTGGCTTTCTGTCCTCCTGTCCCTGGTTGGGCCCTTTGTCCTCTTTCCCTGGTATGGACGGGGTCCTTGCAATGCAGGAGGGGAAGTTCAAGGACAGGAGTGTGAGATGCTTTCTAGGATCTGACAGCTTGTCTGTGCTCGCAGAGCAGTCCTAGGAGGCCCCCAGGGCTGCACTGAGTCTGTGGAGGGACTTGGCCTCTCTTCTGCACCATCCCCCAGCACATCGCCCCCCAACCCCCCAGCTCAACCCCCCTCCTTCTTCCTCAGATGCCCGTGCCCAGGCCCTTTCTGGCCCCACCACCCGGTTCCCAGCCTGGTCCCTCGTCCGCACTCCCTCCTGGAGCCCAGATGGTGCACGGACACAGGGACACACAGATGGCCAGGGTGTCAAACCAAAGAGCAGAGAAGGGCCTTGAGGTCCAAGGTGGATGTGTGTGTGAGACTGTGTGTATGTGTGTGTTTGTGTGTGTATGCACATGAGTGCATGTGTTGGTATATGTCCATGTATGTGCACGCAGAGGGGCGTTGTGTGCACATGGCTATGTGTTAGGTGTGAGTGTTGGTGATATGATCACAGCTGAGCTCTTACAGGGTCAGAGGAACCCACTTGGACCTGGAGGGTGACCTGCACGGGGAGGCCCGGGGTCAGGCTGTGTCCTGTGTGTGAGCTCCCGGGAGCAAATGTCCGGCCACTCCGCAGCCAGCAGGCCATGTGCGGGCTGGTGCGTGTCCCGTGATTGGCATAATAGCCCTGTGAGTGGCTCCCCGTGCACAGCTGCAGCAACTCCATTCCCAGTTCCAACGTCTCGCTCCTCTGCTCAGACCTAAAACAGCCAGCGCCTCCGTGTCCCCGCGCTGTGTGCGGCGCTGTGGGTCAGTGATGTCTTGGCAAGTGGGTGACCCGGCTCGAGGGGCTGCAGGGACAGAGGCACAGGTGCTGGCCACAGGCGTGAACACCTGCCCCCCGCGGCACCTGAGCATCTTGCTGAATGCTCTATGGCTTCTGACATCCAGGAACCGTGCGGTGGCTTCTGTTGGGTTGTGGTTTTTTAAGAAAGCCTTGCCTAAAACCTCCTCCCTGACAGAAAATGAAACTGCCACGCGTTGTCTGCCTCCCCAGAATTAGTCGCGACGCCGGGGCCTCCCTGGGGAGGAGGGCCTGTGCCCGCACCGGTGTCAGTGAGGCTGTGTTGGCAGGAGAACGTGTCCCTGGCCGACATCCTGTCCCTGCGGGACAGCGGCCTCAGCGAGCAGGAGGCCTGGGCCGTGTGCCTGGAGTGCAGCCTGTCCATGAGGAGCGTCGCACACTCGGCCATCTTCCAGACGCTCTGCATCACGCCCGACACCCTGGCCTTCAACACCAGCGGGAATGTGTGCTTCATGGAGCAGCTCAGCGGTGAGGCCCGGGCGGGCGGGCAGCTCCGAGCAGGTGCAGAGCCAGCGCGGGGGCCCCTCGCTGGGGGGGGGACAGTCACACAGCCCAGGTTTCCTCGGTAACCTGGTGGGATCTCTAGCCCCGTGGGCTCGGGCCCTGTTGGTGGGTGCTGGTCTCTGCAGCCCCGTCACACAGCCCTCAAAGGACCAGGAAGGGCCTGCTGCCCTGACCGCAGGGAGGACAGGCGCCCGGGGTCCCCCTGGCCCTGCAGCGAATGGGTAGGACCCGAGTGGAGGGCCTGGTGCTTCGGCTCTCTGGGAAGACAGTGCCTCTCCTTCCTCTTAGGAGCCTCGTTCCCACACTTGCAGGGAAGGAGGTGGTTTCCTCCCCCCAGGGACCAGGGCAGGGGAGGGGCAGGAGGCAGAATCGGCCCCTGGAGAGCACAGGTCTGGGGTCCGGTCCAGCATCTTCTCTTTCTTTCCCCAGATGACCCCGAGGGAGCCTTTGTCCCCCCGGAGTTCGATGTGACTGGGAACACCTTTGAGGTAAGTGGCTGCCGGCCTTGGCCGGGCGGGGCCAGCGGGTGGTTAGCAGGGAAGGGCCTCAGCAGGCCTGGGCCCAGGGGCACGCCCACCCGGTCACTCCCGCAGGCAGCTTGGCCGCAGCGACAGCTGGGTGTGCTTCGCGTGTTGTCATTACAGTTGCATGTTCTCTAAAGTGTGAATTGTCTATATTTAACACGTTAAAGTGCCTACAATTACCAGTGGTGGCTGGCGAGTCTCTGAGGATTCGCAGCCTCTGGATGGTAATTCACAGCGTCAGGCAGCCGCACCCACTCACTCCGGCCGCGGCCACCAAGGCCTCCGGGAGGCCCCCCTCAGCTGAGTGGACCCTGGGCCCCCTAAGTGCACAGGCACAGGGCTCCCTCTGCACAGCGACCCTGTAGCATGACGGGGGGACCTGTCCATCCACCCAGCGCTGCTATCCACCGTGTGCCATGCTGGGCTCTGGCCCAGGTGGAGAATGGCCACAGAAGCCATTGGTCATGGTTTCTTTCTTCATGGCACCCAGTCTCCTAAGATGATGGTGGAGGAAAATGAATCCATCGTTAATAAAGAAACGAGAAATTACAGACTCAAGAATCTTCCCAGTAAAAGTCCGTTAGTTTCGTGACATGAGTTTGAATTTTTACACCACATAAGAGTTTAGGATTGGCCCTTCCTGTGCTCAATTTTACTTTCAAACAAGCCAGTTCTGGGCCCCTTGCCCTGAGAGGCTGTGTGCGTCCCGGCTCCGTGGACCACAGGACCCATGAGTCTCGGTGGACCCCACTGTCCGGTCTTGGGGATTTTGGGACCTCGCGGGCCAGAACCTTTGGTGTGTACAGTTCCCACTCCTGGTCCGTGCGAGGACTGCTTTATTTTTTAATTGTACTTTTGGGAAGGGAGCCGAGCTCCAACACGAACACCCCGGAAGCAGTTCTGTCCCCACCCCCGCCCCCGCCCACGGTGACCAGCACCCAACACCATCCCTTCTGCCTCCTCTGTCCTCGTCTCACCAGTGTGGATTCCTGCAATTGCGTTATTTCACTTGTGCTGTTCTTAAACTCATAAAACCTCAGCTTGCTGCATGAGATGTTGTGGGACTTCCTTTTATGTTTTTGCTGAGACTCATTCGCATGGTCGTAGGCGAGACAACACAGCGAATCCTCCAAATCCTCCGCTCTTGGGAGCCCGAGGCAGTCATGCTGGGTCTGTCCCCAGAGGGGATGTGACCATGGACCGGAGTGGGCGCCCGTCAGGAGTAGGGGGCTGGGCTGGGGAAGGGAGCACCGGGCAGGGCTGCAGGGAGCTTGGCCTTTGGTCAGGGCCCCGGCCTCCACCGTGTGGGTGGGTTGACTACCTCTCCAGAGCCACCCGGCCCAGGCCCTCACCTGCCCTCCTACCCTGGCTGTGTGGACCCAGGCAGGTGTCTGAACCCCTCTGGGCTCAGCCTCCTGTTGGTGAAAGGGGCATGGTAAAGCCCCACATGCATTGTGGGATGGTGCCCAGCCGCAATGTAGCCTATCCCGGCGTGCTCAGGCTGAAGAGCCTACACACTCTCACGTACGCAGATAGGAAAACCCTAACTTTCACTCTGGCTCTTATCTGATTTTTTAAGAATAAACCCCAAAAAGAGAAGTCTCTGCCCTTCAGAGACACAGCAGCCATCAGGGGAGGACATCCAGGTGTCTGTGCCCGGGAGGGGTCCAGGGTCGCTGGCTGGTACAGCGGGGCCAGTGCAGACTCCAGACCCAAGAGACTGGGGTGCGTGGCTCAGCGCCAGGACAGTCCACAGTGGGGGAGGTGGCCATAAAGAGCATGGAGGGTCCCCCACAACATGTTGCTGGCCTGGGAGAGCAGTGGCCATGGGGAAACAGCAACACACGAGCCCAGTGGCACTGACGGGCTCTTTGGTGCCACAGGCTCACATCTACTCTCTGGGGGCCACGCTGAAGGCTGCCCTCGAGTACGTGGCAGAGCCAGAGCCGGAGCCCAGGCTGAGCCGTGACCTGGAGGCGCTGCTGGACCAGATGCAGGCCGAGGACCCTGGGGACCGGCCAGATCTCGAGGTAACTCTTGGGCCACCCCTCATTTCACCCAGAGGCTGAGCCCCAACACCTCCATGCAGCCTGATGCCTTGGAGCCACATGCACGCACACTCACAAATGCAAACATGCACACACGCGCACGTTACATACACAGGGCCTTCCCCTCTGCCCCCCGCCCTGCGCCCATCACACGGGCACCTCCCCAGGATCTGGTGGCATTGCACTTTGTTTAAATAAGAACTTGGCTTTTTGCCTTGGCCTGTATGGCTTGGTTGGAGTGTGGTCCCATACACTGAAAGGTGGTGGGTTCAATTCCTGGTCAGGGCACATACCCAAGTTGTGGATTCTATCCCCAGCTGTGGCCTGTAGGGGAGGCAACCAGTGAATATTTCTCACATCGATGTTCCCCTCTCTCTCTCCCCCGTCCTCTCTCAAATCCATTCTGACTCTCGCACGTGTGTGCAGAGCATCATCGCGCTGTGCGAGGAGAAGACGCAGCTCATGCCCTCCTGCCGCCTGTGCCGCAACCTCTCGGCCGTCGGGAGGAGGGTGCTCTCCCTCGAGTCCTTCGGGACCTTCCAAGGTGAGCAAGCCACACTCACTCATGTGCCTGCGTACACCCATGCTCCCAGGCATGCACATGTTCTCACACACATTCACACATGCACATGTGAATACGCACAAACATTGACACGGGTCTCACACACACATTCATACCAGTGTACTCACACGCCACATACACACCCACTCCCATGCTCACACACTCAGTCACACACGTAAACATACACATGTGCAAACGCGTACACACCCGTTTATAATGCACACTCATGCACAGGCATTGCACACCCACTGGGTATACACATGTGCACACACACGCGGGACAGACTCACGCTGTGCAGACATCATGCTGTTAGAGGTGAGAACCAAGGTCGTGTTGAGAAAAGGCTGAGCTTGGAGCTGGACACCTGTCCCGGTCCCATGAGCATTTCGGCACAGGGACAGGGTGAGACCCGTTCCGGTCCCCACCGCACGCCACATCGGAGGACACGTCACTTCCCGCCGTGCCTGCTGTTGCCGTAGGGCCTGGGTTTCCACAGCTCATGTGGGATTCTAGTCTCAGATGGCGTTTTGAACAAACGCCAGCATCAGCTCTGCCCTGTGCCTGCTGAGGAGGGGCCGTGGAGTCCTCCCCGTGACGCTGTCAGTGACGCTGCAGCACCAGGCCACGCTGTGTGGCTGTCAGAGCTGAGGAAAGAGTCCCCGCGGGAGGGGCGCGTGTCTGGCGGTTTGCAGGGAGACTGCGGGCGTGGAGGCTGCCGCCAGGGCGGGCAGGGAGCAGCCACAATTTTTTCTTCCTGTGGAGACTCTCACTTGTGTTCTCCTAATAGAACACGATGTGCTTTTTGGATGAGATAATTAGACGAGCCCCTGTGGGCAGCTGGCCTGGCCCAGGGGAGCGGGCAGCCTGTTAATTAGCCAGGATTATGTGATTAACGAGGCAGCGAGGAAGTGTCTGGGTTGCTGAGGGAAGAGGCGGCTGGGAGCCCCCATCCTGAGGGTCCTGTGCTCAGTCTCTGGGATGGATGGGGCTAGGGTCCTGTAGGAGCCGGTTCCGAGGTGGCCATGGGCAGGAGTGTTGTGGGGGTGGCTGTCCTGGGCTGGGGCCCTGGCCAGGGGCAGTGATCAGCCCTGCTTTTGCCCAGATATCAGCGAGAGCGCCTGGAGGGGGAGACTTGCTCCAAGAAGTGTGGGGCCCAAGAGGCAGCCTGGAGACCATGGCACTGACCCGGAGGCCCCACCCGCCCCCCAAGGCCGGCCCCAGACGCCCGCCTGCGACCCCAGGACCCTCTCCTCCAAGCTTTTGCTGTCACCCCCTGCGAAAAATGGAGAAAGCCACATCGGGGAGGGACTGGCCAGCCTGGTCCTGGATGCCCAGCGCCCCACAGAGAGGGGCCGCCTGAGGAAAGTGCAGACGGTCCCCAGGCTCCTGCCCGAGGGCCCCGAGGCCAGCACCCTCTGCCTGCCGCTGACCAGCGTGAAAAACCAGTTGCCCACATTGGAATTCTTCCCTTCAGACCCCGGGAAGGCCTTTCCCGAGAGGAAGAGTGGCCCTTTTAGCTTCAGCGGCCAGCCCAAGTCCAGACTGCGGCCGGAGCAGGAGCCTGGGCTCCAGGGGGAAGGGGCTCGGGGTGTGGATCCAAGTGGGGGCGGGGCAGCTGGGGTGTCTGACCAGGGTCCTGTGGAGGAATGCCACCCGCCCTGTCCTGAGGACCCTCAAGATGCAGGTGGAGACTCAGGGATGATGTTGGGGGTCGATCAGCAGATTCCAGAAGGAGCCGGAGAGCCGGGAAGTGCAGCCTCGGACCAGGTGGGTGAGGGCGTGTTCTGCATGGCCCGTGGCCAGGGAGGGTCTCCCGGGCCTGGTGAGGGACAGGGGACTCTGTGAGAACCGTGTCCTGGGAGTTGGGGTACGCTTAGCATCCCCCAAGCACTCTGAGTGGCCCTTTGTGGCTGAGGACACAGAGCAGAGCCCGGTCAAACATGCTGTCCTGCTGGGCTCCCAGCAAGTTGTTCCCTGAACTCTGTGTCCCCATGAGCTCCGGGGACAAAGCCACCTGGAAGGCCATGGCCCAAACCCAGTGTGTCTAGGAACAGCTCCCAGCCCAGCACAGTGGCTGGCAGGGTGGCACCGAAACCCTCAGTTCCCACCAGGCTTTGTTGGCCCAGGGACTAGGGGGCGGGGTCTGTGTTTTCATTTTTATTCACATCCTGACACGCATCTGAGCGTGAGAGTGATTTACGTGAAAAGCGTGGCAACCGTTAAAACAGTTCACCCTGGACTCGCTCACCTGAGGCCCGGCCGCCCCACTGCTCACAGTGTCCTCCATCCACACACGTGGCTCCCACCTCTCACCTCTTGTGAAGGATGCTGCCGTGAACGTGGGGGTGCAAAGGCCTGTTCCAGACCCAGCTCTCAGTTCTCTGGGGTCAGTTCCCAGGAGTGGGTTGCCGGGTCCTATGGCCGGTCTATTTTCAATGTTTTGAGGAGCCCCAGGCCGTCTCCCATGCGGCTGCTCCTTCACGTCCCCCCGCGGTGCATGGGGCCTCGTCTCCACCTCCTCCCAGCACCGGGAGGTGTACACGCGGGGACGTTTCCCAGCTGATCTGCAGGAGAGGTCTCGCGGGAGGCACATCCCACCGTGTGTGACGTGGTTCTGGCCCTGTCGCCTCCCCCAGGGCGTCTCCCTGCAGGACCTCCTGTCGAAGCTGGGCCGGCCCTTCAAGGAGTACGAGCTGTGGGCTCTGTCCCACGCCTGCCTCAGCGCTGTAGGCACCCACCCCCGGCAGCCAGGTGACACTTGCGCTGCGGTTCCTTGTTCAGCCATGTGGCCCATGGACGGCAGTGTCCACACTGTGAGCCAGGAGCACACTGGGGGGCGGGGGGGGGCGTCTGCTCTGGGCTCAGGACCCACAGAGTCAGGGGGCAGATGCCTAACTGTGGGCCTTAGAGCGGGTGACCCAGCTGGCTCACCCTCTCAGCAGGGAGACACTGTCCCCAGGGCGGGGAAATGGCCTGTGGGGATAGTAGACATTATACTGCTTTGTGGCTCCCAAATCCAGGCCTGCGGGGCAGTGTGACAGGGCTGCCCTCGAGTCCCGCGGTCCATAGGCCTTTGAAGTCCGGTCAAGCCGGGCCTCCAGCCTCCTACAGGACCCCTCCTCCCAGGGGTGCATCTGGTGGCTGAGAGAATTGTACGCCTCCCATGTGGGCATTCCCCCCCCCACCCCCGCCACCCCCATCACCTCCTCTTTCTTCAGCTCCTTTTTGTCTCCAGCTTCTTGTGTCCAGCAGCCACAGGCCAGCTCTGGGGCAGGAGGGCTGCTCAGAGGGTCCCTGTGTCCTGTCCCCCAGGGCCATCTGTCCAGCGCCTCTGGGGAAGGGAGGAGGCCGAGCGTCCCCTGGGTGACCCAGGGAGCCTTGGGCTGGCAGGGGGCTGCCCCACCCACCCACCCACCCCCGGCAGGCTTCCGGGGAGCAGCTCTCTGGGTGAGCCCAGCCCTGACCCCGCCTTCCGCTGCAGCCTACCTGTGTCCGGACTCCGTGCTGGTGGCCGAGGATGGGGCCGTGCTGTTCAGGCCGCCCCCTGCCAACGGTGGGTACGGGCGGGCATGGCTCACCCTCGGCTGTGTTCCCACGTCGACCACCAACCTCCGAGGCGGGAAGGAGAGCACAGTGGGTTTGGGTTTCTCTCTTAGGCACCTCCAACTCGTTCTTCCTGGCCCCTGAGGTGGCAGAGCAGCAGCTGGTGACTGAGAAGGTGCCTGGCCCCATCCCCTTCCCGTGGCCTCCTGCCCACCCCTCCCCACCCTGTGATGCCACCCCCTCTGTCCTGAGAGCCTGAGGGGGAAGAAAGGGACAGGCACTGGCTCAGGGGGGTCCTGGCAGCCCCAGTGCAGCACGTGCGTCCATCCCCCCGGCTTTGCCTGACCTGGGCAGCCTCCCCAGCAGGTGCCTCATGGGCTCTGGTGGTGTCACCCCAAGATAGGACTCTGCATGGACAGCTCAGGGCCTGTGGGCACTGGTTAAACACGCACCTGGGGGCTGGGGGCTCCGGGCTTCGAGGTGCCGGCGGGGTCCAGACAGGGACGGCTCCGTGGGGACGGAGACTGGTCTGCTGAGCACAGCCGGCTTCTCTCGTCCCCAGGCCTCAGTGTACTGTGTGGCCGCAGTGCTGTGGATGGCGGCCAAGTTCAGCGTCCCCCAAGACCACAAGCTGGCCCTGCCACGCAGGCTCAAGACCCTCCTCCTGGAAATGGCCAGGCGCAGTGCCCAGGAGCGGCCGTCTGTGGCCGAGGCCGTCAAGGTAACCTGGCAGTTGGGCACAGCTGGGCTCCAGGGCCTGGGTGGTGCCCACAAGGAAGAGTCTTCTTATTTCCAGGAAAAGTCGGCGTTGGGCAGGGAGGGCACGGGTGTCCTTTGTGGAGGGCCCATCCCCCCAGCATTGCCCCAGACCACCTGGTCAGAGAGTGGGCAGGGATTGTCCTGGGGCCAGCCCAGACCCCTGCCCTTAAGCCCGGCCAGAGAGGAGCAGAGCACCCCACTCATCGGAGTCCTCCCACCTCCTCTTCCTGGGGTTCGGGGCTGTGGGGCTCCACGTGACAAGGGCAGGGGAGCCCCGCTATTGTTTCCCTGACTGGGGGGTGAGGGGAGCCACAGGACCTTGAAGGAGAAGCTGCGTGCAGACTGGGAGGAGACAGCTTTGCAGCTGCAGCCTGGGTGCAGGGCCCTGTCTGCCTGCCCCCGACTGCTGTGAAGTGAGGCCCACACCGATGTTCAGAAGGGGCGAGCTGTCCCCAGATATCACAGTGTTTGCTTGTGGAGTGAGCAGCTTGACTGAGAGAGGCAAGTGTTTCTTCCTGCGAAGGCACAGATCAAGTGACAGACACCTGCTGGGAACCCCACGGGGCCCAGAGGCCTGGCTGCATTTATGCCACAGGGGCGCTGCCTGTTGTCAAGGTCATGGCGGGCTCAGGGTTGCCAGGGTGAGATTACCTTCGCTGTCATTGCAGTTTTTGTCTGTCTCAGGTTCCGATCGTGGGGCTGTTTTGTGGATGTGAGCTGACTGGTTCTGCCCCGCCGGCTCTGGAGCATCACCCTTTCCTGTGGTTCTTAGAGGGATGGCTGGGAAGGGTAGTGTCCCCGTGACCCCATCTCAGCACTGGGCACTGGGCAGCCTGCCCCTCCATGCAAGTGGCTGTCAGCAAGGCAGGGTAGAGAGAGGCCATGACCATTTCCGTCCAGTTATTTTGTTTTGTTTATTTCAGAGAGGAAGGGAGAGGGAGAGAGAACTAGAAATGTCAGTGATGAGAGAGAATCATTGAGAGGCTGCCTCCTGCACACCCCCTTCTGGGGATCGAGCCTGCAACCCAGGCATGTGCCCTGACGGGGAATCAAACCATGACCTCCTGGCTCATAGGTCGATGCTCAACCACTGAGCCACATTGTCTGGGCCGTCCAGTTTTTATTCCTACGGAGGACATCCAGGAGGACAGCCTCTAGGTGTGCGGACACTGACATTGATCACAGGCTGCCCGCGCCTGGCCGTCCCTGGGGTCTTCCTGCAGGGGAGCCCCGAGCCCCTCCGCCGTGCCCTCGCTGACCAGCTCCTGTCCAGCCTGGCGGGAGACGGGCTGGTGGCCAAGCCGCCCGCATCTCCGCGTGTCGGACGTGTGGCCTGTGTCCTTGCTTTCAGATATGTGGCAGTTACCTCCTTCAGCGAGGCATGGACAGCAGAAAGATTTTAGCGCACCTGAGGGCATCCACCTGTAAGGTAAAGGGGCGGCTTCCAAGGCTCAGATGCGAGCCCCAGAACCTGCCCTGGGGCGCCAGGGAGACAGGGTCCCTGTTTCCACTGTTTGTTGTACAGAGTGTAGGGGAGGGGGTAACTGACACATTCTCAGCCTTTCTCACCGTCTTGAACAGCAGCCCCACGCCTGACCCACTGACCCAGGGCAGGGGATGGGGCTCACCCCAGGTGGCCTGCACACTGACCCTCAGGTAGTTGCATCATTTATACATGTCCCTGTCAGCTCCCCAGGCAGCTGACTGGGGCAGGCCACCTCAGGGTCCCTGGGTCAGCAGACAGGCACCCGCCACCCCCCAGGGTCTGGGACGGTACACAGCCTTCCTGAGCCCTAGAAACCAGCCACCCTTGTGGAATCGGATGCAAGTGCCCTGGAGGCTCTGTGAGGCGGCTGAGGCTGGAGCGAGGGGTTGAGAGGGAGCCCTGGGCCTCTGCTGTCGCCTCACCGGGGGCCCGTGTCCTTCTGCCCCAGGTTTACCAGGAGGAAGAGACCATCAGTCTCCAAAATGTGTTCTCGGTGGTTGAACTGACCCCCAGCGCAGCGCCAGCTCCCGGGTCCAGCTCAGGTGAGTCCCCCGGGACCAGCCCATCCTGCCCCGGGGCCCCTGCTGTCCACCAGAGAGTGACACTGCCCTGGACATCCCCGGGACCCCCAGCTGCCCTCCCCCTGGCCTCAGTCTCTTCTAAACGCCCCGTTGCTCAGCCCTCGGCTCTAAAATCTCTCCCATCTTACCAGCCACCAGAGCAGCAGCTCCACCCGCCTCCTCTCCCACCCCTCCTGTGTTCACATCGCCGACCCCCTAGTTGTCGTCCTGCTCCGTCCCCTCCACAGAGCCCACGGTGTCCTATCTCCACGGCACCTACCCCATCCTGCCTGTGCCCGGGTCCTCAGGGTTTTCATGGCCCCAGCCCTCCCCGAGTAGCATCCCCAGCCTCCCTCCCAGCTCCAGCCGCCCTGGGCTCAGCCTCCATGAAGTCTCCCTTCCCCTTGTGCCGGGAGGTCCCAGTGCGCTTGGGGATGGTGGGAGGGGTCGCAGCACCCCCTCAGAGCTGGAGGAGCCATCCCCCCACCCACACTCACCCCAAGTTTGTCCAGGCTTCGTGCAGGTCAGCGGTGACACCAGACTCGTGGCTGTGCAGGGGCCTGCGCCCGACCCACCCTCCTGCTGCGAGGAGGCTTTGGAGCTGCCCGAAGCGCTCGCCTCCCCAGCCACGCACTTCCAGCCCATCGTCCTCGCACCCGATGCAGGTGCGGCCAGGTGAGTGGCAGGTGTGGCCAGGAGCCCGCTGGGCCCGGGAGCCCCTCCTGAGTGCTCTCTCCTGCTCACAGGGAGGTACTTGCCAGGTCGGCGCCGGCAGAGAGGCCAGAGGAGAGGAAAGGCAGGCTGGACGGGGACATTGATGAGAAGAATGTGCCTGAGGCTCACGCAGTGGCCACCAGCTTGGAGACACCTGACCAGATGGCGCCTGGACCCAGCTCGTGTGACACAGCCCCAGGACCCCCAAGAGAGTTGGTGCTGAGAGGGTCAGCCCAGGGGTGCCCCTGCTCCCCAGCTCCCACCTCCTCAGCGATGCCCCAGGAGGGAGGGCTGGAGGAGTGGGTCCCACCTGGAGCCGCTTCCAGAGGCCTGGGGCCCCGCCCCCCAGAGCCCACCGCCGCTCGCCAGGGCCTGCATCACCCGGCCAAGCCGCCCAGGAGCAAGGCCCCCAAGGGCCCCGGCCAGGAGCCCCAGGGCCCACCATTCAGCCCCTCCCTGGCCAAGGCGAGTCCAGACAGCCCCAGGGGTGCCCCAGACAGTCACCCCGAGCAACCCCGGCCAGCAGACCGCAAGCTGTGTCCATCCGGTGTGGACGCCTCACCCGTCCCCAAGAGCACGGCCTGCCCGTCCCTGCAGGAGGCCACGCGCCTCATCCAGGAGGAGTTCGCCTTCGACGGCTACCTGGACAACGGGCTGGAGGCGCTGATCATGGGTACTGGGGGCCACCAGGGCCGAGAGTGGCAGGGGACGCAGTGCACGGGCGGAGGGTCGGCATGAGGGGGGCCTCTGTCACCACAAAGAGGGGCCCCAATCATCTGCATGAAGAGCCAGTGAGCAGAGCCAGCTCCCCACGGGTCCTCTGGCAGCCAAGAGGGTCTCAGAGCCCAGCCCGAGACCAGCCTCATTTGCGCAGAATGTGAGGGGACCCCCAAATGGCTCCCCCACATTTTAACTTGCCTCTATCGATGTGTAAAACCAGGGGAATATATTTACGCCTTGAAAGATCTCACCTACGCCACTTTCTGCGGGGCCATATCAGAGAAGTTCTGTGACCTCTACTGGGGGGAGAAGCTGCTGCAGAATCTTTTCAAAGTGGTGAACGAGAGAACGTCGCCCTCCAGGAAGTGAGTGCCCCTCCTCGGGCCCCAGGCTCCCCCTCCCGGGTCCCTGAGGCAGACCCTGTGTCCACTGGCCACTTCCTCCTCCTGCCCCTCTTCACCCCAGCATTCAGCTCCACACCCTCCCCACGAGGGCTGCTCACTGAGGGCCCCTCTCATGGCCCAAAGCCCACCCTGCTTCCCCAGCTTCCGGTTCTAGCACCTGGTCCCTTAGGGAGGGAGGGGGGCCCATGGGGTCACAGGGGGCCAAGAGGCAGATCTCCTGGCTCAGGGACCAAGTAACCGGGAGCCCCGCCGGCACGTTTCCGTGGGAGGTGGTGCAGAGGGCGCCTGCGGTGCTGCAGGGGAGGGGAGCCCAGGGGAGGGGTCACGGAGGCTCCAGTGTCCTCCTTCTGGTGGCAGCACCCCGGAGGAGGCTGGGTCACAGCCCGAGGGCGGCCAGGCCAGCGCACGAAGCGGCTCACCGTCCAGCAAACGGCCCTTGCTGCGCGGAGCAGGTGAGCCATGTGGGCGGGGGAGGGGCCACTTTCCACGGCAGGTTCATCTCGACCCTCCCTATGTGGCTGGACAGTTACAGGAAAGGCTTCCTTTGTCCTCCTCCCCTGGGGGTCTGTACTGTGCAGGGGGACGGGGGAGGTGACAAGCGGGTGCCCAGGTGGCCTTGGGCCCCTCACCCCCCTTTCACCGCATGCAACTGAGGATGACGCGTCACCTGTCCTGACCCGCCCTCCGCAGACTCACTTTATTGTGTCCGTCTATTTGCACGTGGTTGAGGGATCCCTCAGTCTCCACTGTCAAGTTCGCCCCCATGTGACAGCTGGGTTTTTGAGGACCCTTGTGGCCCCTCTTGGGCAGAAGTGGGGGTGCCTGGACACCCCGAAGGGCCTCACGTCCCCGACCGGGTGCAAGTAGCCTCTCAGGAAACAGTCTGTGGCGGACCCTCTGCATGACCTGCAGCTGCTGCCCCCAACCCTCTGTCCTCTGTCCAGGGAAGGACATGCCGGCCGCTCACAGCAGCAGAGCCCCCTGCCCACCCCCATCGCTGTCCGACATGGACTCGGATGAGCTGTCCCGAGGCAACTTGGAGGTGGGATTTCGGCCTCAGAAGTCAGTAAAAGCCGAGAGGGAGCAGCCGCCTGGGACCCCGGCGGACCAGCCGCAGGCAGGGGGCCCAGAGCCGGCCAGAGGGACCCCGGACGTGGAGGCAGCGGCCCAGCTGGCCAGACCCAAGGATGGTGGCCCAGTTGTGAACCCGGGCGTGGCTGAGTTCCAGAGCTGCAGCCCCGGCTGGAGCAGCGCCTTCTACGAGGCCGACTGCTTTGGCACCGACGTCCACAACTACGTGAAGGAGCTGGAGGGGCAGAAGGCCGGTGGGAACCCCGACACCTCTAGCCCGGTGAGTGCGGGGCCTCCGTCCACACCCGGGTTGGGGGCGGGGGGGCTGAGTCCAAGCAAGAGTTCTTCTCTCAGGTGACCACTCCCAGCGCCCCACTCACCCCCCGTGATCCCACGCCAGCTGGAGCGCCGCGCCCTCCTGTGCTCATCTTCACGTGTCCTCCACATTTTGTTAGAGGAAATGGCTTTTCTGTCCTTGTTAGCGGAGCACCTGGCCACCAGGTGACCATTGGCAGGAGGTCACCTGGTCCTGGCGAGCCCGGTCAGCGCTCTGGCTGCGGCAGGTGTAGCTCCCTCGGCCGATCGGCCCTCCAGGCTCTTGTCCCCTGGGCAGAATCCCTTTGAGAAACACCTGCCGTGGCCGTCAGCTCAGCCTGGGCCCTGGCAGTCCGCCTGGCCTGGGCTGCCATGGTGCCCAGGGTGGTGGACGGGAGGGAACCCATCAGTGGTCCTCAGCCCAGGTCACTTCTGGTCTCCAAGCCACAAGTCACAGGAAAGTGTCTCCCAGCTCTTCAGCGCCCTCTAAGCTTTCCCCGTGTGTTTCTTGTCCTCCTCCTGCCACTTCTGAGCTTTGCTTACTACTAAGTCCCAGCCAGAAAGAGACCCCCGCCCTGCCTCCGTCCTGGCATGGATCTAGGCGGCTGAGTTAAAACGAAGAGATGGCCCAGTGACATTCTTTACAGAAAGAGGAAAACCCATCCCAGAATTCTTAAGAATCTCAAGGGACCCTGAATGACCAAAACAATCATGGAAAAGAACAAAGCTGGAGGACTCACACTTCCGATTTCAACGTTCACTGCAAGACTGCTGTAACCAACTCAGTGTGGTGCTGGCATGGGGACATTCAGGGACCGCGGGACAGAACAGAGAGCCCAGAAATGATCTCACCTCTGCAGTCAAATGGCTCTGACAAGGCGGCCAAGAGCACCCAACGGGGAAAGGACGGTCGTCAACGAGTGGTGCTGGGAAACAATGTCCACGTGCAAAAGGGTGAGGCTGGACCTGACCTCACACCATAGACAGAAATTAGCTAAAGAAGCGGAGACCTAAACCTAAGAGCTAAAACTATAAAACTTTTAGAACAGCGGTTCTCAACCTGTGGGTCGAGACCCCTTTGGGGGTAGAACGGCCCTTTCACAGGGGTCGCCTAAGACCATCAGAAAACACATATATAATTACATATTGTTTTTTGATGAATCACTATGCTTTAATTATGTTCAATTTGTAACAATGAAATTGGGGGTCACCACAACATGAGGAACTGTATTAAAGGGTCGCGGCATTAGGAAGGTTGAAAACCACTGTCTTAGAAGGAAATATAGGGGGAAGCTCCCACAACCTGGATTGGGCCATGATTTCTTGGATATGACACCAAAAGCACAAGCAACAAAAGAAAAAAATAAACTGACTTCATTAAAATTAAAGCTTTTGTGCATCAAATGACTCTATCAACAGAGTGAAAAGGCTCCCACAGATGGCGGAAACATTTGCAAGTCATCTACCTGATAAGAATGTAATACAGAGTATCCTAACAATTCCTAAACTCAGCAACAAAACAGACCACCCAGTTAAAAAACGAGGAAAAGGCCCTAGCCAGCGTGGCTCAGTGGATAGAGCACTGGCCCATGGACTGAAGGGTCCCAGGTTCAATTCCAGGTCAAGGACATGTACCCCCATTGCAGGCTTGCTCCCCGGCATGTGAGAGGCAACCAATCAATGTTTCTCCCTCCCTCTCTGTCTCTCCTCCTCCCACTCTCTCTAAAAATCAATGAAAATAATATCCTCAGGTGAGGATTAACTCAAAAAATTAAAAAAAAAAAATGGACTGAGGCCAGCTCAGATGAAAGATTCTGCTGGGGCAGCATCCATTTTTACTGGGTTGTGAGCCTATGGCTGGGACCCCTGGGCCTCCCGCCTCTGAAACGCCACCCTGGACAAGCCCCTGGGAGCCACGAGGGGCCCTGCCGTCGCTCTGCTGGGTGGCCCCTGTGGGGACGGTCTGCAGGAGGGGAGGTGGTCTGGGGAAAGGCTGTGGGGCAGGTGACCAGCAGTGACCTTGTTCCTCCCTTTTTCCTGCTCACCTGGGAAGACGTCTCTCTTGGAACCTGAGTGCAGGCAGGTGAGCGTCCTGGGCCCTCTGCATCATGGGTAACGGGCTGGGGAGACCTGCCCGTAGCCACCTTTTCACATTTCTCCTCGAGAACCCACTGTGTCGGCTTCAAAACAGGAGCCTCAGGAAAGCACGAAAGTATAAAACCCCCTTGCCCTGACCGGTTTGGCTCAGTGGATAGAGCGTCGGCCTTCGGACTAAAGGGTCCCAGGTTCGATTCCAGTCAAGGGCATGTACCTTGGTTGCGGGCACATACCCAGTGGGGAGTGTGCAGGAGGCAGCTGATCGGTGTTGCTCTCTCATCGATGATTCTAACTCTCTATCCCTCTCCCTTCCTCTCTGTAAAAAATCAATAAAATATATTTTTAAAACCCCTAGTGGACACACTTCACATTCGCTGCCCCACAACAGAGCGAGAGGGTAACAGGCCGGGGTGCTGGGTGAGTGGGGCACTGAGGGCCCGCGTCTGCTGTCCATTTGTCAGGACCCACCCGGCAGTGCCCCCCCCCCCCCCGCCCCGCCGCACAGTGAGTGCACCTGCCGTGGGCCAGAGCGTGTTTTCCAAGCTTGCCTTTTGCATGAGGCCAGCTGAAAAGTGCATCCCGTGGGGGCTGAGGCCGCACGGCCCGGCCCTGGACCCAGCAGCTCTTTCCTCCCCAGGAGCTGGAGCAGCAGCTCATGATAGAGAAGAGAACCTACCGGAAGACCCTTAAGTTCTACCAGAAACTCTTACAGAAGGAGAAGCGGAGTAAAGGTAGGGTCATCGGTGCTCAGGGTCGCATGGGGGCCCCCCGGGGCCAGGGCCGCCGGGTGCTGACTCTGCCCGGCCCCCAGGCTCCGAGGTGAAGACGATGCTGTCCAAACTAAAGGGGCAGCTGGAGGAAATGAAGTCCAAGGTGCAGTTCCTCGGGCTGGTCAAGAAGTACCTACAGGCGAGTCGCCCTGCATGCTGCACCCCCTCTCGCGTGGGCGTTCCGCAGTGACCACCTGGGAAACCCACTGTAGGGACAAACCCTGACTTTTGAGGGGCCACACGCGGTGCCGCCGCCTGGGGTCAGTGGCAGGGGACCCGGGGACCAGTGTCCCCCCCCCCGCACACACCTGGCGGCGCAGCTCGGCCCGACCACACTGACACGCTCTCCCCTCAGGTCGTGCACGCGGAGCGGTGGGGCCTGGAGCCCTGCGCCCTGCCCGTGATCGTGAACATCTCCTCGGCCCCCTGCGACACGCTGGACTTCAGCCCCCTGGACGAGTCCTCGTCCCTCATCTTCTACAACGTCAGCAAGCACCCGCGGGGCGGCCGGCAGCGCAAGGCCCGCGTCCTGCAGGCCGGCACGCCGCTGGGGCTCATGGCCTACCTCTACTCCAGGTGCAGCCCGTGCCCCGGCGGGGGGAGAGGGGGGCATGGTTTCCCCGTCACCTGTCGGGCCTTGGAGAGCGGAAGGGAAGCAAAAAAAAGGAACGAGCCCCTCGGAGGGGGAGGAGGTGGGGGAAGTCTTGCCTCCCCTCATCGGAGACGGGTTTGCACGATTTTCATTTAGAATGAATCTCACCTGGGCTTGCTGACCTGTGGTCACGGCCACGTGCTCCTTTGTTGGGGTCCGGGCTTGAGTGGCCTCAGAGCCACAGGCCCGCCCGGCAGCAGGTCTGGGTCTGGGTCTGGGTCTTGGGGGCCCCAGCAGGCGCTTTGGGGCAAAGTGTGTGATTAACTGCCCAGCAGGCTTCTCAGGTTAAATGCACACAGGCTCCTCGGAGACACACCTGAATCCCATCCACTTTACTAAGTCAAAACACCCCTTAGCTGACCGCCTGGCTCCCCAGGGACTGCGGTGGGGCTGGGCTCAGAGGCTCATTGGGGTATGTGCGCAGCCGCCACCTGTGGGCGTGAACTGCTTAGGTTCATCGCACACCCGGTCCGTAAGCTCGCCCTGCAGCAGGAACCTCCGCCCACTCACATGTCACATGTCACCCCCAGTGCCCCTCCACCGCTCTGCCCACCTGGGCCATAGATGCACCTGCGTCCTGCATGGGCCCCGCAGCTCCACCTGGCCCCCGGGGCACGGCCCTCTCGGCAGGTTCTTAACCCAGGCGTGGCTTTTGGAGACCCATGAGTGGGACCCCTCTTTGCAGGGCAAAGTGGGCTGGTGGCTGCCTAGTCCCTGGCCTGAGCCTTCCGTGTTCCCAGCCCACTGAGGCCCTGGGGTGACCAGGTACCTGGTCACCTGCAGCTCCTCCTTCAGTGGCTCGGGAGACAGCCTTGCCAGGACCCCACCTGTTCCTCACTCCCAGACTCAGTCACAGACACCTGGTGTCATGGATTGAGGCTTTCTGGGGCACCCCTGCAGGTGGGGGCCCTCGTACACTCCCCGGCCTGGTTTCACCCTAATGACGCAGAGCTCTGGGGCACAGCTTGCTCTTTCCTAACGCAGGGATGTCCACCTGGGGCGGTGACCGTGTGCGCTCAGTGTGTGAATAGGTTCTAGAAGGAGACTAATAGGTGGGCCTTAAAAAGTGATGGCCACTCACACACAGAGCTCACACTCACATCACCCTTACGTTCACACTCACAGCCATACGCACACTAGCTCACACTCACATCACCCTTACGTTCACACTCACACACAGCCATACGCACACTCGCTCACACACATATTTACCCCCGAACCACTAGCCGAGGCTGTGGGTGGAAGTGGGCGTCCTGCTCACCTGAAGCACAGGTGAGGGGCAGCGGGAGGCCCTGGCGGGTCTGACAGGCCCCTCTGCGCAGCGACGCCTTCCTGGAGGGCTACGTGCAGCAGTTCCTGTACACCTTCCGCTACTTCTGCACACCCCAGGACTTCCTGCACTTCCTCCTCGACCGCATCAGCAGCACCCTGTCCAGGTACAGCCCCCATGGGCCGCATACCGCAGGGTGGACGCCAGGCCCCTCGTCTGCTGACCCCGACAAGGAAGGGGGAGGGCTGGCAAAGGTTGAGGGGAGGATGGAGGAGGCCAAGGGGTCTCTGCCGCAGAGAAGGGAGCCAGCATGGGCAGGAGGGGACGGTGGCCTCGCCTGGAGAGGCCATTGGAGGGCGATGATGGGGAAAGGCAGAGGGTGGGGACAGGGACAAGTGGGAAGACCAGGCAACCCCCAAGTGGGGAGGGTCCTGCAGCTCACCCACAGCCGAGGGGTGGGGTGCTGGGTGGTGGGCGGATGCACGCTGGCTGTTCTCTGAGCTGGCTGGGAGCCCTCTCCCCACACCCCTATGCGCCCTCACCAGGCTGGAAGCCCTGGCAGTCTCAGCCCATCCTTGTGGGAGAGGGGCTCACAGAGACATCCACCCTCCCAACCCATTCCCTCCACACGTGGAGCCAGGCTCCCACCTGCCTGTTGGGAAGGGAGCGCTCTCCCGTGGCTTGCTGCCCCATGGTGTCCCGGACGCTGGCTCTGGGGGTGGCAGGAGGGCCAGGTCCAGCCCTGTGACCTGAGCCCTGGGTCCCTGTTATGTGGCGGCTGCTGCCTCTCTCCTGTCCCCAGACGGGCAGGGTAGGGGCTAAAACACCCCCTTGAAGACAGAGCTGCATTCAGGCTCCACACCCCCCACCCTTGTCTGGCCATCTGCCTCCAGGGCCCATGAGGACCCCACCTCGACCTTCACCAAGATCTACAAGCGCAGCCTCTGCCTGCTGCAGGCCTGGGTGGAAGACTGCTACACTGTGGACTTCACCAGGAACGCCGGGCTGCTGGGGCGGCTGGAGGACTTCATCTCCTCCCAGGTGACCACCGGGCAGCACTCGGGAGTGGCAGCCAGCACCCGCCCAGGACACAGCCTTGACCCCTCTGCTTCTGTCCAGATCCTGCCCCTGGACAGCTCCGTGGAGCACCTGCTGGGCCTCCTGGAGGTGGGCACAGACCGGCGGACTGAAGGCGCCCCACACAGCACAGACCTGGAGATCCCCAAGGAGACCGAGGAGGCCACCAGATCCCTCAACGCCCTCTGTAAGAGGCTCTCGGAAGACAGCATCTCCCGCAAGGTGGGGGCCTTTCCCAGGAGCGGGCCTCCCGGGACAGGTGCTGCTCCCAGTGTGCTTGTGCACCCCCACAGACGTGCACACATACACATGCCCATATGCATACATGTGCACACGGGCACATATGCACACATACTTCGTGCTGCCAGTCCTGGGACCAGCCCTGTGGGGCTGGCACTTCCTGCCCCCTCTCATCCTGGGCAAGGACAGCAGAGGGGCCAGGCCAGGCGCTAAGATGACCTCACTTCCTGCCCTTGGACCAGAGATCCAGGTGGAAGGAGGCATTGTCATTCCTGCCCTGGGACAAGCACGGGGACTGAGGGAACCTTTCCATAGTGTGTGGGGACAGCCCCAAACTTCAGTGGCTCTATCTATGGGAGACCCCTGAATTAACCAGGAAAGGGGGGCTTGAGCCCACACGGCCGCAGGCAGGAGGGATGTGTGCTCTGGCTCTAGCTGAGCCAGGCTGAAGGGTCCTGGGCCTGGGTCCTCTCCCACCCCTGTGCCCCCCTGCAGAGCTTCCCCTGGAGGCTGCCCCGGGGCAACGGGCTGGCACTGCCACACAAGGAGCGCCAGTACACCATCGCGTCCGCCCTGCCCAAGCCCTGCTTCTTCGAGGACTTCTGCGGCCCCTACGCCAAGACCAGCGAGAAGGGGCCCTACTTCCTGACTGAGTACAGCACCCACCAGCTCTTCACCCAGCTGACGCTGCTGCAGCAGGTGAGGGGCCAGCAGGTGGATGCAGGCAGGTCCCATGAGGCTCACCGGTAGGGCATCAGCAGGGTCTCGCGGGCCCCACAGATGTCTGCTGGAGGGGCACACTGACACGCAGTGAAGGGAGCCTCGCTGACAGGTGCACAGGCCGGGGGGTGGGTGCCCCTAAAAGGGATCCAGGAGGGACTCTGGCTCTGGGCACACAAGGCACACAGGGCCTGCTGTCCACCCTCCTGTGCCCGCGACACTCCCCCCTCCCAAGCACCAGAGGGTGCCCTTTGGACTGCCATGGGTACCACCTTGGGTATCACCTCCTCTCTCCTGGATCTGCCCCAGGACCCAAGGAGTTCAGGCACCTCCAGGCCCTTTGCTCCCCCTGGGCCCGGCCCCTCACCATCCTGGTACCCCATGCCACTCGACAGGTGACAGCAGTGACAGCGACCCAGCACGATCACAACTGGGCAGGGACCCAGCCCTACAGCACACAGGGCAGGCAATGCAGAGATGACCCCCCTCCACACACAGCCCCCAGGACGCTGCCTTGAGGTCCCCGGGAAAGGTGCCCTGACCGCCTGTGTCCTTGTCTCCGCAGGACTTGTTTCAAAGGTGCCATCCCGTCCACTTCCTAAACTCACGGGCCCTGGGCGTCATGGACAAAAGTGCCGCCATCCCGAAGTGAGTGTCCACCCGCAGGTGTCCACCGGAGGCCTGGGGTGGATGGTTGGTGGGAGGGTCTCAGCAGCTTGACCGAAGTGTCTCACGGACACTCTTGTCTGAGGAGAGATGCTGGTCTCAGGAACGGCCTGGGAGCCAGACCCTCCGCAGTCACGCAGCCCGGCCTGGCCCGGCCCAGGCCCCAGCGCCTGCCTTGCCATGACGCGCACCCGTGTCTCTTCCAGGGCCAGCTCCTCTGAGTCTCTGTCGGCCAAAACCTGCAGCCTGTTCCTGCCCAATTACGTCCAGGACAAGTACCTGTTGCAGCTTTTAAGGAGTGCAGATGACGTCAGCAACTGGGTGGCCGCCGAGATCGTGACCAGCCACACCTCCAAGGTTGGCGGCCTCCGCAGCTCTGAGCTCAGAGCAGGGCCTGGGGTCCGACTGCACGGCGAGCGGCCCTCCTGAGGGGCCTGGTCGTCGTCCGTCTCCCAGGGCAGGGGGTTCGCAGGCCGGCCCCCGGCCATCCGATGGTGCAGCCAAGTTCATGTCCGCTCCTGGCACTGACAGCCTCTGCAGTTTCTTCTTTCCTTCTCTGATACCCCTTCGTGTCCCTCACCCCAAGGCCCGCGGGGCAACCCCAAGGCCCATTAATAAATGCCAGTTTCTATTTCTTTCCCCTTTGGGAGCTTAGGAGTTTATTAGTTGACAGATTGCCCCACCTCCACTTCTGCCCGATGGGGGAACAGGGAACCTGAGCTCACCTGGTTTGTCCTAATTCACCACGTTATAAATATCACAGCATCCAAGGTGGCTTCCCCTACCCATCCGTGACACCTGGAAGACGCTGAGTGCGCCGTTTCCCGTGTCAGTTGCAGGTCAACCTGCTGTCCAAATTCCTGCTGATTGCCAAATCGTGCTACGAGCAGAGGAACTTTGCGACCGCCATGCAGATCCTGGGTGGCCTGGAGCACCTCGCCGTGAGACAGTGCCCGGTGAGCCCACGAGGGCTGCGGCCGGACGCTGCTGACCTCGGCCGTGTGTGCTGAGGGCTGGGGGCGCCAGCCCGCCGCAGGGTCTCACCTGTGCTCTCATTCTAGGCCTGGAGGATCTTACCTGCGAAGATAGCAGAGGTCATGGAGGAGCTGAAAGCCGTGGAGGTACTCCCGCTCTGCGTGAGCTTCAGGCAACTGTGTCTGCCTGGGGATGCGACCGGCACAGCTGGGGGGTGGCACCCCTCAGCCAGCATCAGGGCCCCAGAGCACATGGCCCCTCAGAGTCGTGCACGGAGCAGCCCGGCCTTGCCCATCTCCCCACGGGGCCAGTGCCACTCACCGGGGCAAAGCCGGCTGGGAGCGCAGGGGCTCCAGAAACCCACCTGCTGGGCCAGCGGCACAGGGTACAGGTGCCAGAGGACCTGAGCTTGGCTGACTGGCCGCCTCCTCACCGGCTGACAAAGTGAGACCGTGAGGGAGGAATCAGTTTGGAACAATGGGCCTTTCCCCCAACTGCCAGGAGCAGGCCCAGCCCAGACACAGCTCTCTGCGGGCGGACGGGCTGTGTGTCCTCAGTTAACACCAGACATGGCCTCTGCAGCCGGCCTTGGTCTTACTAATATCTGGGGAGTTGGGTCACTGGCTCTTTCCTGGAGCCCGTGGGAGAATGAGTTAGGGCAGGAATCTGCCATTTCAGTAGTAGGAGGGGTGCAGCTTTCTGGGGGGGTCAGTGTGGCCTTTGTGGTGTCCAAGCTGAAGACACTGGACTTTCGATCCCCAATCCAATAATCCAAGGTGCGTTTGGACGGCTTGTAAGTCCGAAGGCTGTGGGACTATGGGCGCCAACCGGGATGGCCTGGGCTGAGCCAGGTCTGGCTGACCGCCCAGGACTGACCTCTGGCCTGTCTCCCTCGCCCACGCCCCTGGCTGGGCCACCAGGTGTTCCTGAAGAGCGACAGCCTGTGTCTGATGGAAGGGCGCCGCTTCCGGGCCCAGCCCACCCTGCCCTCAGCCCGCCTCCTGGCCATGCACATCCAGCAGCTGGAGACTGGGGGCTTCACCATGACCAACGGGGCCCACAGGTGGAGCAAGCTCAGGTGAGGGGCCCTGGGGTGCCGCAAGCTCAGGTGAGAGCCTCCCTCATCCCTCCTGCTCCTCTGAGGGCTGGTCCCCCTAATCCTCACTCAACCCTTACCCTAGCCCAGGGCATCCCCTACCCCTGTGACCTGCAGCCACCTCCTGCTCTAAACTTCGTGCCCGCATGTCCCATGCTGCCATCCTCTGCCACTGAACCCGGTGCTGGGAGACGTGCACCCAGACACCGCTAACAACACCCCTTAAACGACCCACATCTACCGTACCCACCTCCTCCGTCCGCCCAACGGCGACAGTGGGTTTCATTCATGTTGGAATCCTTAGCACCGACCAGGGCGACATAGATTTTCAGTAAATATTTGTGAAATGCAAAGCAGATGGAGGGACGGATGGATGGATGGACAGACCACAGGCCTGAGGTCTGGCCTCGTTGGTCCAGACAAGGCAAAGTTCGTGCTTTGAAGATCTTCGGTTCCAGCGGTTGGGAGCGCGTCGGGAATTCCCGAGCCCCTGAGACTCGTGCAGACTGACATCTCGTTCCTTCCCCAACACAGAAACATAGCCAAGGTGGCCAGCCAGGTGCACGCGTTCCAGGAGAACCCCTACACCTTCGCCCCCGACGCCAAGCTGCAGGCCTGCCTCAAGCAAAGAATCGCGCGGTTCAGCGGGGCCGACGTGTCCATCTTAGCCGCAGACAGCAGGGCCAGCTACCACCAGATCGCCAGCGAGAAGCACTCTCGGAAGATTCAGGACAAGCTACGGAAGATGAAAGCCACGTTCCAGTGACGGAGGACAGTGGGAGGACGTCGGATTCCACACCAAGGACGGAGCTGGGGAGAAAGGAGCCCGCCCGCTCGCTGCTCCGGGCCAATCGCCCCGTGGGCGCAGCCCCCGCCACCTTAGACTAGGGACCCCCAACGCAGGCCCAGCGTGGGCCTGTGGGCACCAGAACGGGAGAGCAAGGGGCTCAGACCACGATTCGGAGGGGACAGGCACCCGTGCGAGTCAGGGGGTTTCTGCTAGAAAATTTAAACATGAAATCTTAACATTTTAAATGAAAATAGACAAAGTAAACGCCCGGCTCTTTCCTGGAGCCCCTGGGAGAATGAGTTAGGGAAATAATCTGCCATTTCAGTAGGAGGAGGGGTGCAGCTTTCAGAGAGAAATGGCCCTCCCCACTTCTCCAGGGATCCAACCTACCCCCAAACCCCACCCCACCTCCCAGCCTCTGATTTTAACTGAGTTGCCCAATGAGCAGTGTTTTCATGGGCCTGGCCTCCATGTGCCCAGCAACAAAGGACCAAGACTGACCTCTGACCCCCACACCCACCATAAGTTCCAAGGGGTTCTGAACCCTTCCACGGGGGTCCTGAGGCTTCCCAGTAGCCCAAGCCCCAACCTGGTTCACACTCCATTCCCCCCAGACCTTCCCCCGCCCAGACTTCCCTGGCTCACCCTGTCCCAGCCAAGTGGGGGTCCCAGAGCCCTACAGCCCTTCCTGCCACCCATTCCGACTGAGCCTACTATTGCTGGCAAGCACCTCCCAGCTCCACACTGGCAGCCCCCCCAAGTACCCTCTGGCCCCACGTGCCCACCACCCCCACATACAGCAGCTTCTGGTGGGACAGGTGCGCCCTGGCCAAGGTTCTGCTTCCTAGCCAAGCACACAGGACACAGCAGCTCCAAAGCAGAGGCAGCTTCGGGGACCCTGAGAGGTCCCTAGCCCGTCTGGGGGTCAGGGGGCCCCTGGGCTGTGGCTGCTGCCCACCTGCTCCAGCAGCCATGCATGCCACGCACACACCCAGCCTGGGCTCCCGCCGCTTGCCGTCACCAGCGCTTCATCGGAACCAACCAGGAAATGAAGTTTGCTGCCTAAATGGCACCAAGCTCTTCTCCAGGGCTCTTCCCACGTGGCTGGTGCCGAGCACAGCTCAGTGGGTGGGGGACACCCTGGGAGGGGGCCTGCTGTCACACCCACCACGGGGCCTCTTCCCCAGCGTGGGAGGCCAGACCCCCTGGCACCATCCGAGGCACCCCCGTTCTTCCACTCAAATCATTGCAAGACCCATGACTGCTCTTCTGAGTTTTAGAATTAGTGATTCTTTCGAGCGACCAGCTGTATTTCTAGGAACACTGTTACTAGTGATAAAACGCTGCTCTTTTCAATATCAAGATGTGTTTTCCCACATACATTCATTTCAGGTCCTGCTTACATGGCGTACAGGGGACTCGGCTCTCCTGGCCATGCCAACGTGGCTTTATTTTTTTTTTAAGCTTTTATATGAGGATTGTGTTCTGCCAATCAACTCTGACATTTTCAGATTTTGAATTTAACAAGATAGTGTCACAAAGCCTGAAGCAAAATTAGTGTCCAGCACAAAAAAACATTCCAATCGTAACGACTTATTCAGGGGAACTGACGGGGCTTTTGGCTTAAGCACGATGTTTGCATGGCGCCCTCCTGTCCTGTAGCGCAGGTTTCTAAATAAATCATTTCTACCAGGACGGCTTCCCGTGGCTCAGTTTGTTTCTCCCTAAAGTGACACCTGCTCTGTGGTCAGAGTGGGGGCTCCTTCGTGACCAGACAGACAATCAGGGTGCTCACGAAGGTGTGAGGATCCAGGGGTGCTCGGGCCACAGCCAAGTCCTCCGGTGGCGCGGGGAAGGGCAGGTCTGCCAACCCCTTTCGCCCACGGGCCCCACCGGAATGCGCAGGCCTGAGATCAGCAAACGCATCCTGCAGGGAAGACTGCAAACCACCCATATAGCTGAGCCCCCAAGCCTCCCAGCGCTACCACCCAAGGCTGCTCTGCCACGAACTGCCCAGCCCCGGCCGCTCCGCCTGGCAAGCCCACGCGCACTCGGGCACCCAGACCTCAGTACCCAGACCTCACCGCAGCCTGCGGGCAGGAGCGGTGGATCGCTCCCGGGCACTACCTCGCCAGGATCTGGCTGGGCAGGGTCCTCATGGATGGGTTTGGGATTGGTGGACACCACAAAGGGAGGGGTGGAAGGCCAAGAGCTGAGAGTTGGGGGCGTAAAGTGCCTGTATGAATGATAAAGCCCCCTGCCTGGCAGGCAAGTCTGGAGAAGTTAAGTTTTATAAAAGACAACAAAATAGTCAGCTTTAACTGTGGACCGAGCTCAGCAATTCTGAAGCTACTCTCCACACGCATGAGGGCTGGCCATTAACGAGCTGCGGACAAGGGAGTCGAGCCACCCACTGTCAGAGGAAGAAGCTACAGGAAAGCGCGTGGGGAGGCGAGGACACACCCTGCAGTGCGGGG
Organism: Myotis daubentonii; assembly: GCF_963259705.1. Classification (NCBI taxonomy): domain Eukaryota; kingdom Metazoa; phylum Chordata; class Mammalia; order Chiroptera; family Vespertilionidae; genus Myotis; species Myotis daubentonii. Next base: position 59,030,042 of record NC_081852.1, on the reverse strand, counting down.
ACAAGGGGGTCGGGCACGGCAACACTACCCGGATGCGTGGACACGGGCGAGTGCACATTCCTCGGCTGCGGTGGGGCTTCTCAGCCACTGGCTCCCAACCTTAGGGGGGATCAGTCTTTGCTGTGGGGCTGCCCAGTGCACGGTGGGAGGTGTCACAGCATCTCCCGTCTCTACCCACTACATGCCAGCAGCACCCCTCAAGTTGTGACAACCAACAATATCTCCAGACATCACCAGCTATCCCCTGGGGATAGAGAACCACTGGCTTAGAAGCAGTGACAACCCTGTATCCATATCTTGGCTTCCAGATCCCATTCTCAAAACAAAACACAAAAAACACACAAATTTCTTGGAGAAACAGCTGAATAGCTGACTGGTGGGGAAAGTTCCAGCTGGCCAGGAGCACACTGTACTGCCAGAAGCAAGCAAGTGCTAAAAAAAAAAAGGGGGGGGGCGAGGGGGGTAGAACATGTCAAAGGTCAGAGGACAAGGGGGAAAAAGGAAAGAGCTACGAAGACCTCCCCGTGGCCAAAGCTGTGCCATCTGAGCACCTCAACACCAGGGCCAGACTGCAGCCCAGGAATGAGAAGCGTCTGCGAGTCCACACTGACATCAGCTGATGGTGAATGAGTAAAAAGGGGGAGAGTTACAGAGGAACCCCTAACAATACATGCAAATGCCCCCGTGTAGGGGTGGGCTTGGTGACTGGCCCCCACTGTGGGGCAGAAATGGGGAGGTGGACAGAGAAAGGCACCACCTTAAGGGAAATCAGGTGAGCATCACAGTCCTGCCAAGATAACACACCTGGTGTGATGAGTAAGGGGCACAGAGCCTTGTGTGGTCTTCTTCCCAGAAACCCACAGGCCCAGTCTCACCACAAGACACCAAACAAACCCAAACTGAGGGACATCCCGCAAAATACCTGGCCAGTGTCCTCAAATTGTCAAGGGTGTGGACACAAGGCCACAGCCAGAGGAGACTGAGGAGATACTAGGACAGGGGTGGGCAACCCCTGGCACGCGTGCCAAACATGGCATGCCAGTAACTTTTGCTGGCACGCGAAACCCTCTCTTATAATCTTCCAGTTACAATTTTTTTCTTAATATCGACTTCTTTATTTTTCAGATAAATTCAGTGTAGGTGCATCTTAGATAAATAAATAATTTTACATAACAAGTTATCTTAAAGACCATAGACATGGATTGACGAGAGAGGGGAAGAGCAATTTCTACGCCTCTGCCTTAACTCTCCCTGCCTTCCTAGATCCGACCAGTGTTTTGGTTGCATCCACATACGCTTGTGAATCTTTGTTCTCAGTGATGAATTTTGTTTGTTAAGTCTCATAATAGGAGTAGCCTGACGGATGAAAGTAGTAGCTCGTGCATATCTCTGAAGGTCACGAAATATAAACCTGATGTAAAATCTCTGTCATCAGTGATGCAGCAGCAAAAGTCCCACTGATATCAAACGGAGTCATAAAGTTTTCTGTCGGACTATCAGTGTACATGTATACATTAAAAAATAAATGTATTTTTCATCATCATATACTGTGTTTTTGTCGCTCAAATGAATTTTATTATTTCTTCAAGGTTCTTCACATACATACACCTTAAGAGGTATCAAGTAGGCATAACATGTTCTCAAAAAATTAGGGTTGGCACGCAGAAGAATTTTGAGTCAGAGATTTTGCTGGTTTTGGCACACACTCACAAAAAGGTTGCCCACCCCTGCACTAGGACAATGCAGGTCCCTGGACAGAAAAGGACATCGGTGGAAAACCTGGAAGGACCCAAATAAAGCCTGTGGTTTACCGATGTCATTTCTTGGCTCTGACAGAGGTCGCAACGTCACGTGCGATGTTCATGGGACTCGGTGCTGTTTGCAACCTGGCTGAAAACCTACAGTTTTCCCAAGCTAAAAAGCTGTAAAAACTATTGTAGCCAGTATACAGAAATAAAATTGATTTTTGTTCATTGTTCATTCAGTGACCTTGCTATTAAATTCACTTACTAATTCTAATAATGTGCTTGTGGGTTACGTTGTGCAGATTGTACGCGTATAGACATACAATCTGCAAATAAAGATGGTTTTACTTCTTTCTTTCCGATCTGTGTCCATCCTACTGGTTTTTCTTGTCTTACTGCTCTGGTTAAACTTCTAGGATAATGTTGAACCGAGTGGTGATGCTGGGCATCCTTGTTTTCGTCCTAATCTCGGAGAGTAATGCTCAAAACTCTACGTGGACTAGAAGTTTCTTTCCGTGAAGTGTGTGTGTGTGAATCATGACACTAATTCTGACCCATGGTCACAGCGCGTTATCAGCTCCAGCCCTAAGCTGCCTGCACGCTTAGTGAACGCCACCTTCTGTGCAAGTAATGAAACCAGAAGGTGGGAGCACAGCCAGAGCCTGGACGTGTATCTGTAAACAACACTCTGGGGCGCACCAAAGGCAACAAACAAGGAGGGGGCGCGGGGGGGGGGGCGCCTTCCGGCTAGAACGTTCCAGAGCCGCTCCGCGCAGCGGTGAGAAGGCACCGCACACGCGTAAACACAGTTGAACTTTGCGCATAACGCACGTCGCGTTAGTTTGCACCTCCATCTAACCTTTTTTAAAAGTTCTACGCCCACAGTTGGTCGGCAGGTCCCCCACCGGGTGGGGGCGGAGCCTTGCCCCCTGCATTTGAGGCTTAGGGCCCGGAAGGCAAGCCCAGAAACCCAGGCGCAAAAACAGACGGAGTTGGATTTAGCCGGGAGGGGGCGGAGCGGGGCGGGGCGGAAGGAGGGCAGCGTAGACCCGGCCCGGGGTCCGGCTCCGACGGAGGGCGGAAGCGTACCAAGTCTTCAGAGCGCGTGTGGGCGGCCAGGCGGGCTGCGGCCCGGACCCCAGCATGCTGCTCCGACCCCGGCGGCCACCCCCGCCCGTGCCGCCCGCCTCGCTGGTGCAGGACAGCCCCGACGAACTCGAGGAGGCCGAGGACTCCCCCGGGACCCCGCCCAGACGGCCCGCCTCGCCCGGCACGCCGGAGGCGCACGAGCTCCCCGGGTCGCCGGTGTCCCCGGGCTCGGCGCAGCGCACGCCCTGGAGCGCCCACGAGACGGAGCTGCTGCTGGGCACGCTGCTGCAGCCGGCCGTGTGGCGCGCGCTGCTGCTGGACCGCCGCCGGGCGCTGCCCACCTACCGGCGCGTGTCGGCCGAGCTGGCCCGCCAGCAGGTGCGGCGCACGCCCGCGCAATGCCGCCGCCGCTACAAGTTCCTCAAGGACAAGCTCCGTGAGGCGCACGACCAGCCGCCCGGACCCTTCGACGCGCAGATCCGCGAGCTCATGGGGCTGCTTGGCGACACCGGGAGCAAGCGAGGCCGCCGCCGCTCCCCCGGGCCCGGGCGCCCCCCGCGCGGCCGCCGCCCGGTCCCCAGTACGCCCGCCGGTCCGCCCGCCGAGCGGGGTAGGTGGAGTGGAGGAGGGGCGGGAGGGCCGGGCGGGAGACCGGGGAGGGGGGTGGGGGGGAGGGGACTGGCGATGGGGGAGCGGCGGCGGCCCGGGTGCCCAACCCTCCACCCACTCCGCGTTGCAGACGCTCCGTCGATGCCCGCGGCCCGCGACTCCGACGTGGACGCCTCCTGGTCGCTCAGATTCAGCTCGTCCCCATCCAAGCCTTCCGAGGCTCCCCGCGACCCGGGCTCGCCGACGGCGCTCCCCTCCTTAACCCCTGCGCCGGGCCGCTCCGAGAACCACGCGCCCCCCCACGCCCCCAGCTCCCCGCCACCCCTGGACCCCGCCTGGGAACAGCCCGACTCGCCGCCCAGCCGCCAGGAGACCCACGGGCCCCCGCAGGCCGCACCCCCATCGCTGAACGCCGCCCTCATGCAGACCCTCGGGCACCTGGGCGACATCGTGGCCGTCCTGGGCCCCCTGCGCGACCAGCTGCTGACCCTGAACCAGCACGTGGAGCAGCTGCGCGGCTCCTTCGACCAGACCGTGTCCCTGGCGGTGGGCTTCATCCTAGGCAGCGCCGCCGCCGAGCGGGGTGTCCTGGGGGACCCGCGCCCCTGAGGCCTGGCCCAGACCCGTCCTGTTGCCCTCCCCCCACACCTCTAGGTACGTTCAATAAAAAAGTGTTGCTTTTCCCAACGTAGCCTTGTGAGTGTGTGCAGGTCCCGCCTAGGTAGGAATGGTCCCCTGCAGGTAGGGCGAGGTTAAAATGGCCTTGGGGTCCTGGGGAGGGGCAGGAGGAACCGCGGGGCCTGTGCGGGCTGTGGTTGGGCAGGAGTGGTGCGTCGCTAGCCAGGGCCTCACCTGGGGGCCAGTTTCCAGAGGGAAGGGCTGTGGAATCTGAGGTTGGAATCCTCCTGGTCTCGCCAGACTGCCCACCAGCACAAAACAGCCTTGGGGGTGAGCACTACCTGCACCCTCCCTGGGAGCCCCGCTGAGCAGGAGGGGTGGGTACGCAGGGCCCCACCTGTAGGATCCGGGGTGTGGCGTGAGCTCTGCCCCAGCCTGTGGGGGAAGGTGGAAGAGGTGCTGGGACACACAGGCAGGAGACTGATGCTCACCCAAGGAAGGGGCTGGTTTTGTCCCCAGGGTGGTGACTGGCCTGGGTGGGTCCAGGTGGCAGGGGCTGGGGGAATCTGAGACTTGACATTGGCTGAGGCCAGGATCCTTGCAATTTTGAGAGGGTTTTTATCAAAATCGCAGAGAATGTTTTCCCAGATGGTCATTGAGAATCCTATATTCCATCAATGAGTCTGGCTGGAAGGAGACTGGGTGGAGCCAGACCCAGGAGCCCCCTGCCCAGGCAGATAGGAAGTAGCCTGAGGCGCCTCACCAGCATAACAATACCGGCGCTGGAGGAGAATGTGGGGTGGGGAGCTTTTCACCAACTAGGGACTCATTCACAGAGACTAAAGCGATTTGCTTGGGGCCCGAAAAGCTAGGGACTCCCGCTGGCCTTATGGCGGGGCGGGGCGGGGTGTGGGGGGTTCCGAGTAGTGGGGTTGCAGCCCCTCCCCAGCCCCTTTCAGGAGACACTGCCAGAGAGGCCACAGTTGGACCCTCAAGCCAGCAGGGTGCCCTGGTGAGCCAAGCTGAGCTGTGTGCTGATGGCAGGCCCTGGGGATTCTGCAGGCGACCAGTCCTGTGGGTCACCTCGTTTCTAAGCTGCCTCAGCTCCAGGCTGCCCCTGCTGCGGTCCCCAAGGATGGCCAGGTTGCTTGGAAGCCTGTTGGGTGAAGAGTCTGGCTTGCAAACATACCCCCAACCCCCACTCGGGGGGCGACAGAATCCCAGCAAACCTGCCCACCCCCGTGGGTGGGGAGCTTGTTGTTTGGTGTGTTCATCACTCTAGTCACTAGGGACCCTCTGCCCTGGAGAAGAACTGTTCTGGGGCAGGAGAAAACCTCTCAGTTGGAGATAGTTGAGGACACTAGGAAAACCCATGGGCCTTAGTGCCACGTGGACTATGGGTCAGGTCTGCAGCCTCCTGGGCGCTATGCTGGAGTAATCTGCACGCTCCTGCCTGGACAGCAGTATGTTCCTCCAACCTGGAGGGGAGAGATGCTGGCTGTGGGTGGTTCCCTTGGCTAGTTTCTCTACCATCTTTGCCCTGGTGATGCCCAAATGTCTTTCTTTTTTTTTTTTTTTAGAGAGAGGAAGGGAGAGGGAGAGTTAGAAACATCAAAGATGAGAATCATCAATTGACTACCTCCTGCATGTCCCCTACTGGGGATTGAGCCCGCAACCCTGGCATGTGCCCTTGACTGAATCAAACCCGGGACCCTTCAGTCCACAGGCTGATGCTCTATCCACTGAGCCAAACCAGCTAGGGCCTATGTGTCTTCTTACCAGCAGGCCTGTGATCCCCTTCGGCCGGGGTTCCTGGGGGGCTGTGAGGTGAGGCAGGTACCCATGTTGCTTTGTGTCTTATGCTGGGCATCCTGGGTTTGGCTCTGGGAATGTGAGGTGAGGTGGACACACCCCAATGGTACCAGCATCCCCAGCCCTTGGCCCATCTCTCCCTATGCCTGACCCCCGGTGCTGGGCAGTGTCTCCAGCAGCCTCCCAGGGCCGCTATCAGATTAGTCCCCATTCCGTCTCACTAAGGGGGTTCCGGTCGCATTTTTTCTTTTATTGTAAATACACGTACAAGTCACATGACCTGTTTTCGAGTGGGCAGTTCAGTGGCAGCAAGGACATGACACTGTTGTGCAGCAACCCCATCCATCCCCAGAACTCTTCGTCTTCCCAAACGGAAACCATGTCCCCCTCAGACACACTCATTCCCCATCCTCTCGCCCAGCCCCTGGACCCCAGCATTCCACCCTGTGAACGCGGCTCCTCGTGGAAGTGGAATCTCACAGTGCTTGTCCTTTGTGACTGGCTTATTGCACCGAGCATGCTGTCCCCCGGGTCCATCTACGTGGTGGCCTGTGTCAGAATGTCCTTTCTCTTTAAGGCTGAATAATACTCCCGTGTGTGGATGGACCACGTTTTCTCTATCCATGTGTGAACCGTCGGGTTGCTTCTGTCTCTTGGCAGTTGTGAATGAGGCTGCGATGGACATGGCGGCTGCCCCAGTGGGTGCGGTTGGCACCTTGCAGCGACGTGCAGGTACAGCAGCACCACACTTGAGGAGGACGCCCACTGTCCAGTGGCAGGGTGGGCCATCTAGCTAGTGTTTCTACAGATGGTGCCGATTCCTAGCGAGCACCCTGCATTCTCTGTGGTGTGCTGAGGCCCTTCAGAGTGCACGTCGCCTGTGTCCCTGGCCAGGTCGGATGACCTGCAGTGACCACGGGAGGGTACGGCTTCAGGGACCCGGGGCTGGCTTGGCTTTTCCCTGTATCCCTGTCCTCTTAGTGCCACCCACTGTGTGTTCAGACTGAGTCAGGCCCACGCTGGAACTCACCTGGATCCTCGTCACCATCCGTCCATCGTGCAGGACTGGGGCAAGGGCGTACGCACTCTCAGAGGCCAGTCTGCTTCTGGGTGGGCAGCCAGTGGGCTTCGCAAACAGAGGCGAAGGTCCTGTGCCCTACCCAACGGCTTCGCTTCTGCAGCCTCCTGCGCTGGCAGCTCTGCCTTCCCGCCGCCGGGGCCACCCAGGCCGTCAGAGCGCCATGTGACTCAGTCTTGTACTCACTCCCACATGGGCCTGAGCCTGTCCCGCCTCCCCGTCACCACGGAGCTCTTCCCATGGCTGTTTGCCATCTGCACTAGCTGTCATGTTTGTCACAAGAGTCTCAGAGGAGGGGGTCCCTTCCTGAAGACCCCGGGGTCACTGTTCCCACCTTATTTATCCAGACGCAACACTGCTCCTCCTATTGCAGCGATGGTGAACCTTTTGAGCTCGGCGTGTCAGCATTTTGAAAAACCCTAACTTAAGTCTGGTGCCGTGTCACATATAGAAATTTTTTGATATTTGCAACCCTAGTAAAACAGAGATTTATATTTTTGATATTTATTTTATATATTTAAATGCCATTTAACAAAGAAAAATCAACCAAAAATATGAGTTTGTGTGTCACCTCTGACATGCGTGTCATAGGTTTGCCATCACTGTCCTATTGTCAGAGTTGTCTGGTTCCACGGCTGTTCCGTGTGCGCCGAGAGCAACACGGTGTGGCTGGACTCCTGGGTGGGAAAGTTCTAGAACTGCACTGTCCATGACGACAACCACCAGCCACGTGTCACTGAGCCCTCGAGATGTGGCCGGTGAGACTGACACTAAATGTTTTCATCTAAATTAATTTAAATGCACACCTATGCCTCCGATTCCAGTCAGTCCTTACGTAAAATTCTGTTGTGTTTTAGTGTTACCTGTTCTTGGTTTAAGGTCATACCTTCAGAACGTTGCCTTTAAATTTGACTTTGGTGAAAGGGAATTGAACTAAATGTAAAGACCTAGAGCCTAAGATTCTCTCCACAGCGGCCGCTCTCACACCGCGGTCGGCCACCATTGGACAGGACACGGGTCCTCATCCCTCTATCTCTTCACCCTTTTTTAAAAGCCCCCATTCCATTATGGTGTCTTTAACCCGCGTCATGCAGACCACTACCTGGCCCTCAATGACGTGTGTTCACCGTCCACGCTTCTTACCTTTACAGCGGGGCATGCCCTCGGGTGCCCACTGTGCTGGAATGATGGGCCTGCATGGCTCCTGGGTCCCCGACTTCTCACAGCTTCACAGAACCTCTGGGAGGGGGCGGGAGGAGGGGGCAGGTTTGGCCTCCAAGCCCTGTGATGCCTGTGGGAGCAGTGGGTCCCAGGACTTAAGAGTCCACACTGGTCCCTTCCCATCACCCAGCTCCCAAGGGCAGGATGGAGGTGGGCAGAGGGAGGCAGGGCCCACGCCCCACCTTTCCTGTGGCAGCGGCAGGGGAAGCTCTGCCTGGAGAGGGGCCCAGCCAAGGACATGGGGACCCAGACAGTCAGAAATGAGCCGTCCTCCACTATGAGCTTGAGGGGGGAAGATGGGGAGCTGGCTCATCACACCCTCCACCTGAGAATCTGCCACCTCCAACCCATCCACCCACCAGGTGCTCTCTTCCCAGACTCTCACCCAGCTGGGGTGGGGTCATGCCCACCTCGCCCCCACCCACCCCTTGGTTCTTTCCACAAACAAGCAATTGGGGGCCACGAGGAAGGGCCCAAGGGGAGTATGAGGGACAAAGGGGCTAGGAGGGTAGGCTCGGGGGGGCTCAGGGAGGGGCAAGGCAGAGTGGAGGGGCAGGAATGCCCCTGTGAGTGATGGAGTGTGCAGTGGCAGGCCAGTGAATGCATGAGCAAGAACAGGGCGGGGCTGAGGCAGCAGGACCCCGGGCCCAGTGTGGGGTGCAGGGCTGGGGCCATGGGAACGGCCGTGGGGGGCGGGGCTGCTAAGCCTCCGAGTGACAGACGGGGGTCTGAGTGTGAGGAGCGCATCTACCACTCACCTCCAGGCCCAGTCACCCTTGCAGAGACCGGCAGGAGGCGACTCCGAGTCGTGCAGGCGTGGGATTGGGGCCAAAGGTCCAGAGCCGAGGCCACGCCCGCAATCACCTGGTCTCCGAAGAGGGGCAGACACCCCAGGGTGCGGCTCCCGGAACTGGGAGTGGGAGGTGGGGGAGGGGGTCCAGGCTGCCCCGAATGCTCCACCAAAGCCACGTGAGGAAGCTGCCGCCAGGCACGCGTGGCACAGAGTCACTGGGGTTAGCGGGAGGGACCCCACTGGACAGGAGCCAGCCGCTGGGGGACAGCCTGCCGGAGACCAGGCAGTGCTGCAGGGAACAGCCAGGCAGCAGCCAGGAAGGAGGGGTCTCTGACCTGCTGAGGCTGGGTCACCTTGGGTCTATGGAACGGGTAGGGGGCGGCGGTGTAGGCAAGGGAGCGGGAAAGGGAAAGCAGGAGGGTCTGGATTAGGGAGGAAGCCGCCTGGCAGAGATGGGGTGCTGGGAAAGGTGTGTGTCTGGGGTCAGAGGCCAAAGTCCTGAAAGATCAGAAATGAGGAGGTGCTGAACGCGGCGTTGGAAAGCTTGGGGCAGGTTAATGGCGGACGTTTCCTAAATTAGCACGTTGGGCGCCCGGCGCACAGTGCGGGATTCCCACCCAGCGGTGCTCCTCAGCCGGAGGCCTGTCTGCACGTGGAGCCGTCCTGGGGGTGGGGAGTCTTCCCTTTGCCGGGTTTGTGAGGCACCCCCACCCCGTCAGTCCCAGAGGATCTCTGCGCAGGTCCCCACTCGGGACACAGGCCAGTGACCCAGATCCCCAGCCTCACCCCGCGGGGTCTGGTGACCGGACACAGCCGGTGCAGGGGTTGGAGGAAGACCTGGGTCAGCGCCGGCCGGTTCCCGCTGTGCCCGTGTGGGTCCGGCTCCCACATCTCTAGCCCCTTGTGGCCTGCACGGCTCGGGAGGTGGGGCTGGGTGCTAATCCCGAGGCCGGGCCCGCGAGCCCTTTGATTCCACAGGCGGCGTAGGGGGACCCGGGGGGGGGGCCGTCGGTGCCCGGCCCAGACTGGCGCCAGCGCCCCAGGACCCCAGGCTGCTGACCTAACAGTCGGCACGGAAAACAGCCATTGGCTCGGCGGCCGGACCCGTGCCCGCACCCGACTCGGAGCCCGAGCTCGAGGGCCCGTTGGTGGGTTTCCGCCGTGGACCTAACAGGCGTCTGCCGAGTGGCGTCCAGGAAACAGGCGCAGGCCCGCCTAGGTAGGAGAGGTCCCGGTGATGTGCGGTCTGGGGTGGGGCGGTTGTCAGAGGGGCTGTCACCCCGCTGGGCCCACCTGCCTGCGCCCTCTGCGTCCCCCAGGGTGCCGAACCCTGGAAGCCGACCTGGCCAGGTCAGGAGTGAAGCAGCATTGGACAAAGTGACCGTCCCGAGGGCACCCCCTGAAGCTCTTGCTGCATAACCACCACCACCCCCCACGCACACCCCAAATACAAAGGGGGCAGCAGCCGAATCTCGACCCTCCGCAGAGGACGGTGGCTGTGTTGTCCATCCTGCTCGGTTCCTCCCGGGAGGGAGCAGAGGAGGGAGGTGCCCATGACCTGAGCCAGCAGGCCCCTCCTCCTTTGAGTCACTGGAATTTAGCAGCAGCTCCTAGGGCACCCTAAAGGACCCCAGCCCAGGGGCTCGGTGGGGGCTGGGAACACAGACAGAAGGGTCTACAGGAGCCGGGCAGTCCCTCTCTGGACAGCCCCTCCCTGCCCCGTCTGGCCTGCTTTACATTCCTACCCAGCCAGGCGCCTGGAGGCAGCAGACTCCCTCCTTCTCACTGGCCGCCCACCCTGTCACGGAAGCAGGATGGATGCTGACTCCCCCAGCTTGAAGCAACCTGTCTCCGTTGCACACCTGTCGCCTCTGTCTGGCGCTGTAGACCTCCGGGACAGCTTGGAGAACGAAGAAGATGGTCCCAGAAGCCCACAGGACAGGCTGGGAGCTGACATTGGTGGGGCCACCCTCACCTTCCCGCAGCCTCGGCCAGCGGGTGGGGGTGGGGAGATGAAAGGATCTGACAAATCCCCAGCCACACAGCCCCACCCCTCCCCGAGACATCTTGGAGCCGGGGGAGGTGTGAATGGCCTCCTTTGTGCCTCCAAATTGAAGGCAATTAGATGCTACTTATCTGGGGGGATTTGAGCTACCCATGCAAATGCGCCTCCCACCCCCTCCTCCTCCTGAGCTATAAATGCTGCCCAGCCCTGCTGAACCTGAGGCAGACCCTGTGCCCCCACCCCGCTTGGCCCTGCCCCGCCCACACGGCGCCAGCCCCCACCGCCTGTCCCACCAAAGACCCGGAGCCCGGCCTCCACCTTCTGTTCCGAGGCGGATCCAGCGCTGTCCCCGCGTCCAGGCATGCCGCCCTCCTCCGACCTGCCCGGCGGCCAAAAGCCAACCTCCAGCTTTGGTTCTGTGGACTGGCTCTCCCAGAGCAGCCACGTGGGGCCGGCGCACACCTCCAGGCCCACTGCAGTCTCCTGGGGCAGCCTCTCTGCCCCGGCCAGGGTGTCCAGCGGTGGGGAACCCCCGCAGGCCGTGGGCATGGAGGAGGCCAAGTCCGCAGCAGTGTCTACACCAGGGACGTCCACGACTGGTAGGTCTGGGTGTGGGGAGAGGGATCCTTCCTTCCCAGACTGGGGAAGGTTCAGGCGAAGGGAGGCCAAAAGCACAGGCATCCTGTGTGCTCAGGTGGGAAGAGGGGCTGGGGTTCCGCCCGATCCCCCTGGCAAGTGAAGGTTTTCCTTCGGAAGCAAAAGCCACAGGGCTGGACTTCCCTCCTCAAGCCCCTTGAGCTCCTTCTGCACCCTCCTCCTGGAGGGACTGGCCTGGCCCTCTCGCCCAGGCCCGGCTGCCCACGGACTGTGCCCACGGATCCTCGCCCAGGTCTTCACTGTGGGCCATGACCGTGGTTTTCTAGTCGTAATAGTCCTGGACCCATTTCGGCAAGAGGCGCGGGGTCGCCGATAAGTACGTCTTAAAGCTTGTGACACCTGGCCAGGTCAGAAGGTGGTTGTGCCGTCCCCCCCCCCCCCGCCCCCAAAGCCGGGCGCCCAGTTTGGCATCTAGACTGTCTCTCCAGTTCCCCTGGAATCCTGCAAGCTTGATCTGGGGGCAGCCACAACCCCGACTCCTGAGGACACAGCCTCTGCTTTTCCGTACACGCGGACTGTACCTGTGAGTTCCCTGCCTTCGGCCCATTCAGGAATCTCGGTGGCTCCTGAGCCTCACCCAACCCTTTGTTTACTGACGACACTTTCTCCGTCTGCCTTTTACTCGATGTGACTTGGTCATTGCCTTTAGGTTGAAAGTGGGGGTTTATATTATCTGTAAGCTTTTGTTTTTTTAAAACGTTTAATTCTTATGGAGTAGTTTTATATTTTAATGAGGTAGAATTTTAAATGTATTCTCTGCAACCAGTAGCCCCCCCCCCCCCAAAAAAACAAACAAACAAAAAAACCCAATGGCTGCATCAGAATCCTTCGTGCTGGCCAGTCACCCCCTCCACCCCCACTGCCCCTCGAGTGAGTGTGTGCTCCTCTGGTGGACACTACGGGAAAGTGTTAAAGACAATTTTGTAAAATCTGCTTCTCCCAAAGCAAATGATTGGTGTATTTTATCGGTCAGACTTCTGTTCAGTAAAGACCATGTGAAGGACCTACACCACGCTGGTTGACCGTACCTCGTGGCGGGGCGGGGGGTTGGGGGAGTGCTGAGTGCCGTCCCCCACCTCCTAACTTAGAAATTAGAAGACTGGACTTCCAGACACACTGTTGGTGCCGACAGCCTGGTTCCTGGTGATGAAGGCTGCTTTCCCAGTTGGTCCCTCTAGGCCAGTGATGGCGAACCTATGACACGCGTGTCAGAGGTGACACGCGCGCGAACTCATTTTTTTGGTTGATTTTTCTTTGTTAAATGGCATTTAAGTATATAAAATAAATATCAAAAATATAAGTCTTTGTTTTACTATGGTTGCAAAGATCAAAAAATTTCTATATGTGACACAGCACCAGAGTTAAGTTAGGGTTTTTCAAAATGCTGACACGCTGAGCTCAAAAGGTTCGCCATCACTGCTCTAGGCCTTGCATAGAATGGACTCCACCCGCCCCACCCCTACCAGCCCCTCTCACCTCCTCTCACTTGGTGAACAGGAGTTCCTTGTCTGCAGGCAAAAGAAACCTTTTCTGGAAGGAGGTGGGGTGGGTGGGAGTCATTCTTTCGGAAGGAGCGAAATGCCCCGCGGTGGCAGGGGAGGGTCTGTGTCGGAGCTCCGTCCGTAGTGACCTTTCTGCAGTGTCCACATCCCCGTGCTGTCCTGCGCCACAGGCTCTGGACCCTATTGCACACGTGGCTGGGCGGAGGAGCCGTCGCCAACCCTGAGGGGGACAGCAGAACACTGGAGGGCTGCCACAAAAAGTGAGGCTAGGGAGGGCTGTCTGCCCTCCTTCAGGCCCCAGGCACATTGATCACCGTGTCTGTCATCTTCAGCCACAAAGCTTGTGGCACCCACTGAGCAAGGGGAGGGTGTCTCTTGTGAGCCAATGTCCCTGGTAGCCAAATGGATTCAGTGCCCGTCCTTCCTCCCTCCCCCAGGGTTGAGCAAGGAGGCAGACAGCCCTCGGCCTCCCCGCGTCCGCACAGCCTTCACGGAGGAGCAGGTCAGCACCTTGGAGAGCGCCTTCCAGCTCCACCGCTACCTGGACCCCCAGGAGCGCCGGAGGCTGGCCCAGACCATGGGGCTCTCGGAGGTGCAGGTGAGAACTCTGGGCTCAGCAAACCACGTGGGGCTGGGGGCGGGGGGGGGGGTGGCCTGTTTGCCCGCTCTGACCTTGTTTTCCCCACAGATCAAAACCTGGTTTCAGAATCGCCGAATGAAACATAAACGCCAACTGCAGGACTCACAGCTGAACGTCTCCCTCTCTGGAGCGGTCTACTCGCCCCTGGCTTTCTGCCCACCTGCCCTGGGCAGCCCCCTGCAGTTGCTGCACCCGTGGGCATCCTTGTCTGGGCCCTCGGCTCTAGCACAGCCCCCTGGCTCCTTCTGGGACCCCTGCCAAGGGGAGCAAGCCTCCCTGGCCTCGGCGTGGGCCTCGAGCTGCAGACCGCCTCTGATGTGCTGCCTGCGGGATCCTGGGAGCCAGGCGCACACGCTGGGCCCGGCCTTGTCCCGGGGAACCTGGCGCCTGTATGTTCTGCCGGAGACCGGAGATGCCTTTTGAGGAAGCAGGGCAGCCCAGTAGCCCGCAGTTGGGGTGCGTCAGAAGCCGTATCATCCCCCCCACACACTGGGTGTGTGCAGAGCATGCCTGGCATCTACCCGGAGAGATCGTCGTCCGCATGTCAGTTTACGCCACCCTAACACCCTGGTGTGGGCCTTGTGCTGATGCATGGAGGGGACCTGGAACCCTGACCCGCCAGAAGATTCTGGAGGGTTTACAATCGAAGGCATTTTAGAGCTGCCCCTTTACTGAAAGCTATTAAAGGGTTTCTGATCGCTCAGTGAACAGAATGGAAAGCGAGTAGACTGGTTCTGTGCTGGGCTGTTAGCACCTAATAGAAGGTAATCTAGTCCATCTAAGGCGTCGGAAAAATGTTTTCTCAGTTGGAAAAAATAAAGGTGGACCCTTCCTCTACCAGGGCCAGGCACATGTCCCTATCCCGAGCCTCCTGGTCTTTGTGCTCAAGCTGTGATCTGGGGGGTGGGCAGGGAAAGCTGCTCAGACCGCCCCCCCCTCATAAACCCCACAAGGGAAAGTGGGCATAGTGGGTTTCCTGAACAGATGCAGCCCCTTAGGGGTGACCCTGCACACCCCCTGCTACCCTGACCTTTTACATTGGGCTCTCTGGGACACGAATGCTCTCCCTGCCCAGGAAGCTGTGGACAAGAGACCCCCACCCTGAGCTGGGGTGCAGCATGTGACCCACAGGCCAGTTAGGGACCCAGGAGAGTGCTGCCTCTCCCTGGTCCCAGGAGCCATGCTGCAGCCGCTGTCGGTAAAAGTGGAGAGCCAGGCAGAGCCTTTGGCATCCTGGATTCAGCCATGCCTACAGCCCACAGCTGTCCCCACACAGGGAACAGTGAAGCTGATGCATTGGGGTACCCTCATACCTGCTTCCCTCTTACTCAAGAGTCCCACCAGCGCCTCATGCGGCTCAGCAGCATAGCCAACCCCCAGTTCGATCAGGGAAGGATGGGATGGGAAGGGCCCATTCCCTGGCCTGGCGTCCCTGCGGCGCTGACCCCTCCCCACCAGAGGCTGTGGTCTTTTGAGGGAGGAGCCAGTTCCTATCAGTGAGATTAGGGGAGAGGCCATCTGGGCAGGACCCTGGCTGATAGAGCTAATCGCTCCATTTGCTGCCTGTAATCGGACAATTGTTTAAGCTCTCAATTCCCAGGCCCCTGTCCTTTTCTCCACCTGGAAGTTAAGACACAGGGGCGAGGGGCCGGGGGCGCTGTGCCCTGGGGGTCTGGCCCCGGCATTCCTGGCCGGCCCATCCCCACCTTCTGCCAGCAGGCGCCCTGGGAGTGTCCGGCTTCCAGCGACCCTGGTTATCAGAAGGTCATCAGGAACCACCTCGCCTTGTGGGTGGGAGTCATTTCTTCCCCCTCATGTGTGTGTGTTTTATTCCTCCATAAGACCCCTCTGTCCAGTGTGACACCCCCCCAACCCCCACCCCCACCCCCGGCCCACAGAGACGAGAGGAAGCCAGCACACAGCAGCCGCAACTTTGTTTTAAACTTATTGTCAAAACAACACCACACTTGCCGTGGAATTCACTTTATTGACATTTCTGGTCAGAACATCAGCTCCTGCTGGTGGTTACAAAAGTATAATGAAGGGGCAAGAAGCACAGATCGCTTGTTGATGTTCACGCCGCTCTCACCTCCACGGGAGACCCAGTCAGTCCCCCTGTGTGGCCCCGGACCCAGCCCCTCACCCCCTCACCCCCAGGGAGAGTCGTCAGGTCAGGGTCTGGGCTGCCCCACCCGGCTCCCGGGGGCAAAGATCAGGCAGGGTTGGGGCCTGCGCCATCCTCCCCACCCTCAGGGCGCACACACAAAAACAAAAGTTTCCAGATTTCTCCTCCTGGGATCCTGACCACCCCCGCCCGCCCGAGGAGGAGAGCAAGGAAGCCCTCTGGGTCCCACAGCCGATTCCAGGGGCGTGGAGGCAGGTCAGGCAGCGGATGCAGCGGAAGGAGAACCTCGTCGCCCCATTTTCCCATGCCTTACACCTCTTTAGGCCAGACCCTCAAAGAAGTATATGCATAGGAAAAAGGAACCACGAGAGACTGTGGGTGGCTGCTGGGCGCCAGGGCGGCCGTCCTGGCGAGGGTCCTGCGGGGCCAGCCGGAGGAGCTGCAGCTCGGCGAGTCCCATGGGTGTGAGCCGTGCCCGGCCAGGAGGCAGGGAGGCCCCGAGCCTCCACCTTACCTCGTCCGGCCTCCAATCTCAGGTCCTGGGCAGCCGCTGAGCTGAGCGAGGCGCTCTGCAGCTGCCTGCCGGCTGCACGCCCCATTTATGCGAGACGGAGACCTTGGCGGCTGGGCTCCCAGGGCAGCGGCTGTCACATGTGGTCGCAGGCTATGCCGGCCAAGGACCTGGCCACCCCCGCACCTGCGAGATCGGGGCACAAAGCCCCGCTCTGAGCAAAGTGCTGAGTTGCGCCTTTCGGCCGGGCGAGCGGAAGGGCGGGTGGGGAGGCCCACGGATCCTGGGGGCTGCTAGCGGGGAGCTGGGACGGGGCCAGCCCTGGCCGGCCGCCCTCCTCCGGCACTTATCTCCCAACTTGCAACTGCTTGCGTCAGGGCCGGAAAATGCACACTGGCGTCTCTCCCATCCCCTCCCCTCCCTGCTCCCAGCGTGGGCACAGCAGCGCCCCTGCCCAGGGCACTGAGCCCCAGGACCACCGCTCCCCCCCCCAGTCTGCCCAGAGGATCAGGGGGGAGTTTATCCCCCACCGCCTGCTATGTGTGCTCAGCTCTGCTCCCAGGGCCCCTGGGGGTGTCTGCAGGCTAGAGGGTGAGAATGCAGGCACAGGCTAGGGGAGACAGCACCGAGGAGAGAGCTATCAAAAACCCAAGGCTGCCAACAGAGAGCCCATACAGACACACAACACCCCCTGCCAGGCAGGTGCCCCAGGCAGGCAGCTCAGCTCCTGCTGTGTGTGGAAGTATGTGTGTGTGTGTGTCCACGCGTCTCTCTGTGTACAGCAGCCCCTCAGGCTCTTACCCCACTTGTGGAGTTGGGGGCTCATTGGGCTGTTGCATCCATATCTCTGATGGAGCCTGTGTTAGGGCTTCTGGGTGGACAAAGACAGACCGCTCAGGTGGAGGGACAAGTGGACAGGTGGGGGAAGTCAGGCGAGGGTGTTACCATCCATGTCCCATGAACACACCCAGGCCCTCTTGACACAGACCCCACGATGGTCTGGACCCGTTTGGGCGGGTGGAGGAGTGAGACTGAGAAACTGCAGACCCGGGCTGAGCGGGACAACAGGTGACTACCCTGCCCGTGCCAGGGGCTTGTGTGCAGACCGCCCTCTGGCAGGGACTGGCCTCCCCCAGACGCTGACTGGGACTTCGGGCCACTGCTCTGTGGGTGACGGGGGCAGAGACTAATGGGTCAGGGGGTCAGGAGCCTCCTGGGCCAGGCAGGACCTCTGGGCTGGGCGCCCCCGAGGCTTGGGGGTGGGAGACAAAGAGGGGTGTCCCACTGCACTGTGGGTGACGGGGGGAGAGCGGGGCCTCTCTCCAAGAGCTCAGACATGCTCACACTCGCTCACACACACACACTCACGCTTGTACACTCACCTATTGACATTCACAGACACTCCCCACACTCATTGAGGCCTTCGAGGGGAACCTTCTACTGAGTCTTGGGCCGATAGTGAAACCCCTGGGGAGAGGGGTAGGTGAGTGGTCCTCCCCCTCACAGCTGTCTCCAGGGCGCTTGGGAAAGCACTGCTGTTCTTGACCTTGGGGCTCATGGGGCCCAGGGTCTGCAGGAGGGAAGGAGGCCAGAGGCAGACAAACAGGGAGACAGAGGTATGGAGACAGAGAGACAGAGGGTGGGGGAGGAGGCCCTGGATTGCCCTAAGACCTAGTTCTTCGCTGTGTTTTCCTAAATTATATTAATGTGGCTGGTTATAAAGCACGTTTAAAATCCAGAGAGGTGTAAAGACAAAGACAGGGGGCAATCAGCCAGCCCTCTGGGGTGTCGCTGCCACACTCATTGTCCCCTGCCACTGCCTTTCCCTTTGAAATTGAGGAGCCAAGGACTGTCCTGGGGGGAGTGAACCACTCCCCACCCACTAGGAGGAGGGGACCGGGACCCACTGTCTTGTGTTTCCCCAAGGCCAGGCGATGACAGGTAGATTCTGTGTCCAGGTCCCTCCCTCTGCTGCCCTGTGGAGCTGGTCAGACGGAGGAGGTGGAGGTGACACGGGGGACGCAGTGCAGGGTTCCAATCCCAGCCGCCACTCCGGCTCTGAGGCCCTCACAGGTCTGTTCTGCCGACCTGGGAGGCGAAGGATGGGCTCAGGGACCGCTTCAGCCCGGAGAGCTGAGGTCAGGAGGCCCCCAGCGGGCGCCCCTGCACGCCTGCCCTACTCCAAGCTCGGTGCTTTGAGTGAAACCCAACACTGGGCCACACAGCCTGGCAGCACCTGTCCAGGGGCCAGGCCAGACTTCCCAGGAGCGGTGTGGGCAGGAACACCTGGCAGAGCCCCCTCCCCGAGTAACGAGGATGGTCCTGCTGGGCAGGTGTGAGGCCAGATTCCGGAGGCCAGATGAAGGACAGGGCTCCAGTTCACAGGGGGCCCTGCCCACCACTCATGGGGCCTCCAGACAGACCCCCCACCCACAGGAAGCCTGGCCTCTGTGTCCTGGTCCAGAGAGATATGCAGACAGGGACAGAGGGGTGGGGAGGAGGAGGCCCTGGATTGCCCCAAGGCCTAGTTCTTCACTTTGTTTTTTAAACTTCTTTTCCTGGTTATAAAATTAATGTGGCCGGGGCAGGGCTCCCTGCTGGGTCCAGCCAAATCCTGGCCCCGTGGACCCCAAGAGTGGCCCCTGCAACATCAAACATGCCAGGCCTGGCCCTCCCTCTGCCCATGAGACAGAGTATCCTTGTGGGTTCTGGGAAGACGTGCTTGGCACGGAGCTGCAGTGGACGGGCGATAAGGGGTGGCCTTCACGACTCGGCACTCCCTCTCTGCTCCATTCCTGGCAGGGGGGTGGGGGGGTTCCCACAACTGTCTGCTTAGCTCAGCCCTCAGCTGCCAGCCCCCCGAAGGTACCCTGCCATTAATCCTTGGTGGATTCTCCAGGCCCCTTCCCAGAGGGTGGCCCACCGATCTGTGAGGCACGGAGACCTCGGTGTCTGCACTGGCTCCCAGGCTGCCCTGCACCCCCCGGAGTTCACTACACCCCAGGTTACTGTCCACTGTGCTCTCCACCCGAGGGGCAGGCCAGGCAGGGTCCGCGGCCCCTCTCCAGAGCAGCGCTGAGGCCTGGATCGGGACTCGCCCGGCCATGCTATGCAGACCTCCTCTCCTGGCCTCAGTTTCCCCACCTGTCAAAGCAGGCGCTGAAAATGGCCAACCCCTTTGGAGCCGTAAGACTAAGCATGTGACTCTGTGACTGAGACTTGGCCATTCCACGCCCACATGTCTCCCCCAGAGACACAGAAGTATTGGCCCCAAACGGACCGGACAAGAATGTCCTCCCACCAGACGGCCCCCAGGCCCACTCTCAGAGGGGTGATGCCCACCCACCTGACCCGCAGGTCCACAGTGGAGCACAGCTCAGCGATGCAGAAGACATATCCATAATAAATTATCGCTTATCCGGATTAACTGGGTATCCTGACTTTTTATTTGTTAAATCTGGAGAGGACTGTGCTCAAAGAGGTAAAGTGACAGGAAACAAGGTCTGGACCTCAGGCCTCAGCATGTGGAAGGGGACCTGTGGCCTGGGAGCAAGTCAGAGATCCCCGTGGCTCCTGGCACCTGGGCACCAGGTTTCCTGAGCAGCCTCCCGACTGGGGAGCAGGGGCCTGAGCTGGGGAAGCAGGAGCCTGAGCTGGGGTGCAGGGGCCTGAGCTGGGGTGCAGGGGCCTGAGCTGGGGAAGCAGGAGCCTGAGCTGGGGTGCAGGGGCCTGAGCTGGGGAAGCAGGAGCCTGAGCTGGGGTGCAGGGGCCTGAGCTGGGGAAGCAGGGGCCTGAGCTGGGGAAGCAGGAGCCTGAGCTGGGGTGCAGGGGCCTGAGCTGGGGTGCAGGGGTCTGAAGTGGGGGAGCAGCAGGGGCCTGAGCTGGGGTGCAGGAGCCTGAGCTGGGGTGCAGGGGCCTGAGCTGGGGTGCAGGGGTCTGAGGTGGGGAGGCAGGGGCCTGAGCTGGGGAAGCAGGGGTCTGAGGTAGGGAAGCAGGAGCCTGAGCTGGGGTGCAGGGGCCTGAGCTGGGGAAGCAGGGGCCTGAGCTGGGGAAGCAGGAGCCTGAGCTGGGGTGCAGGGGCCTGAGCTGGGGTGCAGGGGCCTGAGCTGGGGAAGCAGGAGCCTGAGCTGGGGTGCAGGGGCCTGAGCTGGGGTGCAGGGGCCTGAGCTGGGGTGCAGGGGTCTGAAGTGGGGGAGCAGCAGGGGCCTGAGCTGGGGTGCAGGAGCCTGAGGTAGGGGGTGGCAGGGGCCTGAACTGGTGGAGGGGGTACAGGGCCCTGAGCTGGGGTGCAGGGGCCTGAGCTGGGGAGCAGGGGCCCGAGTTGGGGCTGTCTCCGGAAGGCAGTACAGCCAGAGTGACCAGGGTCAGAGGGTACTGTGGCCCTGGGTACCCATGGGAAGCCCTCGTGGGTGCTGGGTCCCCAAGACCTGTGCTCCAGGTGGGCAGTTCAGGGTATTGGCCGGGAGGTGGGATAGGCGGGCCGTGGGAGGGGTGGGAGAGGAGGACAAAGAGTTAAGCCTGAGCCCTGGGAGGCCCTGCCCCTGCGTCAGGGCTTCAAGGCTGGCCTGCGTGACTCCCTCTGGGGAGATAATATTGGCTTTTGATATTTTCTTTCTCTCTCCCTGGCCGTATCAGGAACTCGCACCGGCCCTGGGAACTTTCCTCTGCCCGCCAAGGCCATCGTGCAGGCGGCCCTTCCCAGGGCACCCTTGGCCTTTCCCGGAGCCCCCACCCTCTGGCAGAACCAGAGCCGCTTTGTCTGGACTGCTGACCTGGCAGCCCGGGCCTGGGCCTCGGGGGACCATCGGAGCACCTGGCCAGAACCTGGGCCGCTGGCTTGCCACACAGGCATACACACACACTGGCACACCCCCCCATGCATGCACCCTCACACACGTCCACGCACACTCACACACGTAACGCACACTCACACACGTCCATGCACACTCACACACGTAACGCACACTCACACATGTACACACACACACTCACACATATCCACGCACACTCACACACGTCCACGCACACACACACGTCCACGCACACACACACGTCCACGCACACTCACACACATAACACACACTCACACACGTAACGCACACTCACACATGTATGCGCACACTCACACACGTCCATGCACACTCACACATGTACATGCACACTCACACACGTCCACACACACTCACACATGTATATGCATGCTGAGCCTGCCCCTCTCCTCCCCACTGCCTCTGGGGGCCAGCCACCAGGCTTAGCCCAGGTCCTCAGCTGGCTGCCCCCAGGGTATCCACAGCTGCCACAGGGCCCCTACAGTGGCCTGGGACGTCGGTTAGGACCTGAGAACACTGGAGTGGGGCTCAGCCAGAGACCAGCCAACCCCTGCCCACACCCCCTGCCCACACGGGCACTGGTCGGGCCTGTGGGGCCCTGGGCCCGGCCCCCCTACTTTGCTGAAGGGGACCCAGGTTAGCAGGCTGAGCTCGAGTCCCGGGGATTAGGGCCAGCCAGGGTCAGAACCAACATCCTCCAGGTTCAAGGTGCCTCCAAGGAGACCCTTTCCCCTGTCCTAGTGGACGGAGAAGCCACCCGGCCTGCCTGGGCTGGGGGGACCGTGGGGTGCCATCTCCCCAGGAAACAAGCCCCAGCCCGTGGCCCACCTGGGCTCACTCACTACCTCTGAGTTGGGTGGGGCTGGGAAGGCTCAGTGGACCTCTGAGTGGGGAAGGGGCTGAGCTTGGGCTGCCATCCCGGCTGCCAGGGCTGAGGACAGCGCTGGTCACAGAGGAGAGGAGAGGCAGGGCCACTGCGGGGCCAGTCTGGAGGGCAGAGCGGGGCCCGCAGGCAGTGGGAAGAGTGTGAGCACGCATGTGTGGGTGAGGACTCTGGGTGCGGAAGGTGGACTTGGAGCTGGGCCCTGAGTGGACTGGGTGGAAGAGAGCGGGCAGGGGCCGTGAGGACCGACACTCAGAGGCCCTGGGCCTGTGCCCTGGGGGTGCAGAACCTCTCCCCGCCTCTCTCCCTCCCCACAGGAGGTTGGGTCAAATTGGCAATGCTGACAGTTGTCAAGTCTGGAGAGGGGGCTCAGGAGCAGACGGAGGGCCTGGCCTGGGTATATGGGGGCAGAGGGGCAGGTCGTGGGGAGAATCAAACCCTCCCTGAGGGCTGGGCGAGCAGGCTGGCAGGGCCACCCGGGGCCGGGGCTCTGGGGTGAGGTCAGCATGTCCAGGTGACTGCCACTGTGGTGTCCACGGGGGCCACAGTCCGTCCACCCCGCAGTCCTCAGCCTCACTGCCACCCCAGCCGTGCAGCCCCCACTCTGACCCGCAGTCCCCTGCCCTCCGTCCTTGGCTTCCAGCCCTGCCGTCTGCTGGGGCGGCCACTTGACCAGAGTGAGGGATGGGGTCACGGAGAGCAGGTATCACTTGACCCACCATGTGGCCTGGGACACTGTGGGGTAGGGGCGGAGACAAAGACACCTGAGAACCTGGGGTGGGGGTGGGGGGCAGAGGGGCCTGGGCTGGGGGTCCAGAGTCTCCCCTGGGCCTGACCCAGGACTGTTTGGTTCTGTGTTTCCGGGGGTGGAGGGGGGTGAAGACGCTCCGAGGGGGCCGTTCACTGGCCACTTGGCTCGATGGGACCTGAGGAGTGTGTTTTGACACGAGTGCCCTCAGCTGAGCCGGATGCCAGAGACTGGCGGGAGGCAGCGGCTCTCCCAGACGCCTGAAGGAACACGGGGATTCCCCTTTCCCCCCATTACAGAGCACATGTCGCCCTTAGGGAAGTGGCAAGGATACAGAGAAGAAATCACCGTTTTTGCCACCAGGGGACCCTGTTCACCATTTGGTTTTCCGTCAGCCTGCGTTCCGGCATCCTCTTACCGACATCACACGGGTGTGCACCCGCCGCCCCTCCTGTGACCGTGGCCTCTTCTGGGCGCCCACAGTGCAGGATGTGGGTCTGCGGCAGCGGTGGTTTCACAGAGGTGCTCCTTCCTGGGCCTTGTCGACCGGGTGTCTGAGTGTCTCCCGCGTTCAGGCCACCTCCACACGGTGGCCACATGGCCCTGCCAAGCCTGCCGCTTGCCCAGCCTCATCCACGGCTCCCACCCTCCTCGGGTCAAAGATCCCCCCCACCGTGACCACAGCCCACACACCACCCCGTGAACCACTGGCTCTCTGCCCCAGGCCCTTTGCACCAGTTGCTCCTCTGTCTCGACCCCCAGTCCACTCAGTCAGTCAGTCTTGGTGGGCACCCCGGCCACCCACTCTAAGTGTCAGGCTCTATTTTATTTCCCTCCTCCCCCACGCCGCACCAGGCCGCGCTTTCCGCGTCTCCATCCTGCCCTTTGCGCGCTCTGCCACTGGAGGGCGGGCACCTAGAGCTGACGCTATCCTTTAGGCTTTCTGAGCGCGGAGCCCAGCAATCCGCAGGGAGAGGGTCCCGTTTCCACACCACGGGCCCCACATGGCCTGCTTGAAATCACTTTTCTGCCTGGTGCGGTTAGATGGTTAGCTTCCCGGGCAGGCACATGCCCAGTCAGTAGGGGGCTTGCAGGACCAATGATTCTCTCTCATCATTGATGTTTCTTCCTCTCCCTCTCTTCCTTCCTCTCTCTGAAATCAATAAAAACATTTTAAAAACTGACTTTTCTGCCATCACTGAAGCCATTAGGGGTCCAGGGGCCCGCCCGGCCTGGAGCCCCGGCCGACTGGCTTGGCGCTCCCCCAGCCCCTGCTCTCTCAAGGGCACACCTGGCCATGGAAACTTGGGTGCACGAGTGTTAACAAGTTGAATCAGCTGTTTCAAAATTCAAGAGCTGGAGCATCGGTGCGGGCCCCACGGAGCAGAGACCACCAGGGGTCCGTGTGTGTGCCCACCCTGGGGCCACCGCCCACCCTCACGCAGGGTTTTGGGCTGAAGTGTGATTCTCAGTCCTTTGCTGCCCAGCTGGGGAGGAGGTGAGGCTGCTGGTCTTTAAAGGATCAAGAAGGCGAGATTTACACACCGGCCACGTGGGGTCACCCTTGGGCAGCCCGTCTGTTGGCCCCTAGGGCGGTGTGGGTGTGGCCAGGCTCACCCCAGCCAGGCATTGTCAGTCACTCTTGGGCACTTTTGTTCCTCATTTCTCAAATGAGGAAGTGGGTTCCAGATGTCCAGGCTCCCCGGGCTGGGGGTTGGGGGGAGGCCGATGGCCTGCCAGCTGGGCTCGGGGCAGGGGGTGGGTTTCTCATCACCATCCACATTCACACCTGTGTGCATCCTCATGGCCCCTCATAATTGTTCAATTATGAAATGTCTAACACGTGCGAAAAGACCCGCCTCCCAGCTGAAGAAACACCTATACTCTCAGCTGTCCAGACCAGGGCGGGGCGTCGGGGGGACGGGTGGGGAGCTGGCTCTGATTTCTCAGTTCCTCTCTGCGGGGTTACAGCAAGAGGAAAGGGGGGAGTGACCTGAATCTGTACACGCAAGGACTCAGCTGAGCCCGAGGGCAGCAGCTTGTGGTCGGAGGGGAGGAGGGAAGAGCGCTGGCCCTTGGCTGCGCTCCAGGGCCTGTCCACCTGACTCTTCCCGAGGAGCCGCCCCGGGGAAGCCTCGCGGCTCCTGCACTCAGCACCCAGGCCAGCTTTGTGCTGCCTTCCTCTTTGGAACGGGACGAAGGTGTTTGTCACCAGGGGTCGCCTTTGCTGACAGTCACTAGGCTCTAGTGTTCTCCATGCTACCTATGTCACCCAGGGGGATGAGTGGAGAGGTCAGCCCTCATGGCCACTCCCTCCAAAGCCTGGGCACTTCTCTGAAGTAACAGCTGAACCAAAGTCCAAGTGCAGAGCGGGCGGTGCCTTCACCAGACGGGCGGGAAGGGACTGGCTTCCGATTTTGTCCTAGGTTGGCCCCCGAGGCTAGGTTATCTCTAGGGTGAAATGGGAGAGGCACTGGCCAGCGTGACTGTCAGCTGCTTCCTAACTCAGGAGTCAGCTTCTTGGACCTCCACTGAAGCAGGACGTCTCCTTCTGGGGGGCTGGAGACCCAGGCCTGAGCCCCGCCTCCAGCCCAGGCCAAGCCCCCTTGAAGCTGGCCTGGAGCAGGCTGGGGCTCACTGAGGCCGCCTATGGGCTTGTCTGCAGCCAGCAAGCCTGAGCCTGCATTTGGGGTGTGTTTGGGGTGCAGTGCTCCTAGTCCCTGGCCTCCAGGCAGCTCATGCTCAGCACCTGCTCCCAGGTCCCTGCCAGGGACTTTCATCACCCGAGGCCGATTCCCCAAACTCCATCTTCGGTCTCCGCCCAAAGCCCAGCCCTTGGGGGATGGCACGCAGGCCCTGGATGGAGGAGGGGGCCTGTGAGTCCTCCTCGGGCTGCCCACCCTCCCCACCTCCTTCCTGCAGCCTCTGGGCCCTCCCTGCCCTGCCTCAACCCACCCCGGGAGGCCTCCCCCGCTGGAGAGCACACGCAGCCTCCGCTCAGCGTAAGGCCCGGGGTGGACCCTCCTGCTTCCACATGTGCACGTGTGTCCGTGCCTGTCTGGGCCCCGGAGCAGAGGGCAGCCCCTGGCAGTACCACGGAGGCTGCAGGGAGGGCACAAGCTGTCCCCATCACCTCCTGGCTCCTGGGCTTCTCTTGGAGGCAGCCTGGTCTGGGGTGTGAAGCTGCCTGGGCCTGTCCTGACTCAAGCTCTGGGCCAAGCCCTCCCCAGCAATTTCCTGCCCCTCCCCCAGCTGCCATGTCACTGGGAGCTGGGAGCTGGGGGAGCCCCTCCCCACCTCTGGGTGGATTTTCCCTCTCCCAATACAGGGAGCAATGGGTGCTGTTTGTAGCCCAGATCCCCACAACCAGAGGGTCTGGGCCCCCAACCAAGGCTTACACAGCCAGCACCCAGGCATGGAGGCCTGGTCCCCGCACTGAGGCCATTGGAGCCTTCCTGACCCTTGAGTCTCAAGGCTGGGCAAGCAGATCCTCTATCTCCAATCCTCTTAACAAGGCCCCAGGACCCAGTCCTGGGAGCCCTGCAGCTCTGACTGTGCTGTGGGGCCCCTGACAGCCGTCTGACTCAGTGTGTACGTGGGCCGTGTGACTCAGGCTGAAATGCTGCCGGAGGCTTGTGGTTCTGAGTCTGATGCTGCTTCTGTGCCATTGGGGGTGGGGGGTGGGCAATGAGACTGTGGAATCCAGGAACTGAACCAAGACTGGGGTGGCCCCCAGCTCCCCAACTCTGGGTGTGGAAGAAGCAGGGAAGCCTGGATGCCAGGACAGAGAAGCCCTTGCCCATCCCCCAGGCAAACTCAGGGCCTGGGGGCATCCTGGCCACAGGGACGCACTGCCCTGGAGCACCCATCTCAGGGCCAGACGCTGCTTGCCTGGCACCTCCCTACTCATCCTCCAAGCGAACTCCTTCCAGGGGCCACAGACTCCATGAGGACTGGTGGGGCCCCATCCTGCAGGCCCAGCTCCTCCTTGGTTCCCAGCACCCCGAGCAAAGCAAGGTGACCCATCCATCTCGAGGGACTGCAGCAAGGGACCTAGGACCACCCACTGAGGGTGGCCAGCACAGCCCCCTGACGGCTCCTACCCGTCCTCATGGCCCTTGGGCAAGAGTGGACCCCCCGGGGACACAAGTTCTTGTGAGCAGGGTCTCCTACAGGACTTCAGGTCGGTGGACACAGGACACCGCCAGCCAGCCCGGGAGAGGGGCAACCAGTCCACGTTCACAGACACAATGACAACAAAACCCCGCAAGGCTCAAGGCAACCAGGTCTAAGTCTTCACTTCCAAACTAAGCTGGTGGCACAGCCAGGAGCCAATGTGCAGCCCCGAGTCCCTGGCCTCCCTGGCCTCCAGGCTCGTGAGTTCCGCACACTGCTGCCCACCCCCCGCTCTTTGTACAAGATGTCCCTCAGCCTGCTGGACAGTGTGCGGCCACATCTGGTCGGGGGAGGTCCGTGCGGGTTCAAGTTCCGGGTCTAGTTGACTTGGGAGCCTCTCCCTGAGGCCTCTGGCTCACTGGGGCTCAGTCCCACGTCTGGTCAGCTCACTGATCCGCTGGTCCTTCAGCTTCACCAGGTGCTCCAGCCTGATGACCTTCATCTGCAAAACCTTCAGGGAGACACACGTCTCTCGCCCCGCCCACCTGGCAGAGCCGGGCAGTTTCGGCCCGAGCTGAGTGTCCAGCCAGCCAAGCTGCAAGGGGGACCCCCAGCCATGCTGCAAGGCCACGCGGCCCCCAATCAGACCCCAGGCCATTAAGGGGACCCCCGGAAAGGCCCTGCGGAAGTCACGGGAGGGGCGGCCTCCTCCCCCCTTGCCGCCGAGCGCTGGCCCGCTGTTAGGGGGGCAGTCCTGCGGATGGACGGTGTGCCAGGTGTCCTTCTAAGAGTTAACAGTCAAGAGCATGTCCATGTGCAGATGACGTGTGGTAGAACTGTCCATTTGAACCCTATATGATTTTATTGACCCATGTAACCCAATGAAGTCAATTTTTTAAAAACCTGCCGACAAATCTTGCTTTATCAGAAAAAAAAGTTTCATGAAGAACGGAAGCCACCCCAGCCTCCTCCATCAGGACGGCCACGTCACCAGGCTCCCCTGCTTGGAGGCGCGGACCCACCGCACGCACAGGCAAGTGGAAGAGGGGGATCTGAAAACGCTCATCTGCCCCCAACACCATGTGCAGAGTGAAGTCAGCAGCGGCCGGCCCACACTCCGGCTGAGGACAGCCTGCTCCCGCGGGCCCAGGTGGCGTGGGCCACCAAGTGCTGTCCACCGACCGTATCCTGGCCACACCCCTCCCCCAGGGCCCGCTCCCCAGCAGCATGCAGTGAAGGGCAGGGGCGGCCCAAGGCTGCCCACTGTGCAGACTTCCTCCTTGGGCCGACACAGAAGGAGCCTGCCTGCCCCACATGCCCAGGTCCTCAGCTGCTGCCCCCATGGCCCTGGGCACCTGTCGCCCCACCTGAAATATCCACTGAAACAGCCAGCGACATTCTGAATGGCACGTAGAGTCGCTTCCCCCTCTGGGTTGCATAAAGCACAAGGTTATAATCCCCTTTGTCAGCTCCTGAGTGGACCAGAGCCCCGGGCTATGTCAGACCTCGCTGAGGGAGTTGCTTCACATCTCATCGCTTCCTCTCTGCTGTTCCTCAGCAAAGGCAGACCACACCGTGACATCACTTCCTGCATTCTCAAGAAAACAGCTCACCAATGGGGAAGCATCCCTCATTTTGGAAAATCCTAAAATTACTAGGCCTACAAATTAGGCAAAACTAGATTTGAATTATTTATCCAAATTTGCTTCTTAATTGCCGGCCCTAGACAAACTAGTTAAAACGTTTTCTCAGATTCCCAAGATGGGGGATATATGTTCTAAATTATTTTAGCAAGTTATTGCTCTACAGTCCATCACATAAATGTTCCTAAATTCCCGCGAATAAGTGAAAATGAGTTATTAGGCTTGGAGGAGGGGAGAAACTGGGCACAGGAGCACTTGCTGAGGTAGGTTACAAATAAAATACTTGGGGGAGAGATCAACCAAAGGACTTGTATGCCTGCATGTAAGCATAAGCGATGGATGTGGACAACAGGGGGTGAGGGTGAGGGCAGGATTGGGAGGATGAGAGGACATTGGGGGGATAAGGACACATTTGTAATATCGTAATCAATAAAGGGAAAATAAATTTTTAAAAAAAGGAAATTGTAAAAAAAAAAATACTTAAAAAAAAAAAAAAGAAACAGCTCACCAAGCCCAGGACACCCACCAGGGAAGCACCCTGTCATCACAATTCCTGCGGGCCCCTGGGACTCTGAGCGGACCGGTGTGGCCTGCCCCCCCCCCCCCCCCCCACTGTCTCAGGCCCGAAGCTGCGACCTATGCTCTCATAGGGTGGTCATCCTCTGGCAGCACGGGGCCTGAGCACTTCCTGAGCTCAGGACCACTGCAGACCCTTGGTGCTCTCAGAACCAGGCGTGCACCCTCAGGACCAGGCCTGCACCTTGAGGACTATCTTCTGCTCCCTGACGTGGCCCTGGGCCTGCTGTCCATCACATCCGGGCGGTGACGCCTGTAACTGTCTGCAGCCCCCGGAATGTGGGCCCTGGGGCTTGGTATCTGGGGAGGCTTGGATGGTGAGTTCTTGGGGAGGGGACACTAGACTCTTCTCTGTGCTTCTGGATGTGTTTTGAATATTCCATAGTAAAAAATAATCCAGCCCTGGCCAGGGTGGCTCAGTGGGTTGGAACCTCTCCCTGTACATCAAAAGGTGGTGAGTTTGAGTCTTGGTCAAGACACATACCCTGGTCCGGGTGTGCAGGAGGCAACCACCAATGTTTCTCTCATATCAATGTTTCTCTCTCTCTCCCATCCTCTAAAATCAGTTAAAAAAATTTGTAATTAAAAAAAACCCTAAATGTGGGTTCTCCCATTGCCATACCCCCCACTATGGGTCTGAGCTGCATAGAAAGGAAAGCAATGCCTCCCCATAACGCCCACAACCAATTCCTCTACTTCCTGGGGGGTGGGCATGGAGGGCCACCCCGGTCACCATACCTGGACGGTCTCCTGCAGAATGGCCAGCGCCTGCTCCTTTTCCTCCAGCAGCTGCTGCACCCCAGTGTTCAGGTGCTCCCGGGGCCCACCGGTGGGGTCCCGACTGAAAGGCAAACACCCGGCCTTTAACCCGGCAGCTGGCAGGAAAGGGTGGCGGGGGTGCAATGGCAGAGGGTTCAAGAGATGGAGCCCACCCTCTGCACGCAGAGTGTCCCGTCTTCTCTGCCCTCTGACTCTGAAGGGTCTTTACGCCGGAAGGCACTGTGGAGCTCGGCAGGCCTTCGAGACAAGTAGACATGACTCAGGTCCCCAGATCAGAGAGGCGCCTCGCCAGCAGCAGCACACGGGGTGAGGGCGAGCCCACACAGAGTGCGCCATGTGGGCCCGGCCCGGCCTAGGCCGTCCCGAGGTGCAGCCTGGATGCCTCCATTTGGAGAAGTGCCCATTGAACAACAGCCGCCCTGCGTGGCCCCTGGACAGAAGCCGTGGGCCCCCACTCAGGATGGCGTCAGGGCCCCTCTCAGGCCCCTCAGGGCGAGCAGCTGCCCTCCTGGAGGCCACCAGCCCCACTGGGCCCTGTGTCACCTGAGGACACCTGCCCTCCCTTGCAGGTGTGTGAACTCGAGGGCGCCACACGCCTGTCTCGATGGTGCTGCCCGCTTCCCACACACATCAGGGGTCTGGGTACTACCGGCGTGGGGGGTGGTCGAGAGCCCCAGCCACAGTCCATCAGCATCTGCACTGGAGACTCCTGGGTCCTGCAACGATTTCAGAGGTTGGACCGTGAGAGGCAGCCCGGCAGGGCTCACACCAGACCTCGTAGCCAACTGGCCCCCCTGCATGTCCCAGCCACAGAGGGAGGGGCACGGGAGGGGGTATGGCCGGTGTGGGCCTGGGGACGAGCATTGTGAAAAGGGAGTTTCACCGTCCCAGATCGGCCAGGGGACCAGGGGCTTCATGACCACTCATTTCTTGCTTTCAGTTTCCCACTGGCAGACGGCAGGCTCAAAGGCGGTACGTACAAATGCACCGACGAGCACGCCTGCGCCAGGTGGGTCCGCGCGGACAGCGCCGTCCACCACCTTTTCCTTCAGCGCGCACAAGATGGGCTCGATGGCCCCGGGCGTGTTGGCCACCACCTTTCGGATATCCCCCTCTGAGACACAGAAACGCAGCTTGTGAAAGACTTTCCTGTGAAGGAAGGGGGTGTGGCCCTCAGAGCAGTGCGCTCCGGCTCTCCGAGGAGGGGATGCTGGGGCTAGGGCTCCTCCTGGCCCTGCACCTGCAGAGGCCTGTAGCCATCTCGTTCCCAGCCGCCCCACGAATACTGGGTGCCCTGTGCGCTCAGGCCTGGGCCCCCAGCTCCCTGATGGGCATCTCCGGGACACTGCACGGTAGAAGTCACCTTCCTGCTTGAGTCACCCTCTGCTCTGAGGAAGTCCGAGGTTCACCTCCAATGCCCAGGACCTGGCTTCTCACCACCACTGCCGCACACACCTGCCTGCAGCTGCCACCTCCCCTCCCAGCCTCCGAAACAGGCCTCGACCCTGCAGTGCCTCTCAGCCCCAGGCTGGGCGCAGGGCCCTCGGCACAGTCTCCAGGGACCCTTGGAGGTTCCGAATATGAGTACCCTCCCCATCCAGCTCCAACCCCTCGGGTCACCACAGGACTCTGCCCCCTGCCCCCACGGCGACCCCCTCCGCACCCACAGGTCGCCTCCCATCACTGTCTGTCACTTGCTCAGCGGCCCTGCCTCATCCTCCATTGCACTTATCACACCTGACACATCTCCTTTATGTGTCTTCCCTCTAGACCAGTGACGGCGAACCTTTTGAGCTCGGCGTGTCAGCATTTTGAAAAACCCTAACTTAACTCTGGTGCCGTGTCACATATAGACATTTTTTTATCTTTGCAACCATAGTAACACAAAGACTTATATTTTTGATATTTATTTTATCTATTTAAATGCCATTTAACAAAGAAAAATCAACCAAAAAAATGAGTTGGTTGACACGCGTGTCATAGGTTCGCCATCACTGCTCTTGACTCAGCCCCATGAAGGCAGAGGTCATGTCTGCTGTGCCTGAAGCAAAGCCCTGCACCCTGAATTATTGTTGAGTGAGAGGTGTGGTCGGCATCGGTGGGACACACGGTCCGAGGGCAGGACCAATACCCTAATGAGTGAGTCTCAAGCTGACCAGTGCTGTCCTCTTGGTGGGGAACCCCCAGGAGCCCCAGGTTGATGGTGAAATTCTGATAGGAACACGGATACTAGCATGGTGTCAGGGAAACCCATAGCAAGGAAACAGCCTGAGAACCTGTCCTGGAGACCAGGAAGGGTGGGGGAGAAGGAGTCCCCCGACTCCCAGCGCGGACTGGGGGCTCCAACAAGAACAGGCGGGGGGGGGGGGGGGGGGCGGGGCGGAGAGCCTGCCTGTTGAGAGTGCTCCAGTTGCTGAGCTTCTGGTCCGTGTTGCAGGTGGGCACGTAGTTGTGCAGGTCCACGAGCCTGGGGTGGTAATGCTTCACAATCTCCGCCAGCATCACTGGGGGTGGGGTGGGGGGGGGGCAAGGTGAGCCTGGCCCGCCCAGCTAGGAACCCCTATTTACTTCCATCCTCAGTCTCCATGGCCCCGAGGTGGATGAGGACAGAGAGCGGAGTCCTGGGGGAGCGATCACTGGGACCAAGGTGTGGGTGCTCCAGGGGGAGGGGTGTGGAAACCGCGTTCAGAGGTGCTGGAGGGAACCCCGAGTTTGCACCACCCGCCCCAGGGAATGCCGGACGGAGGAGGGGAATTGCCGAGTAACGGGGCTGAATGCACAACGCGGGCCCTCCCCGCTGCCATCCTCCTCCTCCTCCTGGGGCGTCAGTGCCCCCACTTGCCCGCGTCCTGCGCATCCCTTTAGGGGCGCCCCTCACACCCTGTTCTGGGGTCTTCAGCACTCTGCAGGGAGCCCGGGGAGCTGGGACACTTCGCGAGACACCGGCCCTAGCCGGGCCATCGCGTCTGGCCGGCCACATCCCGCTCCGCCTGGGCCCGTGCCTCCCTCACCGCCGTCGCTGAAGTCCCGGGCCAGGTGGCGCTTGGGCCGGCTGAGCGGCAGTCGGTCCAGCCAGGCGTACAGGCCGCGGAGCGCGAGGGGAGACGGCGGCGGCGGGGCCGGGGAGCCCGGTCTGGCGGCGCCCAGCATGGCTGCGGGACTGATTGTTGGCCGTTGCTAGGAGACGGCGCCGGAAGGGGCGGGTCGTTGGGCCGTTGCGGGGAGACAGGGGGCGGGGCCGGAAGGGCGGGAGTTTTGTAGGTGAGGGTGGAGGTCAGTGGTTGGGCTGGGGCCAAGGGTCAGTGCGCCCGGACCGCTCAGTTTGAGGGGGCGGGGGTGTCTTATGATCACGTCCGAGAGCAAAGAAGGTGAAAAGTCGCCGTCCTTGAACAGTGCACATTTTATTTTAACACGCGTTGGAACCTTAACTATTACAAATTGAATTCCACCCAATAAAAATCTCCAGTCATTTAAAAGTTGATCAATAATTTAATCGTAAAACCATACTTTTTTTTAAATAGCAGGGAAACAGGCTCTGAAAATTGAGGGGCTTGCAGTCCGGGGGTGCCGGAGCACACCAGCAGGACTGGGAAGCACAGCACACGGGCCTTCCACCTGGGGGGCCTGGAGGGCACAGCAGTGCGGTCCGGACACACCCATAGGCAGGCCACGCAGCAGCCGGCCCCAGCCTGGCGGAGCTGAGTGTGGCCAACGTGGGTGAGAGTCAGGAACCCCAGCAGAGACCTGACCGGGCGGCCCTCGGCTGTGACCCTGGGATGCGGAAGCAAGACCTTGGCCACAAGGAGGTAGGTAGCTCTTCTGCTGGGACTTTGCAGAGTGGGCCCAGCCCACTATGGGGGCACTGCAGGGGCTGGCACCGGGTTCTTTCAACATGAACAGCTTGCAGACAGGTGCGCGGGTGCCCCAAGGGGCATCATCTCCTTAGGACAGGGGGCTTCAGAGCAACCTTTGGGCCAACTCCCTTGAAGGAGGAAACAAGAAACAATAAAAACCACCTGCTATGAAGAGTACATCTGAATCTTATTTCCTTTCACACTTATTAAAATTTAGATTCTTCGTTCAGCCAACAATATGATGGCCCCCTGCATACAACAATAACAGTGACGGCCGTAGTGCTCACAGCTAACACTGGATAAAGGACAGACTTTCGTACTTAGGCTAGTAGGTGAAGACAAATGACCAGCCAGTAGGAGCAGCCATCCCTGAAAAGTCCTCTGGCAGAGTATACAGCAGAGGTTAGAACAGCCGTGGGCAAACTACGGCCCGCGGGCCGGATTCGGCCCGTTTGAAATGAGTAAAACTAAAAAAAAAAAAAAAAAAAAAAAAAAAAAAAAAAAGACTACCCTTTTATGGAATGATGTTTACTTTGAATTTATATTAGTTCACACAAACACTCCATCCATGCTTTTGTTCCGGCCTCCGGTCCAGTTTAAGAATCCATTGTGGCCCTCGAGTCAAAAAGTTTGCCCACCCCTAGGTTAGAATATACCTACAGCTAACATTTCTCCTTTTAGCCGACAGTGTAACCAACCCCCGGGGCAGTGCCCTGGTCAGCCTGCACCACTGCCCCTGCAGGTGACACTGCTCTGGCGGGGGAGGCTCACCTCAGTGGTTCCAGGGTTGGCCCCTCCAGCCTTGGGCTTGACTGGTGGCATTGGAGGCACGGAGGTTGGCTTGATCACCTGGGAGGAAGCAGACACAGTGACTGGATGACACCTACCTGTCCCGAACTGGGCACAGCACTGTCTTCCCAGGGGCTCGGCTCTGCTCCAGACCGGCCCGCAGGCTTCTCTGCTGAGCTCTCTATAGAGAAGTCCCACCCAACACCCTGCCTCCACCAAGGCCAGAATGAAACCCAAACCAGCGGGACATGGCTGCCCTCTCCCCAAGACCCCTAGACCACCCCAACTTTACCAATAAAAAGCTTTTAAAACTGCCGGAATGTGGGTCTTGGAAGTTCAAAACCAAGAATTAACAACTAAAATTGGCATTTTTTTTTCATTTTAGTTTCCCCAAGGTGACAGGGGGTGGGACTCCGGATGGAGGTGGAAGGCTGACCAGGCCTGGCCCAGCCATGCTCAGCCCTGGCCACACACCCTAGCATTTAGGAGGCCTGGGTGGGGCCCAGCATTTGTAGTTTTCTATAACCCAGAAGGACCTTGGTGAGCAGCTGGTCCCTCACAGCCTCTGCCTGGCTATCTCCACTTTCTGGGCCAGAAATCTCTGCCTACCCTGGCCCCCATCTGGCTGGTCAAAACCCCTCCTTAGACCGTCTTTGTAACTTTCTATAAGTCTAAAATTATTTCTAAATAAAATGTTTAAAAAGAAAGCAATAGAGAATATCTATTAAGCAAGCACCTTAGTGAAGGTTGTTATAGGGAGATCCACGTGTGTCAGTTAAAAAATTAATAGAGCCTTAGCCAGTGTGCTAAGTGGTTAGAGCGTTGCCCCCCCCACCCCCCCCCACACACAAGGGTCACAGGTTCGAATCCTAGCCCCGGTCGGGGAGCATGGGGGAGGTAACCAATAGATGTGTCTCTCTCACATCGATGTTTCTCTCTCTCTCTCTCTCATCCTCCCTCCCTCCCTTCCACTCTCTCTAAAAATCCCTCTGGTGAAGGTTAACAACAACAAAAAGGTTATACGAATTGCATCTCTCAAAGTACCTCCAAGATATCGAGGCCACAGGGAGAAACCTGTGTGAGTCAGCATCCTGGGTAATAGACAGACAGGTGGACAACAGGACACCTGGTGGGTGGAGCCTGTCCCAGGAGCGGGTGGTGACTGGTCGAGAAAGCCTGGCTGTTCCTGCCACCCCCACTTTGTCAGAAGCACAGGCTGGTATTGGTCCAGGGCCAAGGTGGGTGGTGAGCAGGCCCCAGCAATAAGGAGCCCACCACAGCCAGACCTCTGTGATCTGCCTGAGAGACTCCGGGGTAAGCCTAAAGGTGGTGAGGCCGGCAGGGCGCACTCCAGAGGAGAGCACCCCACACTCTCCTGTGGGGTTTGGGGTGTTGGGAGGCTGGGGGTCTGGCCAGAGGGGAAGGGAACAAGCATAGCCAAGGGAGTCTACTAGTGGCCGAGTGGCCAGGTCCTCTCACCTGTCTGGGCTTCTGCCCCGGGAGGGGCTTGGTGGGAGGAGCAGGTCTGAGCTGGAGGGAGGAACAGACAGGAGCCCAGGCCCCCAGGTTAATGTCCTCACTGGGCCCAGGTGGTCAGCCTCTGAAAGTGGGGCGGCTGCACCCTGGGGTCCCAGCCTCCCAAATCCAGCCCTTGGACCCCCCACCTCCTGGGACCCCATTTTCGCCACCTACACTGCCTGGTTGGGGGCCCCACCACCACTCACCTGGGCTGGAGACTGCTGGGTGTACATGGGAACTGGGAAGGGTGGGCTGGACATGGTGGCCGGAGGCTGCAGGGAATAGGACCATGAGCCTGGGTCTCCCCTCGCCGTCACCCAGCCCCCCAGCCCCCCAGCCCCCCAGCTCAGGACCTGAGGTTTCTGCCCCTCCCAGAGGGAGAATAAAGCTCCAGGTGTGTGTATGTATGGCGGCTCTGCCCCACCACCAGCAGGGCCCACAGCCCGAATGTGACCTGCACATTCCCTTTGCTCAACCGTGTGAACGCTCTGAGGTGCCGGGTTGCAGCAGAGGGAGACTGGCCCTCAAAACTGTCCTCAGGCCCTGCAGCAGCCTCGAACCTGATTCAAGTTCAATGGCCAATTCTGTCATCAGCCGTGTGGGTCCTCAGACCTCCCATCCTCAAGCCTCCTTCCTGCCTCCCCACAGGGTGACCATGGCTGCTGCACTCGGGCCCTGGGGAGCAGCTGGTGCTTACAGCAGGGGGTGGCCGTGTAGGGGTCACTGCAGAAGCTGTGGGCCGGGGGAGCGGGCCGGAGTGGCTGGCATACATGGGAGTGACCGGCTCTGGGGAGTGCGTGGTGGGGGCCGGAGCCATGCCCTTCTCTGGCCCGAAGCCCCTCTTCTGGAACAGGGGGTTAGAGAGCCCCATGGCGGTCTTGGGTGCCACGTTCCTGCCAAGAAAGTAAGATGAGTCAGTGCATCCTGGCCTCAGGGTCCAATCCAGGACCCAATCCAGCTGCCTCCGTACCTGCCACCCCCCACATGGTGCACCAGCCACAGCCACTCGAAAAGGAGAGGCAGCCTCGTGTGCGTTTTCCTGCGACTGGCACGGGGTCCAGGTCCCGACGGGGTGGGCGGCTGTTGAGTGGGTGGGGTGGGCAGTTCTCTGAGCCCATGCTATCCCCAAAGTGCCAACACCTACCAGGGTCAGGTGTGTGGGGGGGTCTGGGACCATCTCTCTGGGCTTACCATATCCCCAACCTGTCACCAAAACTTGTCACCTGTTCCCACCCCACGACAGGCCCTCGGGGACCCGCTGTGGGTTCTCTTCTTCCTCCAGCAGCAGCGGGGCCGTTTCCCAACAGCGAGGAGGGGATGTGCTTGTTGCGCAGGGACATTGTGCAACCCTCACCTCCCTCGGATGCGGCTCCCAGTCTTGCGGTAGACGACCACGCCCAACACGGTGAGTGCCAGGGTCACCAGGAGCACCACAGGCACCACTACGCCCATCAGGAGGCTCCCAGATGCTGTGGGGAACATGAGACCAGGTGTCCATGGGGCAGTGGGGTTGAGAGGACAGATAGGGGCCTTTCTGGGGCCCCTTCTTGACCGGAGCCCTGGCCTCTCCCTGCAGCCACATGCTCATCTGAAGACCCTTCTCCTGCAGGGCCGAGGTGGGGTTACTGGCTCTGGGCCCTACCCTAGACCCGTGAGGTCAGGATGCCCGGGCCTGCAAGTCTGACTCTTTAACAAAACACCAATGGTGTGGGGGCACGCAGCTTCCTTCTCGCTGCCCAAGTGGTCCCGCTGCCCCATCGGGCTGTGTGGGTGTGGAGGCCCAGGGGGCCGTCGGGCTCTTACCTACGCGCAACTCAGCCAGCAGCTCTGTGCAGTGGGGTTGGGCCCAGCCCGGTTGGCAGTGACACTGGCCCTTGTGGTTGCACACCTGGGGGACAGCCAGGCATCAGGAATGGGCCCCGGACCCTGCCTGTGCTACATCGCCCAGTGCCCACCCAGGAGTCACCAGGCCCAGCCTAGGCCTGTGAGGGCTCTGCCATGACTGACGGGGACAGGCTGGGCTTGTCCATGGACCTGGCTCCTACGTCCAGGTGTCCTTGGCTGTCACACACGCTGACGGCAGCAGCCCCAGCCTATGTGTCCACAGGCGCCACCACCGCCAGGACTGAGGGTCTACACGGGGCCCACAGATCCTCGCCAGCTCCAGGCCTCTGCCCTCTGTCCACCCAGGCTCGCCCTGAGCGTGGCCTACAGTCTCCTTCACCCCAAAGGCCCACGTACCCCATGGCCATTGCACTGGGCGGAGCAGTTTCTGGACCGGTAAACGTGGAAGTCCTGGCACAGTCCTTTCCAACACACCTGGAAGGCGGGGGGAGGGGGCGGGGGGGGTGTCTCATTAGGCAGTCGGTCTCAACCCCTGACCCCACTCTCCCCCAGTGCGGAAGCCCACCCGGAACCTGCAGGTGAGCTTCAAGGAGCAGGCCGCGGCCACCACAGACAGGCAGGCCTTGTCTGCAGCCCTTCTGCTGGCAGGCGGACCACAGGGGCACAGAGGACTGCCTGCCCCCCGGCCTCTGGGGGTACTTGCAGACGGAAAGGTCTTCAAACCACGGTAGCCAGAACGGCTCTTCTGGCGCCGCCCCGTGCGCTAAGTTTATACTGAGAACAGAGGGTCCATCCATACACACAGCCCTCCGTCGCCACCACCTTGCTTTGGACCACCTGAGCGTGCATGCGGGACACACGTTGGGGACATGGAGTCCAGTGGCCTGACCGCCTCAGGGGGCACATCCAAGCTTGTGTCTGGTCACTCACCCTCTCGTCGCCACACTTGGTGCCTTCGAGCACCTGCTCAAACCCAGAGCCACCGTCCAGGTTAAGAGCCTGGCAAATGGCTGAGCTGTAGGTGATGGTGCAGGAGGCCCGCTCTGGAGGCTTCTGCCCACCTTCACAGAACAGGGTCTCGCACCCGGCCCTGTGAACAGAGAGATTTGCGTGGTCTCCTGTTCTGTGCATGCTGATGTGCTCAGTGGGGACCTAGGGGGCTGCCAGGAAACGAGGCCCAGGACCCTTGGACGGGCGGTGGGGTTCACTGATGGGGCATCCACCCATCTCCCCCAAGGACAGGGTGGTCAGGCCTGACAGTCCTGGAAGACAGGGAGGGCCACACAGACCCCTGACTCAGGCCCCTCCTCCTTTGCGTAGAGAACTTTCTTGGGAGACCCCACCTGTGGGGACATCCCTGGAGCCAGGGGTGTGGGGCTTGGCTGGATGCTCACCTCTCGGCACCAAGGCGGGCATTGCTCTGGCAGCCTGGCAGGACATTGAAGGAGTAGCACGTCTCCCGGGCAGTCTGTGTGCCTGCAGGCCAGGAGCAGGTGAGTCCCCCAGCATGGGACCCGAAGCCACCCCCAGGACTGTGGGTCACCCGCTGCCCGCCTCACCTGGCCCCCACAAGTCCTGGCACCTCTGGGCCCGCGTGGGGCAGGCCCCGTTGTAGCAGTAGCCCCCCGGGCACGGCGTGCCGTTCTCCTGGAAGGTATCCTCTGGGCAAGAGGGCCGCTGGCCATCGCAGTACTCCTCCAGGTCACAGGCGTCCTTGCCGGGGCGGCACAGCTTGCCGGCCGGCTTCACCTGGCCCAGCAGAGTGAAGCTCACCATGGGAACGGCAGGCCCCAGGCTGCTCTCATCACCACCGTCCCCGGGGCCCCTTCCCACCCGCTGACTTTGGGGCACAGCCGGGCGGGGTCAGGAAGGGCCTGTGCTCACCCTGCACTCATGGCAGCAGGCACCATGGGCACACTCAGCCCCCTCGGCCAGCTGGCAGGTGGTGGTGTTGCAGCAGCGGTCCCGACAGTCCTGGGGGACGGACAGGGCAATGCCGAGGGTCTGAGCACCGGGCTCCAGTGGCCCCGGGGCCCACCTCCCTCCAGGACACACCATCAGGGCGGGGGCCTTCCCACGGATCCCCTGCAGGTGGATGTGGGCGTCAGAAGGCAGGGGTGTGTTCTGACTGGCTGTGGGCATGCAGGGCGCCAGGCGGGTCAGGAAGGGCGCCCTAAGCTGTGGGACTGAGACCTGGGGCTGGTGCAGGGCAGAGGGTGGCAGTGCCAGGCCCTGTACCTGGGGGTAGCCGCAGTCACACTGTTCCCCTTGCTCCACAAACCCGTTCCCGCACACGGGGCCGCCTACTAGGCGGTCGGGGTCCGGAGCGTTTGCGATGCAGGTTATACGGGGCTTCTCCACGAACGTCTCCAGGTCGTCCTGGCTGCACTGGCTGAACAGGGTGGGGAACGTGGAGCTGCGGGGAGAGGTGTCTCTCACGGGGGGGGCCGTGGGCTGGCCACCTGCACCTCAGGGCAGCCTGCTCCGCGGGGGCCCTCAGTCAGGACTGCGGTGGGCCTCACCCGATGCTGCCGGCCATGACGCAGCCGCCCCTGGTGCGTGACTCGGGGCAGTAGCAGCCCTGGACGTTCTCATCGTGGTCCATGCCCAGGTTGTGACCCATCTCGTGGGCCAGGGTGCACGCCACGCCGATGGGGTTTGGGCTGTGGTCCTGCAGCGAGAGGCTGTGCTGGATGGGGCCCACTTGGCCCAGTCACCTTCCTGCCGGCCCTGCTGCCCCAAGCAAGGCTGGCATCACTTCCTGCCAACACTTCTTAAAACATGAAAGCATCGCCCAGTGGCTCCACTGGCTGGAGCATTATTCCGTACACTGAAGGGCTGTGGGTTTGATTCCCAGTCAGGGCACACACCCCGGCTTTGGGTTCGATCCTCAGTCGGGGTGCTTGGGATCAATGTGTCTCTCGCTCCCTTCCTCCCTCTCTAACTATTAATAAAAACCATATCCTGGGGTGAGGATTTAGAAAAACACAAGCCATCAATGCACCCTCCTGAAGAGGCAGCCGGTCAGGTGTTCATGGGGACAGACTGCCGTCCAGCAGGTGGACCTGAGCCCTGAGGTCTCCCCCGCACGCATTCCAGCTGAAGTTCCAGGCCTGGCTCCCCACCCCACCCCGCTGGATCCCTCCGCACCTGGTTCACAGCCCCTGAGTTCTGGGAGCACATGGCAGACACCTTGGCCAGTCCCACAGTGGCCCCGGCGAAGTCGATATCACTGCAAGCAAGAGAGGCGTCTGCAGGTGGACTCCCCTGAGTGGCCCCCGCGATCCCACAGCCCTTTGCTGGCGGTGGCTGTTCTCACTGCCCGTCGCCTGCTGCCCACTCACGTGATGAGCTGGA
Organism: Myotis daubentonii; assembly: GCF_963259705.1. Taxonomy (NCBI): domain Eukaryota; kingdom Metazoa; phylum Chordata; class Mammalia; order Chiroptera; family Vespertilionidae; genus Myotis; species Myotis daubentonii. The sequence continues at coordinate 58,988,699 of NC_081852.1, read as the reverse complement.
CGTTGTCGTGAGGGTGCCGCCCCACCAGGTTCTGTGCCCGCCAGGCCAGGAAGTTGTCCAGCGTGGCGCCAGCGTCGGAGCTGACCTGGATCTTGTCCCCATGGTTCCAGATATCCAGGCCCACCAGGACCACGCGGAATTTGAGTTCCTGATAAAGCTGCAGGAAGACAGGATTCCACGGGTCAGGGACCAGTTGCCTCCTCACCGGCTCTGCCACCCACACCTCCCTCCAGGTGCCTCCTCCTCGTTGACAATCAGGGTTCTGTCAGGCTGGGTGACGTCCAGAATGGGCCTGTGTTGCTTGGGGTCCTGGAAGCCCCTGCTGGGGGAGGACCCCCTGGGAGCCCCCCCTCCCCAGGGTAGAAACAGACGGCACCTTGTCCACGTGGTTCACCACCTCCAGCACCCGCCTGCGCACAGCTTCTCTGCTCCCCAGCTTCTGGAACTGATGACACAGACCCTCAGTCAGCAGCCCATGGACGACTCGCCCCCTCCTGCACACCCCCTGCCCATGGCACCTCTCTGCTGTCCGTGACCACGTATAGCTCCACAAAGCGGGTCTTTCGGGATAGTGGCCGGTTCTGCAAAACAGCAATGAGAAGCTGGTCAGCGGCCCCAGCCATAGGCTCCCTGACCTCGGCCCAGTCTTCACACAGACCACGTCCAGGGCCCCCTGCTCAGTGTTGGGGGACCTGTCTAGGAGGTGCCAGTGCAGACTAAGGAGCCGATTCCGCAGCTGCTGGGCAGTCAGGCCCACTGGCCACCGGGATGGCAGGCAGCACCCTCATTCACTGAATACACGGGAGTCTGGGAGACTCGTAGGTCCAAGCGGCAGGGTTGAAGCTGGGCAGGGCCTCCTCACCCGGGGCCTGAAGGCTGCCAAGGTCCGGGGGCCCAGCATGCTCTCCAGGCTGGTGTTGCTGACCCCGCAGGTCCCCCCCTTCTGCTGCAGGTGCTGTGCCTGGTAGAGCGCGTGCTGCCCCTCTTCCCCGCTTCCATCCAGAGGCTCAATCAGGTGCACAGCCGAGCCTGCCTGAAAGAAGCCCCTGTGGGCAGAGGGGAGCAGGGGCTCGAGTCAGTGCCCCGCCCCCTGCATGCTGCCCAGTGAGGGACAGAGGCCTGGAAGGACAGGAGGCCCCCACTCGGCCCTGGGACATGCAGGCGGACAGTGTCCAGGGCCCAGTGGGAGCCTTGCAGGTGGGGAACCTGTCGTTGTAAATAGAGCCCAGACACCCAGTGCAGAAAGGTGTCCCCAAGTCTGGCCCCTCTGTTCTCAGCCTCAGTTCATGTCTCGGGAAGCGAGGAGTGTGCTGGGGCCCTGACATTCTGACCCACTTCGCCCAGGTCTGGAGCACCCACCTGAGGCCATCACAGGTGCTGAGGCTGGCAGCGGAGAGAGGGTGCCCTTCCACGTGGCCCTGGTAGAAGCAGTGGTCCTGCGGGAGGCGGGCATGAGGGCTCTGCAGGACTCACTCCCAGAGCCCCCAGCCACCTTGGGGAGGGCCACCAGGCCATACCTGCCTCTGCAGCTGCTCGGTCACCTGGGAGCCATTGGCAGCCGTGTAGGTCTCCGTGTAGCCCGAGCCCACCAGGTCCCTAGAAGAGAACCACTGTAGCTCACTGGGCCCCAGCTGCCAGGGAGCTGGATGCCCAGGGCACAGGTGTGCTGGGGGCAGGCCCGGGCCCCTGCTCACCTGTTCTTCCGAAGGTGCAGGGTGAAGGTGTTCCCTGAGGCACCGAGGACATAACTCACACTCTCTGGGTACAGGCCCTGAGCCAGGAAAACAAGAGGGTTCTAAGGTGAGGGCCTTGCCTCAGGCTGTGCCCGTCTCAAACCTGGGGTGGAGCTCAGCTGACAGGGATGCAGCCCAAGGCCAGGGATGCAGCCCAAAACCAGCGGTTCTCAACCTGTGGGTCGCGACCATCGGAAAACACATATAGCATATCAGATATTTACATTACGATCCATAACAGTAGCAACATTACAGTTATGAAGTAGCAATGAAAATAATTTTATGGTTGGGGGTCACCACAACATGAGGAACTGTATTAAAGGGTCGTGGCATGAGGAAGGTTGAGGGCCCTAGGGGTCGCTCAGCATCAGGCTAGTGAAGGGTACTAGGCCAGGCTGGGCTGTAATGCAGGGGTCCTGGCAGGCCTTGGGCCTCGGTTTCCCCATCTGTCCACACAAAGTCCATGACAATAATGCCCCTTAGCCAGGGAGCAAGGGGAGGGGAGATTGTAGCCCTACAGGCAGCAAAGGAGCTGTGGGTGGGATAGCCCCTCCAGCCCCTCCCCCCGTACCCCCGTACCCCCGTACCCTCCCCTCAGGAGATGCAGTCCCTCCACCCCTTGTCAGGGACAGCATGCACCTTGCCCTCAGGGTGGAGTGAGGGTCCAGGGGGCTTAGTGTCCTTCCCAGACACCAAAGACAGGACAGGGCTACCCCCAATACATAGGCAGGCACATCCAATTCACACACACACACACACACACACACACACACACACACACAATGCACACCCCACATGGGTTCCAGGAATGACCCCAGGCAGCTCTGGGTATCTCAGCCCAGGCCAAAGCCCCTAGGAAAGGGTGTCTCTGCAACCATATAATGCAACAGGCTCTTGGGGAGCCAGCCACCCCTCTAGTCTGAGGAGGAATTTGACTTGTCATTGCTGAGTGAAACCGGGGAGTGGCTGGGGCAGCCCCTGGCCCTGCCCACAGGGAGAGGCAGGGAGCAGGAAGGTGAGGCCTTGAGGAGGACGTCACTCACACTTTCTGGGTACAGGTCCTGAACCAAGCAAACAGGGGGGGTCCAGGATGCGGAGCCCAGGTGGGCTGTGAGCCCCCTCAAGTCTGCCCCAAAGCCCTCAGCCCACCTGGCCCTCAGCCCCAAGGCTGGCCCCTCACAACGGGCTGGGACACACAGGAGCTATCATCTTCTAATTGGGCGCTGTGGGGCCAGAGAGGGACCCCCCACACCACCGCCAGGCCATTGTCCGGCCAAGACTCACCACGCCGGAGGGCAGGGCTCTGCGGGCACGAGGACCTGGCAGGCGCTGGGGCCTCACCACCTCGTACTGCTCCACGTGGGGCAAGGGGGGACTGGGGGCAGCCACTGTGGGAGAGAAGGGGATCAGCAGGTGTGCAGGGCACCCATCCTCCTGCCCTGGGAGGCCCCTTCCTAGGTGAGACAGTGGGGACCAGACTCGGATCTGGCATCAGGAAGACAACAGGACCCCAGCTTGGGGCCAGGCAGCCCCTCCAGGAGCCCACAACTAACGGAGCAATTGCGTCTAACAGGGGAGCTGACGGCCTCCCTGGCACTAGAAGCTCCCACATAGCCAGCAACAGGCCGCAGGGCAGGCTGAGTTGGGTGCTGGAGATCAGCCACCCAAGACCCTGTCCTCTCCCTTTTAAGGTATTAACAGGTGTCTTGTGACCATTATCTTGCAAACCTCCAGGCTCAAGAGGCCCTGGGGCGCCCAACTCAGTCCTGTGGCCCCAGCCACTCGCTCGGTTGCCTCCACAGTGGGGATGGGACACCACAGAATCCAGACAGGAAGTTCTCGAGCCGGTTGGGGGCCAGAGCCAGCAGCCTGCTTGGTCCTCCCCAAGCAGGAGGGGGAATCAGGTCCCCAGGTGGCTAGACATCCCCTCCTCTCAGCTCCAGGTACTGCTCCTCAGTCCTCCCTTCCTTCCTGGGGTGGGGATCCGGGTAGGGATGGGCGATCACTGCTCTATCCCAGCCCCAGTTCCCACTAGGAGCCCAGGAATGACCCAGGCACAGGGTTCCCTCACTTCCCTTTTGAAGGTCAGTCTGTCCCCTCTCAGGGCCTCCCAGTGGGACCAGCACAGAGCACAGTGCGGGTACAGGCCAGGTGACCAGCCTCTGGCAGGGAGCAGCTCCCTCCCCCTGGTCAGAGCCCACATCCAGCACTCACCCTGCAGCCACCACACGCTGAGCAGCCAGACCCCGAGGTGGAGCATGGCCGAGGTGTGTATGGGAACTCAGGGGTCTGGAGCACGGGTGGAGGTCTGGGATCACAGATGAGGATTCCGAGGTCTGGGATCCAGATGAGGGGAGGGTGGTGGAGTGTGGATGGGGATCCGGTGGCCTGGAGATCCGGGGTCTAGGATCCAACAGCACAGATGGGGGACTCAGGAGCCAGCAGGAGCAAACAGGACGTGGGGATCCAGGGTCCAAAGTCAGCGGTGTGTGCAGGGATGTGGCTCTGTGATCTATGGAACACGTCTGGTCCCAACACTGGCCCTGAGGCTCTCCTAGGGGGCCCGGCCCAGACCCGCCCTTACCCACTAGGACCCGCCCTCCGGATGCTGGGAGGGGCGGGGTCTGGGGCACCTTGGTCAGGGTGCCCCGCCCCTCCCTTTTATCCTTCCTGCCCCATGCTCTTTGGTGTTCTTATGGCTACTGCTGGTCCCCTGGGGCTCCTGGATGGTGCCCGCTGTCCAGCACATGGAAAAACTTCATAAATGTGGACTGAATTAAGGGAGAGGGAGGCAAACAGACTACTCTGAGCCCCTCCCTGCAAGGCTGGGCCCTGGTGGGGAAAGTGGCATGTGAAAGGCTGTCTCGGGTGGGTGAGTCTGAAGGTGGGGGATACCCTGACTTCCTGGGGAACAGAAAGCTTCTACGGCAGCATGAAATCCACCCAGGCCCTGGTCCTGCTCGAACGGGCTGCAGAGGCCTCACTGGGGAGGGGAGCACCGGGGTGCCATCCGCTTCACCTTCACAGACCCTGTTCTGTGCAGAGGCCACTTCCGGGTGGGCTTGTCCATGGGGGTCGCCCAGCTCTGCTCTGGGGGGCCCCAAATAGCAGTGAAGGCAGCCTGCTCATGGGGACCTCCCCTCGTTTCTGCCCTCCTTGTCCTGCTGGATGGGGTCACCCCACTCTGGCCTGACACAGAGGCTGGGGGTCCAGGCCTCCTGCAGCTGAGCCAAGTGCGTTTGTTCATAATCCCAGACATGCTCCCTGGGATGCTGGGGTGACAGCATGTCAGGGACTCGAGAGGTGGTGGTGTCCACAGGTGGTTCCAGACCAGAGGTTAAAGTTCAGGGGGCCATTATTTCCCCTGAGGGAATGGCATAACAGGAAAAGGCAGAGGGGCTGACACAGACTTTGGGGGCATCTTGAACAGAAGTAACAGGGAAGCCCTGGCCACAGCAGCGGTGTGGGCACAGCGACCAGGCCTGGACCGAGTGGGCCCTGTGGAGGCTCTCACTCATGGCTGTGATAGATGCCATGTGAACCGCAAGCCCCCCAGCAGGTTTCCTTCTGTTCCTTCGTCACATTTTCCAAGTTGTTTCACAGAAAAAGTTTAAAAGCAGCGTGTCCGCCCTGACCATGAGGCTTTACAGTGAGCTGACCCGATGCCCTGTGCGCAGCTCACGGACAGGCAGGGGCTTCACAGTAGCAGCCAGGACCCATGTGGGCCCAGAGGCTCCTACCACACAGGAACCGCCACCCACCCACAGGACACATCTAACTGGTCCCCTCAACCACCTGCAGCCTGGAGGTGCGGGACAGGGACAGGGCACCTGGGCTTCAGGGCCAGGCAGTAGGTCCCTCACCGAGAGCCAGGGGTTCCTCTGCTCAGTCCCCCAGTTGCGTGACACCACGACTGGCAACGGGGTTGGCAGATACGCTTGTTTACTCAGATCGCATCTGCACAACCTGCAGAAGAGGAAACTTTGTGGCTTGCCCAGTCCTGCGGGCAGCAGCCCAGGCCAAGAGCCACTCCTACCTTCACCCCAGGGGATCTTGTCTGTGTGCCCGGGCTGCTTCTAGTCTCATGCCTCCTCAGCTGCCCAGGAGGCCACCTGGAGCAGGTGGTTCAGACTGAATTTCGAAAATGGCTGCATGAGTCAGCAGTGGCCCAGAGGTGTTCGTGGCAGCATCGTCCTCAGGGCTGGTGTGCCATCTACTGCCAGATGGGGAGCCCACAGGTCGTGGAATGGGTTGGGCGGGCATGTTCCCACCTCAGGGCTGTCCTAAGGACACAGGCCTCAGCCACAGCCCCAGGCTGCACATTCGTGGATGCAGGTCACAACTCACCTACCGCACAAGGAGCTGCTGCCCCCTAGTGCCAGGAGCAAACCCCAGCCCATGGGTTTGAGGGTTCTGGCAGACTCCAGGGAGCCCAGCCCGTCTCCCCGCAAGGCACCTTGGCAATTATTCTAATGTTGCTCAAATGCCTTTTTCTTTGAGACCAAAAAAAAAAAATCCCCTAAAGTGCGGCTCACAGGTCAGCACACCATGGAGACACCACTCTGGTCTGGGAGGCTGCTCTGCCCTGAGAAAGACAGACTGAGCAGATAACATTCAGACTTTATACTTAAATGGCAACAGCGCACGCAACACATGTACTTCAGATACTTTATTAGAAACCCTGACCTCATCTGTCCGCAACAGCACCCCCCAGCCCATCCGTCCCTCCTTCAGCTGTGGTGGGTGCAGGGTCCGAGGGCCTCACTGGGCAGTGACGGCGACCCTGGGCGCTGGTGCTGGGGGCCCCCGTGGAATGGGCACTTGGGGGGCTGCCTTCTGGCTCCTCTCTGCAGACAAGCGCTCCAGGCGCTCTGTGTAGAAGCCGTTGAAGTCGAGCCTGAGGGGTGAGGACGGGGCTGGAGTGTCTGGGCACCCACCCTGTGGTGGCTACAGGACCCTGCATTAGGTGGCAGGGACATCCTTCCATCGCTATCCGCCCACGGCCCCCATCTCACTGCTCATCTGACTCGGGGTGACACTGTTGCTGGGGGAAGGTAGAGGGCTGAAGGGGGTCCTCCTTGGGTCCTGGCCCGGGAGCACTGCGGAGAGTGAGGCTGACCGAGGTCCATGGACACGGACCGATGGTGGGGGCATTGCCGGACGGCTTGCCTGTTACTGGGGAATGCACACCAGGGAACCGAAGCGTGTTGTCACTTCAGGGAGTGACGGGGGACCAGCAGCATAAGGAGGCCAAGGACAGACAACCTCAGGCCTGAGCAGAACTGGCCTCATGTTGTCTGTGCTGACCCGAGTGGGTGAAGGTGAGAGACGACAGCAGGGAACCTGGGCCTCGCAGTCACGCGGGGGCAGGGACAGGGCTCACAACAGGAAAGCTGCCCACACCCACCTGGAGATGACGCTGGCCATGCCGTGCTCGCAGTCGCTGGTACTGTAGATGCTCAGCCGGGCCAGGAGGTCAAGTAGATGGGCTGAAAAATTCTTATCAAACTTATTGATGGTGGCCTCGAAGCTGGAGGCCAGCTGAGGCGTGTCCACATGCTCGGCCAGGTGCTGGAAGACAGGAGCCCAGCTTGCCTTGACCTTCCTTTTAAGTTCTTCCAATAGAAGAAAGGACTTCAAGAAGGTTCCAAGTGATAAAAGGTATAGGTAGGGCATCATAAAAGTTCCTGAGACCACCCTAGCCGATTTGGCTCAGTGGATAGAGTGTCGGCCTGCAGACTGAAGGGTCCCAGGTTCAATCCCAGTCAAGGGCACATGCCAAGGTTGTAGGCTTGATCCCCACTAGGGGATGTGCCGGAAGCAGCCTATCAATGATTCTCTCATCATTGATGTTTCTATCTCTCTCTCCCTCTCTCAAATCAGTAAAAATATATTTAAAAAAAAAATAAATGAGGTCCTGAGACCACAGGATGGAGCCGCCCTGGGCAGCTGGGCCTCTTCTCCTGGCCACAGGGCACCAGGGTTTTCTTTGTGCAGCTCAGACTTCAGCACAGTCCGTGTTTTTTTCTGCCCATGAGGGGACGAAACAGGGACCATGGGAGCTGGCGCCTGAACCCATGACCCCTCCACCCATGGACCTGCATGCTGGCATCTGAGAGCGGCCTGACCTTCAGGTAAGGAAAGACTCTAACCTATACTTGCTGAGTGCCAGGTTCTGCTGGGCGGCCCTACAGCTCAGCCCTGAACCACCGCCTGTTGTGCAGATAAGCCGGCCTCACCCTGGCGCTCAGGGGATTTCTGTGGCTTGTGTTTGGAACCTAATTTTAAGATGGTTGTCTTTTAATCAAACTCAAGCCAGAAATGAAAGGGTGGTAGCGGGTTTAGTTTTTAAGTATTAGAATCGTAACACTGTCAAATCTCTCAGGAAGATGGAGGACCTGCTGGACTAACCCCCGAGGCCACGTACCTTCCTGGCGAGCTCCTTCCGGGCACGCTCCTCCGCCCGCTCAGCCTCGGTGGGCGGCCCCTGCATCGTGCCGTGTTCCAGAGTCAGGCGGCCCAGCTCATCGTCCAATTTCATGCTCTGTGTAAACCTCTTGAGGGCCCAAAGAAAACTTTCATTACAACCTATTTGGTCCCATGAAACGCCCCCTGCATCCGGGACATCTGCAGACTCGAGGACAGAGGGTGGGCCTTCTGGGAGGCTGCAGACAGGTCAACACCATTCCCGTCTGCCCCAACGGCTTATGGACCTATTTTTCTGAAAACACTTGCTTTTCATGGTGTTCTCCAGTTTGCAACCCCATATATGGCTCCTAAATGTCTGAGGAACCAAGTTCACATGCTCCTGACCCCTCTGTCATCAGCCAACACATCCCAGGCTTAGTCTGCCTTCACACTGGTTCAGACGTCCCAGTAGCCTTCAGCCCTGGTGAACCCCCGCGTCACCCCATCTGCCTCCTGACACTGTTTTCTGTACCACTGCTTTTGAGCCACTGCTTAGGACAGGCGCCCAATAAAAATGAAATCAAATAAGTTCTGACAAGAAGAATGCAAGGTGTTCAGCAACAGGCCCAGACAGAGACCCTGCAGCCGGGGTTCCTGCCCACGGGCCAGGTGGGCTCAGGAAGGACACTCAGGAGCACCTGCTGGCTGATGGACAGAGAGGGATCAGGGTGGGCAGGGCTGCGGCACGCACCTGCATGCAGTTAGTGAACATGACGCACACGGACATGAGCTTGGAGAAGACCTTGAGCAGCTCGGGGTTGGTGAGCATGCAGTCCTTCAGGCAGTTGTCCAGGAAGCTTGTGTGGTGCCCCAGCACATCGTCGATGTTGGAGGCCTGCAGGGAGCACACCAGGTTGACGTGTGCCCCCGGGGCTTCAGCCCTGGCTTTGCACACATTCGTGTTATTTCCATTTAAAAACTGACCCTGTGGTCTTTGGGGGAAACTCCTATACCACTAACAGGAAGTAATACTGAACATGCCCCCAAAGTCCAAGGTTTTGATCCCTAAAGACAGGAAGCAAGAAGGAAACACTGCCACTTGCCACTTCCTGCTTCTGGAATTTGGTGGCAATTGATCTTTTGGCTGAGAAGCCCCAGAGGGCCCAGCACGTGCTGGTGGGAGCGCAGGGCCCCCAGTTCTGAGGCTCTCAGAGCTCCCAGAGGACAAGGCGTCCACGATGTTCAACAGCTTGGTCCTGGGGCTACAGGGTGTGTGGGAGCAGATCCCCCACGCCACACAAACCACCCTGTCACGTGAGGAAGGACAGCGTGTGTACAGAGGTGCAGCTTCTCCCAATGAGGCTCTGAGTGAGGCCTCGCTGGTGGCATCACCCTAGCACCTTCCTCTCTGAGGACCTTGCAATGTGAGAGCCCGGGTTGCTGCAGAGTCTAAGTGTTACAGCAGTTACGTCAGAACTCACGGACTTCAGGTTTTTCTCGAGGATGTGCCAGGTGGGCTCCATAACCTCGAACATCATGTAGTACTGAATGTTCTGGACAAAGTTCAGCATCCGCTGGCGCAGCGTGAAGGCGCCGGCAAACCTGGGTGAACAGAGACATCCCAGAGACACTGTGGAGCTGGCGCCTGTACAAGACCCTCCTGCTCCCCGCCCTTCCCCAGCCCCAGCGTGTGCAGGTGGTCGGCAGGTACACCTGCTCTGAGCACAACCCACGATGCAGCTCCTGAGGCTCAGACACAGGCACAGCAACACCTGGGGCCACAGACCAGCAGGCAGAGTGCCTCAGGCTTAAAGAGGTGGAGTGCTGACACCACAAGGTCCCCACCCTGGGAGGAGGCTCAAGGTCCTCCGAGGGCTCCCGCCCAGACGGGGTGGCAGGCCCACAGGTCTGTGCAGGCGGCTGGGGGACAGGGCAGTGACCTGGGCACCTGGTGGTCAGCAATAGCCCTGCACCGCATGGGTGTGCATCCTAGGACTGCTGCCCCGTGTGGACAGAGAACGCACCACTTGGCGGAGTGCAATGCGTGCTGCTTGGCGGCCTTGTTGCTGATCCAGACGCTGCAGAGCTGCCGCTCCACATGCTTGCAGTAGAACATGTGCCGGAACAGCATCTGGTAACGCGTCAGGGCCTTCCTGCGGAGGAGAGGGCGTGAGATTCCACCGACACCTGACATCATAAACGAGGCTCCGGCTGTCACTGACACACAGTTCTGCATCTGGGCCACCAGGCTACCCGGTAACCCCCACAGGACACAAATGGCTACAAAACAATGCAGTGGGCAGGCACATCTGATTCTTCTGCCTGAAAACTGTTCACTGAAGCTGGGGCCCAGGGACCCACTCACCTGTTAATGATCAGCGACAGCGGCCACTTGACCACGTAGTCGAAAGAGAAGGCCTCCAGGCCGCTGAGAGAGAGCTCCGTGGGGTCGGCCTGCACCATGGCCTTCTCCTGCTTGGTCTCAATGGCCAGAACCCGCAGAAGCTGAGTGATGAGGTCATGAGGCATCAGGTCAATCTTGGGGGAGAGAAACAGAAGAACATGGAGTATGAGCCCTTCGCAAAGTGTGCAGATGTCTAATCGCTGTGCCCTCACCTGAAGGCAGTGCAATAACGTACGGTAACTGTAACGGAAAAAAGTGTTCTTTTTTATTTTGTTAAATATAGAACACTTCACAAATTTGGGTGTCAACCTTGCGCAGGGGCCATGCTAATCTTCACAAAAACCAGTTAATACACAATGAAGGGGGGAAAAAACAGGATCATCTCAACTGAAGCAGAAAGAAAACCTGTCAGGCACTGGACCTTAATTGTTTTTTTTTTAAATGTTTTTATTGATTTTAGGGAGAGGAAGAGAGAGGGAGAGAGGGATAGAAACATCAATGATGAGAGAGAATCATCGATCAGCTTTCTCCTGCGTGCCCCCTACCAGGGATCAAGCCCACAACCTGAGCATGTGCTCTGACCGGGAATGGAACCATGACCTCCTGGCTCATGGGTCGACACTCAACCACTGAGCCACACTGGCCAGGCTCCTGGGCTTTATTTCAACCATCTTTCTCAGGTAAAGGCCCACCTTGAGGTCGTCCTTGAAGGGGTCTGTGTTGGCGGTGCTCATGCGCAGGGCCAGCTCCAGCAGCGCCTCCAGGCGTGTGGGCGTGATGTCGTCCACTGGCTTCTTTAGCTCTTCTTCTGTGAGGTCCATGAAATGCACAAAGAAGTCCCCCTGGTCCATCAGGAAGTAGCGCTTGATGGACCTTGGAGAGGTGACAGGCAGACATCAGTGAGACCACTGGGGATGCAGACCAGCCCAAACTCTGGAGAAACGGTGGCAGGTGACTGACAAGAAAAAACCACATGCACACACAAAGGGCTCTGGCTACATGCATGCAAAGCGACATGACTATGGTCAGTTGCAATGAGCAGCTCTCTTGGGCAGGGGCACAAGACCATTGTGCCAGGACCTGCAGGGCAGCTGCCAGAAAGGGGTCCCTGCAGGCCAACGAGGGGGGTGCAGAGGGGTCACTATGGGAGCCAAGGAGGGGCCTGGGGACCCTGGGCAGGGAGCAGGCTGTGTCCACAGGTATCAGGCAGTTAGACTGGCGATGACCTGGCCGTGTGCCCATTTGTAAAACGACAGATGGAACTGGTGGGAGCTCCGTGTCTTAGGCAAACCTTCTGCACGTTTGCCCACACTAACACGGCGGAAGCGCACACCTCAGGTGCGCCACGAGGTCCTGCTCCTCCATCAGGAAGTCCAGGAGCACTTTGCTGGCGTAGTTAAATGCCTTCTCAATCTGCTCCACATATGCTCGCTCCTTCAATGTATAGATGACCTCTTTGGCCACTGGGCAGGTGACATCATGACCACACTCTCTGACCACATTTAGGTACTTTCCTGAAAAGAGATGGAAGTAAGATTAAACATTCTGTTGTACATACAAGTCGTGGCCCACACACAAGCTAGAGGACTGGACACAGAACAGACTGTGAGAACAACTCTGGAACCTGCTCTAGCCATAGAGCAGGTCACCAACCGATGTCAGAAGCAGTGGTTTGTTGTCACTGTTTACATCTGATTTCTCTAATCGAGAGCATGGAAACAAAAGCCCTGAGAACCAGCTTCTAAATCATCTCCCAACCCCATCCCAGACAGCCCTGCTCTCACCAAATGCCCAGACCCTGCTGACTCCCCATTCACGTCTCTACATCAGGTTCCTGCCCCAGTGGGGTGACTAAGAACCCAGTGGGCCTGTGTCCTTGATAGTTTTCCCTGTAATGTGTGCAATATTGTGATATAACAACAAATATTTGGTTTTCGTCCCAGTTTCCAGCACTGAGTTCCTAAAACCCTTGGAATCTTGTTACTCAGAAGCCCCTCCACTCATACCTGAGTTTATGCTAATGAGGTGACCCTTGGCAGGCCCCAGAGAGCTGAAGGTGAGGCTGGTGGCCAGAGGTACCAACCAGGTGATGAGAAGGCTGGAACTTTCAGCCCCACCCTTATGTCTGGGGGGGGGGGGGAGGGGGGGGGCTAGGGGCTGGGATTGAGCTAATCACCAGTGGCCACTGACTTACCCAATTGTGCCCATAGGATGGAACCTTCATAACCCTCAACAAAGGGGTTTGAAGAGTTCGGGTTGGTGAACATGTCCACCTGCCGGGAGGTGGTGCACCCCAGCTCCCTGGGGACAGATGCTCCTGTACTGGGATCCTTCTAGATTTCACCCCACAAACCTCTTCACCTGGCTGTTCATCCAAATCCTTTATCAAATCCTTTATAATAAGCCAGAAACTTAGTTGCTAAATTGTTTCCGAGTTCTGTAAGCCACTCTAGCAAATTATCAAACGTGAGGAGTCTTGGGAACCCCCAATTTGTAGTCAACTTGGTGGCCTGGGACTCATGGCTGGCATCTGAAGTGGGACAGTCTTGAGGGACTGAGCCCTGAACCTATGGGGCCTGCATTGCATCCGGGTAGTGTCAGGATGGAGTCAGACTGCAGGACACCCAGCTGGTGCCCAAAGAGAACTGGGGACCTGGTGTTGGTATGTAAATCTGGCGTCAGTGTTGTGAGAAAGGTTTCCTCTAAGTAGCAACCAAGTTCTGAAAATGCAATAGTTATGAGGAAGGAGAGGTACCTACTGAGACAACCTCTTAGGCTCAGGGAACAAATGCAGCCAATCAGACCACAGGAACCAGACACAAAACCAGCACAGCCCGGCGCCTGCCTGCCCACCCCTGCCCACCCCACCCACTCCCAGGACACAATCACAGAGGACACTCAGCACGTCTGGGAGGATGGGGCCCCTCCTGAGGCCTGCTGTTCCCCCTCCCCCACCCCGGGCATCACCTGTGCTGAGCACCTTGCCCGCCATCTTCTGCAGGAAGGATGGGATCTGTCGCTGCACCACAGTGTACCGCTGGTCCCAGTACCTGTCGTTGTAGTCCTCCTGGATCTTCTCTTTCCGCAGCTCGTGCTCCTCGACCATGAACTCGCTGAAAGCAGGAAGCCATCTTGGGTCACAACCATGAAGGCCAAGCACAGTCTCACTACCGTTAATTCTCAACTGTGAATTAATCAAACCTTCCAACCTCACTTGGGGTTGCGAGGTGACCTGGGGCCAGAGAGAGCTGGGGTCACAGAACAGGATGGGAGGCTGGTTGACCTCTCAATGGAACCAGCCCTTCCTTTCACCATGCATGTGGGTAACAGGGCATGTTGGGGACGCTTTCCTGCCCATCAGAGCCCAGACCCCTCACATGCTGTCTCAAATATCACCTACGCACCAGGACCTCAAAATTGCATCCTTTACTCAGCCCATCGCACCAGCTTTTATTTGGGTCATTAGTAGAGAAACTATTCCTAGACCACAAGTCTATTAGTAAGATATTTTGACAAGCCCTGGACCATCTGGCTCAGTGCTCAGAGCATCGGTCCATGGACCGAAGGCTCTTGGATTCGAGTCCAGGCCAAAGGCATGTACCTCGGTTGCAGGTTTGTCCCAGGCCCCTGTCCAGACACATGTAGGAGGCAACCAACTGATGTTTTTTTCTCATGTCAATGTTTCTCTCTCTCTCTCACTCCCCCCTCCTCTTTCTCTAAAAAAAACAATGGAAAAAATATCCTTGGGTAAGAATTAAAAAAAAAAAGGGGGGGTATTTTGACAAATACACTGCTCAGCCTTTTGGCTAAAATCAAGTGTAAAATGTTCTGACAAATAAATCTCAACCCAACAGAACTCTTTGTGAGCTGACGTATTTCGTCGTATGCGTTTATATCCGTCACACTGAGGAGCCCACACAAAGGCAGCTAAGAGGCCAATCTGGGTCCTACACGTCCACCACGCAATAGAATAAGCTGAAGAGCCGCCTGCCCGCCCTCCACATCCCCAGCCCCACCTGTACGGGTCATTGATGATCCCCCTGTAGATCCACTTCTCCAGAATCTCAAAGTAGGGCACGCTGGCGGCCTTGGTGAGGTACAGGCACAGCTCCTGCGCCTGGCTGTCACCTGTGTAGTTGAAGCTCCGGTCGTGGAGGAGGCTCAGGGTGGACCCCCCAACACACTCACCTTTATCCACCGAGGTGGCTGCAAGGGGAAGAGGTACTCAGTGCTGAGAATGGGGAGGCCACGCGGAGCCTCACCTCCAACCTCCTCACGGGACAGGTGCTCTTTATGGGATACACCCAAAGCTGTAGTTGCAAATAAAGTTTACCAGAGCTTCCAGTTTCCTCCCGCGAATTAGGAAAACATGAAGCTCCACAGCTTTGGCCTCACAACCACGGTGACAAAAGCAAGACACGAATGACTAGCAAGCTGGCCCAGGGGTCCCTCCTGCGACACTACCCGTCCCATCTTCACATCTCAGTGCTCCATCACAGGACCTGTCTGCATGCGCCCCGCCCCCTACAGGCTCTCCTGGCCTGGGGGAGACGTACCCAGGGAGGCCAGGATGTCCACGGTGCGCATGGCCGGCTGCACGTAGAACCAGAGCTTCTGCAGTGACAAGAGGCCTTGCCTCTGCAGCTGCTCCAGCTGCGTCACCAGGATCAGGTACTCCTTCACCAGGGTCCTCATGGCAGCCGCCAATGCATGGTTCACCTGCCCGTATTCGAAGGAAGACTTCTCCTCGATGAACCTATGAGGAAAGGAAGCATCCAGCACCTTGAGAAGCTGCGAGCTACCTTTTCAGATGAGGTTACACATTCTGTGTTTGCTCTCAGGCCCAGACTGGGCTCCCTGCACCTGTCCCCAGGCCCTTCACATCGTGCTAGGAGTGAAGCTGGTTGGCACACGCTCCGGGGCCAAGTGTGCCTGAGAAGGCCAGTGTCCAGCACCTACCTGGTCACGGTGGAGTAGCTGGCAGCCACTGGGAGGATCCTGTTCACCAGCTCCCTGATGGACAGGTCCAGGTTGGGGTCCACGAGGAAGGTCCGGCTCTGTCTCCCGGTGAGGGGCTGGGCGGTGATGTATCTGCCATCCACACCTACCAGCACGTAGAGCAGGTCCTCCACGACGGCCGACTCCTGGGCGGCCAGGGGCAGGGAGCCTGTGGGTTGCAAACACCAACTGGGGCCACACGCCTTGACTCAGAGCTCCCCTTTCCCACAGGCCTCTCTCCTGACCCAATCTACCTGCTGAAAGTCACGCTCTCACTCATTCTCCTCTGTGTAATTTCCTCAAATAACTACAGATATAAGAACTAGCTGTTCATTTGGCTTCAAATGAGCCCATCGGGGCACAAAAGGCTGAAATTCCAAACCACCAGGAGGAACAGCGCTGACCGTCGGCAGGCTGGGAGCCCATCGGAGCCTGAAAGCACTAGGCAGGCAGAAACCTCTACACGCAGGAACCTGCCTGCACTTAAAAGACACAATCAGGAATCTGAAAAGCACGTCCAATGGGGTCTGCGAGCAGTGCTTATTACAGCTTGGTAAGTCTGGTTGCTCTGGGATAAAAGGGACCTGAAAACACTTACAATTTCTATCATAAACACACAATGAGATACCACCCAACGGACTTGAGGACAGTCCCAGGCCACTGAGTAGGGCTGCCACCAAATGCCTCAGGGCCCAGGCGGCTCCCAGCTCTAGAGCGACCCTCAGTGTCCCCCCTGACACCTGCTGGGACAGATGGGGACCTGGAGGCAGTACCAGGAGAAAGGTGTCTCTGAGAATCACCCCTGTTGGCCATACACAAGCTGCCCTGGGGTTCCTGAGACCAGGACCCGGCAGCACGATCACACGGCACCACATCTGCAGGTTACAAACCTGCTGGCAGCACACACACACACCACACCCCCTGTCTACCTGTGGGCACAGGATGGGCTCTGAGCACAGTGGCCACCTGTCCATGGAGTCACCACACAGGCAGTTAGAGGTAAGTGCTTCACATACCTATAGGCACAGCTGTGTCCGTGCTCAGGCCTGAGCCAGTGAGAAAATCCCCGACCAGCGTGGGCCTCTCGTACACCCACGCAGGGAAGATGGGGAGGCGCTGGCCTGAATTTTTTTTGTTCTGCTTGTCTCGAAGCATCTTTCTTGTAAGCTCCAGAGACTGGTGAGAATTTTTTTTAAAGCAAAAAACAAAGATATACTTTTAGTACACACAGTTAAAACTAACATCCCTGAGCACAAGCGTTCAATAAGTACATGTATAAATGAAATGACTCTGAGCCCGTCACCATGCAAGGGGCTGGGGGCAAAAGAGATGGAGACCCAGGCCCTTGACAGGGTGTGGGTCTGTGCAGGGCCCCCATATTAAGGGGGACTGGCAGTGAGGGCACCTCACCAGGGCAGGCTGGCCCTCGGGACCACCTGTGCTTTCTCCTGGCAGTTCAAAGTCTAGACATGAGCTGCTGGGTGAAGACATGGCCCCAGCGACAGATGGTTGGAGAAGGGGTGCCCCATCTGAGCCCTTTGGGTACAAGGGACGGATGGAGAGGGCCACACTAGGAAAGGCTGGCTCCAGGCGCACGCATGGAGCAGTGTCCTCCTGAGGGACTGGCCGCCAGAAGCTGACCAGGGCTGTGGGGGTGGCTTTCAGAAGCACTGGCTTAGGAGTAGTGAGAAAGGCAGGGGCAAACTCAGTTTCCTCATCTGTCACACGGGGTGCCGGTGCGAGGGCTTTGTGAGGTGCTGGACCCAGCACATGCCCACCAGTGCTGGCCATTGTCCCTTTCACAGCTGCTGTGCTCAGCAAGCACATACTAAGCTCAGACCCTCATGGGGACACAGCTCTGTGGGGCTTGAAGGCCGAGACAATGCTGTGAGCAGACGACGTACATCAAAAGAAGAGGGCAGTACATAAACTCAGAAGCGAGACAGAGCAGTAAGTATAGGAGAAAATGATCTAGAGAAAATGTCTATCAAGTATAATTTTAAAAAGACAAATGGCTAAAAATTAACAGAGGGAAATGGAAATTGCAGTTTGCATTGGCTGAACCCACACAACTGCCTTGGAGCAGGCGAGTCCCCCTCCTGGGTGGGACAGAACCTTCCTGCCCCAGTTCACCGTGCCCAGGGTCCTGTCCACACACAGCTAGTCCCGATCAGCGTCTCCACGTTCAGACTCATCTTCAACAGATGACAGTGAGATGTGCACCCCCTGCTGGCACTCCCTGCCCTGGCTGCTGTGAATGTGGGCCTGTGGGCGGCGGGTCACAGTACCTGCTGCAACGTGGAGCCCGTGGCCACACTGCCAAGCTGCTTCCTCAGCTCCTCGAGCTCCTGCATGGAGATCCTGGAGGCCGTGGCAGGGGCGCTGAAGCTAGTGGTGCTGCTGGCAGTCACCGTGGCTGCCAGCTCGGCTCTTTCTCTCGCATTCTGCTGTAAATACTGCAGAGTCTGCACACACAGAACCCTGAATGACAAGGGGCTGCACACGTCTGCACTCTGCCTGGCACCGACACCCCACCCCTTTTTTTCCCACCCCCAGTGACCACATGAAGGGTGAGAGCAGACGCTCCCATCAGTCCTCAAGCTGCAGTCTGGTCTCCCAATGCTTCCTGCCACCAGGTTCAAGTCTTCCACTCACAAGGAGGGACCCTCCAGCTGCTTTAACAGCCAATTCCCAAACTCCATTCCCAGGGGCACTGCCTTTTCGCTACACCTGACTGGCCCCCTCCCTGTCCTTGGCACTGAAGGGTGCGCCTCCACCCGTGAATAGACCCTGAGCTTGGGAAGCAGGAGGAAGGTCCTAATGCATTCCTGGGTGTTCCATGTGCCATGGCTCCCCCAGCTCGATATGTGCTTTTCTTAGCATCAAGTACACAGCTTTAAACTAACAAAAAACATGGCACGAAACAACAACACCCCCCCCCCGCCCCCGCCCCGCGAGGTAACTACTGTCAGTACTTCCCGTGTTTCTGGCTACCACTCTGAGCTATTTTCAGTCTGACAGGCGGGCAGAACAGGAGGGGCACCCGCCACAGCAGGGTCATGAGGCGTTACCTCTACCGTGCAAACCTGTGTGCTGACAACACTCGCCAGAACTGCCCCACAAGGCAGGCTCCCCACGCGCCTTCCCTGATAAGCCTGACCCTGAGCCTGCCAGTTACCTCTTTGTCCTCCGTGAGCTTTGACAACAGGTACACCAGTGGGTCAAGGTTCCTTGTGTTTTTCGATTTCAGTTCATCATATTTCTTCAGAAAGTCTTCTGGAGTACGAGAAAATTCTGCTATTTTAACCTCAAAAGAACAAACACAAGTGATTTAGTGACAATAACGAAGAACTTTAAAAAACATCTTCCAGAAAATTAAACACAAAGACCCACGTGGAGTAAAATTCGGTGGGCTGAGTAGTAACCATACGTCGCTGAAATAAAGCTAAGATGGCGCCTCAGTCTGTGAAACCATTCTCCTCCGAGGCTTCCCTTCCCGAGCCCGGTCACAGAATAACCCTGTATTTCTCCCCTGGTGGCTATGCCTTCATTTTACTCTGTTCCCTCTTGAATTTATTACCATGTACTGGTTCAGGGGTTAAGTTTTCTCACTGGTTTTTAATGCTTCCCCTGTGATAGATTAAACGTAATGTGTGTTCCTAAGTTAACGTGCTCAGTGAATCTTGCTTTTTTCTTTTCTTTGTTAATCCTCAATGAGGATATTTTTTCCACTGATTTTTAGAGAGTAGAAAGGAGGGGTGGAGGGAGGGGGAGAAGGAGAGGGAAAGAGAGAAACATCAATGTGAGAGACACATCGATTGGTTGCCTCCTGCACATTCCCCAACCGGGGCCGGGGATCAAACCTGCAACCCAGGTATGTCCCGTCCCCTTGACCAGGAATCGAACCGAGCACCGGCCAACATTCTAACTACTGAGCCAAACTGGCCAAGGCTCAGTGAATTTTTCTAATTATCTTTGTGCCAGTATTAAGCTGGTTCAATACCTAAAGCTTCTTAATGTGTTTTTTAAAAGATTTCAAAGTTACCTTTTACTGCAGATCTATAATTTTGAATCACATATCTTTTGAATAAAGAAAAACAGTACACTTTAAAGAGATTTCAGTGTGGCCACGGTGTCAGCAGAGGCACTGAGCTGAGCAGACACTTGGTCCATGGAAAGCACTTGCCAAGTTGTCTGACATCATCGCTGGCACGGCTAGGGCACCCCGTCAGGAGCCAGGGAGGTGAGCTCTGTGCACAGCACAGGGACGGGCTGCCTTCACCAGCGACAGCCGCGCAGGGATGGGCACTCACCTTGGCACTGTGTGCAGACACAGTGGTTGTGACGTACGGGGTCCTGTTCTTCTGCAGGAGATCAATGTAGACCTCGGCGCCATCCCCTCCATGTACACGCAGCAAGCTGAGCAGCTCATTGACATCGTGGTGAATCCGAAATTCACTCATAGTTTTGGCCCTGAGACATCACAATATGTTCTCCTAAAGGTAAGAGGAAAGCTACTTACAAAAACAAAACCCTATTAGTAAGAAATTTTTAAAGCAACCAATTTTGGCCAATGTCAGGTCTAGGGGAAACGAAATCACCATGTGGGCCCCTCGTGGACCACAACCACCTATGCCAGCTGTCTACTCCCCGAGGGCTTGTTTCTAGGGTGAGTTCTCTCCCTGCAGGTGGCGCTCTTGGTAGCGTTTGTCGTTTCTTACAGGCGCGGTCTCCAGTGGACACGTTCCCTTTGGCAATCCACACTCCAGCCGGTTTCTAGGCCCACTCCGGCCCACTCCTCAGCTCGGGAGCCTGCAGGTGCAGACTGTGGACTCCAAGGCCTGGGCCCTCCTCACCCTGGGTGACATCACCACGCAGGGCTCTGGGCCAGTGGCTGGCAGACAATTTTCTTGTCTTGGCTGGGCAGACCCAGTGAACCTGGATCTACACAGGCCTAAGCTACTGCCCCGTCCCAGCTCGGTATTCAAACTGTTCCAGTCCACGAGGCCCACATCTGGTTCTCAAATCCTGCGCTGTTTCAGGTTTGCGGGCTCTCTGCACTCTGGCACCTAGGGCATTTCCTTCTCCTGCCCAAGCTTGGCTATATATGCAGAAGCTTTGGGGAAAATTGCTACACATTTCCTGTGCATTTGAGTTGGGTGGGATTCCACTTCAGCTCAGTCTACCCTGTCAACCAGATGTCCCAGGGTCTCACCATTAGATACAGAACCCTCTGGCATCAAAGTCATAACTGAGATGTCCCCAAGGGGACAGCAGTGGCCTGCACTGCAGTTTGTTCTCCCACTGATGACTGGCCCCGTTAGCCATCACCATCAACAGTGCTGATAAAAGGGAGTGAATAAACACACCGGGGTAATTAACTATAGATTAAAAAAATAAAAATGAGCAAATTTTACATGCTTCACATAAACATTTCAGTCTACCTACGTAAGGTTCTTAACTTCAGATCCATGAACAACAAAAGAACAGCTATCAAGGACAGTCATGTCTCTCTGTGAATTTCCTGAGAGGCTTTTAATAGATCCTCAAAGGCTCTGTGACCCAGAAAAGGTTAGGAGCCACTGTGCTGACAGCTGCAGTGAAGACACCCAAGTCCAACAAAACACCAATAGACGACCCAGCCCACACTCCACAGCTCATTACCAATGAATATTACTTGTAACTGTGACCTTGGGGGGTGGAAAACAAGTTCTCCGGATGTAATTACAGTTCACAATGTGTAAGCATCAAACACCGGCCAGGAGCAGTTGTCTCCAAACTGGGGGCAGAAGAGTAAGTCCGAGCTGGAACCCAGGCTGCCAGCGCAGGAGCGGCTACAAGAGGCGCTGACAGTAACGACAGCTGCAGCGGGAAGGGAGCAAGCAGCAGCAGGGCGCAGGCTGCGGGGCCTGGCTGAGCGTGTCCGAAACCAGCTCCCTCCAAGGAGGGGTGAGCAGTATACTCTCCCTGAGCTGCTGCAGAGATGCAATGCAGCAGTTCCTGTAAAGCCTGCACACATCAAGTTATTAAAAAAGCAGGTCAGACGTCACTGTTACTGCAAAGGCCAACCAACTGCAAATGTGCATTTTACCTGAGAAAGGGCTGGTTTTCCAGTAGGAAAACTGGATCTGACCCACTGACGCCCAAACCACTGCTACCTCGTTACTCCCAAAGGGCCATGAGCGAGGCGCTGCAAACCCAGCAAACAGAGAAGACAACAGAACTTCCCCCTGGCGACCTCGAGTCCAAGGGAACCAGTTTCCCCACATCCCATGTGGTTTCTGCGGGTTGTCCTTGTAAGCGCCGGACGCAGGATCCTTTGGCCATGTAAATAGCAAGGACACTGTTTACCGCGGCAAGCACACACACCTCCCCCAGACACAAGCGGGTTGAGAGAGCTCTTCTGAAGAAAGATCATGATTGAGTGTTTATTTAAAAACTGTCTTCCTGTCCCCATGTCTGAGGCACCCACTGTTCTCTGTGGATTTGGGAACAATTCCTGCAAGAATGGGGGCTCTCACCTGCAGGCAGGGCCCCTGAGGGACCCCTGGTTGTCATGGTGACTGGGAGGCTCAAGAGGCCAGGATGCTAAACATCAGCAGCATCCACACTAAATGCAACTCTGAAGAACATTTAATTGCAACGGCTCACTTGACCTCTGTGACACTCCAGAGTTCTCTCCATCAGTCAGAGCAAACGGACAGACTTCTGTGTGGGAAGGAAACCTACCTCGTCCACGCGTGAGCCGCCGCCTCAGTGGGCTAAGACGCCTACTTCACGCACACTGGTGAACAGAGGAAAGTGAGTCTCTGTTGAGAGTTCAAAGCTAATTTCTCAAACTGGCTTGAAAAGCATTTTTTAATATGTATTTATTTTTTTTTTTAGAGAGGGAGAGATAAACATCGATGACTGGCTCCTGCATGCCCCCTACTGGGTATCAAGCCAGAACCCAGGTATATGCCCTGACTGGCAATCAACCAATGACCTATGGGTGCATGGAACAACGCTCAACCAACTGAGCCGGAGTAGGGCTTGAAAACTTGTGGAAAACATCAACAACCCTAATGCTTTCTCAGAGGCAGAAAAAGTATAAAGTGATGAAAAGTCTGGGTCTGTCCAGTGCTCTTCCTGGGCATGTGAATGACCTGCTGGCGATGTAGCCACAACCTCCACTCCCAGAATGAAATGACCAAACTTTATTACATATTTTCAATTGCTTAAAGAAAAGCACCCGCCTAGCCCTTGCACGTATACATGCGCACGTCGTGCTCGATGCTGAAACATTCTGAGCCAGAGTCTGTGCGCACCTGGTCCACCCTCCAGTAAGTCTCATGCACACCTGCGTCCCTCATGTGTCTACCTATCACGTTTTAATCAGGTAACTGCTTGACCCCCTTGGATTTCTGCGCCGTGAGCTCCTGGCCAGCTCAGGAGCTGAGCGGCTGCAGGAGACGGGAAGGCAGGCGGAGTGTGCAGGGCCAGACCGGCCGCGAGAAGGACACGGGACTAAGGTAATGGAAGCCACTGAAGACCTTTAGACAAAGAAGACTCCCAATAAAACCTGAGTTTCCTGGGGACCTAGTTGGTGACTGGTTTGGAGACAATGACCCAGAGGCCGCCGCAGCCAGAGACAAAGCCCTGCGGGCGAGGGTGCCGGCAGCGGCCCGGGAGGGACCCTGCACCACTAGGACCTGGGAGGGACCTCAGCGTCCGCTTCAGGACTGAGCTGCCCCAAAGCACGGCTTCTGCTCCGCACGGGCTGGGGTTGGCTCGGAGGGCAGCCCCGCCGCGCCCGGCCCCTCGGCGCCCGTCCGCACTCACCGCCAGCGCCGCGCCACTGCTTACACCCGCTGAAATCCGCCGCGCAGCCCGTGCCGGAAGCGGAAGTGGCGCGTGACGTCACGTCCGGCCCCGGCAAGCTCGTGGACGGTGGCCGACAGGTTGTGGCTACGCGGCAAACCGGACGATGCAGTTGCCGCCCGCGGTGCACGCCCGCCTGGCGGCGGGGCCCGGGGCGGCTGAGCCGCTGCCCGTGGAGCGAGACCCCGCGGCCGGGGCCGCGCCTTTCCGCTTTGCGGCGCGTCTGGTACGCTTCCCGCGGGAGCATGAGTTTTTCGAGGTGCGTGAGTCGAGGGAAAGGGGAGTTGTCTAGGGGCAAGGCCTACAGCTGTGGAGGCGGGGCCTGGGCGGGGCCTATGGTTCCGCGGGGCGGGGCCTACAGCTGTGGGGCCGGGGTCTGGGCGGGGCCTACAGCTGTCGGGGGCGGGGCTAAGGCGGGGCGGGTCCCAGCCCGGGTGGGCGGGACCTTCAGTTGTGTGCCCACCGTGTTCTGTAGGAAGGGGACGTGCAGCGGCACCTCTACCTCCAGGACGTGCTTACGGGGGTGGCCGGGGTTCCCGAGAGGCCCAGGTGAGCTGCTCTGCGCCCAGCGCCGCCTCTCCTCGCCCCCCACTTTGTCCCCTTCCCGGGCCCCCAGTCCTGCCCCTCCCTGGTGACCTGTCACAGCGCTCTCTGCCTGAACCACCGTCCTAGCCCCGCTTTGTTGATCTCTCCACTACCTGGCTGGTCTCTGAAACTTAACTTCTCAACAAAGAAAGATCTGGGCCCTGGTAGGGTAGCTCAGTTGCTTAGAGCATCGTCCCTATGGGCCAAGGTTTTAGGGAACCTGGTCAGGACAGCTACAAGAATCAACCAATGAATGCATAAGTAAGTGTAACAACAAATTGATGTTTCTTTCTCCCTCTCCCTTTCACTCTCTCTAAAAATCAATAAGTAGTTTTTTTAAAAGAAAGTAAAAGAAAAGCTACAAAAAAGAAAGCAAGATTTGGAATTGGGAAAGAAACATTCGGAGCTTTATCAGACCACTTAAAGGGAAGCTGTCGACAGCCTAATGTTTTTTGTCAGCCAGCAATGGTTTCCTTTGCCAGGGTGCCTGAGTTTACCTGTCAGGTGGCAGGCTGCTGCCAGGTATTCGACATCCTGGAGGATTATGAGCATCACTACCACACTCTGCACAGAAACGTGTGCTCCTTTTGCAAGCGGGCCTTCCCCTCGGGACATCTGCTGGACACCCACATCCTGGAGTGGCACGATTCCTTGTTCCAGGTCCTGTCTGAGCGGCAGGACATGGTGGGTGAAGCAGTCATACTGGGGGCTTGGATGGGAGCTGTCTGCCTCAGGGTCAGAGCTCTCAGCTCTTGGGTGGGGCAAGACCAGGGCACCTTCCCTCTGCAGCCCCCATCCCTGTGGATGGCGGGACAGTGTCTCTGTTTTAGTATCAGTGCTTGGTGGAAGGCTGCACAGAGAAGTTCAAGACCAGCAAAGACAGGAAGGACCACCTGGTGAGACATCACCTCTACCCTGGGGACTTCCGGTTTGATAAACCAAAGAAAAGCAAAGGGTATGTGCAGCCACCCCTGGAATTCAGAGAAGCCTTTTGAGTATATACACACATAATCGATATATGTCTCTCACATCGATGATTCTCTCTCTGTCTCTCCCCCTCCCACGCTCTCTAAAAACCAATGGAAAAACAGCCTCTGGTGAGGATTAACCAAAAAAAAAAAAAAAAAAATTTAAAGGCAAAGTGAAATTGTTATACCTAAATTTATAAAAAGTGGCATCATAAGGTTCACTTTTGGCCTTGCCATAATCCTTCTCCTTAATCTGGTAGCCTAAAAATTACACAATGCCAAAATAGTGATAAAATGTCTGCAGGAAAAGACATAGTCTCTTTCTGGTGAGTTCATTTCTGTGGTAGACAGGGCTGCACCCGTCACCATGGCGAGCCCTGCAAGCCCCTCTGCTTTCCACAGCCTAGCCACTTCCATGGCTGCCATGGAAGTGCCGACAGAAGCCATGGGGGATGATGGGGACACCATGGAAGTCTGCTCTGAACACGTGATACCACCCCCAGAGCCCATGGGTGAGAAGCGGACCTACCGCCACAGGTCAGTAGCTGGCCTTTCTGAGGTTGTGAACGTGCTGGGAGAAAAAGGTGCTGGCTCCATTGGGCTTCTGTGGGAGCTGGGAGTCTGGCTGTTTTGGTTCTTGAGGATGACTTCGCGTCTCTGGCTCACTGCTTTCCGAAGCCTGCAGCGCAGGAATGCAGAGTGCTGCCCCCTTTTCCTCCTCTGCTTCTTTGCAACACGCTGTTAACTTCAGCGTTCAGAAGCAGTGCAGGATAGAGAGAAGCTCAGTTGTAATTGCTTAGGTTACAACTGTGAGTCTGTCTTTCTAGTATTAACTGCACTTTTATTGGGTTAAACTTGAGTTCAAATCTAATTTGGGGGAAATGTTGGACAAATTAAAAAAATCGCCAAGGAATCCAAACTGACATGAAAAGGACTTGTGTCCCTTCGCTGCCTTCGCACAGCTGCCTGGACTTTGGCCATCGAGTGAGTCTAGATACCAGTGGGCAGTTAGGGTTTCAGTGCAGGGAGGGTGACAGGAAGTCAGCTCTGGAGAGCTTGGTGGGAGCCAGTCCCCATAGGAAGCAGGTCAGAGGCACCGGCCAGCTACAGTAAGGAGCTGCCCAGGGCCCCAGAGCAAAGTCTGCAGGAAGGAAGAGCTGCCATTAGGAATGTTCCAGGAGTGAAAGAGCATTCTGGAAGAAGAGGAAAAGACTGCTCTAGGAATTGGGCTGTTTGTTGGTAGAAGGTATGATTCTTTAGTCTGAAGGTTTTTTCCATTTCAGAGTACCTTCCACCGTCTGTTTTGGTCAAGGTGCGTTGCGAGGATTTAAAAGCACCAAGAACAGAAATAAGCACTAGTGACAGCTGAGCCAGAGCGCGGGCCTTTGCCACCCTCATGTCTCGGTCCTTTGGGGGATGGCAGGATGACACCAGCTGCCAGTATCAGCGGGGAGTGACCACAGATTCGGCAGTGACTGCTCCCATCCCCTCCCTCTGTAGGGGCCATCCTACAAGTGTTCTTTATAAAGCATGTATTTTTTATTTATGGTCTCTAGTCATTTCTGTATTGTTGAACTAAGCAGGGAAATGAGCAATAATTACATTTGAGCACTTTGCTTTCAGCATTCAGCTTTCAGAAAGAATTATTATAATTATTTTTTATCCTCATCCGAGGATGTGATTTTTGTTGGTTTGTTTTTGTTTTTATTGATGAGAGAGAAACATTGACCAGAGATTGAACCTGCAACCTTTTGGTGTGCGGGACAGTGCTCCAACCAACTGGGCCACCTGACTGGCCAGGGCAGTTCTCAGGAAGATTTATGAAGTCTTGGCACCTCTGGAGGGGTGAGGGGGCAGGGTGCCATCAGTGAGAGCTTGTGCCTGTTTGAGAGACCCTGGGTCATCCTCTACTGAGCTCTGAGCAAACCTGACTAGGGGGCAGTGACAGAGAAGACTGACAGGTGGCGCCCGGGCAGTCGGTCAGTGCTGGGATGAAGAATGCCAGCTGGGGCAGCCTCCCCAAGGAGGGACAGCCACAGGCAGAGGGAAGGGGCTGGCACCAGAGCTGGAGTGCTTGGCTGGTGTCTTCCTGGCAGGAACAGAGCAGGTGAGAGTGCAGTCCTCTCATCGATGGTCACCAGTAGCTAAGGAGAGGGCACACCGCAGGGAGGAGCAGGTTTGGGCAGGCATGTGGAACCCAGATCTATGCCGAAGGTAGCCCATGGACAGAAACAATGGATCCGCTCTGTTTTGACAAATAAGGGCTGTGGGCCTAGGCCTGGCAGAGTGGGGACTGCCTGCAGGGCCTCCCTCCAGAGGCCTCATCTCTAGTGGGGCTGGGGTGCTTTTAAGAACCTCCAATGTGCTCTAGCTGGTTTGGCTCAATGGATAGAGCGTCAGCCTGCAGACTGAGGGTCCCGGGTTCGACTCCAGTCAAGGGCACATGCCCAGGTTGCTGGCTCGATCCCCAGTGTGCAGGAGGCAGCTGATCAATGATTCTCATCATTGATGTCTCTCTTTCCTCCCTCTCTGAAATCAATACAAATGTACTTTAAAAAAACAAACAAAACCTCAGATGTGAGAAGAGGATCGAGGTTCTGAGTAGCCTTAAAAAGCAACAACTACGCTCTGTGAGGCATAAGTCACATGGGTCAGGTCATGGGTCATGGCTCTCAGGCCCTTCAGCCCCTCTCAAGCTCCCTTTGTGCCACGGCCCCACCGCCTTCTCTGGGGTGTTTACAGGCGGGTCTGTTCCCTGAAGACCCTGACTGGAGTTGGGCTGAGTTTAAACAGCTCAGCCCACGGGCACAGGCCTGGGGGGATGGCAGTGTGGAATATGAGGACGCCTCTCTCATTATCAGCCTTCATTTCCAGCAGCTTCTACTTCAAGAATTGGGTTAGTTTCCATTTAAAATCCATCGTGAATTGTCATTTTCCAGAATCACAGGGAGAGTAATGGCCAGTAATAGGCAGTTTAGGGCACTACCATCAATACTTCTGGGACTTCTCCACTTCTCCGAAGCTGTCTCCTGTGGGCGGCACCTCAGCAGCCCCCCGAGTGAATAAAACCGGGCGGGCAGGCCCAGGGAGAGCCAGCACCAGTGACCTAGGGGAAGGGGCTCGGGGTCCCCTCCCTATGGTCACCTCTGGGTCCTGGCTACAGCTGGGAGGCAGGGTGAAGGCGGGGAAGGGGCTGCCCACAGCAAGGATCAGGCTGAATGGTCGAGGGGGCTTCCATCCACCCAGGCACCTTGACAGTCCCAGTGCAGAGTCTAGAAGGAGAGCTGAGGCGGCTGGGAGAAGCCTCAGGAAGGGTCAGACCGGCACCTTCCTCCCTCGGGCCCTAGAGACCTGAATTGACAGCGTGTTGCAAAGAAGCAGAGCAGGTGCCAGCAGGTCCCTGGCCATCCTGGCCGAGTTAGCCAATGCCCTTTATATGGACCCTGAGCCTTAGCAGCTCCTCCTCCCCAGCCTAGCACCAGTCTAGGATCCCTGGGGAGCCCAGCGGACAGGGCCTGCGGTACACACCGCACACCGTGCTCTCCATGCCCATCCGCGGCTCCGTGGCCATCCTGCCTCTCTGCGTGGACACACCCCTACACACACCCAAATCCCCACACAGACACAGACACACAGTCCACAGACAGCACCTTGCCTCAGGCTCTCTAATAAAAAATAAATACGGAAAAAATCCCCTAAACCACATGTGAAAGTTTCCATTCTGCCAGATGGTAACACACCTAGTTAGTAATCAGTGCGCTTCATTTCAGCAGTCCTGGCACCAAACTTTTCATTTCTTTTGCGGGAATCCGTTTCTTGCTGCCCCAAGACAGTCTGGCGAATCCTTCTGATAGGAACCCGTTACTGAAGCAGGGGTGTGGGAGGGAGGTCTCACAGTAAACTTCAGAATACTTTATTGGCTGCCTTGTACAAATAGGAAGCTCCACCCGGCCACCGTATGAAACTGTGTTCACTGTCTTTCAGGAAAGCGTTTAGAACAAATTTTTTTTTAAGTTCTTAAATATCTGTAAGATACCCACAAATAGGCTTGAGGCATCAATTATAACATTGTATCAACAACAACAAAAACCTGAAACGCAAAACAAAAAAAGACCGACAGGACGCAGGGGGTTTTCCTGGAAACAGGTTTTCCTGTCCTGCGCCGCCCTCCCCTGCCGTCTCCCCAGGCCACCACCTGGCAAGGCGTGTGCCAAGTCCCCTAGGAGAGGTAATACACGCCGTAAGCGGTGATAGGCGCTGCGAAGAGTCCTGGCACCTGAGGCAGGGTGCCCGTAGCACCGCCATAAGCGCCCGGGGAGCCTTGAAGGTGGGTGCCCAGGGGGAAGGGCAGGGCGAACGCGGGCAGCAGCGGCTTGGCCTCCAGTTTCAGCTTCTCCAGCTCGGCCTCCTGCAGCCGCTTGGCCTTGGCCCGGCGGTTCTGAAACCAGATCTTCACCTGTGTCTCCGTGAGGCTCAGGCTGCTGGAGAACTCGGCCCGCTCGGCGATGGACAGGTACTGCTTCTGGCGGAACTTGCGCTCCAGCGCCAGCAGCTGGGCGGTGGTGAAGGGCGTCCGTGGCTTGCGGTTGTTTTTGTGTTTTCGGAGGGTGCAGGGCGGAGGACTGGGGGCGCCTGGGAGGAAAGAGAAGCACACACGGGGTACTCAGACGCCGGCAGTGCGCTCCCCTTTCCGACACTCTTGGATCCCCTTCCCGACTCCGTGATCGCGCCCACCGAGGAGACGAGACCCCAAATGCCACAGGGGTAAGATAAGCAAGGCACCGGGGAGACGGTGCGTGTAGGGGAGGGCCGCTGTGGACTCGGGCTCTGCTCCTCAAATCCACGGCCCCGCACCCAGGGAGGAGGGGAACTCTGCCCACTTGGAGAGGCGAGAAGCTGGTGCTGGAGGCCGCCTCAATAACAGAGATGAGGGCTTGGCAAAGCGGAAGTTCACCGTCCCGGGACGGCCCGGGGCTTCAAGAAGCCTCGGGGCTTTGCGGGGCCCACTCCGCTCCCAGGTAGAGCGAGAGCCTGGTTGCGTGGGGCGCGGGAACGGCTGCGGGGCGTGCGCGCGCCCGACGGCTCGGGTGGGCTGGCTTCTCTCTTGGTACTAAGGCAGGGCGGTTCGTGGCTGGTCACTTTCCGAAGTTAGAAGCGACAGCGCCCCTCCCGCCCTGGTCCTTCGAGCTGCCCGGGCGGGCTCTCGCAGTCTGGGATCGTGCGACAGGGCACTTACGTGGGGAGGACGAGCGGGCGGCGGGCGGGAACCTGGCCCGGGACTCCGCAGCGCCCCGCGGCCTCGCCTCCCGGGGCTCCGCGGGCTCCGGGCCCAGCCGGTGCTGCGCCTCCAGCAGCGACTCGACACTGAAGGGCAGCGGGCCGGGCCCCGCGCCGTCCCCGCCACAGGTCCTGAGCCCCGACGAGTTCATGACGAGCGACGCCGGGGCCATGCGCAAGCCAGCGGGCGCGGGGCTTGCGGGGCCCGGCAGGCGCGTGGCGGGGGCAGCACGTCGTGCGACTGCCTGGGACTCGGAGGCGACCCCGCCCTCCGTACCCTATAAAAAGGCGGTGTCCTTTTCATGAGCCGCTGTCCAATCGCCTTGGCCGCTGTCGCAAGGCCCAGGCGTCCATTGGCTTTGCTGACCCCGGGGGCGGAAAGGATAGGGAGGGGCGGGGCCGCCGCCTGGCACCCGCGCATCCATCCCGGCCGGAGCCCTCCTGGCGCGCCCCTGGCGCTCTCCCTGTGCCCGGCCCACGCTCCTCCTGTCCAGGAGGCTGCTGAGACGCCCCGGGAGCACCCGGAGCTGGCCTCAGCCTCCCCCTCCGAAGAGTGGACAGCGGGCGCGACGGGGCGAGGTCGTGGTCCCAGCACCCGCCCTTGACCGCGCGCAGATCCTGCGCAGCGAAGAGCTTGGCGCCAGGCGCCTCCCGCCTCGTCGTCGCTCTGTCGCTCGCCGGCTGTTCTTCCCGCTGCACCCCAACCCCAAGCTGGAACCCTCGGCACGTGCCTGCTTCGGCCCAGGCGCTCTCTCCTCACCCTGGGGGCCCATGTGACGGACCCCGCACGCAGACTGGAAACTGGGCTTCCTCCATTCCACCGCCTTGAAGTAGGGCCGAGGTGCCCTTGCCTCCAGTGCTTTCCATGCACCTGTAGCGGCAGAGCGTCCTCTGGGTCAGGGGCCGCCCCGCCCACTGCCTGGGCGTCCCGCGGCCGGGTTCTAGGAGCAGCCGGTGGGGACCTCGGGGGAGGCCACAGGGCCCAACCTCCTACCCGCCTCCGAGGCCGGGCTGGGGACCCTAGAGGGGCGCCTCGGGCGGCTCCTGGCCGCTGGGTGTTAGGTTCACCTTCAGTCTCTTCCGCCCCGCACTTGGCTTGGAAAGTCGTCGTGAGACCGGGACCCGGGAAACCAGCCGCGAGGGGCTTCGGGCGGCGCGGGCTTCCTACCGACCCGGGGCTGCGGGGCTGCTCCCGGAGGCGCCTGCAGAGGCGGGATCCCCATCCCAGGCTCGGAAGAAGAACCGAGGCCCGACAGAAACCTGTGCTTACTCGAATTCTTTTTTCCAAAACTGGACCAATCTTTGGTTTAAAACCTTCTTGAATGCTACAGAGGAGGCGCCACTCTGCAATCTCTCCTTGAGTTTTAGAATAAATCATGAGATTCGTTTGCGGGTAACGACTATCTTGTTAATATCCCAGAACACAGAAACAGCAACCTAAATCGATTTATATTTATTTTTGAGAAACTAAAGTTGCTTTAATGAAATCCAGCTTTTGGGGACAGTGAAACCGTCTAGCTCAGCCAGAAAAATTCAATTAGAAACTTTTTTTCTCCATGCAAATGTAGAAGCAAGGCTGAAAGGGGCCCTCAGCCCGGCCCCAGGGCCAGGCCTGGTGTCTGCTGCAGGATCAGCTCTTTCTATATTCCAAGATGGATTGCCCCTTACTAATGTAATAAAGATGTTCTGAGTTGATTGAAGATAATTGCATCATTAAAGCATTTTCTTTGAAGGTCTCTCTCCTGGTAGTTTATCTTTAGCAGGCCACTCACGGGAGTGTTTGAAGAAGAATTTTAATAAGGATGACAGCCAGCTGCCCCAGCCTGCCCCACATCCGCTCAGGACTCTGGGAAGGTGGTGTCTGGGTGGGTGAGTAGGTGCCCGAGCTGTGGCCTGGCTGGCAAAAGGGAAGGATGGGGTGTCAGGGCCAGGCATGGGTGCCAAACTTCGTCAGTCTTGCCCTTTCTTGTGGGTGTCTGAATTAGTGTCTGACCCTCCTGAAGAGAGCAACGCTGGGCCAGTGCTGACCAAGCCCCTATCTGGCATGGCACCACAGGGAAGTAGAGGAGGGAGGAAGGATGCAGGTGGAGCAGAGCCCCTGGGAGGGAAATGGGGGTTGGCCATGAGAACACAGACCCAATGCTCAGCACAAACAGCCTTCGGCACACCAGTATCTCTAGCCCCTGGGGATGGGGGGCTGGCCAGAAGAGGCCCTGGGAGGTGGGGCATGGGGTGATAGGGGTGTGAAGGGACCCTACTTCTGTCATATGGTGGCTTTGGGCTCAAAAACCCATGCCCCACATGGAAAGGGAGCCTAGACACTGTCCCTGGCTACCAGGTGGGACAAAGAGCAGGGCCCAGGATCAGGCCAGCCAGGTGTGTTGTGTGGACAGGAGGCTGGGCACAGCTGGTCCTTCTTGAGGCGTGTAGATGCTCAGGCTGGTGCCCATCCTCATCCCAGGTGTGCTCCTGAAATGATGGCAAACCCTTTCTTCTTTTCTAATATAGCATTCAGTACTATGAATTTCCCCCTAGGTACGGCTTTAGTGGCATCCCACAGTTTTGATATGTTTTCATTTTCACTCAATTCCAAATATGAATTTCCCTTTTGATTTCCTCTTTGACCCTGAATTAGAGTGTATTTACTTGGGAATTTTCCAGGGATGTTTCTGTATTGATTTTTAGTTTACTTCCATGTCAGAGAACACACTTTGTCTCACATAAGTCCTTTTACAGTTTTTGAGACTTGTGTTGTGTCCCCAAATATAGCCTGCATTAGTCAATGATCTGTTGTCCTTGAAAAAAATGTGGATTCTTCTGGTGCTGGGGAGCGGGGGCGGGCAGTCAGTAAGTGTCACTTGGGTCAAGTTGGTCGATATGCACCTGTCACTGTATCATTGCTGATTTTCTGCCTACTTGTTCCATCAATTATTGAGAGAGGGGTATTGGAATCTCTAATAGTAACTGTGAGTTTGTCTATTTCTCTTTACGGTTCTATTTGTTTTTACTTCCTTTATTATTAGGTTCATAAATGTTTAAGAATGTTATGCCCTCTTGACAAACTGACTCTTTTATCAACATGAAGTTGTCTTTATTTCTTTAATTTCTTGGTTCTGAAGTCAACTTTGTCTAATATTAGAATAGAGACTCCAGTTTCCTTTTGACCATGTTAGCATGGTTTCTCTTTTTAATGTTTTTACTTTAAACATAGTTGTATCTTTATCTTTAAAGAGTTCTTCATGCCCTGGCTAGTGTGGCTCAGTTGGTTGAGTGTCATCCCTTGCACCAAAAGGTCGCTAGTTCAAGTCCCAGTCAAGGCACTTGCCCAGGTAATGGGTTCTTTCCCGGGTCGGAGTTCATGTGGGAGGCAACCACTGGATGTTTTTCTCACACATCAATGTTTCTCTCTCTCTCCCTCTCCTCTCCTCTCTCTCTAAAAATTGGGTATTTAGACTACTTACATTTGTATACTTATTGATATGGTTAGGTTTAAATCCGTGACCTTTATTTTATAAATTCCCATCTGTTCTCTGTTCAGTCTTTTCTCTTTTTTTTTTTAATCAATTGAATATTTTTTTATTATTCCAACATATCTCCTTCATTGACTTATTTAGCTTTAATTCTTTTATTATTATTTTAGTGGCTGCTTTAGGGTTGACAGTATACATCTTCAGTTTTATCACAACATACCTGCCAGTGATATCATCCCACTTTGTATATAGTACAAGAACTTTACAGTAGTATCTGGGGTCTCCATCTCTCCCTCCAGAGCCTGATGCTATTGTCAGAATTTTTACTTCTATATGGTATAAATCTCACACTGATTGATGTCATTTGTTTAAATGGTCAGTTATCTTTTAAAGAGATTTTTTAAAAAAGTCTTTTCTATTTCTCCATGTAGTTACCATTTTTGGTGCATTTGCATCACTCGGAGCAGAAACCATAGGGAGGCCAGCAAGGCAGTGCTAAGGGTCCATTCTGAGGGCAAGCCATGCAAAGCAGCCTTGGTACAGACCTTGACTTGGGAGGAGGAAAGGGAAAGCTGGAACAAAGAGAGGTGTTGAGGGCAGGGGCCAGGGCCATGGTACTCAGAGGAGGGGCCACGGGACTCACAGGGAGGGTCCTCAGTGGCCAAGAAGAGAAGCCAGGGCGCTCAGAGCGACCAGATGGGAGCCTGAGACTCTGTCAGTGCCTCTCCATCAGCACCCTCCCAGGAGTTAAAAGGGCCCACCCAGAGAGGATGAAAGGGCCTGTGTTATTCTGGCCATTTTTGGAAAACGCAATGCACATGGAAGGTCTCTCTGGGGAAGAGCCCTTTGTCAGCACCTTCTGGCTGAGGAGGGACTTGTGGGAGCAGCAGGGAAAGGTGAAGATGCAGGGCAGCAGGAGGCCCTATGGTGGAGGGTAGGCGTGGGGGGAAGGTGGGAACTGGGGCGAGAGGGTGGGTTCTGGGCTGTGGGTCAGGGTTTTATTCTGGAAGCATGTGGAGGGACTGGGTGCGCTGGGCCCCTCTTGCCTCCAAGTCTCCCGCAAGCCTACCAGGAGGACTCTGGGAAGTTCATGGACACATGTCGATGGCACTTGGGCAGAGGGATGATGTGGCCACGTGGAGAAAGTGACAGCCTGGAGCTTGGTGTCCCAGCCAGGAGTCCTGAGGCAGCCCCCACCTTTGGGAAGAGGGAAGGCAGAAGGCAGACCTCAGTAGTTCGAGGCCTTACTGCTTTTCTTGGCGCTGCAGGAAGAAGTGGCCCAAACTGGTTGTTGCCAGGTACCAGGCTTACCCCTACCCCCAGCCATCTCACTGTTAAAGGGACCTGCCCTTGAGGACCGTGGATGAACGCGCCCCGAATGGGTGCCAGCTCAGTAGTATGGGTTGGGAAGGCAGAGGGGTCTTCCTGGGCCACTGCTCTCCACCCGAAGGCCTTCTCCCAGCCCCGCCTGGAGCACCCCAGCACCTTCACTCGAGAAGTTTGCATCCAAGTTTCTGCTGTGGTGCCTGGCTCCTTTAACCACGGCTGGGGGTGTCATCTGGGGGAAGCAGGGCTCTCCCAGGCTTGCCCACAGTGTGGGAGGAGTGTTCAAAGGGACTGAATAAACAGGCAGTACCTAGGGGACAATGGGCAGCTTGGTCTCCAGGCGGGAGGGACCTGTGGAATCCCAGTCTGCCTGGGCTCTGGAGGGGAAGGCCGGGCTGGGGCCTGGGGACACGGTGCTTTGTGCTCAGGGTTAATGAGCTGGAAAATACAATTGGGCATCCCGGGCTGTGAAAATCGCTTTGCGGCAGCCGATCACTTAGCTGCTAGGAGAACCCAGAATTGATTTCCTTTGTCCCGAGGGCCAGCACATCCTTGCAGAGGCTGCAGCCCCCCAGGGCCTCCTCTGGGCAGACCTCAAAGAGCTCAGGCTTCGAAGAACTCTGCCTCGGCCAGGAACCCCGGAACAAGAAGGCTGTAAAAGCAGACAAAACAGCAGACGCCTTTCTCCTGCCTCTCCATTTTCTGCACTCCCCCCACCCTGTCCCCGCTTTTGTAAACTGGAATAACATACCCCTGAGGCAGGGCCTGTGGGAAGGACAGCCCTGGGACCCTGGACCAGGCTCCGAAAGGCTCCTCTGCTCCTGTTTCAGCCCCTAAGGATGGACACTGTGGCCTAGCCCCTTCCCCAGGAGGTCAGCTGGGCCAGCCCCACCCAAGGCCCCAGGAGAAGGGTGGTCACTTGCCACTCAGCCCCTGCGTTGCCCAAACACCATATTCACTACACGATGAATGTCCCGGGCCCATGGTGGGGCGGGAGGTGCTGTTCTGGACACATTGCAGGAAAGGTCCTTAACGGGGTCACAGGGTCATGGACATGTACCCGGTTTCTGAGCAGAAAGTGCCTGACACTTTTGTGCTTATTTGTTCTCACCCAACGTTCTGCTTCGACATTGAAGACGTTTTTGAGGGCTGGCTCTTGCGGACAAACATGTTCTGTAAAACAGTCTGACTCAGGGCAGCTGGCCTCAGAATTCTTGTCACAGGCTTCCTGGTGGCCTAGGGGGACGGGCCAGCCAGCTGAGCTGGGGAGGGGAGGTCCAAGGCGCTTCACCTCTCTCGGCTGCAGAGCAGCTGTGCCCCAGGACCATGCCATGGAGAGGCCACCACAGGCAGTCAACTCAGACCTTCACATGGAGTCCAGAAGATCTGTTGGTCATTTCCTAGGTGGGCCTGGAGTTCAGAGCTGAAACCTTGGTTCCAGACCCCCACTCCTGTGGTTTCCAGAAGCCCAGAGAAGCTCCAAGTGGTTTAAGGAAGGCCTGTGAATCCCAGGGGAGTGGTCTCAAGACAGAGGGGTATGGAGGGGCTCTGGCCTCAGCAGGGCGGGCCCTGGAGTAAGACACAGGAGGACAGTGCCACCCTCAGAATGCCATACCTACCGGAAACTGGAAGAGAAGAACCCCCACAGCTTGAGGGCTGACACAGCCCCTTCTTGAATTCTCCTCATTGCTAGTCACTGACTTTAAAAACCATGTTGTTTCAAAATAAATGCCGCCTCAACTCTGCTAATGTTCATTTCCTCCAAAGGTTTTCTGTTTCCTTCTCCCTCCATCCCCAGGGAAGATCTCTGTGTTCCCCAGTAATGAGCAACATCAGACTGTGAGAAGCCTGAGGTTGGGGAGATGCCTGGAAGCCGCTGCTTAGGGCTGCCCATCCACCCACTGTCCTGAGCCAAAGCAGGCCGGCCCAGCTCCACACACTGGAGGATCTAGCTGCTGAGGCCTGTGGGCATGAATTGGCATGTGAGAGGTGCCCACGTTTCAGACCCTCACCCGCCCTGAGCACTCCCCTGCATTGCCCGGCATGTGCTGTCTCTGGTCTCTCCCACTTCCTGGAGCTCAGAGCTGAGCACAACGGCTGGTTGTACATGGGACTCAAAAGAAGCGACAAGGGGGGTCCGAGGTGGTGCATGCAGCCTCCAGACCTGAAGCTCAAGTTGCATTCCTGGTTCATCCTGGCTCTGCCATCTTAACCTCTCTGGGCCTCAGTTTCCTGTCCAGTCTCCCCCACATAAGCAAAAACAAACTTACAAAGCAATCCATTATTCTGGTCAGCAAGGTCCCTGCCCACTTCCCTCCCATCTCCCCCTTCCCCCCATCAGCCAGGCCCAGAGGCCCTGAGGAGGATGGGTAGCCAAAAACAGATGGTTGCAGGTGGGCTCACAGAGAAGAAGCAGGTGCTACTCGGTCCTACCGCTCAAAGCAGGGAAGGGTGTAGCCATCCCTGTCCTGGGTCTGGTGCCAATGGCTCTGGCTCGGGCTGCCTGGGCTTTGAGGGGAGACGGTACCGATGGCTGGTCTCTGGGTCAGATGACGAACAGCAGGCTCTCTGCCCACTGAGAAATGTGGGTTCTGCAAAAGTGCCCTCAGCCCTCCCTGACCCACCTCACAGCAGGGATAGCGCCCAGCCAGGATAGGCAGGCAGGAGGCCACTCAAATTGCTGAGCCTCTGTGGGAGGCTTGTAATCCTGCCTAATCCTGTTGGGCCTCAGATCCCTGCGAGGGAAGGAAGACCACACATGTGGCCTCACAATGATGCAGCCTGGCCATGGCCACAGGCCAGGGCAGTTGCTCTCACTCAGCCCTGAGCCCCTTGGGGTCCTGGGGGTCTGGGTCCAGGACTGGCACACAAGGCATCGAGCTGACAGGCCAGTTCTCTGCAGCTCATGCTCAGCCTGGTCGAGGTCCAGGACCTCCAGACTCCAGAGCTGGGGCCTCCACCTTGGGCGGGTGGGCCAGGACCAGATGGGAGATCTTGGGGCTGTCCTGGAGTTTCATTCACACTGGACACTCAGGAAGTCCATGAAAAGAAGTGTGTCTCTGAGCTGATGGCCTTAGTTCCTGAAAATGGCTAAGTTGGAAGCCGTAACTTGGTATGGGAGCCACATAGGCCAGCCCTAGAGGGGGCAGCCTCCCCAGCACACCCCTTACCACCTGGGCCCATGCCTGGTCATGGGGAAGGTGACCTCAGGCCACTTAGGCCTTGTCCACCCTCTACAGTGGCTGCTGGGTAAGTGCCTCCACCTCTCCAGGGACAGAGTAAATGAGGGTGGCACTGGGCAGAGGGTCACATCAGCACACTCCCCACATTCGGGAAATGATAGGTTGGGGGAACCCAGAGAGTGAAATCTGAGCAGAGACTCTAATGCCAGGAGTGTTGCAGGGACAGAGGCTGGGCCAGGGAAGCCATGTGGAAGGAGAAGATGAGGCCGGAGGGAAAGCAGGATCACAGGGTCATGAAAACCATGGTTCGGACTTTGAGTTTTGTTTTTTGTTCTAAACGTGTGTGTGTGTGTGTGTGTGTGTGTGTGTGTGTCAGCATCACTCTGGTGCTCTCATCAGAGGACTGTTATCTGCTCTTGCCCAACAGATCACTCCAGCAGTTGACAGTGTCCGCCTGTCCTCAGGGACTGCTGAGACCTGACCCAGAGCCCACCCCCTCCCTCAGTGGGTGGGAGGAGGGGGCTGCAATCAGGAGTTCTGCAGGGAGTAGGGGCCAATTAGGGCCTGCGGAATTCCTCTTGATCAAAGAGAACAGGCAGTGGTGTGTGTCTGCAGATGGTTCATGGCCCAAGGCTGGTTACTTTGAAAACAATCTAAGATACAGGGACATTAACAATCAAGTATCTAATTTAATTCTGGTTTAAAAGACCACTTAAGACTGAGCAGCTGAGTGAACTGTGGGTCTGCCCGCCCACTGTTTTTTCCCCAGTCCTGGGGGCAGGAGGCTGCTGGGTGGGTGTCTGGGCTGGAGATGGGGACAGGGCCCAGACCCCAGATGGGGCGGGGTGACAGGCACTTAGTGGGGGAAGCTCACCGCCAGCATGGAAGGCGGCACCTGTCTGCCTGGAGTGTTTAGGCCCCAGGTGCCATCATGCGTCCCAGACCCCTAACCCACACGTGTGGTGTATGTGCAGCTGGGTCCCGGCAGCCAGCAGCATTTATACTGTGCATGTTGGGCCAACCACGGACTGGGCCCTGCCTAACGCCCGGGTTCTGGATCATTCTTTACTCCCTTGATGGATCCCATTCCTTGTGTCCCTGTTAAACTGTTGTCCCTTGGCCTGGCACCAAGTCACTGGACCAACTCTGGGGCACGTGTGAAATCCTGGAGGTGCCTATCCAACCAGAAGCTGGCAGCAAGGAGTCCGGGATGCCGGGGTTGTAGGGCCAAGGCAGAGGGCTCCCTGTGTTCTGGGTCCACGGTGCTCCGAAGGGCACGCTGCCCGGACAGGATGGGGTGGGTATGGGATGCAGAGGGCCCAGCTCAGGCAGCAAGCTGAGGCTGGGTCCCAGATACCCGAGGGGTGAGCATGAGCTTAGGTGCCCCTCCCCAGGGGGCTCTCCCGCTCCCTGGGTACCCAGTGAGGACACTTTGGTGAGTAGCATTTCCACTGCCCTGCCTTTCCCCAGAGGCCCGGAGCAGCCTTCCTGCTCCTCCTTCAGGGCGTGGGGGGGGGGGGTGCTGGGCTGTGGGAGGCGGGAAGTCCCGCAGGTCCAGCACCTCTGGGTCTATTAACTGTGATAAGGGGGGTGGGGGGAGTTGCTCTCCCCTCCCCCAGGCTCAGGTTAGAGCCTCAGCCCTCTTGCCTGCCTGTCTTTCCCCAGGGCAGTCTCAGGGGCAAAAGGAAAACCAGGCTCCCTGCTTCAGGGCGCTGTGGCCACAAGGGCTCCGAGGCCCACATTCTCCTTTGTGGGTTCCCAACAGGCCGTTCAGGTTTGGGCCAGATCCGGGATGGCCCCAGGCAACGCTCTCCGCCACTTCCCGAGGGAGGCCGGACTTGGAGACCGTCGGCTTCCCGCCAGGAGCGCCCTGGAGTGTGGGCTAAGGGTAGCCCCGGCCAGGCCCGGGTCACGGCCGGGCACAGGGCCGGGCTCCACCTCGGGGTGGACCCGCCACACTCGAGCGCACCGCCGCCTGGCTGGGACCGTCGGCTCCCGGCCCGCGCCCGCGGCCCCTTTGTCATGCACATGAGGGCTCCGCGGCTGAGAAAGGGTCCCCTTCAAACGCGGAGTCACCGATGAAGAGCACTTTTCTTTCCCAGCCTGCGGGCTTGGCACAAGCCTGCTGTTTCCAAGTGGCCTCTCATTCATTGTCCCCCTAGGTGCCCCGCCGACAGCCCCTGGCAGCTGCTGTGCTTTCAAAGGCTCTATAGAGCCTCGCTGCAGGTGAGCCCTCCTGCCAGGGTGCTCCCCGTCAAAGGCTCTTTGAGACGTCACCGGGGAGCGGGCTCTGAGCGTGTCGCCGCTCGCAGCGCCGGCACAATGGATGCGCCACTCAACGGGCGACCCGGCGCGCCCCGCCCGCGCGTGCTCCAGTG
Source organism: Myotis daubentonii (assembly GCF_963259705.1). Taxonomy (NCBI): domain Eukaryota; kingdom Metazoa; phylum Chordata; class Mammalia; order Chiroptera; family Vespertilionidae; genus Myotis; species Myotis daubentonii. The sequence continues at coordinate 58,948,110 of NC_081852.1, read as the reverse complement.
GGGAGGGCCGCAGTCCCGGTGGAAGGCGCCGGGCCTCCCCGTCCTCCTGCGGTCTCCCCTCCCCCGGCCTCGCCCCTCCCCACCTCGCTGCCCCGCCTCTCAGGCCTGATCCCCGACATTCCCTCCCCCTCCCGCCCCGGCATCCCGCCGCCCGCCCGGAGTAATTGCTCCTTTGAAGCCCCAGCCGACGTCGCGGCGCCCAGAGCGCTCCCACCCTGCGCCCGGGGCTGCCGTCCGGCCGCTCGGTTTCAGCTCCTTTTCATCCTTTCCTTTTCAACTTTATTAAAACCAGCCCGGGGTCCAGGGCTGCAGCTCTGCTCAGCTGGGCTGCTCGCTGGAGGGGCCGGCCGGGCAGGGGCGGGGACCGGACGGGGGCGGGGCCGTGGCTGGGGGGGCGGGGCCTAAGCTATTGGAGGATGCCCCGCCCATCCCGGGCTCCTCCTATCCCGCGAGTTGGGGCGCGGCCCCGGGACCCCATATGACCAGATGACCCTCCCAGGACTCACTGTCCAGAAGCAGCGTGAGAGCTCAGTGCTCTGATCCTCCGGGTTGTTTTGTTCTTAGTGTTTATTGAAAGAACGAGAAGGGGAAGGCGAGAGAGAATTCCGAGAGCTGTTGTGGAAAGTGCCCCCCCCCCCCCAACACACACACCTCAATCGTCCTGGGTGGGATCTCAGACTCCAGAGGCTGTGCGGGGCCCACCTGGAGGGGGTGGGTGTCATTGGACTTGAGCGGGTGGCTGAAGGGGATACAGCTCCTTTCCCCCCAGCACCCAGCTCTGCCCTCTGGGGTGAGGCCTGTTCATCAGAGATGGGGAGGGCGGAGGTCGGAGGGGTGGCACTTGCTGTCTGCACACGTGTTCTTAGGAAGTCTGTTCACCTGGAACAGGTCAGCTCTTCCTGCAAGTGCGCTCCTCCTTACAGGAGCCTGAGGATGGCCCAGTGTGGGAGGGGTGGGGACCCTACAGCACCCACAGAGAAGGACTGATCTGGCCACCTCTGGAGAGGCCCAGGTGAGGGGCCAGACTGAGCAGGTGCTGCTACTGGATGGGCAAGGGTAGGCTGCTCAGACCTGTAGCTTGTCCTAGAGCAGTGGTTCTCAACCTTCTGGCCCTTTAAATACAGTTCCTCATGTTGTGACCCAACCATAAAATTATTTTCGTTGCTACTTCATCACTGTCATGTTGCTACTGTTATGAATCGTCATGTAAATATCTGATATGCAGGATGGTCTTAGGCGACCCCTGTGAAAGGGTCGTTCGACCGACAAAGGGGCCGCGACCCACAGGTTGAGAACCCCTGTCCTAGAGAGCTCCCATCCTGACCGCCACCTTGCTCTCCCTCCCGTGGGCAGGGCAGCCACAGGCAGGCACAGGGGACACTCCTTGCTGGCCAGGGCCCTTGCCCGGGAGCACATCCAGGTTGTGTGGCCTGGCAGCACCCAGGACTAAGTGTGCAGGCAGCACTGGGGGGATTCTGGGCCCTTGGCCTCCAGCCCGCAGGAATTCCTTTCTGCAAAGCGCAAAGCGAGGGCAGCTCTCAACAACTTTGCTCACGCCACCCCCCCCCCCACTCCCACCCAGGAGACAGTGGCTAGCTCAAAGAATGAGGGTTCCTCCAGGCTAGTCCTGAGGCCCTGCCACCCTTTCCTCTGAGCATCATGAGACCCTGCCCATGCTCCCTCTGTAGCCTCTAAACCAGCCCTGGGCAAACTATGGCCCGCGGTCTGGATCCTGACCGTTTGAAATGAATAAAACTAAAAAAAAAAAAAAAAAAAAAAAAGACCGTACCCTTTTATGTAATGATGTTTACTTTGAATTTATATTAGTTCACACAAACACTCCATCCATGCTTTTGTTCCGGCCCTCCGGTCCAGTTTAAGAACCCATTGTGGCCCTCGAGTCAAAAAGTTTGCCCACCCCTGCTCTAAACCCTGCTAAAGCGGGGGTGCTGCCCATGTGTCAGCCCCTCATTCCTGGGGCTCCAGGCTGCCCAAGGGCCACCAAACTCGGGCTCTTCCTCACCAGGTGGGGGCATGTGGCTGAGGGCCTGTTCCCCTCCCTCCCCCTCAGTGATCAGAGAGGATGCAGCCCACATGGGATCACCTCCAATTTCACAGGAGACTCACGTGCCACATCTGTGTCTCCAGCGGAAGTAACTTCACTTATGTTGAATGAATTATTTCCTTTGAAGGGTAGCGAGATCAAGTTGCCTGCTATGGACACCGGCCAGTGCCATCCCTGGCAGCCCCAGCACCCTGAGCTGGAAGGTCCCCGCAGCCCCAGAGCCAGGTGTTCTCCTGGAGCCAGGTGGGCACGGTGTTGCTCTGGCTCTAGTGGGACATTGCAGCTGGTTGTGGGCTGTGACCCTAAGGCCCTGACTTCCCGAGAGCACATTCCCTGGGCAGGGGGGCTGTCCCTGGTGGGACAGGAGCTGTCTCTGGGTGGGGGGATGCCCACAGAGCCTATCCCACCCTCGTGTCTGGCTGGGCCCACATTACAGGTGGTGGATGTGTGTGGAGTCGCTGGCATGGGGAAGGGGCAGAAACATCATGCCATGGGGCGGTGGGCACTGGGCCTCACAGAGGGCACAGAGCTGCCAGGCTCTTGGCAGGGCTGCGCTTGGTGTTTGCAGCTGACACGCCCCCAGGCAGAGCCCCGTCAGGACTGGCTGGGATTCTGCCCCAGGAGCTTCAGTACCAGTGTCCCCTCCAGCAGCTGCTCCAGCCTGGCTCGTGGGGCTCTGGCCTTTTCTCCAACTTTTCTTTTTCTTTCTTAAATATACTGATTTCAGAAAGGAAGGGAGAGGGAGAGGGAGATAGAAACATCAATGATGAGAAAGAATCATTGATTGGCTGCCTCCTGCATGCCCCACACTGAGGAATGAGCCCGCAACCAGGCATGTGCCCTGGCCGGCAATGGAAATGTGACCTCGTGGTTCAGAGGTCGATGCTCAACCGCGAAGCCACACCAGTCGGACTCTTCAGTTTTTCTTTTCTTTCTTTCTTTTTTTTTTAAAAAATATATTTTATTGATTTCACAGAGAGGAATGGAGAGGGATAGAGAGTTAGAAACATCTATGAGAGAGAAACATCCACCAGCTGCCTCCTGCACGCCCCCTACTGGGATCGAACTCGCAACCAAGGTACATGCCCTTGACCGGAATCGAACCCAGGACCCTTTAGTCTACGGTTGATGCTCTATCCATTGAGCCCAACTGGTTAAGGCTTCAGTTTTTCTAAAGTTGCACTCAGACTCATGGGGTCCTGCTCTGGTCGGTACCAGCCTGCCCAGGGGTGCATCAGGACAGTGCTGGGGCCCACAGACAAGGAACCCCTCATGTCCTTCCTGTCCTCTGACCCCAGGGTTGGCCCTGGCCTGTCCCCCTATCTGTCCTACACTTGGACATGGTGCCACAGGTGTCTGCATGGCACCTTGGTAGGGCAGTAGACATCCTTGAATCCTTGGCGTGAATCCTTGGTGAGTCTTCCCCAGGAGAAAGACCAACGACCAGTGCCGAGAGGGACACCCCAATCATGGGAATCTCTCTGTTGCCCAGGGCTCCTTCTGTGCCCCCAGGGCTGTGGCTAGGGAGGACACCCAGCCCAATGCCCAGCGTCTCTGCTTGGCTGAAAGCTGACTTGTGCTGCCTGGCTCGCCAGGAAATGCCAGACCTGGGGCTGGGGGCAGCATCCCACTGTGGCCTTGAGAACAGAGAGGAAGTGAGTGTCCCGCTCACCACAGCGATGGCTCCTCAGGAGCCAGAAAGTGAGAGGCAGCGCTGAGTGGGGCGGGGCTGGGGGAGGGGGGAGGGACAGGCTGGGGCCAGACACAGACACAGTGTCCACCTCATGGGGCCCAGCCAGTCAGGGCCAGTGAGCTGGGGTGTAGCACCCATGCTGGGGAGAGGGTGACGTACTGGGGGCCTAACTCTGAGGCTGAACCTGGGATCCGGAAGCAGAGAGCGGTAGGGCACCAGCAGAGGGAATGGAGGCTTGGCTGAGGGGGTGAACCTGGGGACAGAGCACGTGGTGTGGCTGCAGCCCTGGAAGTGAGTTGTGTGAAGGAGGAGGGGCCCTGGCGCCCTGGGAGCCCAGGGGGAGCCAGTTCTGGGTCCTGTAGGCCAGTGGGGTCCCAGTACCTACCCCCTGCAGCTCCTCTGGCTGTCCAGACACTGTCCAAAGAGGCTCAGAGGGCCGCGGGCTGAGGTCATGCAGTCCAGCCTTCATGAGGAGGGGTGACCACCAACCTCGGGAGGGAGTGGTCAAGCGAGATTCAAGGCCAGGATGGAGCAGGACAGACAGGCTGGTCGGTGGCTGGCCAAGCCCGTGGGGGTGGTGTTTCCCAGGTCCCCAGGGCCAGGGGAGGCAGAGAATTGCAACCCCAGCAGAAACAGAAAGCCCGGTCCCATGGAGGCGGAGCCCTCTTGGCTCGGTTTTAATAAAACACGGAAAGGCTCAGAGGGACTGGCTGCTCGGCTCCAGCAGGTGGCACTTCCTCTCCCTGGATTCCAGCAGCATCAGCAAGATCAGCATCTCCCAGGCCCTGCGTGTGACCAGCGACCAGCGGTGGTGCGCAAGGCTCTGGTTACCAGAGGGCTCCACTAACTTCTTCCTCAAGTGCCGTCTTGGGGTTTTTCTCCAGTTGAGATGTCATATACCCATAACATTTACCCTTTTATTTTTTTTTTCTAAAATATATTTTATTGATTTTTTACAGAGAAGAAGAGAGAGGGATAGAGAGTTAGAAACATCGATGAGAGAGAAACATCGATCAGCTGCCTCCTGCACGCCCCGCGGTAGGGATGTGCCCGCAACCAAGGTACATGCCCTTGACCGGAATCGAGCCTGGGACCCTTTAGTCCACAGGCCGACGCTCTATCCGCTGAGCCAAACCGGTTCGGCCATTTACCCTTTTAAAGTGTACATTTCAGCGGCTCTAACTCCAGAATACTTTCGTCATCCTCATAAGAACCCCCATCCCCAGCAGCTGTCACTCCACATCCCCGCCCCCAGCCCCTGGTGACCATGAATCTGCTTCTGTCTTCGCGGACTTGCCAGTTCTGGATGTTTCCTGTAAATGGAATCGGACGCTGTGCTGTTTGGTGTCTGGTTGCTTCCAGGGCTCCCCGCACGCGCATGCACAGCAGGTGTCCGGACTCCCAGCTGTTGTGTGGTGTGGCTTTTCCACATTTTCTTTGCCCTGAAGCAGTTGGTAGGCCTCGGGATTGTTCCCACTTTCTGGCCATGGTGAGTAATACGCCATCTTATTTTGTGAGCAGGGTCGTAGAACGGAATGTCTTCGGGAACACTGTGGGCCAAGCCACCCTTCTGTCCTAGTCCTTCCTTCTGCAGATCCCCTCCCCTCCACCAGCCCTGCCTCCACCCTGAGTCTGAGATCTGGGAGTAAAGGGGGAATCTCACTTCCCATGCCCAGCAGGAGGGAGGTTCCCCAATTCTGGGGCCTGGCTCCCCATGACCCCGTCCTTCCAGCTGCCCCTTACCTGGCCCCAGCTCCTCGTCCAGCCCTGACTACTATGCACCCTCTGAGACGGGCCCGTATGCTCTTGGACAAATGTCCATTTTACTTCCTATTCTTCCGTTTCTGTGTTCAAGGGACGTCTCTTCTAAAAGCATGTAGCTGAATTTTACTTGTTCGCCAATCTGAGCATCTCTCTGTTGTAACTCATATATTAAATACCTTTGATATTTAATATAATTGCTAATCTATTTGGATTTAGCTGTGGGATCCTTTTTGTGCTTTCTATGTTCTCCACTGCGTCTTTGCTTCTTTTTTTCTCCTCCTCTGCTTTTCTTTAGATACTTTAAAAAAATAATTATTTCCCTGCCAGTGGCTTGAAAGTTGAACACTATTTCTATTGTTTATTTCTGTTTGGGATAGGTTGTGTTTTTTGAGAATACAGGTCAATTTTTTAAAAGTAATTCTAAAAAAAGTTGTTAGCAGCTACTTTTTCAAATATTGCTATCTCCCTACTTTCTCCCGCTCTAGAGCGCCAATAAAAATAGGCCTGGTCTTCTCACTGCGATCTATTGGTCTCCTAACCTCCTTACATCTTCCATCTTTTATCTCTGTCCCCCACGCTGCCTTATGGACCATTTCTTCAGCTGTACCTTTCACATCCCCATTTTTTTTTTCTCCAGCTGTATTTAATGTTTTTTAACTGTCCTAGTGTTTAATGTTCAGTAAATATATTTTCATTATTTCTAAAAATTATTTTATTCTTTTTTTCAAATTTGCCTGCCTTTTTAAAAATGCATTTGACCCTATTTTGTATTTTCAGTTCTTTTATTTCTCCAGATTTTAAACACAAGTATTTCTTCTGTAAAGCCTCTAATTTCACTTTCTAAAGATTGTTGAGTCGGCTGTTCCTGCTGAATTTCGTTTCCTGCTTATATATTCTGTGGCGTTGGCTGTGAGTTCACATCTGGGTGGCTTTGTGGTGGAATCCTGTGCAGTGAGTGGTTGGAGGGCCACACTCTTCTAGAAGGCACGTGGGCTGCTCCTGTCAGGGACCTAGGACCGCTTGCTTGCTGAGCCACACAGTAAATTACAACCCAGCCCTCCACGTAGGTCCACCGTGAATGCAGCCCCCAGACCTGGGCTGAAGCCAACAGGATAGCCTGCCATGGGCCTTTGCTGCGTGGATTTTCTTTCCAGCCCAGCTTCCCCCTGGAAGTACCACCCTTTGGGAATTCAGCTTCCGGCAATGGCTTCCGTCCCAGCATCTTCTGACCTCCCAGGACCACTGGAAGCAGCTCTTGGCAGCTGAGACAGCAAAGCAGCCTGGCACCTCCATTCAGGTTTCGGCTTCAGGCTCACGTCCATTTGGGTCGAAAGATGTCTGTCTGTGCACCTGTGTATCCAGCCAGACTTTCCAATAGTCACCCCCAAGCACGTGGCCCATCACTGCCTCCATCTCACTCCCCCACCCTCAGGTTCCCTTCCCCCTCCTCATCACTCCTGTTTCCTGTTAAGGTATTTTGCTTGTTTGTTTGTTTTTTGGTTAATCCTCACCCGAGGATATCTTTCCATTGATTTTTATTTTTATTTTTAAAAAATATATGTTTATTGATTTTAGAGAGTAAGGGAGAGAGACAGAAAGATAGAAACATCAATGATGAGAATCATTGATTGGCTGCCTCCTGCACGCCCCCTACTGGGGATCAAGCCCACAACCTAGGCATGTCCCCTTGGCTGGAATCAAACCTGGGACCCTTCAGTCCACAGGCCGAAGCTCTTACCACTGAGTCAAACCAGCTAGGGCTCCATGGATTTTTAGAGAGAGTGGAAGGGAAGGGGCGAGACAGAGAGAAACATCAAGGTGAGAAAGACACATCATATGGTTGCCAAGCAGGGCCAGGGATCTAGCCTGCAACCGAGGTACATGCCCTTGACCAGTATCACACCCAGGACCCTTCAGTCTGAGGGCCAACGCTCTATCCACTGCTCAGTGGACAGGCCAGGGCTAAGGTATTTTTATTATGGAAAGTTTCACACATACACAAAAGCACACAAACTCATGTGTGTTAGGATGGATGTGGGGATGGTTGCCCTAACCCAACAATGCCTACCCCTCTCACTCGCAGCAGGATGGGACTTGTCCCAGATCACTCATGAGGGAGGGGAGTCAGAGGGGACGGCCTCTTCCCGGAGCTTTCTGTTCATTTCAAAATGGGGCCGTGGGCCTCTGCTCCACGGCCTGGACCTTCCCACCAGTGGACCTGCGAGGCCAGGGACCCAGCACACAAGGGTGATGTGTTGGCTCCAAGTGAACCCATGAAGAGCTGGTCCCCACCACAGGCCCTCTGGCTGCAGGGTTCACTCAGCACCTGGTGGACCCTGGCCCTGCAAACCGAGCTGCCTGGTTTGTATCTGCATAACCGCTAGGTGAGGGGCTTCCAGGATGTCCCCATGTCTGTGCCACCAGGACCAAGGGCCCAGAACTTCCCCAGACTCTGTCCCTGGGACCAGGTGGGTCTACCAGATCCACAGTGGAGAGGGCCCACAAGGTGCTCACCTGCAGCCTTGCGCCTCACTAAGCCATGGATGCACACCCACCCTGAAGCCTGTGAGTTATGCCCCAGCCACCCTCCCCTTGGAGCAAAGAGCAGTGACGCCTTTCCCTGACGTCACCCCTGCCCCCCTCCCAGCTGGCCTGCTTCCCTCCCTTCCTCCCTGGATGCCTGCAGGCATAATCCACCTCGGACCCCCATCAGCCTCTGCAGAACAGATGAGGAAACTGAGGCAGGGCCCAGAGGGACACAGATGGCCAGTCCCTTGGGTGTGTTAACGTAAAAAAACCATTGGAACCTGTAAAGAATTTTTGTGAGTTTATTGGAGCCAAACTGTCGACATATGCCAGGAAGCAGAACCTCAACGAATTGAGATAGTGCTCCGGAGAATGGCAGGGTTACATCCGTATTTATACATGAAATTCATTGGTGACAGACTTAAGGAGGTGGGATTAAGCGAAGCGGGGGAACCTCTGTGATAGGATAAAAAGTAAAATGATGGACACATACTTAGGTGGGTGCAGGAACAATTAACATGATGATGAAGGAATTTGTGGCATCTGTCCTGGGACCCAGCACACCTGGTTGTGCCCCAGGGGCTCCATAAAAAGGGAAGTCATAAGTGACCCAGACATCCCAAGGACATGTTATCATAGATGCAAAAAGACAGATAGGCTCAGTTACGGTAAAGGTTGACCTTATCAGTGAAGATATCGGCTTAGGCTGCCCACCATAACTGCTTTTAGTTAAGGTTTAATTTCAGACCATCCTTTGTGCTTACTTTAGATCTCTGAGTCTGCAAAACTGCCATGCAGGCCTCTCCTGAGATTGTCAGGTCAGCATGTGGCCCCTTTCATCCACAGGTGACTCAGCAGAATTGGTGAAGAGGCCAGTTACAAGCTGTGGATGGGTTTGGGGGTGCCACTAGGAGGGGCATGGGTTCCAGGCTGCTTGCTGCCTGGCCTTGGACCGGAGTATGGCTGTTTGGGGAGGGTCACCCAGAATCTTCCCTTGTTGGATGCAGCCAGGCCTGGGGACACAGAGGGTGACTCTCACTCTGATCCTGGCTGGACGTGCTCCGCTGAACCCAACCAGGAGCTCCCGGCTCCCAGTGGCCCTTCCTGTGCCTGCCTCCCGCTGGAGGAACTCGAGCTCTGGTGCCCTGGGAACGCCCAGCATCAGCTGCTGACAGATTCTGAGAGCTCCTGGCCACTTCGCCTCAGATTCCCTGGGACTGAGTCAGGCTTTTGTCTTCTCCCAGACTCCTCCCCTTCCCAGGCGGGCCCCTCCCATGGCCCACTTCCTCTTTCATTTCCCACTCTTAGTTCCAGCAGAGAGGTTTCTGGAAAGCGTAGTTCACAAACTGCCTTCTGTCTGGGACAGCTCGGCGGGAGGGCCCCTGGCTGCCCACTAGCTCTCTGAGGACTGAAGTGACAGGTGGGCAGTGCTGCCGCCTGAGAGCCTGAGACATTTCCGCACTCGGGGCCAGTCTGCGCCTGATTTGGTGAGATTTCTGTGTGGAGGGCTGCGGGGGGCGGAGGGCTGGGACATGGGTGAGGAGCACCTGCTCTTACTGTTCGGTGAGACGAATGGCAAAGGGAGGGCTTTCCGACCATGTCCCTCAGAGCCTTGCTCACGTGATGCTCACCTGCCACCTCTTGGAAGGGACAGGGCATGTGGGCTCGCTGGGCAGAAAGGGTGGGCCTGGAGGCCTCTTGCAAAGACTCCTGCTGTGCTGTGCTGTGCTGTGCTGAGTGGGCTAAGGCAGTGGTCGGCAAACGGCTGCTCGTGAGCCACGTGCGGCTCTTTGGCCCCTTGAGTGTGGCTCTTCCACAAAATTCAAGGTGCGGGCGCACACGTACAGGGCGATTGAAACTTCGTGGTCCATGCGCAGAAGTCAGTTTTCGGCTTGGGTGAGTCTATTTTGAAGAAGTGGCGTTAGAAGAAGTGGGGGGTGAACATATAGAGAGGATGAACGAAAGGGGATAGACGAAACGAGTATACAAGATGAGTGTGGATGGGAGAGTTGGAAAGGGTCGATCTCAGAGACCGTACCTCAATCAGATTGAGGACATTTTTAGCAAAGGCCAGCTTAGGAGTACCCTAAAAAAGTTAATAACAATGTACCTACCTATATAGTTTAAGTTTAAAAAATTTAGCTCTCAAAAGAAATTTCAATCCTTGTACTGTTGATATTTGGCTCTGTTTGCCGACCACTGGGCTAAGGAATGAGTCCCTTCCTCATCCCATGCAGGAGCCTTCCCCCTGGCGGCCAGGTAGGACAGGTGGGGCTCAGGGACGCTGGGGAAGTGGGGAATGGGCAGATGGGCTTCCTCCTCCTTTGCTTCCCAGAGGGGCCGGTGAGAGGGTATGGGGCCTTTACAGGGCCGGCTGAGCATTCCTCATGGCTCCATGCTGCTGGCCTAAGTGGGGAAGGTTCTCAGCTGGGGACCACCAGGCAGAGTGGGGTCATCGCCGGCTGGTGCCTGCGGAGCTGGCTCTGAAGCCAGGACCACTGGCTGGGTCCACTGAGCAAGCCCCCAGCGGTGAGTCCTGGGGAGACAGCAGACAGACCGCAACTAAGGCAGTTCAAGCTCAGCCCTCGGCTCACAGTGTTTGAGCTGCAGAATCTCTATTCGAGGGTCTTGAGCTGTGTAGAGAAAGTTCTAGTGCTTTCTGGAAGGTGTGACTGCTCCTCCCAGAGCAAGTGCTGTAGAGGAGGTCCTGTCTCGGTCTGCGTGGGCTCCTCAACAGCCACAGACAGGGCGGCTTACGCAACAACATTCATTTCTCAGTTAGAGGCTGGAGGGCTGAGCTCCGGGTGCCCACATGGGCGGGTTCTGGCAAGGCCCACCTCCTGGTTCCTGGCTGTGTCCTCACAGGGAGGCGGGTAAGAGAGCTCCCTGGGGCCTCTTTTACAGGGGCACTAACCCCATCCTGAGGGCCCCATCCCGGGATCTAATAAACTTCCAGAGGCCTACCTCCTACCACCATCGGGAGTTAGGATTTCAACATACAAATTTGGTGGGGGACACAAACATTCAGTCTATAGCTGCCGTGGGCAAACTACGGCCCGCCTTAAAAAAAAAAAAAAAAAAGACCGTACCCTTTTATGTAATGGTGTTTACTTTGAATTTATATTAGTTCACACAAACACTCCATCCATGCTTTTGTTCCGGCCCTCCGGTCCAGTTTAAGAACCCGTTGTGGCCCTCGAGTCAAAAAGTTTGCCCACCCCTGGTCTATAGCAACCTCCCAGGACCTCATGAGCCACATCGGAGGAAAAAGAAAGGACTGGAAAGTGTGGCTTCTGTGTGCCCCACCCCTTTCAAAGTCAAATGTCTTGTGGACATGAGTGAAGACACCAGGTGAGAACAGCGGAGGCTACCACCTCAAAGCTGCTTGGGGCTGGGGCCAGCCGTTAGGGCATCACAGGTATTGTTTGTGGCTTCCCAGGCTGCTTGCTGCAGGCTGTGGACCTGGTTCCACCTTTATGGATGGTTGGCCTTGTCTTTCTACATAATGAGTCTGCCCTGATCTCTTGCAGCCAGGGGTGGTTTTCTCTGTGGGAGAACAAAAGCAGCTCAGGGGCAGCGCCTATGGATTCCAGTTCCATGGATTCCAGTTCGGAGGAGAAAGGTGCAGCCATGGCCATCCCCCTGCTGAAGCCCAGCGAGAAGTTCCACCTGTTTGTCAGTTACAGCAGCATGGATGCCACGTGGACACATGGGCTCATCGGCCGCCTGGAAGCCGACCACGCGGGGCTGAGGGTCTGCCTGCACGAGCGGGACTTCACCCCAGGCAGGAACATCCTGGAGAACATGGCTGAGTGCATCCATCAGAGCCAGAAGGTGCTGCTGGTGCTGAGCCAGGACTTTGTGCAGAGCAGGTGGTGCCTGCTCGAGGCCGACCTGTCACTCTTTGGCTACTGCCTGGAGAGGAAGCCGGTCATCCCCGTCCTGCTGCGGCCCTGCCAGGTCCCGCTGCACCTCAGCCACCTGACCTACCTGGAGGCCATGGACAGCCGTTTCTACAGCAAGGTGGTGCGGCTCCTGTGCACACCCAGCCACTGCATGGCGCGATCCCTGCCCGGCCCGCGCCCGGTCCCTTCTTTCTACAGCGGGAAGACCCTCCTGACCCTGAACTGTGTCAACAGGGACAGGCTGCCGTCGTGGAAGGTGGGGACCTTCAGCACCCTGAGCGTCCCAGACCCCTTGAAGGAGGTGTTGCCGGACCCCGAGGTGTACAAGCATGCTGTGGGCATCCTGAATGGGGTACAGTCCCCCAGGTCCTGCCTCCGGTATCTGGGTTGCAGGATCCTGCTCGGCATCTTCCTCATTCTTCTCTCCGTCTTGTTCTTGTTATCGATTATCATAATTTCAGACCCTACGCACCTAACACCAGGTCTGCAGTTCCTGCTAATCACCACCACTGTGTTCTGCAGCCTCCTCAGCATAGTCTTAGCAGTTAACAGTCTGTGCTGGTTCAGAAGGTTTTCGAGGAGGAAGATGCAGGAGCTGGACCTCAGGGTGGGGGAGGCCAACCTGCTGCTGGCGCCACACTCGGTGCTGATGGGCTGCCAGACCCTGAACCAGCTGTCCTTCGTGTTCGTGCAGCTGGAGGACTGCAGGCAGACCTTCCTCCAGGCCCACGAGGGCGAGGCCCTGTTCCGGAAGGCCCTGCTGCAGTTCTCCTGTGCCTATGCGTGCTGCCTGGTACAGGCAGACTTCCCCCACTGCGAGGACACCGCGGCCGCCCGGGGCCACCTGGAGCCCGGCCTGTGTTTCTGCCAGTACGTCTCTGTGCAGCTGGAGAGAGGTTAACCCCATGTGGCGGTGGGAGGGCCTGTGGAAGGGCCTTGTGTGGACATCCAGCCGCCCCTTGGCCGGTGCTGTGGACGTGGCTGCCGTGAGGCCTGGCTGGCGCGCTGTCTCTCACCTCTGGTTAGTTGTGCCAAGCAGGGCAGCCTGCACTGCCTGCTCTGAGGGCAGAGGTGACTGCTCTGTCCCAACAGACTGGGGAGGGGGACTTTGGTCAAACTACCTGAGAGACCCTTAGGGCTGGCCTGCACCTCTCTAGATGTCCAGGGGCCAGAGCAGAATGCAGCTCCTCCAGGCACCTGCCCCTCGTTCTGGGACACGGAGATGAGAACAGGTCAATCCCTAGGGACTTGGAAACACACACACACACACACACACACACACACACACACGCTGCGCTCCAGCCTTCAGTGCTGAGAGCTTGCAGGGTGCTTGCCACAGCCATCGTTGGCTGGAAATGGGAGACCTGGGTTGTACTGGGCATGGTCAGATTTGCGTCTGTGGCCGTTGATTCCAGACCGGTGAGCCCTTTCTGCTCTGCATGGCCCCAGGTTCTGAAATAAAGACCCCAGCCTGTCTTCATCCTCCCTCCTGGGGAGGGTGTGCGGGGGCTGCAGCAGCACCTCCCAGGACCCTGGCCAAGCATGGTGGTGCAGCCTCCTCATCCTCGCTGCTGCTGCCAGTCATCCCACAGGAACAGGGCAGCGTCCCCGGGGGTTCTGGACGTTGGGGACAGAGCAGGGAGCAGCAGCAGGCTGAGCCCTCCCTGAGCTGCGCCCCCCGGAGAGTGAGATCCCCACACCTTACGATTCACACCTCTCCCCAGGACCCCTCTCTGTTCTGGCCCAAGCACAGGCAGGACCTTGGAGGTGAGGGTTGGCCCCAGGGTAACATGGGCAGGCTACCCTCTGTGAAAGGGCAGTTGGCAGGTGATGACCGGCCAGACTTGAAGTCTGCGGAGCCTTGGGTGGGCCCTGGCCAGATGCTACGCTGGTGAGAGTAGCTCATTGGTTCTGTGGTTTCGCTGCCTGCTTGGCCCTAAACTGACCCTCACCCCCTCCCACAGGCCCAGGCCCAGGCCCAGGCCCAGGCAGTAGCTGCGGAGTCACAAATGTCGTTCCTCATTTAACGTCCCACTGCCCTGGGAGTGGCCTTCCTGTGGGACTGGGCATGTGGACTCTCAGCGTGACACAGACATGCGACCTGCCCAGTCCCACAGGATCCTGCAGTTCTGGGAGGTGCTGAGCACCGTGGCACAGGCCTGGAGTCACCTCGTGAACCGGCCTCCTTCAGATCACCCCCTCCAGAGTCCCAGGCTCCTCTTTCTTCCTGCAGCTCCTTCCCAGGCGCCTGGCAGGGGAGCCTGCTCTGTGACCTGACAAGCTGACGTGTGTCTCTGGGACAGCAACCTCGGTGAGGGGCTGTGATGACTGACCTGAGAGGGGGCTCCACCTCCTGGATCCCATCCCTGTGTCCCCAGGCCTGGCTCTAGTGAGTGTTTGCCTGATGAAGAAGGGCATGTGACCTTGAAACGACCTTGATGACATGGGCATCTGAGGGTTACGCTTGTGATTTACTGAGAAGGGCTGGAGGATGTGACAGGAAGTGGGGAGCAGAGCGGGAGGCGGCCAGGGGAGGTCAGCTTGTAGAGGACCAACAGGTTGCACATGTCTGACCCATAAAAGGATGACCCCGAAGCCCTGGTTCCCACTGTGCCACTGTCCCCAGCGTGGCCTCTCTCTTAGGGTCCAGGTCTCTTCTCAGATGAACACATGGAATCTCTCACATTTTCCTTGAAACGGTTCCCATCATCATCGGGGCCCTCGCCAGGGAGCCCATGGACCTGGCACACACTGTATGGGTAAGAATTGTGTGTTTGACTTTCGGCATTTTATCTGACATGATTAAAGCCTCACCAGCTGCTATACCTTCTTCAAGAGACTCCATTGGGCTGTGAGCTGGACTCAAGGTCCCGGATACCACACCACGCACCTCACCGATGAGACCCACAGTCAGCAAATTGCGTGTCTCAGTGTTGACTCCTCTGAGGGCCACACCTGGGACAGGACTGTGGGCAGGTGGCTGACCTGGCTTGGGGTCCTGTGGGGGCATGTCATCCGGGTCACTCCTGCAGGCCAGCTGACAGAAGCCAGCTCGGGGTTCTACTCCAGGGCGCCTGACTTGTGAGTTTTTAGAAGAGGTTTCTGTTAAATATGAGCGTGAACAAATGTAAAGGATGCCTGGAGGCTGCAGGGACCCCTGGGTTGCAAACTGGAGCCTGACTCTGATTGCAGGGGGCTCAGCAGGGCCCCCCCCCCCCGCAAACTCTGACCCTGGTCACACTCAGGTCCGGCAGAGCGCCAGCAGGGACACTGCCTGCCCTCCGGAGGGACACTAGGGTATCGTGCCACCGGTGACGGGTGACACGCACCAGAAAGGTATGGAGCTCTGCTCTCTGCCTCCGGCGAGGCTCACCAGAAGTCATGGGAGCCTTGCAAATGCATGTTTGCTACTGAAAACCTGTGAAACTCTTAAGAGGATGTGGCATCCACGACTTGTTTTAACTTGAATTTTGTCTCAGGGATCTTGGGGTTTGGTTTTAGGATGCGAGAGAGCATTTCAGTTTAAGATCTGATGAGACGACGAGTCGCGTGCACAGCCGCAGAGGTTTTGTAAGATAGGTTTGGCGGTCTGCAAATTGCAGGGTCAGAGCACTCAGGAAGATCAGGTCTGAGCATTTATGATGAACATTTAAAATACTAGGGAATCTAATCGATCAAGCTTGTCAAGAATGTGTAATGTCTTAAAACTGTTAGAGAAATTGATTATATCGAGTATATGAGTTAGGAGAATATTCATTAAGAGTAAGTAAAGACATACACGAACACAAAAGTTACTAGATTTATAAAGGAGCTTTTAAATTGAGCTTTAAAACTTGAGAAAAGCTGTTTTTAAATTTATATTTATAAATTTTTATAATTGTATAAATTAAAAAAATTTAATGCAGCAACACTACTTCTAGGAACTTGACCCTGAAGATAAATCTCCAAGAATAAAAAATACATATGTGGCCCCAGCCAGGTGGGTCAGTTGGCTGGAGTGTTGTCCTGTACACCAAAAGGCTTTGGATTCGATTCCCGGTCAGGGCACATACCTAGATGACGGGTTCGATCCTTGGTGGAGCTGGTATGGGAGGCTACTGATGGATGTTTCTCTCATCAATGTATCTCTCTCACATCGATGTTTTTCTCTCTCCCCCTTCCTCTACCTCTGGAACCAATGGGAAAATACCCTCAAGTGAGCATTTTTTAAAAAGTATAAATTACTCATTGAAGCATTGTTTTTATTGCAAAATATTGTAAACAACCTAAAGGCCAAGTGCAGGAGTTTATGTTAATGAGATAACTCAAGATGGGGCAGATAGCATCTGGATCGGGGCTCAGGGAGGGCTGGTCTCCAGAAGACCAATGCATGAGAACGTAGGCACCTCTCTTTGGGGAGAGGGCTGGATACTGGGTTATGAAAGCTCTTGAGCAAGGAGATTTGGATGCCAAAGAGGGCACAGCAGCACTTCCAGGGATGCAAACCCAAAAATACAGCCTCTCCAGCTGATTGTGACGGTGTATCGCACAAGTCAAGGTCAGCCTACAGAGTGTCTGCTCACTTCAGACCTGCCCAGGTCATGACAGCCTGAGCTGTCCCAGATGGAAGGGGGTAAGACAACACAACATGGGTCCTGGGTTGGATCCTGGGTCAGGTGTGTGTGTGTGTGTGTTGGTTTTGTGGGGGGGGAGGGGGTGTTTGCTACAAAGAACATTATTGAGACGATTAACAAACTATTAGTAAGGTATGTAGATTAGATAATATGATTGCTTCAAAGCTAAATTCCTGATTTTGATAATTGCGTGGAGTGATGTAAAAAATATGCCCTTGTTTTAAGGAAATCCACATTGAGGTATTTAAGGGTAAAGAAGTAGTTGCTTCCCAACTGACTCAGAAAAAACTTTGGATGAATGAAAGCTAGAGAAATGATACAGGCCAGATAGATAGATAGGTAGATGCATGGGTTGATAGATAATGATGGATAGACTGAGGGAGGGATGGATGGATGGATGGATGGATGGATGGATGGATAGATAGGAGTCCAGCGATTAAGGACACTGTGCATAGCCAAGCCTCTCCTGACCCCCCAGAACCACCCTCCTCCTCACACCCCAAGTTTGTTCCCACTCCACTACCCACCTGGCCTCCGTTGTGCCACGGTTTCCCTCACAGCCCACTTCCTGGGCACTACCCACTGTTCCTAGGCTGCCCGGCCCCCCCCTCACCCCCTTGCCACCCAGGCCTGGAGGCTCCCTTGGGTGCAGGTGAAGTTATTGTACTGTAGCCGCCCAGAGAGACCACAAGGCCCTGTGTACAGGTGGCTTTGACCCCAGGCCCACCGCGCAGGGGCCCCCTCTCTCCAGGCGCAGGTCCCAGCTCACCATCCCACCTAGTTCTTCGGGGGTCCTTCCGCTGGTGGGGACATGGGGGGGGGGGGGGCTCAGCCACATGGGGGTGGGGACAGGAGAAGGGCGGAGCGACCGAGGATGCTCAGGGTAACCAGGAGGCCAGGTGGGTGTGAATCTTTATTTAGAGAAAAGCGACAGAGTTGGAGGCTCCTGGCGGCAGGCGGCAGCGGGGGTCCTGGGAACAGGGGCACGACCACGTGGTGGGACAGCATCTGGCGGGGCAGTCACGGGTGCCGCGGGCGGGGGGCGCTGCGGAGAAGGGCGGAGGGGTGAGACCGCCCATTTCCGTGGGGACCCCCCCTCTCCCGCCACGGGTTCACCTGCCCCGCCCTGGCCCCCCTGCCCCCCCCCTCGCGGGCGCGCAGACGCTGTCACAGCAGCCGCGTGTGGGGGGCGGGGGGCAGCACCCCAGGGTAAGGCTGGCAGGCGGAGTGGGTCCCGCATGGGGTGGGGGTGCAGGGAGGAACCCCTGGCTCTGAGTGGTGGCTGGAGCCAGAGTCCCCGTCCGGCGGCTCACCTACTGGGCTTTGTGGCTTCGGGCGCGGAGGCAGTCACTGCGGGGCCGGGGCCGGGGGCGGGACGCTCCCCTCCGCCTTCAGCTCCGCCTCCTTCTCGGCGCCCGCCGCCAGCTTCCCGGGGGCCTCGGTGGTCGCCGGGCCCGCCTGGGTGGGCGCCTTGGGCGCCTCCTTGAAGGCGGGATGGATCTTCCTCCAGACCACGGGGGGCTCGGTGCCCTGCTTGCGGCTCAGCGGGTAGGCCCCCATGGCCGCCAGGATGCTGCGGTGGCGCTCGGGGCCCATCTCCGCGTAGTACATCTCCAGGGACAGCGGGGTGCACATCTTGTGCTGCTGCAGGGGGCAGGAGGGGGGCGGCGGGTCAGGGGGCGGGGCTGCCCCTGGGCTCAGGTGTGCACACGGGGGTGAGCTCCCCTGTATGACACCGACCACGAAGCACGAAGCGGCAGCCACATTGTGCGCCACAGGAGGGGAGGCCGGGATCTCTAGGCCTTCCTGTCCCTTCTGCTCTGGAGCAGCTCCGTAATACTGCGCACAATCGCCCGAGATACATTTGTTTCTGCCCTAATTTCCAGCCACCCAAGTTGGCCTCCAATTCAGAAGTGGGGGCTCCATGGAGCGTCAACCCCTCTCAGAAGGGGGGGGGGGTGGCCCCTCCCCAGGAGTGAAGGGGAGGAGCTCCACGAGCACACCCCAGCCCACCCCCACCCAGAGCGCATGGAGGGAATCCCAGCGAGTGAGGGTCAGGGAACCCCTGGGAATGCAGACAGGCCTCCCAGGCTCCAGGAACGCTGGGGTTAGGGTGAAAGTAGATTTCACTACTGAAAAATTAGAGGCGTTAGGAAAATACACTAAAAAGGCTAAAAACCCTTACTAAAGTTAAGAGAGAGATAAGAGGAGGGAGGAAGTATTTGCCAACTGTGGGAGAAGGTTAATGTCATATCACATAGAAGGCCCCGCACAGGTCAGAGCGGGAGAGAGCAGCACCTCTGGTGCAGAGCAGATGCTGACCCGGGAGGGCTGCCTGGCCAGCTCACCTCTGTCCCTGCACCTCCTCCCTGAGGTTTACGTAGTTCTTACTCACAGGACCACAACGTCTCTTGCTAAGACACCTTTTACTTGAATCTTTCAAAAGAGGATTTGAATGTTTTCTGGGAAGGTAACCGGAGCACAAGGTGCTAGGAGATCCTAAACCCACAGGAGCAGGACACGCCCTGGGCTCCCCCGGGGGCACCCGTCCCCATGCTTCCCCTGGACCCCCAGGGCCCCTCCCTGGTACTCTGCCTGGGGACCCCCTCCCCACTCTGGGCCCAGCTTGCCTGCCTTACCCGAACCAGGAAGCCATCCGGGCAGGTGAACTGGTCGTACCAGAGGGCCTTGTACATGATCAGGAGGCAGCCCATGAGCGCCATGACGAAGGCCAGCATACGTGCTGGGGGCATCTGCAGGTGAAGGAGAGGAGAGGGACCCATGGGTGGGGGGGGGCGGGGAGGCACGGAACCCAGCCCGGGCTCCTGGGACAGTCCTCATGGTGGGGCTGCGAACCCAGCTGAGCCCCCCAACCGACCCTGCTAGCCCGTGGCGGGGAGGCTTTCCTTCTCAGAAACAATAGGGGGAAGGGGCAGGTTTTACTATGGAAACATGAAAGGCTTTAGAAATAGTACAGGGAAAAGGAGAGAAATCATTATTTGTAAAATGAATAATGCTAAAAAAAGGGTGGGAGAAAGTATTTGCCAGAGTCCCTAGCAGGAAGAGCGACTGTCTATAGTATGTATAAAACCAACAAGCCCGGCCGGCGTGGCTCAGTGATTGAACGTCAACCTATGAGCCAGGAGGTCACGGTTTGATTCCTGGTCGGGCACATGCCCAAGGTGCAGGCTCGATCCCCAGTGTGGGGTTTGCAGGAGGCAGCCGATCAATGATTCTCTCATTGATTCTTCTCTCTCTCTCTCTCCTTCTTCCTTCCTCTCTAAATTCAATTAAAAAAGTTTTTTAAAAAGAAAGGAAACCAACAAATCACTCAGGAGGAGACAAATGACCTGCAGGGAAGGCAGCTGCACGCATTGCCCACCGTGGCTGTCACCCACTGTGCAGCCGGAGGGAGGCTTTGGGTCCCACTGGCCACAGGTCAGTCTGGCGTTGCTCAGCCTCAAGTCCCTCAGCACCCCCACCCCTAAGCACCCAGCCTTCGTTCCCACCCCACCGTGCCTCTGAATGGGCGCTTTCTTGTCCAACTTCCCTGACAGCAGCAGCCTGAGAAAGGGGGCCCAGCCCCCCTGGCCCAGCCCTGGGTGCTCAGGGCCTGTGGCTGCCTCAGCACCTTCATCCTAATCTGACTCTCCACGGGAATGACCGCCCCCCCGCCACCCCACCCCGCCCAGAAGCACGGGGTGGCAAGGGTTCGGTTACCCCGCGTCCTTCCTCTGGGTTGGTGGAGGCCAGCTTCTGGGCCTCTATGTCTGGGAACTTCTTCAGCTGTTCTGTGGAGGGCAGTCCATATTCCGTCTGTGTCTTGATGACCACCTGTGCAAAGAGATGACCCAGGAGGACCCTGAGCTGGGAGGGCTAGGAAGGGATGGGGCAGGGGCTCAGCGGCCCAGCAGTGGTATGGGTCCTGATCATCTGCCAGGACTGTCCAGTGCCTGGGCTCCAGTGACTACAAGCTGAGGCCAGGGCAAAGTGGGTGCTGCAAGTCTGCTGGGTCTGTGGCAGCCATGAGGCCTGGCCAGACCATGGACGGAGCCCCTCTGTCTGCTGGCTGCCTTCAGCTCCGAAGGTCCCACCTCTTCCCACCAGGCGCTTCCCCTTCAGTGGCCCCACAGCTTGCCTCCCCTTCCAGGGAGTCACCCTGATTCCTCTTCTGGGTCCCAGAGGACTGAGGGCCCTTCCATAGAGGGCACAGGCAGGTGCGGTCCCGTGCTCTGTGTGTTCCTAGGAGCAAGGACTGGGCCTTCCCAAGGTGTCCACTGAGAACTGGGTCCAGAACCGAAGTAGATGCAATGGAAGCCCAGATCGCTGGAGAACTGCCCTCAGCCAATGCCTGGGGTGGGGGTGGGGGGCTGTCCTCATGGTCCCCAGCCAATAACTGACAGATATGGGCACAGATGGCCACCTCGCCCCCAGTTAGGACAACTCTTGGTGTCACTCATACTCCGGAGTTCACATGGGATCAGGCAGGGCTACGCTGAGCTCTGCTTCTCACAGATTCCCACTGAAACCTCCCTCTCCACCAGCCACTGTCCCCAGGACCCCATCTCTGGCTTGATCCAAGACACAGTGTGCCCAGCAGGACAAGGTGGGAATTTTGCTTGCTGAGTCCCCGCTGGGCAGCACTATGGGCTGGGTGCTGTCTTCTAAATGGTGCGTGAATCTTCAGTCACTTGTGGCCAAGTTACCCCGTTTACAGATGAGGACAGGGTGGCTCTGGGGGATGAGGGAGCTGATTGCATGTGGCCCTGGGTTCCTACCCAGCTGGCCCTTCCTCTGCCTGCCCTCCTGCACGTTGGAGGAGGCCATATCTAAATAAATCTCTCTCTGCACCCCTATGTTCCCAGCGCAGGCTGAGAAGGATCCCCCACTGGCCCAGGTCACTCACCTGGTCAGAGAATGGTGGCTGGAGCTGGCTGACATCCAGGGGGCTGATCAGAGGGACGCTGTCCATGGTAACCCCATCCTGGTACCCGAGGTCTCTGCTGAACTTCCCGAAGCTGAAGCCCAGCTTCACCATGGTGGATGGTGGTCCTTGTCCTGTCCAGAGGCAGGCACAGGGTCACTGCACACTGGCCACCTAGCAGATGTCCACCCAGCAGGCCCTGGACAGAGAGGGTTCAGAGAGGACTGGCCCCAATGCGCCTTATACCAGAGCTGGGGTGGGCTGGGACTGGCCAGGCCAAACTCCCTTCCTGGCCCCTGGGCTCCCTCGGGGCCCCACAACCGTGCAGGGATGGCACCTCAGACCAGTGACTGTCCAGACACACAAGGGCAACAGAGTCTTCCACTGGCTCACCTGCTAGAGGACAGTCTAAAGGCAGTAACTCCAGTCAACAGAAAACAATCTCCGATAGAAGCCTGAGGGTAGGGTTGCCAGACTTAGCAAATAGAGGACACCGGTTAAATCTGAATTTCAGACAAAAAGGATTCTCCTTCTCTTTCTCCTTCCTCTCCTCCTCCTCCTCCTCCTCCTCTTCCACCATTAGTATAAGTACATCCCATGCAATATAGGACATACTGATTCTAAAAAGTTATTTGTTGTCTATTTGAAATTCAAATTTAACTGGGCATCCTGTGTTTTAACTGGCAACCCTCCTAAAGATGCAAGAAGTAACAAGATCTACAGAAGAGGACGTCGGTGAACGCTAGCTGGGAGGACAGAGTAGCAGTGGTGTACACAGGGCTGGGCCACCTGGAAAGCGGGCACCCCTGACAAGAGGAGAGAGTCAGGAGGATGAGTGGGAGATGGAGACAAAAGGCCCTTTGCCATGAGCTCTGTAAATCATGGTGCTAGAGGACTTAGCCACACTGTGGGGCAGGGAAAAGGAAGAAGAGGAGAGGCCTGGACAAGAGAAGGTCAAGCACACATTCTTCACAGGCAAACCATCTCTTGTGAATAGAAAACCCAAGAGAATCTACAAGTAAAGTATGAAGATTGAAAAGTGAGTTCAGTGTGGCTCAGTGATTGAGTGTAGACCTCATGAACCAAGAAGTCTTTGGTTCAAGTCCCAGTTAGGGCACATGCCTGGGTTGTGGGCTCAGTCTTCAGCAGGGGGAGTGCAGGAGGCAGCCGATTGATGTAACATCTATGTTTCTATCTCTCCCTTTCTCTCTAAAATCACTAAAAACATATTTTTAAAAAGAGCTCAGCAAGCTGATGGACTTAAGGTATTCAGAAATCAATTATATTTCTATATATCAGTGACAAAAAATTAGAAAATGCTTTTTTTTGAAAGATTCCTTAAACAGTATCAGAAATAGCAACTGCTCAGGAATAGGTCTAACAAGAGGTGAGAAGGACCTCCATGTAGAAAACCATCACCACTCCCAAACACTCTCCCTGTAACAGCCCCACCGGCGCCGGTACCCACCAGGGCCTCAGGTGACCACTGCCTCATGCCCCAGCGGGTTCCAGGTGTGGGCAGGCTGGGTGGGAACAGAGGAGGAGGCCTGTCCAGGCAGAGAGGCAGATAGATGCCGAGCAAGGAGTCCAGGGCTGTGCAGGGCTTGTGTGGCGGGCGGGGTGGGGTGGGGTGGGCAGTCAGGAACCGCCACTGTAATGCGGACTGGAAGCCGCAGGCTGGGCAGAGAGAGGCCGCCCCCATCATGGACTCTAAGGCCCTTTCTTGGGGGTGTGCGCCTAGCCCAGGGCCCTTACCGATCCTCACAGCGCCCCCAACGCCCACCCCCAGGCTGGGGGCGGGGCGCTTCCCGAGGAGGGGCGGGGCCCGGCCGCGGCTTAGCCCTGGAGGGCGCGGGGTACCTGGGCACCTGGCCCAGGCGGGCGGGCGGGCGGGCGGGCATTCTTCACGCGGCCGGCCCCTGCAGACGACGTCGTCGGCGCTCAGTGACGCAGAGGTGGTCGGGCAGCCATCAGAGTAAATAGAAAGAGGCCCAGTGCGAGGAAGAAATAGAACCGCCGCCCGAAGACCACTGGAGATGCAGATGAGGGGGCGGTGGGAGGTGGGGCGGCGAGTGCCCAGGGCTTGAGGGGAGGTGGGGGGGGCAGGGGTGCGCCACCCCGGGAAGGAGACTGGAGGCCTTCACGTAGTGGACGCCCCACGTGGCTCAAAAACCCCGGCCTGCGCCTGAGAATTGAGCGCGGTCTGTGTCAGGTTGGCGACCGTGCCCGCTGGAAGGCCGAGGCCCCCCCGCCCCCACCCCCCCCCCCGCGCCCATAAGAAGCTCCGCTTCTGGGGTCGGTCCCCTTTGAGCCAAACGTAAGGTCCAACGCAACTTGACGTCCCCGTTACGTCATCGCGGGTTTCCACAGCAACGAGGCGAGCTTTTGATGCCTGGTCTTCAGGAGGAGAAGCTATTTGGGGCCCTTTGGAGCTTTCGCGTCTAGTTCCAGGCCCCGTGCCCTGGGGGAGGGGCTGGCTGCGTGTAGGTACCCCCTCCCCCCCAACACCACGCCGTTCCTTCGCTGTCATGGGACCTACTGGGGGGGGGGGTGCGCATTCACATGACGGACACAGAAGTCCACGGAACGGGGGGGGGTCGTTTCTATCCTCCCGCCCGCTCCGCTCCTTCTACACGCGCGGTAATTGTGTCTTCTCCGGGGGTCGCCTGCTCCCCACCCGCTGCTGGCTCCTGGGAGGATGGGGGGCGGTGCAGCCTCCTCTCCGAGGCTTGGGGAGGGGGTATAGGATGAGCGGCAAGTCTGTGCTGATGGGTGGATGGATGCGGGTGGCCACGGGCTCTTAGGTGAGAGCCCACGAAGCTCGGATACAGGTCACGTCACCGACTCGCTTTCGCACCCCGCACCGGGATGCTGCGTCAGGAGGCGCGCGCCCCTGCGCACGGGCACCAGCCTCCGCGCGCCTCGGGCTGCAACTGCGTAGCGCAGTGGCCTGCGATCTTGGCTGGAACCCAGCAGCGCCCCCCCCCCTGCCTACCCACCCCCCCCCCCCCCCCGCCGCCCAGCCGCCCTCCTGCCCCTCGCCCTGCAGGCCGAGCGTGGGGTTGGCTCCTGCTTCAAGGGCAGGTTGACTTTGGGCTAGCAGCCCAGCCCTGAGGGCCCAGGAGCGGGAAGGGGTACAGTGGGGTGGGGAGACCTAGGGCTGCACCCGGCCTTGGCTTCCCACGTCCCAGTCCGTCACCTGTGGCCGGCACCCAGAGCTGCCGCGGCAGGTGGTTCCCGAGACTCCCCTCCCTGCTCCTGGCCCCACGCAGCCGGCCCACCCCCTCCCGAAGCCCGATGCGTTTCTCGGTGCTGGGGCGCGACGCTCCTTGGTCAACCCCTTACTCCTCTTTCCCTACCCCTTACCCCCTTACCCCCCCCCCCAGACAGACTGGTGTCCTGGAACTGCCCCCCCCCCCAATTTCAGGATGGCCGCAACCGCTGACTCAGATTTGCGGGGCTGGAGCCGGTCACGGGGAGGGGCTGCGGTCACCATGGCGGGGCTGATGTCCAGCCGTCCTAACCCACCCGAGCTTCCCCGCTCCGCTGAGGACGGGGGATGTGCGAGGCTAGACACTGCGGCCCTTCTGGACGGTCCAGGCCGCAGTTCGCCCTGCCGCCCCCCCAGTCGTCCGGGTCAGCGCAGACCCCACAGGAGGACCCCGTCCGCCACGGGGCTCCCCTCCATACACTCCTCCTGCACACGCACCTGCACACCCGCACACCCCCGCCTACCGCCGCCCTCACCCCCACCCCCAGGGCTCCATAGGGATAAATGTGGAAATGGCTCACAAGCGGCTCCAACGCGCTGCTGCGGCAGAATGCGGTCTCCGGAGGAGGATGCGGTTCCAGACGCTTCGCAGCCGCAGTCGGGGTGGGGCGGGGGAGGGGCCGAGCCCCAGACCGAGGCTGCTGTTGCTGGGGAGACGCAGGCTGGGGGAGGGGAGCCCGGAGCCTGCCCCCCACCCGGGCTGCACCGGGCACCACAGCCTCACACCCCCTCCGACGCGTGCGCGCGCACACACACCTCACGCAGGGCACAGCCTCTGGCCAGCTGAGGCCTGACTGCTCCTGCACCTGGGCGTGTCGGGGCTCTCAGTCCTGGCTTCCGTCAGGCTCTCAGACTCTCCCTCCCGCCTGCCTTGGTCAACTGGGTTGAGGTCCAGCTGGGCTTGGCCCCCACCCACTCGGAGGAGGGCCTCCTTCTCCTGTTTCAGCGTCTGGAGCTGGGGCTGTCCGCTTTCCTTGGTCATGCCAGTCACTCCTGGTCACTGTTGCCCCGGCACCTGCTCGGTGCTGGCAGAGAAGGCGCTCAGCAGGTGTTTGGTGAGTGTCATGGGAGACGTGGCCCCCCTCCCCCAAGGGCTCAGCCCCGCTCACAGCTGGAGGACAGCGACGGCAGCAGCTGGATCAGCGCTCCAGCCCTTTCACTGTTGAATACCGTCCCATGTTCAGATGGGCCTCCTTTTATCCATCCATCCACACAGGCCTCTGGACCGTTCCTGGTTTTGTCTGTTCAGGTTGCATGGATGCTCTTGGAGTCCTTGTGCGGACACAGCTTCATTCCTCTTGGGTGGGTACCTAGGAGTGGAGTTGCGAGGTAGGATGGTAGTTCACATTTCACTTTTAAAGAAAATGCTAAAATAAAATTTTTCCCCAAAGTGGCTGCACCATGGTACATCCACCAGCCATGTATGGGGCTTCAGTTTCTCCACACACTCTCCTCAGCACTTGCTACTGTCTGTCTTTTTTTAAAAAAAATTATAGTCATCTCTATGAGTTTGCTAGTCCCACCCCCTGACCTCAGAGGAGGGGAGAGGGGCTGGAAGTTGAACCCATCACCAGGGCTAAGGATTCCACCAATCATGCCTATGTAATTAAGCCTCCATAAAAACCCCAAAAGGACAGGGTTCGGAGAGCTTCCAGGTTGGCAAACACATGGAGATTTGGGGGGACGTTTCCCCAGACCTTGCCTATGCATCTCTTCCATCTGGCTGTTCCCGAGTTGTATCCTTTTATAGTAAACCAGTGATCCAGTGAGTAAAACATATCTGGGTTCTCTGAACTGTTCTGGCAATTTGGTCCAACCCAAGCAGGGGGTCATGAGAACCTCCAACCTATAGCTGGTCGGTCATTGTTATTGGTGACCAGATTCATTAAAGGCCTCGGTGCCAATACAAAATGGGCAAGCATTCATGTCACCAAAGAATTGAACCCAACACCTTTCAGTGCATGGGACCACACTGAGCTGCAATGGCCAGGGTGATGTCCAAATATATTTCATTGTACATTTGAAATGTGTAGTTTACCATTGGTCAATCAAACCTCAATAAAACTGTTTAAAGAAAGGCCCTTGTGTGCCTGGCAGTGGCCATGGGGTCTGAGGTTGAGCCCTTGCAGTGATGGGCCCAAGACAGAGTCCCTTCCCCAGGCTGAACCCCAGATCTTCACTCAATGGCTTGCCAGCCCCTCAGGCTCTCTGAGAGGTCAGGACACCAGCCCCCACATGGGAGCCTCTGCCAAGCCCTGAGGGACAGAGACCCAGGAGTCCCCAGTCATCCAGCTCCCACAGTCACATGGCTGTAGGAAGGTCTGGAGGAAGAGCAACCTCAGGGACACTGGAGTCTGGGCCAATGGCTGGCAGGAATTTCTTCCAACCTGAGACCCAGTCTGGCATCTCGCCAGGTGCCATCAGAGCCTCAGACTCCCCTTCAGGCCAGCCCTCTGCCCGGGCAGCCCCTACCCTCCCATCCTTTGCCCCACTCCACCCTGATTTCCTAGGACAGCTCAGGCTTCTTTAGTCAGTAGGCACTCAACCACTGGGCGGAGGGAACACAGGCATGGGGCCCAGCTGGCACCCCAGGCAGCTCAAGCCCTCCACCCAGGGCCATCCTACCCCCATACCACCAGCACCACCTCCAGACCAGCCCTGCCACCTGCCCTCCTGCCTTTGGGGCTGAAGAAACGGTCTTGGTCCCCTCTCTAAGGGCCCCCCAGTGTCTGCAGCTGGAGGAACTGATGCATAAGCCTCCACTCCACTCCACTCAGGGCCACCTGAGTAGCGGCTGCACCTACCTCCAGGCGTCCTGCAGTGTGTGGAGTCACCACAGCCCCCCACCCAGGTCCCCAGGTCCTTAAGTTGCAGGAGGGTGTCTACCTGTGTGACCTCTGGTCTCACACCCAGGAACTCACCGAGTCAAGAGGCCCAGACCTACTGGGAGGTGGAGGCCTACTTCCCATTTGAGGCTCCATCTCAGGCACCTGGGGGCTGCCCTTGGGAGCCAGCAGCCTCTCTGTGCTCTGCCTTTGTGAGTGAGAATGGTACTGTTGCTTAAAACTTTGGACTAAACATTGACACTTTTCCACCATATTTCTTTAAAAAAAATTTTTTTTTATTGATTTTAAAAAGAGAGGAAGGGAGAGGTAGAGAGATCGAAACGTTGATGAGAGAGAAACCAATCAGCCACCTTCTGCATGCACCCATTGGGGATTGAGCCCGAAACCCAGGCATGTGCCCCGACTGGGAATAGAACCAGTGACCTCTTGGTTCAATCACTGAGCCACACCAGCTGGGCTCCATCATTTTTCAGATAGAGAGAATCCCAGCCAGTCAGCAGCCCCCCAAGGACCTGCCGGTCACACGCCCTGGCTGGGTGAGGTCTGCGTGCTGCCAGGAGGGCAGGGACTGCTGGTAGTGTTGTCGGGCTCAGGGGTCCTGATTCCTCACCCGTCTAGATCAGGGCTTCGGGGGCCAGCACCCCCTTCTTGAGGATGAGGTTTCCGTAGAGGGCCGTCTCCCTGCACAAGGAGCTGAGCTGAGCCCAGAGCCGAGCCAGGGTGCCCAGATCCCTGCTGTGCACCACCGCTGGACAGCTCAGTGACCCCATTCCCTGGGGACCATCTGTCTCAGGGGGGCAGGGGCTGAACCGAGGGTGGGGGAGCTCTGGAGTAGGGAGAGGGAGGGCCTCACACTAAGCCCAGACCCAGTTGGACCCAGGCAACCCATCAGGACCCAGTGGATCCAGCCAAAACTCACCCAGTTGCTACAACAGCAAAAGCCTTCTTGGCTTGCTGATAAAACTCAAACCTCTCTATCTTCTCAAGGGGGCTCTGGAAGGCAAACCAATGTGGTTGAGGGACCCTGCCCAGAAACCCATGGGCCCAGCAGGGGCATCAGGAGGCATGGTCTCTCTGAGCTTCATTTCTCTGGTTCTCCAGGCCAGGGTCCCAAGGATGCTCAGCCTCCTACCTGCAAGGACCAGGCACTGGGGGGTGGGGGTGGGGTGGGGGGGGAGGGAGGCAGGCTGTGGTGGGTGAGATGCCTGCTGTGCTTGGTGGCCGCCTGCCTGGGACCCCTGAGCCCCTCTGATCTGCCCCAGGGTTGGGGTAGGGGAGCCACTGTCCAGGACAGGAGACCCAGATGTTCTCTCTTCAGGTAGGTCCTACCCAAGACCTGCCTGTGTGGGTGGTCCCGGGAGGACAGGCTCGACCCCTTGCAGGGTGGCATGGCATCGGGGGTGTCACACAAAATCAGACAAGGCCTCTGACCACAAGATGGGGGCCTGGGGTACCCTACTTGGAGAGGCTGGGGTGGGTAAGGGCCCTAGGAAGACAGGTCAGGATCCTGGGAAAACATAGGAAGCTGGGGGCCGGAGGGTGGTCCCACGGTCACGCTCCCACTGTGGGTGAACAGGCGCTACACAACCATGGGGCAGAGTTTGGGGCCTGTCCTTCCTTCCTCCCAGGCCTCCAAGGAAGCGTAGAGGGTCCCAACCCCGTTCTCGGTGGGGGCAGCAGGCTCACCGAGCAGCCAGCCTCCAAGAGGATGGACTGGTAGCTCTTCCACACCGGGGTCTGGAGGCCCCTCTCCTTGTCACTGGACACCAGCTCCATGACAGCAGCCTGGGACAGAGGGGCCAGTCTGTCCCCGGGTGCCTCCAGGCCCCCCTTGTTGGGTGATGGTTAGGGCTCTTCTGATCAGGGTTAGAACCCTTTGAGGACACATCCTCCCCCCAACCCCCCAAAGGCAGGTGTGCCCTCTGAGGTCTGGAAAAGGGGCCCTCACCGGACTCTCCACATAGGTGTCCAGTGGCAGCAGCTTCAGCACGGCCTCCAGGAGCTGCGGGATGCCCAGGCCTGAGGGCAGAGTGCTGGCCTCAGACTCCAGCCCTCCGAACCCAGGTGCCCACAGCGCCACCTGGTGACTGGGCCTGGCCACACAGCCTCACTCAACCATCAGGGACCGACTTGGGCCCAGGATAGAGGGGCCACAGGCCAACTGCTGCCCCCCTGGTGACACTCATGGAGGTCACACTGGTGCCTCCTCAACCTGGCCGCTGCACCTGTCACTGTCCTGGCACTGGGCCAGCCCTGACCATCCCTTCACCCTGCACCATTCAGGTTGTTGGGGGTACCCTCAAAACCTATCCACCAGGAGGAGTGCCCTGCCATCTCCTTGACCCCAGAGGCTGGGAGTTGCCATCTTTAGCCTGTGACAAGGACAGTGGGATCTGGGAAGAGGCCTCTTTTGCCCAAGGTGCCCCCAAACCTGTCCCACTTGGCTCCCAGGCCCGCGCTCTCTCATAAAGTGAGTTTCTGATTGTTAAAGTAACACATTCGCATTGTACAAAATTGGGAAATACAGAAGCCTATGAAAAGGAACCAGCTGTAATCTTACCACATAAAGGAAACCTGCTGCCATCGAAGTTCATCTTCTTCTGCACGATTAGACTTTCCTGCCTGTTTTCCACTCTGAATCCTAATTGCTTGTTCTCCACTGATGCGCACGGTGTGTGTGTGTCACTTTTGGTGGCTGCACTGTGATTTACTTAAACGCCCCTTATGTTCCAGCTTTTCCCATGGCCCACCTGGTCCCACCCTCCTCGGGAAGGAGAGCACCTGGTCACCTGGCCCAGGATCTAGCCAAGGCCAGCTGGTTCAGCTCCCTGAGTGGGGCGTGGTAGCCAAGGCAACGGGTCAGGATGGGGCCCTCACCCCAAGGCCGCCCTACTCAGGACTGCTGGTTCTGCTCCTACCATCCTCTCTGGAATCTGGCTCAAGGTCCCTCCCAGCCTCACCTCCCGTCCACCGTGAGGGTCAGAGGCTCACTGAGTATGTGGACACCTGGGGCCTGTGAGGTCAGGTCACCAGTACTGGGATTTTTGCATCAGGGTAAAGGCTGAAAACCTGACTGACCTGGGGGAGGAGGGGGCCCCACTGCTCAGTCAGCCAACACAATGCCTAGCCTCCATTTCCCCATTTTCAAGAAGTCACCAAGGGGTGTCAGAAATGGAGCAGGAGGCCCAGGTCACCTCTGGGGGCTGGGGGCTGCAGGGAGCACCTTGAGGGTCCTGGCACACGGGTCGCCGTGGGTGCTTGGGGAATGGGTGGAGGTGGGGGCAGAGCTGTAGAACCTGGGGAGCTGGGACCAGGACCCCCCCACCTTTCCGGCCCCGCCTTGCAGGAGGTGGCCTGCTCACCATCGGCGCGGATCTCCTCTGGGCCACACTTGCAGATGGAGGAGGTGGGGAAGTTCATGTCTGCAAGAACTGAATGGCCAGCTGGGTTAGACATCCTGGGGTCCACATGGGTGTTATGTTACACCATCTCCGCTAGCCTCCCACCCTTTCCCAACAGGGAAATCCAAGGGCCAGGGAGGAGAGGGAATTACCAAGTAAAGGAGCAACTGTACAGGTGTTAGCAGGATGAGGGCGGAGCTTGGACCTGCAGCCTGCACCCTGAGTCCCGCCCACAGCCCAGGAAAAGAAAAACAGCCACAGACACCGGGGACGTGACCCCTCCGGGGCCATGTGGGGAGGGGTCGGGAGCATGAGCAGCACACAGGGCCTGAGGCCCCTCCCCACCCCTTACACCCAGCCCGGCCCCGACTTAACCCTGCCCGGGCCAAGGGCACTTGTCCTCGTGACCGCCTGGGGCCAACCAAAGCCTGGGCTGCGGCCTGGGCCAGCCGGAGCCTCGGGAGCGGGTGGAGTCCTGCTCCGAGGAGGGACAGGGCCGCCAAAGCAGTGCCTCCACCTCCGGACCGGCTCTTCCGGGCATGGGGACAGTCTGGGCCAGGACCCCGGAGGGAGTCCCCACCCCAGCCCCGGCGCCTCCCCTGACCTCTGCCGCGACGGTGGGGCTCCAGATCCTGAGGCTCGGCCCCCCAGCCGAGCCCCCCAGCCGACTCACTCACCGATGGTGTCCCCGTGCCCCATCCGCGCCAGGGCGTAAAGCAGCTCTGGGGACAGAAGCGCCGGGATGCCCTTCAGCACCACCATGCTCGCAGGAGGAAGGGGTGTGGCCGTGGGCGGGGCCTGCAGGGAGGGGCGGGGCCTGCAGGGAGGGGCGGGGCCGCTGGAGCTGGAAGAGGGTGGGGCTGCGCCTGGGTGTGTGGTGTGGGACCCAGCCAGGAAGGCACCCTGCAGGGCCTTGCATCCCTGGCCAGTTCAAGACCCGGACACCCGCGTGTGTTTCTGGTCGGGGCTCCCTACCCCCTCCCATCCCCGGTGTCCTGGGGTAGGAGGACCCCGTGGTGGACTTACTCCCTGGGCCTGCCCTGGAGAGGACCCCAAGGGCTGTGTAATGGGAGCACCTGGATGGGGCTCTCCCATCACCGCCCACCAGCTGAGAGCCACTGTGGCCTGTCTGGATTCCTGACCCACTTAGACTGTCAAAGAATAACCGACTTAGGGCTAAGCCCCTAAATTTAGGGACCATTTGTTATGCAGCAATAGCTGACCAATGCAGGTGGCTCCTGTGCCCTGCTGACACCCTCACATAAGAACCCACCACCAAACTCTATGCTCAGCCTGCAGATGGGCTCCTGCTTAGCTCCAGTGGGCCTCAGCCCTCCCTGCTCTGGCTCCTCAGCCCTCACCTTGCAGGGCTGCCCTGCTTACCTACCCACCTACCTGCCCTGCAGCCCAGAGGCCAGCCCAGGCCAGGCTGTCTCCCATCAGAGCCCGCCATCCTCCACTTTGTTCCCAAATGCACACTGGGCTGTGCAGCCAGTGCTCTGGCCACAGCCCTCAGCCGTGTGGTGACACAAGATGCTCAGAGCCTGGCAGCTCCTTGGAAAGATCTGTGTGTACATGAAAGACAACGAAGCCACAGTGAAACCCTGAAGGAAACTCCACATCTTACAGCTTGGCTCTGGGAGCCCGGCTGGCTGAGGGAGCCAGGTGGGAAACCCAGTCTGGCGTCCAGCAGTGCCCTGAACACACAGCCCTGGCCGGGTGGTGCAGAGGGTGGCAATCAGCAGGGCCAGCAGCCGATTCCACCCAGGGTGAGGGTTGTACCTGAGCAGTTTCCACTCTAAGTTTAAGTGGGGAGACTTACAGTCAACATTCGCCAAAGCTTTATCTTTTTAGTAGAAATAGATGAGGGGAAAGCTGGTTTTTTATAGATGAGGAGGAAAAGTTTCCGTTTCAGAAATAAACCAAACCCCTAAAACAACCTGAGGCCAGAGGTCACTTAACTCAAGAGGGAGTGGAAGCTCACGCAGGGGTTTGTGGTCCGTCAGTCACAGTAGAGCACATGGCCACACATTATAGCAGTGATGGCGAACCTATGACACGCGTGTCAGAGGTGACACGTGAACTCATTTTTTTGGTTGATTTCTTTGTTAAATGGCATTTAAATATGTAAAATAAATATCGAAAATGTCTTTGTTTTACTATGGTTGCAAATATCAAAAAATTTCTATATGTGACACAGCACCAGTTAAGTTAGGGTTTTTCAAAATGCTGACACGTCGAGATCAAAAGGTTCGCCATCACTGCACTATAGTCTCCTGACAGCCAGAGGTCCCCACATACCCCAAGCCCCGGGCCAGCATGAAGCCTGAGAGAAGGTCCCATTCCACCAGGCCTGGGGGGTAGAGGGTGGGCTCCTTTTCCTGCAAGTTCTGGAACCCAAATAAGCCTGTGGTGACAGACTTCTGAAATACGCTGCCTCAGTGTGAACCATTCTTGGCTTCTGACTGAGCACGGTGAAGACAAGGGTGTGAGGTCTCAACAAGATCCTCAGAACCGGTACCACTTCACTCTGGGGACCTGCAGCTCAAAATCAAAGTGTGGAGGCCACTGCCCAAAGCATGTGCAAAGTAAACCAGGGAACGAACAGTTCTCTCAATTTTATTTTATTATTTACTTATTTATTTTTTAAAATTTTTATTGATTTCAGAGAGGAAGGGAGAGGGAGACAGAAACATCAATGATAAGAGAGAATCATTGATTGGCTACTTCCTGCACGCCCCACAGTGGGGACTGAACCCACAACCCGGGCACGTGCCCAGTCCTCCTCGTTCATAGGTCAACACTCAACCACTGAGCAACCCCGGCCGGGTGGTTTTCTCAGTGTTAAGGCTCCATCCCTGGATACTCGGCTTGTCTACTCACCTCTAGGATAGGTGGCACGTCACGCAGCAGAGCCCTGGTCACACATTCAGCTTCAATACCAGTAAGTGAGTATTTCCACATCTACCTTCATGCAGAACACCCTGCCTCCGGGCCCGCTGTCCCAGGACCAGCCCACTGCAAGCAGCTCCCCTTGTACCTACTTCTGTCATCAGCACGCGTCAAAGCGTAAAGACCCGAGGCTTCTCTGAAAAGAATGTCTCTGTTCTCAGCACCGGGAAGAGGGCTGATCACAAAGACACCACCACCTCCTTCTCAAACTGCTCCCTTCTGAAGCCTGATCTGGATTTCCGATCACAGCACAGAACAGACCTGGTGGAGACTGAAGAGCTAATACCTGCCAGGCAGACAGTCTGCACAGCACGTCAAACTCTTGTTCTGACCAGTGCCCCACTTGGCTGCATAAATACAACCAAAACACAGGGCATGTGATCTAAGGCAGTCAGACAGCTGAAGCTTTCAGATCATTTCAATTCTTTCTCAAATGCAGGTGGGTCTCTCCTTGGTGTTCAGCTCCGTCCCAGCCCCAGGCCATGACCCACACATGAAGTGACCTCAGCCATGGGGTAGGACTGGGGGGCACGTGGCAGCCAGCAGGGCCGCACTCGCTGGGCCTGTCTATTACGTTGCTTTGCTTTGTGCCCCAGCATGGAAAGCCAGCAGGGTCCCTCACCGTGGAGGGTCTAAGGATGTTCTGGGGCTCCCAGGAAGCCCTCCCAGGTGGCAGGACATAGGTTTCCTTCCCGGGCCCCGGGACTTGTTCCTCTCCCACTGGACGTTTACGCGAGAGCCTGGTTTAAGATGGAGGGTCCAGAGTTCTGAGCGGGGCTGTGATGTGAGAATTAAACGGTGGGCATCCAGAGGGGGCAGGTGGTTTCCTATAACTAGGGTCACTCGGTTACCCAGTGTCCTATGTGCTATCTGACACTGCACAGTGACCCAGGGGATGCAGCTGGCCCGCACCAAGAATGAGGCCAGCAGAGGGAATTTAGTGCGTAGACTGTCTCCCCCAGCAAATGGCACTAAGTGTGACAGCCACCACTCACATTTCTGTTCGGGCACCTCCTACACCACGCATGCAGCAGCTCTGATCCAGGCCCGGGAATGGGATCCCGATGCAAGTCCTGACATCAGGCTGGGAGACTCAGCCAGCCCAGCACTGAGAACAGGCCCTGCTGACCCACAGCCCGAGTTCCCTCACGCGCAGCCCTGCAACGTGCAGGCTCCTTCTCACAATCTCAGACATGCTCCACTCAAGTGCAAGGTTTCCTTCTCACAGTGTTATCCATGATCGTTCCGACAGCAAGAAACGATGCAGTCTACATACTCAACACCTGGGAAAGCGTAAATTACAACATACCAAAATCATAAAAACATTCCAGGGCCATTTAAAAGAACGCTAGTAGGAATACTGTTCTGCAATGAAAAGAAACTATTACATGTTATGGCCTTGATGGACCTTGAAAACATTATACTAAATTCAGAAAGCAGTGTAGAGGGTGCCAGGGGCTGCTGGGGTGGGGAAAAGGGAGCTGGAGCTCATGGAGATAGTCTGTTTGGGTTGATGAAACAGTTTGGAGGTGGATGGTGGTGATGGCTGCAGGACTCTGTGAACACACTTAATGCCACTGAAATGTACATTTTGAAATGGTTAAAAACCCCCAGCAGCTTGTATGGCCGGAACATATTTTACCACAATTAAAAAAGAATTCTAGCCCAGCCGGCATGGCTCAGTGGTTGAGCATCAATCTATGAACCAGGAGGTCATGGTTCGATTCCCAGTCAGGCACAAGCCTGGGTTGCAGGCTTGATCCCGTGTGGGATGTGCAGGAGGCGGCCGATCAATGATTCTCTCTCATCATTGATATTCCTATCTCTCTCCCTTTCCCTTCCTCTCGGTAATGAATAAAAACATATTAAAAAAGAAAAAGAGAAGACACTCAGGTCAGAATGCGAACATTCTCCAGACACCGATTCTCACAACTCCACACCGTTGGAGAGAAAGAGCACGCACCTACACTGCTCTTTAAAAGAGAGGGTTTATTTGTTCTAAAATAATTTGTCCTCTTTCAATGGAGGTTTTAAGGCAAAGGCAGCCAGCTCTTACTGGTCTTTGAAGTTGGCCTTTCTCTTCTCCACAAACGCAGTCATCCCTTCTTTCCGGTCCTCCTGGGGGAAAGGAAATAAAGCAGAGCTGGACGACACATGTCCTAGTGGGTCAGGCGCAGGGCTCTCCACACTCACAGGCGGGGGTCCTGCAGCAGGACCACCTGGAAGCCTGGGAATGGTCCGGATTCCCTGACCGAGTACGGCTGGCCTGGGAATGGGTATTTTTACATACCTCCTCCCCTCACGCCCAGGTGATGCTCACTCAGGAACCACGAACCTCTGTGTCAAATAAACTCTCATCTACAGAGAACCTCAGATGCACGCTATTTGGGTCACTCACCAAATCATCTGAATTCAGCAGTACCCTGGGTGTCATGAGGCAGGAATCCAGACTCTACCTCTGCCTCTTTTCCTGTGTGTATACGTGTGTATACACACATCTGCATTTCCTCAAGAGCCAAAGCCATTTTTTATCTTTCTTTCATAAAAAACCTATATATGACCTTCTGATAATAGAAGAGGTAAATCTGTATTAGAAGAATGATTTCCTTTGTCACTGGCAGAACTCCTAGAAAACACTGTTCTAAACCCCATTTCAAGTGACTGGAGTGACAGGAAATCATGGGTAAATGGACTGCATTTAAGGGCCACCGGGAAGACCTTTTGTGACAGGAAATGGCCTTGCTCTGTCCGTCCTTCTGAACTTCCACTCACGATGGAGCCCCTGACCTAGCTACGGACGCTAGCAGCTCTGACCAAAGGGGAGTGGGGTTGGCTGATGAAGTCTACGAGGACATTCCCAGCAGCTTGTGTGGATGGAACACGTGTGATTCTTTACTTGAATGTTGTTTACTCACAGTAGCAAAAGTTGAATAGAAGATTTTCTTTTCCAACTTATTTCCCTCTGTTAATGTCATTTCAAAAGCTGAAAAAGAAAACCCGGATGTTACGAAGTGAGATGCTGGAGCTGGGAGTGCTTTTCTGTGGTGGCAGGAAACAGTCTCCAGAGCCCCATGCACTTGCACCTGATGTAGAATGTGGCCTGGGAAGGCCTGACCACCCCAGCTCAGTGCCTCTCCCAGAAGAGAAGGTGAGAAACTGCATGAAAGGTGGGATGCAAACGGTCCAAACACAGAGGGTGTGAGGCAGCCCATGAAACTGTTTTAAAAGTCTCAAAGGTCCTGGCCAGGTAGCTCCATCGGAGAGAATGGAGCGCAGGGCGACAGCAGCGTGTGGCCTCTGTCCTGGCTCCCACGGGGTCCGGGAGTCTCCGCCCCTTGGGCCAAGCCTCAGGCTATTTGCACAGCCCCTCACCACTGAGGAGCAGTCTCTCCACCCAGCTCCCAGGGAAACGGAGTTTCTCAGAAGCTGACATCAGGCCTCCCCCCTGCACAGCCACCACCTGTGCCTGTCTGTCCCCCAGGATGACATATTCTTGGTCTCAGTACCAACGGGAGCTCAGAACAGAATTTGTGAGCGAGCAACTAGAAACAAAAACTCTACAAAGAGCCAAATTCAAAATATTGAGAATCCCAACAATTTTGTCCAGGATGGGCACCTAATTCAGAGCCAAACCGCTAAAGCCGCGTAAGTCCTGGCGGCCTCTCCTTCCCCCAGCACAGCCCTACCTGCATTCACTGATTCTTTGGCCATCGCTGTTATAATTTTAGAATTGCTGGCAATTTTTTCTGCGCACTGGATGGCTTCATCCACCAGTTTCTCAACAGGAAAAATTTTGCTTACAAGACCTAAAACACAGAAAGGTGAACAACATGAGGAAGCGGCTCTGGTTATGTGTCGACACTTTGAGAGCAGAGGTCTTTTGGGCTGTTAACAAGGAGCTGCAACAACACAGGCAGGGTTCCACCTCGTCCCCACGCTGGGGCGATGCTGCGTGCTGCATGCGTGGGCACTTGACTCTGACAGACCATGTCACGGAGCAGCGGGGACAGGGTGCGCTGCCAGGTCTCAGAGAATCCCCATTGCTTACACTGAGCTCGGGAAACGAATGGTTTAACACCATTCTGTAACCTGTGCATATGCTTCAGCTACTCTTTTTACATATGGGGTGTCCATACAGGCAGCGGTCCCTTGGGTTGTCAGGACCCCTGAAAGCACTGTGCTGATCGCCCACAGGGGCACCTGCAGGAAACTCTCCCCCCTCCACTCCTCATGGGGGACCCCGGCCTGTACCTGCTTGCTTGGCATCCTGGGCTGAGATCCGGTCACCAGTGAGGACCATCTCCATGGCCAGAGACTTTCCAACAGCTCGGGTCAGCCTCTGGGTGCCCCCCGCACCTGCAGGGGCAGAAGGCTGTGGGTCTCAGCGGGCTGTGGCCAGTATAAGCCAACATGCACAGACACAAGTTCTGAGGGGCTGAAGATGGGTCTGTCAGGTGGGGCGAGGCAGCCAGTAGGGGGGAGGCAGGAGACCCGAGGAACCCTGGGAGGCCTCCTTTCCATGCTCAGTGCCCCCCTCCACCTGGCACCCCAGTGCCTACATAAGCACCTCATACAGGAGTCAGACTCCAGACAGATGCACAAAGCTCGCAGCTTCCAGCCTCAGATCTGGCTGGGGGGAGGCCTCTGATCTGACCTGCTCCCCTCAAGGTCTGGGCCTAGAGCAGGGCTCCCGCCTCCTGGGGCACTCTGAATGTGCCCCTCTCCCCCAGCGTTCTGCGGGTGTCCAGCCTATGGAGCTCCCCTCCACGTGCCACCGACCCTCCACCAGCTGGGAAGAGAGCAGTCTGCCCAGTCACCTGCTCCATGGTGAACCCCAGGCACCAGGGCGAGTCAAGGGGACCACCTGAGGGAGACAGCACAGTGCAGCAGACTCCGGCCTTGGGAGCTGGGACAGGAAGAGCTCACTGGCCGCGGAGCTCATGTGGGCTGTCCTTGCCCTCAGCCAAAGGGACACACTTTCCTGCCCACCCAGCTGGCTCAGGAGATGCCCTGGGCAGAGACATGTGGGGCAGAGACCTTGTGCGGACATAGGAATCTTGACCAGGTGGACTGCAGGGGCAGAGGTTGCACTGTTGGCCCATTGCTCCTGCCGACCTCCATGTGTGGGGGTCTGATTTCCTGTGCTGCTGAACTTGGATGAGGCCATAAACTGCTCTGGTCACTGGAACATGAGCAGATGTGACATGTGTGACCTCCGGGCACAAGCTCTCAGGGCTGGCCCTCAGTCACCATCTTCCAAGCTTCTAACCTACAAGGACTGTAAGCCAGTGTGTGGTCTGCCTTCTTAACAGCATCTGACACGGATGTGGCCATCACCAAAAGAGCTGGCATAGTTCCGTGACCCCCATGGCCATCTCTGAGTGCTGCTGTGACCACTTACACTTAGTGAGCTGGGGGGCAGAGGGCGCAATAGGCAGACATAGGCAGCCACCCGTCCAGTGCTCACACGACAACCCCACGTCCCTCGTCATGTGCAAGCCACATGCTCTGCCTGTTCCTGGAAAAGTCCTCAAGCCCCTAAGAGGTGGGCAGACT
Source organism: Myotis daubentonii (assembly GCF_963259705.1). Taxonomy (NCBI): domain Eukaryota; kingdom Metazoa; phylum Chordata; class Mammalia; order Chiroptera; family Vespertilionidae; genus Myotis; species Myotis daubentonii. The sequence goes on along the minus strand of NC_081852.1, from coordinate 58,908,594 downwards.
CTGGGGAGTGACCTGAAGAGCTTATGCTGCAGATGTCACTCTGCTTTACCTGGGATGGTTCCCAGTAGGATTTCCGGCTGTGCAAACTGGGCTTTCTCTCCAGCATAAATGATGTCACACATCATAGCAAGTTCACAGCCACCACCAAGCTGCAAAACATGAGGTGTCATCAGGGGAGTTCAATCACAAAATCACTCTATTTTCTTACTTAAATATTCTATTAAAATGAAACACAGCCTTGACCAGTGTGGCTCAGTTAGTTGGACATAGTCCCATGTACCAAAAGGTTGCAGGTTTGGTTCCCAGTCGGGGCACAGGCCCGGATTTCAGGTTCAATCCCCAGTAAGGGGTGTGTATGAGGCAGATTGCTATTCCTCTCTCTCTCCCCGTCTCTCTAAAGTCAATAAAAACATATTTTAAAAAATAAATTAAATAAGTAATTTTTCTAAAAAAAAAAAAAAAAAAAAGAAAGAAAACAGTCTGGGGTATAGCAAAGATTAACACAGTGGTGCAAAGTTGTTAAGTGTTCCCAAGAAGCTATAATAATAAAAGTGTAATATGCAAATTGACCGAACGGTCGAACAGTGGAACAACCGTCCCGATGACCTTCTGGATGAAGCCAGGGCTGTGAGGGCGGCCAAGACAGCCAGGGCTGTGAAGGCCTACTCTTGCACGAATTTCATGCATCGGGACTCTAGTTTCTTATAAAATGACTGAGGCAGCCCAACTCTTTCTGTAAATGGCCAAACAGCAAACACTTTCGGCTTTGTGGGTCCTAAGATCTCTCTGCAGAGGCTCGAAGGCAAACCAATGGGCATGGCTGTTCCAATACACTTTAACCGCTGACCCTGGCTGACCCCAAGGGAGCTTTATTAAACAGTCACACAGTGAAATGCTCTCATCACTTCTCTTCAGGCTCTGACCAGCCCAGCATCTCTGAGCAGTCGACATGCCTGCAGGAGACCTCAATGCACCAAACAGAGGACACAGAGCTTTCAACGGTAGTTAAAGAGGTTCGTTTATAGGTGCAGTGCAGGTCGGAAAGTCATCACAACTGTACAAAAAGCCAACACTATGCCTTTAACATAGCAGAGGGGAGGAACATTACAGGGAGTCACAGCAGTCGTCATGAACACTGGGTGAGAGGGGGCGCTGACAAGAGCAGATCCTGAAACACCTCCCCTCCTTACAGTCCTTGGCTCTTTGGCATCAAGTGGGAAAGGCCTCCTGGCCAGGGAACTAGACTTAGGCCTTTTCAAAATAAAACCGGTTACATGTCACACTCACAAGTACAGTTCCATAAGGAATTCTGAGCGAGAGGGAGACTCGGGCTGACACTCACAGCGTAACCATTGACGGCAGCGATGACTGGCTTCTTGACCCGGGCGAGATGGTCCCAGTGGCTCAAGAACCCAGTGGAGTAACAGTCCTGGAATCGCTGGTTCTGCATCTCTTTGATGTCTGCTCCAGCTGGTGGGAGTGAGGCCACAGTTACCAGAGTGCAGAGACCCCAAGAGGCAGCTATGGAGTGTCCACTGTGAGCAGGCACTGGGGCCCCTGGGGAGACCTGGCTTGCGCAGTGATGGACAGTGGCAAATCGCTGTGATACATGAGGGGAGCCGGGACAAGAAACAGACTCAAGGTGGACTCAGAGAAGGCTGGGCTTATTCACTGGTCACTTGAGCCCTCAACTCAGGACACCTGAGTATGGAAGACCGGAATAAAGGTACTCTGCTGGCAGAGCACGCCTGAGTGTTAAACATACCGAGCAGCTCAGCCAAGCAGTTCCCCGGCCCATTTCCATTTTACCTGTAAATCAACCCCAAGTTGTCTGAGCTTTTCCGACCCTACCTCAGAGGTGTAAGTCTGTCTGCAACACCACACCATGGGCGTGATCACGGTCGGACCCCCCTCGTACACCTGGGTGACCTGCCGCCACGCTGCCCACCGCACCTGCAAACGCCTTCTCCCCGCCCGTGAGGACGATGGCCCCCACGGCTGCGTCCTTCTCGAAGGCCTCCAGCGCCTGGTTGAGCTCCTTGATCAGGCCGTCGCAGAGCGCATTGAGTGCTTTGGGGCGGTTCAGTCGGATCAGCCCCACGCTTTGGTTCTTCCCCTTCTTTTCTGTGATGATGTACTCAAAGTTAGCCCCTGGGACAAAGAGAAGAAAGGAGACTTCTATTCATATAGTGTGGGGAGCGGCTCTAGGGTCAAGCCTCGGACTGACCTGTGGCAGAGCCACATACAGGTCCCAGCTTGGAGGGCAGAGCCCTTCTAGCACAATTACTAGCAAGCTTGACCTTATCGTCCTCCCTTGTTCCTAGGTAGCTAATGGGCTGTGGGGGGGGGGGGGGGTGCAGAGACAAGGCTTGAGTAAGGAAATAGTCGTGAAACTCCCCTTGCTTTGCTTTGTGTGCTCTGACTATAAAGTAAAGCTTCAGCTTACAGGCTGTCACTGTTTCCTCGCCCAGGCAGTGGGCCACTTGGCCCCAACTGGAATCTCTTGTCAGACTTTTCTAATCCTTCACCCCGCCCCTCCTCAGGTTCACCCCTGGCGGTGCTGGATGGAGGTTCAATACAGGCGTCAAACTGGGGAATGTGTCCCCGTCAGTGGACACAGTGACCTGGACAGACTTGAGGGACCCCTGACCGTCCCTGGTGGCTGCAGCACCCAGCTCTCAGCCACATGGGTGGCCGTCCCTTCTTTTCTGATTCACTGGACTCTATTTCTTGCGCCGCCTCCTGAGCCACCTAACCTAACACCCACCACGCTGCTTCCACTGATGTTTGAATCTTAAGTTAAAAAAACAACAAAAACCGAAGCAATGAACAGCCCGCAGCAGCCTTCCTTCTGAAGGCCTCCGCCAGCACGAGAGACTTGTGATTCCGCAGAAACAAGGGAGGAGGAATCCGTGTTTTCAACCAATGCCAAGTAGGTGATGGGGCTTGGGCTGTGAACTGGACAGAGCTCTGGCCTTGCTGAGTGGACCGTCTGGTGGGGGGCACGCACAGGCACGGGTGACTCCCACCCCAAAACTGTCCGCCCAGACGTGGGGGTCAGCATTGACCTGGAGAGGAAGAGGGTTGACGTGGGGCGGCAAAGGCGTGGGTGTGTGTGTCTGCACGTTGGGGTGGCCGCTTTCGTGAACGGTAACACGGGATCACAGTCCCTGCCCCGGGGGCTTGCTGGGGAGAAACTGGAATAACAGGTCACCTGTCGGGGGACCTGGAAACGGTTGCTGAGTACAGCCAGGGTGCAGGAGGGTCAAGGAGAACTCAGGGTAACGCCGACACGACTCGGTATTTGGGTCGTGAACTGGATACAGGGGTGAAGGGAAAGGACCCGGCAGGACCGAACACGAGACCACTGCGATGCCCGCGGCGCTCCCTGCACAGCCCCTTAGAGTCAGGCAAACCCGCGGACTCCCACATCCGGCTCCGAACACAACGTGACCCCGACCGATCCCCAGGCCTCAGCGAGCTCGGCGCGGCGGCGGCGGCCCCACCCGCACTCACCCGAGGCGAAGGGGCGCAGCGCCGCGCGGCCGGGCCGGGGGAGCAGCGGGCCGCGGGCCCGGAGCAGCAGGACACGCACCGCGGCCATGGCGCTCAGGGGACGACTCGCCCCGCCCCCGGCACCGCCCCCGGCCGAGCCATTCAGGGGACGCCCCGCCCACAGGACGGCATCGCCCAGAGCCCGGCATCGCGAGACCCCGTACATATCGCGAGATTAGTTCGGGAGACGGGGGCGTGGCCACGAGCCGGAGGGAAGGGTAAAAGGGTCTGGGGCCGGGACCAGGGTTTGGGGGCGGAAGTTGGGTCGGTGGTGTCACACTCCAGCCAGGGCCGGCTGCAGTCTGACTCCGAGCGGTTGGAAGTAGCCCTGAGACCTGTGAGCGCGGACCCATGGTACCTTGTTGGCCTTTGCGCGCGTGGACCCCGCGCCTGCCCAGGGCCGTGCCCCTCCCCGCCTGGAGGCCGCCCGCCCGAGCCCGGCGGGGTCTAAGCGTCCTCGGGGGACCTCGGCGACTCCGGCTGATCTAGGCTCCGGACGCCCGGCGTGGCCCGCGGCTGCTGTCCAGCGCCGCGGCCCCCTCCTGGCGGCGTCGCCTCCTTGCTTCTCTTGGGCAGAGGTGGGTGCTAGCTTGGCCCTCGGCCCTTGCCCCACCATGTTCCCGGTGTCTGAGGGCCAGCCACACCTGGTTCCCAGGAGGCCCGGACTTTGAGCTGCACACAAGCTGTCCGGCAAAGAAATCCAGCCATGTTAGGGAATGAAATGGCTCTCGAGCGCCCCCCTTACAGCAGGGACACAACCGGTGAGCCTGAAATCTGCTCTCGGGCTCAATAGCTCAGGCTCCCACACTTCCCTTCTTATACCCAACGTCCTCCATGAAGAGCGGCCGGTGGTAGAAACCAGGTGAATTTGCTGTGCGGAGAGCTGAGTGTTGAGACAAGGAGAAGACATTCCTTTTCTTGTTCCTCTGCCTGTCTGTCTGGTGGCGCGAGGTACTCATGAAGTAGGGAGTTATTCACAGCAGTTGCACAAGGTGACTGAGAAACATTAATGCATATCACTCTGAAATGTATGTATTTATAGGTGTAAATGGAGCAGGCATGAAGCGCAATGCCGATTTTTAAAATAAATTTTTATTGATTTTGGAGAGGAAAGGAGAGTGTGAGAGAGAGACATCAATGATGAGAAAGAACCATTGATCCGCTGCCTCCTGCATGCCCCCTACTGGGGACCACACCGGCAACCCAGGCATGCACCTTTGACTGGAATCGAACCCGGGACCCTTCAGTCTACAGGCCGATGCTCTATCCACTGAGCCAAACCGGCTAGGGCAATGTTGATTCTTTTGAAAAAATATATATTTTTATCTGGAATACTCTCAACAATAAAGATTAAAAAATATATTTTAATTGATTTTAAAGAGAGGAAGGGAGAGGGATTGAGCGAGAAACATCAATCAGCTGCCTCCTGCACACCCCCAAGTGGGGACTGAGCCCGAAACTCAGTCATGTGCCCTGATCAGGAATCAAACCATGACTTCCTGGTTCATGGGCCAATGTTCAACCACTGACCCACACCAGTTGATTCTTTTTTTTTTTTTTTTTTTTTTTTACAGTGCTGATTCTTTACATTGGCAACTAAATAGCTATTGAATACTAGATTATGAAAAGTTTTATTTTTACAAATATAAGCTTTAATTAAGTTTTAATAATGAAAATTATTTATTTAAATAACACTTGGAACGCAATAACAAGACAAGCTCATTAAAAATGGGTAACATATTGAACAAACATTTCTCTAATAAAGACATACCAGCCCTAACCGGTTTGGCTCAGTGGATAGAGCATCGGCCTGCAGACTGAAGGGTCCCAGGTTCGATTCCGGTCAAGGGCATGTACCTTGGTTGCAGGCACATCCCCTGTAGGGGGTGTGCAGGAGGCAGCTGATCGATGTTTCTTTCTCATGGATGTTCTAACTCTCTATCCCTCTCCCTTCCTCTCTGTAAAAAATCAATAAAATATATTAAAAAAATAAATAAAGACATACCAAAGGCTAATAAGCACACGAAAAGATGCTCAACACAAATCAAAACCATGAGGTACTGCTTCAAACCCAGCAGGATGGCTAAAAAGACAGACAATGTTAAGTGCTGGTGAGGGTGTGGAGAGACCGGGATCTCCGTGCACTGCCAGTGGGAATGTAAAGGATGCAGGCACTTTGGAAAAGTGTGGCAGTTCCTCAGAAGTGAAAGATAGAGCACCATATGACCCAGCAATCCCATCCCTACATAAACTTAAGAGAAGTGAACACGTATGTCCACACAAAAATTCGTACGTGAATGCTCATAGCATTATTTGTAACAGCTGAAAAGTGGAGGGAAATTGTCCATCAGTTCATGAATGAATACACAAAATGTGAGATAGCCACACGATGAATGGTACGTGAGAATATACAGTGGAATGTTATTTGGCAATAAAAAGAAATGGAGTGTGCTGATACATGCTACGTGCTCTGATGTGGATGAACCTTGAAAACATGATGCTGAGTGAAAGAAGCCACAACGTGCACGGCTCCATTTACATGAAATGTGCAGGACAGGCAGATCCACAGACACAGGAACTGGGTTATGGGTGCCGGAGGCGGAGCGCTGTGACAGTGTCGTGTTTCTTTTCGGGGCGATGGAAACGGTCTAGGCCTGATAGCGGGGGTTGTTACACAGCTCTACAAATATACTGTGAAATGGTGAACCGTACACGTTCAGTGGGTGCGATGAATGATATGTGACTTCTGATCCGTTTACCAAAAAAAAATGGGCAGGCTGATTTGGTTCAGCCCAATGGCAGTGCCGGCGAGTCTGCAGGCTCAATGGCCATAGGTGGCCCCGGCGTCAGGAAGGCCCCGCCCCCCGGCCCGCCCGCTGATCTGCCCCTCGCAGCGGAGGGAACGCGCAGGGACGCCCGGGACCGCGCGATGGAGTCGAGCGGCGGCGACGAGGGGGCCCCGGGCCGCGGGCCGCGGGTGCTGGTGGTGGGCGGCGGCATCGCGGGGCTGGGAGCGGCGCAGAGGCTCTGCCGCTACCCGGCCTTCCGGCACCTGCGGGTCCTGGAGGCCACAGCCCGCGCTGGAGGCCGCATCCGCTCGGAGCGCAGCTTCGGTAACGGCCTCTCCCCGAACTCCCTTCCCGAGCTCATGCCCAGATCCCAACCGGTGCCGCCCCGCCCGAGCTCTGCCGCCGCCTGGCCGGCCTGCGCCCAGGGTTAACCGACCCGGAAGCCTTCCCTGCCCCCTAAGTGAACCCCCGCCGCGCCCCAGTTAATCAACCAAAGTTCACTGGTCCCCGAAACTCAGCTGCCCGTGGCTGGCAGGGCGGTCCCTGCGGGGAGGGACCCCATGACTGTACCCACCGCAGCCTGTGCTCGATCCCAGGTCATCCCTCCGGTGTGCTCCCCAGGCTGGTGCAGGCCAGCACACTCCCTCCTCCGGGGTCCCCCTCAAACTGGGTCGGGCCAGGCCCTTCGGTGAGGGACTGTGGTCCTCAGGGACCCGAGGCCCTGGGGCTGGTTTTCAGAGCATTTTGGGGAAGGGCAGAGCTGGCTGAGGTCCAGGAGAAGGGCTCAGGGTTCACCTTCGCGGGGACAGAACCTCAAGGTGCCATCTGTGTCCCCTCCCAGGTGGTGTGGTGGAGGTAGGCGCTCACTGGATCCATGGGCCCTCTCAGGGCAACCCCGTCTTCCAGCTGGCTGCCAAGTACGGGCTGTTGGGGGACAAGGAGTTGTCAGAGGAGAACCAGAGGATCGATACCGGAGGTCACGTGGCGCTGCCCTCGGTGTCCTATGCCAGCTCCGGGGAAAGTGTGAGCCTCGGGCTGGTGGTGGAGATGGGCCATCTGTACTACCGCCTCATCGACCAGTCCCGGGAGTTCCTGCACGCGGCCGAGGCCCCCGTGCCCAGTGTGGGGGAGTTCCTCAAGAAGGAGATCCGTCAGCACTTGGCCAGCTGGACAGAGGACGAGGAGACCAAGAAGCTCAAGCTGGCCATTCTGAAGAACTTCTTAAACATAGAGTGCTGTGTGAGTGGCACCCACAGCATGGACCTGGTGGCCCTTGCACCCTTTGGGGAGTACACCGTGCTGCCGGGGCTGGACTGCACTTTTCCTGGGTATGTGTATGCCACACCCACCCAGCCCTCCATGCTCCCCACGCCCGCTCCATGCTCCCCAGCCCCCCTCCATGCACCCACCCAGGCCCCCTTCATCCACCCCAGGTCCCCTCCATGCTCCCCAGGCCCCCTCCATGCACCTCTGGTGAAGCTTTGGGAGGCAGGGGAGTGGTGGGAGGGTCAAGGGGGACTTTTGTCTTCTCTTTTTATTATTATTTTTTTAAATACATAGTTATTGATTTCAGAGATGAAGAGAGTGAAACATTAATGAGAGAGAATCATTGATTGGCTGCCTCCTGCATGCCTCCTACCGGGGATTGAGCCCGAAACCCGGGCGTGTGCCCTTGACCAGAATCGAACCTGGGACCCTTCAGTCTGCATGCCAACGCTCTAGCCATACCACCCAGGGCTTTCTCTTTTTAGAAAGCTGGTCATTTGTTTCCCCAATTTTTCTCATTTAAGGAAAGGGAAATAATGATTTTCAAGAAAACGTGATTAAAAGAAGGAAATGCATCTTGTAATGCTTTCTTCCTCCCATGTTTATGAGGCCCCTCAGGTGCTCAGCACTGTGTGAGGGGTCCTTCCCTGGAGGGGAGTGGTGGGAGGGTTAAGGGGGACTCAGTCTGCCCCCAGGCACTAGTGAGACATTCCCACTGGGCTCTCTCAGGTGTCCTCCCAGGCCCCATGCACAGGGAAGGGCCTTTGTGCAGAACCAGAGCACTGGGCAGACAGCAGGGACCTTGTTCACCACCTTGGAACTTTCCCATTTCATCCTCCCATTAGCCGGGAGGCAGGTATTAACATTCCTGTGGTGGATCAGGAACCACAGGGCGGAGCCTGGCGGGAGGCCCCCAGGCCCTCCCTGACCCTTCCCAGCCTCCTCGGTGGAGCCTGAGTCGGGACAGAGCTGCTGCAGCTTCTTGGAGGGCTGTTCTAGTGTCTCCCCTCCAAGCTGGTCCTCTCATCAGTGCCAACACCCTGTCTCCCCCAGGGGCTACCAAGGACTCACAAACTGCATCCTGGCCTCCTTGCCCCAGGACGTGATGGTTTTTAACAAGCCCGTGAAGACTATTCACTGGAATGGGTCCTTCGAAGAAGCTGAGTCTCCTGGGGAGAAGTTTCCAGTGTTGGTGGAGTGTGAGGATGGAGACTGCTTCCCAGCACATCACGTGGTCCTTACCGTGCCCTTAGGTAAGGTCACCATCCAGTCAGGGTTTCCTCCCTTCTCGGCCCCAGGTGCCCTGGCCTCTGGCTCTCTCCCTTGGCGCTGGGGTTTTGCCTGGCTGCTAAGCTCACATTCTCATTCTAAGTCTTGGATAGAATGACTCTGTTGTGTTTTATAGCAATCCCAGGCTTTGGAAATAGGAGTTTCACAGAGAAAAGGGAAGTCAGCTGTTCTCATCCTTTGGAGGTCTTTTCTGGAAAGGTTGGGGGATCTCCTGATGGAGGTTCACCTGGGAGACAGCATGAAAGCCACACATCAAGGTTAGGTCCAGCCATCATCAAGGAAGGAGTTAAGTACATAATCTATTTAATTCTAGAGCTGATGCTTTCGACAGAGACTTTGAGTAGGAGTGTGCAATTTGATAAAAGGTGGAGATGATTGAAGTCAAAGTTTTGCCAGAGTTGTCTCATTTACCCCTGAGGCAGCCTGAGAACTTACCTGGCCCCATCTCCTGTTTGACAAATGTCAACAGAGATAAGTCAGTTGACCAAGTTCACAAAGCTAGCAGGAGCCAGAGCTGACTTAAAATCTCCTCCATGTCCCACAAGTGGAATCTTGTTCTGCTGCTCCATTTGCCTCTTCTCTCCTCCCTTCCTTCCTTTCTTCCTTTCCTTTTTTCTTTCTTTCTTTTACCGCTTTGTTCATTCATAGTTGCTGGTGCTTACTGAGCCCTCGCTGTGATCAGTAGGAGCATTGTTACGACTGTCCATACTGGTCACAGGGAGCCAGGCCTGTACCACACTTGTTCTTTACAGCCACATAGAACTTTCTTCTATGCAGGTGCCATTGCTTAATATTTCTTAACTAGAAGCCCGTTGTATGAAGATTCGCACAATAGGCCTTCCTTCCCCTGGCTGCTGGCACCAGTTTACCTCTGGCACCCGGGACCCAGGCCTTTGGTCCGGCTGCAGCAGTGAGGCTTGGCTTCAGTCTTCAGTCTTCACTCCGGCCAGAGCCTCCAGTCTTCGCTCCGCGCCTGCGTAAGCAAATTAACCGCCATCTTTGTTGGATTAATTTGCATAGTCGCTCTGATTAGCTGGTGGGCGTAGCGGAGTGACACCAATTTGCATGTTTCTCTTTTATTAGTGTAGACTAGAGCCTGATGCACAAAATTTGTGCGAGGGTCTTGGCCCTCCTAGCCACAGCGGCTGCCTAGGCCCTCCTAGCCCCAGCTTCTTCCAGAAGGTCATTCCACTGTTTGGGCCATCTGGTCTAATTAGCATATTATGCTTTTATTATTATAGATATGGATGGAAATTTAGGTTACTTTTATTTTTTCTGTTTTACACAATGTTTTACATGTGTGTTTAAGAATGCTTGTGCGGCCCAGCCGGCATGGCTCAGTGGTTGAACATCGACCTATGAACCAGGAAGTCACGGTTTGATTCCCTGTCAGGGCATATGCCTGGGTTGTGGCTCAATCCCCAGTGTGAGGTGTGCAGGAGGCAGCCCATCAATGATTCTCTCTCATCATTGATGTTTCTATCTCTCTCTCCCTCTCCCTTCCTCTTTGACATCAATATATATATATATATATATATATATATATATATATATATATATATATATATATATACTAGGGGCCCGGTGCACGAAATTCGTGCACTGGGTGTGTGTGGGGGGAGTGTCCCTCAGCCCAGCCTGCCCCCTCTCACATACTGGGAGCCCTCAGGCGTTGACCCCCATCACCCTCCAATCGCAGGATCGGCCCCTTGCCCAGGCCTGACGCCTCTGGCCTAGGCGTCCGGCCCGGGCAACGGGGACCCGCAGCTGCAGCGGCCCCGCGATCGTGGGCTCCGCTTTAGGCCCAGGCAAGGGACCCCTAGCTCCCGGGACTGCCAGCTTCGACCGTGTCCAGCTCCCATCGCTGGCTCCACCCCTACTTCCTGCTATCACTGGCCAGGACAGAAAAGGCACCTGATTCTCCGATCATGGCTGGGGGGCAGGGCAAAGGCAGCCCCAGGGCCGCCTTTGCCCTGCCCCCCAGCTCTTGGCTCCCCCCTGGGTTTCCGATCACTGTCAGTGGCAGGGGGCTTCTTCCTGCTTTCCCTTTCGCCTCCCTGCATTGTGCATACATATGCAAATTAACCGCCATCTTGTTGGCAGTTAACTGCCAATCTTAGTTGGCAGTTAACTGCCAATCATAGTTGGCAGTTAATTTGCATATAGCCCTGATTAGCCAATGAAAAGGGTAGCTCGTACGCCAATTACCATTTTTCTCTTTTATTAGTGTTGATATATATATATATATATATATATATATATATATATATATATATATATGAAAGAACACTATATGGATATTTCTGTAGGACCTGAGTTGAAGATCTGGACAGGTGGGGATGGCTGTGGAGGGTGTGGCGACCCCTTCTGGTCCTCCCCACCCCCTGCCTCACTTCCTGTGGGTTATCCATCCTTTTCTCATTAACTAGCGAGTTATGTGCATCTTAAGGGATTGGCTTCCACAGTGGCTGATTTTTCCTGTTCAGTTTGACTTGGCTACGTTAATTTTTTCATCTGGCAGATTGTTTTTATGCGGCCTCTGAAAAGGCCTGCGCTGTGCCTCTTACTGCTTCTCCCCACGACCCTGGGAGGTGTGCTTTCCAGGGGGTGAGAGGCAGAAGGGTCAGACACGAGACTCCATCCCTACAGAGGCCTCTCTCTGACTCTTCTGCGGGCTCAGGGTGGGTTTCCGTGGCTGCTGATCCCAGTTACGGATATTTCTGTGGTGTAAGTCGAGTGCAATGATAAATTCCAGGTTTTCTTAAAGAACACCTGGACACCTTCTTCCAGCCGCCACTGCCCGCTGAGAAGGCAGAAGGGATCAGGAAAATGGGCTTTGGGACCAACAATAAGATCTTCCTGGAGTTTGAAGAGCCCTTCTGGGAGCCGGACTGCGAGCACATCCAGGTGGTGTGGGAGGACACATCGCCCCTGGAGGACACCGCTCCCCCGCTGCAGGACGCCTGGGTCAAGAAGCTGATTGGCTTTTTGGTCCTGCCTTCCTTCGAGTATGTCTGCTCCCATTTCCCTGAGGAAGCCTGCGTGCTGAGAGGGCTGGCTCCTCGGCGTCGTTTGGGTTGATTCACTGTGAGGTGTCTGGAGGGTTTCATGGTGGGGGGCCTGGGGCTGATGATAGACAGACCGCCTGGGCCTAGCCCCTGTGGGACAGGTGGGCACACTGTGTGGCTTGTCAGCATTGCTGAGGCCCAGAATGTGCTGGTGGATGGAAGGCATGTTTAGTCAGTACGAAGTATTTGCTGAAATACAAGCTGGGGCTTGTAGGTCACAGAAGAGTCTGAAATGTGGACATGTCTGTAACTGGGAGGCAGTGCTTAAACCCAATGCAGTCATTGAACAAAGCATCCTTGTAAGTCATGGGATCAGAGAGCCTCACTTGAAGGGCTAAGTCGTGTGTCCCAGACATGCAGCATAAGCAGAGCAACGTGTGTGGCTTGGTGCTCACTCAGAAATCAAAACAGGAATCATTAGGGAGGGAGGGAGGGACTGATTTTTCCAGCAAAGCCCAACATGGGTTGCCTCAGTGGTGTGTTCTCCGCGTAGGTCTTCCCATGTCCTCTGCGGGTTCATCGCTGGACTTGAGTCCGAGTTCATGGAGACACTGTCAGATGAGGAGGTGCTTCTGTCTCTGACACGCATGCTTCGCCGGGTGACAGGTACTGACCACGCATGGCCATGGCTCTGCCTTGTGCTCCTTGTTGGATGACCTCTAAAGGGGAACCAAACTTCCTAACAGTAAAGAACTGAGTTTGCCTCTATGAGCCTCCAGGGATGATCCTTCCTTATGTTGGTGGGGTCACTTATCTGAGTTCTTGTTCCTGAGCAACTGAGATGGCTTTGCAAACACTTTTCACTTCCCTTTTCTAAAATATGCCACCAAAATAAATACAGCAGCCCTTAACCAGGGCTTTAAAGATGAGACATGGAGGCTCAGACAGCACAGTGACCACATGGTCACGTGGGGTGAGGATGCAATGATGGCGTCCCCAGTTGGACAGAGTGGGTAAGACTGGGAGAGCCTCTTACTCATACACTTTGTGGCTTGGTTTTCTTCCTGGGCAGTTTCTTTCATTTTAAACTGTTCAGTCTTGAAAATGAAGGCCCAATTGCAGGCTTGTGGGAGGAGTCCCGGTTCACATGTGGCATCTCTGTGGTTCAGGGAATCCACAGCTTCCTGCGCCCAAGAGTGTGCTGAGGTCTCGCTGGCACAGCGCCCCCTACTCCAGAGGCTCCTACAGCTACGTGGCTGTGGGCAGCACCGGGGATGACATTGACCTGCTGGCTCAGCCCCTCCCTGTGGACAGAGAGAAGGCCCAGGTATGGTGTGGCCCCTGGATGGGAAGGCACTGGGGTCCTGCTGAACACAAGAGAGTGTGGGTGGGGCCGGGGCCCCTGAGACTCAGAATCCCTTTTCTTTATATTTTCATTGATTTCAGAGAGGAAGAGAAAGGGAGAGAGAGACAGAAACATCAATGATGAGAATCATTGCCTCCTGCACACCCCACTCTGGTGGTCAAGGCCACAACCCGGGCATGTGCCTTGACTGGGAATCAAACCGTGACCTCCTGGTTCATAGGTCAACGCTCAACCACTGGGCCATGCCAGTCAGGAGAATCCCTTTTCCTTTTGGAAATCAAGAATACTTTTAAAATGTATTATCTTCATCAGAATTCTACACATACATAGCCGCAGGGCACATGCTCGTGTGGCTTCCCAGGGCTCCAGTACAGGCGTCCCAGTGGAATGGGCGCTGCATCACCTCCTGTGACCACGCTCAGAAGTCAGAAGGCACCATTCTGGGGCAGGACATGGGCCCCACCTTTCTGTAGGAGTCTCCTAGTTTGGGTATAAAATCGTGGTTTGAGAGTCATGCCCCTCAGGGTTTAGAACATTTTCCACTGTTGCTGTTGGGAAGTCCAAAGCCACGTGGAGACCTTTCTTCCTTGTGTCCCGTGCTCCAAACTCTTAGGAAGCTTAAAAGAGCATTAGGCTCCAACACCCACGGAGTCCAGAGGCACGCCACCCTCGGCAGGCATCCACTCACTTCACATGGCTTGTCTTGAGCCCCTCAGTCAGCTGGGAAGTTCTTGTGAATCATCTCATCTTCTCTCTGCTTTCTTTTCTTTTCTAAGATTTCTGTTGTTTGAATGGTAGACTTCTGGACTGGTCCTCAAATATTCTTATCTTTTTCTCTCCTAATTTCTATCTCTGTTTTTCAGTCTGCATGTTGGGGGATGTTCTCCGCATTGTCTCCCAGGCCCTCTGTTGCATTTTCCATTTTGTGATCACGTTTAATCCCGAATGTTTGCCGTTTGAGCCCTGTTTCCGTGAGAAGCACCCACTCTTGTTTTGTGGCCACATCAGGGTGTGGGATTAGGTGAAGAGCAAAGCCACCGCCTCACCATCAGCTCTGTAGCCACAAGTGGAAGGCATAGGGCCTGTTGCTGGGCCCCAGCACCCCATTCTACACTTGATCTTAGCCAAAAGGCCGAGAAGCGATAGCAGCACCCCATTCTAACCCCACCCTTCTCTGCAGCTCCAGGTACTGTTTGCAGGAGAAGCCACACATCGGACGTTTTACTCGACCACACACGGGGCTCTGCTCTCTGGCTGGAGGGAGGCTGACCGGCTCATCGCTCTGCTGGACCCCCAGGCGCAGCTGCACGGTCCCAGGCTCTGAGCCAGCCCTTTCCCCCCTTGCCAGGGGAGGCTGCCACCATCCTTTCCTCTGTTCAGCCTGGCTGGAGACTTGGGATGTATTGTTACGGGTCATTGCTCTCATTTTTCACGACTGTCACTGGGTCTGGCCACGGCTGAGCTGGAGCTGGGGTGGGGGGGGAGTCTTCCTGGAGAAGTGAGACACAGGTGTGACCAGCTGCTGGTGGGTGGCTCACATAAAGTGTGTCAAAACCTCTGTGTCCAGAGTCGTCCTTACACCTCAGGGCTGCAGCATCTGTGGCTTCTGCCTTCAACTTGCGCCAGGCCCAGTCATTGCAGGGCCCCTGGACTCTGGGTGCTGTGGTTGCCCCTTGTTCTGGGCATCTTCAGGTGTTTCTGAGGGCCAGCAAGTGGGGAGATGGGAGGGCACAGGAGGCACCCCATCCTGAGGGTTTCTGGAGGAAGTGAACAAACAATGAGGCCTCAAGAGTGCGGCGGGTCAGGGTAGCCGGTGTGTGAGGGTGAGGGAGGAGAGCGCTAGGGGTGCACTGGGCGATGTCGGGGGGGGGGGGTGTTGGCATACCAGGGGTGGGCAAACTTTTTGACTCAAGGGCCACAGTGGGTTCTTAAACTGGACCAGAGGGCCAGAACAAAAGCATGGATGGAGTGTTTGTGTGAACTAATATAAATTCAAAGTAAACATCATTACATAAAAGGGTACGGTCTTTTTTTTTTTTTTTTTTTTTTTTTTTTTTTAGTTTTATTCATTTCAAACGGGCTGGATCCGGCCCGCAGGCTGTAGTTTGCCCACGGCTGGCATAGCCCCTTATCCTTCCTGTCTTGGCTCAGATTGCCCCTCCAAAGGGTCTTCCTGCCCCTTGCCCAGGAGTTGTATGTGTGCCCAGTGCTTTGTGGCACTGGAGTGGTTTTGCTTGGACCGCTTCCAGTCAAAGCTGTGCAAGAAGCCCAGACTTCAGCAGGGGTTTGTTTGCGTTTCACGGCCCTAGGCTAAGAAAGGATGCAGCTCCAATCGGATGCATAAATCTGTATCCTTAACGCCCACAGTTGCATCAAGGCTTGAGGCCTGGGGAGGCATTTCTGTATCCCAAGAGGCAAAGGCAGGATGCAGGCTGCTTCCTGGGTGGGAGGCGGCTCAGTGAGAAGGACTGGGGGCTGAGTCCCCACCGGTTCTGACTCATCCGGAGGCTCACTCAGCGGGGAGGCCACCTGGCAGGACTTGTCTCTGGGGGTGGGCACTTGTCTCAGCCCCAGGAACCTTTAACGCTGCGTGTTAGGAACTTTAAGACCACCAAGACCACCGTGAAGATGTTTTTGTGTTGAGAATCTGAGCATGTTGAAGTTTAGGAGCTCGTTTCAAAAATCCCGTTAGAGAAGTAGCTTTGTAACTCGGTGTGCGATCGAGTAGTTGCTGGGACCCGACCACGTCACACGGACAGTGAGGACTCAAGGTCTGACTCATGGTATAACTGCAGTCAGTTTTTGCAGAGGGTTTGTTTGCCATATTAAAACCTGGAGTACTTGGGGGGAGCGGGAAAGGAGGATAATACATTTACACGGTAAATCTGAAAATACTTGAAAATTTTAACCAGGTTTGTAAACAGGACCCAAATGAGAACGCTAAAACCCCGCCCCGGCGCGTGGCCTCGCCCCTTGGGTCCCGGCCGCCACTGGAGGCAGCGTTGTACGCACGCGCGGGTCGCCCTGGGGCACTTGAAGGGCGGAACCTTCGAGGACCGGAACCTTCGGCGGGGGTTGCTGGCCCAGCGGAGAGGTCCGTCGCGGGAGCGGCCCCCCGCGCTGCGCGGCGTGCGGGGACGCGGCGCGATGAGGCTGGCCCCGCGCGCACTGTGCAGCGCCGCCGGGGCCGCCTGGCGGGAGAGCTTCCCTTTGGAGGGTCACGATGTGGCGCGCTGGTTCCCGGGCCACATGGCCAAAGGTGAGGTCCCGGCAGGAGGGGCCGGCGTCCCCGGTGCCCGGCTGCTTTGGGGTCGCCGCGAGCGCGTCGGCGGGGGTGACCTGATTCCTGACTCCCAGCAGGGCCCTTCTGAAGCCTCAGTTCCCACATCTGTTCTTAAAAAGAAGCAATATTCCTGGATGTTATGTTGAGGACCAAAGGAACTAGGAGTAGGAGAGGACTTCCCAAGTGCTTTCACTGCGGCACCTTAAAACGTGGTCATTTCTTGTCTTCTGCCTCAACCTCCGGGAGTTTCTTAGTGTTTGTCAAAATGTGGCCCTAAGAGACGTCTGGGACCCGCCCAGCTCTTCTCTGTGCCCTGGTTGCCACTGGCCTTCCTGCTCCAGCCCTCGGAGTCACTCAGATTCACCCTAAACAGTGACCCGGTGCCCGCCGCGCCAGGCTCCTGCCGAACGCTGTGCGCGCGTGTGCCCCGAGTGACGCGCGGAGTTGGGGGGGCGGGGGGCGGAGATGTTTGAGGCCGCGCGCTGCTGCTGAACTTGAGGAAAGCCCAGCACAGGGTGACCCGTCGTCATTACTGGCGCACATCACTCAGACGTTCTTCTCGGGCGATTGTGGGTCGTTGAGGACCCATCCGCTAAAGGCCGTGGCGCCCTGAAAGGCCGCGCGCGGACCCCTCGCCTTAGCCGCTCTGCTTTCCAGGGCTGAAGAAGATGCAGAGCAGCCTGAAGCGGGTGGACTGCATCGTGGAGGTCCATGATGCCCGGATATCCTTTGCTGGTTGCGATACCGGAACTTCCATTAAGAAATGCGTATTTAGTCCCCATTCTTGGCTGGAGCTCCGAAAACTCTTGGAATGTCCTAAGGGATGAGAGAGACGAAGGCCTCCGTTAAGTTAATGAGGCGACTTTTGGAAAGCCCCTCGGGACAGGTTGGTTCCAGGGAACCCACTTTCACTGCTAACCCTGGCCCCTCCGAGGGGAGAGGGGCTGGAGGTGGACTTGATCTGCCGTGGCCAGTGCTCCCATCAGTCTTGCCTGAGCAATGACGCTGCCATAAAATCCAAAGGATGAGGTTTGGAGGGCTTCCGGGTTGGTGGACACATGGAGATCTGGGGAGAGTGGTGCTCCCAGAGAAGACGTGGGGGTCCCGTGGGGGTACCCTGTCTCCTCAGTGGGCGCCGGAGGAGGCAGCGATGGTGTGGGACACACTAGTTAACTTCACTTTTCTGAGTGATCAGATACGCATTTTGAAGGTTCGTACCTTGACAACCTAGCAGTGGTCTAGTTTTAAGACCTCCCACTGAGCTTTGTTTTTTGTCGCCATCATTCCCACTCGAGAAGCCACCTCGTGAGAGCCACTGCCGGCCTGCCGCCCCTTCTCTATGGGAAGCATGTCCGTGGCTCCGTGGCTCCATGGCTGGGAGGGGAGGGTAGCACGCGGCTGGCCTCACAGCTCCGGGAAGAGGAGGCTGGGTGTGCGCTGGGCGTCAGTTCCTTCTAAAGATTTCTTTCTGAGGTGGTGCCATCTGGGCAACAAGACAATCAATTAATCGGCTGGTAAAAGCTCTGAAGGAATTTTTGCCTTAATTTTGCCACATCCCGCTTTCGGGCCGCAACCCTCTGTTTCAGGAAACCCTCGGGATTAAGCCTCACTTGCTCGTCCTCAACAAAATGGACTTGGCGGATCTGAAGGAGAAGCAGGTAAGGCCCTCCGCTGCCTGGGCACTGGCTCGCTGGGCCCTGATGACAGTCACCGCTGACAGCCTTGCGCTTGCTGGCCAGGCAGGCTTCCCTGGGCACTCCGCCCTGCGTCTGCAGGCTTCCTCTAACGTTTAATTTATGGTCGAACCATTCGTGTGTGTCTCCTGGGGAAGTGGCCGGGATGTGCTGCCGGAGCCCAGTGCCCGCAGGTGGCTCTGAGCACTTGAAGTGCGGCTCTTGTGGCTGCAGAATTGATTTTCACATGATTTCATTTTATTTTATTTATTTATTTTTTAAATACATTTTATTGATTTTTTACAGAGAGGAAGGGAGAGAGAGATAGAGAGTTAGAAACATTGATGGGAGAGAAACATCGATCAGCCGCCTCCTGCACATTTCCTACTGGGGATGTGCCCACAACCCAGGTACATGCCCTCGACCGGAATCGAACCCGGGACCCTTCAGTCTGCAGGCCGACGCTCTATCCACTGAGCCAAACCGTTTTCGGCGTGATTTCATTTTAATTAGTTTAAATTTCAGTGGCCATATGAGGCTTTGGGCCACAGGCCTGGACAGCGCTGGCCTGGTGGCCTCCTGTGATGGCTGCTTTCCCCCAGGTGTCCACATTCACCAATTCCAGGGCCGTCCAGACCCCCGCCTGGCCTGCAGATCGCCTCCCGCCCGCTGTGTGATCTGAAGGTGGGGAAGGCCCAGAGTAGAGAATGGATTCTCCAAAGCCAGGCAGAACCCGGGGACACAAGTGATCAATTGGAGGACATTTCCCTGGGTCCCAGAGGTAGAGAAACGTGGTGATTCTGGAATGCCCTTCCCTTTCCTTGCTCTGTTGTCAAATCCTTTGCAGAGTATGTGTTAGAGTCTTTTGAATTCCATTTGTTTTCAAGTTGTTAATGGTGCAGAGATTTTCCTTTCACTGCAGCCTCAGGAATGCATTCCAGGTTTCTTGGTACGTTGGAGTTATTTAAACCCCAACCCCAGCCTCCATAGTTTTCCAGGAAACCTTCACATGCTGAACCACATGTCCCACCCTGACTCCCACCCACTGCACAACCGAGGAGCCCACCTCTGATCAGTTCAGTCCGTCCTGTTGTGTGAGGCTCATAGCTTCACGGCTTTCCGTGGCTTCATCAGTGAAACGTCAGTCTTATCGGCGAATGCTTCTGCCCCTCGATGCTGATTTTGTTGTGCTGGCCGCACTGAGGTTACCTAACAGGACACAGTGGTGGTTCACCTCGCTGGGAGGCAGCAGGAGTGTTTGCTCTCAGGTCCTGCTTCCCCGAGGTCTTGGAGGGGAGAGGGAGGGGGGAGAGGCTCCCAGTGGTGGTCCTCAGTGCAGTGGGTGGGAACATCGTGTGAATTTATACACTTCAGAGTGGCTTCACGTATGTCTGTTTTGGCTGTCTCTTAATCTGCATCATTATACAAGTAACTGAAATGCATAACTAAAATTAACTGAATTAGTGACTTTTTTGTTCATTTAAATATCAATCATGTTTAGGTCAATAGCTGACCAAACAGTACCATGTTGGTTTTAACAAGTATGATTTATATGCTGATTTTACTTAATGTTAAGACCAGTGAACTCATATTAGCCTGAGTTTACTTTTGGGCTTTTAAAGTATTCCGTATACTTTGTAACCAGATTGGGTTCAAACCTTAAAGTGGATTTCACTTTGTGAAAGCTTGTTAGAATACACAGGAGTGACGAAAATACTAAGGGAAAATGAAACTGTATTATTTCAGTGCCGGATGTGGCTTCAGAATAACCTAGGTCAGCCTCATTTTATAAGAAGGTCCTGGGGTCCCAAGAAGGCAGGATGCTCACCTCCGGTGGAGCCTAGAGCCCTCGGACTGAGACCGGCTCTTCCCTCCTGTCCTTACACGGAGCCAGCTGCTCTGGGCCATGATGGGGCCAGGCTGTCC
This sequence comes from Myotis daubentonii, assembly GCF_963259705.1. Lineage (NCBI taxonomy): Eukaryota > Metazoa > Chordata > Mammalia > Chiroptera > Vespertilionidae > Myotis > Myotis daubentonii. The sequence goes on along the minus strand of NC_081852.1, from coordinate 58,888,438 downwards.
TCTCAAGTCCCCTCACACAGTCCGTACTGCCCTCAATCCTCCCTGTGTCCTCAGATCCTCAGACCTTAGGGTGTTGTGCCACCCCTATTTTTACTTAGTATTTAAAATAGAAATATCTCTTTCAGAAAATTATACGACACTTGGAAAGAGAAGGCCTAAAAAATGTCATTTTTACCAACTGTATCAAGGATGAAAACATCAAGCAGGTGGGCTTTTCTGTTTACACTCAAATGCTTCTGCTGAAGGACTGTGAGAAAACACTGCAAAATGTTCTATGCTTTCATAGGAGGAGAGTTTTGGAGGCAGTCCACAGATTGGCTGGGATTCCCGGGGCACACTTGTCTCCTGGTGCCCAGAGCAGATGGGCCTGGACAGTCCGATGGTCTGAAAGGGCAGAGTCAGGCCGTAAAATATGCTCCTGCTTATAAGTAGGAAGGGCCTTTGGGAAGTCTAGCACCTTATTCGTGCCAGTTGTGTTTGGAGAATGTCACTGGCCGGTGTACATCTTTGTTACAAGGAGTTGTCACCCTCCTGGGATGGGACAGGACAGGGCACAGGTAGTCCCCCGCATAGGGCAGTCAAATCCGTGACGTGGATAGAGCCTGAGTGTGCCACCTCCAGAAACCAAGGGCGAAGCTGGTTTCCCCGTGAAAGTGCCTGTGTGGTTGTTGCAGGTCATCCCGAAGGTCACGGAATTGGTTGGAAACAGTTACCGCTACCACCGAGGAGAGGTTGGTTGATGGGCCAGTGCTGGCCCTGGGACAGTCCCTTCTGCTTAGGAGCCCGAGGCTCACCTGCTAAACACAGTGGGCCAGACTGAGCCCTTGGCATAAACATGAGCCTCTCGCCTCACTGCTCCCCTGCAGGAAGGGTGGGGGGCTGTCAGCGTGGGCAGGCCTTCCTTCCCCCTTAGCTGGCCTAGGCTGCTGGGTCCTGTGGCGTGGGCTGTTGGGGTTCCCGGTGGGGGTCTGGGTGTGTCCCTGATAGCCACTGTTCTGCTCTGCAGAATGTGGAGTTCTGCATCATGGTGATTGGCGTCCCCAACGTGGGCAAGTCCTCACTCATCAACTCTCTCAGGAGACAGCACCTCAGGAAAGGTACTGCCAGCCACATCGGCTGAGGTTGCGACGTCCTCATCACTCCTTCAGAGCAGCTGCTCTTGTCCTGAGATGAAACTCAGCCCATAAGTCCTTGGGTACAGTTCTCAGTTTGTTTCTTTCCACCAAAAGGACCCACTTAGCAGCCTGCTGTGTGGTTACACGGTGAGAGAGTCCTCCCGTGACATTTCACACTTAATTTGTTCTCTCGGCTTAATACATGGATGACTATTCTAAACTTTGATGAGTTTGCCTTTTTATTTAAGTTTTTTAAAAAAATATATCTTTATTGATTTCCGAGAGGAAGGGAGAGGGAAAGAGAGATAGAAACATCAATGATAAGAGAGAATCATTGATAGGCTGCTTCCTGCACGTCCCACACTGGGGATTAAGCCCACAACCCAGGCATGTGCCCTTGACCAGAATCGAACCTGGGACCCTTCAGTCCGCAGGCTGACACTCTATCCACTGAGCCAAACCAATCAGGGCTTCATTTAAGTTTTTGATCCATTGTGCCCAACGCCTTACACAGCCCATGGGGTCTGATGTCAGGCAGGGGTGTCGGGAGCCTGCTTGAGGATCACATCCAGGAGCCCCTGGCTATCTCCCTGCTTCATGTATGTTCTCTGATTTCGAGGCACACAGGAGGGTCCACAGCACTCTAACTGTGCCTGCCCCCTTTTCCTTAAGTATTTGGAAGATTACAACGGTGTCTGCATTGGCATCACCCCGTCAGTGTCAGCGTGTGGTCTTTATTAGCACTGTTCCCAGTGCAGAACCCGAAGGCTGTAAACTGCACTGCACTGGGATTGACAGGCGCTGCTTCGGGTACTCTTTGGAGGGTGGTCATAGTCATCTATTTTTTAAAGTTCCTTTTTCTTTCATTGTGGCTTTAAAAATCGGTGGCATTGCCGAAACCGGTTTGGCTCAGTGGATAGAGCGTCAGCCTGTGGACTGAAAGGTCCTAGGTTCGATTCCGGTCAAGGGCATGTACCTGGGTTGCGGGCACATCCCCAGTAGGAGATGTGCTGGAGGCAGCTGATCGATGTTTCCCTCTCATCGATGTTTCTAACTCTCTATCTCTCTCCCTTCCTCTCTGTAAAAAATCAATAAAATATATTTAAAAAAAAAAATCGGTGGCATTAAGTTGTATAACTCAACACTCCACTCTCTCCCAGCCCTGGGAACCTGGAATCTCCTTGCTGTCTCTGGGTCTGTGAATGTAGCACCTGTGACTGATGTCACTGAGCATAATGGCTTCCAGGTCCATCCAGGTTGTGGCAGGTGCCAGACCTCATATTTTTTAAGGCGGAATAATCCTGCGTTGTGTGGATGGACCACATTTGCTAACCATCCACCAGTGGACACACATGTCCCTTTACCCTCCAGTTAATTTGGCAGAGGGTGCAGAGTCTGCTTGGGACACACCCTGAACTGGGCCCCAAAGCACAGGCTGGCCCTTGGTCGGGTCAGCCTCACAGACGGCCTACCCTGGGCAGTGCTGGGGGCAGTGCCGTGGGGCAGATTAGGAGGGTGCAGGGTCAAGTTTGGGAGGGAGGGAGATGACCGCTGAAAGGAGCAGCTGTGGTCGGACCTTCACAGTCAGGTCCTTGCCCCTGTCCCTCTACAGGTCTTGCAGCACCTGTGCAGGCAATGGGGAGGCATTGCTGGAACCTGGTTGAAAAGGTCATTGCCATGAGCTGGTTTGGGGCAGAACCCTGAACTCAGGTTCATTTGGGCCTTTGCACGTTTCCATGTGCTTCATTGCTTGTTCTGTACCTGATACGCCAGGTGTGTTTAATGTATATTGACAGCCCTGTTTCTCCTGCAGGAAAAGCCACCAGGGTGGGCAGCGAGCCTGGGATCACTAGAGCTGTGATGTCCAAAATTCAGGTAGGGGCCTCGGCTCCTGGGCCCAGAGCTCCACACACACAGATGCCTGTCACCCCCTGAGGGCTTGCAAGGTGGCGTGCTCCTCTCTGTCCTTTCCCTCAATCTCCATTCCCACGAGTGCTCGCCACGGGCCAGGCACTGCACCCACCTCACACCGGACCTATGGGGAGGGCACACTTGTCCCTGTTTACAGATAAGCAAACTGAGGCACAGAGGCGTTGCGTCACGTGCCCAAGGTCAGAACGTAGTCAGGGCAGAGCTGAGCTGCGTTACCTCTCTGCACATTCCCTTCCTCCTGGGAGGAAAACATGGGGCTGTGGTGGCTCTTGCTGTTATCTCCAAATTAAATGGGAGCGGATTCCTGTGGGGAAGCCAAGAGCTTGTGAAAACAACCCCATCAGGCTAGGTTCATTCGGGAGTCTCCTGCTAGAGGGCTTATGCAACAGGCCTGGTGGGAGGGCTGCTTGACACTTCCTGAGTGGTGAGCCAACTGCCCTCTGTGCCCACAGGTCAGCGAGCGGCCGCTGATGTTCCTGCTGGACACTCCTGGAGTGCTGGCTCCTCAGATTGAGAGTGTGGAGACGGGCCTGAAGCTGGCCCTATGTGGTGAGCCACCCTCAGGGTCCCACCTGTGGCCCAGTGTAGCCCCAGCCCGGTGGTTGTGCCACACTAACCCGCTGGCCGCACTGTCCCTGGTACAGCCGGGCAGAATGGTCAGGTCTGGGCATGGCCTTCTCCTTGCAGCCTCTGGCTGAGACCGAGAGCGTGCACTCACCCTCACTGCCTGTTTCCAGGAACCGTGTTGGACCACCTGGTTGGGGAGGAGACTCTGGCCGACTACCTTCTCTACACCCTCAACAGGCACCAGCTCTTTGGGTGAGTGCTGGGTGCAGGGCAGGCCAGCCCATCCTCTCTCCTACGCTAGCGTTGTTTCCAAAGTGGCACGGTTAGGGTATTGCAGACAAATAACAGTTTGTGCATCATTTGAAGCAGCGGTCGCCAACTGGTGGTCCATGGGCCACTGGTGGTCCGTGAGGTCTGAAAGGTTGGCGACTGCTGAGTTAGCCCTTTGAGTGCCAACCAATATCCTAGGAACTATGTTAAAATTGCCAAGCATTTTTGCTGACTTTACAGCAGTTTAGGAAAAAAATTATGAATTGCAAGTACCTGTAAAAAATTAGGCAGATAAATGCCAGTGGTCAATTTTAGAACTACAAACATTCAGCATCGTAAGTATTATCTGCACTTAGGTGCCATCTGTCAATAAAGAGTGACCTACTAGCATCTAATAGTGGCACTGCAGGAGGAGCGCGATCGCACTCCCCAGCACTCTAGGGGTTAGAGTGTATCTAGTGGGCTGCGTTTGATACAGACACAGCTGTGAAGCTGCTTTGTAATTCCTCCTCATACCTTGTCACCTACCCTGACACCAGTCACCCACACTCACGAAGGTCCCTGTGGAGCCAGATGTGACCTCACAGGCCGCCCTGGCTCCTGCTGGCTGACGGTGGCTCTCTTTAGGTACGTGCAGCACTATGGCCTGGGCGAGGCCTGCGATGACGTGGCCAGCGTGCTGAAGCGTGTGGCCATAAAGCTGGGGAAGACGCAGAAGGTGAAGGTGCTCACGGGCACAGGTGAGACTCGGGGCTTAGGGGGCCTGTCCTTGGAGCAGGCCTGGCTGTCCAGGGAGGCACTGGGGGACATGAAGCTGTTGTGGGAGCGAAGGTTCTTGTCCAGCCTCCCTGCTGGGTGCACTCCGTGTTCACCCTTTCCTCTGCAGCCTCAGGAGGCTCGCTGTTTTATTTATTTATTTATTTAAATATATCTTATTGATTTTTTACAGAGAGGAAGGGAGAGGGACAGAGAGTTAGAAACATCGATGAGAGAGAAACATCGATCAGCTGCCTCCTGCACACCCCCTACTTGGGATGTGCCCGCAACCCAAGGTACATGCCCTTGACTGGAATCGAACCTGGGACCCTTGAGTCCGCAGGCTGACGCTCTATCCACTGAGCCAAACCGGTTAGGGCTGTTTTATTTATTTTTTAATTTAATATATTTTTATTGATTTCAGAGAGGAAGGGAGAGGGAGAGAGAGAGAGAAACATCAATGGTGAGAGAGAACCATTGATTGGCTGCCTCCTGCACACCACACAGTGGGGATTGAGCCCGCAACCTGGGCATGTGCCCTGACCAGGAATTGAACCGTGATCTCCTAGGTCAAAGGTTGACTCAGCTCAACCACTGAGTGACACCAGCCGGGCTCTCTGTTTTCTGTTTGAGTGGGTCCTGGTGCCTGAAATCCACAGGGTCGCTGTTCCTGAGGGCAGGCTGGGTGGAATCCTGCATGGGAGCCCCTTCCTCACCAGACCCTCTTGCCTTCCCCAGGCAACGTGAACGTCATCCAGCCCAACTACTCTGCAGCTGCCCGTGACTTCCTCCGGGCCTTCCGCAGTGGGCTGCTGGGCCCCGTGATGCTGGACCGGGACGTCCTGCAGAGCTTCCCCCCCACAGACCCCAGCCAGGCTCCAGGCCCCCGCGACATGTAGTGTCCCAGACCTTCATGCCTGGGTTTTGACACTCAGGGCCTCCTCTTCCGAAAGCTCTATGCCAGTCACTACACTAAGGTCTGTGCTCCAGGAAGGGGCTGCGCCCTCCTGCTCCACAGCCAGGCCAGCTCCTGGTTCCAGGGGACAGTGCCTGGGGTGTGGACGTCAGGCACCGACGTCCCTGAGCAGTCCTGCGTGCCTGGCCTGGCGAGGACATTCACTCCTGCTCACATCTCGTATGGAGAAGCGGACATTGTCCCGGAAGGAGTGAAGCTATAATCTAACTTAAACGTTTTAAACTAAAAGCCTCATCTCTGTTGTTGGCCCAGTCACCCTCAGCACCTTGAGCACTTGTGTCAGGGCCCCTGTCACCAGGGAGAAGTGGGAGGCGAGCTGGTTAGCAGCTGAGGGATGTGGAGTCACCTGATGCAGTGTCCTGGGTCCTGCAATGAGGAGGCGCTGTTGCCAGGACAGTGTTTATTTCATGACGCTATTGCAATGTGCACACAGATGTGGACAGGAGGGTCCAGTACTCGTGGCAGAACCCAAGGACTGGCCTGTCCCCTCGGTAACAGTACTGGCCGGGAGGGTCTCTGGTATGGTCAGCGGGGACCTAGGGCTCCCACTGCTTCTGAGCACCTTCTAGCTGATGGACAATGGCACTTCCCAGGTGCCTCCCAGCATTTGTCATTGCACCTGAAGGGGTCCACGGGGCAGGAAAAGAACAGAGGAAGGATGGGTGGGGTTGGGGGAGCAGATTCCCTGGTCAGTAGCCCTGCTGCTCTGTCGGGGTGGCCTGACCTTCCTGTAGGTCTCACTACCCATGTGGATTCTCTTCTAGTTCCCACTATTCATGTGGGTTCCCCCCAGGTCCCACTACCCACGTGGGTTTCCCACACTCCACAAACCCTGGCTAACCCCGAGATGGTCCACCCTGAGCACCCACTGCCTCCTGCGGGAACCCTGAGGGATTCAAAGATTCAGGGCCGCATCAAACGCCAGACGTGCTCCCAGGGTTGGGGATGAAATGCACTCTTGACTGGAGTGTGGCATCTCGATTCCAGAGCGAGCTGATGGCTCAGTCCTGGTGGTCATCTGAGTGGCTGAGTGCAGCCACACTGGGCCCACATGTCGGGCCCTTGGGGTGAAAGCTTGGCCCTGTGCGAGATGACTTTCCTGCTCCCTGCCGATAAAGTAGGACGGTCACGCTGCCTCTGAGGCCCTGGGCAGGGCTTGGCCACGGCTCACTGGTCTTTGGTAGCATCGAGCTTGGTCTGGAATGGAAGGGGGAGCGACTGGGCTCGCTGCACCCCAAGAATACTGGCAGTGTGGACACAGGAGGCTGCCGAGGCTTCCCCCTGCAGCTTCGCGTTTTGGAGAAAAACACTGGGTCCGAGTCCTGTGGAAAGCCTAGAGGCCCCTGGCCCCTGACCAGAGCCAGCTGTGGGAGAGCAGAGGTGACAGGCCCCTGCGTGCTGTCCGTCACTGAGTCCAAAGGCCCTGAGGTCCAGGGCACGAGGGCGCACTCTGGGAGGCTCTTGCTGAGCACCGGGAGGGTGAGGTCCCCAGGAGCCAGCCTGGGAGCTGCCCGGCCTCGGGGTGCGGTGGTGGTAGAGCTGGAGTACACGTTGAAGAGCTGCTCCCCCAGGGCTGAGTTCACAGAGGCCCCAGAGGCTAAGGGTTGGCCTTATACGTAGGGGTGTTGGGTGCCATAGGCAAACCCTGTGTTCCCTTAGAAGCTCCTCGGCCCTGTGGCCCTACCCTCAGAGTGTCTGGAGTGTTTAGACACCCCCAGATGTTAGAGGAGCTCTGCCTCCTGGGTGCTTCCTTCTACTGAGGGAGGTTCTCATGCCTTGCTGGGTCCTGGGGCCCAGCCACCTCCGCCTTCCTCCAGGTACTGCCCATGGTCATGTGACTAGAGCTCCCAGCCTCCTCCATTTGCACCACAGCCTCACCTTTGAGGGGGTGCTGCCCGCTGAGGGTTGCTACCGCCCACTCGCTACCGGTCTGCCTAGAACACGGGAACCAGGCTGGGGAGGGCTCCTCAGTGGGAGTGGCTGTTGCAGTCCCTGAGCGCAGGCCAGGGCTCTGGGTCCGGGATTTGAACCTGAAGTTCAAAGGGAATGGAAAGATCTTGATGTTTAAACAAAATGTTGCTTTTTCCAAAGTAGGTCCCAAGAAGAGTCAAGTGACTTGTTTCAAGTCAGAGCATAGTGGCTCCAAGGGAGTCCCTGGCAGTGGGTCCCAGAGCATCTGCACAGAGCGCGGGGGGGGGGGGGGGGGGGCCAGCCCCTGGGCAAGGCGTCCTCCTGGGAACTGTCCACAGAACCACGAGTGGGCAAGCCTGGCTGAGATCCACAGAGGGTCAGCACCTGACATTCTCCAGGCTTCAGTCTGTGAGCAGGAACCTCTTCCCTTCTCCAAATCAATTCCTTTGGTCTATTGTGATAGCTTCTGTGAGGGAGGCCACCACAGTCCTCTGTGGACCTCTGCCTGGTGGTCAGCACTGTCCACGCCCCTCGAGTGTCCAGGGTGGGTTCCAAGGAGACGGAGTGGCCGGAACAGCCTGGTCTTGGCACCTGTCTTTGAGGCAGCTCTGGAGAGATGGCAGGCAGCTGGCCCAGACGGTACAGGAGCCACGGGACACCTGCCTTTCTGGGGGAACCCCCTGACCTGTAAATGGTGGGTGAGGCATCCTGGAGCTGATGGTGGGGAGGCTCTGGAGGGGCTTGGGCAGGATGGTGAACAGGAGGTGGCACCTGGGTCTCAGGGAAGAGAGGATGCAGCTTCTGCTGGGACTGGCAGGCATTACCCACGCAGCCTTTCTGGACACCGGGACCGTGGGCTGTGGGCTGCGGCCTGCGGGGAGGGTGCGGGCTGGGGGGCCGATTTGGCTCTGAGCCCTGCCATGCCTAGGGCTGCAGCAGCCCCAGGGCGCTGAGGGCCCCGCCAAGCAGCAGGCAGAGGTGCAGGCTGCACAGAGGCCCCGCATCCGACGTCCATGCCCAGTAGCTGTAGACAGCGGTCCTGTTGCCTCCGGATGCAGCGTCCTCGTCCTCCAGGTCACTCTCCCAGGGCCCCAGGGCCCTCCTCCAGCCTGAGCCCGAGGAGGCCGCCGCCGCCGCCCCCGCCGCCGCCGCTGCCGCCACCGCCCCCACGCGCAGAGAGGACCCAGCGTAGCGGGGCGCCGGCCTCACGCGCACCCTGGGGACTCCCCGTGTGCCTCCGCGTGCGCCTCCACGCGCGCTGCCGCGGGCCCCTCCTCGGCCACCCTTGGTCTCGCCGCTGTCGCAGAGGAAGGCGGCGGCTAGCAGCAGAGCCCAGCACGTCGCTGCCATCCAGTTCATTCTCCTGGGGCAAAACCTGTGGACGACGGGGTGGAAAGGACCTCAGCTTCCGCGGACAGGGGGCTGGTGCCTGGGGCGGGGACCCACTCCCCTCTCAGGCTGGTAGACTGATGAGGGGCTTGAAGGCCTAGGATTCGGGACTCAGGCCTGGGGAGGGGTCTTGTTCAGTAACCGGTGAGGGGTCAGCGCCTGGGGAGGGTGGGGGCAAAGCGGGGGTGGTGAGCACCGCGCGGTGGGGTCGGGAGGCCGGGACGGCTCTCCATCCTGGGCTGCTCCGGAGGACCCACCAGGCCCGCGCTGCGGCGGGGGGGAGAGGGGGAGATTGTGCTTGGAGGCCGCAGTCCGAGGGCCCCCAAGGACCCAGATCGGGGTCTGGAGCAAGGACCCGTGTGCCTCTGCCTGGCTCTCCCGGACCCTTCCCGGCTGCGCGCAACCGTGGCGAGGCCGGAGTCTGGGGAACGCGCGACTGGTGACGCGGACTGACTCCACCCCCCAGGCCGGCACCTAGGGGATCGGTCCCTTCCCCCAACCCCGGCCCCGCACTCCACCCCTCCTCCGACTGCCTGGCCCCACAGCCGGGACGGGGCCGGGACCAGGACCGGGACAGGACGCCGGCCGGTTCCTGGCGCAGCGATCTGGGCGGCGGCTCGACCCTCTTCCCAGACCCGCCGGTCCCTCCATCCCTGGTCCCGCGGGCACCCGCCCGGCCTTACCCTCCACGGGGCTCAGTCGGAACCGCGGCCGAGGTGGCGGCTCCAGGGGCTGCAGGCGAGAGGAAAGCCGCGGGCTGTGGGGGAGATCCTTCGCCCGAGCGGGGCGCTGGAGCCCGGATCCGTGCGAGGCCGCCGCCCTAGGATTGGGGGCGGGCAGACGCCGCGGCTCGGCTCGTCCCTCGGGAGACGGGAAGGGAGGAGAGAGAGGCGGCTCTAGAAGCGCACAGCCCCCTCCCTTCCCAGCACCACCCTCCTCGCTGCACCCCGTCCTCCTTCCCACCCACCCCTGCCTCCCTCAGCAGTCCCCATCCATCCCCCTCTCCCCACACGTCTCCCTCTCCACCCCCGCGTGCACTGTGCCCACATCTGTCCTCACTTCACCCCCCTCCTGTCCACCTTTGCACCCTCCACCCCATTCCTACCCACTTCACATCCTCGTCTTCATCCCTGTCCCAGGGGGATGTCCTTGACACAGGGACCTATTGCCATGGCAACCTGAGCTCAAGGTCCTGGTGACCAGGCCCACAGCGGCTGCCTGGCCAGCACAGCAGGCCCAAGTCTGGGATATGGCCCCTCCTCCGCCTGCAGTGAGCATCAGGTAGATCCGTGGGGGTGGCCACTCCATGGCAAGGTCACCTGTAACCCAACTGCCCAAGCCAACAGGCTTCCAGGTGCTTCCAGGTGATCAGGGGCACTTCCTGAAATGGTGCTGTCTTGCTTCTGGGCCCCTTTCCCCTCCCACCTTGGACAGTAGGTCTTCACCCAGCCACTCCACTGGCCAGGCGCTTAGCAGTGGGTGCAGGGACCTCCTCAGCTGCACACAGTTGTTTATGTGGTTAGTGTCTCTCAGCTCCATCAGATCCTCATGACCCCAACGGCTAAGACCCTCCGCTCCACCGAGCTCCTGGCCACTCTCCCTTCCCTTCCCTTCCCTTCCTTTTCTTTTCTTTCTTCTTTTTGTTAATCCTCACCCGAGGATATTTTTGCATTGAATTTTAGAGAGAGTGGAAGGGAGGGGAGAGAGAGAGAGAGAGAGAGAGAGAGAGAGAGAGAGACATCAATGTGAGAGAGACATCGATTGGTTGCCTCCTGCACACACCCCAACCCAGGGCTGGGATGGAGCCTGCAACCAACATACATGCTCTTGACAGGAATCGAATGTGGAACCCTTGCGTTCACAGGCCAGTGCTCTATCCACTGAGCCAAACCGGCGAAAGCAAATCCCACAGTTTTTGATATGCTGTGTTTTCATATTCATTTTAAAACATTTTCTTATTTAACTAATAGATTATTTAGAAGTGCATTGTTTCCAAATATTTGGAGATTTCCCAGAGATCTTAATCTTTTAGTGATTTCTATTTTAATTCTATTCTGGTCAGCATACATGCTTTGTATTGCTTTTAATTCTTTTAAATTAGACTTAGTTTATGGCCTAGAGTATGGGTCTGCCTCGTTCCATGTGCTCTTCTGTGCTGGGGGAGTGCCAGTCAGTCAAGTGAGTTCGCCTGTACCCTCCCGACTTCCCACTTGTTTTATGTCCCTGGGTCTTGTACACACGCTTGTTTTTGAGTTTGTTTCTGGAAAGTCCCACACCTGCTGCCACCCTGCCCTTTCATCGGTATAGATGTGCCAGCTCCCCGTTGGTTGCGCGCTGATCCTGTAAGAGAAGCATCACCTGCTTGCAGCGCACTCTCGGGTGTTACCTTCCTCCCTCCTGACGGGGTTTTCTGTTTGTTTTTACTTCTTCCAGACACAGGGTGGCGCTAGTTGTCCAGACGCGTGTGACTCCGGACTCCCGAGTGATTTGGAAATACTTTCTCAGATCTAAGGCCTCTCTCCTGGGACATTGGTCTCGTCACAGCGGCTGGGGCTCTCGGAGCCGGGTTAGCTCCAGGTCTATCCAACCGGAGGCCCCTCGGATTAGTGGTTGGTGTTTTCGGGGAACCCAGCATCTGTGGACAGTCCTCCTGCTTCCCAGGGCCCTGTTTCCCCAACCATCTCAGACACCTTCCCACAGACCCAGCTTCCCCCCCCTGGTCCAGGCGCGAAGATCAAGGCCCTTTTCTCAGGTCGCTCCTACAGCATCCCTCAGCACCTCAGTGAGCGCACCAGACCTGGGACCCGGGAGGCCCTAACTCCCAGGTCAGCGTGCCCAACCCCTGCAGGGCCCCCCTCCGTGCCTGCAGCGGAACCGCCACAGCTGGCCTGCTTCCCCACAGGCTTCCTTAACTGCACCCCCTTCTCGGAAAACAAGCCAGGGCAGGGGCACCACTTCCTGCCTTTTCTGCAGAGATCTTATCTTTATCCGCACACCTCCTGCCAAAGCCGCAGGGCAGGCCTCATCCCAGGAGGACCCTTCCCCTTCTTTCTCTCCAGCCTCCTGTCTTCTAAACAAACGGGAAGGAAACCCCACCCCACAGCCTCCCGCTCTCTGCCTCCCCCCATCCCCCTCCCTCCCTGCTCATGCCTACTGGCAGGATGCCCCCAAGCCCCTGTGACTGGCCCTGGAGGGGCTCAGACTGTCCCTGCCACCCTTCTATCCACACTCCAGCCACCGTCATCCTAACCCGCGTGGGGCCTCCCAGTCCTGCTGTATTGACTGGATGGTCAGTTTGCATTTCCATGTAACTGTAAGTCCTCATCACTCACAGACAATGCCATTTTTAAAAAATGATTTCAGAGAGGAAGGGAGAGGAAGAGAGAGATAGAAACATCAATGATGAGAGAGAATCACCCATCAGATGTCTTCCGCACTCCCCCCCACCCCCCACCCCCCAATGGGGATCAAGCCCGCAACCCGGGCATGTGCCCTGAGTGGGAATCGAACCGCAATCTCCTGGTTCATGGGTGGATATTCAACCACTGAGCCATATGGGCTGGGCGATCCTTAACATTTTTGTTGCCTTTGTAATAACTGGCTATTTAAAAGAATTCTCCACGTAGAAAAACAAGTGACTTTCATTCATTGACTGTGTCCAGAAGCATGCTAAACTTTCTTGTGAATTCTACTAACTTGTGTGTAGATTCTTCTGGATTTTTTACAACCCCAGTGGCATTGTCTGTGAGTGATGAGGACTTCACCCTCCTTTCCAACCCTACGACTTCTCTCCCTGGTTCTTGTACACACACTTCACCCTCCTTTCCAACCCTACAGTCACAAGCACTTATCATTTGGGAAGTTTTCAGCCATATTTCTTAACTTGCTGCCCTGGTGAAGGCCTCCAAGGCAAAGCCAGGTGAGAGTGGGCCCGGCTGGTTCTGACTTCAGAAAGTAGGACACTTGCTGTGGTTTATGTTGTGATGATATCTGTTATCAGATTAAGGAAGCTCCCTGCTATTTCTGTGGCAGGCAGTTAGACAGACACGAGCAGAGCAAGGACGCTGGGCGGGTCCAGAAGGTCACGGGTGGGAAGCCCAGGTGCTTAGCAACGGACCACCCGCCGTAGGGGCGGATCCTGCCCCCAGGTGGCTTTTCCTCCCCTGGCGTATCGCAGGTCACAAGGTTGGGACCCCCTGGCCTTTCCTCCAGAGATGAGCATCTAGGCCGCAGCTCCATGTCAGCTCCAGGCCCCGAAAAGCAACAAAACCCGTCGCTGCTGGCGTCAGGACCAGCGGCTTTGGATAATGGCCCCCTGCCCTGGTGCTGCCAAGCGATCAGTGGAGCCCACAACGCTGGACAGACACACCTGGAAAGCTGCCGCATATTCTATTAAGACAGTGGTTCTCAACGTTGGCTGCACATTAGAATCACCTGGGAATGTTTTTATTTATTTTTTATTTTTTTAAAATACATTTTTATTGATTTTTTACAGAGAGGAAGGGAGAGAGATAGAGAGCTAGAAACATCGATGAGAGAGAAACATTGATCAGCTGCCTCCTGCACATCTCCTACTGGGGATGTGCCCGCAACCCAGGTAAATGCCCTTGACCGGAATCGAACCTGGGATCTTTCAGTCCGCAGGCCGACGCTCTATCCACTGAGCCAAACCGGTTTCAGCAGAATCACCTGGGAATGTCTTTAAAATCCTGATGTCTGGGCCTCATCCTCCAGAAATTCTGTTTCTTAGCTACTAATGTTGTGGCCCCACCGCATAACAAAGAAACAGAATTTCCACAGGATGAGGCCTGGAACTCAGGATTTTAAAAAGATTCCCAGGTGGTTCTAATGTGCAGCCAAGGTTGAGAACCACTGTATTAAGATCTTTCCCTGCGACTGCTCCTAAAAGCTCCGCCCTTAAAACCCTTAGGAGGAGGACCCAGAGGCCCCCCCCCCCCCCCACAGGAGCACACCCCTGCCTTTTCCTTTCCCTTACCGCCACCCGGCTCCACTCACCAGGCACTTTATCCTTAGCTTCCCCAAGCTCCAAGGGCCCTTCCTTTATCTCTAGAATATAATCACGGTTGGTAAATGTTCCATGTGTGCAGGAAACACATGTACAGTCTACTCTTGCGTTGCCGTGTTCTGTGAATGGCGGTGATGTTCCGTCCTCTGAGCTCCCTGCTGCTTTTCTGTCCAGCAGGTCTACCGATTGCCGTGAGTGGGACTCTGCATGTGTCTGTTCCTCCCTTCAGCTCTACTCGTTATTGCTTCATGTACTTCAGGGGTCCTCAAACTTTTTAAACAGGGGGCCAGTTCACTGTCCCTCAGACTGTTGGAGGGCCAGACTATAGTTAAAAAAAAAACTATGAACAAATTCCTAGGCACACAGCGGTGGCAAAAACACCCGGCGGGTGGGATAAATGTTTTCGGCGGGCCGCATGTGGCCCGTGGGCCGTAGTTTGAGGACCCCTGATGTCTTTGGATGCTCTGTGGTTTGGTGCATTCACATTTAGGCTTGTTCTACCTTTTTCGGGTGGATTGGTCTTTAAACCATTAGATAATGTCCCCCTTTCTCTCGAGTAATTTTCTCTTATCTGAGATCTCTTTCTGATATCAATATAGCTTGTAAATTAATGTTTACAAGAGATATCTTTTTCTACTTTATTTTCAACCTACCTCTGTTGTGTTTGAAAAGAGTTTTTTATAAACAACACATATTTGGGTCATGGCTTTATTATTTTCCTGTATGCACTTTGCCAATATCTGTCTTTTGAGTTATATGTTTAGACCATTTACATTAAAGTATTGACATGCTGGGGCTTAAGTCTAGCTTTTGATTTTTTGTTTTAGGTTTGTCCCCACTGCTTCTCATGCCTCTGTTGTTTTTTCCGTCTCCCTGTGAGTTCTATTTTAATGTATTTATGTTTTTGAGTTTTGTGCAATTTTCTTATTGATTGCCCTAGATGTTAAATACATACGTAACTTATCACAACCTAATAGTACTTACAATTTACTAGTTCAAGTGGAATATAGAAACCTTACTTACATTTAGGTTCTTTACCCTCCCACTTTAAAAATACAGTTGTCCTAAATACTTCCTCTGTGCACATTGAACACCACTTCAGGTAGTAGTATAGCTTTTGCTTCAAACATAACATTTTCCCCCCAAATAATACACAGTAGAATATTACTCTCAGGTGTATAATACAGCAGTTTGATATTTACATAGCTTACAATGTGATCACCCCACAAAGTCTGGTCAGTTTTTGTCACTGTGCAAACTTATCACAACGTTATAAATTTCTACATTTCTTAAAAACAAACAGAAAACACGAAATACTGTCATCATCATTGCAATTATTACCGTGACCATTTCTATTACTACCTACGGGTTAACCCAGTCAAGTTTTTCTGCCCATAAAGGTACCCACTTGACAGAAAATGACGTGGAGGGGGCGTGCTTTGCTTTGGGGAAATTCCTAAATTCTTCTGGGAACCGCTGGCACCCTGGTGAGCCCAGGTGATATGTCAAAGTCCACTGGACAGACAGCCTTCCTCAGCACAGGAGAGGGGGAGGGGGGTGGAGTCTGGGGGGGGGGCGGGGAGGGAGAGAGAGAGAGAGAGAGAGATCTCAAACAACATTCGATGGAGAAACTCACAAAGCGAAGGACAGTCTATCACAGTGGTTCTCAACCTTCTGGCCCTTTAAATACAGTTCCTCATGTTGTGACCCAACCATAACATTATTTTCGTTGCTACTTCATAACTGTCATGTTGCTACTGTTATGAATCGTCATGTAAATATCTGATATGCAGGATGGTCTTAGGCAACCCCTGTGAAAGGGTCGTTCGACCGCCAAAGGGGTCGCGACCCACAGGTTGAGAACCGCTGGCAGGTTCACTCTGCCCTTACCCACTGCATCGCTGCCTCCCTTCTTGGAAGCCCCATCTCAGTGCTGGCATTTTCTTTCTGCTTGGAGGCCTTTGTTGAACCATTACTTACAGGTGTGCCTACCAGCAACACGTTCTCTTAGTTTTCCTCCATGTGAGGGTGTCCTTGGTTCCCTTCATTGCTGATGTCTGTGCGGTGGTTTCACAGACACAGGGTGCGGGCTTGGCACACTTTCTTTCAGCTCTTCCACCTGTCGTTCCTCCGCCTGCTGCCTCCGCGCAGATGAGAAATGAGCAGTCGTGCACGTTGGTTTTCCCTTGTCGATAACGTGTCCTTTTTCTCTGGCTGTTTTTAGGATTCTTTTCTTTGTCTTTCGTTTTCAAAAGATTAGTTCTGATGTGTTTTTGATGGGAATTTCTTTGGGTTTTATCCTGTTTGGAGTTTGCTCAGCTTCTCAAATCTGGAAGTTTATGTCTTCCACCAAATTTGGGAAGTTTTCAGCCATATTTAAAAATTTATTTTTTAGTCTCTCTCTTCTCCTTTTCAGGTCTCCAGTAATAGAAATATAAGAACTTTTGCTACTGTCCCAGAGGTCTCTACTGCTCTATTATTTTTTCCTATTTTCTCTCTGTTGTTTACATCGGGTAAATTCTACTGGTTTGTCTTCAAGTTCACCGATGCTGTCCTTCGTCAGTAAAATTTCCATTTTACTAGTGAGTCTATTCAGTGAGTTAAAAACACACTGAAACAAGCATGAAGCAGCAGTGGCGCTGGTAAATGCAACAGGTATAGGACGGTTTCCACGATTGCTCACCTGATTCTTCAAACTTCTCCTGAAGGCTGAGGGCAGTTTCAGTGAAGAAGAGGAAGGAAAACGTGAAGCTGCATTTTTTTCTAGACAAGATCCTCACCTAGTTCTTGACACAGTATCATTCCTTTTAGAACAGGCAGCAGCTTTGCAGCAGCAGGTAGAGAGCATTCACCTTAGACAAGACCACGCAGAAGCATTTGCCAGTGCTTGGTCTTCCACGGGCTGAGAAACAGCTAAAAAATTCAGGCAGAGCAGTCTCGCTTCCCACAAGCTAGCAACTGCCGACTGCCGGATGGTGGCTCGATCCTCAGAGGGCTCCCTCTGCCCCAGCAGAACCAAAACCTCCTCACGCTGGGGCACAGCCAGGGTGCGAGAGGAGGATGAAGAGGGTCTGGAGGGAGGTCCTGTGGCATCCAGTCACAAGGAGCCGTCGGATTTCTGTAACAAGGGAGAGGCCATCCAGCACAGCTGGGCTCCCTTCCCCGCTGTTCTCAAAGACTGGTTTCCCCATCACACTCCTGCCACTTCATTGTCTTGCTTTGAAGATAGACGGCCAGGCTGTGTTTTCTGAAGGAGTCAGCAGTGTTCTTCTTGTAAATTAAGTGGCTCATCACTTCTGAGACTAATAATAGCCAAGGGGAATGATTTTCTGAGGACTGGTTTCTAATAGAGAGGGTGTCACAAAGAAATGGATGCACATGTCGACTGCCATTTTAATTCCAGTGGGTTAAATCTGAAAAGAAAGAAACATCAGTTGAGCTATCAGCTATTAAAGTGTGTATACGTTTTGGGGGGGGCACCCTGTATATTCTCTAATTCCATGAGCCAATAGCAAGCAATTGTTAAGAACACTTTTGCTTAAAAAAAGAAAAGAAAAAGTATTTTTTTTACTGTCCTATTTTTGCTTTATTATCTAGCTAGTTTATTTTTTATATATTTGAGGACACTACAGGTGTCAAGGAGGGTCCATGGATACAAGGTATAAAGTGTACCTTAGAATACAGAACTTCAGTAATTACATTAATAAAAATAAGAAAGCAGCCACCTGCAATCAGACACATTACAGTATTTTTCTTTTAAATATAACGAGTATAGTTTGTTTTGGAAATAATACAGGAAAGAAGTGAAAAACAGAGCTAGTGGTAATATATCAGATAATCCGTGTGAGTTTCTCTGTGCACTTTTTAAAAAAATATATTTTTATTGATTTCAGAGAGGAAGGGAGAGGGAAAGAGAGATAGAAACATCAATGATGAGAGAGAATCATTGATTGGCTGCTTCCTGCACATCCCCCACTGGGGATAAAGCCCGAAACCCAGGCATGTGCCCTTGGCTGGAATCGAACCTGGGACCCTTCAGTCTGCAGGCTGACGCTCCATCCACTGAGCCAAACCAGCTAGGGCTCTCTGTGCACTTTTGTTTTTTCTCTGAGTGTAGTGATTTAATTATAGTCCAGGGCAGCCGTGGGCAAACTACGGCCCGCCGGCCGAATCCGGCCCGTTTGAAATGAATAAAACTATTGAAAAAAAAGACCGTACCCTTTT
Source organism: Myotis daubentonii (assembly GCF_963259705.1). Taxonomy (NCBI): domain Eukaryota; kingdom Metazoa; phylum Chordata; class Mammalia; order Chiroptera; family Vespertilionidae; genus Myotis; species Myotis daubentonii. Next base: position 58,870,272 of record NC_081852.1, on the reverse strand, counting down.
ATGGAATGGTGTTTACTTTGAATTTATATGAGTTCACACACACACTCCATCCACGCTTTTGTTCCGGCCTCCGGTCCGGTTTAAGAACCCGTTGTGGCCCTCGAGTCAGACAGTGTGCCCACCCCTGGCCAGGGCTTTGTAAGCTTCTCTTTGTACTGCAGATTAATAATGATTCACTTTGTAGCGTGGGAGTCAGATTCAGATCATGGATTAAAAGAATTATAATGAGTACTAAGTGTGTATCCTTAAAATTTCAAAACAGATAACTTTTACATTCTCTTTCTGTAAATATGTTAATTTCAGTCAATAAAAATTTTGTCTTGGCATTACTTAAAAAATAACAGCTTTAAGATGATATGATTCATATACCACAAAATGAATCTTTTATTTCGTTTTTTAAAATATGTTTTTATTGATTTCAGAGAGGAAGGGAGAGAGAGAAACACCAATGACAAGAGAGACTCATTGATTGGCTGTTTCCTGCCTGCCCCACACTGGGATTGAGCTCACAACCTGGGCATGTGCCCTGATTGGGAATCAAACTGTGACCTCCTGGTTCTGAGGTAGATAGATGCTCAACCACTGAGCCACACCGTCAGGCTATGTTGGATGCTGTTCTGAAATCTTTTTTTTTTTTTAAAGCTTTTTTAAAAAAATATATTTTATTGATTTTTTACAGAGAGGAAGGGAGAGGGATAGAGAGTTAGAAACATCGATGAGAGAGAAGCATTGATCAGCTGCCTCCTGCACACTCCCTACTGGGGATGTGCCTGCAACCAAGGTACATGCCCTTGACCGGAATCAAACCTGGGACCCTTGAGTCCGCAGGCCAACGCTCTATCCACTGAGCCAAACCGGTTAGGGCATGTTCTGAAATCTTGTCAGATAATTCCAACATCGAGTTCACCTTGGCACTGCCATCAGCTGATTGTCCTTCATCATCAAATTGTGTGCTTCGTGTGGTGAGAGATTTCCACGTGTATCCTGGGCATTTTGGTTATGGTGTTGGGGAGACTCCTGATTCTTTTCAAATGTTCTGTTTCCGCAGCTGGTCACCTGTTTCAGCTGAGGGTATAGGGTTTGGCCTTTTTTTGTGGACTTTGGTTCCAATGACAGTTTAGTTTACAAAGCCCCTGCAGAACCACCCGGGCCCGCCTCGCTGTCCTGGTGCTGCGGCCCCCCCTCAGTCCCGGCGGGTCCCCAGGAGCCCGGGGTCGCTGGTCACTGTCTATGCAGGTGGTTTTCCTGCTGCTGTCGCTGCGGGCAGACAGGACCCCTGGCCCGATCATGGGTCTGGGGGAAGCCGCCCCGTCAGCAGTTCCCAGCAGGAGAGGAAACCCACAGCTGGGCCCTCTGCGCATGCCTGGCGATGCTCAGAGCTGCTGAGGCCATTGGCTGCTCTGCTCACAGACCGAGAGCAGGAGCCACAGAGAAGCCCTGGAAAGGCTCTCGCTGTCCCCACTGGCCCCGGAGGCCACTGGCAGCCCCCACGCCTGTACATTTGACCCTGGGTCCATCCCTGCCATTGCCCCAGCCCAGTGGCCAGAGCTGGCGGACGCCCCGGGGGCAGAGGGGCCATGAGGGCAGCTCTCTGGGCCTTGGGAGTCGGGCCCCTTCTCCTCACTCTCCGGGCAGTCCCCATCGGTGAGTTTCTTCTTCATCCACGGAACCTTCTGGAGGCAGCGGCTCTGTAGATGCCGAGGTGCTAGGTGTGAGGACCCCCTGCTCTGACCAGCTGCCGGGGTCTCGCTCAGCTCGGAGGGGGTGGGAGATCCTGAGGTAGGAGGGTATGTGGACCCCAACGTTCAGACCCCTGGAGACTCTTGTCCCAACACTGAGCAGGTCCCCTCCCAGGGTGAACCCAGGGCCCCCCGTCCCACTGCTCAGAGCCTAGGGTGTGGGCTGGGTCAGAGCCTGGATGAAATGAGGGAACATGGCTGGGGTCTGGTCTCAATGACTAGACTGACAGGAGGTGCGATGGGTCCAACAGGGGGCTGTTCCACCCCCTGTGCCCTGGAGCAGGGCTGGGAGGCGGGGGTGGGGGACGTTGCTACCTCTGGCGGTGAGGCTGAGCATTGGGCCCGGTGCTGGGACATGGAGGACAGCTATAGCCCCAGGGAGATGCCGCACCAGGCTGGGGGCACAGGGGTGTGGGAGCTGTTGGTCCAGAGGCCGCGAGGCAGAGTCCTGGGCAGGAAGCTGCAGAGAGGGGCCTGCATGCAGCCCTGAAGGAACAGCATGGAGAGGACGGAGGTGAGGCCGAGCCCCTGCGGGACCTGCCTACAGTAGCATGGGTGCGTGTGCATGTATGCGTGTGAGAGAAGAATGTGAGCGTGTGTGCGTATGCATGTGAGTGTACATTCATGTGAGTGTGCATTCGTGTGAGTGTACGAGTGTGAGTGTGTGTCAGGGCAGGGAGGCAGGAGAGGGTAGCAGCATTCGGTACCCTGGAAGCTGACTGACGGAAGAAAACGTCACTGCCCAGGCTGACCCGGGGTCCAGCGAGGAGATGACGACACAGCTGGACAGAGGGGGCACCCAGGTGGTGGGGTGGGAATCTGGTGGCAGGGAGGTGGGGGCGGGGGAATGGCTGCAGGGGCCCTGTTGTGTGTTAGGGACTCGGGCACTGGTGCAGTTCACAGGCTGGGAGGCCGGGAGGAGGCGCGGGTGGAGCAGTGCCGCTGAAGGCCCCAGCGGGAGGTGGGAGGGCCTGCTTCCTCCGGGCCCCGCGGGCAGCCCTGGCGGTGGTCTGGGGTGACCCAGGCTGGGACGAGGTGGCCCCCCTCTCAGGAGTCCTGGGGCCGCTGTTTTATTTCCCTGCACCAGCCCAGGACTGGGGCTGTGATGAGGTGGGGGTTGCCAGGGGCTGAGGAAAAAACCAGGGTGCGAGGCCTAGGAAGGGTGTGGCTGGGGGCAAGCTTCCGGGTCACTTTTCTAATCTGGCTCTACCGGCAGCAAGGCCTTGGGGGTGGCCCCAGGCAAATGCAGAGGCCATCATCACTGGGCTCACCCTCCACCTCCCCTCCCCTGGCACCCAGTGGTCTGACCCGCTGAGGCTGGCCTGTCCCTCCGCAGGCGGACCGGGCAACCTGAAACTGGCGAACAGATACAGTGAGTGTGACGGATTGGTGCTGGTCCAGCACGAGGGTGTGTGGGGACACGTGTGCAACCAGGAGTGGACGCTGGCGGAGGCATCGGTGGTCTGCAGGCAGCTGGGCTGCGGCCAGGCGGTGGGGGCCCCCAAGTATGTCCCGCTGCCCCATGAGAGGCGGCAGCCCGTGCTCCACAACGTGTCCTGCAGGGGGGACGAGTCCTCCCTGTGGGAGTGCAGCCTCGGGGCGTGGACGCAGACCCAGTGCCCCCACGAGTGGATGGTGGTGGCGCTGTGCACCAGTAAGTCAGTGCTGGGACCTGGGCGAGGGGAGGAGGAGGGAGGGGGGGAGGCAGGGGACAGGGTGTGGGAGGGGAGGGGGATGGGAGGAGAGGCAGGCAGGTCTATGGCGCTCTGGGTGGACTCCTTTTGGGCACAGGAGCCCGCCTGGCCCCTCTAGCCAGGCCCAGTCTCATCTCCATTCCATGTCCTTGCGAGGCCCTGTTCTAGGTGCTGGGCACGCAGCTGGGGATCACCCGCACCTTCCCGCGGGCAGAGCTGGGCTCCCGGGGAGAGACAGGGAAAACCAAGGACCCAGTAAAGCAGCAGCTGGAATGAGGAGCAGGGGTCGGACAGAGGGGGGGGGGGGCGCCCGGTCTTCTAGACACTTGAGGAGGCTGAGGGGCCCACGTGGGTATCTAATCAGGATTTCTCACCCGGAGGCAGGGTGTCTGTCTGTGGGCACTTAGGGTCCCGCCTCTGACGCAGCCCCACTGCTCGGGTTGTGGGGTGCAGGCGCCCTTTTCAAAAACGAGTAGGTTGTCAGGAGCATGACAGCAGCGCATCACACCAGGCGCGGCCCCTCTGAGGGGGTCCTTCTGAGCGAGGGGCCCTGTGTGACTGCCTGGTCGGAAGGGGCCCCCTCAGCCCAGCACTGACACCCGAGGAAGGAGCAGGGCCCGCCTCTGGGGCTGGGACCCCGGGCGGGTGGAGAGCCTGGGAGCTGCCCTGCCCAAGTGGAAATGTCTGTGGGGGCAGCCGCAGGCCCCCACTGAGGTGGGGACAGCAGCGGCTGCCCCTTCTGAGTGTGGCTCGTGCTTTCCAGACGGAACTTTCCGGGAGATCCGGCTGGTGAAGGGCCGAAGCCCCTGCTCCGGGCTCCCCGAGATCAGGAACCTGAACGGCATCGACCGCCTCTGTGGCCTGCATGAGACGGAGGCCACAGTGTTCTGCCAGGAGCTGGGGTGCGGCCCCGCGCTGCAGGCTTCCCGCCAAGATGCAGGCCCTGGCGGGAAGTACATGACTTGCCAGGGCACGGAGCCCACCATCCGAAACTGCAGACTCAACAACAACCTCCGCAGCGGCTGCGACTTCCAGCAAGACGCAGAGGTGGTCTGTTCAGGTGAGGCCACCCCCACACCTGCCCCCCTTCCCCTCGCGGACACCTGTGCTGCTTGCTGCTCAGAGGAAGTGGAGCAGGTGGGGGTCGGGGGAGAGAAGAGGAAAGCGCTGAGTCAGAGGTGAGAGGGCATTGCCCACATCCACCGCAGAGTAGGGGCAGGCTGAGGCAGTGCCCTGCGGCCTGAGGGCCTTGACGTTGCCTCCAAGATTGGACAGGGCCTTGATGCCACCACCTGGGCAGGCGCAGGCTGTGACATGCATGGGCGCCTGCAGCAGGTGTCCCAAACCTCTGTCCTGGGGGAAGCACCCAGGGACCCTGCTTTGTTCTGCGTGCAGGGCGCACCGGCCTCTGGCTGTCAGTCTGTCCACTGCTTGGCGGACACAATGCCTGTATACAGAGGACCTCCTCTGGCCGGAGCGCCCTGGGGTCCAGGGAGATGGCTCCAGGTGAGCTGTTTACCTGAGAACACCGGCTCCTGACTGAGAATTTGTCTCCTCCCCCAGGACACATTGAGGCCCGGCTGGTGGGCGGCGAGCACCCCTGTGCTGGGCGCCTGGAGGTGAGGCGTGGCCTGACCTGGGGCACCGTCTGCGACCAGGACCTGGACCAGGCCACGGCCGACGTGGTGTGTCGGGAGCTGCAGTGTGGCATGGCCGCGTCCACACCCCCGGGCGCGCACTTCGGCCAGGGCTCTGGGCCCGTGTGGACGGAGGCCTTCCGCTGTGCAGGCAACGAGTCCCTGCTGTTCCACTGCCCTCGGGCGCCTGGGCACCAGTGTGGGCACAGCCAGGACGCCGGGCTCAGGTGCTCAGGTGAGGCCGGGAGGGTGGGCTCTGAGGCTCCCCTGCCTACTTTCCCACCAGCCTTCCTCTGGGATTCCTCCTGGGTGTTCCAACCCAGCGCACAGAGGTGCCTCCAGCCAGGAGGGTGTCCTGTTCCGGTTAGAGGAAGTGGCTGCTGTGGGTTGAGGGGAGGGGAGGAGAGGGGGGTGGGAGCCTGGTCCTAGAAGAATGTTCTACCCCGGCCCGCCCAGGGCAGGCCACGAAGTGTGGGCTTCTCTGCACAGATGTGTGAGCCAGTGCTGAGCCTGGGGAACAAGGGATCTGGTCAGAGCCAGGTGACAGCTCGGTGGCCACCACACGGGGTGCAAAGAAAGAAATTGCCATTTGCTGGGTGTCCGGGTCAAAGGGGAGCCTGACACCCCGTCCCCACAGAGTTCCGGCTGGTCAACGGCAGCAGCAGCTGTGAGGGGCGCGTGGAGCTCCAGGTTCAGGGGGCCTGGGCACCCCTCTGTGCCGCCCACTGGGACCTGGCAGACGCCACCGTCCTCTGCCACCAGCTCAACTGTGGCAGTGCCCTGGCCGCGCCCCAAGGAGGTCACTTTGGGCACGGAAGCGCTCCCCTCTGGCCCGACAGGTTTCACTGTGCGGGGACAGAGCCCTATTTGTGGAATTGCCCGGTGAGCACCCTGGGCGCCCCGGCCTGTGCCCCGGGAAACTCGGCCTCCGTGGTCTGCTCAGGTGGGTCAGCAAGAGCCATGGGCAGAGGGGCTGGGAGGGGACGGGGCTGAGGCGGGGGGAGGTCCTCTCCCCTTTCCAGGCCGAGGGTGCCGCCCCTGCCCCTGCCAGCGCCTCCCACGCCCCGCCTCTCTCCCCAGGTCTCCGCCACGCCCTGCGGCTGCGGGATGGGCAGAGCCGCTGCGATGGCCGCGTGGAGGTGTCCCTGGACGGCGTGTGGGGCCGCGTCCTGGACGACGCGTGGGACGTGCGCGGCGCGGGCGTGGTGTGCCGGCAGCTGGGGTGCGGAGAGGCGGAGCGGGCCTACGATGCGGCCGCCCCGGGGCGCGGGGCCGGCGTGGGGCTGAGCCGCGTGCGCTGTCTGGGCAGCGAGGCCCGCCTGGCCCAGTGCAACGTGTCCGCGTCGCGGCTGGTGCCGGCGGGGACGTGGCGGGACGCGGGCGTGGTGTGCGCTGGTGAGTGAGGCCCCGGCCCGCGCATCCGTCCGCCCGGAGCCGGAGCCGGGGCCGCGCTGACCGGGTGTCTCCGCAGGGAGCCGCCGCGTGCGCCTGGCCGCGGGGCCGGGCCGCTGTGCGGGGCGCGTGGAGGTGCTGCACGGGGGCGCGTGGGGCACCGTGTGCGATGACGGCTGGGACCTGCGGGACGCGCACGTGGTGTGCAGGCAGCTGGGCTGCGGCCACGCCCTGGGCGCCCTGGGGGCGGCGCACTTCGGGTCCGGGTCCGGGCGCATCTGGATGGACGAGCTGGGCTGCGAGGGCAACGAGTCTGCGCTGTGGCGGTGCCCGTCGGGGGGCTGGGGCCAGCACGACTGCGGGCACAAGGAGGACGCCGGCGTCTTCTGCTCAGGTCAGTCCCGGGAGCTGAGTTCTCTGGGCAGCGGGTATCTGAGGGTCGTGGTGTCTTCGTGGTAACAGCGCGCGCTGGCCCTTTGCGGGCTCGCTCCTGGGTCCAGGGCCTCCGCTCTTCCCCGCAAGGAGAACTCCACAGTGGATGCTCGGTGTGGTCCTGGAACTGCAATGCCTGCGGTTTCCCCCCTTCTCAGGAGGTCACCTCACACTCCGTCCTGTGCCAGCGCCTTTGGGTGTATGCTTAACCGGCTGCAGGACTTTTTCCAGAGTATCTTTAAGGCTTTTAGCTCACACACATCTGAGGCTCTTTATGGGGTTCTTGTCTGGGTGGGATGGTGGTTGAGGGACAGAATTTTGCCACTGACTGGGGGCCTGAGCCTGGAGACGCCTGGGGAGGGGTTGGGTGTCCAAGTGTGATCTCTTCTTATTGCTTTTGGTTCCTATTTTGCTTTAGGAAAGTTTTCCTAAACTATGTTTAGAAGATTGTATATTTTTCAGTCATTCTGTTGTGGTTTTTTTTTTTTTTTTTTAATTATTATTTCAGAGAGAGGAAAGGAAAGGGAGAGCTAGATGGAGACATCAGTGATGAGAGAGATCCTCCTGCCCCCTACTGAGGACCAGGCCTACAACAAAGGCATGTGCCCTGACTGGGAATCGAACCATTGACCTCCTGGTTCATAGGTCAATGCTCAACCACTGCGCCACGCTGGCCAGGCTGTCATTGTGTTTTTCATGCCCTTACAGTTCTTCCTCTGACTGGTGGACTCCCCAGGCAGCTGCTGCTGCTGGGGACCAGCTTGGCAGGGGCGGGGGACGCTCTGTTCCTGATAGGACCGAGCCTGGCAGCAGGGCTCCACAGCAAGAGGCCCAGGCGTGGAACAGCACGGTCACTCCTGCCCACTCACTCCGTTGGCCAGAGCCTGGAGGCCAGACTGGGTGGGCGGGGAATAGACTCATTCATTGCAAGGAGCGTGGACACAGGCAGATCTGTGACCACTTCTGTAATGTGTCACGGATGTATTTCCTTCCCGTGTTTTCTCTAAGCCTATTTTAATCAGTTATGACTGTCACATGCAATTCATACCCAACTTTCTTCATTGATCCTGGTATATAGAGATATAGGCCCTCATAACAATTTTAAAGGATTGCCTAATACTCGGATATGTGGCAATATTTAGTCCCCCTGTTGGAATTACACTGGCCAATGGTATTGTGACGGTCCTTGGACACTGGCCAGCCTGGACTGGTGCTGTGTCCCAATGCTCCGGGCTAATTCCTTTTTTCTTTTTTTAAATTTTTATAGTCACTGCTAAATGGGTCATCTTATGCAAAAATATTATTTTGTATTTCAAATAATTTCCAAGGTTGGGTTTCTAGACAATCAGCTGGCACACCTGCTAAGACGTTACAGCTTGGGCGTCACGCTGGTGGCCTGTGCTTAACTGCTGGCTGCTTCCTTAGGTGGGAGATGGCTGTGGGGGTGCGGGGTCGACGCCAGGGCCCCTCTGGTCCGATGGCTTTGAGCGGCATCGGTCTCAGTGCTGGGGCCCCTCCTTCAGAGACTTCCCCTGGCCTGACTGTTCTTGTCTTGCAGAGTCCGTGGCCCTGAGGCTGCAAGGGGGCACCCAGCTCTGTGCTGGGTGGCTGGAGGTGTTCTACAACGGCACGTGGGGCGCCGTGTGCGGTAACTCCCTGAAGGAGAACTCCTTGTCCATCATTTGCAAGCAGCTGGGCTGTGGGGAGCAGGGCTGGCTGGAGAACAGGCCCGTCCCCACTGGCCTGGGCGTCTCCTGGCTGGACAACATTGAGTGCCGCAGGCTGCAAAACTCTACGCTGTGGCAGTGCCCCTCAGCCCCGTGGCATCCGCGCTCCTGTGCCCACGGAGAAGAGATCTGGATCACCTGTACAGGTGGGCCCCTGGCGGTCTCTGGCGGGTCTGGGCACCCTCAGGGGCTGCACTGGCCCGTGGCTGCGGGCCCGGGCATCCCTGGGGCTTCACAGACTTCATTCTGAAGCTTTTCGGGGCGTTGACTCTGGGACGGCCCCTGTTTAATCCAATAGGATTGTCAGCGAAAACGACGCAGGACCCCGGGGAGACCCTCAACTGCTCCGCCACCCGCAGCTGCCCAGGTACTCCCCTGCCCCTCTGCCGGCCAGGCCGCACCCCAGCCCCGCCCTGCGGTGACCACAGCCCCCTTTTCCAGAGGAAGGCTCGGTGCGCGTGAGCGGGGGCGAGGACAGCTGCTCTGGCCGCGTGGAGCTCTGGCACGCGGGCTCCTGGGGCACCGTGTGCGACGATGCCTGGGACCTGGCGGACGCGGAGGTCGTGTGCCGCCAGCTGGGCTGTGGCAGGGCCATCAGCGCCCTGGCCGGGGCCGCCTTTGGTCCGGGCTCAGGGCCTGTGTGGCTGGACGAGGTGGGGTGCCGGGGCAGCGAGGCGTCCCTGTGGGGCTGCCCAGCGGAGCCGTGGGGACGTGCGGACTGCGGGCACAAGGAGGATGCGGGCGTGCGCTGCTCCCGTGAGTGGGCAGGAGGCGGCGGGGGGGTAGTTGGGGGCTGGGAAGGGGGTCTCAGGAGAGCTCCTCTGGCGTGTCCCCCCACTGTGGGTGCTCCCAGGGCCCCGAGGCTGCCCCTGTGCTAGGTCGCTCTGAGGGGTGGGGCACAGGCTGCCTCTCTGGGGCTTCAAAGACATGACAGGCTCAGGCTGAGTGGGGCTGGGGCACTGCTCAGAGGGCCTGGGCTGCTCAGGGCTATGGCCGCCTCTTCTTACTCGCCCCAAGGTCTGGCCCGTTTCTCCTGCAGGTGACAGAGGGACCACGGTCCGCCCACCAGCATCAGGTGGGTGTGCTTTTCCTCACCCTCAGTCCACACGCTCCGGTCTGACCCTGACCCAGAGGAGCTTGCAATGGGGTTACAAGGAGGGGCGCCCTGGAGTCTCCTGTGGGCACCTGTGCCGCAGTCTGGGGGTGCTGAGGTCATCAGGGGCAGGGCCGCAGTGCCGGAGACGCCCTGTGGTTGGAGGAACACGGCTGCCCGTCCTTGTGCCAGCCGGGTGGAGAGCCGTGAAGAGGGACAGCAGGCCTGGGCCCTGTCCCAGCTACTTCTGGGGTCTTTCTCTTGCCAACTGGAGGTTTTGGCCCTCGTGTGCTGTGGCCTCTTAGAAACGTGGCTATGTCCAAAGCACAGGTGAGGGCAGTGGCTGTCAGGACTGTAGGAGCTGCCCTTCTGCCCCTCCCTTCTGTGCCCTCCCCCTTGGCCCTGAGCTGTGTGACCCCCTCAGGGCCAACTCTGGGGGAGGAGCAGGACAAAGCCCATCTCGCTTCTGGGTGCCCCTCCCCCCACTCAGGTGGTCCAGGCCAGAGGTCACAATTCCCCAGGCAGTGCAAGCGCTCAGGGAAGACCCGCCTCTCACTGTCCCTACAGGCCCTGCCTTGGCCCCACTGCCTTCCCTCAAGGCTGGGACCCTGCCCATGATCTTCTGCTTCGTTCTGGGCACTCTCCTGGGCTGCGTCTCCCTGATCCTGGGGGTGCAGTGGTACCGCAGAGGAGCCTGCAGAGGTAGGTGGTAGGCATGGCCTATGAGGGTGACACAGGGCCTGGGGATGGGAGGGCTGGGGGGCATACTCTGCGAGCCCAGCCTGTTGCAGGCCCTCTCTGTCCTGGTCACTGCCCTGCACGCTGGGTGTCACCCGATCTCCCCTGTGACGACTTGTCAGTGACCCACGACTTGTCGGGGACCCACGACTTGTCGGGGACAGGGGGCTCTGGGCTCTGCTCTGCTTCTGAGAGGAGCTGGGTGAGAAGATTCGTGGTCCTAGGGCTGCCTGGGGTGGGACAGGCTCGAGTGTTCCCCATTCCTGTATCACCTGAATAGCTGGGGAGCTCTCTGGTCTTGGGTGCCCACAGAAGGGTGTGTTACTTGTGCTCCTGATGGGCGCCGAGGCAGGAGGAGCTGAGGGGTCGAGGGTCCCACCCTGCGGGGGCCGGCAGCTGTGGCCTTAGGCAGCAGCAGTGTCAGGACTGCAGGTTTGGGTGTGGCCTTTGCAGGTTTTGGAATGTGGGGGACCCGGCCCTCCGAAGTTGTTTATGAGGACATTGGAGCTGTCCCCATGGGGGAGAAGGTCGAAGGGTCCAGTGTGCCCCAGGACCTGCTGCCGGAAGAGGACTATGACGATGCCTGGGAGCCCGAGCCAGGCCCTGAGGAGCCGGAGGAGGAGCCGGAGGAGGGGACGGCCCTGAGCTCCGTGGGTGTGCACCTGTGCGCCGCGGCGTCCGCTGTGCTTGTCCTGCTGTACTGCTCCTATGTCCACAGCTCTGCCCTGGCCAGCGCCTACATTTAAAGATCCCAGGAGCCCCCTCTCTGTGTGTCTGTAACCCTCACTGCTGTCGGGCTTGGGCTTTGATACGCGGCTGTCCCTTCAGAGTTGCTTGTTACCCTGGAATCTTATGAGCAGACGTGGCGTTTAGGGAGGGCCCTAGATTTTTATTTGGGCATCTTTTCATGGCTGTGCACAGAGTCCTTCCAGAACCCTGTTCCCAGTCAGCTTTCGGGGGAGCAGATGGTGGGAGGAGACACGTGTGAGCACCGCTTTACTCTCACGCCCACTCGCTGTCCATCCTTGTCTGCCCCTCTGGCTTTGAGGTGCAATGACCAACCAGGGCCCAGACGTCCTGGAGGCTCCGAGGAATTGCTCAGAACACCATGCATGTCTCTCCCCTTAAGTACAGGTGGACTCCGCACCCTCCGGGCCCCAGAGGGCAGGCTGGGACGGAAAACCGCGGTGGCCCCGGCTGCAGGATGCGATGCCCAGGAGCTGGCCATCGGGGACACCAGCAAGACTCCTGGGAGCTTTCATGTTTCTCATTTCTAAAAAAGATGCCATTAAACTCCCTTTGAACGCATTCATCCATCCATTCGTTCACCTCAGAACATTCCCCAGACATCCACCGTGGGCAGGTTCTGTTTTCGACCCCCCAACCCTCTGCCTCGCTCTGGCCTGATATGGGCTCTGAGTGTTTTCAACTCTCCTCACCCACAGCCTTTTGCCCGAAGGTTCTACAGGGTGTGGGGTGGGCTCCCTGTGAACCAGCTCCTGGCCACTCTACTCTCGCCTGCAGACAGCCCTCCCCCTGGCTCAGGTGCTGTGCCAGGGTCCCCAGCACCCAGAGCTGTCCTGCCCTGATGACGCACAGAGCCCTTTGTGACCACACCTCCCTGACCACACCTCACACACCCTCTGTGGGAAGTGTTTCTCTGTGTCCTCTTCCCTGTGTGGGTCTGGGATAGGTTCACACATGACCACATATCTGACCTCTGCTGACTCACTCTCCCATGTAAATGTCTTGGGAAGGACCAGGTTAAATCATCCTGTGAGTCCCTCATCTATAGGGTCTCCCAGTGATGGCAGCAATTACCGGCCGCCTCTCAGGGTTCCCTTGAGGGTCTGGCCAGCCGGCTGGGGGTTCTCTCTGAGCACTGCCTCCCACCCCCAGTTCTCCCCCCGTGCCCACCCCCTGGGCTGTGAGAGAGGCACAGCTTGTGCTCTCCAGGACCACTGTGCTGCAGACAATGAAAGTCAGTCCCTTCTGGACAGGAAGCCCGGTGAAGGAGATGGGGTGATGTCCACAGAGGTTGGACGGGGCCTCTGGGGTGAAGTGGGTGAGGAAGGCTAATTGCTGGGCCCTGGGAATGTGGCAGGAACAGCTCCTGACAGAGCCTTGGGGCGACAAGGAGTGTCCTGGATGTCTGAGCTCACCTTGCACCCCTGTGCACACACACAGGAGCCTCCCTCTGGCCTCAAGAGGTGGCCAGCCTGGCTCGCAGTGCATGCTAGGTGTTCCCGAGGTCCGAGCTGGGTGCTGGGCCAAGTGCATGGCCAGGCTGCGGTGTGGGAGGGGCGGAGCCTCAGCACAGAGGGTCCTGCCCACAGGGTCGGCCTCCCTCTCGGGAAGGGGCGGAGGACCGAGCTGCCCTCTCTTAAACTGCTTCTCTGGCAAATCTTTTGGAAAGTAACTTTCACTGATGATATTCTGGTTAGAAAATAATACACATGATTATAATTTTTTTTAATATCTCTTTATTGATTTCAGAGAGGAAGGGAGAGGGCAAGAGATAGAAACATCATTGATGAGAGAGAATCATGGATCAGCTGCCTCCTGCATGCCCCCTAGTGGGGATCAAACCTGTGACCCAGGCATGTGCCCTTGACCGGAATCTAACCTGGGACCCTTCAGTCCGCAGGCCAACGCTCTATCCACTGAGCCAAACTGGCCAGGGCATGATTATACATTTTAAAACTAATGGAGCCAAGGAAGAAAATGAACTGCCCGCCTCACACACACACACAACCATGCACAATAAAATAAACAAAAAGAAAATGAAAACCATTATTCTCTCCGAAATGAATACATGCACTCTCCTTGGTTTGTATCCTTTGAGAACTTTTCTTTGAACAGAGGCACAGATGTAAGCATGAGCTACAGCGATGCATCGGGCGCACATTAGTGCTTCCTGTGCGTTTCCCACTGGAAACACGCGCTAACGTACGCACTCGTCAACCGTCATGCTAAAGGGCTTCCCAGCCTTCCTTTCTACGCATCTGCGTCCAGTGCTCTTCCAGGACTCCCTCCTCGCAGACAGGTGTCTGCCTCCCTTCCTCCTGCTGGTCGCAGGTCATGCACGTTCCTGCTGGTTTTGGTCCAATTGCTGGGTCCTGATGACACACTGAACGATCCGTGTTCATCCACACGCCTTTTGTGTGAGGCAGAGAGAGGTGCACCTCCCACGGGCCGGCTCCTGGCTCCAAGGTGGTTGTCGCCCGCCCATCTCTCACCTGGCCCTGCAGGAGTCCAGCCCCGGCCTCGCCATGTGCTGTGGGGCTGCCTGGGCCCAGGCCTGGTGTCTGAGCCTCTGCTCCACGTGACAGATGGTGGCACTGATACGGGGGAGGCGGGCGGGGCTCACGGGCTTCCTTCTCAGATGGCTCAGCGCTGAGCTGGAGTCCACCGCCCGCGCCGGTGCGGAGCACACCTCCCGGGCCTGAGGGGCTCAGCAACAGAGGTGCCCAGGGATGGCATCGTCCCCTCGGCGGCTGTGGCCCCTCCTCCTGGCCTGCTGGACCCTCCCTGCGGGTGAGTGCTGCTGGCCTGAGGGCTGGGGGCTCAGAGGACGGCCTGTCAAGGGAGGGGACACTGTCACATGGTGTGTGCATCCCGGGAGCTCGGCCGGGGCCTGGGGTGGGGGCTGTCTCAGCCCTTCGCAGGCGAGTGAGGATGACCCGTGCACGTGGGAAAAGCCACGGGGAAAGGCCATTCCTTTTTGTTACCATTTTCTTTCGTAAATGTCATCTACCCCGAGCGTGAGAGAACGAGGAAATTGAAGTGAAGGGTACAGATTAGGAGGGAAGGCGAAAATTCGATTTCAAATTTTTGAAAATTCCGGACAAAACGTTCTCGAGCGGGCCACGCACGACCTCCACCTCCCTGTGTTCTGTCCCAAGGCCCTGCGGCGGAGTCCGTGGCCCTGCTGAGAGGCGGGAACCGCTGCGAGGGCCTGGTGCGGGTCCAGCTGGGCGGCCGGCGGGGCCCAGTGTGCGGGGACCACTGGGGCCTGCAGGAGGCGGCGGTCGTCTGCCGGCAGCTGGACTGTGGCGGGGCCCACGTGGCGCCCACCTACGTGATGTGGCCCCAGGAGAGGCAGCCCTCCTTGCTGCAGGGCGTGAGGTGCCAGGGCTCAGAGGCCTCACTCTGGGACTGCGCCCCGGGGTCGTGGGAGAAGCCGGAGGGCTGCGCGTGTGAGTGCATCGGCGCGGTCCACTGCACAGGTAGGAGGCGGGGGCATGTCAGAGGCAGCCCCTGGGTGGAAGCCCAGGACCCAAGACCGTGACCCTCAGGCCCTCATGGCATTGTCCTGGCCCCATAGGAGCAGGGCCCGGGATGGCTCAGGTGTGGGGGGCACTGTGCTTCCCAGCTGCGGGTTGCACACCCAGGGCAGCCCTTTCGGGGTTCATTGGCCTCCTCCCGCCAATGGTCAAGCATTGGGCCCCAGGGGGACCACACGAGAGAAAAGGGAGCCTGTTTCCCTCTCCCACTGGCCCCTCTGCTCTGGCGGGGCTCCCAGGGCGCCCAAGTCCCAGAAGCTGGAGTGCTTGGAGCTCAGTCCTGCCGTCCCTGTTGGAGGCCTTCGGGCAGCAGGAGGGGGAGCAGCCGCCCCTCCTGGGGGATCCTGGGAGGGAAAGAATTGCCTCTGCAGAGAAACCCAGGGCTCTGCCTCCCCGGAAGGCCAAACCCTCTGTCCGGGAGCCGCTGTGTGCAGAGTGGGGTGCGCGCCCCAGGCCGGTGGGGCGCAGGTGAGCAGCAGGCGGGTCCTGTGCTTCTGCAGGTGGGACGCTGGCGAAAGTGGGGCTCAGCGGCGGAGGCAGCCCCTGCGCGGGGACCTTTGAGATCAGATTGTCTGGAAACCCTGGTATGACGTGCGGTTTGCACGTGGAGGAGGCGAGTGTCTTCTGCAGGAGTCTGGGGTGTGGCCCCGTGCTCCAGGCGTCCAGACCCCACCTCACCGGGGGCTCTGGGGGCTGGGGACCTAAGATCGTGACCTGCCGGGGAACAGAGTCCAGCATCTTCAACTGCAGGTTCAATATGAACTTTCAGGACCAGTGCAACCTGCCGACAGATGCGCAGGTCGTGTGTTCAGGTAAGGACGTGCAGTCTGTGAGGGAGGCATCCTTTCATAGCTGTGTTCAGGGGACTGAAGGGGCCATCCACTGACTAGAGAGGCGGGGTGGGGTGTGGGGGATTGTCCACGCCCTGCCACCAGCCTGCATCCCTGCCCTGGGAGGTACTGGGTGCAGCTAGTGCCGGGGTTTAAACTGACCAAGTGACTAAAGTGCTGGCCGGACACAGAATCCAAGTCAGGGGAGGGTGTGTGTGTGTGTGGGGGGCGGGGGCAGACGTGGGAGCCCTGGGCCCTTCGAGTGCATGGGCATGGGGGCTGTGTTCACTTACCCCGGCTTGGTGGAGCCCCAGGGGGTGGGAAATGAATGTTTGCTGTCGGAATAGGAGTGAGATGCCAAGGGATGGGAGGGTCCTCCCCGCCTGCAGGTCCCACGTACCCCGGTGCCCCTCAGGGCTGGCCCAGCAGGTGGTTCTGGTCCTCCTGTCCTTCCTCCCCCTGGGACTGGAGGGCGGGAAGGCCTGCAAAGCTCCAGCCCTGCCCCTGAGGGGCTGTTTCAGCCCAGTGTCTGCCCCCAGGACACACTGAGGCCCGGCTGGCGGGCGGCGAGCACCCCTGTGCTGGGCGCCTGGAGGTGAGGCGTGGCCTGACATGGGGCGCCGTCTGCGACCAGGACCTGGACCAGGCCACGGCCGACGTGGTGTGTCGGGAGCTGCAGTGTGGCTCAGCTCTGTCCACACCCCGGGCAGCGCACTTCGGCCAGGGCTCTGGGTCCGTGTGGACGGAGGCCTTCCGCTGTGCAGGCAACGAGTCCCTGCTGTTCCACTGCCCTCGGGCGCCTGGGCACCAGTGTGGGCATGGCCAGGATGCCGGGCTCAGGTGCTCGGGGGAAAGTAAGTTTTTATGTGATTGTAAGGGGAATTGTCTCTTATTTTCCTTTCGGATTGTTTGTTGCCACTATATAGCAATACAACTAAAGTTTGTGTATTGATCCTGTACCCTCGACTTCCCTGAATGTATTAGCTTTAATCGTTCAATGTGGGGTCTGTAGGATTTTCTGTATAGATCATGTCTCTCAGGCCCTGATCACTATGAACCTCAGCAGATAGGTTTATTCCTCCTCTCCAACCTGAATGCCTTTTATGTCTTTTCTTGCCTAATTGTTCTGGCTGGAACTTTCAAGATAAAGTGGAACAGCAGTGGTGAGAGGAGTGCTGACCTGGGGGGAGGGGGAGGCGGGGGCGGGGAACTTTTCAGCTTCTCACCATTGAGTATGTTAGCTGCGGGTTTTTCATAAATGCCCTTCATCATGCTGAGGAATGTTCCCTTCTTTTCCTAGTTCATTGAGTGTTTTTATCACGAGAATCTGTTGGATTTTGTCAGATGCTTTTTCTGCATCAACTGGGATGCTCATGCTTTGTTTGGTTTTAAAAAATATATATGTTTTTATTGATTTTTAGAGAGAAGGGAGAGGGAGAGAGAGAGAGAAACACTGATGAGAGAGAAACATCGATTGGCTGCCTCCTTCACGCCCCACACGGGATCAGGCCTACAACCCAGGTATGTGCCCTGTCTCGGAATCAATGGTAACCTCCTGGTTCGTAGGTAGATGTTCAACCGCTGAGCCACACCAGCCAGGCTCCATTCATTTTATTTTTAAAGTCAATAAATTCTCTTTAGTTCCTTTTAAAATAATTGATATCTCTTTATTGAAATTCCGTATATCATGAGATGTCATTAAACTGGTTTTCTTCAGCTCTTTGAGCACATTTAAGACACTTATTTAAGGTCTTTATCTAGTAAGTATAATGATTTCGTTTCCTCAGGGACAGCTTCTGTGTGTGTTTTTCCATGTGAATGTGTCATAGTTTCTTGATACTTTGCATAAACGAGACATTGCTAAATTACTATAGTATGGTTACTTTAAAAATCAGATTCTCCCACCCACTGTTTGTTGCTGCTAATTGCTGTGGGTCACAGTTGTTTGTTAAGTGACTTTTTACACTCTTTGTGTAAAGATTCTACTCTTTCTCATGTGTGACCAATGAGGTCTCGTTTTATTTTATTTTATTTTTTTTGTTATCTTAGTGGTGATAGCAATTTGACAGAGATTTTCTTAAATGCAAAACAAATAAAACATAAAATTCGTCCAGTCTTTGCATATTAGCTCTTTGTTGGAGCATAGCTTCAAGGCTGGGGCAGGCCATTTTTTCAACTCTGCCTTAGCATTCCTTCTTGCCTGGCAGAGCCAGACTTGCCAAGTTTTTGCTTCATTAAGTGTTTCTTAGTTGTAAGTTTTTGATTAGATACTAGAGTTTTCAAAAAAGTTGGTTATGACAGTTTTACAAGCCTAAACATTATTTATTTGTGTTTCAAAATTCATCTTTATTGTTGAAAGTATTACAGAGTCCCCCTCCACCCCCATTGACCCCCTCCCCCTGCTCCCACCCCCTCCCCAGGCCGTCATCCCACGATTGTCTGTGTCCATGAGTTATGCATGTATGCATATAAGTTCTTTGGTTCATCTCTTCCCGTGCGCCCCCCTCCCCACCTCTCTCTGAGATTTATCAGCGTGTTGCAGGCTTCCATGTCCCTGAATAAGCCTAAACATTACTCAGAGGAGAGGTGCAGTTTGGGGGTTCCCTCCTCTGCCATGTCTCAGGCTTTCCTTCCCAATTCCAGGGTGCAGCGTAGGTTGAGGTTCTAGTGATCAGGGCCTGAGAGCACGGCCGGCGGTGATGCTCTGCTGCTCCGGGGTCCTGGCGGGTCAGTAGAAGCAGCAGCGGTGCAGAGAGCGGGTCTGCCTCAGTGTCCCCTTCCTGCCTGCACGGAGGCAGCATTCCACCACTTCGCTGCTCACTGGGATCCTGTTTCTGCTTGCACGTCAGGCTCCTGGAGAAGCTGATTTTGCCTGTTTCCCCAGGTTAACCGTCACTGCAGCGGAGGGTGCTCCATCTTGGTGTTCTCTACCTGCCATTGACAGCGATGTCACTCCCCAAAGATGTTTGCTTGCTCCCAGCTGTCCTTCCCCGGTGCGGGAGTGGCTGTGTTGAACGAAGCCTGCACTAAGGAAGGGTCTGCAGGGTCGGGAGCAATGCTGACACCCTCTTCCCTCAACCCCCCCCCCACCCTAGGGTTCCAGCTGGTCAACGGCAGCAGCAGCTGTGAGGGGCGCGTGGAGCTCCAGGTTCAGGGGGCCTGGGCACCCCTCTGTGCCGCCCACTGGGACCTGGCAGACGCCACCGTCCTCTGCCACCAGCTCAACTGTGGCAGTGCCCTGGCCGCGCCCCGAGGAGGTCACTTTGGGCACGGAAGCGCTCCCCTCTGGCCCGACAGGTTTCACTGTGCGGGGACAGAGCCCTATTTGTGGAATTGCCCGGTGAGCACCCTGGGCGCCCCGGCCTGTGCCCCGGGAAACTCGGCCTCCGTGGTCTGCTCAGGTGGGTCAGCAAGAGCCATGGGCAGAGGGGCTGGGAGGGGACGGGGCTGAGGCGGGGGGCGGTCCTCTCCCCTTTCCAGGCCCAGGGTGCTGCCCCTCGCCCTGCCAGCCCCTCCCACGCCCCGCCTCTCTCCCCAGGTCTCCGCCACGCCCTGCGGCTGCGGGATGGGCAGAGCCGCTGTGACGGCCGCGTGGAGGTGTCCCTGGACGGCGTGTGGGGCCGCGTCCTGGACGACGCGTGGGACGTGAGCGGCGCGGGCGTGGTGTGCCGGCAGCTGGGGTGCGGAGAGGCGGAGCGGGCCTACGATGCGGCCGCCCCGGGGCGCGGGGCCGGCGTGGGGCTGAGCCGCGTGCGCTGTCTGGGCAGCGAGGCCCGCCTGGCCCAGTGCAACGTGTCCGCGTCGCGGCTGGTGCCGGCGGGGACGTGGCGGGACGCGGGCGTGGTGTGCGCTGGTGAGTGAGGCCCCGGCCCGCGCATCCGTCCGCCCGGAGCCGGAGCCGGGGCCGCGCTGACCGGGTGTCTCCGCAGGGAGCCGCCGCGTGCGCCTGGCCGCGGGGCCGGGCCGCTGTGCGGGGCGCGTGGAGGTGCTGCACGGGGGCGCGTGGGGCACCGTGTGCGATGACGGCTGGGACCTGCGGGACGCGCACGTGGTGTGCAGGCAGCTGGGCTGCGGCCACGCCCTGGGCGCCCTGGGGGCGGCGCACTTCGGGTCCGGGTCCGGGCGCATCTGGATGGATGAGCTGGGCTGCGAGGGCAACGAGTCTGCGCTGTGGCGGTGCCCGTCGGGGGGCTGGGGCCAGCACGACTGCGGGCACAAGGAGGACGCCGGCGTCTTCTGCTCAGGTCGGTGCAGCCCCCCGGCCCGCGGCCCCCTGCACGGCGGGCGGGCGGGCGGGTTCTCGCTGAGCCTCTCCCCCTGCAGGGCTCACAGACCTGAGGCTGCGGGACGGCAGCGGGCCCTGCTCCGGGCGCCTGGAGGTGTTCTACAACGGCACCTGGGGAGGCGTGTGCCGGACGCTGAGCCCTGCCTCCCTGGGCGTCCTGTGTGGCCAGCTGGGCTGTGGGCCGCAGGGACAGCTCCAGGCGGCGGCGGGGACCGGGAAGGCCCCCGGGACGCTCTGGGTGGCCTCCATTCAGTGCCGGCACAGGCACGACCTGTCCCTGTGGCAGTGCCCGTCAGCCCCCTGGGACCAGCATTCGTGCTCCAGCCAGGAGGAGGCCTGGGTGGTGTGTGCAGGTGAGGGAGCCGTGGGGGGGGGGGGGGGGGCGGCGGTCTGTAAGGATCGAGCCCCAGGGCTGGCCCGACATGGATTCCCTGCAGCGGTCATGGCGCAGCCCCTTTGCACTAAGGCAGTGGTTCTCAACCTGTGGGTCGCGACCCCTTTGGGGGTCGAACGACCCTTTCTCAGGGGTCGCCTAAGACCATCGGAAAACACATATATAATTACATATTGTTTTTGTGATGAATCACTATGCTTTAATTATGTTCAATTTATAACAATGAAAATACATCCTGCATATCAGATATTTACCTGACGATTCATAACAGTAGCGACATTACAGTTATGAAGTGGCAACGAAAATAATTTTATGGTTGGGGGTCCCCACCACATGAGGAACTGGATTAAAGGGTCGCGGCGAGAGGAAGGTAGAGTCTAAGGAAGGACGCTACCACCCTCACTTTGCCTTAGAGAGTCCTTGCCCTGAGGGTCTGAGCTGGCGGGTCATCTGGAGTCTTCTGAGACCTCCTGACTCCCCCACCGTGGGGAGCAGGACCCCTGGGTGCGCAGCTTCCCGTAGGGAAATGTGCTGCGGGGAGAAGCCCAGGCCAGTGTGGGGAATCCTCACCCTGCGTGCCTACCCCTCGGCTAAACGTATAGAGTCTATACTATAGACCTTTCCTCATCTGAGGCAGGCATTCCAGGTGCTGGGAAGAGAACAAGGAAACGTATTTCACAGAATTTGAAACTGCCAACCTTGCAAATATCCGATGGGTCCTACTTTCCTACACAGAAAAGGCAGGAGGAACTCCTCCGGACCCCGGGGAGACCCTCAACTGCTCAGCCACCCGCAGCTGCCCAGGTACTCCCCTGCCCCTTTGCCTGCCAGGCCGCACCCCAGCCCCGCCCTGCAGTGACCACAGCCCCCTTTTCCAGAGGAAGGCTCGGTGCGCGTGAGCGGGGGCGAGGACAGCTGCTCCGGGCGCGTGGAGCTCTGGCACGCGGGCTCCTGGGGCACCGTGTGCGACGATGCCTGGGACCTGGCGGACGCGGAGGTCGTGTGCCGCCAGCTGGGCTGTGGCAGGGCCATCAGCGCCCTGGCCGGGGCCGCCTTTGGTCCGGGCTCAGGGCCTGTGTGGCTGGACGAGGTGGGGTGCCGGGGCAGCGAGGCGTCCCTGTGGGGCTGCCCAGCGGAGCCGTGGGGACGTGCGGACTGCGGGCACAAGGAGGACGCGGGCGTGCGCTGCTCCGGTGAGTGGGCCGGCGTGTGATGGGAAGTTTCCTCGCTGCGTTCTCTTGGGAAGAAGCTGAATTGTTGTGGTTTCTGCTAACATTTGGGGGGCATCTCTTGTTTTTTTACCCCCAACTCATGTCTACTCCGGGGGAGCTGGGGTTTGTGTCAAGTGCAGTGTGGCAGCCTCATTCTGTTTGCAGAGAACAAAAATGACCACAGTGATCCCCACTGTGCGCGTCTCACTGAGCCGGAGTAGCTAGCTCCCTGCGCCATGCAGGGGGGCGGGGGGGGGGGCGGCTGCTCAGGAGCCTCTGTTTTGGACCCATGATAGTCACTGTTTTCGAGCGGAAACCTCAAGCCCTCACCAGCACACACCAGTCAATCATGGGGTGCTTTGCCCAGCAGATACCCCCTCAGCAGTTCAGGAGCACATGGTGGCCCCTGAGGGTGAGGGAGTGGGCCCTGGCAGCTGCCTTCTCCCCCTCAGCCACCATGAACCGCTCATGGTCTCTCCTTCCACAGAGCCTGGCCCTGCTCCCCTGTGGAACCCAGAGCCCTGCCCGGTGCTCAGGGCGGTCAGCGCCGTCCTGGGAGCACTTCTTGGTCTTCTCTTCCTGGGCCTCCTGGGCCTCCTGATCCTGCTGCGAATCACACGAGCCAAGCAGAGAGGTGTGTGCACCCACCGGTCCCGATGGCCGGCATGGCAGAAACCAGCGGAAGCTGAACACTGGTGTTGGGGTCCCTGACGTGGGGTTTCACTTCGAGTGAGTGGCCTTTTCTCGGCCACACAGAGTGACTTAGAAATTAGTCAGCCTCAGGCCCCTGGGACTCGGTGCTGACCCTAGGAGGTCCCACCGGGAATCCACCTGGAGGCTCACTGGGCAGCAGCCTCAGGCCCTGCTGAGAGCGGCTGGTGGCCAGGGGTGGGAGGGCACGGAGGGCCTGGTCCCATCACTGTAGCCTCCCAGGCCCTGCCCAAAGCATCCTGCCTTTCTGCTGCCGAAGTGGGGTTCCCCCCCTGAAAGTCCTGCCCCCGCCCCCAGCCCACGGACTCATCCATACCCGGGGGTCTGAGTGTGACCCTGCTCCACTCCTCCGCAGGCCTGGGAAGTTCGGAGGTGTCTCCTGGAGAGCCCACCTATGATGTCATCGGGGAAGTGCCTCTCGCAGGGCTGTACGAGGAAATCGAGGAGGAGCCCCAGGGTGAGGAGGATCAGGGTGTCTGTGTTCCCAGCTCCAGAAGCCAGGTGGGGGGGCCCAGCAGGTGGGAACCTTGGGGAGGGGGTGTGCTTGTGCTTCTGAGTGGCTGGAGCTCGCAGCCTCAGTGTCCTCACCTGGAGGACGAGCGTGACAGAACCAGTCATGTGCTGTGCCCGGATGGTTGAGGCGCCCCGGTATCCAGATGCCCGGAGGTCTCTGTCAGGTGGTGGTTTTTGTTTTTATATTTTTATTGATTTCAGAGAGGAAGGGAGAGAGAAATAGAAACATCCATTGATCTGATTGTGCCTCCTGCACACCCCACACTGGGGATGGAGCCCGCAACCCGGGCATGGGCCCTGGCCAGGAATCGAACTGTGACCTCCTGGTTCAGAGGTCGATGCTCAATCGCTGAGCCACGCCGGCTGGGCTGTCAAGTGTTTCTGGTGACACTGCTAAGCTTTCCTAACAAGAGGGACGTCGTCAGGCCAGGCCCCTGGTGATGAATCAGACGTGGCTTCCGGGGGATCCGTGACCCGGCGCCTCGCGTGCCTGTTTCAGGAGGGGCAGCGAGCCTCACGGACGGACAGTCTGGGCCGGAGGAGGGTTACGACGAGGCTGCATTTCCTCTGGAGGAGATGACGCTGTGAAGACCTGGAGGTAGAGTTGCCGCTGACAGAGTGGAAAGCACAGTTCGTGGTTCCCCTTTACGATGGTGTTGAATCCCAAACACACAGGAGCATTTGGGGGACTGTCCTCAAGCCTCTAGGTGAAACCCCGTCTCCTCCCACCCCTGCCCCCTCGCCCCCATTCCTTCTGGGAGACACACGCCTGTGCATCCACAACACAAACACAGACGCCTGTAGAAATCCATAGTTATGTTCGCCATTTCTTTAACGACATCCGTGGCGAGCCCTGGTTGGTGTGCTCAGTGGTTAGAGCATTGACCCTCGCACCTGGGTTGCAGGCTCAATCCCTGGGCCTGGTGGAGGCGTATGCGGGAGGCAACCAATCAATGTGTCTCACATCCATATTTCTCTCTCTCTCTCCCCCAGCCCCCCATTTCACTCTCTCTCTCAAAAAAAAAAAATCAATGGGAAAATATCCTTGGGTGAGGATTAACCAAAAAAACCCCCCAAAAAACAAACATATTTAGCAACATCTTCAGGTACCACTCACTGGAGGGCTCTGTGTCACTGGGCAGGCATCTGCTTTCCTTTTTTTTTTTTTTTAATCCTCATCTGAGGATATGTTTATTGATTTTCGAGAGAGTAAGGGGGAAAGAGAGAGAGAAACATTGATCCGTCACCTTCGGTACTTGCCCAATCAGGCATTGACCCTGCAACTTAGGCACGTGCCCGAATCGGGAATTGAACCCGCAACCTTTGCGGTGTATGGGACATCACTCCAACCCACTGAGCCACCTGGCTGGGGCTGCTGCTTCTTTTTTCTTGTAAACTCTCCTTAATTGGGTCCAAAGTGTCCTGTAGCTTTTCTACATGTGTAATCATGTCATCTGTGAATAATGACGGGCCCTTTCCTTTCCTTTAGACCTTTAACCTCTTTTTTGTTGTGCCTTATTTCAAGGGCCAGGCCGCTCGGCCCCATATCGAATGTGGCAGCACAGTGGCCGCGCGCCTCCCGATTTCCTTTCACCATTAAATACAGTATTGGATGTGTTTTTGTGGTCAGTGCCATTTATCAGAGGAAGGGAAACCAGCCTGTTGCCAATTTCCTAAGGGTTTTGGTTTTTATCATGAAGTGCTGACTTTAATGCTTGTGCATCTGTTAAGATGATCCATGATTTCCTCCCCTTTGTGGTCATTGTGGTGAGCTGCATTGGTTGATTTTCAAGTGTTAATCCAACCTTGGGTTAAGCAAACTAACCTCTGTCGTGACCTATTTCTTATTCATTATCTCTATTACAGGAATCAGTTTGGCAATATGTTGGATCAATAGTTAGAAGAGGGCTTGATGTGTAATTTTCCTTTGCTGTAAATGCTTCTGTCTCATTTCTTTTGGCATGAGGATTATTTAGGTCTCATAAAAATTAGGAGATTTCCCTTCTTTAAGAAGTAATTGTGAAATTTTGTGTAGCCCTCATTTTATATCTTCCTTAAATGCTTGGAAGAATTTGACAGTGAAGCCCTCTGGGCCTAGAATTTTCTTTTCTGGGGAATTTTCCTTTTCAGATTTAATTTTTAAAACTGTAGATAATTGAATTATTCGTGCTTTCTATTTCTTCTTAGATCTTGTTCGTGAATTTCTTTTTATCGATGAACTGACAATATTATCTACATTTTAAATTCATTGACATAAAGTTATTGATAATATCTTTGTACTATCTTTTAAATGTCTACAATACCTATACTTATGTGCCTTTTTTCAATGTCGATAGTGGTACTTTGTGACTGCTCTGTTATTCTTGATCAGTGTTGCTAGGGGTTAACCATTTCACTAGCATCTTCAAGGCCTTAGGAAACATGTGCCTTTGACTTCCTTCATTTCTTTAAATTGAACATCTGATTTCAGTTTCACTTGTTTCTGCTCTGATCTGTATAATCTTTTTCTTTCTACTTATTGTAGCTTTTTGGTAGTGATATTTAGACCACTTATTTTCCACATTTCTTCTTTTTAATGTGTACATGTAAATTTATAAACTTTCCTTGTAATGTCGCTTCAGTTACATACCAAGAGTTATAGGCTGTATTTTTGTTTTAACAGCATACAATAAACTTCATATATTGACAGTATGTAAATGGTGATAAGTCTTGACACACGTGTACATTGAGGAAGCCATCACAGCAATCTGGGGAGTGGACTGGTCCCCAAAGATTTTTCCTGTCCTTTTGTATGTCTCTCTCCACCCCCACAGCTAATCATTGTTCAACTTTTTGTCACTGTAGAGTAGTTTATACTTTGGGGAATTTATATAAGTGGAATTAATACAGAAGGTACTCTTCTGGGTGTTGGGGGGACCAGCTGGCTTTTGTTCACTTGGCATAATTATTGTGTTTAGAAAGTTTCCTTAGAAAATTTTGTTAATAAAGTTTGCAGCTAAATGTATAAGAGATATTGGTATTAAGTTTTCTCGTTATGTCTTTCTCTGGTTTTAATACAAGGTTGACACTGACCTCACAGAATGAGTTGGGCAGTATTCTTTCTTGTTTAATTTTACGAAAACGTTTGGGTTGAATTGGTTTTATCTATTTCTTAAATTTTTGGTAGATTTTACCAGTGAAGCCATCTAGGCCTGGGGTTTTGTTTGCAGGAATGTTTTTAACTATAATTTCAATTTTTAGTGGATATAAGCTTACTGATGTAGGGGGGAGGCGGATTGGGAGATGGTGGAAGAGGCCATAGAGGGGATAAATGGTGATGAAAAAAAAAAAAAAAGACTATTCATGTAATTTATTCCTTTTTGTATAAGCTTCATTAGATTGTACCTTTCAAGGAATTTGTCCATTTTGTGTGTGTTCCTGAGTTTATAGGTATAAAGTAGTTCATAATATTCCCTATTGTCCTTTAATATCTGTACAATGCGAGTTGATAATAATACATCAATATTCACTCATTAATGACAACAAACATACCATACTGATATACGGTGCTAATGATAAGGGAAACTGGGTGTGAGCCTCAGATGTACTTTTCGTGTGGTCTGCTCAATTTTTATGTAAATCTAGAAATGATCTCAGCAGTAGTCTATTTAAAATAAAAGCCCATCTTTCCTGCAGGGACTGGCTGTCTGAGATACATTGAGGGGAG
Source organism: Myotis daubentonii (assembly GCF_963259705.1). Classification (NCBI taxonomy): domain Eukaryota; kingdom Metazoa; phylum Chordata; class Mammalia; order Chiroptera; family Vespertilionidae; genus Myotis; species Myotis daubentonii. The sequence goes on along the minus strand of NC_081852.1, from coordinate 58,843,884 downwards.
AGACCTTTGGCAAGCACAGTGGTCAGTGAGCTCACGCTGCCCGCCGGGGCCCTGGCCCTTCTCTGTGCCCTTCAGGGTGCTGGCTGTGCTCAGCTGGGGACTGTGCTCACAAGGGTCCCTGTTTACCTGTGGGAGGGGGTCCCTGCTCCCAGCACCTCAGCGTCCACCCCAAGGGGACAGACTGTACTTTAAGATCAGAAGCAAATGAAGGAGTCACCACTGCCTCTCATTTTCCGCCAGAGTAAGAATTCCCTGCGTCTTCTCCTGAAAATGTGAACGTCTTATATTTAGACAGGAGACGATCCGGGGCATGCCGTGACATTCCAATCTTGCCTTTTGGACAATCGTCCCTGATTTTCTTCTAGATGTTTCTGAAAAGACAAATCTGTTTTTGTCTTGACCTATTTTATTGTGGGGAAAAAAAGTGATACCAGAATCGCTTTGCTATGCCTTTTACTTCCGTTTGAAATGGCAGAACCCCCAGGACCTCCGCACATCTGCTCATCTGCGGCCTATCTGAGCCAAAGATCAGCAGGAGGGAGAACCAGCCGTGTGGTCTGGGCTCCAAGTAGGTCAGGTTCTTTAAGAGAAGCCTGGCCCAGCAGGGAGCCTGCACCCGAGCCAGGCCCAGTCCTGCTCCAGGAGGCCTGGGGGGGTCCCCAGAGGCGGGTGCCAGGCAGTGGGTGGTGGTGTGCGGGCCTGCGAGTTGGGTGGAGGGGTAATCAGGGACAGGGGGCTGCACTGAGCTGAGTCTGTGCCTTTCTTCCCTGAACCGCAGCTCCTGGCCCCGCCTGACCCTCACTGGGGACAAGCTTCCCACCTAGCCCAGGAGCAGAGGATGGGGTTAGAACCAGGAGCCAGGATGCTCCATACTCCTGCCTCATGGGAGTCTTACCTCCTCGAGGAAACGGCCTCGAGTGGGCCAGGCAAGAAGGGGCAGCTGTGGTTTCCACTAATGGGCTGTGGCCAAGGACGACCTTCCCAAAAGAGCTGGAGGAAGGGAGAGGGAGAGGGAGAGAGGGAGAGAGAGAGAGAGAGAGAGAGAGAGAGAGAGAGAGAGAGAGAGAGAGAAACCTCACTCAGCTGCCTCTTGCATACCCGCTACAGGAGATCCCACAACCCAGGCATGTGCCCTGACCTGGAATTGAACTGGTGCCTCTCTGTGTAATGGATGGTGCTCAACCAACTGAGCCACACTGGCTGGGGCTAAAAGATTGATCATTTTAAAGTATCTATTTATTTTTAAAAACATAGCACAAATACTGTGAAAAGATGGCCCAAAGAGTTGAATAAAATCATTACAACACATACAACTGACAAAGGACCACGAAGCAACATGAAGCATTCCCGTAAGCCCTGGACAACAGAAACCCCGCCGGCCGACGAGGAGAGCCCAACAGAAGCAGGCACTTCATAGAAGCGGCTACAAGCATAGAAGGAGATTCTGCGCTTCATTCATCATCAGGGCGATGCAAATTGGGGCCGCAATTAAATACCATTTTGTACTCACCAGATGGGGAAAAAATAAGAAATCTATTAGTACCAAGTGTTGGAGAGGCTGTAAATCAACAGGACCACTTTGACACACTTTGAAAGACCGTCTATTTTTCAGTTTGCAACTGGCATCTCCTATGGCACCTTGGTGAGCTGCAGCCACCAGCCAGAAGTCAGGAGGGCTCCTTCTTCAACCCGAGGGGCTAACCTTGCACACAGTGAAGTGCTGCTTGCTCCCCGTTCTTGCTCAACAGCTCAGAGAGGGAGGCCGCGCTCAGCTCAGGTCAGAGCACACCTGGGTCACCTCCAGTCCCTTTGATGCGGGAACATTTGTTCCTGGGCCAAGCTGGCTTGCCCTTTGGACACTGCGATACTGTGTGTTATCTGCTTTTGTGTTACTTGGAAAAGATTTTTGGTTTTTGTCAAGGTCATTATTTTGTTTTTCTTTCTTTCTTTTTTTTTTTTTTTTTAGTGAGAGACTCCATCTAGAAGGAGTACTTCAGGGGAGGGGGCATTGCACTCTTTATTTCTATTAGTTACACTGTGCTTATAATACATTACAGTCCCTGTAGAGTGGGTGCAGTCCATGGTGAAGTAAAGGGGCAGGGAAAACTTCAGAGAAAGCAAAATACTAGTGTTCTGGAAGAACTGCAATAATAAATTAGAGATTAGGATGAGATAATAAGTAGTCAATATACCCATAGCTCTCCCAATATTCTCTCTTAATGTTCTCACCATCTTTTAATCTAGATAAAAATGTACACATGGTTATGCTGGGTGAGGTGAGAGTAGTATACAGGTGTGACAACTCATCCGAGAGGTTTTTGAGCCTGAGTCTGAGATACAACTGTTCAATGGGCTTTGCGGAGAAGAAATCCAAGAGGATGAGGTCAGAGGAATGGGATGGAAAACATACACACGGTGCAACTTCTTCACTAAGTTAGGCAACCCGCTCCCTGGAAAAGGACTGTTAAGCCAAGACAGTCTTCAAGACTGAGGCTGATCAGAGATGCCTTCTAGTCCACAGGCAGTTCTCCTGTGATTCTTTCAGAGTTTCAGAAGGCTTCTCAGGAGCTAGGCACACATACCTTATTCCCTGTCTCTTCTCCCCAATTTTGTCGGAATATTTCTGAATATTAGAGACATGGAAAAAAATGACATATTCTCCTTTTCTCTCTCCTCATGTAGGGATTTCACAATTGAACTACAGGGGGCCTGTAGAATTCTTTCTCTCTCAGTGATCAACAAGAGGTAAATGTGAGTGCTTTCACCTCAACAAGTGGTCTCAGTTGAATCTACAGGAAAAAAGAAGGTGATTGAAACTCGCCTCTTCTCCTCCCTTTCTCCTCCCCAGAGGCGAGGGCTGCGGGAGGAGCGCCGCCGGGGAGGAGGGAGGGGAGGAGGCGCCGCCTCTTCGAAAGGGGGGCCATAGCTCCTGCCCTGGCTGGGCCCCTAGACTAGAGGGCAGAGGTGAATGAGTCCCTGTTCCCTCTTCCTGTTCCTTCCTCACCAGCCGCACCCCTATGGTGGGCTTTTTAAGAGGATTTCAACTGGTTGTGGGGAGGGAAGAGAAGGAAGGATGGACGGGGTTGGGGGCCTGTGGACCTCCTATCCCTTGGCCCCCTTCCCTCCCCCCAGACCGCCCTTCTCCAACCCACCCTCCCTTCCTGTGTCCCTTGTAAATAGATCCAGCCCAGCCCATCCCCTCTCCTCTTTCCTGGCCCCCCGGGGGGTAAATAGATTGCTATAATTTTTTTCTTAAAGAAAACGCCGATTGGCACCGTCCAACCTGGCTCCTCCCCCTCCTACAGCTGTGTTCCCCTCCTGTCCTCTGCCCTAAGGTCTCGTCCCTCCTCTCCCCACCCTGGAGGGCTGGGTTAGGGATGGTGGGGGGATCCTGACGTCTTAGTTTCCACAGTAAGGTTTGCCTCTATACAGACCTCCGTTCAATAAATTATTGGCATGAAACCTGAAAAAACCTGCCGCTGGGGAGGAGGGAGGGAGGAGGAGGAGGCGCCCAGGTCATTATTTTTAACCCGATGTGCATTACACTTTATTTACTTGTCTGGGCCAATTCTATTTGGGGTTCTCAACCCTTTTACCAAACAAAAGAAGAGGACATTTCCTGGAATGGCATTTCCTGGAATGACATTCCTGAGCGTGTTGTCAACTCCATCTCCACTCTGCGCCCTCCTTGCTACCCCCAGCCTTTTGGCTGCCCAGGGAAGTAATGCTCTCCCAGGCTTTCCTGTGTGGTCTGAGGACTTAGGGCCACTGAGTTGCCTCCTGAAGAACTTCCGGGGTAGTTCCACTGCCTCCTTGTGAGTGTAAAGAAAGGGAAACCACTGTGTCTACCTGACAGAAAATACCTTTACCCCTGAGGAGAACTCAGCCCTGGGGAGGAGGGCACGGAGCCCGAGGGGAAGGGCTCCATGTATCTCCCGCATGTGCCTCTCCTGTAACCCGTGCTCTCTGCATGGCGCCTGGCTGAGCATAGAGTTTACACGCTTAGGAGCAGGGATCCAAGGGAGATGAGATGTCAGGTGGAAGTAACAGAGGAAGACATTGTAAAGTGAGTATTTCAGGGCAGATCATTGGTAAGGTGGCTACAAATAGCTAAATCCAATTTATAAGACAGGAGAAAATATCTGTGAGCAAATCTAAAAGGAATATTCTAAAACTAAGATTCCTGAGAGTGGAGTGGTATGTTGCACGGAGAGTTACGCCTTATGTTAATATTATATAGTATTACATTACAATATAATCTACATAGATACATCGGGTTGTTTTGTTTTTTTAAAACATCACTATAAAATTAAAGTAGCATACCTGAAAATATCTATTTAACGCACAAACACACACAAGATAATAGAGCAATAAAAGACCCAAAAAGGCACACCCAAAACTAATAGCCATCGAATGAGATGCAAGACAAAAGGCCTAGCTTCTAAAAGAAGTGCTCGCCGGTGTTGGCCAATTCTTCCCAAGACATGTGTTCCTGTGCTTAGACTTTGATGTAGTTTGGGCGTCCGACAGCATTATGGCCGGAGGACCTAGAATCGCGGGGCCCAGCCTCTGCCCACAGCTGCACCTGGGAGGTCCATGCTCACCAGCGCCTGCCCTCCCTCCCTCGGTGCGCACACTCAGGTGAGCTGCGCGGGTGCAGCTATTCTCAGCCAATGGGAGCCACAGGCTCTGCTGCGCCTCACACACATCCTGTCTCCACCGGAGAGAGCTGAATTCTAGCCTGAGCCAGGCAGCCTCTGGTTCTCCCTCCAGCAGCAACAGGAGGGACCAGCGAAAAGGAGACATGCTCCGTGGACCACACAGATGTCTGCCCAGGCAGGCCTCACCAACAGAAGAGAGCAGAGGGGTCAGGCGGCTCAGTCTCCATCCTGGGCTCTCGCAGGCCGATGCTCTATCCACTGAGCCAAGCCAGGCAGGGCCGGCCTTGTGTTTTTTAGGTGAACGGTTCTAATCACACGCACCCAAAGCTCTCCCAGAAAGGGGGCGCTGGGCCTGGGGAAGGAGGCAGAGTGACACAGAAGATGTAAGGAGCGTGGAGGTATAGTGTTCCCAGACAAGCCAAGGTAAGACGTCACCAGCACGTCTACCCAAGTTAACTCATTGGCTTACAGCAAATCCAATAAAAATTCTAATGTAACCTTTAAATAATTTGATTAAATGATTTTCAAGAATAATTACCTCCTAATTGTTTATCATAAAAATATACCTTTTTAATAATGAGATGAACTTTTTCCAATTGGGTCAACTCTCCCTACCCCACCCCACCCCCGCCTTTTACTCTTCCACTGATTTTTCCAATTGATTGGACCAAGTGGAATAGAATTCAGGTGGTGAATTGCCAGGAGCCGGTCCATCCTTGCTGTTTCAAGGGACCTGGAATATATGGCATACTGTTCTTAATATGTTTGCTCACCTTGTTGGCACTATGTGTTTTAACCAAGGTCACCTCTCCGAGAAAGGTTGTTTCCCCAGGTAGGGATTTCCCCCTGAAGTTAGGGAGGGGATAAAACCCCTTTACTAAGTGCCAGGCGGGTAATTAATCACTTTAACTACAAACAATCATGCTTAAGCTACATAATCTTTACTCCCTGGAATGGAGATAAGAAACGCTCTAACCTTTGGAATAGAGATTGATAGGATTGGAATCAACTGGTATAAATACAGATGTAACAAGACAACAGGATTCAGAACCTAGACACAGAACCTACACAGAACCTAGAGACAGAAGAACTTCGCTGGAGAAAACATGGCAAAAGATCCTGGACAGAAACTGGCCACAGAACCTAGAGACAGAACTTAGCGAGAGAACATGGCAAAAGATCCTGGACAGAAACTGGCCACAGAACCTAGAGACAGAACTTAGCAAGAGAACCTGGCGAGAGAACCTGGCTACAGAACCTGGATAGAACATGGCAAGAGAACCTGACTAGAACCTGGTGACTGAACCTGGCTGGAGAACCTGGACAGAACCTGGCTGGAGAACCTCGCAAGGGAACATGGCTACAGAACCTGGCTGGAGAACCTGGAGAACCTGGCTGGAGAACCTAGCAAGAGAACATGGACACAGAACCTGGCTGGAGATCCTAACCAGAACTTGGCTAGAGATCCTGGCTAGGCTGCTGATCAACTGAACGCTGTCTCCGTGTCATTCCTTCTTCGCTGACTCCGTCCACACCTTTGGGGACCCCTGGACCTGCTTGGGTTGGACCCCAGCATCTGGCACCCGCACAGGGAACCCTAGGTAAGCCCCACTCTCGGGATGGATAGGACTCCACCGTAGGAAGAGGGTGGATAGTCTTTGCCGACTCCGTCCACACCTTTGGGGACCCCTGGACCTGCTGGGGCAGGACCCCAGCAGTGAATTTCCATCTCTGGCCTATGAGTTTGGCTGCTGGTGACTGAGGTACTGTTGGGGGCTGCCAGACAAGCCTTCTGATCAGATGTTAAGAGAATCGAGCCTGAGATCAGGCACTCTGCCATGGAGACAGCACAAAACCGATGTTGTGTAAACCCCGACCCAGACACTCACCGGCAAACATTATCCCAATCCTCCCTGCCCAGCTAGTGTCAAAGGGGAGGACAGTTTGCCCAATGCTTTCCCTTCCCACAGCCAGTTAGCAGCTGGACCGCAGGACACTGCTCTCTGCAAGGTTTACTTTGGCGGGCTTACGTTTTGTGCCTTTCACTCATGCGTGCGCACTAGCAAGAAAGGCTGTCTTTTCGGGGACCCTTCCTCATTTCAGTGCTAAAACACACAGTCCTGGGTGGAGACTTAGCATGCTAAGGAGACATGCAGTGCATGAAGAAGCATGTAGTTCCACTGCGCAGGCTCCGGAGTCCCCATCTCTACATACTCTATGTTACACTTAGATGTCTTTCCTGCCTCATCGTCTGTAAAACTGTCCCCAGCTTTTGTTTGGGAGCAACGTGTCTCTCTCCCTTTAACGCTGTCTCCCTCGGCGCGGGAGCTGTCTGTCAGAAAGCTCTCACCGGAGCGCCACTTTGTGGTGAACTCCCTGGATTTCTATCCCAAGAACTGGGATGGTTCGATGGTGGAGACCTGGCATGGAGCCCTGGTTCGATCCTGGCCAGTGCGCCAGGCTCGCTATCAGTTTCTGGTGAACTTTAGATTTCTATCCTGGGAGATCGCAGGAACCCGGGCGCCAGGAGCAACCCCACGTTCTGGCCTGTGGGCTGGGGCGTCCGGATGCTGCGTTTACTGATGTGGATGAAAAGTGGGCTCCTAATAAATCCACTGAAAGGAACCTCACAGGTGACCTGATCATCAAGTCCTAGCTGGGTAGGTCATGTGGGGAGGTCATACCGCGGGTCTATAGCTTCTTTGTTGTGGTTTATCTTTGCTTTTTTTTTTTTTTTTTAGATTTATCTTTATTGTTTGAAAGCATTACAGATGTCCCCCCTTTTCTCCCCATGGGCCCCCTAACCATCCTCCCAGCCTTCACCACAGTGTTGTCTGTGTCCATGGGTTATGCATATATGCATGTAAGTTCTTTGGTTAATCCAGCAATTCTCAACCTGTGGGTCGTGACCCCTTTGGGGGTCAAATGACCCTTTCACAGGCGTCGCCTAAGACCATCGGAAAACACATATATAATTACACATTGTTTTTGTGATGAATCACTATGCTTTAATGTTCAATTTGTAACAATGAAAATACATCCTGCATATCAGATATTTACATGATGATTCATAACAGTAGCAACATTACAGTTATGAAGTAGCAACGAAAATAATTTTATGGTTGGGGGTCCCCACCACATGAGGAACTGTATTAAAGGGCCGAGGCATTAGGAAGGTTGAGAACCACTGGTTAATCTTTCCCCACCCACCCACTCCTGCCTTCCCTCTGAAACTCTTTTTAAAATATATATATTTTTTTTATTGATTTCAGAGCGGAAGGGAGAGGGAGATAGAAACATCAATGATGAAAGAGGATCATTGATTGGCTGCCTCCTGCATGCCATTCCCTCCCCCCCCCCCCCCCCCCACCGCCCCGCCCGGGAACTGAGCCCTCAACCCAGGCATGTGTCTTGACCAGGGAATTTGTCCTGACGGGGAATCAAACTGTAACCTCTTGTAATCGAACCTGGCTCATAGATCGATGTTCAACCACTGAGCTGCGCTGGTCGGGCCCTCTGAGAATCTTTTGCTTTAAGCAACTTTCCCACCATTTCTGTGCATCCTGAAGCCTTGGAAATGCCAGAGATCCTCCTTTCAGGGTCTCAAAGGAGCACGTGATTTTGTTAGCGATCTTGTAACCCCCCACCTGAATTTCATCTTCCTTCTGTTCCTTCCTTCCTTCCAAATGCACGAAAGAAGCTGCAGACTCATTCGTGAAAGCATTCTTCTCAGTCTGTTGAGATCTTGCTTCCGGGCTTATCCTCTGTTTGGCTCAAATAAATTTTATAAAAATTCTCTACAGGTTTGGACGTTCTTTTTGTTGCGGTGGTGATGGTGTTTTTGTTTTTGTGAATCCTCACCCAACGATATTTTTTCCATTGATTTTTAGAGAGAGTGGAAGGGAGGGGGTGGGAAGAGAGAGAGAGAGAGTGAGAGAGAGAAAGCGAGAGAGAGAGAGAGAGAGAGAGAGAGAGAGAGACAGAGACAGAGAGTGACAATGATGTAAGAAGAGAGACCCGTAGATTAGTTGTCTCCTGCACATGCCCCCAGGGGCCTGGGAATGAACCTGCAACCCAAGTACATGCCCTTGACCGGGAACTGAACCCTCAGGCCGACGCTCTAACCACTGAAAAACACTGGCTAGGACAATTTGGACATTCTTTTTTTAAAAATGATTTTATTGATTTCAGAGAGAGGAGGGGAGAGGGGGAAAGGGATAGAAACAGCATCGATGAGAATCCTTAATTGGCTGCCGCCCACACACCGCCTACTGGGGGATCACGCCCACAACCCAGGCACATGCTCTGACCAGAATCAAAACAGGACCTCCTGGTTCATTGGTCATGGCTCAACCATTGACCCACACCGCCCGCGGTTTGGACGTTCTTAAGTCAACACTGGAATTGGTGCAAGTGCCAGCAACCAGTGTCAACAGAGCCTGGATGGGGCTTCTCGCAAGCAATCACTACAGAAATCAGCCTCTGAAAGGCTGGCCAACAGCAGCTAATAATAAACTGATATCTTGGGCCAGAGGAGAAGGAAGGTGGCATTGGCTGGCGAGTCCCCCTCCTTCTCGAGGGTGAGTTATAAAAGCGTTGCCTTTCCACAGAAGCGCTCCAGAGCTTGGCAGAGACCACGGCAGGTGCCATGACTGCCCTGGGTATCACAGTCGCCCTGCTGGTGTGGGTGACAGCTCTGCTGTGCGCCTTCCTCTGGAAGCAGATGTACAGCAGCAAGAAATTGCCCCCAGGCCCTTTCCCGCTGCCCATTGTTGGGAATGTTCTTCAGTTGGAACTCAAGAATATACCAAAATCCTTCACCAGGGTAAGAGAAATATTGTTGACTTGGGGGAGGAGAATTTGGGAATTAGATGTAATGCGTGTGCATTCAACTCATTGTCAGACAAATTGTTCCGAATTAACTGAATTAACAGTAGTGTCCAAGAGCAATATTCAAAATATTTAGCTGATGGTAGAACTTGGGCACAGAGCACTCGAAGGGGGATCGGCCGTGGATACCCTGGAGGCCCCTGCCTGAGCCGAGTGTTCACTGCCTCCGTCATTGGCTGGCGTGGTGAGGCCACCACCATACATGGTGTCATGCATTCACACCAGGTGCACAAGGGCTGGTGTCAACTTGGAGTTCTTTGTAGATGCCAAAGACAGAGTGAAAAGTGAATTGCTTGCCCGACCAGCCTGGGACCTCCTCCCATGATTGTGGTGAACAGTGGATGAGCTAACAGATCTGAAAACTAAACAAGTTGATAAACCTACTAAATAAGTTAGTAAAAGAATGCCACACGGCACAGGGCAGGCTTGGAAAATGTGTGAGGCGCAGCAGAGCCTGTGGCTCCCAGGTTTGGTTCCGGTCAGGGGCATGTGCCTTGGTTGCAGGCACATCCCTGGTGGGGAGTGTGCAGGAGGCAGCTGATCCATGTTTCTCTCTTATCGATGTTTCTAGCTCTCTATCTCTCTCCCTTCCTCTCTGTAAAAAATCAATGAAATATATTTTTAAAAAATACAACTAAAAGACGGAACGGACATCATCCAGAACCACAGGAAGGCTGGCTGAGTGGAAATTCTACAACTAGAAGGAAAGAGAAAAGCATACCGGGAATCAGAGGAGGCGCAGTGCAGAAGTAAAATACTCAGGTGCAGAGGCACACAAGGAGCAGGCTGGCAGCTGAGGGCGCAGTTGTTGTTTTCAATCAGGAGGGAGTCTCAGGCTCTGAGCTCCAGTTCCAAGCGAGTCTCTGGGAACCCAGACTAATACGGGAGAAGCGGGACTGTCTGGCATCTGTCGGAACTCGAGGGCAGCTTTCTCTGGGAGGGGCTTGCAGTGATTGCCGAGACAGGGAGAAGCAGTGGGGCCTCTGAGAGCAGCCATAACTGCTAGCCCCGCCCTGTTGATCCTATGGGACCCGCCCCGCCCAAGCCCTGCAGGGAGGCTTTTGCTGGATAGCCTAAGGCAGAGGCTAGATTAGCACCTCCCTAGAGATCCAGGAGCCAGTGTACCCAGAGGTCAGAGTGGGACCATCCAGTTTGCAGCTCCATGGAACCATAAAGGACACACTCAGGGGGCAGACTCAGTAAGCACCAAAGCCCCATTGAAGCAAGTCTTGCCCCGGAGGTGTGTCTCCAGCACAGAAGTTCTCCCACTGCAAACACAGCTGATTCTCACAGCCAATTGGCCTGGAGGTCAATTCCTCCCAGTGAAACCTACAACAATCAAGGCTTAACTACAACAAGACTGTGCACAAAGACCACAAGGGGGTGCACCAAGAGTGTCCTCCTCAGGTAATTGGGGAGGCTGAACCACTGGGCCCTAGAGGACACTTAGCACAGAAAACCACTTTATCAACACAGGGAAGCATAAAAAATGCGTAGACAAAGAAAAAGGACACAAATGACAGAAATGGAGGAAAGCAAACTACTGGATATAAAGTTCAAAACCACACTTTTAAGGTTTTTCAAGAATTTTCTAGAAACTGCCGATAAACTCAATGAGACCTACAAGAAATCTAGTGAGACCCTCGAGGTTCTGATAAAGGACCAACTAGAAATTAAACATACACGGACTGAAATGGAGGATATTATACAGACTCCCAACAGCAGACTAGAGGATCACAAGAATCAAGTCAACGATTTGAAATACGAAAAAGCAAAAAATACCCAACCAGAAAAGCAAAATGAAAAAAGAATCAAAAAATACGAAGATAGTGTAAGGAGCCTCTGGGACAGCTTCAAGCGTACCAACATCCAAATTATAGGGGTGCCAGAAGAAGAGAGAGAGCAAGATATTGAAAACCTATCTGAAGAAATAATGACAGAAAACTTCCCCCACCTGGTGAAAGAAATAGACTTACAGGTCCAGGAAGCGCAGAGAACCCCAAACAAAAGGAATCGAAAGAGGACCACACCAAGACACATTATAATTAAAATGCCGAGAGCAAAAGAGAGAATCTTAAAAGCAGCAAGAGAAAGAAAGTCAGTTACCTACAAGGGAGTACCCATACGAATGTCAGCTGATTTCTCAACAGAAACTTTGCAGGCCAGAAGGGAGTGGCAAGAAATATTCAAAGTGATGAATACCAAGAACCTACAACCAAGATTACTTTATCCAGCAAAGCTATCATTCAGAACTGAAGGTCAGATAAAGAGCTTCACAGATAAGAAAAAGCTAAAGGAGTTCATCACCACCAAACCAGTATTAGATGAAATGCTGTGCCCTAGCCGGTTTGGCTCAGTGGATAGAGCGTCAGCCTGCAGACTCAAGGGTCCCAGGTTCGATTCCGGTCAAGGGCATGTACCTTGGTTGCAGGCACATCCAGTGGGGAGTGTGCAGGAGGCAGCTGATCGATGTTTCTCTCTCACCGATGTTTCTAACTCTCTATCCCACTCCCTTCCTCTCTGTAAAAAAATCAATAAAATATATTAAAAAAAAAAAAAGAAATGCTAAAAGGTATCCTTTAAGAAGAGGAAGAAGAAGAAAAAGGTAAAGATATAAATTATGAACAACAAATACACATCTATCAACAAGTGAATCTGAAAATCAAGTGAATAATCTGATGAACAGAATGAACTGGTGATTATAATAGAATCAGGGGCATAGAAAGGGAGTGGACTGGCTATTCTTGGGGGGGGGGGGGGAAGGGTGAGGGGGATGCAGGAAGAGATTGGACAAAAATTGTGCACCTATGGATGAGGACAGTGGGTGGAGAGTGAGGGAGGAGGGTGGGGTGGGAGCTGGGTGGAGGGGAGTTATGGGGGGAAAAAAGAGGAACAAATGTAATAATCTGAACAATAAAGATTTAATTAATAATAATAAGAAAAGAGAGAGGTGTTGCTGGTGCTTTACGCACCACAGGGGGTGGGCTCCCAGGGGTCAAGATGGTGCGGGCTCTGGGTCCCGCTGCAGTGCCCTGAGGCCCGTGGCCTTGACTGGACACAGCCAACTGTGAAGGTGACCGGGCAGCTGTGGGCAAAGTGGCCTCAGGGGAGGGACAGGAGCAGCAGACCCCGGGGAAGGGAGTCCGCCACGGCCAGGCAGGGATGGCTCAGTGGGCAGGTGTACTGGAACCAGACTTCCCACGAAGAAAGCCATGTGGGGAGGGTCTTCCCACATCAGGCTGGACGTAGACAGGCTCTCCCCAGGTCCCTCTGGGTCCTCATGGTCCATAGCCATGACTTTGGGGGTCCAGTTGGAAGCACAGCGCTCCCGTCCCTCACTCCCCGCCTGCGGGTCTCGCAGCTGGCAGAGCGCTTTGGGCCGGTGTTCACTGTCTACCTGGGCTCCAACCGCGTCGTGGTCCTGCACGGCTACCAGGCAGTCAAGGAGGTCCTGCTCCAGCACAAGAACGAGTTTTCCGGCCGAGGCGAATACCACGTGTACCGGGCCCACAAGCACCAAGGTACCTCCCGCTGCTCTTCTCACGATTGGGGGGGGGGGGCTTGGGGCCTGGCGGGGGCTGAAGCCACAGTAACAAGAAACAGTTAAAAAAAAAAAAGAAAAGAAAAGAAACAGTAGAGTCAGAAAGGTCAAGAGATGCCAGTCCATTGGGGGATGGTTGGTCCATCACTCAGTCGTCACACAGTGGGCATCTTCACGAAAGCGGCTGTGACCAGGGCCTGCAGCACCCTGACAGCAGGGCAGACTTTTATTTTATTTTAGTTTAAAATATATGTTTTATTGATGTCAGAGAGGAAGGGAGAGGGGGGAGAGAGAAACATCAATGATGAGAGAGACTCATCCATCTCCGCGGCCTCTTGCACGCCCCCTACTGGGGGTGGAGCCCAGTCACGTGCCCTGAAGGGTGACCTCCTGGTTCATAAGTTGACGCTCAACCACGGAGCCACGCCAGCTGAGCTATTTTATTTTATTATTTTATTTATTATTATATTATTTAACTTATTTTATCATTTTATTTTATTTTTAAATTTATTTTATTATTTTATTTTGTTTTGTTATTTTAATTTATTATTTTATCCCCCTCGGACCCCGCCTCCCCGCACCCCGCCGTCCCAGGGCAGGGCCCCTGCGCGGAGGGGGCCGCGCTGGAGTCGTCCCCACGCGCGCGCGGAGCCTGTGACTCTGTGGCCCGCGCTTAGGGAGGGCACTGTGAAGCCACAGCGATGCGAGGGGAGGCGCTGGTGGAGTGAGGGTGACCATGAACGAAAAGAGCGGCTTTGCAGGGATTCCGCCCCGGGCAGGAAGGGGTGTCGCGGGGAATGTCCCTCGTGGAAAAGGAAAGGCACAGTGAGTTGCGGGGGTGCACAGACGACCGGGGACGACATGGATCCAGGGATGCCCTTGCTAACCTCCGGACGCTTGCGTTTCACTCTTTAAAGTTAGTCCCTACCCAGCCAGCCCGGGTCAGTGGTTGAGCATCGACCCAGGAGCCAGGAGGTCCCGGTCCTAGTCCCCTTCCGGGCACATGCCAGGTTGCGGGCTCGATCCTCGCTAGGGGGCGTGCAGGAGGCAGCCGATCCCTGATTCTCATCATGGATGTTTCTATCTCTCCCTCTCCCTTCTCTCTGAAATCAATTAAAAACTATATGTGTTTTTAAAAATTAATCCCCACTGTACACTTGACACATGACACAGGTGCGACCGGGTCGGGCAGCCGAGGGCCGAGATGGGCAGGGGAGCCCGCGCGTCCTCCGCTGCCCCCTGGCGCCGGGTCTGGGCGTTGGCAGGAACTCCTCGCTGTCCCTCTTCCGCAGGAATTACTTTCAATAACGGCCCGACCTGGAAGGAAACCCGGCGGTCCGCCCTGACCATCCTGCGGGACTTCGGGATGGGGAAGGAGGGCAACGAGGCCCGCATCCAGAGGGAGATCCCCTTCCTGCTGGACGCCCTCCGGAAGACCAACGGTGCGGATGGCCGCCTTGGCCAGGGCCCCGGGGTCACGGGGTCACGGGACAGCCCTGCAGCAGCTGGGCGCTCAGGGCCACCTTCGTCCTCTGACTCGCGGGGTCCTCTCTGCATCGCAGGGGGAGCAGCAGTGGTGGTCACGTGTGTGACTGTTACTTCCAAATCACTGAGAAGGAAAGAAACCCGAATAGGTCCTAGCATCCCTATCTTCCGAGAATTGCCCTGTTTTTAGGGCGGCTCCTCGCAGGAGACGGCCTGGCGGTCTCCCTCTCACAATCCCCGTTTTCCAGGCCAGCCCTTCGACCCCACCTTTGTGGTGGGCTACGCGCCCTGCAATGTCATTGCCGACATCCTCTTCCGCAAGCGCTTCGACTACGAGGACAGGACCAGTCTAAGGCTGCAGACCTTGTTTAACGAGAACTTATACCTGATCAGCACTCCCTGGCTGCTGGTGAGGCCCCTGCCTTCCTTTTCACTCCTTCGTCGGCGCTCATCTTCAGTTACATCGATTCCATTGGGAAAAGGAGAGGGGAAGCTCGGGTTGTAGGGACAGACAGGCCTGCAAAAGCCAGGGCTCCTGTCCGGAGTATTCCTTCCGGAGGCGTCCTGGGCCAGGCTGCCTTTGCGGACACTCACCGTTTCACTCTTTCAAATTAGTTCCCGCTGGACGCGTGAGCTGTGTTCACATCCCCCACAGCAGGAGCACTGCCTAACAGAGGGGTGCCCAAATAATACCGTGGGCCCAAGGACCACACAATACAATGGCAGCGGCCATACGTTTAGGCTTGGAGGAAATAAGCCCAGTACACAAAATGATGTTGCATCGGGGGGGGGGGGGTGGGATTAAAAAACACACACACACATATATATATAAAGAAATTCTCTCCTTTCTCTTTATTGTTCTAGCTTCATAATAGTTTTCCAAGCTTTCTAAACTACCTGCCTGGAAGCCATAGAAAAGTAATGAAAAACGTGTCTGAACTAAAAGACTATGCTTTAGCCAGACTGAAGGAGCACCAGCAGTCGCTGGCCCCCAGCTGCCCCCGGGACTTCACGGACTGCCTGCTCATGGAGATGGAGAAGGTACCCTCCCCCATGCCCCGGAAGCTGAGTGCTTGGTGTTCCCAGGTGGTTGGTTGGGGGTGGAGCGGGGGGGGGTCTCAGATTTATATATAACCTGCACTGCTGGTGCCCAGACTGCCCACACTGGGTACATTCTGATGCTTTTGGTTTTACACAAACGCACTGGCTTCGGTGTGGCACACACCAGATCTGCTCCCACACAGCCAGCCTACCTGGCTGCCTTCCACACCACATAACCATCCCCTGTGGTCTTATTTGGGGAAGCTGTCAGGGGCCCGTGGAACACACTTTGAGACCCCTCCCATCAGCTCCCTCCAGACCATGCTTCCTTTTTAAAAAAAAAATAAATTGATTTTTAGAGAGAGGGAGGAAAGAGAGAGGGAGAGAGAGAGAGAGAGAAACATGGATGTAATAGCGAAACATCGATCTGCTGCCTCCTGCATGCCCCCATAGGGAATCAAGTCCAAAACCTAGGCACAGGCCCTAACTGGGAATTGAACCAGCAACCTTCCGGTGCATAGGACAATGCCCAGCCAACAGAGCCACACCTGCTTCTTATCATAACCGTGTCTCCTCTGGGGAGAGGCCCTCAGCGTTCCTGGTCAGCATGTGAACTCCCAATTGTGCATGACTTCAGGGGGCTCCAGGCCTAGCCAGCATCTATCTACCTGACAGCTTCTTAGGACCCCCAACCCACATAGGTCACACTTCACCTCTGTCCTTTGAAGTCACTGTGGTTCTAGACCAGCATGTGACTTCCCTGGATAATGGCCCCAGGCTATCTGAGAATCTCCTCCATCGATTGGACCCCTCTCATTGGCTTTCCAGGTGTTTGGCTCCCCTGCCTCCTGGGACCCAAAGGTGCTGGGTCGTAGCAGAGGCCCCACAGCTCAGTCCTGGGTGGAAGGAGGTCATGACACAGGATCAGCTACTTCGCTGGTCCTCGCCCCGGGAAAGCCCTCGGTGCTATAAAAAGCACAGAGCCCCACGGTCTGGGCCAGGAGCCCTGCCCCTCACCTTTCTGGCTGGCCGTGTGCACACCCGCCCCTTCCTCCCTGGGAGCTGGCAGGACTGTGACTTCTGTGCTGCTCAGGGGCGCAAGGGCCTCTTTCATTCGCCTGAAGGCGTCCCTTTACCTGTCTATCCCTGACATCCACAGGAAAAATACAAAGCAGAGCCAGGGTACAACTTGGACAACATTGCCGCGACCGTGGCCGACCTGTTCTTTGCAGGGACAGTGACCACCAGCGCCACTCTGAAATACGGGCTCCTGGTGCTCATGAAACACCCAGAGGTGGAAGGTATGTAAAGGGCAGGCAAGGAGCCCCGGGCCGTGTGGCTGTCTGACCTGAGCAGTCAGCCTACCGCATTAGGCGTCAGCTTTCAGTCTGCAAGTGGCGCTGCTTGTTAACCCTTGCAGGACATCAGACACGTTCTTTGAGGGGACATGTCCTTGTGCATGACAGCCACCTGGCACTCTTGAACACCCATCCTTCCTTACCCACTGACAGCCGGATCACGGGAAAGGAGAGCCAGCACCAGGTTGGGAAAATTCGATGCCGTCTGCATTCTGCTCCATAGTAGGACCTGTTTATGACCCTGAAAATAATGTCTGCATTGCCCTGGGCGGAGCAGGGAGGGAGGGCCAGGCAGGGGCGAGGAGGAATGCGAATCAGAAGAAAGAAGCCCGAGGGAGGAGCTTTCCAAGGCTTCCCGCTGCCCTCGAATCCCTTCACTCCTTGTAGGTGCGACTCCGGGTGCCTGGAGGAGATATGGCTTCCACAGTGTGGAAACACCTACACGGGCATGACTTCGTGCATTTGACATTTACTAAGTATCAGCACACGATCTGTATTGTTTACGTGTTTTACATTTTTCTTCTGGTAAAACACTGGATGTAATTTTGCAGTTCATGCTACATATTGTGAAGGCCCACAGGAAACCTCAGACCCAGGGAGGCCAAGCAACTTGCCAAAGGTTGCCGCTACCTCTGCCGAGAAAAACGGGGACTTCAGGCTCCTGCTTCCAAGGACTGCTGCAAGCAGTAGCCGTGCATGTCTGTCTTCATTCTGCCATTCACTGTCAGACTTCTTAGAAGTCATTAACACACAGATTCCTCTCCCAATAGAGATTTCCAAGTCCACTTTGTTAGTCTCTATTTCTGACATAAAAGACAAGAGCTGGGTTCGTCCTGATCAGATGAGAGAATGGACGCTAACAAGGAACTAAGTGGTAGTGGAGGTCAGGCCTGCAACCCCAGCCCCCTTGCCAAGGCGGAGCCCAGGGCCTCAGCCCCTGCCCGTGACTGTGGTGGCGCCTTCAAACCTGACAACCCTGCTGGTAGCAGAGAGGCTGGTGATCTTGGCATCAATGCCCATTACCACAATGACATCAGCAGCAGCAAGGCGCCAGCAGCTTTAGCGGCATTAAGAACAGCAAGGGCTGCACCTCTGGCAGAGGCAGTGGAGGGGGGAGTGCCACCTCTCAAACCTGAAGCAACTCAGATAAGAGAAACCAAAAACGTGTGCTGTAGCGCCACCTACTGGAAGAAAGAGGAAGGCCTCTAATCACCGACCGGTTGAATCTTGGAATTAAAGTAAACAACGCTTCACCTAAATAAGAAAACTGTTTGCTACTCCAAATGCACTGGCAGAGGAACCACTCGTCAAACACCATGAGAATGAGAATTCTCCAGAAGTCAAACTTAAAGTCACAGAAGATTGTAACCGAATTGATAGCAAATTCAAAATAGCTGGCATGAAGAAACAGCAAGCTTTGAGAAACTCAGAAGGACCATTTAACATGCTCCCGAGTAAAATTAATGAACAGAAACACACGTTACCCAAGAGACTGGAACTCTACAAAGGAACCAAACAGATATCCTGGAGCCGAAGAACTCAATACATGAGGTGAAGACTCATCAGAAAGCCCTGGAAATAGAGCAGATCACAGGGGGAGAGAAGACAGAAATCTAGAAATGATCACATGAAAGAGGAGAGAGACTTAAGATTTTAAAAATGAAGAAACTATCTGACTCACTAAAAAAAAAAAAAAAAAAAAAAAAAAAAAGGAACATCGGATACTTGGTATCCCAGATAAGAAGAGAGTAAAAAAGGGAACAGAGAACTTATTTAAAGAAACAATAGCTGAGAATTTCCCAAACCTGACAAAGGAGCTGGGCATACAAGTATAGGAAGCTATTAAACAACTAGTTACCTCAACACAACGAGTACTTCTCCAAAACATTATATTAAAACTGTCAAAAGTTAGCGACATAGAATTTTAAAGGCAACTGGGGGCGGGGGGGAGATAGTAACCTACAAAGGTACCCCCCATTAAGCTATCTGCAGATATCTCAGCAGAACTCCACAGGCCAGAAGTGAGTAAAATTACATATTTAAAATACTGAAAAATAAACACTGCCAGCCAGGAAGATTCTATCCAGCACAGGTATTCTTCAGATATGAAGGAGATAAAGGCCTTCCCGGACCAACAAAAGCTGGGGAGCTCACCACCACTAGACCTGCATTATAAGAAATGTAAAGAGCTCTTCTCCCTGAGATGAAACTACACACAACTTCAGTAAGGTGAGAAGAGACGGATGGAATCAGAAAATTGCAAAGCTATTTCAGAGTGGGGTGTTTAACACTAAATTACAGCATGACGGTTAAAGGGGGAAACGCATTAAAAATAACTATAGCTATTTCAATTTGGTAACAAGCTCGCAACAAAAAACATGAAAGAGGAGATGGA
The DNA here is from genome assembly GCF_963259705.1 of Myotis daubentonii. Lineage (NCBI taxonomy): Eukaryota > Metazoa > Chordata > Mammalia > Chiroptera > Vespertilionidae > Myotis > Myotis daubentonii. Next base: position 58,824,513 of record NC_081852.1, on the reverse strand, counting down.
AAAGGACGAGATCTGTATAGTTAAGTAGTGTTAGGAAAAGTGTATAGCCACATGCAAAAGAATGAAACTAGATCACTACATTACACCATACACAAAAATTAGGTCAAAATGGATTGAAGATCTGAGCCTAAGACCTGAAGCCATAACATATGAAGAAGAAAGCATGTACTAAGCTCTTTGATATCAGTCTTAGTGATGTTTTTATGGATTTAATTCCAAAGGGAAGGGAAATAAAAGTGAAAATAAATAGAACATCAAACTAAAAAGTTCTGCACAGTACAAAATTAAAGGCAACCTACAGAATGGGAAAAGATATTGGCAAATCACATACATAAGGTGTTAATATCCCCTGGGTTAGGGGTTAATTGTATGGTGATGTATGGTGATGAGCACAATATAGTACATACAGATGTTGAATTTTAACATTGAACACCTGAAATTTGTATATATAATGCTACAAACCAATGTTACCTCAATAATAACTAAAAAAAGAGTGGATGCCAAAACATGCTGTAGACTAGAGCCTAACGAGCCTAGCTCTCGCTGACATTTGTGGAGGGGCTGTCCAACACCCCAGGCTCCTGGCAGCCTGAAGCACTTGGCCGGGAGGGCTCCCTAGATGGCTGGCTGGCTCGCTGGCTGTTGAGCCAGCCTAGAGTCAATCCTTTACACCTTTCCATTCATATCTTGGCAGAGAAACTTCATGAAGAAATTGACAGGGTGATTGGGCCAAACCGAATCCCTTCCATCAAGGACAAGCTAGAGATGCCCTACATGGACGCCGTGGTGCATGAGATTCAGCGGTTCACCAATCTCCTGCCCTCCAACCTGAATCATGAAGCGACCCAGGACACAGTGTTCAGAGGCTACGTCATCCCCAAGGTCAGATGTGAGCTGGACTGCACACCCCTAGTCCTGTCCTACCAGCTCAGCCACTGTCCTGCCCGGGGAGAGGATGGAGGGCCCAAGGACAACTCCTTCTGGCCGATGTGGCTCGGGCACCCCTGGCTGCAGGGTGCCCCTTCCCTAGCCGTCCTCCCGTGGACCTGGTGACCACAGAGATCGGGGAAATATGGAAAATGGGCTCCTGAGATAGTCCCTGGGGTTGGTGGTATCACCTGAGGATATTTTTCCATTGAATTTTAGAGTGAAAGGGAGAGAGAGAAACATCAATGTGAGAGAGACACATCGATTAGTTGCCTCCTGCAAGTGACGGGAGTCTGCAGCCAAGGTACATGCCCTTGACCTGACTTGAACCTGGGACACTTCAGTCTGTGAGCCAATGCTCTATCCACTGAGCCAAACAAACTGGCCAGGGCTGTTGGTGGGATATTCTAACACCAGAAAACAAACAGCAACAACCAGCCCTTTACTCCAGTGAAAAGGTTAGCGCTCCCACTGCTCTTTAGACCTGACACCCGAGTTCTTCCTATCTGGCCCCCCACTGAACACTTTCCTTCTTGCACAGGTAAAATACAAAACCCCCTTCTTCACTGGGGGCCTCCAGATCGAAGCCACGCGTTGCTAACTTGACTGAGAAAGCTTTTGTTCTTCTAGGGCACAGTCCTAATTCCGACACTGGACTCCCTCTTGTTTGACAAACAAGAATTCCCTGACCCAGACAAGTTTAAGCCAGAGCATTTTCTGGATGAAAAAGGAAAGTTCAAGTACAGTGACTATTTCAAGGTATTTTCCGCAGGTAAGAAGAGTTCAGTTGTAGCACCCTCCCAGGATTTGTCCCGAATTCCCGGGGTAACCTGCCATCATCTCAGACCTGCATCACGTCCTTATCCACAATGTGACCCAAATGTGTGCCTCCCTGTTCAGAGAGGTTAATGACATCTTCTCACCAGAAGTCCTGGGAATGAGGTGTTGTGGATGGATTATCTTTCTGAACAGTAGATATTTCACTTCATTCAGGACTAAAACTCTTTAAATAGAACTTAGTAAAAAAAAATCTTTCAAAAATGGTATTACCTAATTCTATCTGCTACTAAACAGAATGTAACGTTTGGTTACCTGGGCCATCATGGGACCCTCAGCCTTTCTTGGGCTGTCACCTCTGGGCCTGGGTCTCCTCCCCAGGTCTTCTCTCAGCTGTTGGTGTGAGGGAAGGTCCTATAACCAGCTCGGTAACTTTAACACTTGATGATATACCATTGGCTTCTTGCCTGCGGGACATGGGTGAGCATGGGGTGGGCAGAGACCATTCTCCAACCTCCCATGGGTTTAGGCGGCTGTGCCCTGGTGGTTGAGGTGTGTGAAGGCTGGTCCCTGAATATGTGTTACTGATACTCTTACCCTGAAAACGTTCTGCGCTTCCTTTCAACGGGCAGAGAGGGGTCCATCCGCCTCCGCCCGCCCGTCTCATGTATACTGTTGTCACTGCAGGGAAGCGGGTGTGTGTCGGAGAAGGCCTGGCTCGCATGGAGCTGTTTTTGTTCTTCACCGCCATTCTTCAGCACTTTAACTTGAAGTCTCTCGTCGACCCCAAGGATATTGACCTCACCCCCATCGTGAACGGGTTTGCCAGCATCCCGCCCGATTACAAACTCTGTCTCCTTCCCCGCTCACAAGCGTGAGGCCCGGGTGCTCTGAAGATGGGAAAGGGGCATGAGGAAGCGCTCTCAGCTGTGCTAGTGAGGGGGGAGCGACTAGGGATGCAGGGCCTCCGGACACCGTGCACACACCGTCCTCAATAAACAGGTCATGCTTCAAAGCCAGCAGTGGTACCATCTTCCAGTCTCTCTGACGGACCGTCCTGCCTCCCTCTTGTAGGGATCCTCCCAGATGGCCCAGGACCGTCTCCCCATCCCAAGACCCTCACCACATACTCAGAGGCCCCTTTGCTGGGTAAGGTAACATCGTCACAGGTTCTGGGATTAGGATAAGGATGCCATTGGGCCTGTTGTTCAAACCGAGTCTCGGTTTCAGGTTTGATGCCTCAACTCTCCAGCTGACGGGAGAATTCCCACTGAGGCCTGTTCTTCCTTTTCCATGGAAACAGTGCTGTTCAGTCTGGGGCCTGTGTGGTCTCTCTCCACCCCCACCATTCACTGTCCTACCTGGGCATGGGAGCCTTTCAAGACAAGGAATCTCTTTGAACTTAATTTGCTGTATTTTGACCTGGAGCACAGACTTTCAGGCCCAACACTGCCTTTAACCGGGTTGATGCATTTTGGTGGATTTGAAACAGGCCTCAGAAGCACACATAGTCCCGAGTGTCTCCCAGGACACTGAGCGTTTCTAACATCATATTCTTATAACAGGGTCTCGGTGATACATTTTGTGCCCATGAGAGCACAAACTCCAATTGCATTTCTTTCTCAGCCAGTCAGTGGTGAGTGTGGGCATGTCACTGACTGGCTGAGGTCTCCAGCACCCTGGTCCTCACTGTTGGGATTTCAGGGAGGCTGTGTCATCCAAACCTGGCTACGGAATGGAAGAAACAACCACAGGGTGGGTTCTCAGGACCCTAGACCTATCGTGAGAGGTCTCAGGCCTGCATCCCTCTGCCTGGGGACCCAGCGCAGTGGGTCCTGGAGGTGAGCAGACCAGAGACTGGGAGGTGAGGGAACCATTGATTCAGTGTCCTCTGAGCCAAGAGGCCGAGTGCGGCCAAAGCTTCACCCAGTCCCAGAGGCCTCTCCTCCCCTTCCCCAGCCCCCCAGCGCGGACACAGCTGAGGCAGGTGGACAGAAATAGTGCCTTTATTTCCTGAAGCCCAGCCATATGCCCCAGGGCAGGGGGACCTCCTCGCCTAGGAGGGCATCAGGCCTGCTCAGTGGGCAGCTCTGGGTCTTTCTCTTCGCTGACTCCAAGGGGCTTTGGATTAGCCTGTGGGAGGTCAGGGTCTGAGATGGAAGTCTCCCCAAATCTGTGTACCCACACCCTCCCTGGGGCCTGCCCCCCGCCTCCCCCCACTGACAGACTCTTCTAGAGGCTAGACTTTGCCTTGGCTGTGCCCCTGTGGGAAGATCATCCTCTGAGGACCCCCTGGACCCCCTCCTTGCCTTCCCGCCCCCCCCCCCCCAGTTCCTTTCATGATTCCAGGGCTCACAGCTTCTTCTGGGCTGGCCCCATCCTCTTGTTTGCTCTGGGCTTGAGCAGTGACTTGCACTCCGAGCTTTTCCAGTTCCTCCTTCAGCCTGGACATAAAGGGATGGATTTGGGGGGTGGGGGACGGGAGGGGAGGAGAGGGAAAAGAGAGCTGGAGAGAGCAGGGGACAGAGGCAGGAGACTCCCTGAGCAGCCTCCCCTTACAGACAGGGAGAGGGGCTCCATGCCCACCTCTGCCTCCTCTGCTGCAGCTGCTGGCACTCCCCCTGCAGCTGCTCATGGCGCTGGGCAGTGTCCTCCAGGAGCTCCTGGGCCTTTCTGGTCTCCTCCTCAAACAGATGGCTGAGGGTGGGGCCATCAGTGCTGTAGCTCCCCCTCTGCCCTTCCCCACCCCGCCCGTCTTACACGGCAGCCGCTGCCTCCTTGCTGCGGAGGAAGAGCCCCTCAGTGATGGCAGAGCAGCCCTTGGTACCAAACTGGGAGCTCAGACGATTCTTCACATCCTCCAGCTTGGCTTCTACCAGCTTCTCTGCAGCAGGAAGGGACAGATGGGCAGGCCAGGGCAGAGCAGGGCAGGGCAGAGCAGGGCCCCCCCATTCTCACCTTCCTTGAGCAATTGCTCATTGCTGCTGTCCAGGGCACCAATCTCCTGGGCCAGCTGCTCTGGACTCTGAGGGGGTAGAAAGGAGGCCCATGCTTATCTTCCACTTCCCCCCATTCGCCTCCGAGAAGCCTACTTGCATCTAGTCTTCACTCAGCATGACTCACTTCCTACCACCCTGGCCCTGCAGACATGCCAGGCACGGTCCAGCCCCAGAACCTCTGCACTGGCTGCTGCCTCTGCCTGGAACGGCTCTCCCCAGCTACCTAGGGTGCTGTGCTGAGAGGCTCAGGAGGTTGTCCTCTGGAGAATCGGGGACCAGCCAGCCCTGTTGCTCTTCCTCATTCCTCTGCGTGGCCCCCTCATTGAGCCCTTCCATCCTGACATTCATTCTCTCTGCCTAGTTTCTGGTTTGGAGGTTGGGATCCCTTGGTGGCAAACACTGACCCCCACCCCCTACCTGTGATGTCCCCAAATATATCTATGGGTGTCCTTGATGGATGACCCCTCCTTAGCTCATCAGGATTCCTCCTGACCACTGAAGGGCCCTGAGAAGGCAGCAGGGATGGGTGGGCAGGACCAGCGAAGAGGATGAAACTGGGTGGCAGTGAGGGTGGTGATGAGGGTCTGACTGGAGGGGATTTTGAGGTATGGCTGTCACAGCCTGCTCAGACACTGGGTGTGGCGGGTGAGAGGAATGAAGCCCGGAGGATGACTGAATTTTGGGCCTGGTTCTGCCAAGGAAGATGGGGGGAAATGGGAGGAATGGATTTGAGTGACTCACGTGGAATTCCCAGAGGTCCTTGTGCTGGCTCATCAGTTCTTCCAACTGTCCCTCGAAATCCAATCTGGGGGCCAACCACAATTGGATGAGGGGTCCTGGGTTGAGACGCCCCACATCCTGGCCCAGTCCAAGGGTCTCCATGTACAGTTCTGGGGAGGGGGGCTTGCCCATACTCTTTGCTCTTCTGGGGAAACTTCACCACCTTGACCCTCTGGGCCTTAGCCTGGCCAGTTCCTCTTTTAACCCCCATCCCTGATATCACCCCCATCTATAACCCATTCCAGCCCCCGAAGGCCTCCGGCACTGGGCTTTACCGCAGCTGCCTCTGTTTGCTCTTCTCTTCCTCAATCTGGAAGTTGAGGGCACAGATTCGCTCCTTGCACTCCTCTAGCAGGGTTTGCTTCCTGGAAAGAGGCAAGACAGCCCTCCATCATGTTCTCCGAATGTCTCCCCAGGAAAGGGCTGGAGCGAGGCTTCTGCTTCCTTCTCCTGAGATCTGTCCTAGGCCTCTAGGTGGAGTCCTTCTCTATAACTTGTGTGTGTGTAGGGGGAGGGAGGGGGGGCATGAGCACATGCCCCCTGGAAATATCTTGGTGAGGATTAGGGAGATCAACAGGGACATGGCCAAGTGCAGAAGCACACACACATTCATCTCATCGGAATTTCCCAATCTGAGGATGCCAGGACTTGGTGCCTCTGGTCACAAAATGAGCTGAGTAAGTGTTCAGGAGGTGGAGAGATGGATACACAAATAGTCAGGTTGATGAAGAATAATGGATGATTGATGAGAGGCTGAGTGGACAGATGGTTGAAGGGACAGATAGGCAGGTGAGTGAACAGCCAGCCATGGAACCGGTGGAAAGAGTAAAAGGCTTAGAAGAAAATCCAGCTAGAAGAATTGAATTCGTATTCTAGCAAAAAAATGATTATCCCCCGTGAGTGAGAACACCCACAACAGGCCTGCCTATTGCGAGAGCTGGGGTGAGAAGACACTCATGAGCCTTTCCATTTGACAGGAGAGCTGTGATCTACGGCATTCCCCTCACTTTCTTTACCAGAATGAAGGGCAGGGCAGAGTGAGGCCCAGGTAGAGCGCTTACCTCTGTGCCTCACTTTCCTTTTCCTGGCAGTGGAGCCGGAGGATCCTCAGGGTCTCTGCAGGGAAAGGAACCATCAAGGCATCAGGTTTGTGGAGAGGTAACAGGGTTCCATCATGCGGAGTCTCGTGGACACGTGGTGGGACTTTGTCATTTGCTACAAATGGGGTGGAAGCCACAGGAGGGATGCCAGCTGGTGCAGAGGCTCCGGTGCCCTGCAGGGAGTGAGCTTCCGCAGGGGCAAAGGCAGAAGCCTGGGGCAGCGTAGCTGTCGTTACCTTGCTTTTTACTCAAGATCTCTTTCAGGCGCACTTTCTCTCCACTCACTGGAAAACACAGCAACAGGTTCAGGTATCAGGGACCACCCACTGTACCCTCAGGGACACGGGCAGTTTGGTACAGCACTCCTTTGGAGACAAATGTGGACCCCTCAAGGCAAACCCCCTCCCCTCTTGTGCCCACACTCCCTGTGAGCACCAAGGGCTCTGATGTGATACAGGGTGACTGACCGGAGGACCCCGTGGAATGCAGGCGTTTATATGGAGGGAAGAGAAAAAGGAAACACATCATCTGAAATGGGTCAAGACTGTGAGGAAACACGTCAAGCAGGAAGGGGCATGTAATCAGGTGGCGCAGGGTGCTGTCTTTGGATGGGATGATTGGGGAGGGTCTCTTTGAGAATGGAAATCTGAGCTAGAGCTGAATGATGACGTGAAGCAATGGGAACCGATATTATCTGCGGGGAACAGCCTAGCAAAGGCCGTGAGGTGGAAGTATGCTTGGAGGGTGTTTGGGGAATACTCCTACCCACAGTAGGCAAGGGGGAGTTTGGTCGGCTAGGACCTGCGGCTGGAGAGGGGGCACGGCCCTTGGCCACAGTACACATGCTCAGTGCCTGGAATGCTGGGTTCAGGGAGGCATGGCGTTGGGGACCTCCGAGTGAACCTTGGCACACTTACGTGAGTCCAGTTCCTTCTGCAGAGTCTCCCAGACAGTCCGGGCCTCTCCCAGCTCCTCACTGGCTTTCTTTTTTGCTGCGCCAAAGAGCAGGACAGACATCGTCAGGGCAGCCTCCAGCTACACCATTCCTTGCAAACAGTGACATTTCACAGTTGTCTTCGAGCAAACCCAGAGGGGCCCAGATTTTATTGAGCAGAAAAATGAGGCTTCCAGAGGCCTTTTTGTTGGGCTCTGTCTGCAGCAGGGCCAGGATAATGGGCCCAGGACTAGAACAGCTGCGTTTGGATGGACCCGTGCTTGGTTTAATGCTCTGCAGTTGCTGTTGTGAAATACTTAGTAATTTCTGAACAAGGGGTCCTGTGTTTTCATTTTGCACCGGGCCCTCCTGGCTGACAAGCTAAAATTCCTGAGCTCACCTTGTTGCACCTCATTAATCCGGTTAATCAGGACCTCAACCCTGGGCTCTAGGCTTCCCGCTGCAGGGAGGAAAGGAGTTTGAGTGAAGACGATAGTGCAGGCAGAGGCACATGGGGACCCCCCAGGGGCTCACATTCAAGGTAGGGGCCATGGGGAAGAGATAAACCAAGATATTGACTCGGGCTATGGTACCTGCAGTCAAGAGAAATAGAGGGGCTAGGGATCAAAGACTGAAAGAGTGGGGCATGCTTCTTCAGATATGGGATGGCCTCTTGAAGGCCCCAAATCAAGTGAGGGGGCAGGCCCTGCACTCCTGGGGTGGGAATGGGAGGCAGTGAGTGCAGAGGTCTGCCCTGAGATGGCAACATGGCTGGGAGGAGCCCGGTGAGCAAGCAGAGAGGAGCAGAGGGGAGGTGGAGGGAAGGGAGGTGAAGGTGAAAACCTGGGTCTAACTTTAATCCCTTTCATGCAGTGAGTCAAGTGGGTGGGTAGTCAGCGAGGGGGTTGCAACTGGGTTTTGGGAGAAGTTTTGCCTGCTATCCCCTTATACTTTAATTTTGGATCATAGGTCTATACTTTTATTTTCAAGAATTAAGTTTTAGAAGTAAGAGCGAATGAACTGATTTCCCAAGGTTGTGAACTGTGGGGCCTGGAGTTGAATCCACTTCTGTTTGAGCCTCAGTTATAAAGGAGACATATGACCTTTCTGCAACTTCTTCACCATATCCATCAAGTTTTCAATTTTCTGTGAGGACTTGGCCTGCCCTGTGGAGACAAAACAGAGCATTTCAGATCCTGTAGGAGAGGCCTGAGGAAGGATCCGACAGCCTTGGGCTGGGACTGAGATGGGCTGAGGGCAGGCCTCCAGTCAGAGAGGTGCCCGGCTGGCTCCTTGTCTTGAGGCGGACACTGCACGAGAGATAAACTGAGCCCCTTCGTGAGCAGCTTTCACTAACAGGTAAATGACACCACAGATCTCCCTTTACTAAAACTCAGGGTGCAGGAAGGGATGCACTCTCACTGCTGCTACTGTTCAAGGCTGGGTCCATGCTCGCGATGTAATAGTGAAAGGAAAGAAAGGAGGGATATAAGAAACTGAAACAAGGAGTCAGAAATCACTGCAACTGGCAGACACCATAATCAACTAGAAAGTGCTAGAGATCTCATTTTTAAAACCCCACAAGGAATAGGAAGAACACGTAATAAAACGTCTCATTTAAGCGCATGTAAGTATAAAGAGCTTCCCTGTATACAATCGTTATTCTGAAGCCTCCCAGTAAAGTATTTCATGTTGACTTGTTATAACCAATATCGGCACTTGTGTTTTTCACTCCCTAATAAAGTAGTAGATCTAGGTAATTATTACTAATGGCATTAACATTACAATAAAGATAACCGGACATCATGAGACACTTAGGTAAAAATACAAGGTAGGATTCTTGACCAAAAATGACACATACTTACTAAGCCTCTCAATTTAAATATCAAGTCAGAGGAAACACGGGGACAGGGGAACATGTCAAATGGCTCATGAGTATGAAATGAGCAACATTCCGACTGGGAAGCTCCACAGGAAAAGCAACCCAGCTTCTTTAACAAATAAATTTTGGGGAAAGGGGAGAAAGGAAGACCCTTACAGACTAAAAGGGATTAAAGAGACATGTTAACCAATTTCAGTAAACAAACTGCATTTAGATCTTGATTCAAACAAATGCACTTTAAAAAATATTGATGACACAATCAGGGAAATTTGAAAATTGACCAGGTAAGTTGATGAAACAAAAGAATGATTGTATCTCTTACAATTTCGGAGGCCACAATGGTATTGTGGTGAGCTTTCTGAAAAGAGTACCTATCCTTTAGAGAACGTTTAGAGATGTGCATGGCCGTATCTATGGGTTACGTGCTTTGATGCCTGGAATGCTGTGAAATGAAACAGTGGAGGGGTGAGGAGAAAAGAGCAAACCAGACTGCCCAGAGCTGATCATCGTTAAAGCTGAAAGACGGGCTCGTAGGGTAATTATACGTTGTTCTCGACCTCTGTATAGGTTTAAGTCTTTTCATAATAAAAATTTTGAAAATCAACCAACCAACTAATCAATCAATCTAGGGACGCTAAACAACCATTTCTGCATGAGAGTGGCGAAAAGAATGGTTAACCAAAAATTACACAAATGGCCAAGAAACATTTTGAAAGAGGCACACCCTCGAATCATAACGAAAGAGATGGAAACCACGCCTTGTGCCCCGGAGGTGGGTGAAGATGAGGAAGTGTGACAGCGCCCGTTTGGGCTGCCGTGGGCCACGGGCCCTTACACCCCCGGGCACACTGGAGACCAACGCGACCTCTGGCAACCATGTGGCCGCAGCAATATGTTGAAGACAACCCCACCTCTAGGCATTTACCCATCAGACATAGTCAGATAAATATTCAAAAGGGCACGCGAGATGACACTGAAGCAGTGTCTGTTGATGTCAAAGTGGGAAACCCATGGAGAACTTAGGCTTCATCCCCAGACAGGGCTCTGGGCAGCCGTCAGTCCCCAAATACGCGTCCACCCGCATCCAGGTAACCTCTGGCTGGAAGGACGGGAAAGAGTGTTTACTGTTCACATACACTTCTGCGTAGAGTTATATTAAGTTAACAAATTTCCCCGTAACCCCAAAATGACTTTTTAAAAAAATATATATTTTTATTGATTTCAGAGAGGAAGGGAGAGGGAGAGAGAGAAACATCAACGATGAGAGAGGATCATGGATCGGCTGCCTCCTGCACGCCCCCTCCTGGGGATCGGGCCCGCCACCCAGGCCTGTGCCCTGACCGGAATCGAACCGGGACCTTGAGTCCGCAGGCCGCGCCATCGTTCCTTTCGGGCCTGGTCCGTACTGTTTCCATTCTCTGGCGCTGGTCCTAGGAAGGGCGGGCTGGGGCAGCAGCAAATCGCTGTCCAATGAGCCAACGACTCTCTCACAAAACAGCCTGTGTAGTATGAGTCCCCTATTTTTGACCTTCTGTTTTAAAACAATTCCACATTTACTTAAAAGTGGTAGCGACAGAAGCCACAGCCCCTGCACGCCCTTTCCCGGGCGCCCCGGGTGTGCGGCCGAGCTGCAGACACCCCGCTTCGTTACCCAGCACTCCCTGCGGGGGCGTCGGAGGTCAAGGGCACTCGCCCTGCAGGGACCCCTCGTGACCGACATTAACATCGGACCCTCGAACGACGGTTAAGAAATGTGCCCAGGGAGTGCCTACACCGTCCCCCCAGAAAATCAAACAATAAGATTTAAAATGTGTCCTCACTTGTGTGTTCCCTTCAGAATCCAAAGCCCTTCTCCGCAGCCACCGGACAGGCGCCCTCTGTGCACCCCGCGCAGATAATAAGCTTTTCCCGCAGATGCTAGGCCGCGGCGGCCCGGCCTGCGGATACGGAGAGGAAGCCACCTGCGCTCCCGCCCGTCCCGACGGAGGCCCGCACCCCCGCACTACCTTCGGCCTTCCCAGCCTGGTCCGTCGTCCCGGTCCCCGAGGGCTCAGACCTCGAAGGCTCCGGCCGCCCAGCCATTTCCTCTCAGCTCGTGGGCGCCTGGTTGGCACCTCCGCTGGGATTGGACGGCACCCGCGAGGGGGCGGGGCTTCCGTAGCACGCCTGCGCAATGCGCTTCACACCACCTTCCGGGAGAGCTACCGCAGGATAACTAAGGGCTCTGGGCAAACGCCCGTGAAAGTCTTTAACTTAAGGGTAGAAGAGGGGAGGGCCGGCGTGCCGACTTCCGGGCTGCCGATTGGCCGGTATGAGGAATCTGATCTGCGCATGTGCAGAGGCCTCCGGGGCGCGCGCCCCTCTGGACGTCGCTGGCGCTGCAGCACGTGCTCCTGTGCAGTCCATCGGGGAACGGAGCTAGAGCCTCAGTTCTGAGATGCTCCTCGCTGCACACACCAGAGCTTTACAGTGTCACCGAAGACTCCTCGCTCAGGCATCTGGAGGGAGGCAGACGGTGTCAGCTCCACGGGACTAGCCTTGGCTGCACGTCTAGGTAGGATGGAGGGGAGAGTGCAAGCGTGCAGCATGACCCTCCTTCCTCCTAGCTTGATCCCACGGCTGGCCCTGCTACCTGTGGACAGAGAGCAGCCAAAGGTGGGGCCGAGGGGGTGAACCGTCTCGGGGTCTGCCAGGAGGGCAGGGGGTGCGGGAAAACCCTGCCCATAGGGGACGAGGTGTCCTACCCCACGCTGCGGCAGGTGGTCACCTGGGGTGGTGCAGGTGTAGATGCAGGTGGAGGCGCGGAATTCTCGTTTCTGGGGAGAGGCATGGCTGCGGGGCCATCCCCGGGCCAGTGGACCTGGGTGCAGTCAGTGCGGGATAGTTTCCAGCCTGTTCACTGTATACAAAGTCTGTTCTGGGACAGGCCAACCAGAAGGAGTAGTCTCAGCGCTGGCACCTCTGTGTTAAAGCCCTCACCTATCTTCCAACCAGAGAGGTGAATGCTGACAGTGGGGGTTCCCAGTGACTGAGCTGGGGTGGCATGATAGGAAATGAGGCCAGGAGCGCCAATGAGCCTGATAGAGTCTCAGCACTGTGGGGATCATAGAACCTTTCTTCTCTAGGCTGGGGGCTGGGGGCGGGGCAGGGGGACCCGGTTGGTAGTTCTTACACTTGGGAAACAACAGGATTAGGTCCCCAATTTTTTTTTTACCCTTTTTAATACTTTAAAAAAATTAATTACAAAAAAAATACATGTAAATAGAAAAAAATTATGAATATAACCTGTACACCCCGCCCACCCCCACCCTTAATTGCTGTCATTCGGAGGGGAGTGGCCCCCAGCCAGCCCGGCCTCACCCACCCCCACCGCCTCTACCCGAAGTCCCGGCGGTGGTAAGAGTCGGGGTCACAGTATTTTGTGACAACCACTCTGTTGGCGAACTTGCGACCTGTCAGGCCCTGCATGGCTTTCTGGCAGTCACACACAGAGGCGAACTCCACGAAGACCTTCCCGCAGCCGGGCACCTCCACGCCGTCCACGGGCCGGGGGATCTCGATGGACCTGACCAGCCCGTGCTTGCTGCACTCGACCCGCACGTCCTCCACGATCTCCTCGTACTCCTCGTCGTCCAGCAGCTCCTCGGGCAGCACCGTGTTCAGGAGGCACAGGACCTCCGTGGGCTGGCCGCCCATCTGCACCTGGGAGCTCAGCAGGCCCGGCACTTGCAGGGTCACGGGGGTCTGGTGGATGGTGCTCGGCGTGGCATTCTTGGCCCCCACACTCGCTCTCTGCACCTGCAGTGTCCTGTCCCCCAGCTGCATCCCGTTCAGCCCCGCCATGGCCTGATCGGTGGCGTTGACGTCCACGTACTCACAGAAGGCGTAGCCCTTGGAGAGCCCGGTGGCGCTGTCCTTGACCAGGTGGAAGGCCTTGAGAGGCCCGAACGATGTGAGTAGTTCTTTCACCTGGTCCTCGTGCAGGTAGTTGGGCAAGCCCCCCACGAACAGCTTGTGGGCAGAGTCCGGGACCACGGTGGACACCACACCGGGCAGGTAGACAGAGGGGTTCTCCGACAGGCCGGGCAGGGGCTGGTAGTCGTGGGGCCGGCGGATCTTCAGCGACTGGCCCTGGAAGATGATGCCATCGAAGGCCATGGCCTGGGTGGTCTCGTCCACGGAGCGGAACTCCAAGAAGGCAAAGTTCTTGTCCTGGTTGATCTGCACGGCCAGGACGGGGTGGCCCGGGGCCTGCGTCAGCCCGCCCAGGCGCATCTGGGCGTTGAAGAAGTCCACCATGGCCTCCTCGGTGACGCCGAAGGGGATGTTGCCCACATAGAGGCGCCGGGCCTGCCTGGTCATCTGGCTCCCCACCCCAGGCACCGGCGTCGGGGTCACAGCCAGACCGCCCGGGGTGGTGGTGGGGAGGAGGGCGGTGGCTGGAATCTGACCCGCAGCTTGCATGGCCTTGTACTGCAGGGGGGTGACGTGCTCAAAGCCGGGCGGCGGCACGTCCCAGTATTTGCGGACCTTCCTCTTCTCATGGCCGGGGGAGCGAATCAATCGGCCCCGCTCCTCTTTAGCGCCTCTGGCCAAAGGTTTGCTTCGTCGCCGCCGGTCCCGGGATGCGCTCCGCTGGTCGCGGTTGCGCCTGTCATGGCTCCGGCTGAGGCGCTTGCGGTCCCGCCTGCGTGAGCGGCTGCAGCTGCGCTTGCGGTGCCGGTTCTCCTTGTCTCGCCCTTGCTTATTCTCGACGAGCTGCCGCTGGAACTCCTGGAAGTCCGACATGCTGAGGCTGCCGCGTAAGGGCCCTCCCTGTGAGCGCTCACCTCGCCTGGCCGCCTGCCCGCTCTAGCCGCTCGCTCCCAGCAGGTCCAGGGGTTCCCAAAGGTGTGCACGGAGTCTGCGAAGAATGAAGGACAAGGAGGCAGCGTTCAGCTGATCAGCATAGCCTGGTTCTCCAGCCAGCTTCTCCAGCCTGGTTCTCCAGCCAGCTTCTCCAGCTAGGTTCTCTCTAGGTCCCTAATTTTAAAAGGTCAAACTGGTCACAGTGTGGCGGTAGGACTGGACGAGAGAGGCGCAGTGAGTACACCGGTGAGAGGTGGTGCTGGCCTGAGCTGAGGCAGGGACCATGGGTTTGGAGAGGACAGGGGTGTGAAGACCAGAGAGAAGCCGTGGTTAACAATGTCCTGAAGGTAAAGCCAGCACAGGTGTAGGAGCTGGTACCTGGGGGAACTTTGGCTCTTTGGACATGAATAGAAGAGCTTGTTCTGCTAAAAGGAGACTAGTTGCTATACTCTTGGTTTATCCCACACAGAGGGTAGGAAAGACTAAGAAGGGAGGAGGGCGGGAGAGTGGGTGCGGATCACATGTTGGGCAGGAGCTGACACCCTTCACTGAATCCTTGCAGCCACCCTGAGAGGCGAGGAGACTGAGTTTACATTTATTTGCCTGAAGTCGCACAGCCAGTAAGGGATGGGGCCAGAAGTCAGTTCTGCACCTGCCCCCCAGACTCCATTCTGAGCCCCTAAGAAGCTCTTGTCAGGTGGGCAGAAACAGACCTGTGCTCTGGACTGAAGAACAGATTCTAAACGGCTGGAGGGCAGCCCCTGTTATAGGCCTCTGGTGCTGGTTGTGCTCCTGTAAAGGGCCAGGGCACCTCCTCCCTCCCTCCCTGTCCCCTTCCCCAGCTGCCTGCCCAAGTCCTACCCCAGACACCAGCTGGGGTGAGTGTATGGCAAGGTGGACCATTCGGTAATGTGCAGATTTTCTTCAGATAGAATGACCAAGATTCAACCCAAAGCTGCAAGGACTGTGAGATTCCTCCATTTGTCCAGGATACTGTGTGTGCTCGCTCTTCTGGCCCATTTAAGACCTCAGTTATGTTAGACTCAGTCTTCAGCTTAAATACCTGCAAAATGGAGATAACACATCCCCTGCCTCATCTACCAAATGGGCGCAATAGGTCAGATGAGTATGTGAGGATCTTAAAGCAGGAATTATATCAAAGTGAGCTTATTACCAGGGGTCTACATCCTCATTTTAATGCAGAGTGGGCAGAGCCCTCAAGGCAGGAAAATGCTCCAGCTTGTGGGCACCTTGGGAGGAACACCTGAGTGAAGGTCACCAGGAAGAGTTTTTCTCTGCTGCCAGCTATTTCCGGCTTGAAAATAACCAGAAATGCTATTCTCTGCTGCCATCTCCTGTGCCTCTTGGAAACAGTGCCTGAGTAGAGGTCAGAAAAAGTTCTCTGCTGTCTCCTGTGCATGTTGAGAACAACACCTTAGAGGAGATTACCAGAAAAAGCTGGTTCAGAGGCCGGGCTAGGACCTGAGGCTAGCATCAGTCTTTAATGATGTCACACTGCACACTGACAAGTCACAGGCTTTGGTCTTGTGTTGGCAGTGGCAGCTCACAGTGAGTCTAAAGGTCTGAATACCACACTAGCCTGCAGGGAACAGACACTCATTCCAAACCCCTATCTCCATTCCTTCTGAATTCTAGCATTGACCTGTCCAGAGAGCAGTAGCTGCCGGTGACTGGTTTCAGTTAAGTGTACGCCAACTTAAAACAGAATTATAAAAACATATTTACAGACATTTCACAGTGATCCTATAGTCAGGAGCAAAGACCTTTTTATTTTTATTAATCCTCAACCGAGGATATTTTTTCCATTGATTTTTAGAGAGTGGAAGGGAGGTAGAGTGACACAGAGAGAGAAACATCAATGTGAGAGAGACACATCGATTGGTTGCCTTTCACATGTGGGATCAAGCCTGCAACCAAGGTATGTACTCTTTGCTGGAATCGAACCCAGACCCTTCAGTCCGAGGGCCAACACTCTATCCACTGAGCCAAACCCGCTAGGGCAAAGACCTTTTTATAAAAAGGGTTATATCTAGAGCTGTGCAAAATTCAAAACGATCAGGTCCCTTTGAAAGAGTCCAGTGTCCATGAAATGAAAACTGACCATTGGGAAGCCCCAGGGTGCCAAAGATTGCCTTCCAGGAATATTCCATTGAGATCCTCCCCAGAGACCTCCCCTAATTTCCCCACCTTTAGAGAGCAGATAAGAACCCTTAGGACAGAGGACCCAGCCTCCATCTCTCTCTCTCCCTCACCCTTTCTCTCTTAGGCCTTTCACCCTCTCCTTCCCCCAGGCACCTATATCCTTGTTTTCTTTCTTCTAAATTCCAAGGGCCCTTTGACTCTCTAACTTGTTTCCTGAGCCCACACAGCCTGGTTGTCTCACTTTTTCTATCTCTGTGACTTTCTAAATAAACTTTTGTTTGTCTTGACTCTAAACTAACTCTTTCTTTCTTTCTTTCTTTCTTTCTTTCTTTCTTTCTTTCTTTCTTTCTTTCTTTCTTTCTTTCTTTCTTTCGTTCTTTCTTTCTTTCTTTCTTTCTCTCTGTGTGTGTGCGCGCGGATTCTAAACTTTCTTAGCCCCAGAACTCAAGCACTGAGGTTGCTGAATCAAGGTTCAATCATTGAATCTGGTGCCAATTGGCCTCTAGGAGATCAAGGCTAGATGCTACAGGGCCTTATAAGTTAAGAGGAAAAGGAAATCAGAAGGGTGTAAAGGAGGGTGGAGAAATAATATTGCTTTGTAGAAAGTTCACTCTGGCTTCAGTGTTATAAAACAGATAAGGACGGGGCAAGCTTGGGAGCAGGCGAGCAGCTGGCAGGCTGCGGCAGTGAACCAGCTGAACAGTGAGGGTGGCTAAAATTAGAGTGACTGCAGTAGGGATGAACAGAAACAGGAGGAATTCTCAGGAAAGATGTTAGACTGAACAGATATATCTTCATTTTCTTCCTCCTGAAACTTTAAAAACACACATGGGATTGTTTGTTTCAAAAACATTCTGGAAGGCACCAAAAAAATGGACAAGTACTAGATGATTTAGAAAACCAGTAACGAGGATAACTCAAAGGCGATTTTATTGGCACCATAGACTCACCAAGAGGTTTAGGACCTGATTGCCTCAGGCACCTCTGGAAGTAGCAGTGAAGGGGACGAGAGAAGTCCTATAATTAGGATTTGTCCCTTTAAAAAAAAATTAGGATTGGTTAAAACTGCTTAAGAAGCAGTTAAGTTCCCTCCCTGACTTGAGTTACTGGAATACTACCCATCCCCCCCTTCTTGGGAAAAAGACTGTAAAACGAAAGGAAGATTATGCAAAAACTGTACATACTGAATAATAAAGCAGTGTATCTCACAACCCCAGCCCAATTTCTCTACTCAGCTCCAAGAACTCTAGCTGCCGAGACTTCAGCCTCTAGGCAGGAGGATATTAGGAGAATCTTCTTTGGGCCATGGGAACAAAAGAACTAGAGATACTGAAATCAGGGTTTCCCAATAAGATGACGCAGCCAGATCCACCCACAACAAGCCCCAGAACACACCTTCCACTTGCCCAAGTACTTCTTCAGCACTTGCTTTGGATCTTCTTGTCTTACCTCAGCTCGAAATGAACCCCGACTGTTCCTGCTGGGTGGCCCCTGCCCTTGCACTGCTCCTGCAAATGCGAAGAGTACAAATGCATCTCCTGCTAGAAGAGCCGCCACGCCTGCTGATCCACGTGTTGTACCACGTGCGCCCAGGGCTTGTACCAAGCCTGCAAAAGGGCATCAGACAAGTGCAGACGCTGAGCCTGATGTTGGAAAAGCCAGTTCCCACATGGAAAAACCTGTATGTTTAAATTGTTTCCTATTACCCTGACTTTGGTTGGTACATTCCTGTTTCTATGAAATCTTTCTGACAATAAACTCATATAGACTAAAACAATAACAACAATAAAACCCCACCAAGGCCTATTTATATGCTCTGAGCTCCCAATCACCTTTTTAGTCCCCACACTTTAAAAAAGATCTTTTAACATGAACGAGAGCAAAACAAGACACACACAAAGGAACAGGAAATAGTAACTTAGAAGAAATGGCCCACTCGGGAAGGCAAAACAATAAAATACCTACAGTCCGGCCAGTGTGGCTCAGTGGTTGAATGTGGACCTATGAACCAGGAGGTCACAGTTTCATTCCCAGTCAAGGTATATGCCTGGGTTGTGGGCTCGATCCCAGTGTGGGGCATGCAGGAGGCAACTGATCAATGATTCTCTCTCATCATTTTTTTTTTAATATATTTTATTGATTTTTTACAGAGAGGAAGGGAGAGAGATAGAGAGTTAGAAACATCGATGAGAGAGAAACATCGACCAGCTGCCTCCTGCACATCTCCTACTGGGGATGTGCCCGCAACCCAGGTACATGCCCTTGACCGGAATCGAACCTGGGACCTTTCAGTCCGCAGGCCGACGCTCTATCCACTGAGCCAAACCGGTTTCGGCTCTCTCTCATCATTGATGTTTCTCTCTCTTTCTCTCTCTCTCTCTCTCTCCCCCTTCCTCTCTGAAATCAATAAAAATATATTTTAAAAATATCTATGAATAATATCTTCAGAGGGATAAAAGGGTCAACAACCAAGAATAGCATCAGGTGCATTTAAAAAGAAAAGAAATTCAAGAAACAAAGAAGAAAGTCAATAACCCCTGCAGTGAAGAGAGGCCCCACTTTTGAGTGTTGTGTGTCGGAGGTCATGTTGATTAGTTGAAGAGAATTAAGAGGCTAAGATTTTTAAAAAGAAAAAGTAAAGAAAAGTGAAAGTCAATAGAAGAAAAATAAATGTAAGAAAATTCCCAAAAAGTAAAGCAAAAAAGACAAACATGGAAGCTAAGAGACAAACCTAAGAAAATTAGAAATTTCTAGGCAAGGAAATCCTGTATCTGAATATTAAGAGTTCTGCTAAGAATAGGCACAGAGAAAATGCAGGGGAGGGAATCACCAAGGGGAAAAAAATTTATTCCCAGAAATGAAGGATACAAGTTTTCAGATTGGAGTTGAGTACCCAGTACAGTTGGTGAAAACAGACACACACCAGAGTGTGAAGACTATAGGGCAATATAACCTTAATGGCCTTTTGTAAGCTTCCCACCACAGGAGGACAAAGACCAGAAAAACTTTCAGGACACCAGGAATCAGACCAGATAGAAATTGTCCTAAAGACACCTGATTGCACACCCGCATTCCATCTGCATTCTAAGCCCACCAACTCAGCCCCCAGACCCACTGATGACAAGAGCTTCCCGCCAGTGACTACATATATGAACGAAACTCCAGCTCCTGGGTGCTATGTCCATCATCTACCAAATGTCTCCTGTGCAGCCCTTCCCTTCGGATACCCCACCCCCCATCCCCTTTCCTTAAATAAATTCAATTTTCTTTCATCACAGTCAGAGATGGCTATTCAGCTTGCCCACACACCCCGATTTTAGTATTTCACAGAGCATGGAGACAAGATCCCTAAAGATTCCAAAAGGAGAAAAAACGGGTCAAAGGGAAAGGAATTCAGCTCCGAAACTATTTACCTCCCAAACATACTGTCTAAGAAAGCAATGGAGGAGATGATCCAGCCAAATGAAGGAATAAGCTAAGAGAGTTCTTCCTCTGTGGGATAGAAAACATGATACTGTTGAAGAAAAGGAAACTGGCCCACGGTGGAGCCCCTAGAACAGCAAATCAAGACTTACTTGCAGTTTGAGCTCCTCCCAGGAATGTGGCCTTAAACCAATCAGTCTGGAATTTCCTGATCGACTCTAGTGAGGTAATCTGCTTGATAAGATCCTCAGCCGTTCCCAAAAGGTAGGTGACTTCGCCTGAAACCGTCCTTTTCTTTTGCTAATAACTCCCTTGTCCTGTCTTCCTGCCTATAAAAGCCTTACATTTTGTACAGCTACTAAGAGCACCTCTCTATTTATTAAATAGGATACTGTCCAGTTCATGAATTATTCAATAAAGCCAGTTAGATCTTCACATTTACTCAGTTGAATTTTTGTTCTTTTTTTTATTTTAGTTCTTGTTCTTTAACAGATTTGGTGGCAGCAATGGGATTTGAAGTGAATTTCTGAAGGTATTCGGGGACAACAAGAAACACAGGCATGGGACCCCCACAAACCCTTCGAGTTCAAGGTCTTTCTCATCATCTTGGAGGGCCATGTTTATTTTTAAACTATAGGCCCAGTGCACAGATTCATGCACATTGAAAGGAAATTAATTAGAAGAAATATTTTAGAGGCTGGGGAGGGACAGAAGGAGATTGGCCAGCTGGAGAGGGACTGAGGGAGGTTGACTCCTGGTCATGTCCGGCCTGTCTCAGACAGTCGCAATAGGCCAGACCCCAGCAGCAAGCTAACCTACCAGTTGGAGTGTCTGCCCCTGGTGGTCAGTGCACATCATAGCAACTGGTCAAACTGGTCAGACACTTAGCATATTAGGCATATCTATTTATATAAAAGCCTTCTATGCTAAGTGTCTGACCAATTGGTCGACTGTTTGGTTGACCACTCAACTAGTCACTGTGATGCACACTGACCATGAGGGGGCAGACTCTCTGACCAGTAGGTTAGCTTGCTGCTGGGGTCTGGCTGATCAGGACTGGGTGAGACGGCCCCGATTGACCTTGATCACCAGCCAGGCCGAGGGACCTCAACCATGCACAAATTCGTGCACTGAGCCTCTAGTGCAGGGGTGGGCAAACTTTTTGACTCGAGGGCCACAATAGGTTCTTAAACTGGACTGGAGGGCCGGAACAAAAGCATGGATGGAGTGTTTGTGTGAACTAATATAAATTCAAAGTAAACATCATTACATAAAAGAGTACGGTCTTTTTTTCCAATAGTTTTATTCATTTCAAACGGGCTGGATCCGGCCCGCGGGCCGTAGTTTGCCCATGGCTGCTCTAGTGTGTATGTGTGTGTGTGTGTGTATACACACACACACACACACACACACACACACACACTAGAGGCCCGGTACACGAAATTCATGCACAGGTAGGGTCCCTAGGCTTGGCTGGCAATCAGGGCTGATCTGTGGGGCAACCAGTGGGGCAATGGGGGGGGAGGGGTTGCTGCTGGCACTCGTGTTGGCTGGCCTAGGGCCTGTGGGCTGGGGGCAGCCCCTGCATTGAGTGTCTGCCCCCTGATGGTCAGTGCTCATCATAGCAACCAGTCCACCAGTTCCACCATTTGGTTGATTTGCATATTAGGCTTTTATTATATAGGATATTGCCAGTGCACATCATATGTATCGGCCGGTTGGTCAGTCAGATGGTCAGATGGATATATGGTTGGTCACTTAGCCTTTTATATATATATAGATGAGATGGTGTAGAACAATGCATACAGTTCTGGCTGTCTGCATTGCAGATTTCCAACCAGATTGAAAATACTGTCCTGTTAGCGGTGAAATGGCACCAGATTGTTATCAGACCTCAATTCAGCAACCTCAGTACTTGAGTTCAGTAAAAAAAGAATTCAGAGCCAAGGAACTCAAATTATAAGAGAAAGTTTATTTAGAAAGTCACAGTGGTAAAAAAACAACAACACACTGAGCCAGCTGGGCTGCATGGGCTCAGGAACTGAGTTACAAAAGCAGAAGAAGGGCCCTTGTTGCTTAGGAAAAAGAAGGGCAGAAAGATGTGCCTCAGAGAAGGAAAAGGGGAAAGAGGAGGTTGAGAGAGAGGGGGGGGGGGGGGGGGGGAGAACACACTGGGTCCTTGGTCCTAAGTGTTTAAAGGCGGGGTCTTAGAGGATCCCAGGGGAGGATCTCAATAGAATATCCATCAGCTTTTCCAGGTCTGTCCTTTCAGGGTGTGGTCTCTACTGATTGGCCAGTGCTAAGGGAGGGTTATTAGTCATTGCATCTGAGTCTGATGTCAGCTAAGGTGTCCCTTCATCTGGTTTTGCTGCTTTTCTGGGTCCTGAGCTGAAACACATCTGTGGCCTAAGTGTCATCTCTAGTTTGACCAAAAACTCAGCAGACCCGAGGCTTTGTTCTTAAGATTACTTGATGTGCAAAAAAAAAAAAAAAAAAAAAAAGGAAAGAAAAAAAAAGATGACTTGATGTGGGTCAGAACCTCACGTCCTGAGGACTGGATGCTTAAGGGAGTGGTCCTGCAAGGACTTGTATGGGAGTCCTGTGAGGCTACTCTTCAGTCCCCCTGTTCCTCCTTTAAGGGGGGCTATCACATGACCAGGATATGCGAGGGGAGGCAAGGTCACTCTGGGGTGAGGTCCCAGCCTAGTTTGTCCGATTGCTGGTACCTGGGGCTTTCTGCCCTGGTGACTTCTATACCTGGCCTATTGTTCCTGCTCTTCTCACGTCTATCTAAATGCCTACTATATCAGTTTTGTCCGCAGGTGGTTAACCTGAGGATGCAAAACCTGGGGATATGAAGGGCCCACTGTATATTCATTGAAAAAAAAAAAAAATCCCAGTATAAGAAGACCCAAGTAGTTCAAACCCGTATTGTTCAAAGGTCGACTGTGATTTGCCATGCAGCTAAAACATGAAACGTCTCCATTTACTACCAGGGACTTGGCAACCCTCTCCGCTAAACAAATGAATGCGTGAGAACGTGGTGGTAATGCTCTGGATTTGCAACTCGATTTTGTCAACTCACGCAGACTCACAAGAGCCGGGTGTGTAACCCAATGTGCCAATTAATCAGGTCACAGTGGGAAATGCAGGGACCCCCCTCGGCCCTAAGGAGGGCTGGAGCCCCGAGTTCCCTTCTTTTCCCGCTTTCAAGACTCCGTTCCCATCACTCCCCCCCGCCCCCTCCACACACCCCGTGCACATGCCCCATTTCCAGCCGATGAGACTGGCCCCTTCAGGCCCAGGCAAAACAAACTGAACTTGGACATTTCCCAAACTTCCTCATTGAAAGGTGATCATAGATGTGATCTTCTGTGAGTGCAGACATGGGTGTGTGTGTGGGGGGGGGGGGGGGAGGTGGGGGGGGGGAGGTGGGGGGGGGGAGGTGGGCGGGCCCGGAGGGCTGCTGCACCCATTAGTTTTGCCCTGAGTAGATTCGGAGGGGGGTGTCTGGGCTGCGCCTCGGGGCTGCGGTGCCTCCGCCCCGAGCGCGGCCGCGCTCTGGGAACTAATTAGTGGGACTTGGTGTCGCCCTCGTCGCTTTGGCGCCGGGTGTCGAAGAGCAACACGGCTCTGCCCGCCGGGCCGGGACGCCGGGCGCCGCGCCACAGCCCCCCCGAGGCCAGCCTGCCCGTCCCTCCGCCCGCTTCCAAGATGGCGGCGCGCTGCCGTCGCGTCGCGTCGCGGCCCGCCCCGCCCCCGGGCCCGCCGGCCGCCCCGCCTCCTCGTGCGCGGGGCCGCGCCGCGCGCGCCCGCCGCCCCTTCCGCGCGAGCTCCACCCAGGTCGGCAGCAGCGCGGTCGGCGGCGCCTATTTCCCGCCATTGTGCGAAGTGGAGGTTGGGGGCCCGGACGCGCCGCCTTCCTGCGGCCGGCAGCTCCCGGGCGGCCGCCGCCACCGCCGCGGTCCCCTGAGGCCCGGCGGCCCGCGCCACGCGTGTCGCCCTGCGTGGGAGGGCGAGGAGCGGCCGAGCCCCTGAGGAGGCGCCGCGGCGCGGGACGCCGCTCGGCGAAATGCCGTGCGGGGAGGACTGGCTCAGCCACCCGCTCGGGATCGTGCAGGGCTTCTTCGGTGAGTGGCGGCGCGGGGCGGGCCGGGCCGGGCGGCGGCCGACTGGGCGAGCTGGGGGCCGGGCCCGCGCGGGGCGACCTCGGGGGCTCGCGCGGCCCACACGGACCGCGCCGCCGGCGCCGAGACCCCGTCCCCGAGCCGGGCCGCAGGTGCCTCCCACCTGCCGGATTCGCGGTCCGCCGGCGG
Organism: Myotis daubentonii; assembly: GCF_963259705.1. Classification (NCBI taxonomy): domain Eukaryota; kingdom Metazoa; phylum Chordata; class Mammalia; order Chiroptera; family Vespertilionidae; genus Myotis; species Myotis daubentonii. The sequence goes on along the minus strand of NC_081852.1, from coordinate 58,800,364 downwards.
CCACGGGGACGCCGCGAGGAGCGGGCGGCCGGCCGGCCGGCCGTGATTGACGGCGGCGCTCCCTGCCTGCCCCGCCGGGGCCCGAGCCCGCGGGCGGGCGGCCGGGCTCGGAGGGGTCCCGGAAGCCGCGGAGGGCCCGCCGGGACGGGGCGAGGAGCGCCCTTCGCCGGGGAGCCTGCGGGATATTTCAAAACTTCCGGTGTGGCGGGGCGCCGGCCGCTCGCCGCCCGAGTTGGCACCGGCCGCCGAGACCCAGCCTCCCCGCTCGGGATGAGCCGGGCTGGGACCGCTTCCCGCTTCCCGCTTCTGTGAGGGCGGCTGCAGACCCTGCCCCGGGGCCGCCCCGCGGGCCGAGCCCCCGAGCCCCCGCTGGAGACGCGCACACGCGGGGCATCGCAGTTGCAGGTGCTGTGACGGCTGCCCTTCTGCTCGGGGCGCGGGGGGATCAGGGAAGGTGGTTGACGGTTAACTCGGCCGCGGCGAGGAGCGGAGGCAAACGCGTGGGAAACCCCTGGCGGAAGGGGAGCCCTAGCACCTGGCCGCCCGCACGTCACTTAGACGGGAGAGTGGCCGCAGCTCCTGGAAAGCCTCGTGCCTCGTGGGGTATCGCCGAGAACCTCCAGTCAGAAGCCGAATGCCCCCCCGGGGCCGAAGCTGATGGTGTGAAGTGGCTGCGTTTCAGCCTCGATCACGGTCCCTATAATTGGAACTCGTTTAGTTACCTGGTTTCGCAGCCTGAAACTAGAGGCAGCAAATGAGAAGACATCCCGGGTACGCATGCAGCCCCCTGGTAACCAGTGAACGCTGACAGCCTGATGAAGAAGAAGTGGAAACTGTATACCTGTATTTTAAAAGCTAGACTAGACACCACTACCCCCCCCCCCCAAAAAAAATCATATATCCATCAAGGGTGCTTTGAGGAAGGGGCAAATATCCCTCCACCAGACCCTAGTAATTGATGTTCATGATACTGGAACCCGTAATTGATATCCAAAATAATGGCCCCAAAATGTGAAGGTTAAATTGCATAGTCGGTTTATCAGGGTACAGACTCATAGATACTTTATCTGAAAAATCCTTCAAAAGTGTAAACTTTCGGTGCTTAATGGGTGCAGTTCCAGTTACTGATCTTTAGAAAATTTACTTATGAGAGATACCCCATATCCTAGTTATGCTGAACCAATAAGATTATATTTGATAGCGATTCGAATATGTTTGTATCAGATTTTGTCTCAGTGTGTAATATCCTAAGGGGCACATCTCATCATGGTACAGAAATGATATAATTTGGTTATAAAATACTGGCTTTACAGTAGTTGGAAAATTTTGTGAATTGTGGGGACCTGGACCTTGACACCCCCTCTCCCCCCCCCCCACCCCCCCCCCCCCCCGCAAGAATAATTTGTTCCTATATAGGTTGTGTCTTACAGAGAAAAAACTAATATTGGGTTGTTGTGATTTTTTTGTAGAAGCTGTTCTGAAGTGTAGTATATATATATATTTTTGCTGTGTTTTCCTGTCATGGAATGTATTGAATACCTTTATAAAACAGCACTATGGGTATGTTTGTGTGAGAAGTATGCCAGGTGTTAACTTCTAAACTCTTTTTGCTTTAGTAGGAAATTGTTTAAATCCATTCCCCCCACCCCCGCTCCCCCAGACAGAAGAATAAGGCAGCATGTCTTTGTAGTTTTGGTTCCACCCCTGCCTCACTCTCAGACCTCATCGCTGCCTTGCCCCTCATGTTGAACTCTTTGACATTGACTTTGAGCCTTGCCTTCGCCTTCTGCATCAGCTGTTTCCTTTTGCCTGGTCCCTCCTTCCCATCCCACTTCGCTCTCCTGGCTGAATCTTACTCTTCCTTTGGGAACTTAAGTACTTCAGCTCCCAGTTACTCCAGGACCCTGTGTGTCCTGGAAATGAGCATGTAAAGCAGCAGGCTGTTGAAATTACTTGTTTTGGGTTCCTTTGCTGGATCTTGACTCTGAGCAGTCTTGGCCTGTCGCTGCCTGATTCACGGGCAATATCCTAATTGCCTGGAATATGTTTTGTGCAACGAAAGTGCTTGGTGACCGTTGAACAGAGGCAGTGGATGGTTTCTGGGCCACACATCTCAAACTTAGGGCAGTCCTGGCAGACCTTATATTGATTCAGAGAATTTGAGGGTATGCCCCATATGAATTACTTTTACATACAAATCCTAATTCTTCTTGGCTCAGATAAGAAACTTTGAAATTCTGTGAGTGGCTACTCATAACTATATGAGTCTTAATTAATCTTTATGAACCAATCTGTACCCTGCATTTGTATTTGCCATAATACAGTTGTTCATGTGTAAAGGCTTTTCTGCAAGCCTTCATAAAATGCATTTAATGTTTCAGTTCCAGTTTCTAAAAGATTTTATATGCAGGGCATTGAGGTCCAAGGCTTAAATTAAGATTTAGGAATGCTTTAGTTCTGCAGATTTCTGTTGGGCTCTGTCATGGGCATAATGCTGGAGTCAGTCCCCCCGCTGTTGCTCATTTCGTGATCCATAGCAGATAGCTTTTTTGAAGCAAAGGCAGGAATCTTCAAAAAAGAAAGTTTTGTACACTTCTTTTCTCTTTCAATCATTTTTTATTTAAAAGAAATTTTCTTCATTTAAATTGATTAAAAACTTGAAGTAATAACCACTGTTAATTTCAGAAGTAGGAATGCTTGTCAACTCTGACTTCTTTTATTGTTTTTAAATTGTTGGTTGAGTCAAGATCATTATTTTTGGTTATATTCAAGGAACTTTGGTTGTATCTGATAGAATTAGAACTAGCGTATCTCGTACAAAAGAGCAGTGGTGTGTGAAGGAGGGAAGGAAGGAGTATTTTCTAGTATTTTAGAGAATTTAAAGCAGTAAGAAAATTGAAAGTTGGTATGCCTTTTTATTGTCACCATAATTCTAAACAGGCAATTAAACCCTTTTGTTTGTCCCCACCTTGGATTTCTCCTGCCATCACACCCTTAGTAGGCCACTGATAAGAAATCTGTTATGAGTTTTACGGCCAAAGGTGATCCTGAGTGGGGGGGTGAAAGGATTGAGAAAAGACAGACAAGAGAATGAAAGCTGGGTCTCGGTGGGACGGTGGGACGCTGCTCCCTGATGAGGAGACAGCGCCAGCGCCCACAAGCCGTGTCTTTATTTAATAGCAGGGGTCCTCAAACTACGGCCCGCGGGCCACATGCAAATACAAATATTATATTTGTTCCCGTTTTGTTTTTTTACTTCAAAATAAGATATGTGCAGTGTGCATAGGAATTTGTTCATAGTTTTTTTTTAAACTATAGTCCGGCCCTCGAACGGTCTGCGGGACAGTGAACAGGCCCCCTGTTTAAAAAGTTTGAGGACCCCTGTTTTATAGCAAATGCCACGAGGCAAAGTAAGGGCGTGATCAGGGTGTTTACAGCATTCTTGTGAGTTTCAACCCCACTCAACTACTTGTACCTGAACTCTGTCGCACAGGCACGTGGCCACGTGTTTGGACCATAGGTTCAAGCTTACAACCACAGCCATTGGCTATGATGGTGCTGGGAGGGCCCTGCCCTCCAGCTGGGACTTGCACGTGGCAATGAGAGGACCCTGTCCTTTCATTAGTCCGAGGCTTGAACCTGGCCAAAACACTAGCCGCGCCCCACAATGAGGCTGTGGAACCCCAGAACACAGGAGAGTGGCTTGGTATCCAAAGAGACTACTGAGCGGATCAGGAACTGGGAAACTAGCAAGAATCCAATCCAACTTTATCTCTTCTCCACATAGCTCCCACATTGACTTGTTCGTAGTTTCAACCCACACTAGTTAGCACCTCCCATTTAATCCCAAATTCCAGGGTTAGAGAAACTGATTGGCCTGGCCTAGTATGGAGTCAGGAGTTCACTCCTACACTAGTCAGCTATGGCCAGAGCACAGCTATGTTATGCAGGCAGTCATGACCGTGGGGGGGGCCGGGGGGAGGGGGCGCGGGCGGGCAAAGTTCTCAGAGAAGAATGGATTGGGCAGCTATGGCAAAAGGCATAAATATGGATATATGCTTTTTTTGTTTGTTTGTTTTTTTTAAATATATTTTATTGATTCTTTACAGAGAGGAAGGGAGAGGGATAGAGAGTTAGAAACATCGATGAGAGAGAAACACCGATCAGCTGCCTCCTGCACACTCCCCGCTGGGGATGTGCCCGCAACCAAGGTACATGCCCTTGACCGGAATCGAACCTGGGACCCTTGAGTCCGCAGGCTGACGCTCTATCCACTGAGCCAAACCAGTTAGGGCAATATATGCGTTTTTTAACTCATTACATAATAGCTGGCACATGGTTACAAAAAACATAGCAGTATTAAATGAAGAGTAAAAGTATGCCCTTCCTGTACTGAGGTAACCACTTTTAACTGCTCTTACTTTTAGTTCTTTTTTCTTTGCAAAAATTTTCATTGAGGTGTAACTCAATATTCACCACTTTAAAATGTAAGTTCATTGGTTTTTAATATATTACAGTGGTGTGCAATCACTATCATTTAGATCACCCCAAAAAGAAACACCATACCATAAGACCCAGGATTTCACAGGGAATTCTTAAACATACACAGTACATAAAACAAAAACTTTATAAATTGGGCATCATCAAAATTAAACACTTTTTTCTTTGACCAGTTTTCTCAGTGGTTAGAGCATCAGCCTGTGGACCGGTTCACTTCCCCGGTCAAGGGCACATATCTTGGTTGCAGGTTTAATCCTCCACCCCTGGTTGGGGCGCCACTAGGAGGCAACCAATTAATGCATCGATGTTTCTTTCTCTCCCCCGTCTCCCATCCTTTTCCTTTTCTAAAAATCAGTGGAAAAAATATTCTCATTGGGTGAGGATTAAATAAATTAAAACCTTTTGTTATGCCAAAGATATTTATTAGGAGACTGAAAAGACAAATTATGAACTGGGAGAATGTTTTTTGAAAATCATACATCTCATAAAAGAACTTGTATCCAGATTATATAAAAAAATACAATGATAACCCAATTTTAAAAAGGAGCAAAAGATTTAAATAGACACTTTACCAGTTCAGTATTGTTAGCCACTAGGGAAATGCAGATTTAAACCACGATGAGCTATTATGCACCTATTAGAACAACTACAGTTGGGAAAAAACAATAGTGACAATAGCAAGTACTGGCAAGGATACAAACAGCTAGATTCTTAAACATTGCCAGTGAGAAAGCAAAATGAAGCAGCCACTCTGGAAAAGTCAATCATAAAGTTAATCACACATTTCCAATATACCCAACTGTCCTATTCCTAGGTTTTTGTCCCCAGAAATGAAGGCTTATGTTCACACAAAAACCTATATGCACATGTTTATAGTTGTTTTGTTCTTAGTTATCAAAACCTGGGGAAAATCTGTCCTTCAATAGCTAATTGGACAAACAAATTAATGGTTCCGCTATATAGTGGAATACTATTTAACAATAAAAATAAATGAACTATGGATACACGCCTGGCCTTAGAGATTCACTAGGACCCGTGAATCAGTGTATAGATGTACACATGGCTAAGATTTATTACAGCAGCACAGTGAGGATACGTAACTGGGAAAAGACACAGATAGAGTCTGGAAGAATCCATATGTAGGCTTCTTTATGCTTTCTCCCTTGGGAGAGTTCATAGATTGGAAGATGTATTTTTAAAAAAATATGTTTTCATTGATTTTTAGAGAGAGGAAGGGAGAGGGAAAGATGGAAACAGCGATGAGAGAGGAACATCATCAGCCTCTAGATCAGCCGTGGGCAAACTACGGCCCGGATCGTTTGAAATGAATAAAACTATTGGAAAAAAAGACCGTACCCTTTTATGTAATGATGTTTACTTTGAATTTATATTAGTTCACATAAACACTCCATCCATGCTTTTGTTCCGGCCCTCCGGTCCAGTTTAAGAACCCATTGTGGCCCTCGAGTCAAAAAGTTTGCCCACCCCTGGCCTAGATAATAGCGTTGCAAACACAGCATCAGCATCACTTATGTAGAAATCTGACTGATAACACATACCTGCAGTTAATCTAAGAAAACATCAGACAAAACCAAAATGATGGGCATTCTATTTTTTAAGGGCCTGTATTCTCAAATATGAATGCCATAAAGATAGGAACTGGTCTAGATTAAAGATACATGGTAGCCGAAAGCAATATGTGATGCTAGGCAGGGTTCTGTACTGAAGGGGTAAAATGCAGTAAAGGATATTTTGGGTCAGATGGCAAATTGGAATATGGATGGTTGATTAAATAAAAAGTATATCAATTTTTAACTTCTTGAGGTCGATGGACAGTACTGTGATCTATTGTTAGGAAACACATTGAACTACTTAAAGTTAAAAATCTGTGATGTGTGCAACTTAATCTCAAATGGGTCAGAAAAGTGTACATGAGAGAGCAAATGAGAAAGCAAATGAAGCAAAGATACAGGTGTTCTTTGTGCTAGTCATGCGTCCTTTTGGGACATTTATTCCAAAATAGAAAATTCAGAACAACAGCAACAACCCCAGCTCTTCATTTCAGTCTGTAGAGAAGTGTTTTCAGAGAGCCGTGCGCTGTGCAAAGGCTGCTGGAGGTGCTGCTTTGCCTGGGTGCCCCCTCTTTCTGTGGGCGTCGCAGCCAGTCCTTGGCCCCTGAGAACCCGCAGGAGGGCATCACGCCCTGGTGTGTAGAGCCAGCCTGCAGTGGGCAGCTTCTTGTCTTGAGTGTGCCACTTACTTGAACAGCCTATTATTGTGTAGTGTAGCTTGACCTTTGAAAAGTGTATTTGTCTTTCAGCCCAAAATGGAGTTAATCCTGACTGGGAGAAGAAAGTAATTGAATATTTTAAGGAAAAGCTGAAAGAAAATAATGCTCCTAAATGGGTAAGTTTATTGCTCTTTGTGGGGGAAGATGGTTGGGCTGACTTCCAGTTCTCTCAGTAGAGTTGTAATCCATAATTTTAAAATATATAAATCAATGTGTACTGCCTTCTGCCTTAAGTGCCGTAAGTACATATATATTAAAAGATTTTGGCCTCTTTTACAACTTAAATTTAAAATCAAGCAATTAAATGTTTCTGTATTGGGGCCTCTAGATGGCAGTAACTGACCGTGTTACTTTCTAAGACAAAAAAATTGGTAGTTGTGAGCTTTGATTGTTATTTAAAAAAATTGGCATGTACTAGTCTTTAAAAAAAAATTTTTTTTTATTGCTTTTTAAAGAGAGGAAGGGGGAAAGAGAGAGAATAAAACATCACCCTGGCTGGTTTGGCTCAGTGGAGAGAGCGTCAGCCTGCTGACTGAAGGGTCCTGGGTTCAATTCCAGTCAAGGACACATGCCTGGGTTGCGGGCTCAATCCCCAGTAGGGGGCATGCAGGAGGCAGCCGATCAATTATTCTCTCTCACCCTTGATGTTTCTATCTCTCTCTCTCCCTCTCTCTCTGAAACCAATAAAGATATTTAAAAAAAGAGAGAGAGAGAGAGAGAGAATAAAACATCAATGCAAGAGAGAAACATCAGTCAGGTGCCGCCCTGACTGGGGATTGAACCTGCAGCCCTTTGGTGTCCACACGATGACGCTCCAACTAACTGAGCCTCCCCGAACAGGGCAGTATGTACTAGTCTTAAAAGAAGAACTCAGTAAAACAAATGCCTTTCTGCTACTCAGAAAGTGTTCAGAAGGAAAAGCATTTATTTTTACACTGTAGTCAAATGCCATTACACAAAGTTGGAAGAACTCGGAGGTACTCTTGTCAGCAGTTATGTTGACTCTTGAGAACATTGGCTTCCTAATGAGGCTGATTTTTGTGCCTGAGTTGCGGTTTGGGTGTGGATAGGATATAAAGTCTTATGTGTGTATTTGAGCTTAATGTTTTATAGACAGACTGCCGTGTTCATTTTCCTTTAAGGTACCATCATTGAATGAGGTTCCTCTTCATTATTTGAAACCTAACAGTTTTGTGAAGTTTCGTTGCATGATTCAGGACATGTTTGACCCTGAGTTTTACATGGGAGTTTATGAAACGGTGAACCGAAACACAAAAGCACGTGTATGTATGGCTTTTTATCGTGGAACTTTCTGTTTATAATTAGTGTTTTTTTGGTATTTTTGAATTAGATGTATTGCTATAATACTCTTATCCTTTGTTTTGGGTCATAGGTTCTTCATTTTGGAAAATATAGAGATATAGCAGAATGTGGGGTATGTATTTTTAAGATCTATAAAACATTTTTAATAAGAATTTTTCCCTAAGAGGAGAATTTATTTCTTTTGGTTTATCTTAAATTTATCTTTGTATAAATAAATTCTAAGAAGTCATGTGGAATGCTTTTGCTCTTATTTTCTCTGTTATATTTTTGTCTTCTAAAAATCTCTTAGAATGTAGAATGTTATAAATGACAAAACTAATTTGTTTCTTTTCTCAGTATCTATGTATTTGGTTAAAAAAATTACTGGTTGTGATAAATTCTTTAAAAAATGAAAGTAGAAGATTAACTGAGGGCTTAACACTTGCTTAATTAAGTTGGATCAAGTTCTGCTCTCTTTCCCTGGAAAGAAAATAGTTTTTAATAAACTTAATCCTTCTTTGATGAAAGGAAGCACTGGGTGCGCTCTTACATATCAGTGATGGGAAGGGTAGGAAGGCAGATCCTGGTGCAATTATAGTTGTGAATGGGACAGTCTTGAGGTAGAAACTTAATATTAAGCAGTTACAGTGCAACACAGTATATCTCCATTTTAAATAACTGCTTTTCTGATCATGAACAACACGCATAATTAAATTTAATTTCACAAAGAAACCTGTTCAACATACCTGGCATTATAACGGAACAGCTTAAAATTTATTTCTAGTTTAATAGTAGAAAAAGATTATCAGCATTTCAAAATAGATAGGTTAGCCCCCAATGTCTCCCATCAATTGCTCTCCCTGTGTTTTTCATGTGGTCCCATTGAAACAGCAATTGTAAATGTTGGGAAAGAAGCCAAGTGTCCAGGTGGGGATGGAGGAGGCAGGAGCTTGGGCAGGGCCTCAGGAGAAAGGTGGGCCCTCGGTGGAGCCATTGGGTCTAATTCTCTGCCTTGCAGACCATCCTTTTAAATCAGGTTTTCTAGGGCTTTTTTCCACTCTGGGAGTCTGGCTCTTGCTTACTCAAACCTCAAGAGATTGGTTTATAAAGCCTAATCCCAGCCCATTTATTCATACAAGTTTTTCCTCATTGAATTAAAGTGTTCTGGTTCATTGGCCCAATCTGGACAGAAAAACAACCCTAATTTGGAAGGTTGCTGAAAAGATTTTATTAAACAAAAATGTAACTTCCTACAATTATCTAGAGAAATGGACTCATGAAAGATGAATTTGTTTAATCTTACACATGATGACCTTCAGGTCTCCCAATGTCGTTTTCCTTTCAGAGTGTTTGCATAGGTAAAATGTTTGCCAAGTCTGACGAATCAACTTTTAAATGCTTACTGCATCTTTTGATTTAGGAGCCCTAACCCTCCTCATATGAGGCTAATATTTTAATACACAACTTTTCCTGGTACACAGTAATGCAGTCTTACTATAGCTCAGTCACCGTAGTACCTGGGAATAGGAAAATAAAATAGATGCGACTGTCCATCTGTGACACTACCAAAGGCAAAGATAGTTCATACCGTGTGGCTCAAGATTCATATGTAAAAGCACCATCCCAGGAAAAGGGGACGTCAGGCCTGGAGAGAGAAACAGAAAACCCTGCTTAGACATATGATCTCCGGCTCAAACCTGATGTCTTTTGGATCCTCTTTTTCCCCTCTACAAAATGAAATACACATCTTAGTTTATTTTTAAGAGGATTTTTTGTACTATAAAGTTATGTGTTTATTAAAGTAGTTTTTAAATGTTACATATTGGGTCCTTTAACACTTTCTAAGCATATATGAGATAGAGAATATGCTTTTTTTAGGGAATAATAGCTGAGACTTGGATTGCATCTCAGAGCTACCTTGTAATGAGTATTTCATTAAATTCCTTTTATATAGGCTGATTCTGATGTTTTCTATGAAAGAGATAGTGGGGTTACCATGTGCTTTGTCTTTAAAAAAAATAAAGCACCCTGTTCATTAAAAGGATTTAATTTTGTAACATAGGGTGCTGTGTATTTTGATTTGAGGGAAGGTAAAGTATTGATTATTGCTCGCAAAATTATTTTTATGCCAGTTTTCTTTTAAAAAATGATGGTTTGGATTTTAGTTAGCTGCTTGTTAATTCAGTTTACTCAGTGTGAAATAATTATTATGGTTTTATGGTAAATAGCATAAAAATGTGGTTGCTAAGTTAATTGTTTTGTTTTTCTTAATTTTTAAAAATACTTTTGTGTACATCACAGCCTCAACAAGAAGTTGATTTAAACTCTCCACGAACTACCACTTTGGAAAGACAGAATTTCTATTGTGTTCCAGTGCCTGGGGAATCTGTGTGGGTAAAAGAAATATCCTTTATCTGAACTTTCTTATATGGTCCTTGATTATTTTAATTGAAAAGACCATAATTTAGATTGAGTTTTTAAAAACTTAGTCTTTTTATCCTAGTGAAGCTAACTGGAGAAAACCCTATAAAGCAGTCTAAGTATTCATCCCTGAGAAGTGATAAAATTGGTACATTCCTATAGTGAGATACTGTGAAAAGGTTAAAGTAGATTTAAATATATTGGGAAAAAAAGAGTACCATGATAATTAAGTTAAAAAGTTTTAAATTACAACTAATTCTAATTTTCTTAAGGGAAAACAATATGTTGGTTCTTTTGAGAGGTGATTGTGGAAACTATTCATCTCATTTTTATTTTTTATTTTTTTAAAATATATTTTTATTGATTTTTTACAGAGAGGAAGGGAGAAGGATAGAGAGTTAGAAACATCGATGAGAGAGAAACATCGATCAGCTGCATCCTGCACACCCCCTACTGGGGATGAGCCCGCAACCAAGGCACATGCCCTTGACCAGAATCGAACCTGGGACCTTTCAGTCCGCAGGCCGACGCTCTATCCACTGAGCCAAACCGGTTAGGGCTCATTTTTATTTTTTTTATTTAAATTTCTAGTTAGTAATATTTTTTAGGCACAGTTGATATACACTGAAATGCATAGATTTTAAGAGTACACGTCAGTGATTTATACCCCAAAGTGAAGAACTAGTTCCAGGAAGTTCCTTTCTGCCTTTTCTAGGATTGCAACCACTGTCCTGATTTTTCACCATAGCTTTCTCATGCCTGTTCTTGAATGTCATAGCTTAGTTTTGGGATTCATAAAGGTGGGTTTGGAGTAACTTGCTGTATGGGACATAGTTCTTACTCATGCCATGTGCTATTTCTGGGTCTCACCTAAGTGTCCGGAATGTTCAGCAGGGTCCAGTTCTGAGTGTTGTGCAACTTCCAGAACCTCCATTTAGCTCCTAGCCAGCCAGCAACTGTTCTTAGCTAGACTTCAAGGAATTTGGCCTTGTGCATCCGCTGTTTATATTCAGCCAAAGACCCAAATGGAACCTGCACCGATTTCTGGGTCCTCTTCTGTCTTCTACAGGGGAACTCCTTCCCCGCTAGTACCAGTCTTTGTTGGCTCTACCCAGCAAGAGATGCGTCTCCACTTTTTTTGTTGCGATTTAGAAAATGCCCCCTAGAGGGAGTTGGGGATAAAGTGGAGTTCACTCAATATATTACTCATTCAAGGATCATAACATTATGCTCCCTGTTGTCTAATGATTGACAACAGACCCTAACCACTGAGATAGAGTGTCGGCCCACAGTCTGAAGGGTCCCAGCTTTGATTCCAGTCAAGGTCATGTACCTTGGTTATAGACTCGATCCGGCCCTGGTTGGGGCATGTGTGGGGGACAACCAATTGCTGTCGCCCTCTCACATCTCTCTCTCTCTCTCTCTCTCTCTCTCTCTCTCTCTTCCTCTTCCTCTCCCTTCCACTCTCTCTCTAAAAAAATCATTGGAAAATGTCCTCGGCTGGGTGAGGATTAACAAAACAAAAAAAAAGAGAGAAATAGCTGCTTCATGTCTTTTGTCCAGTGTTACAGTTCTTTACAGCAACGGTAGGTAGGGGGCATAAATTAATCCATTAGCCTCTCATGACCAAATCTGGAAGTCCAGCCTTTTAAAAAAAATACATTTTTGTTTTGAGCAAATTGCCAAATTAGCAATCTTTTATTAGTCATATAATTAACATAACTTAGGACATTCCTCAGTACATAGTGGTCTTTTTCTTAACTTTTTATTTAACGCCTATATTAATGCAAACCAAGCTCGAGTCAGTCCTTCAACATCTTACACTCCCAGTCGTCACAAGAGGAGTTATGAAGATGATGAAGACATGGACCTACAGCCTAATAAACAGAAAGAGCAGCATGCGGGTGCCAAACAAACAGGTAGTGTATGCTCCCAGGCTTTCTGTAGACTTCTGCTCTCTCATTAGGTGGTTTTCAGAATGAGCTGTTGTATAATACAGTTCTAGGTTTACAAGCTGGTAATGATTTGACAACCTTGCTTGCACGGTTATCAGACTTGTAGCTGGTGCTGTGCGTTTTTACAGTATCCTGGTCAGACTGCAGTTAGGCATCCGGCAGCGAGAAGTGGCTGCTTTGCTGTCAGTTTTTAAGGGTCTCAAATGGTTAGCTGAAAAGGGTCTTTTCTCTTTATTTTATTTTTATCTCAGCTCAACTAATACGGAAACAGAGTGGTTTATCCTAAAAATGATTTATTTATATCTGAAAACATTCTTCTTTTTTTCAGAATAGTGGTACTTTTAATTTAGTAAGACTGAAAATGTCAGGAAATTGTGATACAGTCCTAAACTCTAAAGAAGATAGCCCTTAGAATGGTCACAGTTCTGATCTATTTACATATGTTTGTAGTGGCTTACTTCTTAAAACACAACTAATTCTGATTAGAACAAGGAGACAAAAAGTTGAAAATTTTCTAAAAGCAAGAGAGAATTTCGGAATTGGTATATCATTATTGATTTTACCAATAACAGTTTTTATGCATGGTGAATTTCTTTATTATGCCAGGTAGATATGTTTGTCTTTCTTTCTCTTTTTATATTCAGTTATTTTTCTTCAGCACCTTTAATTAGAGGACACGTTAAAGAGAGAGGAGGTAAAACAAATGTAGTTAATTGATCTCTGTCAGATTGGGTCGAGAGGGCAAATATGAATCAGTGGTAAACAAAAATTACTAAAGAATTTCATTTAACTATATATTATTCTATTTTATTAGAGGCCCAGTGCACAAAATTGCACTTTGGCGGGGTGCCCCTCAGCCTGGCCCGCGCCCTCTCGCAGTCCGGGAGCCCTCGGGGGATGTCAGACTGACAGCGTAGGCCTGCTCCCCATAGGGACAGCAGTCAGACATCCTTAGCACTGCCTCAGAGGCAGGAGAGGCTCCCGCCACCGCCGCTGCACTTGCCAGCTGTGAGCCCGGCTTCTGGCTGAGCAGTGCTCCACCAATGGGAACACACTGATCTCCAGTGGGCCTCTCCTGCATTTGAGTGTCTGCCCCCTGGTGGTCAGTGCACATCATAGCGACTGGTTGTTCTGCCCTTCGGTCAGTTTGCATATTACCTTTTTATTATATAGGACTAGGGGCCCGGTGCACGAAATTCGTGCACTGGGTGTGTGTGTGTGGGGGGGGGGGTGTCCCTCAGCCCAGCCTGCCCCCTCTCACATACTGGGAGCCCTCAGGCGTTGACCCCCATCACCCTCCAATCATAGGATCGGCCCCTTGCCCAGGCCTGACGCCTCTGGCTGAGGCGTCCGGCCCGGGCAGCGGGGACCACCAGCAGCTGCAGCGGCCCCGCGATCGTGGGCTTCGCTTTAGGCCCAGGCAAGGGACCCCTAGCTCCTGGGACTGCCAGCTTCGACCGTGCCCAGCTCCCATCACTGGCTCCACCCCTACTTCCTGCTATCACTGGCCAGGGCGGAAAAGGCACCTGATTCTCCGATCATGGCTGGGGGGCAGGGCAAAGGCGGCCCCAGGGCCGCCTTTGCCCTGCCCCCCAGCTCTTAGCTCCCCCCTGGGTTTCCGATCACTGTCAGTGGCAGGGGGCTTCTTCCTGCTTTCCCTTTCGCCTCCCTGCATTGTGCCTACATATGCAAATTAACCTCCATCTTGTTGGCAGTTAACTGCCAATCTTAGTTGGCAGTTAATTTGCATATAGCCCTGATTAGCCAATGAAAAGGGTATCATCGTATGCCAATTACCATTTTTCTCTTTTATTAGTATAGATATCATGACCAGAAAGCGGGCATTGATACAATCCATTTACCTTGTTCAGAATTCACATTCTTTACAGGCATCTGTTTGTGTGTGCGTATTTAGTTCTTTGCAATTTCATCACACGTGTAGATTCATGTGCCCACTACTATAGTTAAGATGTGGAGCAAGTCGTTACTTGACTTCTCATATTGCCCTTTTATAAGCATGCCCATCTCTCTCCTGCCTCTGCTCTCCCTCCCCAAGTCCTTAACCCCTGACAACCACTAATCTATTCTTCATCTCTGTAATTTTGTCATTTCAAGAATCCCATATAATAAAAAGCTAATATGCTAATTAGACCAAACAGCAGAACGACCATCTGGATGACCTTCCGGACGAAGCCGGGGCTGTGAGGGCCTACCCTTGCATGAATTTCATGCATCGGGCCTCTAGTGTTATGTAAATAGAATCTTACAGTATGTAAACTCCGTGATCAACAGTTTTTTTCAGCAACATTCCCTTGAGATCATCCAAGTTGTGTGTGTCAGCAGTTTATTTCTTTTTATTGCCGAGCAATACCCTGTGGTATGGCAGGCTGTATATTGATTCTAATTAGTTATCAGCCCTAAACTGATTATTTCAGGGCTAGAGGCTCTCTTTTAATCATCTTTGTATCCCCAATCACTAGTATGATTCCTGGTACATAATGGATGTTAATAAATGCTTGGTAAGTGACTTTATTGCTATATGGTTTTATTCTGCTTAGAAGTAGGAAACTCTTCTACCAGGGTGGTTCTGTTGTCAGTAGGCCATATATGCCTTAGGTCAGAGATGTCAAAGAAACCATATTAAATATTAACTTTTAAAAATACTTATACTGAAATTTGATGGGGGGAATTTGTTGCCATTTTATTGTAGGAGAAACAGTGACTCAATAAGTCAGAGAAAGGGCTTTGCTAGTATGTGTTATTTCCTTAAGAACAGTAACAAGTTTGTGAGCTCAGAAGCATCCTTTATAACAAACTTGAAATGCTCCTGAGGGAAGGTTCTTTATCTGCAGAAGGCCCTAGAAATGACGTGAGTGCAATGGTCGCTTCCCTTTGACTTAGGGAGTGTTGGCGGTCTTCAGGGGTGTGGCGAGCCAAAACGTCTAGAAACTGAAGCTTCTACTGGACCACAGCTGAGCTCCCTGAATCTCTCTTCTCCTTTTGACCTGAACTTCCCACTGCCAGGAGAGAAGGGCCCTGCATGCCTTGTGAAGGTAAACCTTTCACTGACCGGACATTGACAGACGTGTTCTTTGTCTCAGAAATTAAAATGGAAAATTCTTAGCGTTTGTGTTAGTTTCCTATTGCAAACTTGGTGGCTTAAAGGAATACAAATTTACCCAGGCTTTTAGATGAGAAGTCCGACATGGACCTTCCTGGGGGAAATCACGTGTCAGTGGGGCTGCATTTCTTTCCGGAGGATCTGTTTTTGTTTGTTGGTTTGTTTGTATTTTTCCTGTTACTGTTTCTACAGGTGCCCACCTTCTTGGTTTGTGGTCCCCTCCTCCATCTTCATAGCCAGCAACAGTGCATCTCTCTGACCATTTTCCTTTTTTTTTTTTTTTTTTAATAATACCCGAGGATATTTTTCCATTGATTTTTAGAGAGTGGAAGAGAGAAATATCTGTCGATGTGAGAGAAACACATCGATTGGTACCTCCTGCACAAGTCCCGACCAGACCTCAGGCCGGGGAGGACCCTGCAACCAAGGTCTGTGCCCTTTATCAGAATCGAACTCAGGACACTTTGGTCTGCAGGCCAAAGCTCTATCCACTGAGCAAAACCAGCTAGGGCTGACCATTTTTTCATAGTCTCATCTGACCGTAGGTAGGAAAGATTCTCCAACTTTAAGGGACAGTGTGATCAAATTAGGTCCACCCAGATAATCCAGGGTAATTTCCCCATCTCCAGTTCCTTAATTTATGCAAGTCACTTCTGCTTTTAAAAATAACATATTCACAGACTTCAGGGATTCGGGTGGACATCTTTGGGAGGTCCATTTTTCTGTCTACCATAGCATTCTTAAAGAATATTTCAGTTTGGCCAAGGTGGCTCGGTTGAGTATTGACCCATGAACCAAGAGGTGGGCACATGCCCGGGTTGCGGGCTCAATTCCCAGTAGGGGGTGTGCAGGAGGCAGCCGATTGATGTTTCTCTCTCATCTTGTTTCTATCTCTATCTCCTTTCCCGTCTCTCTAAAATCAATAAAAATATTTTTTTTAAAAAGTATTTCAGTCAGAAGTGGAACAATATTTTAACTCATGTCTTTTCCCTTCCTATATTGTTTCTAACTTTCTAATACTATTTTCACCATTCTTCTCTTACCAAAATCCATTTCTGATTTGCATTTAAAATAGAAGAAAAAAATTTTAATAGCTCCCTTATCTTGCTTATCCCCTTTTTAATCCTGATAAGTGAACAAGTGATACAAGTTTCAGAAATGATCGATGAGAATCCATTTTTATTTGTGGTTTTAACTTTAATGACACGTATGTAACACGAGGACCAGAATCCCAGTATTTTTCCTGCCATACTTATATCGGGTGTCACCAAGGGGGCTTTGATAGTTATTAAAGACCATCATGGTTTACAACTTTGAAAATTGGTTTTTTTATAGTGAAAGACCTCATGGCCAATCTAAGTTTTTTGTTAACCTCTTAATCCTGTGTTTTGTTTCCCCTTCTTTGGGTACGGGCGGTAGATTTTGAGATTGTGCGTGTTTCTGGTTTTAGTTGGAAACCAGAGGCCCAGTGCAAGGATTTGTGCACCGGTGGTGTCCCTCAGCCTGGCCTGCAGGGATGGGGCCACAACTGGCTGTCCGACATCCCCCATGGGTCTCGAATTGCGAGAGGGCACAGGCCAGGCCAAGGGACCCCACCGGTGCACGATCGGGGCCGGGGAGGGACGCAGGAGGTTGGCCAGCCGGGGAGGGACCACAGGAGGGCTCCAGGGTGTGTCCGGCCTGTCTTGCTCAGTCCTGATTGGCCGGACCCCAGCAGCAAGCTAACCTACTGGTCAGAGCATCTCCCCCCTGGTGGTCAGTGCACATCATAGCGACTGTTTGAATGATCGGATGGTTGGAGGGACAATTAGCATATTAGGCTTTTATATATATAGATCATCCTTGGGGGGGAAGCCTCTCCTTTGTAGTGTGCTATATTGAAGACACGTTGGTTGGGGATCAGGGTCCCCCCTTTTACTTCACTTATTTGCTAACTAGAAGAATGACTTCAGGCAAGCACTTGACCTCCCTTGGTCTCAATTTATGAAACAGAAGAGTTGTTCCACTCCCTCTAAAGTTCTATGATATTATTACTTTATTTCAAGACTGATATCTTACACTTTGTTGGTGTTATTTAGTCCTAACAACACAATGTCATGTGGCCTCTTATTAGGTCTATGAAGATGGGGATTGTTTCAAAGTAAATGATGTTCTTGAGTTGTATGGCATCCTCTCTGTGGATCCTGTGCTAAGTATACTGAACAATGATGAAAGGTGAGTCTTTTGTTCTTTTTTGGGGGGGGCGGGGGGGATAACTAATAATTAGCAGGATAGAGAAGAATAAATTTTCCGCACACTGAATAATAGATACCTGATGGCTTTTGAGAAAAAGACCCAGGTTTTTGAGACCCTCTGTGACATTTGACGTTCAGCTGGTAGCTCAAGAAAGAGTCTGTTTTGAAATGACCTAGTGAGTAGCCAGACTATATCCCGCTGAGTCAGGTGACAGCACACTGAGTACAAACATTACTCTGCTTGAAGAAAAGAATGAGTACGTGTATCATAACATGACCCATCCAGCCTGAAATCTGTGAGGTAACAAAGGGGAGCCATGTTCTGTTTTTTTAAGATCCACAGGTAGAACTTGTTCTTGGCTTGAATTCTTACTTTTTTCAGAGATGTACATTATTTTTTTTTAAAATATATTTTATTGATTTTTTACAGAGAGGAAGGGAGAGGGATAGAGAGTTGGAAACATCGATGAGAGAGAAACATCGATCAGTTGCCTCCTGCACACTCTCCACTGGGTATGTGCCCGCAACCAAAGTACATGCCCTTGACCGGAATTGAACCTGGGACCCTTGAGTCCGCAGGCCGATACTCTATCCACTGAGCCAAACCGGTCAGGGCATAGAGATGTACATTATTGTTACATCTCTGTCACGGGCGGATCTGTGAGTTGAAGCGCTGTCCCTCTCCGCAGGGATGCCGCGTCACTCCTGGATCCGATGGAATGCACAGACACAGCCGAAGAACAGAGAGTGCACAGTCCTCCTGCTTCGCTAGTGCCAAGGATTCATGTGGTTTTAGCCCAGAAGTTGCAACACATCAACCCACTGTTGCCGGCCTCCCTTAACAAAGAGGAGAGCAAAACCTGTAAGTGTAAGTGACCCCGAGATGTCCCAGGGTGTGTCGGGAGCCACGTGTGACGTGTGCTCGTGGGGAACTGAGTCAGTCAGGGCCTTGTTCCTCGGAATGGCCACTGTGTCTTTGCCCCGTTGTCCTTTAGGTTAATTCATTCTCTTCGCTAAAGTCTTGACACGTATACTGACTTGTAGTGGGTTTGTTCCACAGTTACCTTTTAACCTAAAACACTCAAGAGGAACTGGTATGTTTATTCTGAATCTGGTCTCCTTTCCTTCTCCAGTTGTTTCAAGCTTCATGTCCGAATTGTCTCCAGTCAGAGCAGAATTGCTTGGGTTCCTCACACATGCCCTTTTGGGAGATAGTTTGGCTGCTGAATACCTTATATTACATCTCATCTCTACGGTGTAAGTGCCATATTCCTGGTGGGGATGGCGAGAGTTGGTGCTTTGTTAAAAGGGGGGAAAAGCAGGAAGGTTTCTGAGGATTTCATCATCAAGTCATTTTTATTTGTTCAGTGTAATGAGTGTTAGAACAAATTAGCGATGAAGTCCTTTTTCTACCTCTTCTCAGTTTCACATTGAGCATTTTGATGTTCTCTCTCAATTTAAGAGCCGATCCTATGTAATAAAGAGCTAATATGCTTATTAGACTGAACAGTAGAATGACCGTCTGGACGACCTTCCAGAGAGGCTGCAAAGGCTGAGCTCCTTGCACGAATCTCATGCATTGGGACTTTAGTATCAGATAAAGGACATGGCTGATGAGTAAAATGAACTGTTTACCCTTTCTGTATTCGTTATTCTCTAAGTCAACAGGTCTGTTGTGTGCACATCTAACTTAGGTGTGGATGTGAGCACCCCTTGCTTTCACGTCACTATAGTTCTTTGTTTTCTGGTTTCAAAAGTAATATGTGTGGGGGGAAAAAGTAGTATGTGTGCCTTCAACCAGTTCCAAGAGCATAAAGAGGAAAATAGAAATAATCTATAATCTCACCATTTAGAGATCATCTTAGCTATTAATACATTTTGGTACATGTTCTTGTCATTATTTTTGTTTACATTTATATACATTTCTGCATAGAACTCACTTGTAATCTAAACACAGAACTATACCTTGCTCTTATCATTTAATATCTGTTAAACATTATCCCATCATAATTCTTTTTTTTTTAAAATATATTTCTTTATTGATTTAAGAGAGAGGGAGGAAGAGATAGAAACATCAATGATGAGAGAGAATCATTGATTGGCTGCTTTCCGCACGCCCCCTACTGGGGATCAAGCCTGCAACCCGGGCATGTGCCCTTGGCCAGAATCGAGCCCGGTACCTTTCAGTCCGCAGGCTGACACTCTATCCACTGAGCCAAACCGGCCAGGGCTAATTCTTTTTTTTATTTTTTGAGGATTTTTTTTCATTGATTTCTTTAGAGAGAGTAGAAGGAAGGGAGGGAGGGAGGAAGGAAGGGAGAGAAATATTGATGTGAGAGAGACACATCGATTGGTTGCCTCCTGCACCCACCCCGACTTGGGCTAGGGATTGAACCTGCAACTCAGGCATGTGCCCTGGACTGGGAATCAAACCCTTGATCCTTCAGTTCATGGGCTGACGATGCTCTTAACCACTTGAGCAAAATCAGCCAGGGCCATTATTTATTTCTTGATGAACTTTTTAATGGCTGTACAATATTTCATTGTAGACAGTTGTACTATTTCCCTAAATGCTAGGTTTTCCTATTTTTTCCCTATTTTGAATTACACCACAGTAAACATCTCTGTGCTGTAAGTCTTTGCTCGAATAGAATTGGACACAGTGATATTTAATGGTTGCAAGCACAGACCTGGAACCAAACACCTGTGTTCAAATCCTGGCTCTTCTACTTCCTGGCTGTGTATTCGGTCATATTACCTAAATTTTCTCATCTGTAAAACAAAGGTCATAGCACCTACTTCAGAGTGTTTCAATGAGAGGATTAAATGAGAAAGCATTTAAGCACTCAGAACAGTCCCTGGCACATAATCAGCACTCATGTAAGTATTGGCTGTTATTTTTACTGCTGTTACTCTGATAAATAAAATAATTTCAGAGTAATCTATCTTTCGTGATACTATTAAGCTAATTTTTCCATGTTTGCTTTTTGATGGAAATCACCTGAGTATCTTAATTGGTTAATATCTTTTTTTTTTTTCTAGATATACAAGAAGAGATGTTCTTCCACTAGGAAAATTTACGGTTAACTTGAGTGGTTGCCCACGGAATAGTACCTTCACAGAACATTTGTATCGAATTATTCAACATCTTGTTCCAGCAGTAAGATCATTATAAATACATAATACAGATCTGAGCACACTTGAAAAATCCATCTAAATGTCTTTCATTCAGCCCAAATATTTATCTTTGAGGTTTTAGTAGATGTCTTTACAAGGAAGCAAGGCCTGCTGGGCTCTATAACTTAAAATGCACTCCCCCTGAAACATTCACTTTTGTTGCCTCAGCAGCAATTTCTGTAAATGTAACAATGAGCCCAGCTGCAGTTACTTGCTCAGAATTGCATCTCAGTTGAGGGCATGTGCTTGTGGAATCTGGTGTCCTTCGTGTGCCTCCGAACACCTGCCTCTTTAATGTCTTGTTCATACAGGCCGAGTGAGTAACTGCTCATGTGGCGCAGGGCCATCGTTGGGCTCACAGCCATCCTTTGTTTGGACAAGATGCTGCTCTTAGCAGTGATTTGCTTGTGTCTATAATGTGGCCTCCCTCCCTCATTTTCTTTGACTTCAACGAAGCCAAAGTACAAAAGTCTCTCCATTTTGAAAATATACCTTATCTCTTCCTCGACACCCTTCTCCCGCACCCGCGCCCCCCACAACACTGCCGTTTAGGGAGGGAGACAGAAGAGCAGATGGGAGTGAAGAGCGGGTGCAGAGGGCGTTGGGGGGGTGGGCTCTGGGAGATGGGCGAGGAGGCGGGCGCAGCCGGGTGGAGCGAGTAATGAGACCCAGCGCCCAGCACAGCTCAGTGTGTTCTGCTCCTTGGTTTTTCTAGAAACAGTTTATTCAAGAATCTGTAGGATATGAATGAATATGATATAAATTCAGGGAGCATAGAGGAAAACTAGGCTTTTCTCTCCCCATCTTGATGAGTAAATAAACATCTTATTTTCTGTTTTGTTGCCCTGTGCACTTAAGCTGCTGGATATTTGTTTTTGGTTTTCTGGTAAAATAAGAATCTTTAAGAATACTGAGCAAGATAGTTGAGAAGAAAGCAGCTCAGAGTCAGTGAAGTTATTTTTTAGGATGTAGATAATCGTTTTTGCTTAACACATTTCGTACCGCTCAGGAGTTTCCTCGTGTTTCGCACGCCATCTGTTAAGGACCGCTCACGAGTGTTCTCGTTTTTCACGCCCATGGAAAAAGGAGTGAATCTAGATACTTATGTAAATTTTGTTTGGTCCCTCTTCATAGAGGAAAATGTTTTACGCAGTACCATACGTTAAAAAAGTACTAGGAACTTTAATTGTTTTTGTAAATAAAAATGTTATAATTATTGAAAAACAACACCTAAAGTGCATTATGATGATTTAAATAACGTGCAGTTTGCCCAAAAACGTGCGGTCCCTGGCGTATGTCTTAGAGATTTCTATGTGGTACGCAGTGTGTTAAAAGGGCTCAAAAAAACATGAGATTTCTCTTGGGAGTTGATAGGTTCTTTCCATATAAACATGGTGTTTAACTCCAAATATATGTTTTCTTAAAACAGGAAACTTAGTCCCTTGCTCATTAAAAAATCTCTCTTGCAGTCTTTTCGTCTGCAGATGACTATAGAGAACATGAACCATTTGAAGTTCATCCCCCACAAAGACTACACAGCCAATCGCTTGGTCAGTGGGCTCCTCCAGCTACCCAGCAACACTTCCCTTGTAATCGATGAAACTCTTCTGGAGCAAGGCCAGCTTGACACCCCAGGTACGTACGTGGGTGTTTCCCTTCCATTTGTAACCTCCTGTCAAAGCCAGATCTGGTAATGACTTCTTAAAAGAATAACTAAACAAATTGACATCTCAGAAATATTTAAGGTAAAGGCTTGCCATATGAATTTAAAGCATCTAGTATAAGTATAAATTGTGTACATCCACTATATGTTGTTATAATTATATGAAAATTTACAGTTTAGACCAAATTAACAATGATAGAACATTAGGGGAATAGCTTTAAAAATAAAAATAGGTTTTGCCTTTAGTCATATATTATCTTTTTAAAAAGGTGTAGAAAAGATGTAATAAAACATTTTTACTGCCCAATATGAAGTTTAAAATGTTTATTTCAAAGCATCTCTGAAAAAATAAAAAGTTTAGTAGATCATATGGCTTGCACTGAGCCCAGTTATGGAGCATTATAAAATTATAAGGGCCCGGCTGGTGTGGTGCAATGGTTGAGCTTCGACCTAGGAACCAAGAGGTCACTGGTTTGATCCCCTGTCAGGGCACATGTCCAGGTTGTAGGCTCGATCTCCAGTAGCAGGCAGGCAGGAGGCAGCCAATTAATGATGTCCCTCTCTCATTGATGTTTCTATTTACCCCTCTCCCTCTCTCTCTAAAAATCAACATAAAAAAAAATGTCTTTTTAAAAAAATATATATTTTATTGATTTTTTACAGAGAGGAAGGGAGAGGGATAGAGAGTTAGAAACATCAATGAGAGAGAAACATTGATCAGCTGCCTCCTGCACACTCCCTACTGGGGATGAGCCCGCAACCAAGGTACATGCCCTTGACCGGAATTGAACCTGGGACCCTTGAGTCCGCAGGCTGATGCTCCATCCACTGAACCAAACCGGTTAGGGCAAGAAATATCTTTTAAAAAATAAAATTATGCCGGAACCGGTTTGGCTCAGTGGATAGAACGTCGGCCTGCGGACTGAAAGGTCCCAGGTTCGATTCCGGTCAAGGGCATGTACCTGGGTTGCGGGCACATCCCCAGTAGGAGATGTGCAGGAGGCAGCTGATCGATGTTTCTCTCTCATCGATGTTTCTAACTCTCTATCTCTCTCCCTTCCTCTCTGTAAAAAAATCAATAAAATATATTTTAAAAAAAATTATAAGGAAGCAGATAGCTTTACCTGTGCTCAGATGACATGATGCTGGTGATACGTTCAAGAGGAAAAGAGAATTAAAAACAATGTTGACTGGTTACACATATGGCAAAAGTGGATGGTAGCAAATCAGTAAAATTCTGTAACCTTATCCCTGTGGATAAATGTAATTTTAGTTCTACCGTATTATTTTAGCCTTCTTGAACACACCACCTAGAAAGTAATCATACTTAATTGGGAACCTATTTTTTGCCTAATTGCATACCATATGTTAGGTATCAGATACCATGTGGGAAGTATTACCTAATGAACACTTAGCTTAGTAAATTGGACAGTGCTTTATATACTGTTTTAAAGCAGTAGAAGAAACCTCGTGTCTTATAATCAGTGTCAGCAAAACTAATTTGTTTAGGTGATTAAAATCAAATGACTGAAAAAATATTTCCTGCTTTTCTAGGTGTTCATAATGTGACGGCCCTGAGCAACTTAATAACTTGGCAGAAGGTGGATTATGATTTCAGTTACCACCAAATGGAATTCCCCTGCAATATTAATGTTTTGATTACTTCGGAAGGGAGATCACTCCTACCCGTACGATGAGTTATTTTTAAATGGAGGGAGGTTATATTGCAAAGATATTCATATATTCTTTGTCTCTTGGTTACTGCATATTACTTCAAAATTGTAGCTGCTGATTATTAATAAGGGAATTGATTACTTTGTTTCTGCCTTGGAATGAAAACCTTAGATCTACAAAGAATCAGTTATCAGCAAATCACAAGATAAGCAAAAAAAGCTGTTGGGGTAGTAAATACCATCTAGGTAGAGAAAGAAGCTGTCAGTAACTTGCCTGATTAATATCCACACCTTTGTTCTTGCTGCCTCTGTCCCATTGATTTCTGCCAATCTTATGTGCGAAGTATTTTAGAGTTCCTTTTAAAGTGTTTCTAATGCATCTGATAATTATTATTTTTTGCTTGATGGTGAAATTCTCTGGTAAATCATCAGTGTGACTGACAGCTCTTAATGATGGGAAATATGCTATTCAAAAGGCATCAAGTTTCTGTGTATCATAAATTACGTATATTCACTTGTGATGTATGAGACAACTACCTGTGAATGAGGATGAAATGGCCCTTGGGAAAGTGTGATTAAGATACAGATTACATATTCTGTGGTTAAGAAAACATCTAAAACATTTTAATTAGCTGCTTTTCAGACACTGGCTGGCGCTCCCTTACTGTTTGCTGATACTGGTGAGGAAACATAAGTAACCAAGATAAGGCCAACTTTTGTAATCACTGTTGAGGTAGAGATAGTGTATGTAAATTTATGTGTAAAGTGACCTCCCCCCAATAATAAATAGTAGTTTTAATTCTCTTAGGGGCTGGTAGACATGATGCATCTATTCTTCTGAAATTTTAGATTAATTTAAGAACTTGGAAAATACTGTGTACTATTTCTCTTTTTTAGGCAGATTGCCAGATCCACTTACAGCCACAGCTAATTCCCCCAAACATGGAGGAGTACATGAACAGCCTTCTCTCAGCCGTGCTGCCTTCTGTGCTAAACAAGTTCCGAATTTACCTGACCCTTTTGAGGTTCCTGGATTACAGCATATCTGATGAGATAACCAAGGTATGTTTGGGATAAGATAAAGGATTTCCTTGTGTTGAATGAAAGTATTTAATCAATTTACATTTATTGTATTTACTGATAAGGTAATTTTGCCATTTGTTTTCTATGTCTTATGTCTTTTTTGTTCGTCTCTTTCTCTGTTATTGTCTTGTGTTTGAAATACATATTTCTTGTATACAATTTTAATTCCCATGTCTTTTATAATTTTTTTTCTTAGTTGCCCTGGGGGCTATAATTAACATCTTAACTCTTAACTGTAACCATCATTTGGGGATTGATGCCAATTCAATCACAGTAGTACACAGAAACTTTGCTCCCTTACAATTTCATTTTCTCCCTTTGTGCTTTATTATCATACAGATTACATCTTTATACACTCTATATGCCCATCGACGTTCATAATTATTGGTCTGTACAGTTGTCTTTTAATCAGAGGGAAAAGTTAAAAAGAAAAGTCAGTTATACCGCCTTATATATTTACTTGTATAGTTCCCTTTACCAGTGATCTTTATGTGCCTTCGAGTTACTTTGCAGTGTTGTTTTATTTCAGCTTGAAGAACTCTCTCAATATTCCTTGTAGGGCAGATCAGCTCATGACAGATTCTCTCTACGTTTTTTTGCTTATCTGGAAATGTCTTTATTTCTCTTCCATTTGTGAAGACTAGTTTTTGCTGGATGTAGAATTCTTGATTTGTAGACTTTCTCTCAACCCTTTTGGGTTATTTAAAAAGCAGTATGTCTCCTTAGCTGGTTTGGCTCAGTGGACAGAGCGTCGGCCTGCTGACCAAACGTTCCCAGGTTCGATTCCGGTCAAGGGCACATGCCTGGGTTGTGGGCTCAGTCCAACATGCAGGAGGCAGCCAATCAGTGATTCCCTCTCATCACTGCTGTTTCTATCTCTCTCTTCCTCTCTGAAATCAATAACAAAATATTTTTTTAAAAATACAATCAAATAAAAAATAAAAAGCAATATGTCCTCCCACTGTCTTGTGGCCTTCATCATTTCTGATGAGAGGACCCTCTGTACACGAGTCATTTTTCTCTTGTTCTTTCAAGTTTCTCTCTCTGGCTTTTGACATTTTAACAGTGATGTGTCTAGGTGGGAATCTCTGAGATTTCTCACTTGGAGTTGAGCATCTTGGATGTGCAGATTAATGCACATTTTGGGAAAGTTTTCAAGAAATGTGGTAAGTTGTGAGACCATTGTTTCTCTAAATTACTCTCTTTCCCTTCCCCCTGGCACTCCCCTATATAAACGTTGGCACCCTTAACCGTGTCCTACAAGCCTCAGGCTCTGTTCATATTTCCTCATTGTTTTTGCTTGACATTCCACAGACTGGATAATCTCAGTTGTCCTAACTTCAAGTTTGCTGAGTCTTTTTCTGCCTGCTCAAATTTGCTGTTGCCTTTCTAGCTAATTTATGCCCAGATTTCAAGATCCCCAAAAGCCCACCAGGGAGCCAGCCAAGTCTGATGCAAAAGCAAAGAGTCTTTATTCAAACTAGTTCGGCTTCCCGACCACACTCACTGAAGCAACGGCAAGCCAAGTGGCAGAGAAAGAGAACTCTGTGTGGAGAGAGGTTTTATAGGGAGGTTGGAGTAAGGGGAGGAGAAAGGACTGTGGGCCCTGCCGATTGGCCAGGCGCAAGTCGGTGTCTTGTTACACAGGGTGTGGTCATATCTATGACGACTTCCCTTGATTGTCATTGGTTAGTTTAAAGAAGTCCTGGGTGTGGCTAGCAAAGGCTTGGGCTTCTGGGAAGAAGCCTTGCTGAGCACACGGCCAAGGCAAGATGGAGGGCGTAGCCCTTACCCTGGGGCAAGATGGAGGGCGTAGCCCTCGCCCTTTCATTAATATTTTTCAACTTCAGAATTTCTATTTGTGTTTTTTTAAAATATTTTTTATTGATTTCAGAGAGGGAGGGAAAGGGAAAAACAGAAACATCAGTGATGAGAGAGAATCATTGAATGGCTGCCTCCTGCATGCCCCCCCACTGGAGATTGTGCCCACAATCCGGGCATGTGACCTGACCAGGAATCAAACCATGATGTCCTGATTCATAGGTCAATGCACAACCACTGAGCAACACTGGCTGGGCTCTATTTGTTCCTCACCTGAGGCTGTTTTTCCATTGATTTTTAGAGAGAGGGAAAGACAGAGAAATATCGATGTGAGAGAGACACATCAATTAGTTGCCTCCTGCATGCACCCTGACCAGGGCCCAGGCAGGGGAGGAGCCTGCAACCAAAGTATGTGCCCTTGACTAGAATTGAACCCAGGACCCTTCGGTCCACAGGTTGTCAGTGCTCTATCCACTGAGCCAAACTGGCTAGGGCTGGCTGTTTGTTTTTGAAGTAATTTCTATTGATATTTTCTATTTAGCAAGACATCATTCTCCTGTTTTCTCTTAGTTACTTATATGTGGTTTCCTGCAGTTCTTTGAATATATTTAAAATGGCTGGTTTCAAGTTTTTGTCTAGTAAGTCCAATATTTGAGTTTCTTCAAGGACAATTTCTATTAACTCTTTGTCTAATGAATGAGGTTGTACATTCATATTTCTTTGTATGTCTCCTAATTTTTGTGTTGAAAACCAGATATCTGTATGTATAAAAGTCAAGTGACCAGAATGACCGGTTGCTATGACACTGTGGCCTGCCAGCCAACCTCCTGCGGCCCCTCCCCCCAGTCAGCCTGACCCCACCCATGCACAAATTGGTGCACTGAGCCTCTACTTTTAAATAATATAATGTGACAACTCTGCTGACAGATTCCCTCCCTCTCTAGGGTTTGTTGTTCTATGACTTTCTGAATCCTATAGTTTGGTTGTATGTGGGCACTGAAGTCTGCCCTCTTAACTCAGTGGTCACTCAATGAATGGATAGAAATTTAATTTCCCTAGATGCCTGTTAGCATATGTCTCCCAATCTAAGTCCTGTATCCATGTTGGGGCAACCCTTCAACACTCAGCCATGCAGATTACAACTGCTCTGGCCTTCCTTCATTTTCTGCTTGCATAGAGACTCAGGGTTATTCCGAGGTGAGAGCTTAGGGCCTGCTCAGATCTGAGCATGCACAGACCTGTGCAAGCATGTGACCTTCTAAAGTCTTAGGAATTGATTTATATAGCTATCGCGTGCGCGCACACACACATGGACATCTCATTCCCTGTTTTTCCTTTTAAGGAACTTGGCTAGCCAGTGCCCGAGGCAGCCAAGATGTTCAATAATTGCTTCTGATTTTTTTTAAATGCCCTGGGCAAGCCCCATGTCAGGTTAAAGACAACCTTACAGATGGGTTCTTCCAGGGAACCACCAAATGATGGTAATTCCTGAATGGTGCTTTGGGAGACCTCCAGCCCCACCACCTCTTCGGTGGTTGCCAGGCAGGACATTCTCAGGGCTGCCTGGAGGTGGGGTGAGGGTGCAAGTTAAAATTCCTCAAAGCTCAGTGTTCTTACTGCCTTTCTTGAGTAATGCTCCTCAGATTGCTGCAAGCCTCTGGTTAATTTCCAGAGCTTTGATGAAGCTGATTTTGGCCATTTTTACTAGAGTCCTTATTCCCTTTAAATGGAATTTTCTGAGGTCCTTGTTCTGCCATTTTCACTGACATCATCTTTCCTGTGTTTACAGGCATGTTCACCTGATCTTATTTTGTTTGGAATACTTTCATCGGTAACATTATTTATATGTATTAAGTTTGGTTCTCAATCATTTCATCCATGTTATCTCATTTTTCTAAAAAGCAGGGCTGACTTCATTTTTACATCAGTCAAGGGACCATGTTAGTTTTCTTTTCCCTATTAAATGCAAATGTCATTTCCTCTTTTGATAAAGGCAGTTGAAGATGACTTCGTGGAAATGCGCAAGAATGACCCTCAGAGCATCACTGCTGACGATCTCCACCAGCTGCTCATTGTCGCTCGGTGAGTAGGAGATGTCCATAATTGCTTAACGTAAGCTATGAATAAAGCCCCTAGTTTATAGAAATGAACTTTTTCCTTTTACAAACCCTTGTGAAGTGGCTCATTGAAGTGAAATTGCATTTGGCCAGTGATCACTTCAATGGAACCAGGCATGCTTCTCAAAGTGAGTCATCTCCCAAATCTGACTTAAGGGATTCCTTTGTAGACATCTAACTTGGTCCTTGACCTCTTTGTGGCCCGACCACAGGTCTGTTCCTAAGCCCGTCTTCCTCGGTCGAGACTTCAGTTTGTTTCTTATCTCCAACCAGGTTTCTGTCTCTCAGCGCTGGGCAGACAACACTGTCGAGAGAACGATGGCTGAGAGCAAAGCAGCTCGAGTCTTTGAGAAGAACTAGGCTTCAGCAGCAGAAGTGTGTGAATGGAAATGAACTTTAAACATCTGATACCTATCGAAGAGTAATGGGCAAATTACAGCCACATTCTTGTAAAATGCAAGTATCATTTATACCGTTTTGTAGATACTTTGTATTAAAAACCAAGGACTTTTCCTGAAATCAAGCCTGGTCACATCTGAAGTTTATATAATATTCAGTAAGGGCTTTTACCTTACTGATTTTATGGAGCTTTTGGAGTTTGTTTTATAATTATATAAATTAGTAATGTACAAAACTGTATTTGATATTAAAAGTTTAATATTGATAACATTGCTGCTTATACCATTTCCTTAGCTGAAGCTAAGTTATAGGCCAGACTTTGTTCATAGGAAAATAGTTGCAATTCCATTCAGGAATTGTTCACTTAAGATTTTTTACGTCTTTCCAATTAACAGTGGATCTGAATGTGTTTTGTGATCACATGTTTGGGAAATGATACTACAAAATTTCACATGATTTCCCAAAGATTTGACCACAGCAGCTTTTTTTCTATTTAACAGTTGTTAATCTGCAACACTAGTCTTTAACGTGGCAGTGGTTCCCATACTTTTAGAGTTCATGGACCAGTAATATTTCCCCAAATTTTGGGATAGACAAGGATGCCAAGTTATCTGAAAGAAATCGCTGTATTATTACATTTTCTTTTCATGAGGACAATCTTAAAAAACAAGATAGTCCTTTAAGTGGAATAAATGTAGCTTTTTGAAAAAAATACTCCCATTGTCCTTGTTTTTCTCATTTCACCCCAGTACATTTGGGAACCACTGTTTTATGGCACTCACTTAAGGAAATTCTACCCTACTAAGTTGTTTTTCCTAAATATGAGAGTAAAATAGTTAATTTTTAATTTTAAGAAATGTCTTCTTTAGGAAAAAGGTTTTTAATTCTTTTCCTAATGTCATTTACTTGCTTTGATGATTGTATTAGATTAACATTAGATTAACATTATCTGCTTGTCCAAAACACCATGATAAAACTAAGTAGGCTTTCCCCAGACCAATTACAGTTCTAAAATACAGTAAGTTTTAAAATGAACAAAAACATCATTGTTCATAGTATAATTGTGGCTCCCAGAATATTTGGAGAGGTTAGAACATCACTTAAGCTGTGGTTATACATAATTATTTTTAGTCAGTGACTTACCTAGTTGGAAACATTAATGGTTCAGTTAAATGATTCCTTAAATTCCACCCCCACGTCTAAATTGATATTGTTAACCAAGGAAACAGGGTGAGCCTTGAAAATCAAGGAATTTATTATGCCTCACAAACGGGATTATTAGTTTAACTTTTCCTAAACTCAAATCTATTTTTTATAAACTAATATGAATAATCAGTTTATATTTAGTATTCTAACTGGTTTTCATTTTTATAACTGGTAGACTAGACCATCCTTGAACTTTTAGGAAATGAAACCTCACCTGGATTTGTGGGAATAAAATTCAAGAGATTAGTTACCGTGTGTTTATTGTGCCAATGTGAATTGTAGTTTACCAAAGAGAAGTACTAAGTAGCTTGGTCTGGCAGAGAAGTTGCCTTGAAAGGAAAACCCTTCCAGAGAACTGAAGCTCTTCCCATGTGCCCTCAGACTCCAGGGAGCAGGTAGGAGAGAGAACCCTGGGCTTCAGAAACCCTTTCCTCCCTTGCTATATATGTGGACATTAAAGTTGTCAATCTAACGTGATTTTAACCCTATTTTTGAATCATCAGAAAGCTAAATGAATATTATAGAAAACTTACCTTGCTTACAAATTCTTTAATCCCATTCAAAAATCAAACCCTTATCCTTAAAATGTTATTCAAGGAATTCTCATACATTGTCACTTTAAATCACAATGGTATTTTATTTTTTAAATAGCCACAAGATTTGACACTTCACACACACACAAAAATATACCACTAATAAATAACAAAAGTGGAAATACTTAGCAAAGTTACAACAGACTTAATGTTTAGCTGAGAATCACGTCAACAGAGTAAGGCTCTAAAGATAGCAGACAAACCAGTATTGGTTTGGAATAAAGTAGCTTTCTTAATGTATGGGCTTATAGAGGAGTTTCCATGTGGTCAGGGTTATGGTCATAAAACCAATTTTAACACAACTGTGCTTCAGACTAAGTTTCAATAGTCTACACAAGATGTTAAGGAATGCCCCCTACAAAAGAATTACCAATATCCGGTAAATGTACATTCTTACCTGAAAATACCAAAATTAATAGGTGCTGGTATTCAGATCTGTTGTCTCAGGTTTTATGACTGACATATCTTAATGCTCCTAGACTTTGGGGTATACAGAGTGGCATGAAATTTAAAATTGTTTAAAATACAGGGAAAATTAAAATCCAATGGGCATATATTTCTTAACTATGCCAGTAACCCTCAATTCTTCATAGGGAATGGTTAAGCCATCAAAACAAAACCAAGTTTTTTATATTCAAATGCTTTTCCATATTAGCAACACTCTGAAGTCACTAAAAACTAAATGTATTTACCTTGTAGAGGTAATACACAGAAATGTACTGAGAAAAATATTATAAAAAATGCTAACCCCCTCAATGTATCCATGACCGTCCTTTGTCTACTTCATACACTCAACAGCTCCCTCCGCCCACTCAAAAAAAAAAAAAAAAGGTTCAGGTACAGGTTATTATACCCCAAAGTAATCTCTTCCTGAATTACATTCAAAGAGACAAACAGCTCTGTAGTGTTTAGCTACTTAGGTCTACACAGTCTAGGATGATGCACCTCTGTTGTCCTGACTCCCAAATTTGGAAATCTGCTCAAGTTCATATTCCTTTTAAAACCTTTCCCAGTAAACAATTTATTATCCCTAAATTCAGAGTCAGTGCAGGTTAAAATAGTCTCATATGTGAAACCTTTTTTTTTTTTAATTAAAAGCCATAGGATTGTGGCTAAAAACTAAATCTGAATTATTCGCGTCTGGCATTGTGTAAACATATTTTTAAGTTCATTTTGCTGGACCTCATTAACCACTTCAGGTTCTGCAGGGCTCTTTTGAACCTTTGCCACTGCAAAGCTTATCCCCTGGGTTAACCCGGCTTGAGTAATATTAGCAACCTGGACCATGGAACTCCGAATCTTTGCAAAGGGAGAGACGGCTCTGCTGCTGCTCTCCGAAGGAGAAGGAGTTACATGAAGCCCTGCCTCAAGGTCAAGCATGCTGGATCCAGAGCCAGGGGTCTTTTGAGACACAACTGAATGCACTGGTTCGACAGACAAAAACTGTGGGCCTGCTGCAGAAAAACACACGTCTAATTGAGATGGTCGAGAAGGTATGTGTTCCGTTGATTCAGTTTGGGTTTCTTCATTGGAAACTTGATTGGTTGTTTGATTTCCTTCCTCACTAGCCTGCTGAGAAATACATCTGGTTTCCGACAGTTGGGCCATTTTGTTGTGTGCATCTTGTACAAATCGGTGGCAGTAAATATCCATAGGCTTGGCAAAGCCAGTCAATGTGTGTATAGTATCAGCAGAAGGACTTTTTTTTAAAGAAGACTCACCGCCTTTTCCAAACTCACTTCCATGAGCAGTAATAGTAATATCTGAAGGAGCATGAATGCTAACATCAGTATTGCTAATAGATTGGGATCTGCCTAATCGAGGTGCTGAAGCAATAATGCCACAACTAGGAAGAACATAGTCTATTGGCCCCACGTTCTCTAGAGAATTAGTTAGCTGCCTGTCCTCATCAGACTTGGAATTTGTAAGGAATTCATCAGAGTGGTAGGAGTCATTATCTGAAGACATTTCCCCATCAGACTCTGCCTGGACTGTATTATCCATCACACCTGTGTTTTCCATGGTTTCAAGACTACTATCTGATTTCCAAAGATTTACTTTTAAGTTTGGTTTCAGAAAATTAACTTTCATTTCAGGTTTTGCAAAGTTTCCCAGTCTTCGTAAATTGCCAATATTTACACTGGATTTGGTCTGTTTCACTTTTTGATTTAGAGATGAAAATTTGCTCATTAAAAACTTTTTTCCCTGGGCCAGAGACCCTTGGTTTTGAGATCTGATGCCAATTATGTCTTCATGAGGTTTACTGCTCTTCCTACAAAGTAGAAGAGAGAAAAGTTAATTTCCCATGTAATTCAGCATACCATTTCCAATTATTAAAGTGAAAATTCTATTTAAATTGGACCCCATTTCTTGAAAACTGCGCATTGCTAATTGATAAACTAAGATAACCCCTTGGAGTTGACACTAGAAGAGACTGTCCAATAGAAATAGACAAGCTGTAGATGTCATTGAAAATAGCCACATTAAAAATGTGAAATGAATTTTAATAGTATTTTATTTAAACCCACAATAGATACAAAACATTGTCATTTGAGCTGAGAGTCACTATGGAAATAGTGAATGAGGTGTATTTTTTGTGCTGAGTCTCTGAAACAGCCAGCAGGTAGGATTTTACAGGAGAGCAGCAGAGGCCCTTAATGACACTGGCACCTTGTTCCAGGCGCTGAGTGGAAACAGGGGTCCGGCTGTGTGACTTCAACCCCAGTCCCACACACAGGCCAGAGACATCTCCCACAGGCGCTCTTGTCCTCACCTTCCTCAAGCAGGCCACCAGGAGCAACCCAGAGCCACCCTGTGGAAACTACCACATCAGCATTTTAATTCTGCTTGGTGACATTCTTTCTGGTAATTGGATTAATCGTGTTGAGTTCTTTTGGACCAAACCATTTGTCTTTGGAGTTATCACTGCTGCTGCATGCTTCCTTCAGTTGTGTTCTCCTAGGCATGCAGAGAGGAGCAGGCAGCGGAGGAAGGGAGGGAGGGAAGACTCCCAACAGTTGCCTCCGCCCATGTTTTTGTGCAAACACAAACAAAAAACAAAAAACCCACCACCTTTCACAATCTAAAGGATGGCAAAATCACTGGTTGTAAGTGGGAATCTACTGCACCGTAACTAGAGCTGTCTACACACATTCCAATTTGGCTGAATTCAGGAAGGGGGGGAATTTTGTTTCCTTAAATTCAGATAACCCACTGGGAACATATTTTTAAAAATTTGGGACATTGAACATAACTTAGTGGTTTCTCCCTTGGCATCCCTCACAACAGGTACAAATGAGAAAAAATAAGTTGTGCTATTCATCACACATATCTTGAATGTTTGACCTGGTGGTCATGTGGGATTACTGGTCATGAGACTTTTGTAAAAATTGTAACATCAAAGACAACGGAAACAATATTCTCTACTAACAAAAGACTGAACAATTTTTTTCTAGATGACCAAATGACTCTCTTCTCTAGTGGAATGTGGACCATGAACCTGCTCATTAGATGGAAAACTCACAAATTTACTTATAGTGGCTAGTTTCTCTACAAAGTTATTTAAATTGAAATGCTCCCCTCTAAAGTTTTACCTTTAATCCACAGAAATTTGATACCTCTCTCTCTAAATACCAGCTCATTACTCTAATGCGACCCGCCCCCCACCTGTGCAAATATTTTTAAAGCTGACTCTTCATAATAATGTCTTTATTAGTGAGAGAAAATCCAAAGTACTCACCTCTCAAGTTTTTTCTCGATTATCGGCACATCCAGCCCCATGGCTTGCTTGGTGATCTGCAGCATCTCCGCAATGCACTGAAGCGTATCTGAAACCCAAATAGAACTGCCGCCACTTTCCCCAGAAACATACGAAAAAGTAGCAGCTCTAACTCAGAACCCTAACTGAAATTTGTGGTCTTTCAGTTAAAATCAAACTTACTTGCTTCAATTTACAGGAAACTGCTCCTTATTCATTACTTCCCTCACTAATTCAGTGTTGTAAAACCAATTTTAACAAAAGAGTAAAGAGCAAAGGAACCAAATCAACTGGAATTAAAGTGCTAGACGCCAAGGGTAACAGCTGTGAACCAGACAGACACGGTCCTTGACTACTACCCACACGAGGCACATATGTGGGAAAGCCCCGCATCCATACGGCCACACAGGATTCCCATTATAGCTTCCCTTGCCCCAAACCATCATCAGTTCAGATCATCTATCTCCCTGTGCTGCTGAGAACAAAGTTGCTATTTCCCTGGATCATTAGTTGGTGATGGTATGTACTGCCCCCAGTTCCATTTGTGCTTAGAAGAGCAGATCGAAAGTGTACACTCAGTAAATTCATCTCCTTACCTTTCCCATCCTCTTCGGGATTGCGCATTACAGCTCTCAGTGTGTGGAAATAGCCACTTGTTTCTTTGTATCTGTAGTGCAGCCGCATGCAGGAGAACTTTGGCTTTCCAAAAAGAGTGGGTTCAGGACCTAAAGACCAGAGGAATATGTGTAAATCTTTCACATAACCTTTACTTTCCTCTATCTTCAAAAGACAAACACATTCATCCATTAGGTTATTTAGCACATTTTTCCTCACAATCTAAACAAAAGCACATAAGCTTAGTGTGACAGTTTGGTTTGATAAAACTAAATACTAGTACTTCAGCCTCAAATATGTAAACTTTCTTGATCTCTGGTTTAATCTTCACAAGATAATAAAATAGACACTTACTATTGGATTATATTCATTAATCTCTAAAGAATAGAAGGGAGACCTACAAAACACCACTGGGAATACCCCTCTCTGGTTCTAGTAAGGTGCTATGCTGGTTGCATAAACAGCTTGACCTACTCTTGGAAGAAACAGTATTTGCTTTCTATGACTTGATTAGTATCTTTAAATTTACCTATTTCTATTTTTTCCAGGTCTTCTAGACTTAGTCGTTGATACTGGTTTACTTTATCAACTTCATCATCATAACTAAAGGAAAAGGGATTAAAAATTATTAAAATCAAAAGCGTATTTATCTTATAGCTGAAGTATAATAGTAGCAACTACTATGCAGTTAAAATCTGTAGCACAATACAGTTATTTTTCAGTTAGATGTAATGAGATAACATACATAGTTCAATAGTTAAAATCAGTTTATAGATCTTACACTAAAATTTACAGCAAAAATAATTTGTTTTATAAACATTTTGGGGAAAAAAAAAAGATAAACTTAAACCTTAACCTAAAAGGAAATTTAAAAATAGAGACATGTATTCTGAAGCTATGTATTTGGGAATAATACAGCAGATAAATTATATCCAAATCAATGTGATCAATGCCAATAGGCACCCAGGCCAATGACAAGAAAAAACAGTTCACACAAGGTGGGGGGAACAACCCTCAGCTCTGGCAAGGCCATGAAGAAGCCCTTGTAATTCATCACTATAACCAAATGATAACCTTGCACGCAGTTATCTGTACAAAGACTGCTGTGTCATTCACAACAGCAAAACGAGACTACAAAAAAGGGAATCCTTTTAATGCCCAACAATGGGAAATCATTTATGGCATAATAATAAAACAATACTATATGGTCACTAACAATAAAAATATGTGAAATACACCAAAACCTGGGATATAACTCAAAATCATTTTCAAATTAAAAAAAGGAAGTCTGACGTAACAGTTATGTAAGGTAAAGGGGTTCAATGACATTTCTTTAAAAAAAAAATAAAACCCAATTCTTAATTTCCTAAAATGGAAATTTACTCAAATTTTAAAACAAAATTTAAAGCTTTAAATCAATAAGCAACTTACTAGGCAACGTAGTAGGCAGAGTTAGAAAGCAGTAACAGCACATCCACATCTCTGTGAGTAGCATCAATGAGGCTAAACAAACATGACACAGGCAATTACATATTTTTACTTTCATCTACATTTTTGCCAAGCTTATTTTTAAAGGAGAACCACTGTGATAAAAGATGGGGGGAGGGGAAGAATCAATGCATACATTTAATTTCAGAAGTAGGACACAATCTATCCATTTGGATATTTAAAAAAGAATCTAGTTTGGGAGGGTGGAAGAAAGGATGAGTTGAAGAGAGATGCCTTCTCACAGCCAAGGAGGAGGGGGAAGTGGATAATGGGGGGAAAGGGGAATTGAAAAGAAAAAAATGTGAGGTTCAGAAGGAAGAAACAGTCTAAATGATTTACTCTCATAACCTGATCTTCAAAATGACACTGCACAGTATTTTACTCTGCAGAATGCATCCTTTGAAAGGATTTTACATGATATTCACCTAATAACAGCCTTTCCAAACAAAAGGTGGAAATTAATCTGGCTTCTTAGATTAGTCCCAAAAGTGTCTATACCAGTGATGGCGAACCTGTGACACGCAAACTCTTTTTTGGTTGATTTTTCTTTGTTAAATGGCATTTAAATATATAAAATATCAAAAATATGTCTTTATTTTACTATGGTTGCAAAGATCAAAAAATTTATGTGACACTGCACCAGAGTTAAGTTAGGGTTTTTCAAAATGCTGACATGCCGAGCTCAAAAGGTTCGCCATCACTGCTCTATACAAATGCGTAATTCTGCCTTAGAATTACACACCTGTTTGCCTGTTTATCAAAATACTGCAAAACACCCTTTGCAGATGGAACTGGAGTCACATTTAACCTGCGTCAGGATGAGGTCATGTAGAACCCGTGCTGCCTGCGGAGAAAACTACCAAAACCCCCAAGTGCAGCACCTTGTTGTAGTGTAGCTAACAGTCTTAACCTAAAATAAATTCTCAATTTTCGCCGAAAATGCAATGAGTGACCTAAGATGGCGGGGCCGTCATCAGTCCCAGACAAGCACCCTGCATCCGGGGAAGCCAGCGCGGGTCCGGCTCTGGCCTGTACTTACGGGCACTCCGAAAAGCGTTGCTCCAGCCAAGCCACGAAAATTACGTCACAAGACATTTTAACACGGAAATATTTTACCATTGTTGACAATATTTACATCAGTCAGGCGTGGGCCTCACCACTGACTGCTCTGGACGCGGAGGAAAGGCGGCTGCGTCTAGCGCTTCCGCCCGCGCCACCCGGGCCAGCCGTCCTCCGGCCACAGAACAAAAACAAAGCCGCAGATCAGTAGGTGGAGGCCGATCACCGCCACGACGAGGGCGTAAAAGCCGCTGTCCTCAGGGGACATTAACAGGAGGCTTTGAAAAAGGACTATTTTCGAATAAAAATACAACGCCACCGGAGCTTTCAGCGTAAGCCCGGCCAAAAGGAGAACCATCTTGAGCGTTGTCGTCAAGCGATCCAACTCAGCAACGTGCTCTGCGATGCGGTCGGGCCGCCGGGCGCCCGGCAAGGGCTTGTAGGGCCGCGGCATCTGGTCGGGGCGTCCGTTTGTCTCTCGAGGAG
This sequence comes from Myotis daubentonii, assembly GCF_963259705.1. Classification (NCBI taxonomy): domain Eukaryota; kingdom Metazoa; phylum Chordata; class Mammalia; order Chiroptera; family Vespertilionidae; genus Myotis; species Myotis daubentonii. Next base: position 58,761,404 of record NC_081852.1, on the reverse strand, counting down.
TCAAAGCTGTCAGAGCCGCTGCACCCAACCCCACGCGTGAACCGTCTGCACCAAACTGCACCCGTGCACCGACCGCGTGATTGAACCGCGCCACGCCCCGCCCCGGAACACGTCATGGCGGGCCACTTCCGCTGCGCACCGTCCAGTGCGCATGCGCATCCCGCTAGACCTGCCGCTGGTTCCAGTGCGATATTTAAGTGGTTGCCAACAGCCATCAAGATAATTCTTAACCACCCTAACCGGTTTGGCTCAGTGTATACAGCCTTGGCCTGCGGACTCCAGGGTCCTGGGTTCAATTCTGATCAAGGGCACATGCCCGGGTTGCAGGCTGTCCCCAGTAGGGGGCGGGCAGGAGGCTGCCAATGATTCCTTCTCATCTTTGGTGTTTCTCTTCCTCTGAAATCAATAAAAATATATTTAAAAAAATTTTTTTTAACCATTTGCAACAGCATTATGGTCCTGGAAAGCATTATGCTAAGCAAAATAAGTCCGTGAGAGAAAGATAAATATCACATGATCTCACTTGTGGAATATAATGTACAACATAAACTGATGAACAAAAACTGATCCAGAGACAGAAGTATCGATCAGATGCTCAAACCTCAGAGGGAAGGTAGGGGAGGGTGAGGGAGGATAAGAGATCAACCAGAGGACTTGTATGCACACATACAAGCATAACCAATGGACACACACACCAGGGGGGTGGGGGCATGAGTGGGTCAATGGGCGGATAAGGACACATATATAATACCTTAATCAATAAAGAAAGAAAGAAAAATATATCCAGAGACTGGGGTGGTGGGAGGTTGCCCTTAGGGAAGGAGACATATGTAATACTTCAAACAATTAAAAAAAATTTTTCAGTGCAATATATATATTTTGTTAGCCTTCACCAGAATATATTTTTCCATTGATTCTTAGGAGAGGGAGGGACACAGAGAAATATCCATGTGAGAGGGATTGATTGATTGTCTCCCGCATGTGCCCCAGGCTGGGGATGGAGCCTGCAACCGAGATACGTGCCCTTGACCAGAATCGAACCCAGGACCCTTCATTTCGTAGGCCAATGCTCTATCCACTGAGTTATGTGCATTAATACAATAAACCTAGATTCTGAGGGGGGAAAACCCACACAGCCACTAGCGAACCATAGTTTTACAGTTGTTTTTTATATCAATTACTAGAGACCCAGTGCACGAATTCGTGCACCAGTGAGGTCCCTAGGCCTGGCCTGCAGGATAGGGCTGAAACCGGCTCTCTGACATCCCCCAAGGGGTCCCCGATTGCGAGAGGGTACAGGCCAGGTGGTGAACGATCAGGGCTGGGGAGGGACGCAGGAGGTTGGCCAGCCAGGGAGGGACTGCTGGAGGGCCCCAGGGCATGTCTGGCCCGTCTCGCTCAATCCCGACCAGCCAGACCCCAGCAGCAGGTTAATCTACCAGTCGGAGCATCTACCCCCTGGTGGTCAATGCACATCATAGCGAATGGTCGACTGCCCCCTGGTGGTCAGTGCACATAATAATGAGCGATTAGCATATTACGCTTTGATTGGTTGAATGGCCGACCAGTTGACCGGACACTTAGCATATTAGGCTTTTATTATATAGGATTGCATTAAAATAGTTCTCATTACTGAGTTTTTAGTGTCAGCTCTGTACTTGAAAAGTGCCATGCATCCATGCCCACGGCTTTATGGATAAGTCCTAGCATTAATTACAGAAAACTTATCAGAAATGTAAGCACATTAGTTAGCAGGACATCACTCATTACCTGGGATCACAGTCAATGAGGGCCCAGCCCCCGTGGAACTTTTCATTATCAGGCAGCAGTAACTTCATGTAACTTTGTAAAAGCTGGCTAATCAGTTCCTGGTGACTTCTCTGGTTTTCCTTATGCAAAGCTTCATGCTCTTTCTCTTTGTTAAATATGGAATAAAGATCTTCTGTCACTGGAATGCCTTGCATCAAATCTAGAGTAGAAAGTGTCAATATCTATCATCATCTTAGTTTCCTAATACATTTTTTTAAAAAACAAAAGAGAATGAAGACCTAAACCATAAAACTCTAAGAAAACATAGGAATAAATCTTTGAGACCTGGATTAGACATGGGTTTTTTAGTTTTTTATTTGGTGTTGGGGGGCGGGGAGTGTAGGGGGGGGTGTTGGGGGGGGGGGATGGACACTAACATCACAAACAAAAGAAAAAACAGATAAACTGAACATCATTAAAATAAAAAACTTCTGCCCTAACCGGTTTGGTTCAGTGGATAGAGTGTTGGCCTGCAGACTGAAGGGTCCCAGGTTCAATTCCGGTCAAGGGAATGTACCTTGGTTGCGGGCATATCCCCAGTATGGGATGTGCAGGAGGCAGCTGATCAATATTTTCTCTCTCATCGATGTTTCTAACTCTCTATCCCTCTCCCTTCCTCTTTGGAAAAAAATCAATAAATTAAAAAAAAAAAAAAAGATACTGGCCTAGGATGTAACTACCCACCATAACTGCTAAAAAATAAAAATAAAAATAAAAAACTTCTGTATTTCAAAGGGAAATAACATGATAGTGAAAAGAGAATTCACAGAATGGGAAAGGATATTTATAAATCACCTATCTAATAATGGACTTGTATCCAGAATCCCTATAACTCAATAAAAAGACAAATAAGCCCAGCTGATGTGGCTCAGTGGTTGAGCGTCGACCCATGAACCAGGAGGTCATGGTCTGATTCCAGGTCAGGGCACATGGCTGGGTTGCAGGCTGGATCCGCAGTGGGAGGTGTGCAGGAGGCAGCTGATCAATGATTCTCATCATTGTTTCTCTCTCTCTCTCTCCCTTCTTTTCTGAAATCAATATAAACATATTTTTCTGAAATCAAGAAAAACATTTTTTAAAACAGATCTAAATAGACTAGCTAACTTCTTCCTAGTGTGGCATGTGGTTTAAACTTTAACAAGTCATTATAATCCCATTCCCTATAGTTGTTTGGGACAATGAGACTGGAGGGGGCTTCCGGGAAAGATCTGCCACTGCTATCACTATAAGGGGAAGCAATAGCCCAGTCTGCTATGGGCCTCTGTCTCAACCTTGAAGAGATCAAACTGCAAAAGGGACAAAACCTGAGTCCTCAAGGACATAACTGAGTCACCAGATCGACCAACAGAAGGAAGATATCTTACTTTTCTGTAATAATGTGCTAAAAATCCAGTTTTCCAGTCAGCACACCCCCATCTATGGCAAATGAACCAAACTTCTTTACACCAGACTTCTCAAATTACTAACTGGCCTGTGTCTAGGCCCCATTATTTTATGAATGATAAATATCAAGTTTAAAAACAGGATTTAAAAAATAGTCTGAGACCATAAGATAAAGTGTTGCATTTGGTTCTAATCCACAACATTATGTGTTTATTTAAATACTATAAGGTAATATTTTAATAAAAATTAAATTTAAAACATGCCAACACATGAATTCTACTGGGCAATCTACCCTCCATTTACTCTTCAAAAAAAAAAGGACTGAATTGGGTAGGATAAATTTTTTAAAAATAGTTTTATTGATTTCAGAGAGGAAGGGAGAGGAAGAGAGAGATAGAAACATCAATGATGAGAGAGAATCATTGACTGACTGCCTCTTGCATGCCCCCCTCTGGGGATTGAGCCTGAAACCTGGGCATGTGCCCTTGACAGGAATCAAACCCAGGACCCTTCAGTCCACAGGCCGACGCTCTATTCACTGAGCCAAAACAGGTAGGGCTTAATGTAATTCTCTTTAATATGCTATTTAATCACACCCATGGAAAGAAAGGATGGTGTTTTTGTCCACAGCAAGAACATACGATGCCATGGAAAGAAAGAAAATCATCTTGTTACATCTCTCAGCCTTGAGTAACGGAAAAACAAATAGAATGTGGAGTTTTTAGTTGAAGAGGTTTTAGGGTCTCTTATTTCATATTTCAGGAGCCTCAACCATGCTTTCTGTTACATGAACAGCAAACTGACAAATACATATGGAAACGAGTGGTTTCTTTTGTTGCCCCAGCCTAAAAAATTTGTCAAGTTCTAATCTCCTAAAAATTTGAATTTGATTCATTTGGTAAGATGCTCAATATAGAAGTATAAGTATATTATAAAACATATGAACTATGTTAATAATGTTGGTTTCCGTAAAACAGTCACAGAAGGAACAACAAATTTAAAAAAAAGGCTTTTACGTTTCTTACCTATGACAGCTTGCCTATAAGCATCCTTAAATCGATTCAGGTAATACCTATTTGCGGAGTTAACACCGTCTTTCATGACTCCTGCTAACTTCCTTTCCCCTGTCCTTGTAAAGTCACCCTATCAAGGAAAACATTTTGACAATTTAAACAAGAATGTTCCCGAAGTCAAGGTGGGCTTATAAGACTGTAATTTTGTAGGCTTTTATAATTCCAAGTCATGCAGCTGAATTAAAATATCTATTAGTAGTTGACTCTGACCAAAGCATGTCAAATAATTAAACATACTATTTGTAACAACGAGTCTTCAGCTAGATGGAGCTTTAAGGTAAAGCCATTCTTGGTAATCTATAGAATTTTGAAAATTTACAGGTCTAAATTTATTACATAACAAACAAAAAAGTCTTTCAATTCATTTATACGTTCTAGTAGTTTATTGATGGAATCTTTAAAGTTCTCTCTATATAGATCCATGTCATCTGCAAATATTGAATTTTTCTCCCCCCGCCCCGCCCCACCCAAAATCTGGATGGCTTTTATTTCTTCTGATCACTGTGACTAGAACTTCCAATACCATGTTGAATAAGAGTGATGAAAGTAGACATTCCTATTTTGTTCCTGATCTTAACACTTTTCAATTTGCCCACTGAGTACATATAATGTTGGGTGTGGATTTGTTAGATATGGCCTTTATTATGTGCCGGAAGCCAGTCCATCCTTGCTGCTTGACACAGTCGCTGAAGGGAAGAAACATCTGCACAGCGTATGTTTCAAGGGACCTGGTGTATATGGCATACTGTTCTTAATATGTTTGCTCCCCTTCTTAGCACTATGTGTTTTAACCAAGGTCACCTCTCCAAGAAAGGTTGTTTCCCCAGGTGGGGATTTTTCCCTGGAGTTAGGGATTAACAGGACTAAGGAAGGGAATAAATCAGTAAAACTCCTTAACTAAGTGCCAATCACGCTTAAGCTACATAATCTTTATTTAGGATAATCTCCTTCAGTTACTTCCTTGTAGCTTAACAGAACAATAGAGTCGTGACCTTGGAATGGAGATAACAAACGCCCTAACCTTTGGAATAGAACGGATAGGATTAAAATCAACTGGTATAAATACAGATGTAACAGAATAAAGACAGAACCTGGCTGGGGGGGAAAAAAAAAGTCTTTCAAGCCTCAACTTAATATATTGAAAAATCACAAATTTCTTATGTGGAAAAATGTGGACAGCTTCCCAGAGTTTTGAGATTTGACCTGTTTATGTGGATGTGTGTAAATACAGAGAAAGCAGGTTTCTCATTATATGTTACAATTCCTGTAGAATGAGCCAATGAGGATTTAAATTGTTTTTTCCCTTACTTTTAACAACAAAGGTATCAGAGCAACTCCCCAGAGAGGTAGTGATTTAAACTTTTAAGGCAAGGAAAGCATAGTCCTTTTTTCCTCCATCCCAACCCCACTATTTCTATCCAAGGCCATTCCTGAAACAGACCTTGTCCTAACACTGATAATTTTGGAGAAGATACTGCCAACTAGTTAAGTCATTCACAGGAAACAGTAATTAAATAAGAATCTATTACAGAAGAGAGAGACATGAATGCTGAATCCAAAAAAGTTTAATATCAAAGAGAAAAATATTTCTCTCCTCCCCAACTTTATTGAGATAAAATTGATGAGTAATATGAGTAAATTTTACGGTGCACCACGTGATCACTTGGTATATGTGTGTGTGTATACAGCGAGCTGATTACGTTAAGGTTAACACATCTATCACCTCACATAATTCCTCCGTGTGTGTGTCTGTGAGTGTGGTGAGAACATTAAGATCTACTTCCTTAGCAAATTTCAATTATACATTATTGTTAGCTACAGTTATGATGCTGTACATTACATCCCCCAAACTTATTCCATTTGTACCTTTTGAACAACATCTTCTTTGCCCCGAGTCCTGGTAACCACCACTCAACTCTTTATTCCTAGAAATTTGACTTTTCCAGATTCCGCACATAAGTGAGATCATGTAGTACTTTGTCTGTCTGGCTTATTTCACTTAATCATAATGCCCTCAGGGTTCATCATACTGTCGCAAATAGCAGGATTCCCTTCTTTTTCATGTCCGAATAATGTTCCATGACACACACAAACACACATTTTCTTTAGTCATTCATCCTCACTGAACATTTAGATTGTTTCCATGTTTTCATTATTGTTAATAATGCTGCAATGAATATGTAAGTGCAGATATCTCTTCAAAATAGTGATTTCATTTCCTTCAGATATACTACTATACCCATAAATGGGATTGCCGGATCATATCATAGTTCTATTTTTAATTTTTGGGGAACTTCCATACTGTTTCCCATAATGGCCAGGCCAATTTACGTTCCCACCAACAGTGTATAAGGGTTACGTTTTCTCCATATCCTTATCAACACTTATCTCTTACCTTTTTATAACAGCTATTCTAACAGGTAGGAAGTGACATTGCATTGTTGTTTTGATTTGCATTTCCCTGATGATTACTGATGTTGAGCACCTATGTATGTACCTGTTGGCCATTTGTATATCTTCTTTGGAAAAATGTCTCTTTAGGTCCTTTACCCACTTTTTACTCAAATTATATTTTGCTGTTGAGTTGTATAAATTCCTTACATATCGTGAATATTAACTTCTTATCAGATACATGTCTGCAAATATCTTCTCCCATTCCACAGCTTGTCTTATTATTTTGTTGATTTAAAAAATATTTTTTTCTTACTGTGCAGAAAGTTTGTCTAATCTACTCCTACTTATTTACTTTTTCTTTTCTTGCTCGTTTTGGGAATCACACCCAAAAAATCATTGCCAAGACCAATGTCATGGAGCATTTTCCCTATGTTTTCTTATAGGAGTAATTATAAAGTTTCAGATCTTACATTTAAGTTTTTAATCCATTTTGCGTTAATTTTTATATAAGACGGGTCCAATTTAACTTTCTTGCATGTGCCTATTCCATTTTTCCAGCACCATTTATTGAAGAGATTACCCTTTCCCCATAATGTATTGTTGACACCCTTGTCAAATATAATCTACAGAATTTTATTCATCTTATAACAGACTATACTAGTTATACAACAGCTGTCGTTGACTATATGTGGGTTTACTTCTGGGCTCTCAGTTCGATTCCATTGATCTATGTGTTTGTTTTTATGTCAGTGCCATATTGTTTTGATTACTATAGCTTTGTAGTAAGGTTTGGAATCAGAGAGTGTTATGCCTCCAGCCTTGTTCTTCTTTCTCAGAAATGCTTTGGCTATTGGGGGTCTCATGGTTCCATACAAACATTAGAATTGCTTTTGTCTATTTCTGTGAAAAATGCCACTAGAACTTTGATAGGGATTGCACTGAATCTATATATGGCTTTGGGTAGTATTATAAACATTTTGAGAATATTAATTTTTTTATCCATGAACATGGGCTATCTTTCCATTTATTTGTGTCCTCTCAATTTCTTTCATCAATGTCTTACAGTTTTCAGTGTACAGATCTTTCACTTTCTTGGTTAATTTTACTCCTAAGGATTTTACTGTCTGTGATGCTATTGTAAAAGAGATTATTTTATTTTTTAGCAGTTTGTTGTTATTGTACAGAAGCGCAACTGATTTTTGTAGGTTGATTTTATATTCTGCAATTTTACTGAACTCATTTATTAGTTCTAACAGTTTTTTGATGGAGTGTTTTTAGGATTTTCCATATACAACATTATGTCATCTACAAAGACAAATTCACTTTTGCCTTTCCAATCTGGATGCTTTCTATTTTCCTTTCATGATTGCTCTGGCTAGAACTTCCAGTACTATGACAAATAGGAATGGTGACAGTGGGCACCAAAGTCTTGTTCCTGATTTTAAAGGAAAAGCTTTTAAGTTTTCACCATTGAGTATGCTGTTAGCTGTGGGTTTGTTATTATTGCCTTTATTATGCTGAGGTACAGTCCTTCTATACCTCATTTGTTGAGAGTTTTTATATAAAAGAATGAATTTTGTCAAATGCTTTTTCTGCATCTATTAGATTATGATATTTATCTTTCACTCTATTAATCCAGGATGTCCCATTTATTGATTTGTATATGTTGAATGATTCTTCCACCTGATAGATAAATCCAACTTTATTATGGTGTGTGATACTGTTACATTTAGTTTGTTAGTATTTTCTTGAGAATTTTTGCATCCACATTCATCAGGGATATTGGCCTGTAGTTTTATTTCCTTGTAGTGGTATCAGAGCCTCATAAAATGAGTTTGGGAGTGTTTCCTCCTTTTCTGTGTTCTGGAAGAACTTGAGAAACATTGGCATTAATTCTTCAAATGTTTGGTAGAATTCACTAGTGAAACCATCTGGCCCTGGGCTTTGTTGCGAGGTTTTTGCTTAATGATTCAATCTTACTCACTGGTCTGCTCAGATTTTCCGTTTCTTCATAATTCAGTATTGGTAGGTTGTATGGTTTCTAAGAATTTATTCTTCTAAATTGTCCAATTTGTTCTCATATAATTGTTCAGTATAGCGTCATGATCCTAAGTATTTCTGTGGTATCCTTTGATTGTTCAGGAGTGTTAATATCCTATTTGTGAATTTTCCAACTTTCCTCCTGTTAATGATTTCTAAGTTCATACCACTATTACTAAAAACAACAACAACAAAAACACACCCTGATATAATTTTTGTCTTCTTGAATTTGTTGAGACTTTGTGGCCTAACATATGATCTATCCTGGAAAATGTTCCATGTGCGCTTTCTTAAGAATGTGTATTCTCCTCTTGAGAGAGAAATTAAGCGACTTGCCCAAGGTAACAGAGCTAGTAAAAGGCAGGATGGGGATACAAATTCAGGGGTCAAATGATCATACTAGGGGCCAAATCCCATCAACAGACATGTTTTGTTTTGTCTATTTAAAATTTTAAAAACCCAGTATTTCACACAATTCCAGATTGCCAACTCCCTTGAAAAAAACCGGAAGACCTAGCAACACTGCGCCTCCATCCTCATAAGGAAACAAGACAGCAACCTCCTGAGACAACATATGCTCTTCCTTAGGGCCACACAGCTCCATCTCTCCCTTTCACCTAATGGGTGCCTGCCTGAGCCACCTAGCCCCAGCCCCAGTCCCAGTCCCAGCCAAAAGATGAGTGTGTGACCCCTGCCTTAGCCAAACATTCCAGAAAGCAGTCAGCCACCACCTGTAGCCGCACACCTTTATCTCAAAAACAAAGATGGTTTTTAACCACATTCTGAATCCCACAGAATGACCTGCAAATGCTCGCTGCAGGTATTTACCTTCAGAGCAGCTGTGCCAGCGTACTGCCTGCTGATGGAGTCACCATTGTTGGCCCACATTATCTGATAGATCCGATTGCATTTCACCGGCAGTGGCTGCTCTGGGGGCATCACACCTAATTTTTTCAGCTAAAATTTACACATTGGTGGATTAATTACATATAAACCAAGACACCATAGCATAAAACATACTGCAGAAAAAGGAATTACGTTCATACACAATTTAGAACCCTTAAATAAAAGAAATGGTGTTTTCATCCCTGGCCGGCATGGTTAGAGTGTCAGCCTGTGCACCAGAGGGTTACAGGTTTGATTCCCAGTCGAGGGCACATACCTGGGTTGCAAGTTCGACCTGCCCTCCAACCCCACGTCAGAGCTCATACAGGGGGCAACCAATCGATGTATCTCTCTCATCAAAGTTTCTATCTCTCTTCCTCTCCCTTCCTCTCTGAAATCAATAAAAATGTATTTAAAAACAAAACAAAAACAAAAACCCTAGAAACCATGCTAGGAATTTCCACCTTTGAATTCATTACTCAGGTGTTAGGGCCAAAAGATCTAAAAGGGGACTTGGGTAATGACATAATGACCACAGGAAGCAGTTGCCAGCAACTGGGGCATCAAGGCAAGAGGCTGGTTCTGTGGTGCCAAAGGGACCAGCAGCCCAGTGATGGCACTGCTGGCAGGACTATAACCAGATGAAGAAACTAGTCCTTTTTTTCTCCTCCAGCCTCATGATCTTCCTTTAGTGTCCACTACTGGCAGAGCCTGACATGAAGCCAGTCAGCTAAGCAGAAATGAAATGTACAGACCCCCAGCTCCAAATACAGGAGAGAGGGTTTAGAGATGAGGTAAAAAGGTAAGTGACCATACAGTGACACCCGATAAATTTTTAAATATTGGGCCTCACATTCTGAAATGTGTACTTAAGAAAATACCACTTGGTTCAAGTTATTTCTAGTGGAGGTTGTGCTTTCCAGGTTTTAATGCAACAAGAGTTTTATGCCATAAATGTTCTAAAGAACAAAGATTTTAGTTATTAGTTTACCCTTGAAAAAATTAAAAATGAATATTTACAACCCAACGGATTCCAAGTTACCTGCTGCTCCATGACCACTCGTGCGATGGCAGCTTGAACCACGTTGGTGCGGTCCAGGCAGTCCATGCAATTAACTCGAAAAATCCCTTCTTGTTTACATATTACCCCAGCTTGATCAACCCTTTTCAAAAACAGTATGGGATTATTTCACAACATGAAATACTTAAATGCATTTTTCAAAAACCAAAATTCTTTCAAGCACAGTGATAAGAACAGCAGCACTGGTTATCAGCTTGCTTGGAAGAGCACTGTGTGCAGGCATTATTGAGTCCTACGTAGACACTGTTGATTTACACAATAACTCAACAAGGAAGATATTACTATCCTCATTTTGGAAAGAAAACTGAGGTGCAGAAAGAGTCACTTGCCCCAAGTCATACAACTACTAGGCAAAATGGACCCGTTACTCTTTTCTGCACATTTAAAATCAAAAAGCACTTTAAAACACCATCCTGACCCTCCTCTTTGACTCCAAGAAGAAATACATCTAAATTAGCTCATTCACTTTACCACCTAATACAGAGTCATGCAGCATGCCTTGCTCATCTCATTTCTCTTGCCATCTGTGGCCTTAAAATGTAATAGAAAGTTCTGTTCTGTCCTTTAAGCCAATTTTTTCTTCCTGCCTCTCCCTCCTGTAATTTGAGAATTTTCATCCCTTCCTTGATAATTTTAAATGCCTGACTACTGAGAACAGGTACCTCTAAGCCCTCCTTCCATGTTAGGGATGGCAAGAAAGAAGAGAAAGAAATTCAACTATGAAGTATTAAATGAATTAAATAACAGTCATTGGGCATTTCACGTCCCTTTGCCCAACCACTTGACACCTCTTCCCGGTTCATGGCTACAATGCCTAATGCCTGACCCTCTCTTAGAAAGGAGATTAGGAAGCGGGACACAAAACTAGAAAAACAAAAATGCGTCCTCAGCTTGCTGCTATTACTAATGCTTAATGTTCCTAAACAAATACACATGGTTCCACAGACCAGAGTTTGTTCCACTGATTTCTTATGAAATAAATACGTACCAACACCACTTCATGTCAAGAATAATGTCATAAATAGCATCTGTTAGTGTTTGAACATTCTCAAACTTCATTCCTCGGCTAAAACACAAGCCAAAACAAAGAGAACAATCTTTAACTTAAATATGATATTTAAGATAGCCTGAAAAATTAAAGAAAATTATTACTTTAAATAAATGAGGTTTACACTATTATAATTTATATAGGCAATTACATAAACATTTAAAGCTAATCTGTCATGTGGAAGAAAATATACTGAAAAATAAAGATATCTAAAGCTCCCCACCAAATTTTCAACACTTAGATAATTGAGCTCACGTTAGAACCAGGGTCATGATAAAAGAACCTTGCTTTCAAAATACACACAAGTTAAAGTTATCATCAAAATGGTTGACTAATTGTTGATTTTCCAGAGCAAATTCTAGTGAACTTTACCCACAGAGAAAGCAGTGTTCCTAATAAAGTATGAGAATGAGCTGGCAGGGTGATTTTATTAAGGGGTTTCTGTTACTTCTGCCAGGCTCAGGCTTAAGCAGAAAGGTAAAGCTCCAGAAATTCTTTACTTGAATAATAAAAGGAAAAATGAACTCTAAGTCTCCAAGTTATTTAGGAATGGAAAAACTATAAATATTTCAGGAACAATTAAGTTAAATTTTTAGCCAAAATAAAATCCATATGAAAATGAAAACAAATAATATTCCTTCCCTTTCCAACAATGAGAAGAAATTTTTCTTCCCAATAAAGAGAAACTTAGGTCCCTGGGGCAGCATCGTACCACAACCACTGGAACTGGTAAAAAAAACTCATCTCAGGAAGCACCTTACCAGTGCTCATGGAAGTCAAATGAAACGTAAGTGAGGTGCGCATTGTTAAAGAGCAACACCTGCTTGAGGTAAGCGTCCCCAATAATTTTCTCTCTTCCTGCTTGGTCTACCAAGTTAATAATAACCTGTAAGAGTAAGGAGAAAAAATTCAGTTTAACCAGATGATAGAATCATAATGTGATTTATTTGGAATTATGTTTTAGAAATATTTTCCAGCTATGCTTAGAAATCCACTCAAGCATCAATCTTTTTCCTATAAATTAGATTTTCATTTGTTACATTTAGGTTTATGATAACTGCTTACATCAATGGCATTAATAGTTTTTATATACATTATACATTTGTAATAACCAACTAGAATAGACAGTGAAAACAAGGTCCTTTAAAATAGCAAATCTTGAAAATATTTAGAATACTTTTTAAAAATATTTTTTTTATTGATTTCAGAGAGGATGGGAGAGGGAAAGAAAGATAGAAAACATCAATGATGAGAGAGAATTATTGATCGGCTGCCTCCTGCTCAATCCCCACTGGGGATTGACCCCACAACCCAGGCATGTGCTCTGCCTGGGAACCAAACTGTGACCTCCTGGTTCATAGGTCTACGCTCAACCACTGAGCTTGTGGCAGCAGATCAATGATTCTTTCTTATCGAAGCTACCCCCACTCTTCTTTCTCTATAAAAAATATATTTATAACATAATAGTATTTATACTTATGATAAAGTTTCAAGAAATAAAATTCTAATAAAAATTTACAAATTAGTAAGGCCAATTTTATCCATTTAAAAATTATGGTTAGTGCTTTTTAAGTCCAGTTTAAGACCCAAGGTCAAAAGATGTTCTATATTTTCCTCTAAAAAGTTTTGTTAACTTTACATATTTAAATCCATATCCACCTAGAACTGATTTTTGTATATGGTATGTAAGATAGATATCAGAAAGCAAAATTACTGGGTTAACAGTAGAGCATATTTTATTTTGAATAATACCATTCAAAATGACTGTACCAACTTATGCTCCAACACAGCGGTTCTCAACCTGTGGGTCGCGACCCCTTTGTGGGTCGAAAGACCCTTTCACAGGGGTTGCCTAAGACCATCAGAAAACACATATATAATTACATATTGTTTTTGTGATGAATCACTATGCTTTAATTATGTTCACTTTGTAACAATGAAATTGGGGGTCACCACAACATGAGGAACTGTATTAAGGGTAGCGGCATTAGGAAGGTTGAGAACCACTGCCTAACAATATGTGAGAGTTCTCATTTCCCACATTCCTGACTTCATCTCTCTTTTTTATATATATATATATTTTTCAAATGTATTTTATTGATTTTTTACAGAGAGGAAGGGAGAGGGACAGAGAGTTAGAAACATCGATGAGAGAGAAACATCGACCAGCTGCCTTCTGCACACCTCCCACTGGGGATGTGCCCGCAATCAAGGTACACGCCCCTGACCGGAACCGAACCTGGGACCCTTCAGTCCGCAGGCGGACGCTCCATCCACTGAGCCAAACCGGTTTGGCCTGACTTCACCTCTTATCATCAAACTTTATAGTTTTTTTTCAATCATTTCCCTGCTGGGACTTTCTTTGGGATTGCACAAAATTTATATATTAATTTTGGAAGAACAGCAATCTGTTGAATACTGAGTCTTTCCTTCTAAGATTATTGTATTTTCTCTCCATTTATTCAGATTTCCTTTTGTGTTCTTCAGTAACTCTCCCATGGACCCCGCCACCACCACTGTCATGGTATCCTTTTGTATGTTTACAAGATTTTAGGTTATTTCTTCCTATTTTATTTTTGTTGCTGTTAGAAAAATACGTCCTATGGCATTACACATTCAGATTGGTTATTGCTAATGGATTAGTTATTGACAGTTTTAGCTCAATCCTGCATCTGAAATCTGGTCATCTTATTGAACATGTATTTCATCTAACAGCTTTTATCTTACTTTGGTTTATATGATCACATTCCTACATGACTGTATGAATATATAAGAAAGGTGGGCAAAGAAAAGATACTGAAAGATACATATTAAATTGTTACTTCCAGGAGGTAGAACTAACTATATGGATGGTACTGAGAGATGCCTTTTATTTCTTACTCTAGGAACTTCTCAAATCATAATAATTGACAGATTAATCTCTTATCTAAAAATGGTCTAGTCAATTGTAATTGAAAAATAAAACTGATTTTAAAAATTAAAATTTTAAAAAATAATAAAAATGGTCTAAAGTAGCTAACCAATGATATTTCTTTAAAAATATTAAGAATATTCTTAGCTTACATGTGTTCTTTAACTTCATGAGAAATGCCATTTTGCTTAATTATAGTACATTGTTATTTTCATGAAATTTAAAGAAACAGATATACAATCATTTCAAAATATAAAGGAACATTAACTACTAGAGATCAAAGCCCACCTGTTTTTTGTAAATTTTCAGTTGTTCTTCGAAGTGGGCACAGAAATAGGCAACAGTTTCCTTTTCACCTACAAAGAAGTGATATAAAATCGATTTTTTCCTTCCCCTGTTTAAGAAAAAATCAGTGTCTATTCCATCGTTATTCTTACTTTAAAAAAATTGACAGCCCAAAAGTAAGATTTTCTAAAATTATTTTAAAATGAAATGCTAAGCCAAAGATCTGATTTTTCCCCCCTATTAGACTAAATTAAAACAAAGTACAAACTGTGAACATTATAACATTATAACATTACTAGGGGCCCGGTGCACGAAATTCGTGCACTGGGTGTGTGTGGGGGGGAGTGTCCCTCAGTCCAGCCTGCCCCCTCTCACATACTGGGAGCCCTCAGGCGTAGACCCCCATCACCCTCCAATCGCAGGATCGGCCCCTTGCCCAGGCCTGACGCCTCCGCCAGAGGTGTCAGGCTTGGACAGGGGACCCCCATATCCCCCTGATCACTGGCTCTGGCCCCCGCCCAGGCCTGAGGCCTCTGGCCCAGGAATCATGCCTGGGCAGGGGACCCCCATCTCCCTCTGATCGCTTGCTCCACCACCCGCCCAAGCCTGACGCCTCTGACCCAGGCTTCAGGCCTGGGCAAGGGGACCATCATATCCCCCCAATCCCCGGCTCCGCCCCCGCCCAGGCCTGATGCCTCGGCCAGAGGAGTTGACCCTCATCACCCTCCGATCACCAATTACCGGATCGGCCCCTTGACCAGGACTGAGGCCTCTGGCCTAGGTGTCCGGCCCGGGCAGCGGGGACCCGCAGCTGCAGTGGCCCCGCGATCGTGGGCTCCGCTTTAGGCCCAGGCAAGGGACCCCTAGCTCCCGGGACTGCCAGCTTCGACCGTGTCCAGCTCCCATCGCTGGCTCCACCCCTACTTCCTGCTATCACTGGCCAGGGCGGCAAAGGCGCCTGATTCTCCGATCATGGCTGGGGGGCAGGGCAAAGGCGGCCCCAGGGCCGCCTTTGCCCTGCCCCCCAGCTCTTAGCTCCCCCCTGGGTTTCCGATCACTGTCAGTGGCAGGGGGCTTCTTCCTGCTTTCCCTTTCACCTCCCTGCATTGTGCCTACATATGCAAATTAGCCGCCATCTTGTTGGCAGTTAACTGCCACTCTTAGTTGGCAGTTAACTGCCAATCATAGTTGGCAGTTAACTGCCAATCATAGTTGGCAGTTAACTGCCAATCATAGTTGGCAGTTAACTGCCAATCATAGTTGGCAGTTAATTTGCATATAGCCCTGATTAGCCAATGAAAAGGGTATCGTCGTACGCCAATTACCATTTTTCTCTTTTATTAGATAGGATAATAATAAGCCAGCCAACTTATCAGAAAAGGTTTCATGTAGTTTATAATAAAAAAATAAAAACTTCTTTAATCAAGGATATTAAAAACTGAAGTTTTACCAAATTCTCATAAATATAAATTCAGTTTTGAGAGAAAAATATTTTGTAAACAATTTTTAAAAATCAACCTAATTCAGTAATCTAATTAGGCTGACATGATTTAACTATTCCAGTGTTAAAGTTAAAATACAAAAATAAATTAACTTCTCAATAATTTAAACAATAACAAACACTTCACAGTGAGGCATTTCAATAAAGGCATCTTGTATAATAGATGCCATCTTAAGATAGTTCCCCCTTCTACAAATATTGGCTTCATTTACCCTTTTCCAAAATTAAACATCCAATAAAGTATTCTTCAAAAAGTCAAGAATTTAAAATGTACAATAAGCTGTTTTGCTCTATTGTGGGGGAATTTTTGTTAAATTGTCAACAACCATTATTGCTCTTATGTTTATATCACTTTCCACTAAATTTCACTGTATGAGTTATTGTTTTGAATGAAGCATCTAGCAAAGCAAATCCAAATCTATAAAGTATCTAATATCTGTCTGACATCATCATTTGCAAACCAAATAATGGACTTGCTTACTCTTGTCCAGCCGAGGTCTTGGATTGTATCGATAGCCAACTTGGCTCCAAAAGACAGGCACAGAGCCTCGGGTTTGAATAAATGACAAGGTATGATTATGGACATGAATTAGCTGCTCAGTCTCCACATAATTTGCAACATTTCCATTTTTATCCACCCCTCTTCGTTTATAGCGCATTCCTAAAACAAACAAACAGAAAACAGCAACATTTTAAAAATATTTAGCCTAACTAGATCATGCTCATCTCACTTTCAGGATAGCCTTGGGGATCTAATGTGCAACTGCGAGGCAGAACTGGATCAACTTATCCCAAATCATAACTGCCTGCATCATGATTTTTACCAAGTGAAGCTACGAGAGCTCCTACGCACTGAAAGAGGAGGGTTTTCCAAAAGGCGCTAGCACTCAGGAAGGACTTATTACTGCGACTGTGATCCAGCCCATCCCTGGGAACAATGGTATTTTAGAAGCACATCCCAAGTGACTTTCTTCTCTTTTTTCTCCTGTTAACTCTTCCCAGTTCGCCTCTATCCAGTAATTGGTCCCCAGTCACATTACAAAGTCACTGAGCGCTGAAACGGACTGTTTCCAGACCCACACGGTCACCAGCATTTCCACACCCCGCAGCATTTCCATTCAGCCTGAACTGATTTGCAGGTGATCACAGCCTCCCACACACCTGCTCTGTGCCGACTGCGACGTGAAATGAGAGCCACTAGGAATCGCGGGTGAATGTCATCTACACAGGTGGACTCCTGAGGCGGGGTCTCTGGGCTGCTTTTCTCATCATCAGATGACTCACTGTAATTTACCACAAGTTCTTCAATCTGCACAAAACCTTGGATAATGGGGATAATCCAGAAGTCCACATCTGGTGTCTGAAAACAACAGGAACATCACGTTGTTTCTACGCTGTACAGCACTGATACTTTCTTAAACCCAAACAGTAGCCAGCACATACTTGTTAGTTTATTAGGAACAGAAACGTTCCATTCTTTAACCCTATATTCTGCTCACTGGAGAACACAAAGGAGTGGAAGAGGAGTGCAGGTGGAGCAGAGAGCATTTCCTTTGCTTTATAATAATCGCTCAAAAGAGAGCTGCCTGAGAGAGATCACACCCTAAGAGCCAGACAACGGGGTCCAAATTCAAGCTCCGCCATTTACTAACTCCCCCAGGTGAGTCACTGCACCTCCCCAGTGCCTGGACACTCTGCTTTGAAAAACAGGAAAACTACTACCCTAGTAGGTTGCTGTGAAGACGAATGAGGAAAATGGAAAGTCGTTAGCATAGTGCCTGCCTGCTTACCGGAACGGGTTAGCAATAGCACAGGATAAACAGTAAGGCTGAAAAGCTTCCCAGAGAGTTGTCCTTAGCCCCTCTTTCTCTCCTGTCTCCATGACCCTATCGAGCCCTAATCTCAGCATCAACTTCAAACCCACCTCTTCTTGCATAACCGCACACTCCAGGTCCTACCTCATGGTTCTGTTTTAGGGAGCCTGCAGGTAGGATCTTGGAAGGTGGCTGAAAACAGTAAAGGGCCAACCTGCCTTCATGATTCTTATCATCACTCCCATTATTTGTTTTTTTCCCTTCTAGCAATACATGCAGAACTCTTGGAGGGAACAGAGACGTGTAAGTGGCCAAATGCCACGTTTATAGCAAGTCACCAGTTCTCAATGGAAATGCAAAATATCTGCAAAAACTCTGCAAAACAGAGCTCAACACGTCAGCAAGCAAGACAATATTCATTACAGACACCCTTACTGCTAATCCTGCCACAAAGTTCTGGTGGTCCCAGTGTCAGCATCATAAAGAGGCAAGAACTCTTTCTCGATAGAGACATGATAGATAGCTAGTGGTAGGCATTATCTATCTACTAACTCCCACCAAGGAAGAGAAATAGAAAAAAGGAGAAAGGTTTGAAAAAAATTTTAAATAATATACTTATTTAATCCTCACCTGAGGATGTGTTCATTGATTTTTATTTTTTAGAGAAAGGAAGGAGAGAGTAAAGGAGAAGAAGAGGGGAGGGGAGGGGGAAGGAGAGGGAGAGGGGGGAAGGGAGGGGAGGGGAGGGGGGAGGAGAGGGGAAGGGAAGAAGGGAGGGGAGGGAGGGAGAGAGATATCAATTGGTTGCCTCTCCTAAGTGCACCAACCAGGGGCTGAAATCATAACCTAGGTATATTCCCTAACCAGGAATCAAACCCGAGACCTTTCTGTGTAGGTGACAGTGCTCCAACCAACCGAACCACAATGGTCAGGACAAAAGGTCTGAAATTTCTGAAAGGCTAAGAAAAAGATAATATATGATCCTAATCAACTATTTGCCCACTTTGTGCCCAAAACAGTAACTGGCACATAGCAGGCCTTCCACAAATATTTGTTGATTGACTGAATAAATTAATTAGTTGTCCTTGGATAGTCATAATTCTCCAGCATAATGTGACAGAGTAAAGAAAGACTGTAATAACCAAATCTCAATAACCTCAGCATATTCCCTATCTTCCCTGATTCAAATACTGGCAGTACTAGAAGGTCCTTGGAGATCTGTTCAGATGAGGAAACAGGAAAGTTAAAAAACTTGGTATTGCCAGAATATTTGCTTAACTATAATTATCTTAGAATATTTTAGAAAACTACTCACACCAATCTCAGTAAGATCTTGTATCATATATTTATTCCAAAAAAATCGATCATCAACCTGGAAAAGGTAGAGAATAAACAGTTCAGAAACGTGTTGTTTCAGTTTTCCGATAAAGCCAAATAAGTCCATAAACTGCTCCGGGGGCAAACCCTGCTCTGAACCGTGAGCGGTACCTTCTGCCAGAGGGGCCGGGGGTCCCTCCCGGCAGCGCTTTGCCTCTGCACTGAGTTGGTCAAGTCATAGGTCAAGCTGTAGTAAAAGGATTCCGAGTCCATGAACATCTTCAGCAACTCTTCAAGTAATCTTCTCTCCAACTTTTCCTTTTCTTTACTTTCCTTGACCTGTAAAAATGTGGATCTACTATCACTGCAGGAATGAAATGTAAAGACAGCCTATGTGGGTAATACACACCTTCCTAGGAAAGAGGTGAAGCTAATCACTAGGACAGTGGTTCTCAACCTTCCTCATGCCGCGACCCTTTAATACGGTTCCTCATGTTGTGGTGACCCCCAACCATAAAATTATTTTCGTTGCTACTTCATAACTATAATTTTGCTACTGTTATGAATCATCATGTAAATATCTGATATGCAGGATGTATTTTCATTGTTACAAATAGAACATAATTAAAGCATAGTGATTCATCACAAAAACAATATGTAATTATATGTGTTTTCCGATGGTCAGGCGACCCCTGTGAAAGGGTCGTTCGACCCCCAAAGGGGTCGTGACCCACAGGTTGAGAACCGCTGCCCTAGGACATGCAGAGGCAGTACTGGAATATGACAAGCGGTTTCAAAATAAGTTCACTGGCAGGAAAATTACCCCTCACTTTAAACCTAATAAAAAATAAAAATTCCAAGCCCATATAAGTTAAATTCTTTTTTTCCTTATTAAATCTTTATTGTTGAAAGTATTGCATATGTCCCCCCACATCCCCCCATTGACCCCTTCTAGCCCACCCCCTACCCTGTCCCAGGCCTTCCCCACCCCATTGTCTGTGTCCTTGGATTATGCATATATGTATGCAAGTTCTTTGGTTAGTCTCTTCCCACCCACCCACCCTCCCCCGCCTTCCCTCCAAGATTCCGCAGTCTGTTCTATACTTCTATGTTTCTGCATCTATTTTGTTTGTCAGTTAATTTTGTTCATTAGATTCCACATATGAGTGAGATCATGTGATACTTGGCTTTCTCTGACTGATTTTGCTTACTTTCTTTTTATTAGGAGCAGATACATTGGACTTAATATGCGTAAAGGTCTTCAGTAAAAACTTTGAGTCATCAGGAGATGGTATAATCTTCTCTGGTTTGTTAATTCCAAAGTGATGCTTCTTACAGAGCTAAATAATAGGGACAGAGAGAGAATTCATTATTAATATCTACTTGCTAAATGTTCAAATGTGAGTGCAGCAGTGGATGCTACCGTAAACCTCAAGAGTTAGAAAAACGACCAAGTAGACAACTGGTAACAGGAAACACAGCTGTGCTTTCAGTGATTAGAAAGCTACAGTAGAAGACAGGCAAAGAATACAGGGCAGGATATACTTAGGATTTAGGGATGGGAAATTCAGGTTAGGATCATAATTATGGTTAACATAACTGAAAA
Organism: Myotis daubentonii; assembly: GCF_963259705.1. Classification (NCBI taxonomy): domain Eukaryota; kingdom Metazoa; phylum Chordata; class Mammalia; order Chiroptera; family Vespertilionidae; genus Myotis; species Myotis daubentonii. Next base: position 58,740,257 of record NC_081852.1, on the reverse strand, counting down.
ATAAAATGCTCCAGCTGAGGTTAATTAATGCTTTAAAAATTGGCATCTAAAATTTTAAATTTTAAACATGCAAAATGCACGTTTTCTATGCTCCAAGGGCATTACTCCACAACTGTCTGTGCTAAAAATTCATTCATGCCAGTTAACTGGGTGTTCTGGTTTAGAACATGTCAAGAGTCTGCTCTACTGGGAACCTTGAAAGCTGGACAGGTCAACTGCTTCCTCTCCTCCTATCCTCATACACTAACCAATCAACAAAAAACATAGTCTTTGGGTCCAGAGATTAAATCTGAAGAAGCAATATGTAGAGGCTTCCGGAAATGTGTGGGCCAACTGGTAAAGGTGAGGAAGAAGATGGGGATGTGTTAAGACCAGAGAAGGGCACAGAAGTTCTGAAGACAACTACCTGGTTAAAATCAAGTGTTTTACATATAATTTCACACACCCCCTCCCAGGTCTTCACTACCCTATTGCCCGTGTTCATGGTAACTCCAATCTTTTGTTCTGAGCACAAGACCCAAATATATAACATCTGCCTGCTATTGACACACCAGTCCCTCAAATTCAGCGTCTTCAAAACTGATCAACATCTGTTTCTCAAATCTATCTTGGGCAACTACTATAGCACCCACGGGATCACTTAAGCAAGAAACCTAGGAGTCATCTTCCATTATTCTTCTTCCTAAAGTCTCTCCTATCAAACCCAACCACTTGCTGCTGATTGCTACTGTGTTAATTCAGGTCCTAATCTCTTGTCCAGACCAGTATTTCTCAAAGTGCTTAACAGACAGAATTATTTATGCACAATTATCTATCCCGTTTAGTGCAATGACCTAACAGCTTCCTTTCATGAGCTGGGGAGTCTTACTCTAGCACCAGGCTTTTAGTACCAAGCGTGGCTTCAGGCCCCCATCTTTCCTGTATCCCTTCTAGTTCCCCTTATTGTGTAGGGGACAAGTTTCTACCTGGAACTGCCTGCTTCTGGATCCAGAGTCCAGGAGGCCTATGGCCCCATTCAAACCACTGTTCTGTTTATGGTCCATTAAGATACTACTTCTCTCCAGGCCTAGCAATATCTTCTTTGTTTTTCTTTTTATTTACTGATTGATTTTTTAGAGAGAAAGGAAGGCAGAAGGAGAGAGAAACATCAATGTGAGAGCAAAATAACCACTGGCTGCCTCCTGCACATCCCCCAGCAGGGATCGAGCCTGCAACCGGGCCCGGGGCCCTGACCGGGGAATCACAGCAGCAGCCCTCTGGTGCATGGGACGACACCCAACCAACTGAGCACACTGGTCAGGGCTCTTTTCTTTTGTTAATCTAACCTCTTCCTGGGATGGGCCCAATACCCCTTAACTTCCTTCCTTATCAACAATATGCCAAAATGTACCCTAAACTGACATGAAGCTACTGATGTCATCACTCACCTCCCTTAGTATGAATATTCTCCTGATTCATTATTCTTTAAGAAATACTAATGTGTTGTATTGTGGAGTAACACCTCAGACTCACAGGGCATATATAAAATAAATGGAATAACCTTCTCAATACCTCCCCACCCTCCAAAATAAAAACTTGAACTCTAAAACAAATATGGCCCCAAAGGTTTCAGATAACCATTGTGATCTGTATAGGGAAGCACAAACACTACATCATCTTCCCCAGAAGTCTATCTCTGCCTCTTAAAACTGATTTTTCTAAATAGAAATTTAAAATTACTTTGAACATAAACATTTTCAATGAATATTCTAGAATCCTCCATACAGTTACCTTTAGAAAAAAAAGTATAGGCCACTATCTTTTTAAAAAGGTTAAATGAAGTCCTACACCAAGTATGGATAGAGAAAATGAGGTCTGAGTCCTTCCCAGTCCTAAAGGCTTTGTTTAGACGGGGTTCTGGGGATTACAACACACCGTGCCGACAGTGGGTCACTTTCCCTTTTCCAGAGGCACAGCCAGGTCTGTGCCGTGTGTGCTTTATCACAACCCTGACACACGTGATCTCAAAGAGAAAGCCACCGCCACGAGCCCCACGGTGCTCCCTGATATCTTCCATTACTCTAGCGACTTACGTTTCATAATCAAGATTAAGTAAGAGCTGCTGTGGCTGCTGTCTAAGAAAAGAAAAATAAATGATTTTTACTTTAAAAGTTGGTATCTATCTGTGTCCATCTGGAGCTAAAATTTTAAATAGATGTCTGATGGGAAACTAAATATGGGAAATGATGCAGTTATCTATTAAGGCAATGAGATACAGCAAATACGATATGCAGACATGGAACATCAAGCCTATAAAACTTTAAAGGATTTTTTCCCCCCAAAAGAAAGAGCACCTCTGTTCTCATTTATTTGAACCCCGCCGATTCTTCATACCCTTGTCTAGATTTTTTTAATGGCACACTGCTTTGAAAAACAGCCTGGCAGTTCCTCAAAAAGTTAAACATAGAGTTACCACATGACCCAGCAATTTCATCTCAAGGTTTATACCCAAGAGAAAAGAAAAGAAATGCCCACCAAAAATTTGTACGTTAATGTTCACAGCACATGCCCACTCCCCATCACCACCTCAACCAAAGCAGCTCTGATCTTATGCATCTCATATACTGGATTTCACTGATTTGGAAACAGTTTCCACTACTAAAATGGAGTTTGAAAACCATAAGATTAAATTATTTTAAAGACATTATCTATGTCTAACATTGCATGATTCTGGTCTATTAAACCAAATCCTCGTAATTGCTATTATATTCATATCACGTTTCCATAAAATTTCCTGAGAAAGCACCTTACCTCTAGCTCAAGATCCTGAGGTTCCATTTCAGAAAGTGACAGCACAGCAATTTTGGTAACTTTACAGACCTCATGGTCTCCTGGAAGTTTGCCCACCAGCGCTTTCTGCCTAATTAAAATAAGCCACCATGGAAAATCTGAAACAGAAAAGTCATTATTAATGGCTGGTCTCTATAAAGTGCTACTGTCCTGGGAAGCTGAAGGTGAATAATCCAACCACAACGTGCATTAGATATAACTCGTTAAAGCAGTGGTTCTCAACCTGTGGGTCGCGAGCCCTTTGGCGGTCAAACGACCCTTTCACAGGGGTCGCCTAAGACCATTCTGCATATCAGATATTTACATTACGATTCATAACAGTAGCAACATTACAGTTATGAAGTAGCAACGAAAATAATTTTATGGTTGGGTCACAACATGAGGAACTGTATTGAAAGGGCCAGAAGGTTGAGAACCACTGCTTTAAAGTAAAGGACACAACAAAATATAACATGGCCCTTAAACATATGAAACGGTATTTAATCTCACTCGTTAATTAGAGGAATGCCATTTTCACCCATCAGATTGGGAAAAATAAAAAAGTAAGATAGTACATTTGCTGGCAAGGCTGTGGAGAAGCAGGCAACCTCATACAGTATTGGTGGGAGTACACACAGATACAATTTTTCTGGAGGGAAATTTAGTGGTAACTAACAATAAAACATTTGCACTTACCTTTTAACCTAGCAATCCCACTGTTGTAAATTCACCTTAAGATACACAACAATACACAAGTATATACAGTTAAGTCTATTCATTGCAGCAATTTGTAATTGCAAAGTACTGGGAAGAACCTGAATGCCAAGACACAGGAGAATGGTTGAATAAACTAAGGGACATATACTCAGTGGAGTATTAGGCAGCTATGAAAAATAATTAGAAGTGTTCTATGACTGATAAGGAGTGATTCCTAGATATATTAAGTGGATAAACTGGATATATTAAATCAAAGTACAAAAGTAGAGTATTCCACACTTTATACAAGAAAGAAATGAGAAAATGTTGAGTATCTGCTCATTTGTTCAATAACAAGAGGCAAGATAAATCAGAAATTAATGAGACTGGTCACCTACAGGAGACAGGCAGAAATGGAACGGAAGAAGGGGCAATGGGGATAGTACAAGGGAATGAAAAATAACAGTCCTCTGAGTATACTCTTTTGTTAGACATGGTAATGTTTCATGTTGCCTCAAAAATGAAGAAATAGTTCAAATAACCAGAATGTGGAGGAACCCCAAAATGAAATGCAAACAGTAACCCAACTCAGCTACAAATGGAGAATGTAACCCACTATAGGAGACAGAGAGGACAAAAACTAAGTAACTTTGGAAGAGTATTTTGTAAGGATAAAGGTAAAAACAACTGAGCACGATACTGCATTCTGGTTAATGAATTTGTTCTTCAGAAGGGTATGGATTAACAATACCGAAACTACTTTATGTGTACACTAGAACTGAGCAAATTAGTAAATATCTTGAGGGGAAGAGTGAGGAAGAGGGTAAAACAAATGAAAGAAATCTTAATACAAGCAAGAAAAAGAAAATACTCAGAGGCCTAATGGTTACCTTTCCAATCCAAGTTTTAACTTCTCACAAACACTTTTTAATTAAATGAGAAATAGTCTATGAAAGACCGCATGTAAAATCAACCTTTCAGTTTATGAGTTTATATCCCTAAGAAAAATATCCCCAAAATAAAAATAATTAAAACAGTTGTTTCAGGAATTTCTTATTGTAGAAAAATAACATGATATATATTTCCCATATGAAAAAAGTTGTTTTTTAAAAAAAAAATATTTTATTGATTCTTTTTACAGAGAGGAAAGGAGAGGGATATAGAGCTAGAAACATCGATGAGAGAGAAGCATCAATCAGCCGCCCTCCGCACCCCCCCCACCGGGGATGTGCCCGCAACCAAGGCACATGCCCCTGACCGGAATCGAACCTGGGACCCTTCAGTCCGCAGGCCGACGCTCCATCCGCTGAGCCAAACCAGTCAGGGCTGAAAAAAGTTTTTTAAAGAGATGCGTAGTATTTCAATTTCCCCTACTTTTTCTTCCAAATATTAATCAATTCTCACATTAGGAACAGTGTTTTGAAGATGCTTTTTTAGGCATTTCATAAATGCAAGAGTTTGAAAGTGTTTTATAATTCTTTATAGAGTAGGGTGGAAATCTACTCCAAAGTTTCAAGGCCTTTACAGGCCATTTCATTATTCATTATCATTAAACATTAACCAAGAACCTACCATGTGCTGGGAAGGCATGAATCAAGGTTACCAAGCACCTAACACACAATAACCCTAACACATAATAAAACATAATACACTGTAGAATGTCAATACATTTATTGAATAAAAAGAAATCCTTGCCCGGCCGGCGTGACTCAGTGGTTGATCATCAACCTGCGCACCAAGAAGTCGCTAGTTCGATGCTCGGTCAGGGTTCGATCCCCAGTGTAGGGCGTCCAGGAGGCCTCCGATAGATGATTCTATCTCATCATTGATGTTTCTATCTCTCTCTCCCTCTCCCTTCCTCTCTAAAATCAATAAAAATATATCTTTTAAAAAAAGAAATCCTTACCACAGGTTCTTAACCTCAAATAAGTAATTTCTATTTTACACTGAACAAGTTAGAGTGTTGGCAGCTGACCAGACAAGCCACGTTAGAAAGTCCTCTTCCATGCTATGCCTTCTTAATGCAGTTTACTTTGGATTCGTTTGTATTAATATCAGGAATTGTAATCTTAATAAGTTACAGTATGACAAACATGATATGCATAATCAAATGTAATAAATTTCTAATAAACCATCTAATGGTATAATACCAAGATATAAAAATACTAACTTTCAAACACAGAAGTTTTGCCCCATACATAAACTCACTTGAGAAACCAAAAGGCATCCTTTTCTCCACAAAAATATTGGTATTGCCAATATTGAAATTCAACTTATGAACTCAAACACATCTAAAAATAAAATATGCATATTTTAGAGTTTAGTTAGCTACTCACACAGAATAAATCTGAAAAGTGGGAGTGCTCCTTTTAAAAAACTATTACAGATCAAAGTTCAATATACCTGGGGGGGGTTATGAGAAAGATTAAATCTGACAAAATATGCCCCGCTGGTGTGGCTCAGCAGTTGAGCATCGACTCAGGAACCAAGAGGTCACTGGTTTGATTCCCAGTCAGGACACATGCCCAGGTTGTGGCTCGATGCCCAGTAGGGGATATGTAGGAGGCAGCCAATCAATGATGTTTCTCATCATTGTTTCCATCTCTCTCCCTTTCTCTCTCTCTCTAAAAATCAAAAAAATATTAAAGAAAATAAAAATCTGACAAAATGTAACACAAATAATCTCAACAGAGAAGGAATTTTGTAAATAGCACCCTCCCGTTTCAAGGAGGCTTCCATGTTCTGGACTTCGAGGTCGGAACTCAGACTCAAATTCTAGCTCCATCACTTATTTCCGTGTACTTGGCAGCATGATACTTAACTGCTCTGTGAAATGGACTAAACTGCCTACTGCAGAGAGTAGTTGTGAGGATGAAATAACCTTTTAAATTCATATTGTCATTACTAAAGCTAATGTTTACCAGACAGCAAACCATACTAAAGCTCTCATTGCAACAAAAGCAGTATCTAAAGCAGTGGTTCTCAACCTTCCTAATGCTGCGACCCTTTAATACAGTTCCTCGTGTTGTGGTGACCCCCAACCATAAAATTATTTTCATTGCTACTTCATAACTATAATTTTGCTACTGTTATGAATCGTCATGTAAATATCTGATATGCAGGATGTATTTTCATTGTTACAAATTGAACATAATTAAAGCATAGTGATTCATCACAAAAACAATATGTAATTATTTATGTGTTTTCCGATGGTCAGGTGACCCCTGTGAAAGGGTCGTTTGACCCCCCAAAGGGGTTGCAACCCATAGGTTGAGAACCGCTGATCTAAAGCATGTCCCGAGAGCCAGGTCTCCAGCAGAGGCTGAGCTCCGCAGGGGCCCTGCCAGGCTCCTCGTCCTGTCTCTCCTGTGCCTTGAGGATGGGGTTTCCTAGTGGCTTTTTAGAAAAGTACACAGCAATGTTAGTGACACTCCATTCATAACTGAAATATGTAAAATATTTCATGTCCTTAGTGTCATAGCAAGAAGTCTCTATAGACAGCAGAGGACTGAAATTATACACTTAAAACCCTGTGCATAATCCACTTTACATTTTAGTGACTTAGACATCTTCTCCACTTCAAAGGGAGAAACAGGCAGATGGCGAGCACCACTTTAAGGAGTGAGAGCTCCTTGATGAACTGTCTGTGACTCTTCAATCCTACTTGTAGTAATTCCCTTAATTACTACATCAAGAGCCTCTACTGCCAAATTAACCAAGAGTCCTGACAATTTTCAAACTATTTCTGAATCTATCATGGAATATATACTTCTGCTTTTTATATTCCGTTATTTCTTACCCCAACAGAGCTTATCCTTGTCTTAAGCTTCAAAATAATCTCAATTTAAAGAGCTTTTGTGCTTGGATTCTCCAGCCTAAAGCAATCTTTTCATGAGTAGCTGTGTGAAGCTACAGCTATTTCCCCAACATTACACAGAAAATAGAAACTACAGACACACACAGAAGATAATGTGAAGACACAGGGAGAAGATGGCATCTCCAAGCCAAGGAAAGGCCACAGAAGAAACCAACCCTGATGACACCTTGATCTCAGCCTTCAAACGCCAGAATTGTGAGAAAATAAATGTGTTATTACAGATACTCAGTTTGCAGAACTTTGTTATATGGCAGTTCCAGCAAACAATACAGTTCCTACGTCACACCTGCTTAATATTTCCAGAGCTCAGAGTTCAGTGACGGTCATGAACAGAGCACCCATGCCCTTTTAAGACTGTCAATGACATCTGTTCAAATAAATGTATGTTCCTATCTCACCAGGCAAGAACAAAAACTCATGTATTAATATGTAGAGAGTAAGTAGGAGGATGAAAACGTTTAAGTACATAAGTTTTATTCCCCTCGTCCTCTCCCCCAGAAGGTAAGATGCTCCCATGGGAAAACGTGCCTGCAGTGATTATCTGGTTCTGAGGCATACCGAAAGCACACCTCGCCTCACCCAGGCTAATGGTGTGTGTGGCCAGAGCAAGAGACATACCGGGGTCCAGAGAAGGGAAGAGGCATCCCCAGGACAGAATGAAGAAGAGAAGGCAAGGAAGAGTAAGATGAATGCTCAAAGGGCGAGGAGCTGGGGGCGGAATGATTCACACAGGGTGAGGCTGCAATTGTCTCCATGGGTAAAAAGCAGCAGGGAGCCCAGAAAAGATTTCCCTTCGTCCCCCCGCAACTCCCTTTGTTAACAGCCAAACCTTAAAAGTGACGTGACAAGGGGGAAAAAAGGTAGAGATTAGAAAAGTGAAAAACAGATACTTTCCCTGTCCAACTTTCTTTTTAAATAATTTTTTCTTTTTCCAGCTCACTCTATTCCCCACCGTTACAATATAAATATCCTATATAACAGGTACCCCCACTGCCTACCAACCACTTGTTTCTGGTCCAGAGAAAGGCAAGTGGTGCAACAAGGGGAAGCACACGTAAATGACCATAGGAGCTGACCATACTTTCACAGCACCATAAAATCATCAGCCAGTAAAATATCTGTTCATTGCTTGGAGGAGATAACTTTTGGGTTGTCTGCCACGTCCAAACCCTGGCTGCCCCTCCCGCCTAGAGGAGCACACCTCTGGAAAATGTCTGTGACCAGGGAGAAGAGTCTGTGTCTTAGGGGTCTGAACTACACTCACTACTCAGTCCTTGATAGCTAGTCAGTCTCCAATGGTTGTAAGAAACATCAGCCCAGCCAGTGTGGCTAAGTGGTTGAACGTTGACCCATGAACCAGGAGGTCATGGTTCGATTCCTGGTCAGGGCACATGCCTGGGTTGTGGGCTCGATCCCTAGTGGGGAGCATACAGAAGACAGCCAATAATGATTCTCTCTCATCATTGATGTTTCTCTCTCTCCCTCTCCCTTCCTCTCTCTGAAATCAATAAAAACATTTAAAAAAAAGAAAAGAAACATTAGATATTGGTTGCTTTGAGGGCTGAGGCTGGTTTGAGTGCCATAAGAGCAAAAATTTTGTCTTACGTACACAGAAACAGAGAAAGGAGAACAAAGAGAAGGAGGTAGGAGAGGTATAGGGAGAAGCAGTGGTGAGAGACCACCTGACCCAGAAAAAGTAATCTTGGATCCCTATACAATGTCCACTTCTTTGTTTTGGTCCCTAAGATTCCTTATAAAAATGTGGGGTTTTTTGTTCTGTTTTGCATAAGCTGACAGGTTTGTATTTGCAACCAAGAGTCTTGATAAAATAGTGATCTGTAATTTATGAAGCACCTTCAGGTACTATCTCATTAGAGACTGGCAATACCCTAGGAAAAAAAGAGGGAGGTCAGTTTTACTCTTGTTTCACTGCTTACAAAGCAGAGGCTTGGAGATATTGTGGACCCAATGAGCCAGCCTCCTGGGATGCATGCCCTTGTGACATCCCCTCCCATGTCAACTCTGGATTTGGCTTTGTGACTTCCTTTGGCCAATGGGACACTAGTAGACTCAGTGACAGAAGCTGATGCTTAATAAACCCCTGCCTGTTGCAGCTTGTCTTCTAGCCACCACCCTAAAAGGATAGGTATCCAGGAGAGAGAAGACCCAAGGAGATGCTATGTGAGATGAGATATGAAGGAGATGCCACAAGCAGGAAAACTGGGACACACACCTCAGGCAAGCTCCCTTCCAGCTCCAGGCTGCCACAGTAATGACCTTGGCTAACAGAATAAATGAAAAGGATGTTAAGCAAATTCCCTTTTATCTGAAAGCTAATAAAAAAAGCTGAATCCAGGTCTTCTGATTAAATTCAGTGATTTATTCACTGCTCCAAGATGTGAAGAAAAATAACTCAAAAATTTCATATACTTCACTTAAGCAATAGAAAACGAAATTAATTCAGAACACTCAGCTGTGAAATTATCTTGTCAGCATATAAATGAATTAAAAATATATGTATGTAAATGTAGTCAGGTAGAAGAGTGTTACTAAAATACTTAGCATGGTTACAGAATCTCTAAATGCTTTTCTCTTCTGTATTGAAAAATTTTTTTAAATATCAAAGGCAGAATATACAAAAATGCTTGGGGCAATATTATTTCTAATAGTGAAAAAATAAACAAAAAACCCACACTATATTACCCAGTGATAGGAAAAAGGACAAATTATGGTATATTCATACAATAGTGTAAACAAGGGACTAAAGTTTCATACATCAACATGGATAAAGGTAAAAAATGTAAAGTTGAGTAGGAGAAAAAGTGAAAGAATACAAACAGCTTATCACTTATTAAAAAATTAGCAACAGATCTGTTTAGGAATACATATGTAATACAAGCAATAATGAAAGGCAAAATTCAAAATGGCAGGTTCTCTTGAATGGAAGAAAGCAGGATATACTTGGAGAAAGGCATGGTGAGGGCTCCAAAGACATTGGTCATATTTCATTTTTTAAGTTGAGTGGTAGATATAAATGTTTGTTTTTATGATAACCTATACTTTATATGTGATAAACAGCTTTTGTATCTAAAATATATTTCAAAATGAAAACAGATTTTTAAAAAACCACCAAAAAACCTAATAAAGGAAAATTAGATCGTCTCCAGCAATATGTGCTTTATACCCACAAATCAACTTAACTCACAAATGCTCAATAATTTTATTTTACAATAAAAAGGGGCACACTTTAAAAAAAAAACCCCACATGTTTATACTGATTTTTAGAGAGAGAGGGACAGAGAGGGAGAGAGAAACATCGACATGAGAGAGAAACATTTATCAGTTGTCTCCCACACATACCCCAACCAAGGATCACTAGGGATTGAACCCACAACCTGGGCAGGTGCCCTGATCAGGAATCGAACCAGCGACCTTTCAGTGCCACAGGACAACACTCAATCAACTGAGCCATACTGGCCAGAGTAAAGGGCACACTTTTTTACTCCTAATTATACAGCAATAATGGTAAAGCCGCCAAGAGCTCAAAACTTGTATTAAAATGGATACGAAAGGAAAAATAGATATTTAAGTATAATGTTTAAACTATTTCATTTAGTCATTTTCAGGATATTTTGCGACCCAACTATGTAACATCTATTTTTTTCACGAACAAAATTCCCTCTGATCCCAGGGCACAGGTGTCTGTCCTTCCAAGAGGGGGCCTGCTGAATTACCTAGACCAGCGGTCGGCAAACTGCGGCTCGTGAGCCACATGCGGCTCTTTACCCCTAGAGTGTGGCTCTTCCACAAAATACCACATGCGGGCACGCATGTACAGTGCAATTGAAACTTCGTGGCCCATGCTCAGAAGTCGATATTCTGTGGAAGAGCCACACTCAGGGGGCCAAAGAGCTGCGTGTGGCTCGCGAGCCGCAGTTTGCCAACCACTGACCTAGACCTTCCATCAATTTGTCTGCCCTGGATAGGGCCCCCGGAATGGACCACACCCCATACTAAGAAACCCACACTCTTCCCTGGCCAGTTAATTGTATCAGGAATGGACAGCTGACCCAAAGCCAACAATAGCCATGGTCTGCCACTGCCTATCTCTCTAGCCTTGTTCCTACTATCCTCTCCTTTGAAATCAGTGCAGTTGGGGGGCTATCTTTCCATCAGAGCACCTACCACCATTATCAAATAATTGTATGTTTGTTTCGGTGATTATTCACCGATGTCTGTTTTCTCTCCTAAACTAGAAGCTCCACAAGGGTGGGAATGGGTCAGGTTTTGCTCACCACTGCGTTCTACCAACTAGCACAATTCCTGACACATGCTAGGCATTTGGTAAGTGTTGTGTTTTAAGAGGAAGAAAGGGTTGTAATATTATACCTCCTTTTTCTCTAGTTGTATTTCATGAAACTTATATGGCAACAATATACCCACTTCAGGCAGACCCAAAATTAAGGCAAAGGAATCAAAGCCATAACAAAATCTACATTTATCATCAAAGAAAAAAATGTCAAAATGCCACAAAAAATTTGACAAGTTTAAGGAGTTTACAGAAACATACCTGAATGAAGCTGAATTTTCCCAATAACACCTTCTACCAAACCCAAGCAAATGGGATTCCAGGCAAGAAGTAGATCAGTAGCTAAAATAAAATAAGAAACAATCATGAGAAAATATTCATCAGAAAACAAATTAAAACAGTGTATTAAAAGTAGTATATTAAAATATGATCAATGTCCAAAAAGAGCAGTTATGAACACCCAGAACTGAATACATTACTATCAAGCAATTTTTGAAAAAGCGTTAAATCAAAGCCTGAGAAAGGCTTCTGTCAATAAGGACCGTTATGGGGAAAGAACTGACATTCTGAAACTCTGCTCAGTTGGAGGCAGTACTCTGGCGCCCTTCAGTGGGGGAAAGAGGCTGGTACACTACAAGACAACAGATGCCGGCAGTCTATAGTCATAGCTAGTCCCAAATCCAAAGACAAGGCCTGAGAAACTGCCATATAGAGATGTCCACTTACTGGATCTCAGTCTGGAAAATGCCCTTTCCCCGAGAATCGTACACCAAGCAAAGAAATCCAGAAAGCCAGGGCTCTTTTATGGGACTTCTAGGGCAAAAATAACAGGAACAAGTACCGAGTGCCTGGTGTGCGCAGGCATCCTCATCTCAGCCATAAAACAATGGTGTGGGTGACTGTTTTCTCAATTCTCACAAATAACTTATGCCATTCTACACACATAGGAGACAAGTTAATTCATTACACACATTGGCTGCCTGAGGACATTAGAGCTTAATTCTCTTGTGGAACCCAGGTTGTAAAAGGCTGTGAAATACATAGATATAAATGTAACATTAATGGTAGTTCAATAGGTTGCAGGTTCAATCCCTGGCCCCAGTTGTGGTGTGTGTGGGAGGCAACCAATCAATGTGTCTCTCACATCAATGTTCTTCCTCCCCTCTTTTCCCTTTCTCTCTCTCTCTCTCTCTCTCTCTCTCTCTCTCTCTCTCTCTCTCTCTCTCTCCCCCCCCTCCCCTCACATCCTCCCTCCCTCCCTTCCACTCTCTAAAAATCAATGGGAAAAATATCCTCAGGTGAGAATTAAAAACTAGAAAAACTGAAACAATAACCAAGTTTTGTGGTATAAAGACTAAAAATAATAGTTACTGGTAATCTTTGAGGTTCAAAATGAGAACCAGTTAAACCCATTAAGACTGAATTCATGGTGGAATGATCAAGGACAAATGTCTAGCTGTAAGAACCAGAGATATGAAAGGAGGACAAGAAAACATAAGATTATTAAGACATTAAAATTCCAGGTGTAAAAGTTAACCTTTGAAAAGGAAGGATACCACTTCTTTCTAAGTCTAGAAGCAAAGATGAAAGACTAAATATAGAAATGGAGAAGAAAAGCAGATGATGTATTGGATGGCCTTGATTCAGTAAAAATAGGAGTCAAGTCAACTTTGCTTTAGCAGGGGGAAGGACAGAGAGGAACAGAGAGGCAGTGGAGGCTTGGTGTGGTGAAGAGACTTCAGAAAGTCAATTTGTGAATGTTCTGTGTGTGTTCAAAAGCATGCATATTTTTAACGAAAAAGGGTATCAATCCATTAGTGGATCATGAAATCAATTTTGTATGAAATTAGTATTAACAGCAATACAACAGAATAGAGCAGAAAACAGAAAAACTGTACCATGTAGGGAAATATTTTATGAAACCTTTGTTTCTGGTACATACATATGTGTTCAACAGGTCATGATTTTTAAAGTATTTCTTACTATGGATCTGAAACATTTGAACACACTATTTAATTTTGGGGCTAGGGCTCATTATATCAACTTGTTTGATTATTTTGTTCAACTCCTCTATGTATTTGCTAATTTCCTTGACTGCTAAACCTAATAGGTTGTTGTTTTCTTTTAACTCTCATGTTTTCTGTTTTTTTCCATTTTTCTTTCTTAAGCTTTGTTTTACACTTGAGACTATGTTCAGGATTACTTTATCTTCCTGGTGAACTGCTCTATCAGGATGTAATAACTGCCTTTATTTCAAATAATGTTCTTTGCCCCAAAGTCTAGCTTGCCTACCATTATTATTGTGAAGGAAATACATTAGGTATTAAAAGGGATAAATATGAACATTGCTAATCCAATTGTATTACTTCTATTCCCCACAGCTTTAGAAACTAAGTCCAAATTCCTCGGAAAGGCTTGTGAGGCCCTGCATGGGCGGGTCCTGTGCACCTCCTCCTGCCTCCCCACGCCCAGCATCCTGGTCTTCCTGCAGTCATCCCCAAGTGTGCACAGGCTGTGTGTGGAATGCTGCTCCCCACCCACTTCGGCCTGCTCTTCACTCCAGACTCAGAGCAAGGGTCACTGGTGTTCGCTGACACATTCCCCTCTCCACCCTCCTAGCAGAACGGAGCAGGATCTCTTCTGTGACTCCCCTGAACCTTGCTCAGATTTCCATCACAGCAACTTATTTTGGCTTAATGCACCTAACTATTGACTTGTCTGTCTCTCTGACTGAGCAGGAAGCTCATCAAGAACAGGAAGCTCATAAGACCTACTCTCATTTAGCTTTATATCCTCAGTGCCCGGTACACAGCAGGCTCCAAAATGCTAAGTAGACAAATGAACGTATGACACAGAATGGAGTGGCAAGTTAAAGTCAGATAATTTGCTGTGAATCGTGTTAGAAGGGCTCACTATTTAAAGTGGCAAAGTTAAAGTCCTTTGTTCTACTTCAGGTAAAGGCTTCAGGGCTAGCAGAGACACAGGGACTGTCCAATACCACATAGTTTGTCAAAATCAAAACACCATTTCCCGTTCTCAGTCCAGGGCTCTTTCTAGCATGCCTCTAACACCATAAGTTTCCCTACCAAATGTTCTCAGGTATAATATTCTCATTTTATTTTTGTATGGGACTTCCAGCTCACCATCATTCCAGCTGCACAAGCAGGATGTGGGTGACATCCAAAATGCTTTTGTTCCTCAGAGTCCTATTGATTCTATCCCCGCAATATCTGATGGATGCTTTTCTCTCCATCCCACTGCCACTACCTTTGCCCAGGGTCTAGACCTCCCCCATCTGGATCATTAAAAAGCTCTTGTCTGCTCTATATCTATCAGGCTGCTTAATACATAAAAGGCATTCAAATATGCATCGAATGCAATGAGGACTCCAGACAGTTTGGTTCTGCAGGACCCTAACGTAAAAGGCAGGGAGCTGCAAGAACACGGCTGAAGAACTACACCGGGACCCATTCAGGAGGACAACAGAGTGAGTTCAGGGCTGTTTCCTCCAGACAGGGCAGATTTGCATTTGAGATTGAACATCAGGGTCAGTGTGTAGAGGATGAACATGAGAGGGCAGGCCTAAAGCCAGAGATCCAGATAAGTGTGTGTACAAGGACAGCCTCGAGCTGACTCTGGAACTGGAAGCCTGGACAGAGTCTAGAGGTGCAGGCATGATGTGGGCACAGCCTGAATACAGTGTCCCAGGTAAAGAGTCCTGGCTCTACTATAGTCTCTGAAGACCTCTCAGTTCTATTTTCTCTTGTGTAAATGGGAATTTCAACTAACTTATAGGGTTTTTATAAGGATCAAATGAGAGAATTATATGAAAGTGTCCAGCACAATGTCTGGCACATAAATGTTCAGTAACTTTTAGCTCAAGTTAGGAAATGTATATGCATTTAAAATTCTAGGTTCTTACCACTCAGTAAATCTCTCCATAGATTTTTATTTCAAGGATCTACGTACAGCTTTAAAAAAAAAAAAAAAACTAAAAAGAAAAACTTCAATTTTTTTACTTATTAAATCTTATGGTAATGCCATGATTCCTGAAAGCCTCCTCGAAGTAAAAATTTTTAATGAAAATCTCAATATCTAGATATGTCCCCAAAATTGTTTTCTCTAATATGAAACAGATCCACAGCTCTGATGCAGCTCAAAACTAGGCATCCAGTCTTAGTCCCAGCAACCCAGTTCAGGTTCAGATCCAAATGGCAAATCAAGCATGACTGCCAGCTTCCTCCCCTCTAAATCCCCCCCACACAGGGGTGGCGGGGGGTGGAATCTAGAAGTATAGGCTAAAGGGAGGTAAAATTATGCCTGGGAAAAAGACATGGATATTGGTAAATTTTAGTTATGTATGTGAAAATAAATACTGGGTTTTAAGAAACCATAGAAAAATATAAGTAGAATATGTAACTTTTGATCAGCAATAGAGAGGCACCTAACAAATATTTGAGATATCCAAAGGAAGACAGGAAAGGTGATAGAATAAAAAGAAAAAGCACAATAAATGGAAAACAAGGGTACACAAGAGATAACTCCTAATATATTAAAATAAATGTAAAGTTTCAACTAACCAATTAAAAAGACAGACTATTACTAAGTCTCAACCCTTCTATCAGTTTATTTAATTCTATGCCTACTTTGTTTCCTACTATATACCTGAGGTCTAGGACAGTGTTTGATGCATAGCAGGCATTCATTCAATAGTTATTGAACCAAATGAATCAATAAATGAGTAAAAGCAAGCATGAAAAATGGACTTCTACCAATTGCTTATTTTCACTGACTTTTAATAGGGCTACCAACTTAAATTGTTATTGTTTTTAAAGGAAGTCCTAAAACAACAATCTCTGCTATACAAGCATTGTTAATAAAAGCATTTATCTTTCAATAAATATAATAAATGATGAGCATGTGATTTCTCACAATGAAAGACTTATCTAAACATTCAAGGGAAATGATCTTAAAATCTATAGCTGGTGCCCATGGTTTCTCATACCAAAATAGAGACAAGAGACACAAAACAACAGAGGAAGGCCTGAAGCAGGCAATATAACTGGCACAAGAAAAGAGGCTCAGTGTGTCTTTGAACTGATGTGCCTTTGCTGCCCAGTACAGTGCCTGGGACACGATACATACTTCAGTGTGTGTGTGTGTGTGTGTGTGTGTGTGTGTGTGTGTGTTTAAACCTCACCCAAGAATGTGTTTATTGATTTTAGAGAGGAAGGGAGAGGGAGAGAGAGAACTAGAGAATCACTGATGTGAGAGAGAAACATCAATTGGCTGCCTCCCACACGTGTCCCAACCAGGGATCAAACCCGAAACCTAGTTATATTCTCTGACCAGGAATCAAACCCACAACCTTTTTTGGCATACAGGACGATGTTCCAACCAACTGAGCCATCCAACCAGGGCTGTGTGCATCCCCCTCCCCCCAATCTGTTACTCTTTAAAAAGCAAGCAGAATCAGTTGGCATTAGTGGATTCTGTATAGAGGAGATCTGTAACTGATATTAGTCTACGCATATGTAGCAAGTGCACTTAGTAATGCACACTATCACTACTCAGGAGGCAGAAGGCATTGGAATGGCAAAGAAAATGGCCAGTGGCCTTACACTACCCTTCCACAAAGAACAGCCATGTAACTGATCTGCTCCAACAAGCATATTGCTTTCTAATCTTCCCTTCAAAAAGTATATCCCAATGTGGCAGATAAATTCAAAAGAGAAATGTTTGAAATTTGCAAGTAGGTTTTAAAATTTAGGATTATCAAAGTCACATAGTAAAGAGAAAAGTTGCTTACAAATTACAAAAGTATAGCATTTTACAAATAATGCCAACCTTTAATTAGTGAAATAGAGCAACATACACTAAAAGGCATAAATATTTTGTTATAAGCTCAATTGCTTGACCAATTAGGTCTACACTTCCAGGTTCATTTGGCAGTATAGGGCTTCTATTTTCATAGGCCCTCCTCTTCCTGGTACACAGAAAACAAGTGATTAAATACTGGGTGCCTGCAGAGAGTATGAGTCATTCATTCCAAAAGCCCAGAGTGACGGCACTCCCTCAGCCCAAGAACAAGCCTGGGTTTTTCACAATTGCTGAAGTTTATGGGCAGTTGCGTTTGTTTTAGGGGAAAAAAAAAAAAAAGGTACCAAGGTATAATCAGACCCAAGTTTTATTTCCTGCTAAAGACAATGGATATTATTGGTCTGAAAAGACAAACACTAAAGTCAGACAGATGAGTAAAAAGATTCTAAAATGAGAAACTGAAAGTTCCCATTGTTAGCTCTTCCATGCTTCAAACCTCAGAATTTAATTTGGCCAGGAAAACAGATAAAGTTGATTCAGGTGTCATCTTAAAAATGCAAAATTTGATACATTTCTTTGAACTCTAATGGTGATGATTTTCTGGCATGCAGCAAGTTAAAAAGCTAATCCAATTTAGAAGTTCTAGCAGCTGGTGATTTCCCAGTGTGAACTCCAATTCAATGTTTGCTCATTCTGGCTGTTCATGGTCATCATCTAGGACACTGCAGCTCACGAGCCACATGTGGCTTTTTGGCCCCTTGAGTGTGGCTCTTCCACAAAATACCGACTTCTGAGCATGGGCCACTAAGTTTCAATCGCACTGTACAAGTGCGCCCACACATGGTATTTTGTGGAGGAGCCACACTCAAGGGGCCAAAGAGCCACATGTGGCTCACGAGCCGCAGTTTGCCAACCACTGATCTAGGAGCTTTATAAAATACTGCCGAACCGGTTTGGCTCAGTGGATAGAGCGTTGGCCTGCGGACTGAAGGGTCCCAGGTTCGATTCCGGTCAAGGGCATGTACCTTGGTTGAGGGCACATCCCAGTAGGGGGCGTGCAGGAGGCAGCTGATCGATCTCTCTCATTGATATTTCTAGCTCTCTGTCCCTCTCCCTTCTTCTCTGTGAAAAATCAATAAAATATTTTTTTAAAAAAATAAAATACTGATGTCTATACCCCACCCCTCAGCAAGTCTGACTCAATTGGTTGGAGTGGGGCCCTGACATAGGTGTTTTTAAAGCTCCTCCAGGTAATTATAATGTACAGCCAAGTGGAGAATCACAGTAGCCTCCCCTTATCTACAGGGGTGGAGTGGCACAGTGGATGCCTAAAACTGCAGACAGTAGGGAACCCTATATTTACTATAGTTTTCCCTATACTTACATACCTATGATCAAGTTTAATTTACAAATTAGGTGATTTCATGGTCAAAAGATTTATTCTTATCATAGATCTTAGCAACTTCAGCAGACGATTTTTTCGTTCCTTACTAAGTGGAGAATTTTCACCTTTTTACTTAAAGAGAGCAATTTACAGCTTCTATGGCATATCTGAATTGCCAGCACCCACTACTCCTGCGCTTTGTGGCCATTAATAAGTAAAATAAGGGTTCTTTGAACACAAGCACTGCCATACCTCAGCAATTGATCTGATAACCAAGATGGCTGCTAAGTGACTAACGGGACAGTATGAGATTTCATCACACCTCTCAGAACAGAGTGCAATTTAAAATTATAACTTATTTCTGGAATTTTCTATTTAATATTTTCAGGCCTCAGTTGACTGGGAGTAACTGTAACTGAGGGACAGGAAACATCGGATAAAGGGGGAATTACTCTATTGGTCTAAGTCAATGGTTCTCAACCTTGGCTGCACATTAGAATCACCTGGGAATCTTTTTAAAATCCTAATTTCTGGGCCTCATCCTCCGGAAATTCTGTTTCTTTGTTACTAATGTTGTGGCCCCACCCCATAACAAAGAAACAGAATTTCCGGAGGAGGAGGCCCAGAAATTAGGATTTTAAAAAGATTCCCAGGTGATTCTAATGTGCAGCCAAGGTTGAGAACCACTGGTCTAAGTGATTATAGGTTATTGGATGGAACATGCATGAGTAAGTTTACTTTTATCTTATCAGTCTGATTCAAAAATGATACCTGTGTCATGTACAACTTTAAACTCTTTAATGTAATAAAGTACCATAAATTGCGTAAAGATCTCATAATACAGTGAGCTGGCGTAAGCTAGCACAAAGAATTATACTTCAAAAAATAACCCTAAGAGTACTTAAAAGATAAGAGATACTATCTAGGAAGGTGATCTTAAGAATATCTAGACTTTTCTATTAAAACAGGCATCTAATTATAGCAAAGAGCCCACAAACTTTTGATCATGATGAAGGATATTAGAAATTGGTTTTTAAACTCTATAATATCTACACTAAAAATTATTGATTCCTTATCTTAAGTATAAAGTCCTAATAATCACATTTCAAGAAAGACCCAATGCAATTCAAAAAAGAACAGAAGATAACTAAAGAAAAAGATTTTCATGAAAGGTCAATCAATGTAGAAAGGTCCTGGGAAAACCTAGTGGAAATGTATAAAATTATGAGAGGTATGGAGATTACAGTACATTCAGAATAAGAGTGTAGGAGACACGTGTTTAGGAATAAATGAAGGGAAGTAGGAAGCACAGCCTGTCACAACTTTCCAAACTCATTACCTACAGAGGCTGAAAATACAACCAGTTTAAACAAGGATTAGATAAATCTTTGAATAATAAATGCATAATGCATCACCCAAGAAACATAGCAATGTGTTTAAATATGTCTCTCACCTTCTGCTCCCCCCAAAAACTGTCCTTTGATATAACTTTCAGAAATAGTCTTCTGAGAACTAAATCAGAGCACAGCTGAGCTAACAATTGGTATTTTCCTTTCCTCACTTTAGAGCTCTTAAACCAAGATGTATAAAATTAGCACTTCCTTCATTAAATAAGTGCAACCTTTCTCCCAGCTGCTATTTAAATAATTTCCTAGCTTTCCCTGAAAACTTTGTCCAAAGTTAACTTATCCTCTCCCATCTAGGACTGTCTGCATAGTAGTTTTGCCACCATAGGGCCTCACCAACAAAAAGCTCTGCCTTCAAACCCACCATCAGATCAAACGAAGAACTCTACTAGATCAAACAAGGACCACCAAAGAGTGGAAGAACCTGCACTCTTTCAGTCTAGCCAGGTAGGCACTAGGCATCCTCATAAACTGTCATTTTGCTTTGTTTTGGTGTTTTGCGTACCTAATTAGAATGAAGGCACTGAGCATACAGAGTTATTTCTGACAAGACACACACACAAAAGTCCATACGTGCACAGAGCCGTTTCTTCCAGGGCTTTCCACTCCTATAGAGAGAAAGAAACTCTCACAGACTACGTCAAGAAATTTTCACAGAATCATGCAGGTGTCCTAAGGCGAGCTCAGGGAGGACAGAAACCTCCCGTGGAGCAGAAGGGCAAAAGCTCGCTTGATCTTGATTTTCAGTACGAATACAGACCGTGAAAGCGGGGCCTCACGATCCTTCTGACCTTTTGGGTTTTAAGAAATTTTCACAGAATCAAATAAAGTATTCTTCCTTCTCATTTTATTGGAAAAAAAATAAATTTTTACCATCTCGGAAAAACAAACACACAGAGACCTTGAACTTCAAGACAGAACTGTCTTCTATAGCTCTATCACAGTATCTGTCACTCTAGACTTCTGTGCGTGTCTATCTCCTATTGGACTACATCCTCGGCTAGGGTAGACAGTGTTTTAACCATCTTTTCACTTTAGCACAATGCCCAGCAGAAGGGCTTCAATAAATGTTTGTTGAAAGAATAAATGACTTCACAGAAACTCAGCCTTAATATATTTGCAAGGAGAAAGAAGTAGAATACTAAAGTAGTTAGAAGTGAGAAGGGGGGCTGCTGCTTTGAGATGAGGGAATTTTTGAAAGGTGTAAAGGAGAATAAATGCAATAGCTACCAGAGGAGGGACAAATCCTGAAAGTTAAGAAGCACCACTGCCCAGAAGGGAGACTGGCAAACTGTGACTCTGCCCACCACAGCTATTCCACAGAGGGGAAAAAAAATGTTTATATCTGCCATAAAAGCAATGTATAATACTGTGAAGCATCATCATTATATATGTAAACTACTAAAATTAAAAGCATATGGCATGTTTAAAATTTCCTAATATTTCAGTTTGATGCTATGATTGCTTCAGATGGTATATACTGACCATTGCAGAAACTGTAGAATTTGAAGTTCAGTGTAAATGAAAGCTGATTCAAAGAATAAGATTTATAACGAGTTAATGTATTTTTAAATATCCCACTGTCAAGTTGAAGAAATGCAAAGTTAAACTTGAAAGAACCTGAAATCAAAATGAAGTAACTTAAAGAAGGAACACTGACCTAAAATCAACCTGTATTTCATTCAGCCAGCCTTACCAAAGAAAGCAGGCAGGAGTAGATGCTTTTTCTGAATGAGCAGTTTTTTTAAGGGTCTCACAGCAACCAGAAAGTGAGTCATTCTAACAAAGCATGGGCTTTAATTAAGATACTATCAGTGTGTCTTGTAATAGTACTACAATGCTAAATGTTCAGTGTTTATCCTCACTTCTAAAATATTATTTATATATTATTATCAACAACTACTGATAAAAAAAATATTTCTCCATTTTGTTAAACATTCTCTAACTCAAATGTTCTTTTCAATTCAATTATGGTAAGTTGACACATAATGATGATTTAGACGAGCTAAGGAGTAATTAATTATTTGTTAGAGGTTCTATGACACTGCTGTTACTTCTCAAACTTGTGTTCGTTTGAAAGGCTAGATTTTAAAAGGTGATATTTTAAAACATATTTGAATATGAATAGAACAGTTAACAAAAAGATGCAAAGAGAGGTAGTAATACAGCTTATAAAGATCTAACAGTTAAACCCCCATAAAACCACACCAGACTATAGCTCTGAGAATAAATAGCACAGCCAAACTAGTTTGATTTTTCCAATAGTCTACTATCTATCTGTAAATACAACAGTTCATTTTGTCATAAATCACAAGGACCAAATCATTAAACTTTTTTTGCATAAGAAAAATAAAAATGTCTTCAGGTCCCATTTATTTTCATTCCAAAAGAGAATAAATTTCTTGAATCTTAGACTTAAAAGTTAAATTTCCCCCCTTTACTGAATAAAATGAGAAATTAGTTTTAGTTAGTAAGAGAGGCAGCATTCTGGCCTTCTATTCTTACATTCTCCATTTAAACCTCCCAAACAATCTCTTTGCTGCTCAAAGTACAAAGGGTTGACCAGGGACTAGCATTATTTCAATTCATTCAGATAATTTTTACATAAGACCTGCTGTGGGCCAGGTGCTAGGGATATGGTGATGAATTTACATCTCCGCCTCCTTGCTCAAATGAGTTAGGCTGGGCAGGTAGGACTATGGGAAGCCATGCAGCTAGGCATCCTGGAGCAGCACCAAAATAGCCAGGTTCCAGAAAAAAAACAAGCTATCAGGATACCCCGTTTGCTGGCACCTGCATGCTCTACCCTAAAAGGCCTTCCTACTTCCTCTCCTCTGAAGCTAGCCTTTGCCAAGTCGTGGCCTCTGCTGGCTATGGCCTGGTCAGAGCACAGCATCTAGGAACCAGTGATTCTACAAAGGCCCCTCCCCTTTTTGAAGGCAGTTGTCCTAACGGCTTTTCCCTAACCATTGCCACTCCGCTTTATATGCTCTGAAAAGATGCCTGTGAAATTAGAGCTAGGACTCATGCAGAGCTAGACTGAGGAAGGCTTCAGGTTGCTCATCACAGGCTGAAATACTTCCCATCCCGTACATATCAATGTTTCTGCACAAAGATCTACCCTATATCTATTCCCTTCCCCAACTGCAGATGTTCTAAAAACTTAAGGAGAGGAACCTGATAAACTGACCCTAACCGGGAAAAACAACTAGTCAATCTATTACATAGTGACATTCCCTGTAAGTATATAAACTAATTTTGCAAGACAGAGTCAGGGATAGGTGTTGGGTCAAAGAACCAACCAGCAGTCCCATTATCAACCTTTTCCTTCTATATAGATCCTCCCTCGGTGTACGTGCTTTGACATATGAGAGGCTATTTTATTCTCTATAAAGGCTATACTATAACGATGATGACAGTGAAAGACACATTTCAGATATTACCCATAAAGTTATAAATACTATAACTGTAGTCAAGAAGATAGAAAGGTTTATAAAACAGGTTTGTCAGCATTAAGAGGTTTCTATCTGGCTTTGTAGTCACATACTGGGTTAGAAGCCCATCTCTCTGCCTCTTAACTCTGTGAACTTGGACATATTACTTCTCTATGCCTCAGTCTCCTCATCTGTAGGAAAATAACAAAACCCTCCTCCTGAGGTTTGTGGGGATGAAATGCACCAGTACAAATAAAGGGCTTAGCACAGTGTCTGGTTCAGAAAAAAATGCTCAATAAATAAAACTGTTATTAGCTACTATTGATCTCAGTTAACAATGTAGACAACAAAATATGTTCAAAAACTTCCTTCATCTGTAAAACCTGATTCCAAAAATTGTTATCTGCCCCATTAGCAAGACCCTGTCGTTCTTGTTTTTAACCCCAGAAGAGAGAAAAAATATTTTAGAAAGATGAGTCTTTTCTATTTTGCATGTATAAAAATAAGTGTTCATAAAAATAAATATACAGACCTCTTCAACCTAACAATGCTAGATTATTAGAAATATACTAAATTATGGAGTAAAAAGTAGTTCAGAATATAAAAACTGGTAAGTCATTTAAATAAACTGAAGGGTAAAGACACTAGAAAAAAACCTGGTTATTCAACAATGACAAAAACAAAGATTTTTACAATATACTTAATAATTTTTTAAATTAAAATGCCCTATTATATTTTGTCATGGTAATTTGTGTTTATTAGCAAATATTTTTAGTTCAAAATCTTGTTCAAAGTCAATACCAAATGAACAAAACTCTAAAATACACTGAATGTATATTAATAAAATATGATCATGTGGATCTCATTCCATAACTATAATTTCTCATTCAAAGAAAGTTAACTTCATATGACATACTAAAAATAATTTCATTATAAAAAATTACTAAGAAGAACAGAAACACTTTTCATGTTTCTGTGAATTCTAATTGATAGCTAGTTATCTCCTCCAAAAAAATATTCACTGGTATTCATCATTCAGAATATCATTTCTCTCTCTCCAGTTTACAGGCTGTGAATGTTATGTGTATGACAAATGCTTTAACATCTTTTCATGGTCACTCAGTCTCCAAATAGTATGAAGCATAGACTGCAGTAAATTACATAACACCGTCATATCAGACAAAGACACAAGGTCTAGTAGAAGTAATTTTAAGACCGAAGAGGTAAGACCATATCACCCTTCCCAAACAGTGGACTGTTTAAAGTCTACAATCCTTATTCTCAGATAGTAAAACTTCACTCTCAGGAAGTTATTGAATGTTTACACAGTACTTTATCATTTTCCCTGGTAGACAATAAAACAACCTAAATATTTTTCTCTAGGGGTCACCTTGCAATAGACATAAGCATTCACCAAAAAGCACTGCTACAGACTAAAGAAATGAAAACATCAGCCCCTGGCGGGGTGGTTCAGATGGTTGAAGCATCCTCCCATACACCAGAAGGTTGCGGGGGTTGGATTCCCAGTTGTGGCAAGTAGGGCAGGCAATTGATCACATCAATGTTTCTCTCTCTTTCTCCTCCTTCTCCTCCCATCCTCTCTCTAAGAATCAATAAAAACATATCCTCGGGTGAGGAATTTTTAAAAAAGAAAGCATCAGAAAA